>NW_027072089.1:111863348-113147534 GCF_038088225.1 Cyrtonyx montezumae
GCTTGTACTATGAATGACATAAAGCAGCACAAAAAGTGCTGTTCTGAGAGATGCTCACCAAAATCGGGGCTCCCAGGATAAGACATAAGATAGGATTTGCTCAGGAAAGTTTAAGATGAGAGATAATGTCCTTAAGTTGAACCAGAGGAGTTTCAGGTTGAATATCAAGAAAAAATTCACCTCAGAAGGAGTGGTGAGGCATTGGAACAGGTTATCCAGGGAAGTGGTGGAGTCACTGTCCCTTAAGGTGTTCAAAAACCCTGTAGATGTGGTACTGAGTGGCATAGTTCAATGAAAATGATGGAGACGAAAATGATGATGATCTTAGAGATCTTTCCCATCTTCCTGATTCTACAATTCAGTGATTCTATGATAACTGAAACAGAGAAGGTTAAAATGATGGTAAGAAAGGACAACAGCAGGTATTTCTGGTAGAGCTGTGCTGGGAGCATGCAGCAGCCAGTAGCCAACAGTGGGCTGTAGGCAGTGGGCTGGTGACCACTGGTGGCAAGAGGCAGAAGACCCCACTCACACTCAGGTTCTGAGTTCAGGAGCTCCTGACTCACTCACACAGGACCATCACTCACCAGGTGACTGGCAGCATCTTGCCTTCCCAACAGTCAGCAGTTCCTGACTCCCGCTGAGTTTCTATTATCTTACTTAACATCTAATTTGGAAAAGAAAAACACAGGCTGCTACAAGACCTTGACAGCCAAGCCCTAACTTATGTAACTGTAACAGTAAAAGACACACACACACACACACACACACACACACATAAAAACAAAAAAACCCATCAAAGGTCTTCATGTTGATAGTTACTTTGGCATGGAGAGGAAATGATTTTACCTCTCAGCAAAATAATCCCTTTCCCATTGTGAACTGCTTGTCCACTAGTGAGCTTATATATATAGTGCATATTTTATTTGCTCTAGCAAGGTCTTTGTAATGTTGATGCCATTGTTTTAAGAATGGTCCATCAGTTAGTCTTATATTCATAAGTACTGTAAAATGGTTTGCCCTTGTTGGAGTCAGCAATTCATGCTGATTTACTCCATGAGAGCTGGTGGATAACATGAATTGCAAAACAGGACTGAAAGGCTATAGTCACCCATGGTTAAAAGACTATTGGTCACCCATGATTATTTTTGGTGACAGAGTAGGCTTGGCCCAGATCTTTCCCTTTGTCCTAACTGCTAGAGTTGCAAATGTGGAGTAGATGGAAGCACTTGTGCCTAGAAGCATTATTCCAGTGCTTTTGCAGTCCAGTCTCCTCCCGTTTAATTGTTCCAAGAAAAAGTTGCTAGTTGTGGGTTGTTACTTCACACTGGGAAAAGCTTTCCTTAATGCTGCTGAGTTCACAAAGTTCTCTGATCACTGTGGTTACGTAATGTTGACATGTCACTAGTGTCTTAACAGTGAGGTGTGCAAAAGTGTGTCAACTTTTCAGCATAAACTCATGGTGATGGAAGGATGCTGAGCACTGGATGCGCAAATTCTGCAATAGGAGGCTGCTCTCGTGCTGTCAAAAAACCCAGCACTGTCACCTCATTCACACAGATTGGCATCTTTTCTTCAATGCAGCTTTTTTCTATGCTTTCCTATGCCAGAAATCAGATATTGCTCAGCGTCTGTGTAACCCAGAAAGTCAACCTTTTGGGTGTTTAAACACCTCCCTACCTTATAATGTGAAATGTCAAGATATTCACCCAGTTTTACTCCATACCTGTATGTGTAGATGTCATTCTTCATCAAGTTTCACTGAAAAAAAAGAACTGAACATCTGTGTAGCAAACAACGGAAATTAATTACTCCAGAGACATCAGGGAAAAGAAAAAGACATTGTATAACTATCAAAATTAGTTCCCAAAATGTGATATTGACAAAAGAATTGCCCACTGTAATAGGTGAGCAATGCCAGGAGAAAAAGTTAGGAGGCAAAACACACACAAGAGAAAAAGACAATAATCAATATATTAATATAAAACAATAATACAGCTGGTACAATAAAGCAATACCATGGGGAGACATGCAGTGCATCATTAGTATTCTGCTCTAATGAAGCCCACAACACGCAGTGTACATTAACTAGTGCAAAGTCTTCTCGGCACAGTGAATATTCCGCCACTTTACTGGCCCATTTATTTTAACTGAAAGAGAGATGATCCTGTTGCCAAGCCATCAGATGGTAAAAGGGATATATTTGATGGATAATAAAAAAGAGTCTGCCACAGCTTTGCAAAATATATTTCTAATTTGAATGCATGCAGTATGCAACAGTACAGGCCATACCTGCAGAGAAAAATCAAGGTGGGGGTGGATGAGAGAGAAGGCAAGGGGTGAGAAGAGAGGGGGAAATATCATTTTAAATAAACAACAAACAAAAAAAAGTCACAGGCATCACTCACATTTTTTTCCAACCTGTTCTTGCAATACAGATTGACAGCCCTTTTAATATGAAATAAATCAGCCAGGATAAGGAATGTCTTGGAGAACATACAGATTGAGCGCTGATTGACAGAGCTTCTCTGAAACCCATTCTGTTTGCACCGGGTTTTTTAGCAGCTAACTTGAAAGGATGTCAGGTGCTTTGAAATGTTTCAAGTGTTTTGAACCCAGCAAACAATCATAAAATGTTCTTATTGGTGCTCAGGCTGAAGCTGGGCTCGTGTGAGGACAATGCTGAGGAAGGCAGGCCAGGAAATGAAAGCCAAGCTCTCCTCTTCCATTCAGACACCAGGCAGCCATTGGGATTTTTGGACTGATATCAACATTCATACCTACTTAGCACCATATTTTAAAGGGGATGTGTTGCACACTGGAGTCCGGTTTCATGTCTTGGGAGGCTGCAGGTTTGTGTTCCTTCCATAGACTTGCAGTTGTCTTTAAGCAAGAACTGGTAAGACACTTTGCTGGTAATGAGACATGTCATTTTTAAAGTTATGTGTCCAGTTTGCACCACTGCTGATTTCCTGTTCAACTCACACCAGCGTTACGCTGGTCTTGGCAGTGTTGCAGATATTATGGTTATTTGTCTCTGCATATTTCCTGAAACATCCTAACTGTTGTTATCTTGCAAAGCAAATACCAGCCCGTCATATTTACATGGAGTGAGAAAACCAAATGAAAACCAAATCCAATGGCATTTGCAGCCTATTTCAACAGTTCTCCCTTGAGAATGCTCTTTCCCACAGTATTCTCCTAAGGAAACTGGCAGCCCGTGGTGTGGACAGGTTCACTCTTCTCTGGGTGGAGAACTGGCTGGAGGGCCGTGCCCAGAGGGTAGTGGTTAATGGAGTTAAGTCCAGCTGGCGTCCTGTAACGAGTGGTGTCCCCCAAGGGTCAGTTTTGGGGCCCATCTTGTTTAATATCTTTATTGATGACCTAGATGAGGGAATTGAGTGTACCCTCAGTAAGTTTGCAGATGACACAAAGCTGGGAGGATGTGTCAAACTGCCTGAGGGTAGGGAGGCCCTTCAGAGGGATTTGGATAGGCTGAACAGCTGGGCTGAGCAAAATGGGATGAGGTTCAATAAGACCAAGTGCCGGGTCCTGCACTTTGGCCACAATAACCCCATGCAATGCTATAGGCTTGGGGCAGAATGGCTTGAAGAATGTAGAGAGGAAAAGGACCTGGGGGTGTTGGTTGATGCTCGGCTCAACATGAGCCGGCAGTGTGCACAGGTGGCTAAGAAGGCCAACAGCATCCTGGCCTGTATTAGAAATAGTGTAGCCAGCAGGAGCAGGGAGGTGATCATCCCCCTGTACTCAGCTCTGGTGCGGCCGCACCTCGAGTACTGTGTTCAGTTTTGGGCCCCTCACTACAAGAAGGACATTGAGGCCCTGGAGCGTGTTCAGAGAAGGGCAACAAAACTGGTGAGGGGCCTGGAGCACAAGTCTTATGAGGAGCGGCTGAGGGAGCTGGGATTGTTTAGTCTGGAGAAGAGGAGGCTCAGAGGAGACCTTATAGCACTCTACCACTTCCTGAAGGGGGGTTGTGGTGAGGAGGGGGTAGGCCTCTTCTCCCTGATAAGTAATGACAGGACGAGAGGGAATGGCCACAAGTTGCGCCGGGGAAGATTTAGATTAGACCTCAGGAAGCATTTCTTTTCTGAAAGAGTGGTCAGGCACTGGAATGGCCTGCCTAGGGAGGTGGTTGAGGCACCATCCCTAGCGCTGTTCAAGAAGCGTTTAGATGAGGTGCTTAAGGACTTAATTTAGTAGTTGGGTAGAGATAGTGATAGGAGGATGGTTGGACTAGATGATCTTATAGGTCCTTTCCAACCTTATGAACTTATGAACTTATGAACTTATGAACTTATGAGAATGACCCTTTGGGCTTGTACGGCTAATTTTTGTATTTGAATTCTTTTAGAAATGGCTTCACATCTTTGCTTTTGCACAAGGTGCAAGTCATTCTGAAAGGAGATCCTGGGCTTCTCCATGGTGGAAAATCAGTGTTCTGAGGGAGATCATTCCATTAAGCAGAAAGCCATGATGCTGAGTTCAGATGCTTTGCCCTCACAGTTCATCCTGTGAGAATGGGAGCTCATGGGAGCTAAGATTGAAACAAATGCAGAGAGCAGCCCTCTTGCATGGGACACTTTCTGGGTATCCCAGAACAGCCCAAGTGGATGATAGGTCCTTGTGCATGGCCCTTGTTTCCCAGCACTGCCCCTTCTGCTGCAGGCTGCTGGTATAGGTAGCTGGCTGGGAATGCCCTTCTCACCACTCACATCTTTCTGCATCCAGATATTCCAAACAGCAGATCTTCAGAGAGTATTACTCACTGTGGGTCCCTAATTCACTCCTTGATACATCGCCCTGCCCTATATAGACATGGTTAATCACCGATAAGCAAAACTTTATGCAAGTTTGTCTCTGAAAATGAGATGGTATGAAATAGCACATGGCACTACCTGGGCATAGAAAGCTGACTGTACCAGCAGCCTTCTCTCTCCTCCTTTTTTTTTAGCAATACATATTTAAGAAATAAATAAATAAATAAATAAATTTTAACAAAAAAGTGTTTGTGTTTTGTTTTTTAAATAAAAATAAAATCCAGGAAAATACATATATATTTTTCTTTCAAAATAAAAGCATCAGCACAGGTCCTGCTGATCGGCTTTCCCATTTCTCTCCCCCCAGTGGCCACCTTCCAGTGATTATGGACCTGTGGCTGATAAATCTTACAGCAGAGGGCTTTTGGGATTCAATGGCAGTATTACTGCTGTCCTTTATTTCTACATGTTTAGATTGAAGCCTTCACACTACTGTGAGTAAAGGGCAAGAGCCAGCCTGTAACTCTGGGTGCCATGTATTGATCCATGTTTTAACAGGTGTTGCAAAGAAGATATAGTGTGCCCCTGGTCTTTTCCTGGCACAAATCACTCCTCAGCCTTCCCCTTCTCCTCCCTCGCTGAGTGTCGGCAATGCAGGAAGGATGGCAATGTGAAAGCTCCATCCTCTTTTCAGTCCTCTAAGGGGGAGAGGGTGGAAGCTAGTGAACCTCACGGGGACACAAAATGGCCTTTGCAACCTGGATGTTCGAGGCAGGGATGAATGGGGGACCTTATTTTCTGCAAAAGCAAACAGCTAGGAGACCTAAACCATGACAGTGGTTTAGAAATCCCTGCCCCATGTCTACACGGTGTGTATTTGTCTTTCCATGCCTTGTGCCTGTCATCCAGCTCACATGCCAAAACCGAAAGGATACCTCCCTCAGGGGACAGGCAATGTCGCTGGCACAGCTGACTTCTCCTTGCTCCCAGCTGCCAGAGGATGCTGGACCAGCTATCAGTCAATTTTGGATGGGAGCTGAATGGCACAAGGTCACTCAAACACCCTCCTGTCTCTGCAAGAGACGTGCTGTCCCTCATGGCCAGGGAAAATGTAGATACTGATCCTCGTGGGTGTCATTTAGGAGGCAGCACTGGGAATCAAAGCTGAGTTCTTCAGAAGCTGGCAGGTATAAAAGGTAGTCCCCCGGAGTGCTGAGCCATGGCACTGACTACCATCGAACCTATCTTAAAGTTGGAAATACGATCCAGTTGGGAATGACTGTGATTTAATGTCATCCAAGTACTACGGGGCACACTTCTTAAAGAAACTGCAGTAAATTATTTGTGGCCAGTTCTGCTGTGGATGGAGGGCATGATATGTGCAGAAGTACAAGAGCCCTGCTTGTATCTAATAATTGTTATATCTTCTCTGAAATTTACTGCCGATGTCTCAATTTTAACAATTTAAATAACAAGCTTAACCAAGCGGAACTAGGCAAAGGCAGGCTGGCTCCCTTGATGAAAGCAGGACAACTCTTATGTCTGAGTACATTTATACTTTGACATGAGCAGTGACACACAAAGATGAAATCTGGTTAAAGCTGCAGCTTTCTCTGTGCTGTGACAGCTTCTTAGCCTAAGTAAAACCGTTTCCAAAGTGGGCATAGCTGCTAACTTTACTTAGAAGAACAATTAGGAAAAAAATAAAGAAGCAAAATGAGGAAGGTGCACTACTGGGTGCAGGGAGCTGTAGGACCCACAACGCAGTGGGGTGGCAAAGTGATTTGATGGCACTGACTGCTGACAGCTCTGGCTGAGCTCTGTGCATGACCACAGGGCTCAGGAATGACTTAAGCCCCAGTGCAAATCAGGGGGGTTTGACAAAAGCACGTGTTGTGGATGCCAGAGAGAAATGCTCTGTGTGTTTCAGCACAAGGAAACATAATTGGTGATTGTGGGGGCTGGCCTGAGGAAGCTGATAAAATCATTTAGTGGGGACTTATTTGCCACTGCAGTGAGAGAGACTCTGGAGAACAAGTTCTTCATTGTCCCCAAAAAGGAGTGCCACTTAAAGTGGGGGAAGGAATCCCAAACTTATCATTGGCTTCTATTTGCAGAGTTTTTGATTAATTCTGATCAGAAAAGGAACAACAGTCTCTCATTATTCCTCTGCACAAGACAGCAACTCTCTAATTCAAGAATCACACAAGGATCAATATAAGATTCTTCTACTCACCTATTGCCAATCCTACAGACCTCTGTCTAAGCAGATAGCTAAGTGACGCAAATATCCTGGACTAGGGGTAACTTGAGCCTGATCACTCCAATATTTAGTAGAAGTTTCCTTCCTTAAGAGCAAAGCAGAGCCTGAACCTAAGAGGAACTTTGTTTTGCCTTCATCTGTGTATTCAGTGAAATTATGTTAATACTGGGTCAGTTACATTTACTGTTAGCAGTGGATTCTTATTAAAAAACAAAAACAAAAAAACACACAAGGAAAAGTAAAGCAGAGTCCGAGATGAAAGAGAATAAGGCTGTTTATCTCAGACAATATTAATGCCATCTTGAAATACCTGTGGGAGCCAGTCCTACCAGTGAAGCCAGTAGCAAATGCCATAGCAGACTGCTGCCATAGTTTATGTGAAGTTCTACCTCCCAGAATAAAATAAGCTACTGAAGCAACGTGATATTGCTGCTATTAAAATATGTCCATACCAGGAGCTCTCAGGTTTGTGAGTTGCCTGGTGATTTTTTCTTTTTTCTATATTTCTCACCAAGAGTAGCTTTGTTCTACAGTACAATCCAAGCTAAACCGTCAACGATGAGAAAGAAGTGACCAGAAGGAAGGTAAGGAAAAGCTTAGTGAATGGAGAAAGAAACAGATCTGCAAGGGGACCTGAAGATATGAAATGAAGTAGAATGGCAGCTATTGCATTATTTATATGATTTATTGGCATAATTATTCATGGTCTACTCTATCTTGAAGAGTCACAGGCATCAGTTAATCTCAAACCCTTCACAATGTCAATCCTACCAGGTAGGCTTAGGTCAGCTGTTTTTTCTATACAAGCACAGGTGTGTCCATCAGGATTGTTGGCTGTCTGGGGACTCCCTTAGCCTCCTAACACATCCCTCAAAGCATGCTTCCTTAGCCTCAGGTATCTTAAGAAGGTATAACAAGCCAAATAATTGTGTCTGGCTGATCACAGTCTTTGTGTGCATCCCTTCTGTTTTTCAGAAAGGTATATCTCTTCTACCAGGAACCTCCCCTTCACATACTTCATGTTTTGGAGATGGAACAACAGGAAGGAAACTTAGGGTCTACCAACAGCTCACAGTACTTGCAGACTGAAAGGTTCAGTCAGCAGTTAGCTGGGAAACAGCATTAGAAACACACCTAGAAAGAGGTGGTATATGCTGTTTCCAAGATTTCTTCACGTTGTGAACTGCCTCTGGCTTCTTTTCTGTACAACGGTGTTTTTGAGCAGAGCAGGAAGTGATGTAGTTAGCACAGTCACACTGAGCCCCTGTTTCAAGCTCCCTTTTACTGGCTTAATTCCCTTCCCTTTCCTCTTCCCTTCCAGAAGGGAAGCAAATTGAAGAAAGCTGATGGTTGTCTGGGAGAACATCAGCTCCCATTTCAGCCTGGTTAGAACCTTGCTGCTTTAGATGAGCTGCCATACCCTCATGTATATTTGCTAAACTTGGCTGGTACATCTAGCAAGTTTAAAATAATCTGGGCAGGAGCTGTACAAGCACTGTGGAAACCCAGTTAAAAACATGCACATCTAAACTTAAGATCACTCCCATCCTGTAGATATGAGCATCTTTATATGCATACTGTGAGCTACAGTATTGCTCTGCAGGTTAACTTCCACAGAAGTCTGTAAGAGTTGTAGGAGACACGAGTCTTTGCTTTGTTTGTTTTTTCTTTATTTATTTTTTTTTAAGATTCACTGGAGCATAGCACCAAAATATCTGCTGTGGTAAATTTAAATGATAGTCTGTGGGCAAACAGACAACACTGGTTAATGCATATCGTATATTTTTATTTACTTGTTTTTGATACTAACATTTTTATTTGTGGTAATTTTCTTTTAAGATGTTTCATTTTTATTCTCCTTTTGACATGTGTTTATGAGATCCCATCAGTTACAGTAAATTTCAATCTGCTAGGAGACAGTCCTCAATTCAGACAATGGTAACAAACGATCGATAAGATTATTTTGCTCATGATGATCCACCTGTACTAAAAACAAAACTTGCTCTTTTCATTACCCCTTGCTATAAGCACACTCTCGATATTTTCACCGCTGAAGAGACATATGCTGAGATCTCAAATGACCAAATTTTGAGTGCTGTGAAATGCAACAGGCCAGACATGCTTGGAGGCAAAGGAGAAGTCAGGGAGCCCAGGGCTGGAAAGACACCAGAAGGAGGTGGGCTGGAAATCTCTGCAGTGGGCTGAGTCCCTGGGGTCAAGGAGGCAGACCCTCACTTCCACAGTGGGACAGGCTTGTAGAGAGGGCTAACCCCCTGGCACAAGGGACCAAGTGGGAAGGGGCCCCACGGTGCTTCTCTCCCTCTGTGGGGCTGCTCACAGGCTTTGAGAAGCATGGAAAATGTATCTGCTTATCAGCACGGCATGTCCATTAATGCCTTCTTCATCTTTCAAATTCCTCTGAAGTGCATTATTGTCCACGGTGCTTGCAGACACATGGAAAGAGAAAAAGCGCTTTATATTAAGGCTGACTTTCCATTTTGTTTTCATATTAGCATACAAATCTCCCAATTTTTTGTCTTGTTTAGTTGGACCAGACTATAGCCTTCAAGCTCTTAATGAGTGTGAGCAGAAGGTCTGGTCTCAAATGCAGCCACTTAGAGAGCTTTACTACCCAACTGCCAGGGAAATTTCTGCTGTTGTTCCTTCTTTTGTTATTTAATTCAATTTTATAAATAAAAGCAGTGATGATTTAGGCACTTTTCAGAATGTTCTAGGAGGCTAATAAAGGCAAAAGACCATTACCTAGGACAAGAAGTAACAGTCTTAAGTTGCACCAGAGAATGTTCAGGTTGGATATCAGGAAAAATTTCTTCTTTGAAAGAGTGATGAGGCACTGGAACAGGCTGGTGAGGGAGGTGGTGGAGTCACTATGCCTGGAGGTGTTCAAGAACCACAGAGAAGTGGCACTGAGGGACAGGATTAGTGGGCTTGGTGGGAATGGGTTGGTGGTCGAACAAGGTGATCTCTGTGGTCTTTTCAAACCTTAATAACTCTACGATTCTTTTGCATTTCTTCTCTGTTATGTAGTCCTCAGCTCAGAATAATATTGTGCCAACAATTGCAGTAGTAGAACAACTCAAAGGAGAAGCTGGCACAAGGCATAGTATAGCCCCAAATGTAAGCAGCAAGGCACTCATTGCCTTTACAGGGGGATGCTCTCAGACAAAAAGCCACTTCTATTACGAGCCAGTGAAAAGCTGACCTTGAACCAGAGATGAACCTCAGCCAGAAATAAGAAGCAAAAGGTTTTCTTCAGAAGTTTACTGAGAGTTTGGTTAACAGAGATGATAACTGAGACCATAAACATTTCCCAGACATGAAACAAAATGGAAAAAAAAAAACAAAAAACCCTACATGCAAACCCATAATAGAACACAGCCATAAGATAACTGTCTTCCAAGTCAAACATTCCTGCTGTAGTCACTGCTGGAGTAAGATGAGGGTCTAAATGGCTGCAGCAGAGGTGGACACGTGTAATCCAGGTTTGAGCCTACTTTCAAAAGGTTGTAGTTGGGTTCAGAACTGCAAAAGAAGAGCTAAAAATGTAGCTACTAGCAATCTTTAATTTAGCTAACTCTCCTTTTTCCCTTCCCTGTTTCAGCACTTGATAGCACATTCAGGTCTGGTGTGTCATCTTTGACAGATCACAAAATTATTTTTTTTTATGTGCACATTGAGTAGTGATTGCCTGTGCTGTAACTTTACAGACTACCGTGTGTGGCTGTCTGCTTGAGGGGTAATTTGACCTACTTAGCCCCACTCTAAATTACTGGAAACAAATTAAATTTATAGTTCTTTTATAGTGTAAATACACACATAAAATTCTGAGATGTTTAGGAAAACTTAATAGCAGAGCTTTATGTAGCAACTTGCCTAGACAGCACAAAAAGAAACCACTTCTCACGTTCCTCCAGAGTTTACACAGAATACAAAGATTCTTTTGTCTTTCTTTGCCTTTGTCTCTGCATCTGATAGCAAAGTTTGTTGGTACTAATCCTAAAAAGAAATAAAAAGTGTTCCTTTTTGAACCTCTGGCAGAATTGCTGCATGAACACGTTTTGCACTGCAACCCTAAAAGTAGTTGCATTTCTCGCTTTTGTTCTTTCATTATGGGAGACTCACAGTTATTCAGTATTTTATTCTCATTAGAACACTGCTTGTCACATGTTTTCACCAGAAACATTCATCACCAAGGTCAAAGGGTGAATATCGTGATCTATTATGCTTAGAGGAATCTAATGAAAAGCCACATAATTATCCAATTTTAAGAGAAGCATGTAAAAAAAGAAGGGGGGGCACTTGCTATAATTTAAATTGTTTTGTTTCCCTGAAGCAAAATTCAGCACCTGATTGACAGGACATAATGATAATTCTTATTGATATGGTGATGTTAATTGTGTAGAGATATTTAATAAGTCTCATATTTCTGAGGTAAATGCATGCTCTTAACCTGCACCTGAACCTGATTTTTGATGCAGTCTGAGGATGAGGCGAAGATACAGATAACTGAGCACAAGTGGATTTTCAGTCTTGTGTGGCAGAATGGAAATTGGAATCTTCAGAATCTATTAGAAGAACAATTCTGCAGTTGCTCACACTTTTATAAATTATGCCATATATGATGCTAAGACACGAAGTCAGGGAGTTTCAATTGGGGAAGATTACCATGCCTTTACTGCATATACAGAAGCAGACTCTTTTTTTTTTTTTTTTTTCCCCTCTCAAAAGAGGGTAGAAAGCAGTTTACATGTTAATAGAGGCATATTTATAAAAGATGAAAAATATTCTGTCACTTAACCCACTGACTAGCTTGTCCTCTGAAATGTGGGACAAATAGTAGAAATGACAGATGTAACAAAAATATGTAAGGCAGAAAGCTGCAAACAGCACAGTCACTTAAATGTATTTAATTTTTGGATTCCTGTTTGGTGAGAAAAACAGTGAGAAAACAGTGAAGGGCTATTGAAGGAACTGGAAACAGGGAGTGGGTTCAGAAAGAAGCAGGTTATATTTCCAGATTTCCCCTGAGGACACATGCCTTGACACTGACTGAGTTCTTCAGCTTCTCTGTGTACCTTAATTTTTCAATTTTTGCAATGAAGATAATAATCTTTTCCTCTTTCCTCTTTCCTCTTTCCTCTTTCCTTTCCTCTTTTTCCTTTTCTCTTTTTCCTTTTCTCTTTTTCTTTTCCTCTTTCCTTCCTTCTTTTCTTCCCTCTTTTTCCCTTCCTTTCCTTTCCTTTCCTTTCCTTTCCTTTCCTTTCCTTTCCTTTCCTTTCCTTTCCTTTCCTTTCCTTTCCTTTCCTTTCCTTTCCTTTCCTTTCCTTTCCTTTCCTTTCCTTTCCTTTCCTTTCCTTTCCTTTCCTTTCCTTTCCTTTCCTTTCCCTTCCTTTCCTTTCCCTTCCTTTCCTTTCCCTTCCTTTCCTTTCCCTTCCTTTCCTTTCCCTTCCTTTCCTTTCCCTTCCTTTCTTTTCCCTTCCTTTCCTAACACATGAAATTGGAAACCCATAATTTGAATTATGTCTTGAGATTGATCTGTGTAGGGCCCAAGTCCCAAGATGTGAAGCACTTCAAATCCTCATCCATATTTTAGCATATGCCCAAAGCTCACTGGGACCATCCATGCATTATGAACTAAGCACATGCTTACATGCTCTGCTGGAAAGTGCCCTGAATGTGCTGCAAGGCTTGATTCCACCTGGAGGAATATGTCAGAGGGCTGTCTGAGTCAAGCATGCTGAATTTACAGAAAGTGCAGTCCCTTGCTGCTAATGCTCTTCTTCTATCTCCAGGAACTCCACCATGATGCTTCTGGTAGCTCTTGCTTTAATGCTGCCATGCATAGATGGTTCAACCAACATATCAGTGCATACAGCATGGCTGTATCCTCTCATTTTTCTGGAACCTGAGAAATTCAGTCCTGCATATGCTCACTATACTGGATCACCTGCTGCCCAAGCCATTGGCCAGATCCTAAGATCTCATCTGATTCCTGCCCCACAGCCTAGCAGGACTGCTCAGAAGCCAGACCAGATCACTGAACAGGGTGATGCTTTGCACTCACACTCCATCAAAGGCAAAGATGAGGGTGTAGGTGGCACAGAAATCCAAAAGAGCTAAAGGGTGTAAGGAGACCTCCCAGCACAACGCTCCACCAGCTGCCCCTACTATAAACTAGTGTGTGCGTGTGTGTGTGTGCTGCCCTTCGCATGTTTATTTCTCTCTGGAGGAGGAGGTGGGTCAGGAAGCCTGGAGCTTGCTCCTGGCCACCCACAGAACAAAGGAGGGGTTGTCGTTCCCCTGAAACCCAGGAACGAAGCAAAATTGCTTCCTCCAGAGCAAGGTGGGAACAGGAGAGGATCTGTGGCTTGGAGGGGAGCTGTGGGGCTTTAACAGCTCTCTGGGGTGCCCTGGGCTGGGGCAGCATCTGCCACTCTGTGCTGGAGCACTGCTGAGCACATGCTTTTGCCAGTTACTACATTTATGAGATTGATCCTGCCCATGTCTTTAACTTCTGAAGACTTACACTTCAGGATCTAGAAAGTTCCACCAGAGTAGCAGAAGTGACTTAAGGAACAAGTAAGATTAATTAAAATAAAACAGGAACAAGCCCTAAATGAGGCAAGCAACTCCAAACGCTATACACACTCAGTCTGAATACTGGGAGAGAGGATAAGAGATAAAGAGAGAGGGTTTAAAATGAGTCAAACATCCATAAAGTAAACCCTGAATCACATTTCTAAACATTAATAACATTTTAAATAAGCTGTTATAAAAATGTCAAAAATGATATATTAACTTTGAAAATAGCATTTACAGCACTTACACATAAAACTGAAATCTACTTTTGGTCCACTGTGTAGTTTGCTCATTAGATGAATGGCCAAAGATCAATAACTCTGTAGGACAACTGCTAGGAATCGCTTAGATAAGATAATTTCATCTTCTATTTTATGGACATGAGCAACAGCTTTTTTAAGTAATTCAGAGATACCACACCTAACAGCCTCCCGGCTTTGGTCTGGTTTTCTTCTTATGTTATGACATGCTGAGAAGAAATTATTATGTTTTAAATGCAAATCTTGCAGTAAAATATTTTCATGTTAAGTTAAGCTATCATCAAAAGATACTGGCTGTCTAGCGTAAGAAGCAGTCTACTGATAACAGAACAAGAAAATGGTGTTTTGTAGTGAAAAGAAGGAATTAGCAAAGTGCCACAAAAGTCAGTAGAGATAAGCAGAGCAATTGCACCATCCTCCACCACTCTACTGAGAAGCAAAACAGAGTATAAAGTATATTATTCTAATGATCATCCAGCCTCAAACACACTCTCTCTTCAGGGAAATATATGAAAACAAACAAACAAACAAACAAAAAATAACAAGGCTATTTTGGCCACAGAAACATCAAGATATGGACATAGATACTGCTTCTGAGAACGCATTATGAATAATGTTAACGTATTCTCCAACTGGAAAAAGAAAATGTTAAAAATCTCAATTTCACTCCCTTTTTTTTTATCAGTCACATGCTTCTTTCCATCAGAACAAGCATATCCATCTAGACAGACCTTAAGGTCAAATCTGGATAGCACTGGGCATCTTAGTACTCAATTAGAATATCCAAAAAAAAAAGTAACAAAAATAACTAAGAGGAAAGAGGGATCGATGTGTAAGGAAAAGTAGTAATCAGATAAATAGAGCTTGATCTCAAGCTGATGAACTGGAAGTAACAAATGGAAGCCAGCAGAGTTTTACTATTTTAGATCTAATGCAAGTGAATAAAGGACTTGCATTATCTAACTTGAAGGTAAAAGGGAGGAAGTTACCATAATGAGAGATGGCCTGTTACATCAGAGAAGGAGAGATATCAGCTACAGACTATAATATAAGAGTTTGCAAGGTGGAAAATCTAAATGATATACTTTGTGGTATCACAAGCAAGGTCCTACAAAAGGGTTTGCCTAAAATCCAGCTATTCTGGCAATATCTAGGTTTAGCTGCAGAGCTAAGAATATATCCATCCTTTTGTGACCCACATACTGAAGCTTTCTTTCCACACAAACCAGTGTGGAAGCAGAAGATACGCCAATATGCAGCCATTTTTACATACATGGGAAATATCCAGGCTCATAAACTTTGATATGCTCCTGGATCCAGTAGTATGGTCCTAACTACCACTTGATAAGAGTCTGGATATTGAAGAGGGAAGAGGATTCTGGAGCAGACTGTGGAGATTTGCCCATTAGCAAAGCCTGACTACTTTAAGAAGGGCAAACTTCTGTGGGAAGAGCGTGACAGAGGTAGTCAAAGAAATGGGACAGGACAAGAGGGAATGGCCACAAGTTGCGCCAGGGAAGATTTAGATTAGACCTGAGGAAACATTTTTTCTCTGAAAGAGTGGTCAGGCACTGGAATGGCCTGCCTAGGGAGGTGGTTGAGGCACCATCCCTAGCGCTGTTCAAGAAGCGTTTAGATGAGGCGCTAAGGGATTTGATTTAGTAGTTCAGTGGGTAGGGATGGTGATAGGAGGATGGTTGGACTAGATGATCTCGTAGGTCCTTTCCAACCTTATGAACCTATGAACCTATGAACCTATAAATGTGTATGGAGGGGCCATAAACTCTTCGACAGAGTAATCAAGATCATTTTTCTAGGTATGGTTTGTTGAATAGAAGCAGAATACAAACAGATTAAGATTTTGTGCTAGTGCTTGTCTCTGATCAAAGTCTCCAAGAGCTGAAATGATTGACTTAGCATGACCATACAGATATGACCAGGTATGCCTTGTGGTTTGCTCACTGCCAAACAGGACGTCAAGAATTTAGAGTACAAATTATCATACATGCTGTCTTGTGTACTTTCAGCAAATCCTGAGTAAAGCTGGACACGCCTAACAAAATAATGGGCAACACTTGCTCAGAAATGTTTTGGGGCTGAGAAAAGTACACAAAGTACACACTCAAAGTCAAGAACAAGAGCACAAGGAAAGGCTGACAGCACTGGAGCTGACTACTCTAACGAATCATTTACCTAATTCCAAATACCATCCAACGCCCTCTAAATCATATTTCATTTTAGGAATCCCTTTGCTTCTGGGACAAGTCTAGTCACCCCACATGTCACAGATCATATCTATAGGGAACAACTACCAAAATAATTGTTTTGACCAGGTGTCATAGATTGTAAGCCTTTATCACAGTAGCCTGCGTACATGTGGCATAATAGGAGATTAGGACTCACTTGAGAAAGAAATAGCTTGTCACTCCATCGATCAGAAGGTCATACAAGAGACCAGCATTGCCATCATCATGGAGCAGAGGCGAGCTTGAGAAGGGGCAAGGAAATTACTAGAGCTATTGAAGAGACATAGATCACTTCCCTATTCACACCTGGCCAGCTATTTTGACCATCAAGTTAAAGCAGAAAACAGCATGACAGATTGAGGATACGTCTATGTCAAACTGTGAACTCCATTTGGGTTATGAAATGTGTTTAGTGTCAATGCCTCTACATAGCACTGTGACCTTCACTGAAGAATGTCACCCCATGTCGGACTGCAAACTCATTTGTAGATTACAGCATACATTTTACTGCAGATGCAAACAAGCTGTCAGAGGTGAAAAACTTTATCTTATGGGAGCATGTGTATTTTACTGGATTTTGTCTTTGAATTTTGTCTTTGAATACCTCTTCCAACCACACCAAAGGAGGAGGCTGTTGGGAAAGCCTAACAGAGGGACCAAATAGACAATAAAGCAGAGCTTAAATGCAGGAAGGCTAGAAGAAAACTCACTGAATCGTGGTTAGAGCTTGCCTCAAGATCTGACTGCAGGAGAGCTGGGTTTAGGATTTGTACAGTCTCTTGATTGTTAATGGTGTTGTGTTTGGGATTAAGGACATCTTTACCTCCTGATGCACTACTCCTGGGATGCACATCAAGCCTAAGGAAGGAAGTCCAAGCAGATGAGTTACTGGGAAAGCAGAGTGCTTCATTTAGAAGTGCAAGACCATGATGGTGAGTGAATTGCACTTAGAGGATCAAATCTACAAGACTGAAAAATTTAAGTTAGATCTTAGGGGGAAATTTTTAACTCAGCAGGTGGTGAGGTGCTGGAACAGGTTGCCCCACCTGTGGAGGTGATGCCTTCAAGGCTAGGCTGGATGGGGATCTGGGCAGCCTGATCTAGCGGGTGGAAACCCTGCCCATGGCAGGAGGTTTGGAACTGGATGATCTTGGAGGTCCTTTTCAACTCAGGCCATTCTATGATTCTATGACTAGCAAATAAATGACCAGCAAAAGATCTCAGTTTCTAGAGATGTATCTTGCAAGACTTAAATTACAATAAGTTTCCCAAAAGACTAACTAGTACTTCAGCCACTGTACACAGCTCTGAATATTGTTCCTCTACTTCTGTGCTTTTCATTTCTCAGACTGTGTGCCAAAGCAAAAGCTCTGGCTTGAAAGTTGAACCAAGAACATCACCTTGTCCTTGCCTGAGCAGAGAAAGGGCATTTGCATGCTGTTCAAAGAAATAAGATGGATGTACTGTCTAATTCAAGAGGACTATTTGTAGAGTGCTTTGCTGGCCATAACAAGTCATGACTGTTAGGAAACTTTTCCATGAAATGCCCTAGGACAATCAATAGGCACTGCTCCTCAGACTCTTGTTCTGCCAGTTGCTCTGCCTAGAACCAGTGAGGTCTATGAGCAAAAGCTTTCATGTCTGATTCTGGTCTGGAGGACTTGCAAAAAAAATCCTGGGGTGAAATAAGCAGCCATGGCAATTTCCTTCCTTAATTTTAAAGTGCTGCTATATCAACTTGAAGATGGTAAAACCTAGCCCTTTATTTAGTCTCTCTCTCTGGACAGTCATGTCTATGTAACTCAGAGACCTGAAGGGAGGCATTCAGTGTCCACATCAGAAAGCTGTGTGTGTCTTTTTGTCAGATGCCACAGGGGAGAGAAATGCCTCTCATTACTGGTCTAATCCAAAGAGAGAGAGGAATAAGATAGAGAGAGAAATATAAACGGAGAAACTTACCACAAGTCTGGATGTATATTTTTCAGAAAAAATTCTCAGGTGGAGTGGAGTGTCCATCAATGGGATGAAACAGGCAGATTTTTTTAAATCCACCCAATCACATTTCCAAACTAACACTGCCTTACTATTAAAAAGGATGTGAACTAGGACAAGTACTTACTGTCAGATGTAATGCAGTGAAACAAATCACATTTTATCCTCCTTCACCTGATTACTTCTCCATCTTATTATTTATCCTTGTGTGATACATTTTAGGACTCTGAGCCAGGATGTGCTCTTGGTGATATTCTTTAGAACAGGAGAAATGTACTTGAGTCTATCTAGGTAATTTGTGGGTTGTACTTCATCCACTTGCACCCAAGGGCACGTTGCTGCTGAATGCATCCAAAGCAAAAGACAGTGAAGCGTGACTTATGACGCCAATTTTCAGTGCACACAGCTTAAGCTGAAAGAAATAGAATGACATAGGTTTGAGCAAAGGTAAAGGAAGTCAACTGGAGCAGTAGTAGTCCAAACTGAGCAAAACACTAATTGCCAAGAAGGATATGTTTGACGATTAATATGCACTTCTTGACAACAACACAGATCTTCTGGTGTTGCTTCTATGCTCTTTCCAAATGGGTTATATCAACGTTTATCAGAGGCATGTTCCAAACCTAAGTGGACACCTGAGAATAAGGTGTGCTTCATTCATATTTAAAAACAAACAAAACACTAAGCAGAGTTACACCTACTGAATGCACAATCTGTTACAAACAAAAATGGCTACGGGCAATACACATTAAAAATTTGTAACCCGCATTCTTATAATCTACTGTGCATAGTGTTTCTGCATGTGCTGCTGCTACCTCTTTAATACTAAGGTACACTGGGAGCAGTGAAATGCCAACTGTGAATGTACAGGACAAAAAGGAAAACTGTCTTTCTGCCTCTTAACATATTTACTGAAGAGCTGAACCTCATTGTACAAGATCCAGCCCTCACTGGAGGGAGTGGAAAACAACAGAGCAGTGCTTATGCCAAACCAGGCAAGATTCAGCAGCAGGATTCCCTGCAGCCAAGGAACTGTAAGACACACACAGTGCTCTTTGTAGTAAGTGCATTTAATGCTGCTTTTAAATGTATTCCTCGAGTCTCTGGAAGAACCATCCTTTTATGTCCTTAAAATACTATATCCCCACTTATCCTCCCATGTCACCAGGCCACAGCTTTCAGCAGTATGATTTATATAGTAATGAAGTAGCATTTGGTCCTCAGTTTCTTTAAGTGTAAAGTTTCTTTACAAAAGGAGAAACAAAGACCTCTCTTTAAAGACTCTTAAGGACTTGTCAAGTAAAAGTTAAGGCATGAATTTAACCTTTGCTTGTATTCTTACAGTTTTTTGCAGGAAGGGCGAAGTGTCAACATTTGCTTTGAATATCTATACTGATATTATAAAATACTAACAATAAAATTGTTTAATTCAAGCCTATTCAAACTAGGCTTACATCTGTTGAAAAAATTCTGCTTATATGTAGGGCTTTAGGTGAATACATAGAGAGAAAGGTATATGTGAATGCAGATCATAGAATCATAAAATGGTTTAGGTTGGAAGGGAACTTAAAGATCATGTGGTTCCACCCCGCTCACCATGGGCAGGATTGCCACCCATCAGATCAGGCTGTGTAGGGCCCCATCCAACCGAGCCCTGAACACCTCCAGGGATGGGGCAACCACAACTTCTTTGGGCAGCCTGTGTCAGTGCCTTACAGATGCTAAAAGTTAGACACATTCACAGACAGTTCACCATGCAAACTTCGTGCTACGTTGGAGCTGTGCTGATGCTGGAGAGCTGCCAATCACCCCCAGGCATATAGCCAGCACTGCCCCCAACAAGCTCTGTAGGCTCACAAACACCATTCTGGCTGTGCATCTCCCTGTCAGGATGGGAAATGGGCACTATGAAGCACTGGAAGCAGATTATGGGCTTGGGATCCTGTCCCCATCCCAGGAAACCCATCAAGTCAGGAGTAAAATGAGCTACAGGAGCTCATTTTTGGGCAGCCCCACATAACAGTGTGAGCAGTGAATACAAGTGACCCAAGGGGGCTGGGAGGCATACAGAAGGCACTTGGGCTCTGCTTCCTTTGAATGCCGCTGTAGCAGTGCTCTGACACAATACATCTTAAGGAACATTTATGCTGTGTTCACTGCGCATTCAGCTGTGGCCACTTCAAAGGTTTAGCCAAGTATTTTATGGCCATGGTAAAGGCTTCTTATTGATTTAAATTGCAAGCCTGGCTCCTGTCAGCTTCACTTGAGGGCAAAAATGCAATAAAATATCCCACAGCAGAGAGACAGACGTATCACGCTGAAAATCTTAAGAGATCCTTTTTACTATAATCACCTTCAGCGGTGTGTTGTTTTCCTTTTTTTACCTCCTCTGAGGACAAGGTTATCTGAGAGATGTGTCCATCTCTATAGATCAGGGAGGGGCCAGCCCTGCAATCTGCCGGTGGGTCTGTCCAGTGACAGGCATGAACCAAACCCCGTGGGGTTTAGGTTTTTCCCTATTTGTCAGACATAGGCTTGACATTGCCGGGATGACATTGATAGATTGGCAAATGCTACTGTGGAGTTAGCATGTGGTCAGAAAGCCATTTGTATACCGAATGAGCAAACCCCAAACAACTGGGAGAGGCACGGTGCGGGGGTCCTCAAATGTGGGGGACCCATGTCCACACTGGGGGACCCTCTGCTGGGACTGGAGGACATCAGCCAGAGGAGGGAGACGTGTCTACATGAAGCACTGCTTGTTATGCTCAAATGTGGCCACACAGGAGGGCTCCTCGCCAGGGGGCTGAGGAGACAGGCAATACTTTCTGTGTACTTCGCAGACAGTTTCTTTATAATAATTTACCTGAAATGCACCCGAGGTGAAGATAACCTCTGGACACATCCGGAAAATAGCAAATGACTGCTACGTATCTGACATTTGAAATAACATGTTTCTGGAGGCTTGACATTACAAGAGTCATTTCACTTCAAAATGTTATTCCTAATGTAATTTTTTCAAATTCATACGAGCCACTCGCTAGGATTCAGAGCAGTGCTGGAGTCGCTCGAAAGACTGAGGTCAAATTCATTTCATTTCTTTTATGTTTTCCTCTCCCCGCTAGATGAAACAAATGATTGAGCCGGGGACACTTGGCAGGTCGGCGGCTGCGCTCGGCGGCGCCTTCGGGAGATCGATTTTGGCCGTCCGGGGGGGTACGCTGCTTGGCTGACATCTGTCGCCGTTGTCATGGCAGCCCGCGGCGCGGCCGGGGTCAGGCCTGACAGGGAGGCCTCCCCGCCTCCGCCCGTCGCGCTTCAAGGTTAACAGCCAATGGACCAAAGAAATAGGCAATTATAGTGCAGTCAATTCTGGTTAGGGAAATACCCGAGAAGTAAATATATCTGATAAGCGGATGGAAATGAAGCGGCCTGGTGTGGGTGCAGGGGACAGCGAGGGCCTCCGGGCCTGGGGCTCGCTGCATGGTCCTGCCTCTGGCCAACAGCTGCCCCAGCCCACCTCCAGCCTGTCACCTGCCCTGGATGGCATCCCCTTGTCCCTTAAACAAGGGGATATCCCCTCTGAGCAAGCTGTGGCCAGGCTGTTTTACCCTCAGTCAATTGTAGTCACAAAGTGACCAGCTTGGGTGGCCCTGATGCAGGCACGAATGGCACTGCATGGGCTGGTGGCTTGGACACTTCGTAGCATGGCAATCCCCAAAAGAAAGACCACAAAAGGGCTGCAGGCCCACAAAGTGCCATGCTTCATGCCTACATAGTGCAATTGTCCCCAGACACCATGAAATTACAACTCTATCTAATTATATTACTGTATAACTGTACAGATGTGTATGTCATAAAGCGGATATCTGTTCTGCTGGCCATTGCAAACAGGCTGGAAACATTTCTCTCCATGTCTGAGGAAAGCAGTAAAATCCCCCCTCCCTGGTGCTGCAGGGGCTGCTCTGGCTGAAATGCATGCACTGGTTCCTGTACTCCGGGTGTGAGTCTGTCCAAGCCAGAGCCCCCTGTCAATCACTCCTGGCTCCCAGGGGGACTGGCACAGCAGAAAGGGGGTTTGTTTGTTCCAGCAGCTGCAGCTACTCCAGGAAGAGGCTCTCTGAATCAGTGAAAACGATCAGTTTTAATGACCCCAGAAAATAAATCCTGCAAGATCATGAGTTTGTTTCAAATGATGCATCAAAAGCAGTGCTGGCATTTCCTTCTGAAGAAATTTTCCCAGCATCTTGGTATGGTAACCATCTTTCTCTCTACGCTTCTGATTTTAATCTAGAGCTGTAACTGGAATAAGCTGAATATTCTCTTTCTAACAAGAGCACAAGGAGCAACAACCAACATTGCAAGATTTTTAGAGTCAGATCCAATTCTGAATGGTTTCTCTTCATGGATGCACAGCCAAGGATCCCTTATGTCTGCAGCTCAAGTTGATTCATTATTTCATCTGCTCATTTCAGGCTCATTTCTCCTTCTTCCTGCTTTGTCACCTATGGAGCTCCTGTGTCACTCCTGCTGTTCACAACAACATGTGAACTCAGAGGTCAGGGCAGGGAGCTGAGGCACAGCCTCATTCTTTTGGCCTCAGTGTGAAGGTCTAGCTACTGGTGCTCTGCAGTAATGGTGTGCAGAAGGCCAAAAAGCTTCCTACTGAAATGTATGAGGCCAGACACTTGATCTCTTTCCCATCACTTTTTGGATTTTTCTTGTGCACAAAATAAACATTTTTGTGAATGCTGTTTCTAAAGAAATGAAAGATTGAACAGCCAAGCTTTGATCCCTTTTCCTGAGGAGACCCTCTTCAGATTTGTCCTGGGAAGTCTTTTACACCAAAGAAAAGCTTACAGAGAACTGAGTGCTGCTCACCAGACTTGTTATTGATGGCAAAGGGAAGTACCAAATCCTGAGGATTTTTTATTTTAGTTATTAGTGTCTCAGCTGTCATCCTGGTCTGCAATTCTGCTGATCTCCTGTTGCCCTACTAGCTTTCTGTCAATCTCCTCAGCATATTGCCTGGGTACCCAATTATTTGACATCGCCCCTTAGATGCCCTCTGGACTCATTACATGGCCATTAATGTCTCTACGTTACCGTCTCCATCTGCTAAGGAATTACTTTCAAAGTATACTGTGTTTTCCCTAAGATCTCCCTCTGGTATGCTAAAAAAGAAATATTTATACCTAAGAAGGTCACCACCTCTATTTAGTCACCTGTTGAATGGATTCAAGATGCTTTGATTGCAAGCTATCTGGGGCAGGGCTTGTCGTTATGTCACATGTAGACATTCAGTGCCACGATTCTGAGCTTCAGAGGGAGTCTTCACCTATTACCGCAGCAGAAATAATAAACACACAAAAGAAACTATGCTTCTCAGATCTGGGGTCAGAGTGATACCATTTTTCCCCATTTTGGTCACATTTGTTGTCCCACAAAAAATGATTCATGAAGTCATTTAATTTCTCAGTCCTTTGTGTGATCAATGCAGCGAAATTTATAATGACCATATACTCTGTGGAAGGCACCAGTACATTGCAGCATTTTAACCTTTTAAATATTCCGTATTTCAGCTGGCTAGCCATCCCACCCCTTCTGCACAGTTCACTGCAGCTGTAAATAGTGAAGGAAAAGGAACAGACAGCCAATCAAATTACAAAAAGCTGAAAAGGTCAAAACTGTACAATTTACTACTACCTTTTCCAAAATACATGAGGCTTTAAGATCCCATTATTTTCTCTTGCAATGCTTAATTAAAAGAACGAAAAACTGTATAACAGGAATGCCTTTGTGGAAAAACTAGTAAGGTAGTTCTCATATAACAAGTGTCACTGGCATAATTGTTTCTTTACAGTCTTAACATCAGCTACTCTTGGTCTTCCTCTGCTTCTAAGAGCAGGCTTGATACATCTCAGTCCCTGTGTATATCATTCTTGATTTTCTGTAGCACATCACAGCAGCTGGCCAAACCACAGCCCCCACCCTTCATCTGCCTTTGATCAGTTCTTACAAGCAATTTGGTAATAAACTGTCCCTTTTCTTCAGCAAGAGAAATTTTGCAAAACCTGAAAGTCCACTGCACAGCTTCCACCGGAATGAGAATACCATTAAAGAGGAAACGAAGAAAAGGAGGAACTGTCTTGAACTTTTGGGACACCTAGATGTGCATTCACTTACGCATAATATGTATGGGGACTTCTTTTAGCTTGTGAAAGTGACAGTGGAAATTGGTCTTCCTTTCAGAACTGCAACACTGCCATTTGTATTGCGAGTCAGTTTGCTCTTTTTCCCGGCAGGATCAATGTCTATAGAATTGCACCAGCCTCTCCATCCTCTCCCCCCCTGTCCTTCCGTTCATTGTAAATAATTCAAACAATTCCTGTCATAGACAGAAGGCAGCATCACCGCTCTCCTCCTCGCTGCCTAGAGAAAATAGCTCAAAGATGACAGTCTGCCACAGCTCTGTCGCCCCCAGGTGAGAGCTGCTGTCCTGGGACTCTGCGAATTGCAGGAAGAAAAGTCATTTCTGCTCTGTGTAGCTTATTCAGCCATTTCAGCATGAGGAAAAGAGACTCCTGCTACTTTGTCATTTCAGCTGACTCTTCTTTTCTGTGAAGACCTTGGCAAACAATCATTAGGATATATTTGTTCTGAGACTTCTCACTTCTTTCTTCCTGTTGAAATCACATTTACGTAGTTGTACAAATTTTCATGTGGATATCTTTGGCAGTAAATTAAAGCAAAAATAGTTGAAAATGAACAGAAGATAGCTGCTGTGTTTTTTATGCCACATAGGAACTAGTGGAAAAGGTCAAAACTAAATATAAAAGGTGAAAGGGAAATAATCACTCTCTGATTTTTCTACATCTATCTAATTGATATGTAAGTTTTAAGAATGCAAGAATAGTTTTTCTTCAATGGGTCCTAGGTAGAATGCTAACGAAAAAAAGTAAAACCATGTGGGAGTTTTCTCATTTAGGCTTTTTTATTTTTGTTGTTAAAAAGAAGAAACATGGAAAAAAGGCTTCCCAGTTTTTGGTGTGCATGGCCTCTGTACAGGCCTTACCAGGGTAGCCCTTGTGGGGTCCATGCTCCGTTAGCAGCAGGTCAAGAATCCCTCGCAATGTCAGAGTAGCTCAGCAGACACCACCTTCCTTCAGGGCTGTGCCATGGCCCCAGACACATAAATGAGCAGTTTATAACTGTATGGGGCTTGGGTAGAGGGACTTCTGCTAACATCAGGTCAACTGCAAATGCTGGGAGTCTCTATTTAGCCAGGCAGGACTGAACCTAGCATGCATTTGTGAAACCGCAGGACAGATATGGGTCATCCTGCATGGATGCCAGGGAGCAGTTAGCCATGCATCACCTCATGCTGGGGCAGAGGGGATCGCACGCTGCAGTAGGCTTGGGGCAGTGGTTTTCCTGAGGTTACCTTCTGGCTGTGTTCTGTATGAGGCTTCACACATACAAGATGTAGAATAATGTCATTGATATAAAGATATCACTTCCAGATTTCTTCATGTGCAAACACGCTTAGCTTTCTATCCACTGGCCTCAAAACCCTGCAGACACAAATCTCAGGTATTCTATTTTGTTAGAAAAACATCTTGCCCTGGACTAAACGTGCCTGGTAAGGGAGAAATGGCTGCAGTAAATCATTATCATGGTCAGTTACTCTCTATGTAAACACTTCAGTGTTTACCTGATGAAAAAGAGCTTTTGTCATCGACTTTAACTTGCACCCATTTCCTCTTACTTCCTACTTCACTTCTTTGTGTTTTCTGCTTCCTCATCTCATTTTACTCTCAGCTATTGTTTTCTTCTTCATTCCCGTCAGCTTCGCTTCCTACCCGACTTTGACTGTTTCTGTCTTCTCAGCCTTTTTCTCCCTCCCCATTTCCTCTTGAAACATCCTTGCTCTCCTGAATTGATCTGCTTTGCAGAATTTCATCATGTCTGAATCCAACGGCAGCACAAAGCCGACTGTGATTTAGTCACTGGCAGTTTGTTGCTTTACCATAATGAAACCCTGTCACAAACAAAATTCCATCATTTGAGAAGTATTTCCTGTATGAAAATTAGAGTTTTGTACAAGAAGGGCATTTCTACTGTGGCAAGCCCCTCTCCCACTTCATTCTTTTCAGAGTCAAAAAATGTCATTTACTTCAATATAAGAAAGTGCCAAGCCAGTCCTTCAGGGGAGGGGAAAAAGTAGTGCAAACTACTGATAATCAAGATAAATCAAGCTATGACGTAGAACATAAGCACTATGCTCCATTCAATTCAGCTAGGGAGCTCAACTTGTTCAGCACTGTAGGTTATTTTCCATTTGTAATTAGAGCAACAAAGAAACAGCCTTTCCTTGTTCTGCTCCATCAGCACAGCCCCAGCAAACATCCTCATTTTCAATAACTCTTCCCCTTTATCTCACTCTGCCTGATGCCTAATAAGCTGATTGCTATTTACTTTGGACCAACAGCTAATCTGTTAATGATTGATTTTAAATTTTTACAGTCATTTGTCTTTGGCAGGACTCGAGAGTGTGAGCAGCAGTCTTTCCTACCTGATGAATTGGCTTTTCTTTAAAAAAAAAAAAGATTTAAGTCAGAAGACTACACTGTTATGTTTCGCTGACAAACAGCTGATGTGCGGTGAGCAAAGCTTAGAAAAAAGGGCAAACCTTCATACAAAATTCATCAGCATTTGAAACCCTCAGCAAATAATATAAGTGGACATTTTGTTAATAGTTGTAGAGGGGTAAAGACCTACTTATGAAGTAAAACATAATTGTACTATAAATTCAGAGGGTTTAAAATTCTTAATTAACAAAATTGATGCTCGTAACCAGGACTGGGTAGGGGAATACGAACTAATACTGCTACTGTCTTCCAAAATGATCTAAATTGTATACCATATGATATATGTATTACCATGATATATGCCCAAAAGTGAATTTCATTTCCCATTAAAGGACTGCCATATAGACAGTAGTTATTTTAATTGGTACAACACAGTAGTGCTGTGCAATTTAATCGTTGGTTCTAAAAATGGAAAAGTGAATAATAACAGCTTAGCCTGTATATTCTGAAAAGAATAGAAAAAATTCTATACCAGGAAGCTATGCATATTTATAAATGTTGTTTCTTCAATGAGCCACTTAGGGATAGGCCCTGCAAGGAAATAAATCACGCTTAGAATGCCTATAGTGTGCCTCACCCATAGATCTCAAAGCACTTTACAAAGCTAAGCAAGTTGCATGATTATTGTTTTGCAAAGGGGAGAAGTCGAATATCAAAGAGGTGATTTCTCTGACATTTGGAAAAACTATGATCCTGAGTTTGGTTCAAAACATGCTCTGGAACATAAAAACAATCCAAGAAGCCAGTAAAGCCCATTCATGCTAAATTACCAGTGAGTTCTAATAATAAATGCTCTTTAATCAGCAAACAATATGTAATATTCTCTTCATATATATATATATATGTATCTTTAAAGATGTGCTAGTGTGTGTTCACACATACGCACCCAGGATCCAAGTATGTAATGAAAGATAATCTGAACAAGGAGATGAGAATCCAAGTACCTAATGATGGATGATCTGGCAGAAACAAGGAGGCAACAAGCCTGGTCTGATTCTTCTCGGAAAATGAGGAAAGGTTGTTCAATCTTCTTCAGTCCCACTGCTGTGGTACAACAGGTAGCCTCAGACAGGACCAAGTTAGGGAAATCTAAGAGCTATTCACAAGTATCCAAAAGCAGGCCAGTGCACATGGAAGTTATGAGCCACCATAATGTACATCCAAAACTTCTCAGCTCCAAAGCTCAAAACTCAGTATGTTCCACAAAGAAAAAAATCTCAAACTGGATCGAGGCTTAAAATGCAAAGCAGCATCTTCTAAGATAAAATGAACAGAAGCGTAATTAACGCAGCATTTTGGTAATACCAGGGCAAGGTAAAAACCATCAGTGTGAACCTGTGTTCCAGTGACTGGCTACATAATTGCAATGCACCAAAAAGGACACACTGAACTGCTTGAAGGATGGAAGTTCTAATCTCATTAACATTTTAGATGCCACAAGACGTGGAATCTCCATCTGCCGCCAGCAATATCACGTTAAGAATCAGGGCGACTAGGGAACAGACCTCATGGGCCTATACAATGGTCTATTGACTTTCTGGTGAAGCAGATACCATGTGACAGAGATTGCCTATCTCAGCAGACAGGATGGAAACAGGAGAAAGTGTTAAATATAACCAGGTAGACAGTGATGAATTGACATACTGAAAAATCGAACGCTTCAGTAATCAGCCTAAGGATCTGATATCAACAACATTTTTCAGTTTTGTCCAAATCCATTCAAAGGTGTAGTTTAGCAAGCTCACTTCTTGTTGGTAAGACCTTTCATCTTTATGCAGGTTTTCTGATTGGATTCTGAGAAGTCACCATTGGCCTCCATGTCATTGCTGTTCTTTACATAGAAAACAGACAAAACATTTGCATGAGTAAAATGGCCTGAACAAACCCAGAAATATCTTGACTCAGAATATCTATTAAAAATTACTACCTTTCCCTACTCCTAATGAGAGGTTAGGGCTGGATTCCACCCCAGCATTTACATACACGGTTGTTCAAGGCCTCCAAGAGTTTTCTAAAGTGCATCTGTGGCCCTGATCTGACATCAAGCAAAAGTCTCACCAAGAAAGAAGGAATCTATCTTCAGGCCTTGTGGCAAGTTGGAGATGACATTTTATTGAGGCAAGCTCCACAGCTTCCTAAGGTGCAGCCCTCAGCAGGCTGCAGGTGTCCTGGAGGATCAGGTCACCATAAATGTAGTCCCACAGGTGGCTTGATCAGTTCAGGGGGAGGTGATGCTGGGGGCTCACTCACCAAGTCAGATGTGAATTCCACCCCCACAGCTCTGAGTTCTTCCCCACATGAAGGCTGTTTACTGAAAACTTAAAACAATGAAATATTGCAGGTATATTTAGCACACCAAAGCTTTTGGAACTATAATTCTAATTACAGAAGTCTAATGAATGTTTTTATGGCTTCATTAAATCTTTGGGATATTTATATTATACAAAGAAATAATCTCCATCCATTAAGAGTGCATAAATCCTGAAGTAGAACTTTAAAAATTGCTATGGATATGCTTATTTCATTGCAAAACACATATAGAGAATTTAAAGAAATCCATTAATAGGATTATATACCTTTCTTCTAAAATATATTTTCAACATAATATTTTACTACAGAGGTCTGACTGCTAGCAAAGAAATGCAGGAGAAGACGTTCTAAAGTAATTACTCAGATGGTCAAATGGACAAAAATTATTCAGCTAATGTTTGAAAGATATTTCATAAGGGAAAAGTTGAGTGTATTTTCCATCTGTATACAGAAGCCAGGTTCCTTTCACCTCCAAATTAAATGCTAGCAGTGCAAATGTCAGAAATCTGGAAGTGTGAAAAAGTAGAAAAGAAGGATTTTTTTAGAGTATATTTATCTCAAGTATGTGCATAGGCATTTAAGGTTCTTAGAACAGCTATAAATCGCATATACCTAGCACTGGGATCACAGCAGAATGTACAGTTTTTATGTGAGTGACTCTGTTACTCGAACAAAGGATTTGATGTCTTCAGCTGACACTCCATAAGGGCATGGCTCTCCCCAGGCAGACAGAACTGACCCCTCAAGTGGCCAAGTACATCTCCAATGGCTCTAGGCACCATTGTGTGGATAACCAAACTTCCTATACGTCTTGTACTGAGTTATCCCAGAAGGCATCATGGGTTTCAGTCTCTTGGAGAACAATGGGACACTAATTTGTCAGATACTCCTCACCAAAGAGTGGGTCTCACAGTCTGAAAAGAGCATTTGAAAAAGAGTGAGAAAGAAGAAGAAAAAGAATAAAAGGAAAAGGAAAAGGAAAAGAAGAAAAAAGAAAAGGAAAAAGGGGGAGAGGAAAGAAAGCAGAAAGCAAAGGAAAAGAAAAGAAAAAAAGAAAAGAAAAAAGAAGGAGAAAAAAGAGAAAGGAAAACATATCAGATGCCTGGGGAGAAAATGTAGAGCTCTGTTTTCCTATTAACCATGCCCTCTATTTTTCTTAACTGAAAGAGATATGATTTTTTTTGTGTTTTACCCTAGTCCTACTGAATTTAATAACAATGACTCCTTGGGCAGTGGAGTTCTTGTTTCTTTATCTCCTCAAAATAAACCTCTTGAGGATCTGTTTTAACTAATAATGACTTAACACTTGGGGATGCTTCCCTTCATCTTAGTGGTGAAAAACTAAAAATCTTTGTTGGTTTTTGGTGCTTGTGTGTGTTTTTTGTTTATGTTTTCATGTTTTGATTCCATGATGCATATGCTTATGAAGTGAGTGAAGAGGGTGCTTGACTAAAAATGAAGCTAAGATTTGTGGGAGAGAAGTTCTTGAGCAGTATGTCTTTAAAATTATCAAGATTGGTGAATTCACAGTATAAACACATGGAAGATGCTGGGATGCTGGATTGAGTAGTTCCTAACTGCAACAAAGACATCAGCCCAATGTTTGGGACCCCCAAACATAAACCTAATCATGAACAGTCTGCTGACATGGACTGACTTATGTGTTTCTTTGGAGGCACATAGTGAGGCAGCCAAAGAGATTTTGTGAAGAGCTTTTCCAACAATTTTTTCCCATTTTGTAACACTTCCCAGTTCTTCTGTAATCTTCCACATTCCCATACTTCATTAGAAAGCGTTCCCTTTACTTCTGCCATCTGCAGACTGACTTGAGTTCTAAACTGCAGCCCAAACCAAGTTGCCCAGTGCCCTCATTTCCTACCTCAGTGTTCCTTGTTCTCCAAGCAGCAGCTGAGGGAATTGTGACTATCTTAGCACCAAATACCATCTGTAGGCTCACTTTCTGCAGCAGACAGAGACGTTTGTGGAACAACTGCTTACAATTTTCATATTTTACACTTTTGAAACAAATCATTAAGGTACTGAATGTTTGCCACAATGTCTGATTCTCATTAAAAATGGTCAGAGCTTCATGGAGAGGGAGCTTCTAGGAATGGAGAGGCCAGAGCAGATCGCTCTTGAAAATCAATTTGTGAAATCCTCAGGAAGGGAAATTCTTACCTCATGCATTAGGAAATATGGCAATTGATTAGACATTACTGATCCTTTTGAACATGATTAAAGTAGTGTTATGTGTGCTATAAATAAATCGGCATATCATCCAATAAAATTGCTAACTTCATAAATTTTGTCATTCCAGGAGTATAACCAGAAAAGACTACTTTGAATCAAAGTTCCTGAAAATCAGTGATGATTTCTGGATCTTTCTCAGTTTTCTTGGGATCTCTTCTTGGGATTCTTGGACAAGTATTTTACCTCTGAAGATAAAATAAGTTCAGATTTTGCTTTCTACAAAGGTAAAATTATTCAAAGATTAATCTATTCCTAGTATTCTTAATACACTCTTTTTCTCTTGACTGTCATAAGTCAAGGAAGTTAAACATTTTAGAAAGTAGTATTTTATAATCAAAATTTTTATAATGATCTTTAGTGGCCCGGAGAAGCCAATACACTGCAACTTTAAGCAGTCTTTCACCAGAGTTCAGTTGTCAGTGTACAATGAACTCATTTACATCATAATCACAGTCAAAAGCACTCTTTCGGATTAAACATATTCAGAGTATTTGTTTTCTTTCTCACTCATCTCCTGGAACCTTTCAGCATCACTTTTATTTATTAAAAAGCACACTCTCTGACATAATTTCCACCTCTAAAAACAAATCTACCTACACATGACTAAATTCATCAGTCCCACACTCAAAGTGTGGAGTCTGCTTCTCTGGAGACGTTCCAGACCCGCCTGGACGCCTACCTGTGCAACCTGGGCTAGGGAGCTGCTTTGGCAGGGGGTTGGACTCCATGATCTCTGGAGGTCCCTTCCAACCCCTACAATTCTGTGATGTGTATTAGCATGACAACTGCTACACAAGTAGGATTTGCTGGTACAGCATAACTTTCCGTAGGTCCACTGATTACGGGAAAAGTGAGGAGAGAAGTGGGAATGGCCACAGCCTGAAAAAAAAAATGGAATGGTCCACATACCGCTAATTTCCTCTGGCAATAGTTCTTAGGCTCGGTTTTGGAAATGTATCTAAAGCTTGGCGTCTTATAGAGACTTCAGATGCAGCTCCAGGCTACTTCAGTAGCCAGGACCACTGAAACATTAAAAAGCTTAATCTAAAAGATATATTTCTAGATAGACAGCCAGTTAGTGAATTCTTCTTGTAAGATCCTTCAAACAAATGCCACTTATTTATTTGACTAGAAATCATCCTTAATTTATTCTCTGTAAACAGGTTGTCAACCTGCTCACTCTAATGTTAGATGCACTTGTTAATGCTTAGAATACTGTCCTGTGCCAACTTAACCCCATTTAATTTTATACTGCACCCCCTCTAATTTCATTCTACTATAGAAAGCAGAACAACTCTTGTTGAAAGTCATAGTAAAAAACAGAGAAACTTTGTAATACGGAAGTAATGTTCCACATTAAGGGTGTCATTCTTATTGTTCTCTAAAGTGATTCCTGTACAGTGAAATTGTGCCCACATGTCTTTCTACAGCATAAATATTAACCTCTTACCAGTTTCTGAAGGCATTCTAGTGTTCTCTGGCATGGTCTTCACAGCTGCAGCACAAGGACTATATGGCTTTATCCGAAACCTGTTCAACAATTGCTGTTGGCGTTGAGACATATTATAAAAGTCTGTGTTCTGGTCCCAGCTGATCACTGGTCATGGGTTTACCAAATCATTTGAACTCATTTTTGTGCCCATTTCCCCATCTGTACAAGTAGAGTGTAGCAACTGTTGGAGAGGCATTTTTGGAAATGCAAGTCACAGAGTAATCAGGCATTATTATGATGCGGGTCTGCATTTCTTCCCATCCAGCTCTTCATCTCCTCCCATCCTTTCCCTTCCTTCCGTGTACTAGAGAGCTTTTCTCTTTTGTGTGAACTGATCTGGAATGACTCTTCCTCAGTTTGACTCTTGGTGCCCTAGGTGAGTGATAAAATTTTGGTATGACATCTTGTTGTGTGTGAGCTTTGTATGGAAAAAGATAAAAGTGTATTTGTTCATTGCTTTTATACAAATCTGTATGTGTGTACCTACACAGACATAAACAAGTATACAGAACTGCACCACCAAACATTCCTCCATGAAGGATGAGAAGACTGCCCACGCTTCTGTATCACCCCAAACAGGTAAATACGATTGAAGTGGGGCAATTTGGGTTCTTCCATTAAGAACCATAACAATTCTGGTCTCAGTGAATCTGCATAAGACGCTGTCATTATCCCTGGATCATTGACACACTAGACCAAAACAGCTCCAGTCTGTCGTGTCAATGTGCATTTAGGGAGTCCTTAATGCATGGATCATTGGCATATGATGCTGTAAAATCTCTGTAGGAGATGTTATGGTGTGGCGAGTCAACGCACACTTAGGGACTCCTCCATTTGTGAATCATTCACAGTGCATCGTGCCAATTTATACTCAGGGAGTCTTTAATCTGCAGGTTGGTTCATTTAGAGTGGCCCCGTAGACTAAAAATACTTGTAGACTAACTGTCGCATTGTAGACATCAAGTTCACTTTCTGAATTTCCATTAGCTCAAAAAAGAAGGCATACCAATTCCAATGGCACAAAGAAGTATCAGGCCATGAAAATCTGAAGCTTGCTGGAGTTCTGGGGTACCTTTTAAAATCTCACTGTAAGAACAAAGGCCAAAAAAAGCTGTGGTGGAAACCTGCTTGTTTTTGACCCTCCTGCAAGTTTTCAAAAAATGCCTGAGCCAGTCTTTTTAACATGCTGCTTACAAAAGAAATTAATCCCATGGGCCTTCTGCGCTAAAGGATCATTGATCATTTTCATAAGAGCACGGAAAGTATCCTTTTCTGCAAATAATGAATGAGTTGGTGATCCAAAAATAAGAAAATTGTGGCAGCTAAATATTTTCCCAGGTGATGAATTTTTTAGTGGCCTTCAGTTTCACTACGCACATTTGAGAACCCGCCGATGCCTAGCTACATAATGACACCTGCACACCACGTCAAAAAGCCGTCATCTGCTCCTACGGTGTTGCAACCCCGAGCAGGACTGATTCCTGAAAGGAGAAAAAAGACAGCCCTCCTTTTAAATAGCCATCCTCCAGTCTTCAGCCCGGTATAAATCACTGTCATTCCATTGACTTCAGTGGGTTTATGCCAATGAACACCAGCTGACAGCCTAGTCCCATATTTAGTAAAAACTAGTTTCCAAGGCTAATGGGGTTGAATCAGACCTTTTGCTTACCAGGCAGCTTTGCCACAGGGAATTTTTCTCCTTTTCAAAATGGACTTAAAAATTACCAAAGGTCAGTCTGACCTGCCTTGTTATTTATGACCCCGTGGTTTCTTTTGTGAGGATGAGGTACGTCCGTGATGCCCTTTGCCAACACCCCCTCACCACCAGTGAGCTCGAGCCGCACAGCGCTGTGTGATGCTGCCACATCCCTCCCAGCTGCGCAGTGCTCAGCAAAAGGGGCACAGCACACGCGTAAGACATGAACCTGTCACCTCTACCTTATGTAGAAAATCTACCTAAACCCAAAGCCCTTCTCTTCATAACAAAACGCCCCGGCTCCCAGCCTGGGACTAGCACAGTGTTCTGGGGGGCTCTCCCTGCAAACCCAGCGCAGATGAAGCGTGCCGCGGGTGGGATGCTCGCGGCTCCCGCCATGCTCAGATGCGTGGTGCAGCCACAGCTGCGTGCTCCACAGCTCGGAAACAAAAGCACTTGACGGGGGCAAGAGTGCAAGCGCAGCAGGGGCCCGGGAGCCAACGAAGCAGTAATCCAGGGAGTCGGTAGATCAGCTGTGGGGATGGGGGGAGCCGAGGGGAGCGCTGGCAGGTCTATTTGAATATCAGGCTCTGCCACACTCAGGGCTCCGCTGACAACTTCATTACCTCCACGTATAAAAATGACTGCGGGGTAATGCAAATGGCTTTCACGGCGTGCGCTCGCCCGCGTCCTGCATGCTGGCTGCAGGCCGGGAGAGCCAACAACGGGGCCTGAGGCAGATGAGCCTTTGTCCCATTTCACAGGATGTCTCTTCCAGGCACAGCCCTCCCTCCGTTCCATGCGTGATGGAGTCCAGTGACCCGGCTCCCTGGGCTCCGAGGGGAGGGGACTTGTCTCCAGCTTGACCTCCTCTGTCAATCACAGGAGAAAGAAAGCGGGAGCAGAGGGAGGGAGGGATGCCCATCTATCTATACGAAATTTCTAATGAATGTTAAGCAAATTTCCTACAGCCTGACATGGTGATCTAATTAATATTATAGAAATGTCGACGGAATATCATTCCGCAGATAGGATTTATCACCTTGAACTGCTGCATAACTGATGGTGAAGGAATGGGCACCCCCGTCCCCCCTGATGCTGATTAAATTAGACATAAGCATCAATATGTTACTTATTGGAGACTAGAATTTCATGCTATTACTCTTCAGTTAATCAGAGAGCTGTATCTTTTTTTAAAAGATATCAGACTCCCAGTTCTGCCTGTCTGATAAAACGGATGAAAGGTTTGACTACACGACACTCACTGTGTGGGGGAAAAATTTGAAGAGAAATCTGACCAAGACCGAGCTGAAAAGTCCCACGATGTCCTTGGGAAAACTCCTCCCAAAGGCACCAGACCCAAAATGCAGGTGGTGTTGGCTCAGTCTCAAGGAGCAGCCACATGATCTAACTGCCCTTTACTGAGCACAGCAGTGGGGAGCAGACCTCCGTCCTTCTGCCCAGGTATCAGCTACAGGCACCCTGCTGAAGGATGCGGTCAGGTCCCATTCCCAGCCCAGTGCCATACTCTTGTGCCCCAACAGCCCCAAGCTGCTAGGCTCCAGCATTTGCTGCTCACCAAACCCTGACTCATAGAGCAGGCTGTGAGCTTTCCTTGCAAGGAGGTTCATCCTGATTATTCACTATTAGTGGACACACGTGTGAGTAGCAAATTCCTCTTCCGACAACAGCACATAGAGCCTCGGGTCGATTTTTTTCATAAGCTCCTCTTTGTTTAGCCCCTGTCATCCTTCCTCAGAGGATGTACGCAGGCAGCAGTTCCTCTCCCAGGGCTTTGTTTGGCGCTGGGTGATGCGGGCACCACGGCTCCGGAGCAGCACCATGAGACGTCTGGAAGTCCTGTGAGTGCTTAATGCCCATCACAGTGCCAAAAATAAAGCAAGAAGGGCTACCTGCCTTTGTATTATGCAGCGGCACGGCAACCAAAGAAGTTAGAGCTGTTCAAGAATGTGTAACTAGGTACAATGGGACAAGGCTGAGCATAGGAAAATTGCGACAGAATATCAGGAAACATTTCCTCACCATGAGGCTTTCAGTTGTGTAATGGTCACCCCAGGGAGGCAATAGAAGTCTGGGCGCTTGAATAATTTAAAATTAGACTGGGGAAAGCACAGGGGAATATCCTGTTGGGAGCAATCCTGCATTGATAGTTGAATAGGCAGAGCCATCTAATTGGTCCTTTCAGGCAGGAGGGGGCTGCGATGACTGATCTGTCCCCTAGGCATTAGGTTGCAGAATGACCATTTTGCATCACTAAATGCCTGTTCCCGATTTTCTGGTTGGGCAGTTTAATGCATTTCTAAGCTTGACTAGCAGAGATGAATATTGTTGCATCTTACATGGGGCATAAAAACGCTAAGCTTGAAAGAAGCTCTTACGGCAGATAAGAGGATTTGCGATTCTGATCTGAAGCACTGTGATTAAAATCTAACGGTGTGATGCAAAGTGTAATGAAGGGCTGACAGCATCCTTTCTCTCGTGGCTCCATTTCACAATTCACATAATTTTGCACTGCTATGGGCAGCAGAGGGGCTCCCACCTCACATACCGCCACCCCTGCATCCTACCTCCTCCCTTGGCCAGCACAGGGCAATGGCAGGGCTGTGCAGTCAGATGGAGCTCTGCAAACTAAACATGCTCTGCAATACCCCCTGAGACTTCTGCAGGCATCTCCTGAGGGTGATCCACCTCTGTGCCTTGGGCTGAGCCTCAGGCACTGGCTTTGGCCGAGGACAGGTCACTGTGGTGGGGCAAGGAGCCCCAGTCGCTCATTCACATCTGATATCTCATTTCCAGAGGCAAATGTAAGCTGGAGTGAATGCTTGTCTTTGGATATAGGGAATTAGCCCGTGAAGTGCTTGTGCTAATGATAAGCTTCAAAATGATATTGAAATATGTTTTAAATATACATTTAGCAATCAGATCTTCCTTCAAAGCAGGAGCTCTAAAAAATACCTTTAGGGATTGAGAAGTGCTCTTCACAGTCCCACAATGGCAATTCTCTGCCTCAAACAGGTGTTTCATCTGCCTGACACATCTTCCTCTTGACCCAAGAGGCATCAATTCACAGATTAATTTTGCTTTTTTTTTTTTTTTCATTATTAATGAAGACCAATTTTGCCATGATCTGCAGATCTGCAGAAAGCAGGAACAGTTCAAGGAGCAGAGAGGATGAGGAGGAACCTCCGCTGCCAAGCCATGGCATGGTTCCTGCAGCACCCAGATCTGAAGGGGAGAGGCTCTGTGCTACACACGTGTGACACAGAGGTGTGTTTTGGGAAGGCCGTGGGCCCACTAATGTCCTCAGGTGACAAAATGCAGAGTGCAGAGCGGTAACTTTCCTCCTCAGCAACTGCTCTAAGCTACACTAATGAGCACTGTTAGGGATTTTCTTCACTTAGCATTTCTCATTATTAATAAATTTTGCTCTGACAACTATAAAGTGAACACTTTGGATTTATGCACCTAACCTAATTACATATGCTGCATGTACGCATTTCATTATTTACTTGACAGATTCATTCCTTGATACTATAAATAATTAAAGAAGGATCAAATATTAACAATCGGATACATGCTAATTCTCCTAAAATCTGGGGAAACAAACACATTTTATTTTCTGTTCAATAAAAACAGAATAAAATGCTTTCATTAGAAGATGTAAAAACAGGCAAAGTTCTTGACTTGTCATCTTTATTTTGCAGGGAGTGAAAATTAAAATGTCCGGCTGCTCTTCGGTCCCTTTACAGGAAAGCACACGGCAAATTTAATAAGCATAAAAGGTGAGTAATTCCTTTGTGACAGCTTCTAAATGAAACGTTTTGCTTTAGCATTTGTCAGGCAACCTCTGAGGGAGCTGATTTCACACACAAAGTCTGATCTTGTCCTCGCAACTGCCAACAGCAAATTGGTGCTGACTTCGGGCAGGACAGCATCCCTCCATCTATTCCCCATACTCAACCAGCTTGATTCATCAGCCTAAAAACCCAATTCACCCTAAATTTCTGGGCAGCACCAGCTGGGCCTGGCCCTGTGCGTGGTGCCCCAATGTCTGGCCCAGTGCCAATGGGAAGTGATGGCCAACTCCTGCCCCTTGTGCACTCAAGGCCGGGCCCTGTGTTGGAATCGCTCCGGTCCCAGACCCAACTTATAATTAAATCTTTGTGTCAATTATTTGTGGCAGAAAGCTGCTCCCAGCCACAAACCGTCCTCACATGCTGTGCAACTACAACTGATGCTGAAATAGTTTTACACACATCACTCAGTTGATCCAAAGCATTCTCCAATTTGAGCAAATTTACTTTTGGCTATCACATCCCACAATTCTATCATTTTTAAGGTGTTAAAAACTCCTAGATTGACACATTATGCAAGATTAATGCTGGCCCAACAGGTTGTGCCAAGATCTTTGGGGGGCTGTGGTTTTTTTCCTAAGTGCACACAGTGTATCTGCATGAGTCGTCCCTTGGCTGCTGAATATTGATTGTTTGCATCTCCTTTCTTATTTCTGTTGCTAAAGAGAGAATATTAGGGTGTGATTGTCAGGGTTAGTGACGCTCTGACCTACACGTGTACTATTAATAATTTATGAGTTGATTTGAGATAGATCTTTGGGAAATGAGCTAGCAATAAGCAGGGCTGTCCGAGATGACAAAGACTCAGAACGGGCCAACTCATCTACATCAGTGTCTCAGCTTCAGTCTGAAAACAGAACGGAACAAAACCTGGCTATGCGCTGGCACTGTGCAGTTCTGATCTTCTGGTCACTGTGGCCCAGATGGAAATACAGCACAGAGATGCTTTTTCCTTATGTGACGTGGTACAGGAACAAATGTGGAAAGAAAATTTAGAGCTGACCAGAAGGAGTCTGTTGCTTCAACCACAAGCAGCTGCCTGCTAGGCACAGGGAAACCAATCAGTTCCTCACTCCATACCTAAAAAAAAGGACCTTTGGACAGGGACTTAGATCCCACAGCACAGGATGCAACAGCAGAGAGAGGTGTATCAGCAGCACATGGGTGACACATGGACAACATGACCAGGTGACAGAGGCAGTGCTCTGTGTCTGTCTGCCAGCAGTTCTGCAGGAACCTTCTGTTGAATGTGTGGCAGCAGCAGGTGGCAGCTGACAGCCAAGGGAGAAGCAGGGCTCCAGGAGCAGCAGGGAGGAGTGCCAGCCATGCTCAATCTGTTGTAGTGCTGTCCCCACAGCATGGAGCATCCCACAGAAACCATAGGGTGAGGGCCCTGCAGAAGGGATCCTGCAAGCACCCTCCTGCAGGGAGCATCACTCAGGATGAGAAAAAGCCTGTGGCTTTCTGTAAGTTACTGCATGTGTACTATATTAACACCTCCCTTTGCAAGTTCCCACTCAGTACCATCTCCCAGGGAAAAGCTAGTCAGGGCAGAACCCCATTCTTGCACTGCAAGAAGAGGATGAACTGTGTCAGATGATCCTATGTGAGTGACATCCTCAGCACTTCCCACAGACACTGTGGTGCCCTGCAAGGACAGTGGTCCTGGCTAGGACAGACAGAGACCCAGAGAATGGCAGAGAGCTTTCTCCAGGAGCTACACTTCACTCTGAGGTCTCCTTCCCACGTTGTCACCCCACACTGCAGCTATGAAGCAGGGCACTGCTTCACGGGAATCTCAGGGACTGCAGAGGATGGTGACTATGAGTGCCAGCATGTCACCACTGGCACCGTGCACTGTCTGCACAAGTCAATTTTTAGCTAACTTCAGCAGCCAGGCCTGCATGTTCTTGGGTTTCACACAGGGAAATCCCAAGTACTCGGTTCCCAGACCAACAAGAGGCATTGTGGGCTCCGAGCTGGCCCAGGAACCCAGCAGGATGCCACATGTCAGAGCACACCCAGCCAACAATCCCACCCACCAGTGCATCTGCCATCTTTGGGAGGAAGTGCAAGCCTCACTCCTTACAATGGCTCCAGCATCATCCAGGAACAAGGAGGGACAAACTGAAGCAAGGCATTTCCTAGCGTGTCTCTTCTGTGGGAAAGAGGAAAGATAACATTGTGCACGGGGCTTTTGGAATGGGATCTCTCCTATTTACAGGCAGTGGTCTGCACTGATAAAGGCTCCGTAGGAAGCGCTGCAATTAGGGAGCAGCAGGGCAGGAGGAAAGCACGGGAGAGCTCTGGGCACAAAGCAAGGCCCTGTCCTGTAGTGTTCTGTCAACACCAGCCCTGCTTTCTCCAGTTTGGTTCCAACCACAGCACTGAGATTAACGAGAGCTCAGCACTGCTGCAAGGGTCCCTCCGAGCAAATTCTGCCCGTGCCGCTTATTTAACCGGCACAAACAAGGTGTCCTAATTGCCCGTCTCTCCTCACCTCTGGTTTTTAATTAGTGAGAGGTGTGAGTAACCTCCTTTTCTTTTCCAAAATAGGCATAAATCTCTGCTCTGAATGCCACAGCCTGAAGGATAATTAGGCCCAAATTTTCAGACGCAACAGATGTCTGGGGGAGCTTGGTTTCCCAGCGCTGGAGTTCAGAGGAAAGCAAATCCCTTTCAGGTGATTCAAGTCACACATCAAAAAGTGGGGCCCCTCTGCTCCCTCTAGCAAAGGCCTTGCGCCTATGGCAGGGCTTTTCAGAGGAGCTTGGCACTGAATAGGGGAAAGTCCCAGCTTCCCCCTGGCCTGAAGCAGGCCCCAGATGTCCCTGTGCCTTGCCGCGTCTCCATTTCCCCCCCACAAAACAGCAGATCCTGTTTATTCCACGTGAGGCTGAATTAATCCCTCATTGCAGAGGGCTTTGAAGCTCAGAGCAGGAAAGCTTTATCATAAACACAGAAGAATTATGGACTTCCTATACCCAGCCGGTGATGTACAGACACTGATGCCAAAGGGTTATTTTGACTTCCCAACGAAATTCCAGCCATCCAGAGCCAAACCTGCTTCCAGAGTTCCTGTTTTGTTTGATCAAGTTTGCAGCCTTTTGATGGACCCTCCCAGCATCTTCAGCCATTATAACAGTAAGGGCTGTGGATCTCCTGCAGTGAAGACTAACAGAGAAGATTCATATATGCAGCACAAATAAGGCACTTTTTTGGCCATGTGATAGGAAACCATCCCACTGCCATGTACGAGTTACTCTTCCATTGAAGTAATTCCTTGGGACTAAATGCCACTGTCCCAAAGGGCTCATTCAAGGCTACGTCCAGCTGCAGGAGCAGCTTCCCCAAGGGAGACGTGTGGGGAGTGACAAGATCCTTCAGAGGATGCCTTGCAGCAATGAAATTCCTTTAAAAGCAGCCTCCATTGGTGAAAGCCAGCCATCGAGGATTGAATAGCTCCTCACACTTTGGTACTTCAATCTCACCACTGAAAAAACAGTCTTCAGTTCAGTATAGAAAGCAAATGCAGGTAGGATGGGAATGTGGGAACAATGCGTTTTATGGGTGAAATCCTGTCCCATTCTAAGACCTTGAAATTCCCAGCAATTGAATTAAAGCCCAGTTTCACAGCGAGTGAATACTGCTTGTATAGGAAATCAAATAGATTCAAAGTTCTGAGACTTGGCTCAGAGGTGTGACTCCTGCAAAACCACAGTGCTCCTTTCTGAAGCACAGGGAGATACTCTCCTAAATGTGCCTTGGTCACCTGAGTAAACAGCATGAAATAGGAACACGTGAGAGGCCTTACAACCTGGGAATGTATGACATTTTGAGAGCGCACACGTGGGGGAGAAAGAATAGATTTTATAGACCACTTCATCATCACAATTATTGATCATGCATTAAAGACTCGGGACTTACACACATAAGAACACAGAAAACCACAAATGTCCAGAACAACAGAAAACAAATGTAGAGCTTCACGTACTACCCATCAGCTCTCAGAAACAAAAATGTATCTTCATTACATTTGAAAACTGATGTTGGAAAACGATCTTTAATTCAAAGCAAGTATTGTTTTGTCCTCGGGAAGAGAAACACCTGACCGGAGCACATCCACAAAGGCCACCTATTGGTTCAAACGAGAATGTCATTTTTAATCTGAGCGACATTCAGAAGGCAGAATTTTTTTTCACCTTCAATATAAGCAGCACAGTGGTCTTTTTCTCCATCGACTTCAACCGAACCAGCCCCTGCTGGATCTGAGCCACTTCTAGTCCAGAAGTGACATTCTGACTCAGGCCTTCCACGCTGGGTTAAGTTACTACACATCTGAGGCAGAGCTGTTCTCGTTCAAAAGGTGTTTTCCATACTCTGTTTTTTGTGCAACATTTTTGCTTTGCTTTATGATTAACCATCAAGGAACAGAACTAATGTGAGAACCAAGCCAACAGCCCATCTCAGCTGATGACTGATTTCTTGGACTGATGTACAAGCTCAAAAAGAAGGGAGTAGTAGTAAGGACTAACTGTAATTTTGCAAGCAGCCAAAATCACGGGTAGCGCTGGCAAGTAATTACTACAGCGTATTTTAAATATTTGAAAGTGCAAATACTTGTAAATTACAATAGCCTGCTATACTTTCAGATGCTCACTTTTGTGTTGTTTTAAGTAATGGTAAAGCACACGTGGCAGATCGTGAGCTCCTTGAGCTGGGTGAGGCTGTCAGACGAAGGATGCCCTACGAAGGAGGGCAGTGGAGATGAACCCAATGGGTCTGATTTTGGTGTTCATTTGTTCTCTCCCCCGATAGCCCATTAATGCGGATGGGACGCTGATTACAAAGAGGCAGCCTGACTCCGGCAATAGGTCTTCTTCACTAATCCTCACTGTCACAGAAATTCCAGCCGCTACCAGAGTAAGAGGCTCAATCCATATTTGCCAGCTCTAATATGAAATCTGTCAGAGCCCAAATTAATGAGTTCCAAATTCCTTACATCACGATAACAGGTTAAGACTGGTCAATTAATTACACAAATCCCGGCTTACATCACGGGGAGCCCGATGAAGCAAGTAAAACAAACCAAAACATTAAATGCTTCGCTTGGCTTTCCCCGCTCGCCGCCGCGCATCACCGCCATTTGCGCGGACCCCCGGGCGCCAGCAGCGCCTCAGCGCCGCGCACACAGCGCGGGGGCGCCGCCCGCCCGGCGCCTCTCGCTGCACCGCAGCGCCCCCTGGCGGCGCGGGGCGGCGCTCCCTCTGCAGGGCCGCGGGGCCACCGCCCCCATTGTGCCCGCGCGGAGCCCCCCCGTCCCCGTCCCCGCTCCGTTGCCACGGGCGGCGGTTGCCACGGGTAACCGCGCTGCGGCCGCGCGCCTCCAGCAGCCGGGGCGCGGGCACACGCGTGCGCGACCCCGCGGCGCGGAGGGGCGGAGCGGGCGCGGCGGGCAGGTAAAGCGCTGCGCGGCGCCGCGGGACGGGCGGGAAACGGCGTTCCGGCGGCATCGGGGCAGCGCGGCCCGGGATGCTCTGCCTGCCTGAGGGAGAGGGCACCTTCCCTATTTTTTCTTCTTTTGCATTCCTTCCCCTTCCTTTTTATTTATTTATTTTAACGTTTTCTTCTTCTTCTTTATTTTTCTCCCCTGCTTCGCTTCTTTCTTTATCCCCTCTTTTTTCCTCTATTTTTTTCCCCTCCTTTCTTATTTCCTCATCTCCCCCTCCCTTCTTTTTTTTTTTTTTTTTTTTTCAATTTCTTCTCCTCCTCTTCCACCCCCTCCCTCCCCTCCTCCGCCGCAGGAGCTTCTGCAGATGCTGCACACACACACCTACACACATATGCACAAACCGTTCACCGGGCTACCTCGCAGATCAATAAAGAAGCAAAGCGGAGGTGCCCCAGCCCCCAGCTGGGGCCGATTCCCGCTGTAGGAGACAGCTGCGGTGCTTTCCGACGCGTTATTGCGAAGGCGGAGCAGCGCTGCAGCACGATGCTTCAGCACCGTAACGATTGGAAGGGACCGTAGTCCCTTCCACCCCGACCTCTTCTCTGGTGCTGTGACTGCCTTTCCTCGAGCATCTGCGCCTTTCCTGCTCGAAAATGGATTGTGTGCTTTGATGCTGGGGAAAAACGCAGCCCTGTAAAAGCCAAAGGACAGAAACGCTGCAAAAACACACATCTCTGCACTCTGAGTGCTAAGTCACCTATATTGTGCACCTACTGAATTTAAGTATGTAGACGTTTTTCCCCAAATAATGACTTAGAAAAATCCCAGGCACGGGGTGTTGCAGGCAGAGGGTGAGGGGTTTGCAGGAGCACCCTGCTCCTCACACAAAGATCTACTGTCCAAAACACATTGCTTTTATTTCTCTCATCTTTCTTGCAAGTGTGTCCCAATGGCACTGTAACAGGTTGCTCACTACGTCCTGGGGGTATGCACTGTGTAAGTATACACTGTATGAGTGGGGCAATTTCCTCTTAATTTTTACAATAAATACATAAATAAAATTAAATAAAGAATGGGAATAGGAAAACAAAAGAAAAGCAGAAAGAAAACCAAACATAACTATGTATGCACAACTCAAAAATAGCTGAAATTATTCAGGGCACATCAAAGCAAATTGGATACCAATAGAAGAAAAAAAAATAAAAACGAAGCCTCAATGGTAGGTTTAAACACAGGACAAAAGGTGTAACTTGATGTAATTAATTGAAAACTTTTAAGAAATCATCATATAAAATGGGACCGTTGCATTCTGAGCAAAAGCTACAGCACAGCAGTTAAGTGCAATTACTTGAGCGCAGAATTATTGCCATCAGATGAAATTGGCAATAGTAATTAGATGTGTTACAAACTCGACATTACCCTGTTTGAAACACCAGCAGGAAATGGCACGATGCAAAATGAAGGAATAACACTCCGAATGCTGGGGATGCTCTCCTAAAAACAAAATATATGACACTGCTGAACATCACCGTGTTGCTCAAGTTGCAGAAGACGCCGATTTTCTTTTAATGTATTTAAATGTGAGTTAAATATAACTAATGCTTAACTGTTCCCAATTAAAGTGCCGTAAAGCATTCGCATGCACTTACATACAGCTGATACACAAAATAAATACTGGGACATAGAATACTTTTCCTTCTTCTTTAATAAATAATAATTAAAAAAAAAATGATGCAGTAGTACAACCAATGCACCCAACGAGAAGATTAAATATTTAAACATTTCTGTCCGACAAAAAGAAAGATCCAATTCCAATGTTTGAGCAGTCTGACAACAGAAATGGTGCAATAACAGAGCTGTTAGAAAAGCAGTTATTTATTTCAGAAACATCTCTGCTTGGAATACAGTCAGCAGCGCACAAACAGGTCAGCTCCTACAGCAGAAAAACAACACAGCCACAAAGGGTCTCCAGGCTTCGTGCTTCTGCACTTTGTCAAACATGAGGGCTTGTCTGCAGGCACAACGGTGAAGTGTTTCAGCAGTCCAGCTCAAGCTTTTCACATAAAATTTAAAAATAATTTAAGAAAAGAAACCTCTCCTCCCCAGTAGTTTAAATAAAAGCAGTAGCATCGTCCTCTGACATTGCTCCCATTTCCACCCATCTTCTAAATAAGCTCCAAAAACAATTTCTCTAATGTCACATCCTTTTGAAACAAAGTTGTGCAATGGAACCATCTCCGTGTGGCATAACAGCTATTTTTAGGCTACTTTCAGTGATAACTTGTTGCTTTAATTAAACGTTATCACTTTTACGTTAAAATAGCTTTGTTGCTAACTCGCACACCAGCCGAGATGGTGAATAGATACATTTGTGCAATTCAATAAGACTAAGCAAAAAGAAGCACGGGTATTTATCTCGGGAAAGTGCTGCCATCAACAGAAATCCGTGGCTCCAAGCAGTTACCTAAGAGATGTTATCCTCAGGCTATTAAAACACGTTTCTAAAATTACACAGATTCCCAGCTGGATGCTTTAAAAAAAGCATGCCCGCACATGCCTGTGCTAACCTTTATGAGGTGTCCAGTTCATAATCTATTGTTGCTGTAACACACAGGTTAAAAACACCCCTTTGAGAGGAGCTGCACGTTTCTTAAAGAGGACACACACACACACCCATTTTAGGCCGAGAAGTACAGCACTGGAGCACACGGAGCTCTGCTGGGGCCATCGGACCCCCCAGCTCTTTTTAATAGCAGCTAAATGTCAAATACAAGCACAACACCACGGCAAAACGTATTCCTTCAACAGAGCCTGGGACAAGACACTATGCAGCTGCGTTTAATCAAAATGGGAATGGGTGGTTACGAAGTTGTGTCCAAGCCTGCCTTTTGTTTGTGAAGCACTCCTATCCACACTGCAGCCACAATGGAACCGGCAGCTCCGGGTACACCCAAAGATTCAAGCCCACATTTGTGCTGCTTGTTGCAGCCAGGGGATCATCATCACCTTGAAGTGATGGGCACTGTTTACGCTGCTACATCAAAGCACCTCTCCTGCCATCTCCATAGAGGTGCCTAAAGTTAAAAGTGTTGGGTGGAGTCCTGGCCACAGTGCAGACAGTGGAAAATTCAGCCATTGGTTTTAATGGACTGTGTCCAAGATTTTCGCTGGGAACGAGTACCCATAATTTCCCTGGGAACTGAGAATCCTCAGCAACCCTAGAAATTATGTCATTTTTATTAACGTTTCCAATTTCCAAGCAACCATACACAAGAATTTTGGCCTTCAGTTCTTATAACATGATAAAAACAGGCTTTCCATAAACATCACAGAAAGATCAGGGAAGATATATTTATATCCCAAATTGTCAGCAGCATATAGTTTGTACAAATGTTGTTTTGCTGATGTTGCTGAGCTACTTGAAAAAGTTAATACCTTGTGGGGTATGTAATTTCATCACCAATGTCAAATGACTTCTAAAGATGAAACTTCTCTGTTGCAAATTACAAAAAGATGCTTTGACTGTGTTTGATATGATACACCAACTCTAAAGCTGAGGATGAAGTTATCTTTATTTTTCCAGCTCTAAGATGTGCACTCGCTAAGGGAAATATTTTAACAGCCATGTCAGTCAGCGGAACATGACTAACCCAGTGCTGAGATTATAACAGTTACAGAAAAGTAAATGCAATAGGTAACACATCAACCTGAGTCAGCTTACATAATAAATCAAAGAAATAATATCATGGTCTCTTTAAAAACTCTGTAAGGACATATTGTTGCATTGACAAGAAGTCTTTTAGGCTCACATTGCTAGCAAGTTGCATTCCTGTGGTGTATGTAACTAGTAAACATAGGAGAAACCACTTCACCCTGTCCTTAGGATAAGAGTACAGAACTGATCTTTCACGATTCTTCAGAAGCTAGGCTTGCTTTACATCCACATGAAATGCTGTCATCACTAGGTCCAAGCCCGGAGGATGAACTGCAGAAAAAGGGGAGAGGAAAAAAATAAAATAAAAGGAGGAAATTGGTTTTCACAACACACTCAAAGCCTGAGTAACAGAGGAGAACTTTAATTATCTCCAGTCACAAAGAGAGACAGGAAATTTGGACTTTTAATTAGCCATTTGGAGTGCAGTTGGATATTTTTTTTAGCAAGATAATTTAAACGCGAATAATTCAAGTCTGACTAAATGAAATTCACATAATCAGAATGCAGATAATTGAATTTCTACTGCATTCATTAATTCAGTGTGGAGGTGTGTGTGAAGACTTCTATGATGAGCTGTCACAGCTCAATAAAATCTCAGTCAATTAATTTTTTCATTATCTTAGTATTACATCAACAAAAAACTGAAGCACACGCATGCGTGTGTGTATATATATACATATATACACACACACACTCTCTCAGAAAGTAAAGAAATACAGAAATCACCTCTCTGAATCAGAGTCTGCATCGTTTCCCTTTTTTCTCTCTTCATCTTCTATAGGAAAGCGTCTGTTCAAAGAGGCAAACTTCTGAATCGCATCAGCGACAGAATACTTGGTCTGCCCAGATACGCAAGCCTCCATATCTTCTGGACTTAGCTGAGTCTGTAAGAAGAGGTGAAGCCTGCTGTCTGAGAGCAATAATGCATTTTGTAGAACCCTTTAAAAAAGAAAAAGAAGTGAAATGTTTCTATATGGATACACACACATTCTGAAACTTTTTACCAGAACAAAATCTAAATGATGTCCTGATTTTAAGATCTCTTATGAATCCTGAACCAATCACAGAAGGCGATGAACTTATTAAAATGATTAGGAGTGTGTTAATTTTTAAGTTATTTGGAATTTTAGGAGTCTAAAAACACAAAACTAAGAGTTAAGCATGTCTGCTATAAGAATAACTTCAAGGACATTTCTTCCACTAAACCACCATTTTTACCACATTAATTAATGATTTTTAGGCAGTCAGAGACTCTTAAGAAAATGTGGTCTGTGTTGATAATTGCTTTTTAAGTAGCTAAGCTCTTCTGAAGATTACAAGTCACCGATTTCTTTGGTTGGGCAAAGAAGTGCATGTGCCTGAAGTTCTGTCTCTGTACGCAGTGTCTGAGCTCTGAAAACCCCTGTAAGCAACAGAGCTAACATTAGCCAGAATTTATTTACATACTTACATTTAAGCAAGAGTGAAAATGCTGCTACTGAGCACAGCTTTAATTGTATCCATGAACAGTTTTCGGAGAAGCTTAAATGAAATTTCATACTAGCTTTGCAAAATTCCATTTTCATATTTGGTTTATATGTATTTCAAGTTAAATCTTCAAATGCGTTTAGCACAGAGCATTTACTTTCATACAGTATGGAGTAAAGAAAATGCAATGCACTCCAGTAACACAAAGTTGTAGAGGGACTTGTGTGGACTCAAAATTGCAGATTACTGCTACTTTGAAATATATATATATAAATAAAAATATATATATATAGAAATCACCTCTCTCTCTCTCATATATATAGGAGAGAGAGAGAGAGGTGATTTCTTACTTTCTGAGATTGTGTGTACATATATATATATATTTTGCAGTTTTGCTGCAGCATTTAGCTACAGAAGGAATTGTTCCATACATATAACCTGGAACACGTAACAAAAGATCTTTTGCTTATATGTGCATTTTTTTTCTTACCTGCACGAGTAAAGTCATGGCTCCCTACTGCTGTGCCAAATAGTGCCCCATAAAAATTACTTAAATATTTTAAAAGAAACCAAACTATGAGGAGTCACACCATTTACCTGTTTCTACCTGTTTAAGGTTATAACAGTTGCCCCCAAAATAACAGCTATGCAATAGGAAACAAGAAATGACATTAATGCAGGTAGTAGTAAAAGCAATAAGAAACAGTGCAATTGACAGATACTCTGATTAAAAGGAAATGCATTACTGATTAGTTCCTTCTACCAAATGAGACTGAAGAAGTGCTTGGACTGTAACATTTTAAAATACAAATACGTTCTGAAATCTGTGCTCTAAAGTAGCCAACATTACAGCTACATTTAATTAATATGCTAAAGAATGTCTGTGTCTATCCCTATACAATTCTGGCAAATGAAAATAAATAATAAGAGCTGTCTAACTGAAAGCGTAGGATATTTGTGTTTGCACATATTTCCATTGCTTAGGTAAACACACACACATTCTCAACCAAATAATTCAAACTTTGACTTCTTCCAGTGAGGAAATAGCTCCAATGAGTCCAGTGACCTACCAGGTGCATATAAAACTCCGTCTAAGAAGGAACAGGCTTCACTGAAACTCAAACACATTCTCATACCAACGCTGTCTTTTTAACCTCATATAAATTCTCACAACTCTCATTAAAAATAAACGTAGCAAAAAGAGTACATATCTGTAAAGCCAATGCATGCAGTGTATTAACATAGTGAAAAACTTCTTAGCATTCGTAAAGAAGCAAACGCTGTGCAAGTCGACCCAAATCACAGAATTTACAAGTCTACACACCTTGAAGCAACAGCCTCGTGAATAGTTTGAAAAGCCATCATTCACTGGACGCTAACAGAGGATTTCAGCCTCCACTCGTGGCAAACATACGCTCCAAAAGACGACAAACATTGAGACAGAAAATACAAGGAAAAAGAAATACTGTCCCACACAATCCATGTTTATGGTTTATGTGCTCAGAAGAGTGAATTTTCTCCTCCCTCTTTTCCTCCTCTTAAAACAGAGGGGGGAAAAAAAAGTATAAAAAGAAACAGCACAGAGCTTAGCCCTCGAGTAAGGATTGCTACTCGTTTTCCCAGGCTTATAAGCACAAGGAGGGGATGCACATTTCTGCAATTCTAAGCATTGGCGTGTCTAATACAAAGTACCACAGCAAAAGCCAAGAGATTAAATTCTGCCCATGGCATTTTGTTTCACAGATTTCCTCCTTACTCTACCTCCAAAAGTTTCCTGCCACCCAGCGAAAACACCAGTAACTAACTGCTCACACGATTACACCACACTTACAGCTTGGTAGCTGTTTGAAATTTATTCTATTTTCTTTATACAATAATGGGTAACTTTAAAATTGATCGTAGATGGTTTGAGGCGTTACACCAGAGGAGTAATGAGCGCTAATGTCAATGATATTGGACACAAATTCATTTTAGCTTTATTTCACGTCCAGTACAATTCTGCTAAGCCTTGACCTGCAAAAGCACCATTATTAACTCAGCAGTAACCCAACACGTGGAACAGCAAACAAAAGCGGTAAGAGTACAGACCGATCAGGACCTCAAGGCTACTGTCCTTTTCTTTCTTTTTCTTTTTTTTTTTTTTTGGTGCTATAATTCAATTTCCAATTTTACTTTACACTGGACTCATTATCTCCCTGCGATTTTCTTCTCTGCTTCACAGCGCCATCTGGAGCTGAAATGAGTGAAGAGAAACCAGGGGGAAGGAACAGGAAGACGTAGGTGAAGCTAATGGTGCGTATACACATTTGGGGGCGGAGGAAGACGTCAAACACAATGCATTTTGCAAACCATTTAAAACAAATGGAAAAATGCACACCTTTCACCTAGTCATACCTTTGCAACGTTTTCCTCTCTTTTAATTAAAAAATAGCTTTGCTTTCACCCTCCATCTGAACCAACAGGTTAGATTGCTTTTTAATTGCATCCTTCTAGCAATCTAAATGAAAAATAAATTCTTCACTCCCCATAAGCGCTATGTTTTCCTGTTGGAAATCCTGTCCCAAAGAAATAACCACATGTTCGTGGCCAGGTGCTGGAGCAGCGCTGAGGGTTGGCACAGCAGCCACCCCATGGCCCTCACTGAGCTGGGGTCTCACCCTGTGAGGTGCTGCACCTCTGGAAAAAAAACACTGGGCTCCAGGGACTGCAATATCAAAATCTCAGAGTGCAGCATACAAATGAAAAAGGCAGAATGCCCTAATATCAATACTCTTATTATGAATACCACAGCACAAGCTAAACATTCACACATTTTGAGTTCAACCAGGAGTGCTGGCAGTGTTTCTCCAGCAGTTTTATGACTACAGGTGTCAATGCAAAGCTTCAGTTGCAGTGATGTAAATGGGCTCTCTCCACAGTTGTGCTAATGTAAGAGTCTTGGGGCTCACAATGATAATTCCTATAAACTCACTGGACACATTTAAGAGAACAACAGACTTTCTGTGCATGCTTAGAATGACAATGAAAGGCTAAATCCTGCAAGTCTTTATCACATCAGCGGTCATTACTTGACAGAGATCTCACTCCTCTCAGCCAGATTGCTCACATGCATAATGACTGCTTATGTGATTAAGGGGGCTGCAGGAGAAGGCTTTACATTTGAATTAGAGATAATAAAATCATTTTTTATTCATGGCCATGTGAATCTCTGTTTGTAAGCTTTCAGTAAATGTCTGTGATCTTTGGATCCTTAAAGAAAAAGGGTAGAAAATGTGACTTCACAACCAAAATTAGTAATATCATTTTTGAGGAAATGCTGGGTAGTATACAAGGAGTATTTCTCCTTCTCCGTATTACAGCAAGAACATTTACTAAAGACAAAACATGTGCTTTGTCTTATTTGGACAAGGTCCAAAATCTGGTTTTCTTCAACATGATTTTATTAGGTATATTATACACTGTTCTGCTGGAGGAGAACAACATATGGCCGAACAGTACAACTTAATCCTAACTAAAGATTTCCTGTATCTACTGTAACCTAATACAATGACAGATGCACACTTGTATATGTGTGGAAGGTTAACACTCCGATTTTGTTTTCAACAAATTTACTCTGCCCATTTACATCATATCATGAGAGAAAGAAAATAAAACTTGAGAGACAACAGATCACAGCCTGGGCTGTGGCGCCCTCTATTGAACATCCACTCAGCCTCTTGCAGAGAGCACGGCTGCACAGCCTGCAGTAAACAAAGCTCCATTTCCTCCTTTTAAAAAAGCCTACTGTCTCTCCTCATTCATTTTTTATAACAGAGGAAATGTTACTGATAGCAAGCAACTGTGAAGCAACTGTTTAGGATCTGATAATGAATACATTTAAGAATTAACGTGCCTGCTAAGCATTATTCGCTCCAGTGGGTTTGCTTCTCTCACCAGATTGGAAGACCAGAAAAAGCTTTAATGCTTTGCTCGGAACAGCTCCATTGGAAAGAGGCAGCCACCACTCACAGGAGGAAACCCTACCTGCCCACAGCTGCAATGCTCCAGCACTGACCAAGCAGCCTCGGAGGCCCTGGCAGGCTGGGATCCGCCCTCTTCAGACCCAGTCCCCCACTTTCCACATGTGTCACCCTGTGGGAACCTCTCCAGGAAAAAGTCCTCTACCCCTGTGCCAGCTTATGCTTGTGGGAAGGAAGGCAATCTGAATCCCAAAGCTAAAAAGGAATGAAAGCAAAAGGGATCTTGTAAAACCTAGTACTATAAGGTTGTGCTTCACTTTTGACTTTTAATTTAACAATAAGCTTTTCCAGTGAATCTACCTACAGACATCCTCAAATATATGAGGATACCTACCAGGAAAAAAAAATACCAGTCTTCCTTATTCTTACAAAGTAATTCGTAATTGAAAATGGGCTGGCTGACTTCCGTTAATGCAAATGGATTTTTGAAATATTAAATTATGCCCAGGCAAGAAGCAAGCCTTATAGCTCTCCATCATTCAGAGATAATAACCTGTAAGAAAAGCAGGTCTTACCCTGTGCTGGTGTGGAAAAGACGAATCAAAATGGGAAACTCATTTTTAGACTTCACCAAACTCTATGGCTTGGATTTAGTTTCCAGCTATTGGCATGTTCTGCTGGAAGAAGCTACACAAAGGTCCTTTCTAAGCACCTCACCTTACTAACTAGCTGTGTAGAGAAACAGGTAAAGAAGGACAAAGGAACTTAAAAGCAGCTGACAGACACAGTGCTAAGGTGCTCCCAGAGTGCTGCCTCCAGCAGCAAAATCCTCATTCCAATGTCCTGATGAAGTTGCTGCAACTCACACACAGCAGTGGGCACAGGGCAGAATCAGAAATTCTTACAAACCTGAGCTCCATTGCCAGGTACTGCCTGGATCTAATAAGCTCATAGAGTACTGAATATAACTTGGGTTCCTGCATTACACGTGGGCATTTGAAAACTGTAACCCATAAATCTCTGCCTCAATAGGTGCACACAAGTGACGCTGATTTCTTCTCAAAAATCAGCAGCAGGGCATTTGAGCTTGACCATGATAACTGCTGCCTCTGCTGGAGAAGATGAAGCACTCAGCTCTGCAGCTCACTGATAGCTCATGCTGTCCTGACTCCATTCCCACCCCTTCGTTATATACCAGGAGGTCCCACCTCCCTGACCACTGCTGCACTATAGCACTTAGACCTTCAGTAAAGCCAAGTCTTTCTACATATATTTATATATTATCTTTCTTCTGCTTTTCTATAAGCAGTATAAACTATATATATACACACACACACACTGTATAAGTAATATATTTGTGGTTTATTTATAGCTTAAGATGGAAAAACTGGAGTACTCCTTGTAGTATTAGCCAGAGTAGTCCAAAAATCAATGTTAAAGACATTGCACTAGTTAATGTATCACCCCAGATGCCCTTTCATACCTTTGGTCTGGGCTTATTTAAAAAGAAAGAAAGAAAGAAAAGCAGCATCACGGCAGTATAGATCAGACAATAAAAAGATCCCTACTATAAATAGCAGTACGTCTAACATGCCAACCAGCAGAGGGCAATGGTAGAGCACGCAATTTGCCAAGTCAATTCATCACAATGCAACAGTATCTCTGCAAGTTCCTTCCAACTAGCCCCCAGGGCTGAGGGAAAGCTGACACCTTTTTTAAATGGCATCCAAGTTGAAACGTTTAAATCATTTCCTTGCAACAGAGATGCCTTTTTCCTCAATCCTAGGCTAACAGCAGCAAGGCAAAGCACTCAACAAGCTGTCATTTTCTCCTGTCAGTACCCTTTCAAAACAGGCATCCACAAAAATCAGAATGTGATGATCTGTTTTATCTACCTCTGTGTTTTGCCTCCTGAAGCACAGGCAGTGGCCATTATTATTTATGATGTTGAGATGCAATACTTTGTTACCAGATTGGCCTACGCACTATTTTAAAATAAGAGCGATTTTAAAAATGCACCACTCTGTGAGGAGGTGCAGCTAAGGTAGAACTACTCAGACACAGAGACTGAACTACCATACTCTTCAGCTCACCATCAGTATTAGTGACTGTACTTCTGGAGGCAATATTTCAGCTTCTTTTCTTACTCTCAGGATAGAAACACTAATCCTTTTCTGCTTTCCTTCCCCCAACTTATACACTCTCAACCAGTATTTATCAGCCATCCTTTTGGCCACAGATCCTGTATATGATTGTGTATGGAAATATTCCTACAGCCTCTACACTGGCTAGCTCTCTTTGCCTACAGTTGTTCAGCTTAACAAACATACTTCTGGAACAACCACTTACAGTCTGCTATGGAAACCTATCATTGTAACATACTGACTGGAAAAACAGTGGGCCAAGTACTCCTCTACCTCCTGACTGCGTAAAGCTTAAAATCTTAAATAAGTTTTCTTCCTCTGGTTATGCAGTTCTGCTTCACAGAGGCATTAATAACAATAGAAGATGAATGTCTCTTCTCAGTTTTGCTATGCTCTTAATCTGAACAGTGGCTAAAGGCAGTGCCCAAAGTCATTCACAGTTCTGCCATAGCAACAGTGAACAGGTCTGCACTCTTCACAGCAGCAGAAAGATATAATGGCAGAGAAAGGAGAAAATTACAGCAATGAGGTTCTGCCACTGCAGATGGTGAAGGGCTTTATAGCAGTGTTACTGAGCAGTGCAGTGCTGGAACTAGTACAGTGCTCCCCTGTAACTCATGTAAAGGAACCTAGCTGTACTCTGTCCTAAATCCTTTACATAACACCACAGCTGAATGATTTTATACAATCTGCAGCTGTAGTGAAAATTATCACAGCTGCTAGAGCTTGTTTATGTTGGCAGTAGTAAACACAGTAATTGGCATTATAGGTAGTTCCCTGTTAGAAGAACTCACTATCAAATCTTCCCAAGCTCCCAGCAGTTCAAACCCCAGAATCCATTACAGAGACATTGATATTCCATGAATACAGAGATGTAAAGAAGTCTGCTCCTTTCTATAAACTCAGCCAGCTTATTCTTGGAAGACATACATAGACATCACCATGAAATATTTTTCAACCTTAGTAACAAATCACTAAGCAACATACATGCAAAACTATTAGTCGTAATTGGTCAATGAAATGCAACAGAAAGCCCCAAGCTGAAATTTTCTTAGAGCCAGTGCAGCTTAAGTTTGTGTGTATGTGTATGAAGTATGCCTCTCTGCAAATAAAGCAAAATACACAGCACGTACAGATGACCACAAGGTGGCTCTCAGGTACCAGAGAAAAACTACAGTCAATCAGAAAATCGGTGACATCATAAAAATGCCAGCCTCAATAAGATAAGATGCACTTACTTCTCCAGGAAGTCTTGTAGACCCCGCCGACGATGGTCCACGTGATGAGGATTGTTCATGTTGAAAAAGGGAGTTTTAGATGGCAGCTCAGGTAACTGTCTTTATAAAGAACAAGCAAAGACACAGTTAAAACCAAGCCTGAAGCAACGAAGAAAAAATGATTTAAGCAAATCACAATCTCACATCTTTGAATATTATGAGTCACATTCCAGAAGCCTCATGAAACTGAATTTGACAATGCAAGGTAGATAAATCAGTGGGCTTCTGACATGCCTCAAAAAAGAGGAATAACTAAGATATAGCTGATGTAGTAGATAAGGCCTCCTGTATTTACGGCAGAATATAAGCACTTCCTAAAAGCATACAGAGAAGGTACACCTATGCTGTTGTTGCCAGCTAGTTTAAGCAGAACAGCCTCAAATAGAACATCGCCCAGCAGTCCGTGTTGGCTGCACTGCTGCTGCCACTACTTCTATGCAGCAAATGGAAACAGCTCAGACCTGTCAGAAATTAGACTGGGAGTCCCTAAACAAAGGTTATCAGTACAAACCACATCCTTCTGAGTTAAAACACAGAAAATGCCTTACGCAGAATTAAACTGTAGTAGTAAGAAACACAGGACACTTTCCAGCTCCGATTTTTATGATTCTCAGAATTAAGAAGAAACAATGCTCCCCTTCTCTGTGTTATTACATAGATTATTATGTAGATACTTAATGAAACAAGTCAGTCATAAAAAATTGCTCACACGAGTACAGCATTGCTCTGAAGCCTCTGCCGAAGCCAAACAAATTCTCGGAAGCGTCGTCTAACACAGGATGTTTTCCTCGTAAAGCACATACTGTTTGTCTGTTGGGAAGTTAAATAAAAAAAACTATTCTGTAAACCTGTTCAGCATAAAGTGCAGACATGATATCAAGGAACAGCTGAGATGCTAATCCTTGAGGTACCAGTGGAAAGCTTGATATTAATTCAGTTTGCATTAAGGACTACACTGTATCTCAAACAGGACTGACAGCAGCTTCTACTGCTTCTCAGGGAGATATAATCAAGAGATCAGGATAATGGTGCAATTTGCTATAACAAGAAAAAAAGTTTTAGTAGACAATGACAAGCTTCAAAGTCATGCTTCACTGTTCTAGTTACAATTCTGCAAACAATTAGCTGTTCTAACTGTACAATCTTAAGTTGAATAAATTGCTCTGTAAGCAGTGGCATTTGGACATCTTCCCATTGAACTCTACTACTCAACCAGAAAATGCCAATTCATCAAGAAGAAACAATTCATGAAAATGAAATGGTTTTGCCAAGTTTTTCAGTGGAGCATACATTTAGGTGAAACCCCATCCCCTAGACAGGACTCCATTACAAAATTGCCTGCAGTCTAACCATCCCCCAGTATCTTGCTAGGAGCTCTTAGCCAACTGTATTATGCAGACTATGCAAGGCACAGGGATGCCAGCTTACTCAAATAGATGAGTATCCTGGCTACCTCATAGCTTAAGAAGTCTAGGAGATAGACAGAAAGGGAATCTAGCTATTCTAGGAACCTGGCAGAACCAAGACTTAAAATCCAGCAGGTAGACTGGGTGGTAGTACTGATCTAGATGCCCGATCAGAGTCCTGGCAGGAAGCTGAGCAGATGCTTACCAGCTTCAGTGATGCTCAGCACTGAGTCACGTAACACTGTGTCTAAATGACTTTGTCCCAAATTAACAGCTGCTGAGGAAAACAGTAATACTATTGAGAAACACTACTGCCTATGAAACAGTACCGCAGCATGTCACCCACTGCCGAATTCAAAGAGCTTATGGAGAGTGGATGTCAAAAATACAATCACTTCTGAATCAGTACTTAAACCACACTGCAGAAATTTCACAGCTGATTGACACACATGGTAAAAATACTTGTCATAACAATTGCCCAGAAAGGTTGAGGAGTCTCCTTCTCTGGAGATATTCAAGACCCACCCGGATGTCTACCTCTGCAACCTGGGCTAGGGAGTTGATTTGGCAGGGGGTTGGATCTCTAGAGGTCCCTTCCAACCCCTACAACTCTGTGACATTCAGCAAGCAATCATTTGACTTCTCTGATTATACCAAGTGCCTAACTCGCACAAAGAAGAGAAATTTTCTCTCGTGTTAAGCTATCAACTATGTAACTTTGTATTCTCAAACTCTTCATCCAACAGTGATACACTTCAGAAAATTTTTATTTACACCGCAGTTAAAAATCCTGCATCTAGATTTATCAAATTAGGATAACTTGTCTAATTTAGGAAATTAAAGTAACTTGGATTCATCAAGAAATAATCAACAAAATAAACATGTTTAGGACAGATTTAAGACACAAGAGGCTTTGACTCTGAGGGAACTCACATTAACACATGGTAAACTACAAATACGAAACCAAATATCCTCATTCGACACATCCATGTACCATATCTCTAGTGATACTTTTATACTCACATGAATAAATATCTCATAGTCTATGTAAGAATGCCACGAGTCTTCTTTCTGTGTCCTGGGGTCTCGCACCAAGACAGTAACAAACTCCTGCAGGTGCATAATAAAAAAACAAGCTATTAATTTCAGAAGACAGAGAACCTGAAAGATTTCCTTGATTGTTCAGCTACTTCATAAACTGAGCTCAGATTAAAAGCTGAAGTGCTGCTTTATTTAATTTTGCAATCCTATAAAAGGAGAAGCAAAGCGCAATGAATCATCTGAGTTACACCACACGCCCAGGAAATTCTTTGCTAAAATGCTAGCTGAAAGGGAATATTTCAGATTAAGTAATATGATGAAAAGTCATACATGCTTCATGCATGGGAGGGTCGTGATCTCAGTAGCTATAACTAAAAAAAACTAACACAAATGTGAGATACAGCTAAACGAGCATTAGAATTGGCTTTTCCCACCTTTGTACCCAACATTCAAAAAAATATTAGAAACATATCACATGTACCCAGTACTTAAATACAGTGTTTTATTTGCCCCTAAATTTCTTTTGTCATTTTTTTTTTAAAGTATTTATGTGTGTTGATTCCAGGGATCTGAGAGGTAACCACTCCATACTTCCACAAGCTGAGGAACTACCTTTCTTCCACACTTCAAATTACTTGCTCCAGACCAGTAGATGATGTTGTACCACTATTAATTGTCTCAGATGTGATTTGATAGGACGAGTTGTGATCCAAGCCTAGAGTCCAGATCCAGTGTGTAATGAGATTAATACTCCCCTTCTGTTATCTGAAATACCAGGAACTTAAGGTGCAGAGCACAGCTGAGGACTGTGGGATGAGGGCACTACTATCCCAGCCTGCCCAGCAATCTGTATAAGGAAGCAACACAGCCACTCTGTGGAGCATAATTCTCAGTTTCCATCTTACAATGATACAGAATATTTATCCTGGTCCTTGTCACATCGAATCTGCTTCCTTACAGCTCATACGTTTATATTACAACATAACTTCACGTAGCCCAGCTTCTAGTCACAGGGGTGTTTTTTGCATTTTGGGCACCATTTTGGTATCTCTCATGAGTGTCTTGTCAACCAAAGGCTATTTAATAGCTTCCTACCAGCTCTGCTACTTCTTCCCTCACTAAGGAGCACTGAAGGTTGATTCTCCTCTGCTCTGTGTTCTTTTTATCCCCACACAAACATGGCACAAAAGGATCAACAAATGGAGCTGCAGTCATTTCTAACAGCTGAAGGTCAATGCCTTGACAATCAGAAAAGCACCAGTGGGAGATGTGAGAAAAGTTATTCCCTCTCCTGAGGGGATTCTGATCAACGTGCTAAATGAAGTACATCTCATAGACACAGTCTTCTCTTTCCCTGTATCTTACTCCTCCCAGAGCTGCAAACAATTGTAACCCTTTCTTTCCTCAATCCTGCAAGCTAAAAGAGAAACAGTTATGCCAGGGAGCTTTACACAGGACTCTACCTCTTAACTGCAGCCCAGGAGTCACAGTTATAAACAGCCTACTTCTAACTAACCTTGCGATCCTTTTCCAGTATCAGTTAGCATATTATCTTTCCATTATGCTTCCTGTTACCTAGGTTTCTCAAATTACTTCATTCCCAAGTGACCTCTCCTTTGTGAGGAATCAAACTAAGCTTGTAAGTAAATGACTCCTTTAAACCTCTACCATACCAAAACATTATGATTAAAAATTATTATTGGATATGCTGTGGGATAGCTATGGGTTACACTGTCAGTGACTTCAAGCCATGTGATTTCCAACACAAAACCTTATGTACTTTTAATTTCCAACTAAACAGACACTAAGTTTCAATACTGCGGATGTCAAACACCTCTCACACTGCTCATACAAGAAACAAGACCCATTGCATGTGCTGTGGTAGTCAAGCATATCACAGGTATATCACTGAGCCAAGAACCCAAGTGTTTTACAGTACAGCAGGGCACCTCAGGAAACTGCCATACTCACAGTCAGCATAAGCTACAATTTAGAATACCTTAACTTCAGTAGAGCAATAGGTGTTTCCTTTTTTTCTTCATTTACAAAAGGCTGAGGTCAGAATGAAGCAAGATAAGCATTTAACAACTAGAGAAGAAAAAAAAAAGCATGGTCTTTCCCAAGAACTGCAGGACTTGCCCTACAGATATCCTGAATCCAGGAAGCATTTGTTCCAATTCTTGTTACTGTTTCTGCTTCTGTGAAATAGTGGAAACACGTACTGAGTCCACCCCTTCTCTTTTGAACTTCAAAGCACTCTCTGGGATACAAAACCCCACTGGGATAACAACATTGACTTAACACAGGTAGCCCTAGCTACTTGCAATGGATGCAAATTCACTGCCACGGGCAGTGCTTAAGTCACCCTATAATGCTAGCCTTGAACAAAGCCAGGATTCACACACAGGCTATGTGAGGGTCTGAACAGAGTAGATGGCAGAAGATTCCTCTGGGGATGGCTCAGACCTCTGGTCACAAACATCACACAAGTAACAGCAGTTTCATACAATAATTGTCTTTCTCCTCCCTATATACCTCTTTCCCTCCCAGCCTTGCTACAAAAGTTTGGCTACCCTTAGTAGGCATGTCTATCTTCAAGTGATCTGCTGTTGACCTGTAATGGACAAGGCTGAACTCTTCCCACAGACCACATCAAGACATACTTTACCTTCTGTCACAAGACTGTGATGCAATCCAGCCTTACAAACTGGGAAACAACCCAAAGAAAACCAAAATTTCAGGGAAGTTTTGCTGATTAGTCTGCTGCAATCATTTTCAAGCTGTCTTCCTTCTCCCAGTTCCCTTTGTTTTTCCCAGAATTGCAGATCTACCAGTTATGCCATATTATATATATTTTGCCTGTGTTTTGTTGGGTTTTTTTTCTTGTTTTTCCTTGTTTGTTTTTGAGGACATACCATAGCATTCAAGAATGATATCTTCCCCAAAAAGCCTAAGGCAACAATTCTCTACAAACCAGAATTTATTGCTGATAGAACAAAGTGTCCAACCTTGAGTGTGGAAGGCTATTGCACTGGAAACTATGTATTTACAACAGAAAGCTATCAGCAAGTAGCATATCCATTCATTTCTTCTCCTATAAATGGTGAAATTCACAAGCAAAACATCTCCTATCCAACTCCTGGTACTACAGCTTTCACCTGAATTCCAGCTGTCACACTGGTCCAAACATCTGCATGAAGAACCTCAATTTTCCTCTAAAACTGGACTAGCAAGGAATTCTGTTAAGCGACTGAGGGAAAAGAAAAAGCAATTTCTCTCCCCTGCATGAAATAACTCTGCAGAGTTACTAGACACAGAAGCAAAGCAGATACATGCAGTAATAAGAACAAAAAGCATCTAACTGCTCAGCAAACCAGAAGTAGAGCAACTTCTCTGTCAAGATATTCTTCTTAATGACTACAATTTCCATGCCTGCCAGCTTAGGTACAGTGGCATTTCACTGCTCTGCCCATACAAACTGGAGCAAACCAAGCAGTTAAGAGTCAAATAAAAATGACAAAACAGCCAAAAGGACCCCGAGGTCTGGCTTGTACATACCCTCACAGTTACTGTCCTGTACAGAGAACAGGAGAGAAGACAGCAGAGGAACCGGGCAGTGCTAAGATTATGTAGACACAAACACTAAAGACTGAAATGTTTCCATTTGGATTTGCCCCACAGAGAAAAATACCATAAAAGCAGCTGAGGCAAACAAGACTATTTCTTTGTTTTAAACCCCCCTTTGTCTCCTGTTGGAGATTTTTTTTCCCCAATAGTGCAATGGAATTCTGAGATAAAGCATAAGCCAGAAGCTCCAATATGTAGAACTTGACCACAAAAACTGCATTTCTGAAAAGTCTATTTTTGTTTTCTCATTAGGAAAATAGGAAATCTGACACAGAAATGTCTATTTTTAACATGGGAAAATCTACCACGAGAGGGAGGAATAAAAATAATCTTGTGTTGGATGACTATATGCTTCATTCATTCCAGCTACACCAAATCTCCATGTTCTGGACAGTATCAGGTGATAACCTCATGCTTTGCGGTGCCTCTGTTATGCATCTGACTAGTCAATAACCCTTACAGAGTCATTTTCCATAACCTTCCTAGAAAAAAAAGTTTCCCCATCAGGTTGTCCATTAGTAAAAGGATCAATCACATATTACACAGGGCTTTTCACACAGAGTGCAGTGGTCCTTTCTCTATGCATGCTGGATAGTAAGACTGCTAAGGAAAAAGCTAAGAGACAACGATTTGTTCAAATAGTGAATTCATCAGCACTGTGCCAAAGAGAACACAGGTATATCTGTGGCTCACATTGATCAGGACATCAGAGTTCAAGTCTCACTCAAATCGTTACATCCTAAAAATATAAATCTGATGACCAATTGAGAGACATCTGAAATCCAAGCTCTTCCCTCCCATCCTGGTGTCTGGACCACTCATGCATAGTCAGCTCCTTTCTGATGCACTGAATATGAAAGGCACTGCATCACTCCAGACATTCTGTAGCTTAACGACTCAAGCATGAAGGATAAAGCATTATTCCTGGACCCTGTGAATGCCCTATGCCATACTCTCAGTGAATAAAGAAAGAAGATACGCCTCTCTCCATTCTCCCTATTTCACTAATGGCAGCAATGGTGAAAGATCAACATTCCAGAAGGTGCTTCTCCTGCAAAGTACCAGTTTCTGGCAGCCTTTAACTCTTCCTGCAGCCTGATAATCCTGGGGCATGTCAGTTTAAGCTCTCTATTACCTGGTTCCAGCAAAGAATGTGGATTTCCTGCGTTGCAATAATTAGATTACCAGGATTCTCCGCTAAATCAGTAATCAGCAGATAGTTACTCAGTAATTACAGCAGTCTGAGTTTGGTTTGGGCTAAAACAAACCACAAAGAATGAGTGCTCCCTGCTGGTTCAGCCACAGCAGACGCAGAGCCAGGGTTTCACAGTGCTTCTTAAAATCCAACTCCATTATATGTGAGACCAGCACTCTTGTGGAACTTATACCCTTTTTTCTGTGTGTGCCTGTTGAGGCCAGAGCTTCTCACACTTTTGCATTTCACAGTGACCTCCAGTCCAGGAGGGACCTTAGCACGTTCACACGGTTTTTAGTGCTCATTGGTTAGATGGAAACATTTTGTTCCTGTCTTGTTGACAACAAACCAGTCCTGGACTGGAGACAGGAGAAAAAGGGTCTCTGTGGCTCCTGAGGACACCGACCACAGCAGTAGAAGCAACAGCAGCTGTGCATTTCAAATGAATTCTTCCTCAACACTGCCCTCGGGGTGTACTCTTCAGACCCATCAACCTGTTTTCCCTATGACTTGTAGATTGCTCCCAGCTCCCAACATTACTACAGAACACTAGCAATGTATTTTATCAGTAAATTTGCCTCCAAAAGAATCCTCTACACATTTTTTAACTGCAAATCAACTTACATTCTTGAAAGCTTCAGTGAACTCGTTTTAATATATTATTTCAACAAACTGTTTTGAAACAGTGCATGGTTTGAACTGCAAAATATCATTTACAAACAACTACTGCTTTCAGAAAACTTCCACTTGCAGCTGCTGTAGGACTAATAGACATTAGTACTAACCCACCAGTGACAGCACACAGTCACAAATGAAAGACTTTGGTCTCTCACGGATTTGAGCGGTCTTTGAGGTCTACTCTTTCAGTACTCAGTGTGCTTAAGAGAATGAAACCTTGTTCACATATTCAGTTTTTACTCACTTTTAAAAAGAAATACAATTAACAAAAGAAATGGTGGCAAAATGGGTGATCATTTGTTAGGCTTTAATTAGTTACATCTGATTAAACCCATTTAATCTACCAGCATCGCTCAACTACATTAACCTGGGTCTGCAAAGCAGGATTGACTATTTGCTCTGTACTACAGAGATCCATTTCAATCTCATTTATCTCATTTTTAGGACCTGAATCAACTGTACCAGAAGTTACAAAGACCCAGAAATCACCAGACAAAAAAATTCTGTGGCGCTGCATACAGTGCAGTTTCAGAGAAGGATCAGAGGGGGTTTAAATACTCCTTCAGATTGCCTTCCTTTGGCTAACATCAGCCCTAATCCACACAAGTGGAATGGACTGGGGGCAGGGCATTGCATTTCTCAGTTCATATAACAAGTTAGTTTCACTTCCCAATCTCTTGTTCTGAAATGATACACAGTTTAGGTTGCAAATTATTAACAGCAACTGAGATTGCGTCAACAGCCATTGAAATGACCGTCTCATTTATGAGTATGCTTTGTTCCCAGCATAGCACCCCTTTAACACAGCACAGCCTGATCACCTATGTATGAACATTTTTAACTGGAGATGCTTCAGAGGTGAAGGCTGTTCTGACTTCAGGTATCGTCTGTGGAAGAAATAGATATGCTTTAGACTTCTCAGCATCACTTCCTTGGAATTATTCACCACATGGTGTGAAATGTTAAAAAAAATTGCCACAACCAATTATTATCTGATATCCACCAGGTTAAGTAAACTATACATCTCAATGAAATTCACTTCACAACCACTTACTTGTTTTTCATGTTTCGGTGTCATCTTTAGTATCTCGTATTAAAATCAAGACTAACCTGAAATGGAAAAAAAAAACACCAGATATCAGCCTGCCATTTAATTATCATTTCAAAGGTAATATTCACTTCTGCTAGAAATTAGTAGGAAGAGACACACTCCACCCCATACATGGAAGAAAGCACATTTGCACCATAACTTAGAGTTTATTCATTAAAGTAATCCCATTTCTGTGCCTTCTCAATCACGATGGACAGATTCTGTGTTTAGCAGTGACAGAAACACTGGCTTAGTCCCTTTCTGGGGATGCATACAATATTAGCAATCCTGTACCCCAAACAAACCTTGTACCCCAGTGCTCATCCTGGCCACCCCAAATCTACACCAAGCTCTCAACAGCATTTGCAGCAGACACCTCCTGCTTATCTACTGCAAAAAGGAAAGCAGACACAGCACTGCTTGGGCCACACTGCTGGGCACACACATAGCTCTGTGTGACAATAGTGGGGGTCTGGGAGACACCAATGTTATCTGGGTGGCCCTGCAGACAACACATGAAGTTGGCAGAATCCAAAAGCCTCTGTAAACTCTTTCTCCACAACAAATCATTGACAAACCATTCAGATCCTGCATGCTAGGTAACACTTAGGCTAAGTTTCACAGCATGTATGGACTTAAAGCTTCCATGTGGGGAAGTACATAATTAGGGCAAATCCAAAAATCCTGTCATTAACTTATATTTTAAATCCACTCTTTCACTGGAAATCCTGATAAAATCTTAACGACCTCTGCTGTTGCACAAAACAGCCAGCTTGCCCTGGGCAGGCATACTCACAGGAAGAACAAGGCAGATTTATTTCTGGCAGGCATGCATACACTGCCTATGTAAATACAATGGCCATGGGAAAAAGGATTTGAAATTTACCTTTCCTCTTCATCTCTCACCCAACATCCAGTCACTGCCAGGTAACGCACCCACTCACCCCCTCAACTATCGCATTACACAATTGCCTCATCAGCCTCCTCTTCCCAAGCCAAACAGGCCCAAAAGTTTCCCTTCTTCCTTCCAAAAGTACAGCTCTCTGCTAGACCAGAGGTCAGAGCAGGCAATTCCCTGAGCAAAACCCTCTTGCACAACTTGCCAGAAGGACATGCGGTGTTGTTAATGATGGTGGACCATCTTTCTTACCCAGCCTTAAAGTTAATATTTCAGCACCAAGAAGCTGCCTAAAATACTTAGAATACATCATTTTTATCATCAAGTAATTTGAAAAAAATGGAATTACTGGAAGAAGAATGCTCTGGTACTTATATGCACACATGGGCACGTTTTTTTAGCAGACCATGAATGTAATTACCAACCAATACATGGGAGGAGAAAGAGAAGAAATGTTCTAAGTTGCAGCGCTGCAAATATCCTCAGCTAAAACTTAATACCAACGGTTCTCTTGCTTTAGGAAAGAAATATAATACCTCATTCACAGCTGTTTAAAGTTCACATATGGGAACAGCAAAATTCATTTTCCATTACACGTGCTATAGGCAGGTGGGCTGTGAACACAGCAGTTACACTGCCATTAATCTCAACCCTCACCAAAGCTGCATTTACCACTGACTTCAGCAAGTCCAAAATCACCCCAACCACATCAGGTTGAAAACACTGAGTACAGGACTTAGCTGTGCAGCAAGACCAATGCTTTAGGACTTTAACATGAGCAGAAGGTAGAAAAGCAGAGCAGTTCAATAGTGTGCTAAAAAACACCTGCAGAAAAGCCCTACCCAAAGGACTGCTGAGGGAGAGAAGAGGCCTGCAGATGACAACAGAACATTGCTGGTCTTTTGTACTCAAAAACCTTCCACTGGCAGAGAAACAAACCAGTGCTTGGGAAAATAAAAATCAGTGGGAGATGTGCAGATCTGGAAAAACATTTTCTAAATGTGACTGGAGGAAAAAAATATATATTGCTTTAAGTCTTTTTTCTGCTTCTCATCTATTTATTTATTAATACTCTATAGTTTCACAGAGTTAATATAACACCTGCTCCTCTCAGTATGCATTTCTGACAGCTCCTCATTTCATAAGCAAGGAAACCTGCAGAACAGATTTACAACAGCTGACAACAACATTCAAGCACAAGAAGACGACGCAGGACAACTTGCCACACTTCCTGGAGTAAAAAAAAAAGCCAGAACCAACACACAAAATATACCACACAAACACAAAAAAGCAAGTATTTCAGTGTTTTCCTGCAGAATAATACATAAGTACTACTAAGTACTACATTTTATTTCACAGTGTAGAGTTGCTCTCATATTTTTAAATTAAAACACTTTTAGCACTGCTGGGGAACATCATTTAGTTATCCTCCTCACAAAGAAGGGAGTAACTTCTCCCCTACATTCCCAAACCAAAAGATCAAAACTAAAGCAGTATCACAGAGACAAAATACACAGCAGTACACTGAGGCCGGCCTGCACAAGGCGAGCAAGAGCCACTTGCAGCTTTCAGACTCAAGGCCTTTGGTTGGGCTGTGGACCCAAGCACAGTTCTTTCTAGCTGCCTTGTGATAGCTGTGCTCAGCTGCACTGGGATTCCACCACCAGCCCATGGCACAGACAGCACACCTTTCTGCTCCACGATTCTTTGATAACTCCATATAGCCAACATTTCCCCTCAAGCCATAGATGTGGATCTTTGGCCCAAGAGCTATCCATCCACCCACCTTTGGTTATCTGTAAAAATGTGAATAAATATTCCCCCCACCCCCCAAGCTTTAAGTGAGCAGTTTATTTTTAGACCTTGGTCACAATCAAAAGTCATATGCAATCACAAGTCCTCAGCTGTGCTTTCAAGGTTGTTTCCATCACAGTATCACATGAAACTTCCTTCCTAGGCTTCAAAGTGATGAAAGAGATCACATATCTAAATACATCAAGGTCTTTCCCAAATTTTAGGTCTTACTTATGCTAACACTTGTATAGATCACCTTAAGAATGTTAATCTACAATTTTCAGATAGTTCAGCTGCATCCATACATGCAGTTCCCCATGCCCGCATACATCCAACCATACTGTTTGCATGTCATCCATAAGGATGCAGGGGATCTGACCCTACAGATTAAACCCACAAACACTACAAAGTGTGAAGGAAAGGCTGCTACAGTTGTTTCCAATGAAAGAATAAGGAGCAGAAGAAAGCAATGTTACCTCATTTACGTAAGAAAACTGCCTGAAGTCTTAAGAACAGCCATGTACTATTAGCAGATAGATCCCTAGGCTAGCCATCTACTCTAGGCCAAACTATAGAGGTCACAGCTCGCTGCAAAACTATCCTGAGGCCCAGGAACAAGCCAGGAACAAGTAAGTCTGGTTATGGGCTGAAGTTAGCAGTCTCAGAACACTTGGTAACACAGCCCAGCTGGCAGACACAAACACACTAGTGTCCACAGAAGGAGCTACCTTCATTTTTCAGCACCAGCAGATTGGCACTTTTAGTTTATACGTGTGTTAGAGCAGAGGCATGCCCACTACCAGCATCTGGCACACAGCAAGCCTACTTCAGTTTTATCTCCTTCACATCTTATTTAAAAGCTGTTCCCTAGCTGGGACCAACCAGTTGCTAACCCAGAGTAAGCAGATGCCTTCTAGACCATCTAGTCCAGTTTGATGTCTGGGGTTGATGTGACTGCACTCAGGAGAGGAGTCATGGGCTCTCCTCTGTACAAAGTACACATAAACAGAAGGGTAAGGACTGTAACTTTCAGTTGTTCAGGCTGCAGCATGCCCATCCTCTTTTCACAAACCCTGCCAGTTACCTGCACCACCTTCCCCCAGAAAATGAGCATAAGGGTCTGTTCATTAGAAGTGGAAAATATAACTTAAGAACACAATGTTTTCCATAACTCTGCACAGAGCCCATAGTGTCTGAGGGCTACACTGTGATGTCAATAAAAGCACCCCTCCAGCAAACCCTTATTACTTCTCACCTTACTTCACTGGTATTTTGTCACAGAAGCAGCAGAAATGCTTCAGTGCTCAGCAGGAAACAAAGACATTATCTTAAAGGTCTTTTAGAAGAACAAGATCTTTCCCAGTCACCAAGAGAATTCACAGGCTGCCCCACCAACCACACTACACAGATACACCCTACCAAAAGTCACCTGTGGCTGAGCTTGAAATTCTGACACCTAGCTGCTGCTGCCAAGATGTTTGGTTAACTACTCTTTTCCTACAGGACTTCACTCCATTTTCTTGCAGAATGTTTATGTCCAGCAGGCAGAAGATAACTCTGTACACACTACACTGCCATTTTCCCCCTACCAGCCCAGCCATCCCATTTTGCTGAAGTCTCCCTAGCTACTAACACCTGTTTCATCAAGAGAATGAATTTGGGCTTTTGTTGAAGAATTCTTCATTTCAGAGGAACCTGAAAACCAAACAGGTAACAAAGCAGCAATTTCCCACAACCCTTCAAAATACATTACACAGGTTACAGTGTCAGGTATGGGTCACAAATTTCCAGTTTCAGTAATGCTACGGCACACTTTGAACTGCATGAACTTGAAACCATATTGCTGCACGGCAGAATGACTCACATGCCAAGCTTATATGAGGCTTCTAAAAGCTTCAAGATAGAGATGAAATATCAAGAAATATGTTCCCAGTACAAGAAAGCATTGGATGTTTCTTTGCTCTCCTATTAAGTCTCCAATTGCAGGCATATTCTCAACCAAAGGACTTCACATATATTGTGCAGAGTTGCCAGGTTGCTGGTCCTAGAGCAACTATTACTTGTTCTTCTTCCATTAGAAAATATAGATAAGGCTCACAGGATGGCAGATAGAGCTTTTAGGCCATGACTGTAGAAGGGTAACAGTGGATGACGACAGAACATTGTGCACCAGCCTTCACCTCAATAACCACTCTACTCAGGACTGATGGTTGTCACAGCTTCCACAGACTGACTGGGAACTGCTCAAAATCCTCCTTCAGCTCTGGAGCCTGGGCTCTCCAGGCACAAGCCAAGCTGGTCAGCTATGCCAGCCCATCTGCCATAGCAGATATTTCAGTGCATAATAAGAAGCTATAACTAAGTGACATGGTTTAGTAGCGTGATGCATTGCAGGTTTTGTGGCTAAGGGTATTTTCAGAAGGCCAATATGAGGGGAAGAGGCCTACAAACAGAAGCATCAGTAACCTTCAAGATAAAAGTTCCCTAAAATTTTGAGATCCCTTTTCTATAAGGCATAGGCTACTGTTTCTGGAAGCAGCAGCAATCCAGACCATCTGGCATCTTCAGACACCTTTTAGCTATAGCCATACTCAACATGGAAAACTCTGGATAGGCACTAGAATTCTTGCTAATACCTGCCACAAACAGGGAGTACAACAAGCAGAGAAAATAAAGGGGATGAAGGAAGTAATCTCCAAGCTAAAACAACTCAAAGATGTACATGTTGTGCACACACAAGCCACGTGCACATCTTGTTAGATACACCAGAGAGAAGTTGCAATGTAAAATAACCAGAGAGAGTTAAAATAGATGTTGTTTTTGCAAGCTCAATTACAAAGCCAAGAAGATTTTATAAATAGATTTTTAAGATACATGGATTCCAATCTGGTCTTGTAAGATTTTAAATGCTGCTTCTGAAAAAGCATCCCTGTTGAGATGATATTATTATTATTTCTTCCAGAACTTAAAATATTTAATTCTTGTAAGAAACATTATTTCAAAGCAAATTAAACCATGTTCAGAATATCATCTTCCCCCAGGTAGATCTCTGAATAACTAAATTTTATTTAGCACAGGGAAGAAGAGATGATGGAAGCTCTACCTTTACCACTGAGCAAGTATAACAGGAGCCAGCAAGTGTAATGCAGATTTACTGCAACATTTTTTTTCAGTCTCATATATGCAAATGCTGACATCATCTGACCTGTTTTTTTTTCCCTGACTCATACCCAGTAGCATTCTGAATCTCACATGCCAGAAATTTCTCACTTTTGCTCATTTCAGATGCCTTTAATTTATCACATTACTTTTTTCTGCTGTCAAGCTTTCTGCTGATTGAACTGCTGTTGCACAGTGGTGCATGTTTTATCTTGGCTTATTTCCTGTTAGAGATTTCCTTATTCTGTTAGGACGGTTATTTTATGAAGCACGGCCCAGTCACAGCTACGAAGTGCTGACACTTGGTTTTACCTTCAATGAAAGTGAGCCAAAAGTGACACTCTTGGTAATAGCCACAGAATTACAACTGCTCACCTAATTGTGTGCATCTGGTGAGATGGCTAGTAAGGATAGGGCAGAGTTAAAATTAAAAATCAGTTCCATGATTACATCCTGAGACAAATCAGCCCCTAACAGTCTCTATAACTGCATTTTAGAGCAATAGAGAAGATGCATATGTTCAGTCAATGCTGCAAACTCACCAAGCATTTTGATCAGCTCTGTTCTAACTGCAGTGTTTCTTAGGTCTTTTAAGTTGACCAAATGCACCAGGGATCAGAACGATGACCCAGCTGGACGTCCTACTCTCGTCCACTCTTGAATACAATGGCAACTCACCAACACTCTCGTCCACTGAAGAGGTCATAAGAATCATTATTGCAAAATCTGAGTGCTGTCGCACATGTAGCTGCATTCATATAGTAAATCTAGTTTATCTAAACTAGTGTAATAACAGTTACACAAGAATGTATTGGCAGTGAATTCAACTGGGCACCTTGCATGTTGAACAGGCTAGCATCTTGCAGAAGTAAAACAGAATTTTGGAAGCAAGTTGGTTTTCAACAATGAGCTCTGAAAAGCTTGCTGAAAGACCTTAGGTGAGAATCTTGCACTCCTACTGTAAAATTTAACCTTGGTCTAACACAGGAGATAGATACCCTCTTCCTGGCCAGCAGGCCAAACAGGTCTTCCTCTCACACCCACCTGTGACTACTAATGAAACAGCAGCCAGAAGGTTTCCTCTCTGAGGATCAGAGCCTAGGATGGCTCAGTTTCTGCACAAGTATTTATGCACAAAAAGGTCTCCATAAATCCCTCAAAGGAGTATTTTGGGTATAAATGCCCCCTGATTTCTCAGTCCCACTTTCCCAAGACAACTTCGTGGTCTGGGAGGTGGAGCAAACACATAAGCCAGGCTCCTGTTCTTCCTAGCAGATCCCACCTTTATCTGCGTGCAAATGAGAGTCAAAGGGCTTCTTTCTGTCTTATCACAGATTTGCCTTCCTGTTTTCCCAGCAGCCCTGCTGAGTCAACTCCCCAGTTACACAGCAGCTGATCTTCACAACAACCTATCTAACATAAATATAAGACAGCCCTTAGGTTCTTGGCAAGCAGACCAACTCATGTCATAGTCATTAAATTCTGGTCTCAGCAGTTCAAATCTAAAGACACGTGAGAGTATTTTGGAGATGTGTTCCTCCACACCACAAGCATACATGCAGCTGTTCGCAAAGCAAATAGGATTGCAGTGACACCATGCTCTGATACAACTATTTATATACATGAATGCCCAGCATGTCATGGGCAGAGAGATCAAAATGCTCTACTGTGCACAATACTCATAGCTACATGTTTCTCAGTTGTTTCCTTTCTCCCTGTAAGTACTCCCACAACCACACAACTTACAACCTTGCCTTTTAATGCCTCATTAATAGAATTTTGTTTCTCCCGGGAGGCAGCACGCAGCCCTTAGGAAAACAAAGCCTTCCCTTCAAGGAAGACAGCTCATCAAACAGGTACCAGAGTCATGACTAATTTAAAACCACACGTTCCCATTATGCAATTAAAATGATGAGGCTATTAGAGGGCACAAAGTTATAGTCCCATGATTGTGGGTGTACAAATGTGGCAAAGTAGGCTAACACCTCATGTTCCTGCTCCTCATTTCCTTGGGACTTGAACCTGCAGAACCCAAGGTGTAGGCAGCACAGCACAGGAAGGCCAGGGTGCACTAATCACCACAGTGAAACAGATGCTTTGCTGCAGAGTAGAATACCTGGCTCTGCCTTGAAGTGTAGAACACCTCTGGATGAGCGTGCCCTCCTAGAGGACTCTGGCAGGAAAGGAAGGGAGGGGAAGAAGTAATTTTCTTAAGCCACAAAACCTTTAAACACCAGGAAATGGGAATTTCTGCATACCACTCACATAAGAAGCCAACACAGAAAGTAAATCAAGTTCTCTTTATGCACAAGCAACTGAGGAGAAGATCTGCAACAGAATCATCACTGGTTTATTTTCAAATTAAATGCATCAGTGTTCATCCTGTGCTCTCTGTAGCACTGCTGTCAAGAAGGTGCTGAAGCAGGTGCATCCTCCTGGGCAGACATATGGGATCATGCTCAGCATGGGTTTTTACAAGTTCAGTTCTGTCAACAAATGTACCTCTGCTGTCAGGTACCAGGAGATGCTTTGTAAGAACTCATCCTGAAGTGCAAGTGAGACAGTGAGTGTACAGACATCTACAGCAATGCCTGCACAATACCAATCCCGAGACAAAAACTGCTGAAAGACAGGTTGCTAGTAGAACAGAAGAAAACAAACAAGGTAGAATCTGCATCACCTAGACAACCATCCTCTGGAACTGAAGAAGTGTGTGTATTGCAGGAAGTGAGTACAGAGCCAGCAGGGAGGATGGAAGACAGAGCGCAGGCTACCTACTTCTCTGGCACACACTTGTATGGAAAACATGCCCAGCAAAATCTTCAGGCATTGAAGGTTTCTGTGGAGACTTATCAGTAACTAAACATCAAGAAAATAAAACACAGTTTTGAAGTTCCCTAAGATGAAAGAATCATTGGAGTAACACAAGGGGAAACAGAACCGTTTGTGATGGTTTTCTTGGATGGTCATAGAAGCATTTAGGTTGGAAAATACCTTCAGGATCACCAAATCCATCCACTTAACAGTACCAAGGATAAGACTAAACCATGCCCCTAAGCACCATAACCACACATCTCTTAAGTAATTCCAGAGTTGGCAGATCCCACCACTTCCCTGAGCAATCCCTTGAACAACATCTCTGTGGAAAGATTCCTCCTAAGATCCAATATAAACTTCCCAGTGCATTTCTCTCAAGTCTCCCAGTGTTTCTCCCCCCCCCCCACTCCCCCCATCCTGCAGAAATCTGGACAAACAGGATTCAGATACCTAGACATGAGTGCTCAGCATCCTTTCAGATGCTCTCTAAGTACTGCACACAGTATGAGAGATTTGCCTAGGGAACCCTGCTCCATCTGTAGTGCCCACCACAAAGTCCATCCAGACTTGGACTCTGGGATCTCTTTGCAGCCTCTCCTCTTGCTTTTCCCCTCACACAGAGCTTGATTTCAAAAGCCTAAATTATTGGTGACCAAGGCCACATGCAAGAACTTTTGCTGAAAGTCAGAGCATGATGACTGGCTGCTCCCTGCAAGAAGAACGGCCACTCACACAGCCCTACAGAAGTGTTTTACTTTTGCTTCCTCATTTCCCCAGATCTATACACATACAAATCATTAATGTTTCATAACCATATCAATAAATAAAATGTTTTTGGTGTTTTTTTTTCTTTCCTAAGCTGAGAAAAGATCATTAAAAGCATTTATATATTTAAATACTGCCTAGATGTAGCAAGTAACACTATCAACACAGAAATCCAGTGCAAAACACTATAAGCTATCTTTTTGTGTGTAGTTTGCTATAACTAAGTGTTCCTTTTCTTTTTAAAAATGATAAACGACCAAATATAGCATGATTTGCTTCTTTATCTTTAGTTAGTCTGCAAACAGTTATTTATTTCCCAAACAGGAAATTCCTAGAGAACTCAGAGCTGCTCTTTTCTCTTGGTATTTTCAGTATCAGAAGAACACAAGTTGCCTGAAAAAGATGACTCTGCAATAAAAAGAGGCAAAATATCTAACAGAAAAAGATCCTAAGTTACATTTCTGTTTACAGAAATCAAAACCTAATATGCACCACATGCCAGATGCACGGAAGTAAGATCCACACTATACGTTGCAAAGCTATGATATGCCTGCCTTATCCTATCTACCTGTTCATCTAAAAGAGGCACAGAAAGCCTCCTCTAGCAGTCCCCACTGCTGAGCAAGCACTCATTGTCTTCTTTATGATTTATTAAAAAAAAAAAATCTGCCAGAAGTGTTTCTGTCTTTCATACAAATAAATTACAAAGCCACGTGATCAAGGCAAAATGTTTGAGTTGCCTGAAGTGATGTCAATTAGGAAAACTATTTAACAAAAATTGACTGCAATGGGTCTGCAAGCCTGATTCTGTTCGCTACTGTCACAAGCATGCTGCTTTTCTAGCAGCACTCTTGACAATAATGTCTTATTACTCGGGGTCACAGGAAGAGCAGAACAAGTGGTGAAGTAAGCATATTTGGCATATCTAGGGTTGCTCAATTTGGACCAGGATGTGGGAAACTTGAAAACAACACCTGCCATGACCCTCTCTGAGCAGGAAAAGCTATTTTCTAAAGCATTATGTGCAAGAGCACCATGAGCTCTGCAAGAAATCTCTAGGAGCACAAACTTTGCCCTTACTGTGTTTCAGTCCCCACTTACTCAGTGCTACCACCTTACAGAATGCTACTGATCCCTGCTGGTTGCTGACAGGCACCAGGAGAAGACACATCATGACATACTTATCAGCTGATGTCTTGAAATAATGCTCTATCTCCTTCTATGCATGAGAATTACTCAGCCTGACCCAAATGGGAAATCCCCAAGTACTGGGAATCTACAGCAGAGCACACCACACCACCACTGGCATCAGACCTAACAGTGCCTTTATGCCAAAGCCATGACGTTCTACAGGCACAAAACCATCCAGAAGGGAGCAAAGGAAAATGCAAAACTGATTGCCTGTCATGATGGGATCTAGGTAGTGTTTCACAAAACACTGTACTGGCACAGCAATAGCTTTCCACAGGGATATTACTCACTGAGTGCAGCAAAACCTTTTTAAGAGAAAAGTAAGAGAAATACATCATTCAAATCAATTACTATATAAAAACTACTGCACCTCAACTACACATTAACTACTGCTAGGAGAATCTTCTAGCTGGCAACTGCAGCTTCTCAGTTGTGTAGAAGCATTAATCCTTAAATCCAGCAGCTCGCATTTACAGCAGCTAAGCTAAAAAGACATAAATGAAATAAGAATTATGACATAAATATAATTTATAATGGGCTTTTTTTTTTGTACAAGCATTCAGAGGTGCTTTATTAAACAAATATTTTTGTCTATATTTAAAGTCTCTTGTTTTCTGTTTATTCCACAAATCCTTTGGGACCCATGACTGCCTTTCTGCCTGTTTGTACAGCTCCTACTGCAGAGCAACTGAGTAAAGCTTCTGGGTGCTGCTCTCTCCTAATTAATTATACTATAGCATTTGAAAGACCATGGTGTTAGTACTTCAGCGCTTTTAGGATGTAAGCCTTCTTTAAAATATACACCTAATATGCAACAGTCATAAAGCTCACATTGAGTACATGCCCTTGTGTTAATGTGAGTACACCGCACTAAGTTCTTCAAATAACTGAATAGAAACGCTGCTTTGAGTCAACATAACACTGCCATGATAAACAACAGACTTCTGTTTCAAATCAGGTGTTAAGAGCTTAACATAATATCATAGGCTGCAGAAGGCATACAAATTTTTGTCTTCTGTGCCAAGAAGGCATCAGCATTTCTATGTTTCTACAGGAAGGCGCGTTCAGTTTGTGTCACTACGTTACTTTTAGTTTCAATTTCCCCAGCGCTCACAAGAAGAACGTCCTTTTGCTCCACCCAGAGCCTGCCCATCTCAGAAGCGGACTGGGAAACACGAACTCAAGCCGCTGTTTCCTCTGTGCCATTACTAAGCAAGTCAGCGCAATGCTAGGACGCGGGGCGAGCCGCACGGATGCGGCCATGGGCTGGGTGGTAGTCCCAAATGGACCAGAGCCGGCCCTTGGCAGGCTCACACCGCGCTCCGGTCCGCTCTTACCTTCCGACCGCTGCTAACAGAGCTGGGCAACGCTTACCCAGGATCGCCGCACGCTCGGAGGGGCCGTAAGGATGCTCACCACGTGTCTCCTCCGGGCGCTCTCAGCACAACATGAGGACCCGGGCAGACCCGGGCAGGGCAGGCAGCCGCCCCTACGCGCACCACAGCGCTTAGGTTTGTCGCCTCTGTGACACGCTGACACATACGAAGGCAGTCTCCCGAATAACAAAAAGGCTCGGCATATTAACACCTATCACACACGCTGCGCATAATTATATACGCTGCATTTACGCTACGTGTAGACACGCAGATTTTTTCCTCGCGCATCAGTGTAACGCCGAAGGGAGCAGACTCAAAACAAGGACATCAATTACGTAAACCAGCGTTCCCTACTGCCTGCTATCAGCCACCACCGAAACGAGCCGTCACGGCGCCCTGCAACACAGGGGCAAAGGAGAACCCAACGCAGCCCCACCGACCACAGCCAGCTCCCCCAGCCACTCAGGGACAACCCCGTCCCATCAGCCCGACCCTACCTCCTTCTCGAAACCGCTCGCGGTGACACCGACGTGTCCCCCTCCGCTCCCCGCTCCGTCGGAGCCGCTGCCACCGCCCCTTAAGTCGGGAGGCGGAGCGCACGACAGCGGCCTCGGGCGGGGCCGCCGCCATCACCTGGTGCCCCGGCCCTCCTCCTCCACATCCCCCGAGGCGGTGCTAGGAGTAAGAATAGCAAGGGAAAGATGGTTACATCCCAATTGTTAACTCTGATCTGGAGAGAGGAGCGCCTGCCGGAGCGATCCCTCGGGAGGCGGATCTGCGGAGCGGTTCTCCTCTGGGGATGTAAAGGCGCTCCTGGGATGCCTGCTGCAGCAGGAGCTCAGCCGGAGGAATACTCTGAACAAATGGAGGTAGAGCTGAGGCTGCTCTTGTGTGCCGGAATGTCGAAAGAGGAATAAATAAAAGCGCCTTGGGAAATGCACGCTAATTAGAGTGGAAGGAAAGATGCTAATTCTGTTTCAGCACCAGCAGCGGGTTTCTGCGTCTGAAGTGCTGGGACACACTCAGACGTGTACCGTTACAGAATGTGAGCAGCCACCCTGCTTTCCAGAAAAGAAGAACCGTTTCAGTGTGTGTTTACCTCATTCCTACGTGCTGAAAAGCCCGGAGCCTTTTCTTGGCCTTTCCATCTCATCTGGGTGCTGATTTTTCTCACCAGAGTTAAAGATATGAAGCAAGTCCTGGAATCAAAAACTGTGCTCCATAGCTTAATTTGTTCAACGCTCCCCATTCCAACATGAAATGTTCTTAATTTAAATCATAGAATCACCAAGGTTGGAAAAGACCTACAAGATCATCCAGTCCAACCATCCCCCCATCACCAATTGTTCTCACTAAATCATGTTCTTCAACACAACGTCTGAATGCTCCTTGGATACCCCTGTGGTCAGTGATTCCACCTCCTCCCTGGGCAGCCCATTCCAGCACCTGACCACCTTCATTGATATTACCTTTTTAGTGCTCGTTTCTCTACTTCTTTGTGGCTGACTGGGGCCATGTGCTCCAACTTCTTTCATTTCTTCCTCTTGCCAGCAGAGCAGACGTTCAGCTTGCACTGAGCTATATAATGCTGCCTGGTGGCAGACCCAGGGGGACCTGCTGGGTGTTGCTCCAGGGATGCTCTGCTGCAAGGGAGTGCTGCTAGCAGCTCAGCAGCAAAGTGCAGGATTCTCACCGCTGCTGAATAAAAATATATACATAGAAATAATGGATAAGTTTCAGAAAAATAATCTACCCATAGAAAATACAGCATCCTAGGAGAACAACAGGAAGAAAGGAAGAAAAAAATGAAAAGTATTGCAGTCTAGAAAAAGAATATGAGTACTCTGAGGAAAGAGGTAGAAATGAGAGACAAGCCCTGTAAAACTATGACAAACAAGGGAAAGGGATGGATTGGAATAGTTCTGTTGTCAGTTCAGAATTTGCATGGAGTACTTGCATAGCTGTATGTGTCCAGTGAAGTTCTTGTGCTCCTTTTGTCCATTTTTTTTCACACCACTGGCATTGTGTTGTGCCTTGATGTCCAGAAATGCATTTCTGACAAGTTTTTCTGACAGTTTCTTGGGGATGCAGCTGTAGTGCTGCTGTGAGCTGTGGAGGCTTGCTCCTGATGTTATCTGAGCCGTTCCTTTCTGCTCTTTGGCTTATTTTGTGGATGCGCAGAAGGAAATGTTTCACCTGAAATGTAACAAGCAGCTGCTCTCCAGACAGGGATGGAGCCAGCCGGGTAACACAAACCTGCAGGAGTGGACGGTGTGAAGGGTGGGGCTTCTGCTCAACCCCTGGGGTGGGTTTCCTACGCATTATTTTAGGAAGCACAAACAAATGATGGCAGCAGTTGTGTTACTGGTTGAGGTTTTAAAAAGTGCTTGGTGCTTTGGTGTTTTGGGAGGTGCAAGGATTAAGAGTGAGAAGAGGAAAGAAAGGAACTCTTCAAGAAACACTCTCTTGTTTGATTGTGTTCTGTGGTGGGAATTGTCTTGTATTCGGGAAGGTTGCTTGCAATAAAGCACAAAATGAACACGTTTGCTTGTGTCCTGCTAATAGTCTGTATCCCTTTACTGGCTATGTATAGCAAGACACGGTTCAACAAATGTAAACATTCATACCTGAGAGTATGACATTCCTTCAGGCAGGCTGGATAGATGTTCTGAGATACACAGTTGCTGCAGGAATTGCTTTGTCCTTTAGTCTGAGCACAGCTAAGGGAGAAATTCTGACAAAGAGAAACAACAAGCAATCCGCCAGTACCCTGGAAATCTTAGTGCTAGAAGTATAGCAGGCTTAAACCTGGTTTTCCAAGAGCAGTGCTCTCATGTTCAGGGCTATCTGATCAGTTTGCAGTCTCAAAGGTGCCTGCCTTAGAGATACAGTCTGCTCAAGCAGAATTGGGTCAGACAGAGGTAGGGAGGAGGGGTGGGGAGGAGAAGAAGGAATGTTATTAGTATTTACATGGAACTTGAAAAGGTACTATTCATTTTGCTTCTTTTTTTCCTCTGGAAAAACACAAACAAATATGGAATTGTTTAAATTCAAGTTTTCTGTATTATATCTGATATGAAGTTAGGCTAAAATGGGCGGTCCCTGTGTTACTAGTGTGAGAAGAAAGAAAACTATCATACGGGAAGAACAATTAATGGGAACAGTATGCCATCTTTTCAAGTCCAGCAAAGCAAAATGCTATATTAAAAACTGAAAACCATCAGAAAGAGCTACAGTGAAACAAACAACAACATTCTTAAAGGGACACCTCCTTTACGTATTACAACGCAGCAGAGGAGCAAAGACTGTTTTCTCTTATCCACTCTGTTTCTTACAAGGTGTTTGTTGTTCCCTTTATTTCTGGGCAATTTGGGTTCTGTTTACTCTTGCTTTTCTAGGTCAGATTTAACAGAACAACATGGAGCCACTACGTTTATTTGCACAGATCCACCAGACTGACAAAGCCAGCATCCAGGGCAAATGCTTGAATAATAGAATATACAGCTTTTAGGTTCTGCTTGATACTTAGGATTATTTCAGATGATGACAGTGTTATTTTCTTATTTCCCAGTCTCCTCTCCTGCTTCTGGCTCTTTGTACTGGAATGCACGTCACAAAGGCTGCATAGTCATCCACACTATTTTCCCTGCCTACACCAGGAACTTACTGGTCCCTCAGCCCTCTGTAGTCTAGGCAGATATAAGTATCTCCACACAGCTTAGATTGAGCAAGATTTCCTCTGAAAACAGCTGTGCCTCCAGTAACTGAAAAGGCAGCCAATGGCAAGTATATACCTTGAGTGGGAGGCATCTGGGTCAGACTGCCTAAGGATGGGAGTTTTGTCTTCTGATTTGTAGAGTCTTGGCCATGTGCTGGCATTTAGTTAGCACAAAGACGTGTGTGGCACTTAGACTGTAGCTGTGGGCTACTCTTTGCTTTGCACCCCTGTCTTGATGCATTCATACAAAAAGGTGGAATAAACACTGGCTTACAATATCCCCATTCCAAATACTCTCAGTTAATAAATCAATTTGGTTTTTTTTTCTTTTCTTTTGATGCAAAGAAACCCACGAGTTTTTTTTTTTCCATATGCAATTTATTCCAAATCTGAAAAACCATGAAAAGATTAACCACCCTTTATCTGCTCTGGCGGGAAACTTGTTTTAAGCAGATTGCAATTGTGTGTTGCTAAGTGAGCATCTGTTTCACTTGGCAGATCAACTCACAATTTTCACCGCTTATCTGAAGCCTCTGGGACTCACATCTTCCGCTGTAGTTCCCTGAGCCAGAGGGACAGGTGGGGCCAGCCCGGTGTAGCAACTCCTGCAGTAGGCTTCCTGACAGTGTCCATGCAATTATTTGCTAAGAGATCTTTTTGTTGCCAGCAGGCGAAGGTAGCTGAGAGTAGTGGGAGTTGGAAAGCAGGGAGAGCCTGAAGGCAGAGTAGAAGCCAGGAGGAACTGATATTGTGGAGAGGCATTTGTGTTGATACTTTTTATCTGGATGAGTGCAGACAGGAGAGGTGAGGCTCACAGCGAGTATTTTAAAAGAAGCTGTAGCAAGGGGAAGAAATAGAGTTAGAAGATCAACAGCAGCAGTGTAAGGAGAAGCAGCAGCTCTGGAAAGACTAGGACTTGCTGGGGCTGGCATTCTTGACAGAATGGTGGTGTTAATGGGGAGGGAATCACTCTTCATAACAGCTGGAAGGTGTACACTTTTTCTAATCAGACGGAGAAAAGAAAGAATATTTCCCATTGGTACTTTGATAACAAAGGACCAGGTCTCTGTCTGTGTTAATGATCAGGCGGCTGGACAGATTAACACACATCAGCTGAGTTGCATTACTCCATCAGCTGAGTTACATTACTGGTATTGGTTCATGCCTGTTCTGTGTTGTACTACCTAATATAGTGGGAAACAAGAAAGAGGTAAGCTAAATACTATCAGCTGGCACTGTACCAGGCTTACCTAACAAGCAGTCAGGTAAGTGGGGTCTGCAGGGGTGACCTCTGTGAGCAGAGCTCAGCACTGTCCTGTGTGAGAGCAGAGGCAGCTCCAGCTGCTCCAAAAGGGACCTACTGCTGATCAGAGCTGAGCTGTGAGTGATGCTGAGTGGGCCTCAGGAAGAGAAGATTTAAGAGAGGGGAAAACTGCTGCCCAGCTGCAGCTGGGAGAAAAGAGCAAGGAATGGGAGAGTAGCAGACCTGCAGGCACCAAGGTCAGTGCAGAAGGAAGGCAGGAGGCGCTGTAGGTGTGGAGCAGAAGTTCCCTGCAGCCTAGGAGGCCCTTGGTGGAGCAGGCTGTCCCCCTGCAGCCCATGGGCACCACACAGCAGATCTTCATGTGCAGCTGTGGAGGAGCCCACAGTGGGGCAGGAGGTTTGGGGGAGCTGGATTTCAGTACCTGATTGCAGCAAGATATTCTCAGGTCCATGTGGATGAAATCTACTGAGCCAGCTGGCATGGCACCCAGAAGAGATGGGCCATCCAAAACTTTAGATCTGTTTCAGGGGACCTTGTTCAGTCTTTCAGTGGTGAGTCCCACGTATTGGTTTCCTCCTGCTGCTGAGCACAGCTACACAGTGTATTCACTGCCTTAAAGGCATTACAGTGAAAAAATGGTGCCAATTTCATCAAACTCCACAGCATACATAACATAAGCAGTTATTTTCATATAACATTTAAATTTACGATAACGTTTACAGCATATGCACACTTTGTGCTGCTTTGCATTGATCTCTGTATGGTGAAATGATCCATTGTGGGGGATTCAAAACCCATCAGGGCCCCGAGAGATCCACTTATTGTACACAATGGATGCTTTTGTTTGCTTTTAACATATTTCACTTCTCACGTGTATTAGGGTACCCCACACAGATGTATACTTATTACAAGGAAGTGCCCCTGAGGACCTGCAGCAGCACAGCTGCTACCTGCTGTAGCCGCTTCCTGCATGGGCAGGTCCTGAGGTGAACATCACCACTCCAACTGCTCTTAGTGGCTTCACAGGGGCTTTATACATTGTGTTGTAGGCCAAAAATCTCAGGCCCAGGGCGGCCTGGAGTATGTAGTGCTGAATTAAAGATGCTCTCAGGTGTTTGAGGGACTCTTTGCTTACTTCCTTCAGATTCCAAATTCCAAAATAATTGCTTAGGTTTGTTTGATTACCTTATACTCACCAATGCAGACACTGGTGTAATTTCTGTGGTGGAAAGAGTGGTAAGAGCTCCCAGATTGCTACAAAGCTCATTGGTGCAGCTTTATGGTTTGTTGGCATAGTAACATTGGTAAGGAAGATTGCAGTGCCTCCCACCTTAGGTCAGCTTCTGGCATGAGACACTCTCACGCACTCACCTCAGTTTCAAACCAACAGTTCTGGGCTCCTCTCTCATCTCATTGGCACAGTTAAGCAAAGTATTTTTGTACGGATTTCTTTTCTGCCCTAAAGTTGTATGACTTCAACCAAAGCATTTTGCTACTCCAACACTCTGACCAGGGGCGTGTCATGCAGTACTGGGGGCACAACTGGAATTGTTGTTTTCCAGGGAGCAAGTCAGCAAGCCTCCCTCACCTGTAACTCTCACCTGCTTCTTCAGAGCACACTGTCTTTCATGTCAGAAAGAGCTCAGACCAACCGTGCAGACACAAAGCCCAGCTCTCACCCAGTACAGGGAACAGGAAGGCATGCAAATGTTGTGTGAGAGCCCACTGAGTTGTCTGAGCAGCGTGTGAGGGGCAGGCATGAAGTTGGTTCCTTTTTCTCCTTATTCAAAGTAGACCCAGCAGTGGGCAGCCTGCAGCAGCTATAGCTCATCTGTTTCAGACAGCAAGCAGTGCAGAGAGTGGTAAGGAAGAGCAAGAGTCCTTCAATTTCAGTTCTCTCCTACTATAAAACATCCTTTAAATGTGTAATTGTGTCTTTGAAATTTGCTCCAGAGTCGCAGCTTTATGCACATACACTGTCCTCTATGAATTGGAGGTTTTGCACCGCATTTAACTTCATTTTTTTTCCCTTTGCAGTGCACTGCCCATCAAATCAAGTTGCCTCTTTTTCAAAACTGCAGCATCCCTTACGTAGAGGGCAGTTAATATCTATCACCTGAAAGACTGAGGGATGAGGAATCAGAGTTTGCAACAGTCTGAGTTGCAGCGTTCATCACAATAATGTAAAGAAATGAGAAATACCCCATATGTCTTTCCACACAGCACTCCCAGAATATGGTGTACTAATGGGCAAAGCTCACCCTGCACTTTGCATCGTTTTCTTCAGCCACTCTGCAGCACCCTCAGCTTTCATCCCCAGCTCAGCTCCGTGGGTCAGCCCAGCAGTCACTGGTGCTACTGCAGCATAAAGAACTGCTTCCAGTGTGACTTCAGCACAAAAACCTTCCCCAAGAGATAGCTATTGACCAAGGCATGATCTTTTAACCAGTTTGAAGTATCAGCATTTTAGAGGCAACATTTCTAACCGTCGAGAAGATTTCCCAGATCTATGTTTGCCAGCATTTGCTGTGGTTCGTCTGTGGTTCTCGTGCAGCAGACCAACAGATACCCACAGGCACTCAGCACAGCAGCCAGCCTGCAGGCACCCACCTCTGCTCCCTGCAGCTGCCCCACGGCTGTCCTGAATGAAATAAGCAGCTCCACCCTCCTGCCCAAGCGTTCAGTAGCAGTTTTGATGCCACCTGAAGGAAGCCTATAGTCACTTGTGTGTCTCAGGGCACTGCACCACAGCCAACCCAAACAGCAGCCATGAAGCCAGCAGTAGGAAGGCAGCTGTGACTGCCATGATCAGCTCTAAAAGCCATTCTCTGCAGTGTTCAGCATGGATCCTGTGTGTCTGCCCTGGGATGAAGAGAACCGAAGCCTCTTTATTCATGTGAACCCTATTTAAGCAGTAAGTATTGAACGCTTGTTGTCACCTTTGTTTCCCAGGCCCTCTCCTTTCCCTCTAACACAGCATCCTCTCAAGAACAAGAGGTGCTTTAACCGCTACACCTAGCAGTGTGTTTAATGCTTAAAGCGACTGTATCTTGAACTACCACTAAAAAAAAAGTAGGACCAGCTGCAAGTCAGCACCTCATTCCAAAAATAGAGGTTTAACAAGTTGTTTTTTTTCCTAAACCGGGTGCATATCATATATTTTCTAAGCAGGACCTGCAGAACACTGATGGGGGGCATGGCATCTTTGGGCGTGCAACAATTCAAACTAACACTTTCAAAGGGAAGCCCACAAACTCCATCTCCCAAATATTTTGAGACCTACAGAGTGTTATGAATACTGTAACTACTGACAATGCAATGGCACTCACGTAAACAGAAGTGTTTCAGGTGTTGAAGCTTGATGATGGAAAAAGCAAAGTTTCAGCTCTTAAGCTTCTTAAAACATTTATTAAAAGCAACACAAACAGTTCCAGAAAAAACAACCTAACTATTGCTTCCCTGCCTTTTGATTTTTATTTTAAGAGGTGGGGAAAGGACTTCAAGAACTCTTTGTACTTCAGCTGTTAAAAAAAAAAAATAAATAAATAAATAAAGAAAAAACAAAGGAAAAAAAAATCAAGATTTTCACCTGATGAAAAGCACTTGGGGAAGGAAGAACCAGAAGCTAAGGATGCCTCCCCTAGTCTACAAAGCCTGAGTGACTAGTACATTCACCAAGGATAAGCTTAACTGCCACACAATACAGCACCCTGAAGGGCTGTCTTTGCACTGGATAAAAATCATTCTGCAGGCAGCACAATGAATGCAAACACTTGACACCACACTAAAATCCTCATCTAGTAACAGAATACATCATAATAGGTTCTCAAACAATGTGCCAACAACACCAGCATCCTCAGAAGTAAGAAAAGAAGCTTCCATCTGGACACTGCCATCTGGAGCACTGGGAATCATCTCCAATTTTCTCACCACATTAACACTAATAAATCCCACAGCACTTTCCAGGAGAAGCACCGTTCCTGCTTGTATGGGGGTAGATCAACAGCAAGCTTTTTCTCTAGGAGAAATGCTTCAGTTCTGTCTAGCCTTAAACAACAACAAAAAAACCTAAACAGTTGAAACCATCTGCCATTAGTTTGAAATAAGAGCCCAGAATGCCTCGATGAAAGTCCCTGAAAAGGACTTGGGGAGATGAGGTTCTCCATCTGACCTTCAAAAGCCTCTGACATTGCCTAAGCCAAAGGCTGGGCCTGCACTAACAGGGCAGGAGAGGGCAAAGCTCAGTGCTCCCACAGCCTCCTGCCCGGTCCCACTGAGATGTGGGGACCACCAAACACTTCTACCTCCATTGCTGCACACCTTGCAAGTGCTGCCACAGCTGAGATGTGGGAAAACAGCAAAAAACCATTACACTGAGACTGCTTGTGAACAACACGTTTGGGAGAATCAGCCACCCTGTACGTTCACTCTGCAAAGCTGAGCATGAGAGCACAGCTCCTTAGCCAGCGAAGGCAGCTTCACAAACCAGCTTTGGCTGTTAACCCCATGTCAGAGGCCTCACAGCAAAGCAAATGCCTTAAATTAACCAGCTACGTTCCAAAGCTGAATAAAAAGTGATGCTTTGAGAAGAAATTCCCAACAAAAAGGACACCAGAAAATATCAGAGGTCAGGAAAATGTCAAGGAAAATGCCAAGGACCTTGCAGACAGCTCTTAGAACATGGATGAGGGACAATCTAGTGAGAGCCTGATGTGAGTGAGTAAACAATGGGCTGACTTGTAGTTAAAGTGCACTCCTAGATACACCTGTAATTATGGCAACTTACCACGTCCTAAACCCACTACAACGCAGTAAGCAACCTTCAAGCAGTTTTAAGAACTGGAGCATCAACTTTAAATTATCACAAAGCACATAGCAGTGGATTGATCTGAACTGATGTAATTAACCTACAATGCTGATTGCTTATTTTGCAGACACAAAGAATATCCATTTTATTCAATTTAACGCAATTTTGCAGTTTAGAGAATTTAGGAAAAAATAGAAACAAGAAGTATGGTGCATTCTTCTTTCCCAATAAAGTAAGAACCAGGCTGCAACTATGACTTACATTTAGGGGTAAGCTGGCACTACCACGTGCAGCTAATGAAGCAAACCAAAGTGGAAAACTGATCCTAGTTGGAATTTCTCACTAGGAAGAAAACACAGTTGTGTCAGGGAAAGGAGCAGTAAAGGCACATCCAACTACATCCCACCATTTGTTTTTGGGCAGCAAGGTCAGCACAGTGATGATGAAACGACAGCCTGAAATCCACTTGTTTGGGGATCAGAAAGGACAATGACCAGAAACCTCTGCATAACTCACTAACTACAGAAGATAATTCATTTATTTAATCAGTTAAAGTTGCTAACATTTGATAACGTCTTTTTGCATATGTACCAAGCACATTCAGCATAACTTTACATAACTTGTCACGTCAAAGCGTTGCATTTCGTTAAGAGTCAAAATGCAGTTTGACACAAATCAAAGTGGGGGAGGGGGAAGAAAAGGAAACTAATACCAGTCAGCATTTCTACCATCGTAACGTAAAGAATTAAGAGATCTACGTAACTGTAACAAGCTGTATAGCAGTTTAAATGTGAGTACAGTACATTTTTACAGATTGTCAGAAGGAAGAATCAAATATATGTAAAAGTTGTAGCTAGTTGCAAAATAACATTTTTAAGGTTACAAATTGCTGGGAATCAACCTTTCAACATAAATCTTCACACATCTAACACAATAACCGACTCTTCGACCTATACTGACTCAAATCAGCAACATCATATCAACCCAATATCCACGCTTTAAACAGCAAAGAAACTGCAGTTTCAGACAGTAAAACACAAACGGTGAAATATTTTAAGATTCTGAATTTAAAAGTATTCCATACTGAAGAAAAAAGACAGGAAAATGCATGCTGCTTTAGAATTCTTGTTTAGCCTGAGTATTTCTCTGGCAACTGGGCAAAAAAAGCAATTTTGGGAATCCTACACATCAGGTGTACTAATATTCCTATGAGAGGCCCTAAAGAATTAAGCCATGAACTCTGCAGAATTGCACATACAACAAATTCAGGGAAATTTCTCCAAGGAGCAGGCAAGAGAAGCAAGCTAAGCTCTGAAATCCTCATTAACTGGAGCAAGGGAAACCCACACTAACTTTTTTTTTCCCCTACAGCCACAGTGAACTATGCCCAAATCCAATAAGAAAGCATATTAAGAAGATAAAGCAGTTACACCTAAAAAGGTAATTAAGCATTACTTCAACCATCCCAGTGTTTACCTGCAATTAAATGTTTTACAATGTTTCCATTCATGATGTAAACAGCTTTTGAAACGACATGAGAACAAACGGCTTTAGTAATGATTTATGAATCTTTATCAAAAAGAAAATCAAGCGTAGATTAAAAGGTCCTTTGTTTTCTCCTCAGGACACCGCATGAAGGTTTCCAGGAATAGTCCTTCCAAGAGAATCCTAATCATCTCACACAGGACTGTGACAGTAGTATATGACGTGATTATTCTATTCACAACTCCAAACTAAGGGCAGTTCTAAAACAAGGTTGGTCATTGACCTACAGAGAGGCAAAGCTTGAGGCCAACAAACTGCCATGCTAGTCACAACCCAAATAAAGGGATGCATGTTGACAAAAGCAAGTGGAGAAAGGAATAACAACTGGAAGAATGGAAAAAGGCAAAACTCCTTTCTTCCAGTTTCTCCATCCCTCACTTTGCCAATCTGAGGGCATTCTCCCAGCAGCAAACGAGATGACCCATTTTAGAATTCAATCAGAAACAAAGCTGCTTGATTAAAAAGTATACAGCTTACAGTCCAGATTAAAATACCACACTTTAAAGGCAGAGAACTATGGAAGTGTTTTTCAGGCTGCTGCCTGAGAATTCTACATGAAGCATCCCATCACTTGTTACAGTATAGCCCCACGTTGGGACCTGAAATTAAAGCAAAGGCTGACATCGTCAACACACCAGGTATTTTCCAATACATCTGCAGAAGCCACTTGGCCCTGTGATCAGGAGCCAGACCCAGGCAGTACAGCTGCTATCTGTGTGACTTAAGCAAGTACCCAGAGCACGAGTTTCACAGCCAAAAAAAAAAAAAAAAAGTTGGCCCTTCCTGACTGGAAAAAAGTTATACTTCACCTAAAAAAGTTAGAGAATCAAAGACTGACATCTGTGTGCTATTGCAATTACAGAGTAGCAGTGGGGTAATAATCAATTTATCCCCAAAAGAACAACTTACAGTTAAATACATCATGAACTGAGAGCTTAACATATAAAAAGTTCAGAAATATCATACCGTTTCAAAAGAGTCACAGCCTATCATTATAAAGGAAGAATATAAAACTATTTTATTGACCACTGTTCACCAGTATTTACAATAAAGTAAACAATATACAGTCTGATAACATTCAAATTACTACAAAGTTAATCTTCACCTGGTTGCCTTGGGATCACGTGATCCCAAATACTAAAAAGAATGAATCTACAGGTGGAAAGGGCTAGGTTTGGGCAAAGAAGATACATGCACATCAATTGTATAGAAGACTACAAAACATCTGTGAGTTTGTTTAAACATTCATTAAGATTCAATAATAACCATGGAAGTTTATGAATGTTTTATAAAAGCTTTTACCTAATATGGAGGAAGTAGTAGTATCAAATGCTCTCCTGCGATAAATGAAACAAGTTGCAGAAAGCTTTTTTCCACTTGCTGTTGATGCAAAACACACTACTTCAAAAAAATAGCAAATTTGGATTTTGTTAGAACGTATGCTTCTCACATTGCTAGTAAACCAAATTTCAGGTTTTAATATTCATATATATATATATATTAAAAAAAAAAGTGATGCAAACAATTATTGTGCTTCATCTTCTGGGCATGAATGCCAGGTTAGTCGTTCTTCATAAAAAGCAATTACAATCTGAGGACACTTCACGTTAGCTTCTTTGGCCAGCACCAGATCTGCCTCATCAGAGTCTTTCCTGATGTAGAACGAAGATAAAAAAAAAGCATAATTATTAATTCACTTATATTCATATCAGGGTTCTTTAAATGATTTTAACATCAAATAAGTTTCAGGAAGTATGTGTTTTCATATAAGCATAGCAGTTCATGATATAACATTCTGGAAAATATCAGCTAGAAATCAGTTTTCATTATAACTTCCACTTTAGCTATAAAGAATTTCTTTGCTAATAATAAGATTCCACAGCTGACATCTTCCTTCCCAAGTTTCTTTTTCTGTTCTAGAGGGAAAATGTGGTTCAAGAGAAACCATTCCTACTGCTACCAACTGTGGTAGAGAATTAAATAAGTAAAACTTTGCTAATTTTACTTTTAAAGCATAATTGGAACTTCAAAGTGAGACCTGTAAACTCAGTAGCAAAGGTCTTCAGAGGTACTATTTACATCCAAATTGTATTACAAGTTTATGCAAGTAACTCGTGTCTTATACTGCAATTTCTGATCCTGTCTCAGGATAACAAAAAAATATATTCCAAGATAACATGCTTCAGGCTCTTTTAAAACTCATTTTACAGCTGTGACTACATATTTGTACCTATCTTTGTTGACTGCAATCAATTATGAAAAAAACTAATCAACTGTGAACAAACTAGAAAGAAAATGTTCCTTTCTTAGCTTTCCCTTTGTGTTTTGTTCTGCCAGTTATCACCACAGAAATTCAAGTAGTCATAACCCACATTTTCCAACTCCTCTCAGTTCCACATGTTAAAGAGAGTTTGTCTGAAGGCAGACTACCTTTCCAAAGCACTGATCTTCAAGAGCCTAAGCACACTGCATGACAAACCAATTCTCTGGAGACTACTCAGTTTGACACTACTAAAGAAACCAGGCTTTTCTCTAAGGTTGTTGGAAACTATAATTCTTATCCCAGCACCATAGGAAATTGGACTCCAAGCAAATGTTAATTCAACCCCTTATATTCTAAAGGCCGGATAAAGAAAAAAAAATCCTACTTCTGTACTGCTAAGATGAGATGTTTTCTGCTAGCACTGTAACTAATAGAACCGTTTTCCTCCTATCCTCCCAACAACACTAACTTCCCCCCAGCTCTTTTCCCTTTTACAGGCTCATAATATGGAGAAGTTTGTCATTGTTTATTCTTCATCACAACTTCAGCTTCTCCACTAGTTGCTTCCAACTCTCTATCGACCTTGTTGCACACAAAACAGCAGACACTGTTTGGTTAAAGGGTTGGCTGCCTAGCAGCTAGAATCTGCTTATGTAAAACACGTAAAACTAGAGTTCTACCTGAAATGTCCCTAGCAAGAATGCTCCTCAGATGCATCTTTTCCATACAAATGCCAGTTTTTCCATTTTTTATCTGAATGTTTACCTTTCTAAATTCCACTTCTATGAAATCGAATCAAGAGAGTCTAAAGTTGTTTTGGTTCTAGAAGAAAGGGGGACTAAGTATAACTAATTTTTGGTTTTGCAAGAATACAGGGTTAATAAGCAGACCACCAGATTCTTCGTTTGCTGAAAAGAAGTTGTCTCATTAGCTAAGTGTAGCTACCAACCCTCCCTCAGTATGGACCAGAACCGTGGATGTAAGACTTACCATTTCATGAGGAACATAAGCTCTCCGCTGCTATCCGTAGCCCCAATTATCCTCTCAGGATCAAGACCCCTTGCAAACCCTCTCGGTTTATCAACCTATTGAGTAAGTTAAAAGATCATTATCTATCATTATCTAACTATCCTTTTATTCTGGCATTAGAGCTAGATATACACATTAATGTGTGTGTGTGTATCAGAACAACAAAATATAGCATTACATAATTATAAAAGCTATCATTACATATAAAAGTTGCCTGAAGGTGATATAAATTTTATATTTTTCATGACTGATCTTCAGACCAAGTAATTCAGATGCACAGTAATAATGAAAAACTCTTACATCTGTGGTTCTAGCAACTATTTCTGAAAACTCAATAGATGAATCAAGCGGCCTCAAATCCTTCTAGCAGATAAACAAGCATGGCTACTGAAACCAACTGAACAGGAAAAACAAAAAATGCACTCCTGGCAGCGGGCAAATTGTGTTCTTTACAGCAAAACAACAGACTTGGGCACTTAGGCTGGCTTCAGCCAACTGTGAAGCTGCACCCATAGGGCATACCTCAACTCTTCTTGGCTCACTAAGACAACAGTGGTACAGAATACGACTGCTTACTGTACTGTTCCCTCTAGTTCCACAATACCCTTGGTGAGACAGTGACCCCTACCATACATGGTGAAGCTACACAATTAACTTCATGCAGAAACTAAAATATCGTTTGTAATATTTACCAATATTGCTCCTGATGCCTTCCAACATCACCTAGTACTTGACAGCCCGTATCCAGCAGCTGTCTTCAGTAAACCACTGACAACCAGCTTTGATTTATACTGTTATAGTTTAAAAGCTTAGAGAGAAAAATGCAAACTACTGAATGTATAAGTGCATTATTTCGCTCTTGCTAGCACTAATCTTATCATATTGTTTGCTCATTTAAATTGGAGGTGAAACCCAAACATTCGTGAAATAGTAGGTTCTCTTCAGTCACCCTTTCTACACCCTCTCCACCACCATGTCCAGCCCTAATCTAAGAGCATGCTTGGTTTTCCCATTTAGCTGTCTTCCCACTCACCAATTTAAAAATCATAGTTCATACAAAAGCCAGAACAGAAGTTCTGCTTGTTCCATTCTCAACCACTTCGCTCTAATACAAACTGATCACATTGTTCATTAGTAACTCTCAACCAATCTTTCTTTTGATTATTCAGCAAGAATCACAGAGCAAGATCGGGGCTTCTGGTCATATAAAGGAACACTGAATCATCTTTTACCCATCATTTTGGCGGGCTCATTAACCGCTACAAATCATCACACTTTCCAAACCACAGTTCCAAGTACTTTGTGATTCTTAGTGTTAAAACCAAGGTTGTTCTAATTCTCCAAGTCACAACAGAATTTTTGGGGTAGAGGGTTGGAGAGGTAGAAAGAAATAGAGGAGAAAAAGTTTAGCACATGAACATATACTTACAGAATCACGTTTTTTCTTTGATTTACTATCATCAGATTCGCTATCTGACAGTGATTTTCTTTTCGCACCATCTGTTTTTTCTTTACCAGCTTTCTGAGAGTTCAGAAAAGCTTCAATTAGCTCTGGACAATCTAAGTTTTCTTCAGGCTCCCACGTGTTGTCAGCACTGAAACATACACACATTTATGTAAAACTAGGAAAAGAAGAGAAGCGTACAACTAGCTACATGGCTCACCCTAAGCAAGTCATTCTTTTCCTCAATTTGTAAGGTATCTTTCTCAACCTAAGAATGCTTCTCTAGCCACCTGCCATAGCCTTCGTGTACTGCTTATGATGAGTGAAAAAAGTAAGCTCTGCTATGCTGAAGAATGCTGATGAATTGTCCTTAAACTTGAGATACAGAATAAGCAGCTCTTTTAACTTCTATGATCTCGGTGGAAGCTAGGACATGCAACCCTGATCCTACCCAGACATTTGAACTGACTCCCTGGTTCCTCTGAAGGCTGACCATGCAAACAAGCTGTTGGGTAAGATCATGAACTAAAACTTAAGGATAACAGAACATATACAACACCCACTACAAATGATGGAAATATAAATACGTCTAAGCTTCTGTGTATCAGAAACATTCTCAGAAGTCCTATCTGAGCACTCAACTGTGTCTCCCTCCTTCAGTTGTGGAGCTTTTGGAGCTGGTCCAGAGGAGGGCCATGGAAATGACCAAAGGGATGGAGCACTTCCGCTACAAAGATAGACTGAGGGAGCTGGGTTTGTTCAGCCTAGAGAAGAGAAGGCTCAGGGAAGACCTGATAGCAGCCTTCCAATACTTAAAGGGAGCCTAGAAGCAGGAGGAAAAACAACTTTTTACAGGGGTTGAAAGTGACAGGACAAGGGGGAACAGTTTTAATCTAAGAGGGGAGATTTAGGTTAGATGTCAGGGGAAAACTTTTCACTGAGAGAGAGGTGAGGCACCGGCAAAGGCTGCCCAGAGAAGCTGAGGATGCCCCATCCCTGGAGGTGCTCAAGGCCAGGATGGATAGGGCCCTGGGCAGCCGGACCTCACAGGCAGAAGTCCTGCCCACGGCACGGGGTTGGAAATGAGCGGGCCCTGAAGTCCCTTCCAACTCAAACCATGCTAAGAGTCTGGAACCACAGAAAAAAAAACAACCAAGGCTCCATATCCAGAGCTGGGTACTGCAATTGCTCTAGAGTATGTATTTTGCTAAATAACATTTTGCACCATCCGTGAATGTTCCCTCCAACAAATAAACACCTCATCAGAAGTCCACAGGCTCTAATAGTGCCACAGTGGCACTGTGCAAACAGGATGCCTACCCACTGTCTTCAGTTACCAAAACTTAAAGGTGCTAGAATGCAGCAAGTTGCAATGCAACAGCTTTGGGAGATACATGTGTGTAACTACTAACATTAAAATGCTAGGTTTTAGCATTCAATGTGTCCCCTTTTCTCAGCTGATGGAAGCACAGTTGAGCCTACAAAAGGCCTGGGACAGAGACTGAAAAATACCTTTTCAGTATGTCTAATGAAAGCAACCGTGCTTCAGAGCTGCCTACTGTTTAAAGCCTTGCAAACTTTTATTTCTCAGAAATAACATACGACCCTCTGCATGTGAAAGTATACCTATTTTATGACAACTGTAAGTCTAACATCCCTTGATTGATATTGACACAAGCTAAATCAAAGAGCAGTGGCAAAAGAACAATCACTGAGGGCTTTGTACAAGTCTTGGAACGTGACCAAGCACAAACCCTAAGCTACCTATCTTACATTTTATTGTCATGCTTGACTGCCCACTTGAATAGACATTTAAGCTGTCCTTCTCTTTCAGCTCTTTAAGACGTATCCCCACCATCCAATCCCCCATCCACACAGTTATTTCAAATAAATGGTTAATATTTAGCATTGTACCAGAAAAAATAATGGTAATGCCTTACTCTGTAAATCCTTTCCACTTCAAGTAGTATTCCACCTTTCCATTCACAACACGTCTGTCCAGGACTTTCTCCACAACAAATTCTTCAGGCTCTGCCTCTTCAACTTTTTTACCTTTGCCATTTTGTTTCTTTCCCATTTTGTGCTACAAAAGAAATTCAGAATGCCATTATTCATTCTTTTGCTTTACATCGTTACTTCACTGGCCAAATCCAACTTTGCTCAGTAAACAGCAAGGAATCATGTACTTATTCACACTAGAGCCAGAAGCTTGGACTTGTTTCACGTTAGTGCATGAGGTCAGGTAACCTGAGCAAGACATGGTCATATTTTGGGTTGTTTTAGTTTCAGCCACTTAATGAGATACCCAACAAGGAACACCAGTTTTTGTTAAGGTGAAATATCTTTGTCCATACACTCAGTGCCTCCACTCCCCTTACAAATTTAATTCTCAGAGTGCTACATGCTCAAAATTTTAATCAAGCTTCTATAAGTTATCTCCATGCCTATGAAAAGGCGGAGGGCAAGAAACAGCATGAGGCAGAAGTAAAGAAAAGTAATAAGGGAAAATGCATAAAACAGAAAGGGGGTGCTTCTCAAAAACAAACAAAAAAAGTGGTTACTACCTTTTCAAAAAAAAAAAAAAAAAAGCTGATGGGAGCAAAGTTTACAATGTAGAGCTACCGTAAACAAAATATTCAATAATCATCACTAATTATTGAACAGGATGCATGCCAGGAGCAGCAAACTGCTGCAGACCCTTCTCACTATCAGCCACGCACTGATATAACTAACATTCAGAGGGATGTCAGAAAGGTGCAAACGTTAAGACAGCTACACTTAAGGTACATCACTTAAAATGTCATTAAAATTTTGCTAATTTAAAAAACTCAAGTGTTTTTAAGTTCACATTTGATATACTTTAAAAAATATTCTTCAAGTTGTTAAAATAAATATTACATCCACATCATCCTCAAGGCATTCCCAGTTTAATAAGGCACAATTCAATATTAATAGAAGGACACCTTTCAGAATTTCCTTGTTTGCAATCTGGAAAAGGTCAGGATGTGTCTATAATCTTGTCGTACCCCATTTCTGGAGCATCAACAGACCAAAAGCAGTCCAGTTGCCATTTTGGATTGCTCCTTATAGGAAAATGGTTAAAATGGCAGCCATAAATTAATGGGGACAGTATTAATCTGTGAGAACATACAGTCATGCAGCACCTTAAAGCTGACAAAGCTACTTCCTCACTAATATACTCCCTAGACAACAGGCAAGCAGAAGTCACGGAGCACCTGCACTTACTTCATGGCACTTTTCTAGTCCTCTCTAGAATGAACGTGGGTTAGTTTGAGCACACTGTGAAGCGAATTTTGAAACTGATTTTTAGTCTTTGTGGAATTTTTTCTTGATGTGGTAAAAGGAAGGAAGAAAGTATCTGTCAGACGCAAAGAAAACCCTTCTGTTTGCAAAAAGAAGCTGACCTGCCTTTCCAAGCCTACTCTTTGTGCTCTTCTCTTTTTTTTTTGCATTAACTTTTCCTCCCCCAAACACCCATATTCTCGTTAGCAACCCATGAATTGAAGGTGCAAACAGCAAAGACCAGGAAAAGTTTGGAGCTTTCCCCTTCAAACAGCAAGCTTCCATATACGATTATGTCTTGTGTGACATTTGTTTTGAGTTGGGAACAGAAAAGAGATTATTTAAAACAGAGCATATATTTCCACTTTGATAATAACTATCTGCACATCCCAGGTGTATTTTGAACACAGTACTCATGTCTGAGAAGTACCAGCCACACTGGCTTTTTTTTGCCTCCACAGGAAAAAGAAAAAAAAAAAAAGAATGCAGGACTGAAGGTAAACAGACAAACATGAAAACATCCAACTTGTCTATGAAGGCTGCTTATTGCAATAAATAAAAGTATTAAAAAGAGAAATGAGATGAGGAAAACGGGGTACAAAAAAAAAAAAGAAGCAAGGAGAAAAAAGACAGACTCACTGTACCATGCCAACAACATCCTAATTACTCGTGTTGAGGCAAACGGGCTACAAGGGGAACATCTCCATCTGTGCTCTCCACTGGAGTTAAGTCTTCCAGCTCAATGGAAGGCTGCTTCCTGATAACTGTTTCTCAGCTTCTTTCATTCTCGTCACCTAAACATTTCAGACCTCTGCATCATAGTAACTTTTATTTAAGAGAAAGGCAAACTCTTTAGGACCTTAGACATCCAGGTAATCTCCCACAGAAGAAAATGAATATTACAGGATCTGATCTTTACCTTGGAGATCAGTAAGCAATAACAAAGTCAAGGGTGCCTTGGCTTTTTGCTCCAAATATAAGAGGTTTCATTACGCCTTCTGAATAACAATACTTTCCAAACACTTCCTGAGCCCTTTTAACCTGATAAAATAATATTTGACAGCAGAGCCTGAAGAAATACTGAAGAAATACTGAAGAATTCTAACTCCTGAGATTATACAAACCTATGTACATCTCAGCCTGGAGGTGAATATAGCAGCTGACCCACAATGAAGGGCAGAAACGTCCACCAGATCCCCGAAGCTCCCTTTTTTTAGGGTCACCCCATTTAAACCTTAATACATCTAACCACTGACTGCTCATCTGCGGCTCGCCTCCCATCCTGTGCTCAGAAGTCACATCTGACAGATAAGAGATGGTTTCCAATGGGCAATCACTCTTTCTTTGAGGGGCAGTATTAGAACAGAGATGTGACATTGTGATGGAGCATTTCACAATACAAGAGGTAACAAATTCAGAATTACAGTTCCAGAGCTACACTACCCCCAGTATATCTAAGTTTTGCATTCAAATATGCAATGAAGCAGAATTAGTTACGGTTCCCATGGGAACCATAACTGATTTTCCTGACCTGTGCAGCAAAATTCTGAGTATCATATCAAAAATACTGCATTTGCAGACTCCTTCCCCTCCCTAAGCCAGTAACTGCTTCTCTTCCTCAAATTAGGGAAAAGTGGACAATCAATTACTAACAGAAAGTTCAGACATTCATTTTGATGAAATCTTTAGAACCGTTTGCCATCATATAATGTCAAACAAGCACTGCGCTTTGAAGCCAGGAGTTAATAAGTGTTTTTAATGTACCTCAATCTGGGTCAATTAGCAACCATTGTAGGAATTTAAGAACGGGCCTTTTGAGTGCACTGTAAGTCCGTTGTTCTGCTATCCAAATGTCCAGTTGTAGCTATGCATCCTGCTTCAAACTCAGATGCACCTCATGCTATATTTCTTCAGTTCTTCCACACACACACATATGTGTATATATATATATATCTATATATATAAAGTAAGTAGTTGAATGGCAATTAAAATAATTTTTCCAGCAACCAACTGCCTTTAGAAGTTCATATTTTTCATGTTTTAATGTCAAGCAAAGCTTTACAGGGACTTGAGAACCATGAACGCATCATTAAAATAGTCCAGGAGGGGTTGACATCTGACAATCTCTGCTCCTATGAAACTCGAACTGTTATTTGGTAAAAAAAATAAAATAATAATAATAATTTCAAAGGGCATCTTAACTACACCACATCACTTCCCAGTAATGTTATTTTTCCTCTGTAAGGACCACCTTTTCTCAATTTGTTCTTTTTTTTTCTTCTGAATAGAGTAGGAGAAATTAAATGAATACATGATTTTACTTATTTTTGCATAAACGATGAATTACATGGCATCCTGAAAGGAGGCTAAAAAAACCCTTAGTGCTTTCTACAACAGGACAGACGAAATAGTGCACAGTCCTTTTTTTTTTTTTTTAATTATTATTCCCCAACAAGTCTCTGTAGAAATGGTAGATTTGTTAAAGCCAAAGAAAATGTCCTTTCTAGTAGCCTTACTTTCTGGATCTGAAATTTTGGTCAGAAAAATGCTGGGGAGGGGAGATGTGGATGTATCTTTTAAATGGAGATGCCAAGTTATAAGTTTGAAGAAAAATATGTTGATTAAATCCTTACATACTTTAGGTGCGCGTGAACTTACCAATGTAGTTTTATTGGAGGCCATTTTTATTGCAGACTTGCAGAGCTTTTACTAGAAAAATGCATGACAATTAAAAGGAAGTTTACGTTACTCAAAGAAAGGCATCCCAATACAACATGGTCCTTGTTCCAACCCCCATGAATTCACGGCATAGAACATTTACAGGATGGATTAAATCCAGGACAAGAAGCAGCTTACTGCTTTGTCCGGCATAACCCAGTAACACACCTTTACCTAGCCAGGGTAAATAGTGACAAAGTGGTAGATGGGGTTTGAAAAAAGGTTTTCCCAAGGCCTTCTAAGGCACGGAGACGTTCACAAGGAAAAGGGGGAGGACCATCAGGGATGCTTATTTTCTTAAACCCAACAAAACAGGAGCTCAGATTCCAGCAGTTAACTAGAATATAGCTTTAGGCGCATTAACTGTGGACCTGGTGGGGCGCAGCCACACATCTGCAACGTAACGGGAGCGCCCACCGCTTTAAAAACTGCGAATATTTCTCTTAATGCATAACGCTGCCCTCCGATTCTCAAGTTTGCACCAATTTAAGGCCCTGCACCAACCGAGCTCGGCTAAGCCGCACACGCTACGTTTATCCTAGGCAAGCGACGTCCAACACCATCACCACCCTTCACCACCGCACCTCTCACACCGACCACCTCCGTAAGCACATATAGACCCTGCCCCGTTCCAACTACAAAACTTCGGCTCGCACACAGGCCCGGGCACGGCACGCACACGGCCCCGCAGGGCTCAGCCCCCCCCGCGCAGCGCCCCGCTACGGGAGGCCCCGGCAGCCCCGCACCGGGCGGCGGGGAGGGCCGGGCGGGAGCTGCACGCGTCCCCGTCGGAAAGGAAGGAGAAAGGGGAAAGACAGCACAAGAACACTCCCGAGATACCCCCGCAGAGAATGGAGCCGGGAGGGAGGCGGTGGGGGGAGGGGGCGGCAGCGCCTCGCCAAGCCCGATTTCCCCCCCCCCACCGCCACGTTTCCCCGCCGCGGAGGCCTCCCCGAGTGCTGGCAGGCGGCTTTGTCTGCCCGGCCCGGCCCCGCCGCCCGCCCTCCCTCCTCCCTTCCTTCCCGCGGGGCCCTCCCGCCATGCCCACTCCTCCCGCGGCCGCCGCGCTAAGGGGTGCGGGTGTTCGGCTGCACCCCGCGCTCCGTCCCCGCGTCGGAGGGAAACAAACGGGGGAGCGGGGGGTGCCGCCGAGGCGAGGAAATAAGGGGAGAAAGAAGGATACAGACTTCACTGCCGCTCGGCCGCGCCGTTCCCCCGTCTCCTCCCGGCTCTCGCTCTGCGCGCTCTGAGCGGCGGCGGCAGCGGCGGCATCCGAAGCGCTGGGGGGGGGGGGGGGGGGGGAAAGGGGAGGGGCGGGGGCGGGGAGCAGCGCGGGGCGGTGCGGGGCGGGCCGGGCCGAGCCGAGCGCGCCGGCGGCTGACGGGGCAGAGCGCACGACGCCGCCTACGCGCCAGCCGCAACCTGCTCCCGTCGTCGCCGCCAGCACAGGAGGGGGCCAAGACGTCTGTCCCACGGGGGGCGAGCGCAGGGCCGCGCCAGGCGTCCAAACGGAGAAAGATGCCTCGCGGAGACAGAGAGAGCGACTGGGTGAGGGCAGACCGCGGGCGGCCGCCGCCATCATGGCCGCCGGGGAGGGAGAGGGCCCGGAGGGAAAGGCCTTCACTGCGGTGGGTCCGCACGGGGCTGAGGCGGGGGGGGAGTGGGACAGAGCAGGCCGGCAGCACTCACCCTTTGTCGCCGCGTGTGAGAGGAAAGGGCAGGGCGGCAGGAAGGGGAGCGCTGCGTGGCTACCGGCGGAACGCGGCCGGCCTGCGGCCCGGCCCGGCCCGCCTGTCTTCACTAGGCAGAGCTTGAGGGTTATCGCTTCGTCCCGCCCGGGCGGGGCGGATGGGGCCGCGGCACTGCGTTGTGTAGCGCTCCCGCCCGCGGAGGGTGGTGGGGGTGCGGGGCCGCTGCGGCTAATTATAACCCCGCGCTACGAGGTGCGGCCTTCGGCAATTTCCGGAGACAGAATGAAAAAAAAAAAAAAAAAAAGCAACGCTGTGCCAGCGGCGCTCGGGCCGCTTCGGATCCGCTCGGGCGCGTATTAGAGAGCTCTTGCGCTGTCGGAAATTGCCGAGCGGGTTGGGGAGTCGGTGAGCGCTGCGGCTTTTTTTTCCGGAAATTGCCGAGCTTGAGCCGAGCGCCGCTTTAGTTGCTGTCGGCTGCTTCCGGAAATCGCCGAAGCGAGCCGAACGGGCTGCCGTGTCGATTTCGGCTGTTTCCGGCGAACGCCGAAGCCAATAAGCTCCGCGAGGACGGCTCCTTCGGCTCATTTCGGAGACGGCCGTTAGTAACGGCGTCGATGAGTTTTTATTAGGTGACAAAAACACAGAGGAGCGTTGCGCGGAACCGCTGCTCCCCGGGACTGAGTGAGACTCTAGATCCTAGCTATTCTTTAAGCAAAGCCGGGTGGAGCAGGAGGAGGAGGGCGCGAGCGGTGCGCGGAGCTGAATTTCAAATTACGTAACAGCTGCGGCAGCCATTGCTGAGGGCCGTGCGCTGCGCCGGGCAGGGACCGCCACCATGAAGAACATGGTACGTGTGGAGGGGGGGGGCGGCCCGGAGATGGATTTTTAACGCGGTGCCGCGCTCGGTTCTGTGGGGTTAGGAGAGGAGCGGGGCTGAGCTCGGTGTGCGCGGGCCCGCGGTGCTGCGGGGGGGGGGGGAAGAGGAGAGGGGAGGAATGTTCTGGAAGCGGTGGTTGGGGCCGGGTCGCAGCTGAGGGCAGGCGGATGCTGCGGGTCGAGCTGGTGACGGCGCTGTGAGGCGGCTCTTGGAGCGGGAGCTCACAGGCGATGGAGGACGGCGGCAGCGGCGAGGCTCGGGGAGAGCCGTCACCCCGCGGATTGCGGGTAATGGCGGCGGGAGGGGGAGGGGGAAAATGGCGGCCGAGGCGGGGGTGGGGGGAGGGGAGGGGGAGGCCGCGCCTGCAAGCTGACACCGCGCTTGTGCCTGCCGTGCTGCTCCGGGCTCGCGTCGTGCTGCCGGGCGCGGGGCCGGGAGCGGTTTCCCGGCTGTTCTGGCTGGAGGCGGCGGCCTCTGGGCGCCATTTTGGTCTCCGGCTGCGAGGCTGCTCTGCTGCTCGCCGCCACATGGCGGAGCTGGAGGAGGAGCAGCGCCATGCCCCGCGTGCCGCCCGCCGCCTCACTGCAGCCTGTGTCCCGCAGACAGTGCGGAGGAGGCTCTGAAGGGGTTTTCCTTCCGGCGAAGGGTTTGCGCGCAAATTCGGAAAGGATCTGTAGGTAAAATAGTTGATAATCGTGTGTGATAGACCTGCGGCGTAAATGAGGAGTTCCCAGAAACAGCTGTGTTCGGGCCTGGCTTGCGTATGGAGACTGTCACACCTGGGGACGGTGTTTGGGGTGTTCTCATACAGTGTCATTTATTCGTGCAGTGCAGTGACACTGCCGTTTCCTGACCTCTGTGCATGCCTACATCATGTTTTGGCTAGGGTGCTTACAGCACTGTGATCAATGAGAGATCTGTGAACTTGCAGCTATTCTGTTATTCTGTTTAATGTTTGTTATGGTACCATGTTTACTCTCTAAAAAGCAAACATACTTATTATGGTCGGTAGATAGCATTCCTTGAGTTTCATTTTCAAATGTAAGCTGTATGCCATTAAGATTTTCTGATTCCCACTTTTTTTATCCTAATTCTCCTATTTGACATATGTGCATATAGCAATTGATTATATGGGGAAAAGAGGCCCACGAGAGCCAATGAAGCAAGGTAATGCCTAATCTCAAAGCACTTAAACTGAAGTAGTTGGAAGAGGGGGCATTTGTGCATTTTAAGCAAGTCATTGCTTAACATTTCTCTGCTAGCCCACTCAGGTGAGAAGCGATAGCGTGGCTTCCAACATGTAGCTTTAGTTCAAATATTCAAATGCGGCATCCTTTCCTTTATTCTGTTCAAACAGTTCTGTGAAGGGAAGCTTCACATAGTGTGGGTTTGTTGCATCAAAATTTTCCTACCTAATTTTCTCTATCCATACAGCAAGGGCCAGTTTTAGCTTTCTTTATCTTTCTTACAAGAAAAAATACTTCAAATCTATTTCAAGATTCTGTAATTTTTACTATATAGATAGCGTAATGTATCATTCAGAGATCCTGCTGCTTATGGAAAAGAACATCTACTATGCATTGTAGTAAGTAAGTACATAGGAGGTTGAAAGGTTGTTAGTTTCTGTGTTATAATTTTCACATACAAAGGAGATGTAATATCTTCTTACTGGCCTTGTGCTTTTTTAATGACTTACCTGTTGTAGCAGAAACCTCTGCTGAATGAACTCAGTGAAAATTTCTTTTGAGACGTACGTCTTTTTCTGGAAATGTAGTTCATGCACTTAAAGGGAAATGTGGGGGATTTTTTCCGCTTCATTTGATGCTACTGCTGTTAGTAGGGGATGCATGTGCTACTGGTTCCTAGATAGGCTTTACTGATACTCCATCGTACTTGGTTTTAATAATGATAAAATCTGAATCAGTGACCCATTCCAGAACTTCTTAACTTTTTATTTATTTCATTTTAATTTCTTATTTCTTAATGGTTTGTGTAAATACTGTGGTGGTATCAATGCACAGTCTCTTGAGTTACAGTTTTTTAAAACAAACGATATCTGGAATATAGTCAGATAGTATGAATGGATTCATGTTCCTGTTGTGGGAATAGTTCGGGGCATTGTTCTTTTCTAATGCAGTTGTAAGACGTTTCCAGTTCAGGTCTCTGAGAGGAGCTTTCTCATGGAGATATTTAAATGTGGTCCTTCGCTTTTAACATTTGGAGGGAGAGAGGAAGAAGCATGTTGTTAAAATCTGTATCATGAAGTTGGGCCCATACAATTGCATAAATTGCTTAATTTCTGCCAATAATGGCAGAACACTAATATCAATCTAATCTTTCCTGTGATAGAGGGAAAAGGAGCAGTTCCGCAAGCTGTTCATTGGCGGCTTAAGCTTTGAAACTACAGAGGAAAGCTTGAGGAATTACTACGAGCAATGGGGGAAGCTTACAGATTGCGTGGTAAGTTTGGTGTGCTGATGCACAGTGATGATGTGCAGATTAAGGGAAGCTGTTTGTTGAATAGCTTAAGAGAGAAAATTGAACGTTAAATTTTCTTAAGTTCCTGCAGTTGTTTGGTTCATGCTTACCAGTCCTTAAAGCTGTACACAGATTTCCTTCTGCAAACTGCTGATAAAATTCAGTCTCTTTCCAGTAAGATTTCTTGGATTGTATCTAACTGCTGATAACAGCTGTTCAAAATTGAGTGTCATTGCTTGAAATGCATTAGGGAGTGCTAAGTGCAGTAGTGCAACATCTGTGCAACCAGTAACCTTTGAAAGAAAGCTTCTAGTTTGCTAAGCAGCCATGTTGAAGCTGGAAATGGGTGGATTTCTGCGGCCTGTGATTTTTCTATGCTTATTACCTCTACTGCAGAAGCTGTTCCACCAGTCTTGCTTTTAGAACAGTAAATACGTATTTCATAACTTTAAAGAGTGTGATCTTCAGAGAGGTAGAAATAAAGGTTTGATTTTTAGATAAAGATACATATGTGTATAAACACGAATCATTGCTACCGAGTACTTTTGGAGTTACTGGTGGAGTATTAGAAGACAGTAGTGTTCTAAATTTCTCTGATGTCTTGTAGACACTGCTTGTGTATTTGGTCACTATAGCTTGCTACTTCATAGGTAACTGTATTTGAATTGGTTCTCACGTTTTCTCCAAACATGGTTGCTCTTTAGTTCAACATGAGACATGTAGATGTGATGTATACCTGTTCACTGTTTTTAGGTAATGCGGGATCCTGCAAGCAAAAGATCAAGGGGGTTTGGTTTTGTAACATTCTCCTCAATGGCTGAAGTTGATGCAGCCATGGCTGCAAGACCTCACACGATTGATGGAAGAGTGGTGGAGCCTAAGAGAGCTGTGGCTAGAGAGGTAAATGTGGGGCTGAAAGTAGATACTTCTCATGCTTTGAGTGATGACTCTGTATTTTGGTTATGAGTCCCTACTTCAAACTGTCTTGGTTTAAATTTATTGAAAGGATGTGGTTGGGGCACTGTCTCCATATTTCTAGTCTGTTCATTGACTGTTGTTGTTATGGTGAATTCTTAGTAATTCTGGTTGGGAATTGTATCTGCAATGGGGGCAGACTGGGGTCTGAAAGTATTCTTAGCTGAGATGTGTTGGATTTTGTAATTATGGAAATACTAGACTATCTTCTCTGGGATCATTATTCTTACTAGACCTCAAATGAATGAATGTTAATCTTCTGAATATTTCTATAAGATTTATGGGAGAAGTGACAAAAAATATAAAGCATAGCATAGGGACTCTTCATTCCTTCCAGTGGTGGTGATCAAAGTCAGCCTAAGTCTATTCTTGTTTTTGCTCCTTGCACAAATGTTTTTAAAATCCAGGCTATAAATTAGGTAGGCACACAGCAAAGCAGTATACCTGGGTTACTGTGTCATTGAGATACTTGAGTGTGTGAACATTCTAGTTAACTTGTGTTGTCTGCACAGTGGGAGCTCTGGGATGATTTAAGTACTTCAGACATAAGGTTTGACCAGAGTTTTTAACGATTGATGGAACTGCAACTGAATGAGGGCTGTTGTCAGAATTTCCGTTTTCCTTGACCTGGGACTGGTGCCCTTGTTAGCAGTCAGTTTCCAGATGAAGGTTGATTAGCATAACTAAAAGAAAGCAGGACATCTGCATACTGATTTATACAGACAAGCTATTACTGGGCTTTAGGGGTAAACCCTTCTCACCTAGTGCAGCTGCTTAAATATTATGCTCGAAATATGTTTTTTCAATTTTTTTTTGAAGGAATGTGGAGAGTTTATATCTGTTCTAGTGCCGAGCTGTGGATTTGCTGTAGTTGGAAGAGCTTTAAGTGGAATTTAGGCTTCATTGCCATTGGAGAGGTGGACAGAGGAAGTTGATGCATTTTAACTAAGCTAAAGCATGGCTTTTTCTCTTAAATTTACATAAAGGAGTTTATTTCTACACGTTTCATTACGTGTCAGTTGGAGTCTGGTGCATTTCAAACTTCAGCGTAGGTGGGGAAGCAGCTGTTACCTTCTACCTCACAAATAGGATTTATGGATGTGTACTGAAAAAAAGAGTACCTTAGTGTCTGAAAACCTTAGTATTCCATTCCTGAAATCCTGGAAGGAAAAAAAAAGGGAATTGCTTAATTGCTTTTCTTTGTGGTAATTGGGAGAACTCTTTTTAATAGGAATCTGGAAAACCTGGTGCTCATGTTACTGTGAAAAAACTATTTGTTGGTGGTATTAAAGAGGACACTGAGGAGCACCACCTTCGTGACTACTTTGAGGAATATGGGAAAATCGACACTATCGAAATCATCACTGACAGACAGTCTGGTAAAAAGAGAGGGTTTGGATTTGTTACATTTGATGACCACGATCCCGTGGATAAAATTGTATGTAAGTAATCTTCAACTCTGCTTTATTTGGTAACTCTGATTACGACCGTGGTAATTCTGTGAAATTATATTCAAAATAAATAGGTAATAGTGATACTGAAGTGAGTGTTTGTGAATGTATGATAGTTGTGGTGAATTGGGGGAACAGGTATTTTGAAGAAATAATCTAGTACCTAATGAAATCTATTTTACAGTAGGGAGTATGTATGGGGCCAGTTTGGAAATGACTGCATTTTTGTAGCTTGAGGTGCTTGATGTTGCCAGGTCAGTACTTAATGCTTACGATGTTTTGTTTCATGTGGTTACAGTGCAGAAGTATCACACCATTAATGGCCACAATGCAGAAGTAAGGAAAGCTCTCTCTAGACAGGAAATGCAGGAAGTTCAAAATTCTAGGAGTGGGAGAGGAGGTACGTGCAGTTAATTCTTTCTAGTTGGTTTTTGTGCACTTTCCATGGTTTTGCAGCTTACAAATGTTAAATTGTTATAGGGAACTTTGGTTTTGGTGATGCACGTGGAGGTGGTGGCAACTTTGGCCCAGGACCTGGCAGCAATTTCAGAGGGGGAGCTGGTAAGACAGGCATGTTTGTAGCATCTTGTTTGTTTACATCACCCTTAATGTTCTGGGTAACTGTAAGCTACTATGTTTAATGGAAATGCATCTGTAAGTGTTAAAGAATATTGGGGAAAGGTAACTTGCAAATCTCTTGCATAGTACACAAATTGATGAGGTAGCTTTTCAGGGAACTCAAGGGGCTTAATTTCTAAAGGATGTTATTGCAAACCAAAATTAATAGCTTGGTAGTTATGGTAAGAAGTTCACCTGCTTCTCTGTAGTCTTACACAGCGCTCGGGAGCTTCACAGTGAGGGGTTTTTTTGTTTTTTTTCCTTGAACATTTAAATTACTTAAAAGCAAACCAGGTTAGCTGTGTCCAAAACTAACCCAGTACCTTACAAATGGAAGAAAGTGGGAAGTGTAGAGGAATAATAGATAAGTTGTTTCACATACGTTTATCTAAATTCAAGTGTGTATACTTCAGTAGTCTTTGAGATTTGGGTCTTAGGGTCATATGGTTTAGATAAAAACTAGATTGCTACAGGTGAGCTGTATTTTTTTTTTTTTCCCTCCAACAGATGGCTATGGGAGTGGCCGTGGGTTTGGTGATGGGTATAATGGATATGGTGGAGGGCCTGGAGGTAAGCTTGCTTCTGATTGTATTGTTTTTTTCTCACATTTATAACTGTTTATACATCCATTTACTATTTATGTGAAACTTCTGAAGTGCCACAGGTATTTTGTTGGCTTTAAGAAACACATAGCTATTGGCTCATGTTATTCCCGATGTGGGAAATTGTATGGTTATGTCTTGAACAACCATAACCTTCTCTTTAGAACAGTAGCAAGTCATTTCATCGGTGCTTTTAGGCAGTCTGGCTAGTGGGTTTTAGTCACAGTTTAGTTAGGGTGGGAGTTGCATATGTCTTCCTGAAACTCCTACCCTTTTTCTTCCCCCTAAAGAGAAAATACCCTGTGTAGAATTTGGTTACCTTCTACACTGGAAAGTTTATTTTAAAGGATTATATTGTCATAGGTGGCAACTTCGGTGGCAGTCCTGGTTACGGAGGAGGAAGAGGAGGATATGGTGGAGGAGGACCTGGATATGGCAACCAGGGTGGGGGCTATGGAGGTGGCTATGACAACTATGGAGGAGGTAACCCACTGGCTTGAAGCAATCAAGTTTCAGTTGTACATTAGCGCAAATCATACGAAGTTTGGGAGGGATATGGTGGAGTGAGGAAGCTCGATTTTATAGAAGGGATGAAAAAGCGGCTCATTTCACGTGCTGCTGGACTGCTTATATGATGTTGTCTTTTAATTGTGGAATATTGAGAATTCTGTGAACGTTGTAGCTCATCCGTACGTTTCTATTCTTGTATTGATAATCCAGGCAATTATGGAAGTGGCAACTACAATGACTTTGGAAACTACAACCAGCAGCCTTCTAATTATGGTCCAATGAAGAGTGGAAATTTTGGTGGCAGCAGGAACATGGGGGGACCATATGGTGGAGGTACGTCTTGATACCCTTTGGAGCCAGACCAGGCGAGCTTCAGTCCTTTGGGGAGGTGGGAGGGTGGTAAGACAGGTAAAAACTACTAGCTTCTACATCAGCTGCATTTATTCTGTGCAGTATGCAAGTTGGCTGCAGCTTCTTGAGACTATGAAGTTTGTTTTGGGGAAAACAGTACCCCTGCCTCTTTCCCCTCTAGATTATTAGAAAAAACATCTCGTGGATTCCAGTTAGTAGTAGTGTTCTAATGTCACTTTTTCCTGTCATTTTCTGCTTTCACTTGTTTAAGTGTTATTTAATGTGCCGTATAAAACTTGTGGGATAGAAAGTGAAACACTTTTCTTGCAAGGTTCAGCCTGCAAGTAAACTCCACCCCCACAGTGAGGCTCAAACCTATGCAGTAGATAGATGACACGCGGCCCTGTCGACTCGTCTGAGATTTCAGCGTGTAGTGGTACTTCCTGGGCATTAGTAAAAGAAAGTGATATGTTCAAAGCTGCGTATATGCCATCTCTGGAAGTAAACTGGATGTTAATCCTGATAGACTAGTTAGAAGCATTCTGAGATTGCAAAGTACACTGAGTTGAACTGTTGTTTCTCTTTTCTGTAACTGTAGGAAACTATGGTCCCGGTGGCAGTGGAGGAAGTGGTGGATATGGAGGGAGAAGCCGTTACTGAGCTTCTGCAAGCTTGCCATGGGTAAGTATGTTTTTAAGTACTAAAATTGCAGTGATTCGTGAGAGTAGCTGCAGGAGTTAAAAGTTTTTTAGGATATTATCTTTCCTATAAAAAATGGTTAGCTGAATAATTTCATAACCTATTTTTTTACTCTTTACTTCTGTTGAAACAGGCTTCACTGTATAAATAGGAGAGGATGAGAGCCCAGAGGTAACAGAACAGCTTCAGGTTATGGAAATAACAATGTTAAGGAAACACTTATCTCAGTCATGCATAAATATGCAGTGATATGGCAGAAGACACCAGAGCAGATGCAGAGAGCCATTTTGTGAATGGATTTGGATTATTTAATAACATTACCTTACTGTGGAGGAAGGATTGTAAAAATGCCTTTGAGACAGTTTCTTAGCTTTTTAATTGTTGTTTCTTTTTAGTGGTCTTTGTAAGTGTAGAAGCATTCCTTTGATAATGTTAAATTTGTAAGTTTCAGGTGACATGTGAAACCTTTTTTAAGATTTTTCTCAAAGTTTTGAAAAGCTATTAGCCAGGATCATGGTGTAATAAGACATAACGTTTTCCTTTTAAAAATTTAAGTGCGTGTGTAGAGTTAAGAAGCTGTTGTACATTTATGATTTAATAAAATAATTCTAAAGGAAATATTGTGTAATTTTAGATTTTTTTTTAACATTGTAAAATAAGGAAAGGAGTGGGTAGTATAAGGTCCCACAAATAATACAAAGCTATTGTTGTACGTGTAAAATTAAATGCTGGTCAGAAAAAAAAAGTATGTTGTCTTTAAATGATCAGGTTTAAAGTATCTAGATAACTTAAGGGATATCTCTGCAAGGAGAAACACCTTTTTAGATCTTTTAGATGCTGCTTCTTCAATGGCAAGGAAAGGAGGTATCCCCAGCGAGGTACTCTTCCAGGGACACAGGTCTAGTACAAGAGAACTCTTGAAAACGTCACTAAGTTCAGCCAGTCTTAAAAAGCTGTGCTGTATTTCTGCAAAGCTTTAACTACAATAGTTGTATAAGGATGCCAACGAAGGCTGAGGGAGTAGAGCGAGCTTAGTTCTAAGCTTCAGTTAAACTTCTTTAGGTAAGATCTTATTTACTTTTTTTCCTTTCTTAATGTTCCAAATCTGAGAAACTTTAATATTTTATGTGACAGTATTCTTTCAGTCTAGTGATTGTTGTTATGTAGTTTAACATAGAAATGAACTGTGTTAACAATTATCAACTGGAAAAATATGTGAATCCTGTTTTCTTGTATTAAATTTTCTACAGACAAATTTTTTGTTAATTTCAGCTACTTAACGTATTTTTTTCCTACTGGAATCTAGCTATGATATGAATCCTGGACAAGCATAGACTGCTGCCACTGTACTCTGCTACAGTTGAACAAATGAGACCTGCAAGTGTCCATTAGTAAAGCTTTGCAAGGGTTCCATCCCTGGTGTTGGTAGTTAAAATGGTAGGTCACATGTTAATTAAATCATACAACTTTATTTATGCATCCTGCAACGTTTTATTTTCTCTTGGGAGACTGTGCATTATGGTGGTTGCAAGGTAATGCAATGAAGGTAGCGCTGTGCTGTTGAAAATGAACTGTGTTGTTGTGTGTCCTGTCTGCTGTCATCTATAACGCGTTTCATCCTGAAGGTTCCCAAGTAACCTTAGACTGTTTACGTGTAAGGAAAAAAAATTGCACCACAGAATACGTCTGCCTCTGTGAAGGAATGTGTCGTCCATTCTTATAACTGCATAAGCAGTTCTTTAGGAGGAGAAGTGAAAGCTTCGAATGAAACTGCAGGTGGTATTTCATGAGTGTGTAATGTAAATACCAAAATTGGAATTGGGCTAGAACGATGAGGTTTCCACCATTTTTTATAGTTCTTGCAGCTAATAAACCTTAGTGCCAAATTCAGTCAGCCTTACTCTCATTGCATTCAATGTTTGAGCCTCAAATTTACGAAAATTTGCCAAGTAATGTGTCATCTGAGTAAGGGTGGCATACTCAGTCTGGCTTAAAAAAAACCAAACCCACAGAACATTAAAAATTAAAAAAGCCCACATCCTAATTTCAAAATTCCCTTGCTTTTGACAGGCTAATTACTGAAGAATGTGGACTCAGCTAACGACAGTCCTGTTCCTTTTGTGTTAGACACACCAGTGAACTGCTTATACTTTTTTTAAAATGGCTGAAGTTCCCCTATTGGTAATTTGGTTTAGACATATGTGATAAACTTCTTCAGATACACTTTTTTTTTCTTTGGCAGGAAGGTGCCATGCTGCAGGTAACTAATGAAGAAGTGGTCAACCACAGAAACGCTTCAAGAAATAAGAAATTCTGTATCATCAGAAAATAGTTGTTTTTGTTGCCTTCATAAAAACCTAGAGGTTAAATGAATACTGATAAAATATCACAATTAGTACAGCTCCCTGTAATGCTGGGTTTTTTTAAATGATAGTAATAATTGTCTTGTAAACATTTTGAGTAAAACTCAGATTCATTAGGAGAAACAAATTACTAATGTTAAAATAGCAAACATTCTGTGAGTTAAACCTTCAACTACATATTTTTATAACTTTCATAGCTTTAAAATAAAGTATTTTTTATACCAAAGTAGTTCTAGTGTAATGCTTAATAAAATTTAGTATGTGTCTAACATTAAATAATGTTGATGTGCAGCTTCTAGACCTTTTCACAATTCGAAATGTGCCATTTTGAGGTGGATTTAAAACCACATTAACTTGGCAAGTGTACGCACAGAACCTGTTATCTCTGAACTCAGGCATCTGTTCTCTGTTGGGAGAAACAGTGCTGCAGACAAAACAAGCTGATTTTTTATTTTTTATTTTTGCTTTTGGATACAGTTGCTTCGGAACAGCTACCTGGCTGGTTTTTTAATCTACTTTAAAAACAAAAAGTGCTCCTTTCCCACTAACGCAGCTTACAGCAGTTCAGCAGTAGCTTTTATCTTCTTGCCTATAAAGAGCTTTGTAGTGTCAACAGAGAAAGACTGAATGCAAAGTAGAGGTCCTGCTGTACCAGAACTATATTACTGATGGTTGCATCTTCAAAAAAGAAATACAGAACAATCTTTAGCTTGGGAAAGCTCCACATGGGAATGTATTTATTTGAGGGAAAGTGTCTGTCTGAACCGATTACTTGCTTACTTTGTTTATTCTGACCTTGGAAATGTCTCTGCCTAGTTTCAGTAGAATCATGTATTTAACTTTTATTATGACCTGAAAACACTTCAAGATTTAAAGTGACTTCTTTTTGTATGTTAAGTTGAACTTTGAAATATTTGCATAGGTATGCAGTGGGCTGCAACGGAAGCAGAAAATGAAGATGTGCACAATCTGCTTTACTTTCCTCTTTCCAACAGAATGAGTTGACCTCTTGATTAGGAATTTGCCTTATTTCCTGGAACTTTAGATTCAGTTAATGGACATTTTTCCTTACAGTTAACAAGTCGACATTCAGACCACATAACTGAAAGAAATACTTCAAAAGGGAATAATAATAACCTCTCTGTTTGATATTTACACTCTTCTAACGGTTTCACATTTAATTCATCTCATTTGCATGGAAAATGTATGTTGTTTCCATCCACCGGTGATGGGGGATGGGAGTTTTACTTGGGGGTTGGGGGGGGGGGCAGGTGGTGGCATGCAAAAACAAAGCTATTGGATGTTTGAAGTCTTGAAAGTTCAGAGTATCTAAGTGACTTTCCTGTTGTCTTACTGTTGAAACTATGACTTTTTTTCTTGGTGCGTTCTTAAGAATTAAAGCAAGTGGTAATCACAACGTTGGCTGATGAGTTCAGTGACAGAAGCCAGCATCTTGGGTCAACCTAACACTGAGAGCCATCAGTTCTGAATAAAAACTGCAGTTTATGTAACACATGTTTTTTGATTTATGAGAAGTAGGTTTTACCTTCCTCTCTTTCTTTGGCAACAAGGTAAAGCTAAGTTGAGGTACATTGTGGTTTCCTAAGAACAGGAGCTCCGTTACCCACAGCTTGCCTCAGCAACATGAATGATGTGAGAGACCGTGTAACTTTGTAACTTGTGGGAGGAAAAAAACAGCGTGATTGAAGTGCATAATGTGGTAAAGGAAAGTTAATGCGGGGGTTCTGGTGGCTCAGGCTGTTTTCTCTGTCACCTACAATGAAAGTTGAACTTAACTTGCTTGCTTTATTACTTCTAGGGTAGAAAAGCGTTTAAGAAATCAGAGAAATATACTTAGTATTGTAAAATCACTTGGGAATGAACTGTGTCATACACAGGGAAGAAGACTGTGCTCTTCGAGTTGTGATGAATGTACATGAACTCACATTCCTTGGGGGGAGGTCTATAAAGAATTGTGTCAGCTGAGCTTGTTTCAGCCATTCAACCACACTGGAGAAAGGAGTGACTTGCTGAGTACATACAGCAGCTCACTTACTCCCTGTAACTTCAGTGTTTTCATTCATGTTCAAAGCAGACAGCATGATACGAGTGAAATCCCGTAACGGTGCTCCAACTCTTTTCTTTTAGAGGAGATAAATTGTCGTTCACACAGCCATACTGGCAGACATGCATAGGACCTTTACCTGTAATGCCCCTTCACGTTACACTGATTTGTTTTGCCACAAGTCGTACTGCCCCTTGTAACAGTTGCTCTCTTACTTTACAGCTCTTAGTGCCTATGTGCACCACAGCAGAAGTGTCAGTGCTAACAGCTGAGGGATAAGGGGTAAGCAGGTAGCTCACAAGCTGGCCTGTGTGACTTGTGGCTAGAGTGACTGTGAGTTGTTCTAGTCAGGTTCCACCACTGTGTGATTATTTTCCTCCTTGCATACTTGGTCAGCTTTTAGGCATAGTACGATGGATTTCTCAGAGCCTGTGTATTGGACATCACTGAAATCACAATGCATTTGTGATTACAACAGTAATAAAAGCTCATGCAGCAACATGTGGCATTTGATACATGGTTATCTAATAGAAATCAGTGCTGGGTGTCTCACAGATAGGTCTGTTCCCAATACTTCTGTTACGGAACATAGGTAAAGCTCGAAGCTACAGCTGCACTGAGTGTGTTATGGTACTGAGCTTTTCACACTGAAGCCAATAGCAAGGCAGCTGCTTTGTCACTTTCAAGTCTCTCGGTCCCCTTGGCCACACAGAACTAGACTCAGCCTTGTACACAAAGTTTTAATCTGTAAAAGTCTGCTTCTGTAAAAAGCAAGATCTGTTGAATAAAATGACATGAAGCTAAAGCCACGTTCTGTTGCAGTACTAGTGCTCATCCAAAGCAGGTGTAGTCAGGTGTAGTGTTAAAGCAGACTGCAGTGTCAGTGTTCTGGGAGGGTTTGCTTGCAGTATTCCTGTGTGTTCAGCATTCTCCTTTGTAATGCTAAGAAAACTCCATTCTAATAAAGTACTAAACATACATTTTACCTAAGAAAATACTCCATAGTGCATGTAAACGTTGCTACCAGTAGTAACAATGATCAGACATCCACCTCCCTCAGTGCTCTTCGCTATATCTCAGAGGTGACCTTTCCTAACCCTGTACAGACATTGCAGATCAGCAAAAAAAATGCATTTCACATCTTGAGTGTTGTGGATTATTATAGATTACTTTGTAATTGAATTACTGGTCCTCATTTTGAAGTTGTCTAGTAATTTTCAGTATAACAGAGGTTTATTTTCATTGCTCCTACATGTCATTTGCTCAGTGTACTCAAATGCAGCCCAAATAGTTTCTATACTATAAGACCTTTTACCATTTTAAACAGCATAGTTCCTGGTTCTTACATAGGTTGCTCTGACATCAATGACTCTTACTTATTTCCACAGCAACCACAACAGATACAAAGAGCACAGTAACACTCTTTGACAGAGCAAATTCTCAGCTACAAAACTTTTTCAGTGCAGTCACCACCATCACTAACAAGAGCAAGCCTTCACTCACAGCACCAGTGAAGGTGAGCAGCTGTCACCACTGCTGAAACACTACCCACTGCCTGACCAAACTCACATTCACTGTTGGGTTTCCTTAAGCAGCAAGTGCTTACGAATACCAATTAGACCTGTGCCCTCAGCGTGGAGGAATTGAATTTCACACTTCTACTTCATACAAACTTCCATGTCAGATGTCGTTCTGTCAAACTACCCCTCTGCAGCTGAGGAATATAATGGAATAATATGTAATGGAAGGTTCAGCCTCTGCTGCCACGCCACCATCTACATACTTCCAATATACTGGGCCAACGTATCAAAAATAGGAGGCATTACTTTTGGAACAGCCCCCATACGTTAAAGGCTTTTGTGTCTCTAAAGTTCTACCAAGAAAAATCAAGAGACTCCTGCCAGGAGTTCCCTGCCTTGTGATACTCATTTCAACTTGAAAGCTTTCTTCATTAAGGCTGCTGTTGCTAGCTGGGTTCTCAGTATGAGAAACAAGTAAGAGGAATGGAATTGGCTGAGAGAACTTACACTAGTTTCCAATTGTACTAGTGCAGGGTAACAGAACCAGGGGGAGCGGGGGCTTCATTTTATGTGTATTATCTGTAGTACACTGCCTTTGAGAGTAGTACCTGAAAGAGTTCCAGTGTGCTTCCTTTTGTACAACGTGAAATTTGGGTACGCAAGTATTGCTCGGTTGGACTCAGGCTTTACTTCCACATCAACTGGCTTTGCAAGAGTTCTCAGAGCCACTGCTTCTGAAAGAAGAGGCAGCAGCATTTAGCTTCTGCACTAGCTTTGGTTTTTAATGAAACTCAGGATGTTTTCATTAAAGCTAAAAAACAAACACAAAAACCTGAAGTATTTCTACTGGGAAAGGTATCCAAGTGGCAGGAAAAACAGAAGGCACACATATCACAGACTAGGAAACAGGAGAGGAACTCACCATCACATCTATCAAACCTTGAGAGTGAACTAAGACAATACAGAATCAGATAAACACCTTTCAGAACCTACCTGCAGGATGATCACAGTTGTTGTGATTTCAATTTGTACATTGAGTTTGCATGGAACTATGAAAGTATATGAGAGTAACGCAAGAGGCTTCTGCACTTCTCAAAGGAAAGCAGAACATTCCCAAACAAAGCACAGTATCTCAGAAGTACATAAAGTGATAGTGAAATTAAACTGAAGATGAACTTGATAACACTTTTCATTGTAAAACAAAAATGAAACCCCCAAAACCTAAGGTCATTTTGAATGTCAAAAATGAAGTACTCACAACTGAACCACATCCTTCTTTCCCTAACTGACATGTAGCTTGGTTCTCCCACCTACTCCCCTAATTCTTCCCCCATGCCAATTTTTACAATGACCTTACATGTTTTGTCTACATAGGCCTATAAATGCAGTATTTACAGTCATGCTTACTGATGGCCTAGCTTAATTCTAATTAAAACTGAACAGTTCAGAATCCTCAGCTGTTGAGTTCCTCACAGATCGCAGTCTGCTGGTTTTGCCAGGCCCCCTAAGATATAAGTACTGACCACAAGTCTTCACACAAACGTTCCCATCATCCTTTCAGAAATGAATAAATCCAAAGTGATCTTCAGACATCTTGTTTTGGTTTCTGCTCTGATTGTCTTGAGCAGATGTCCTGGTATCACAAAAACACTGCCACCACTACTGCAACATATGGCATATTGGCTTAGGGAATAACTGCATACTAGGCCACCTGTAGTCTGTGAGACAAAGCTGATATTTTAAACTCTGGACAAGATTATTATTTTTTTTAAACAACTTCAGGCCTAAAAAATCCCCACACTAAAGTTTTGCTACCTAGTGAAAAATGAGCATTCAATTTTCAACAGATAAACTGTCACAAGATGGCAGTGCACTGATAGACTTCACATATGCAATTGTGTATTGTTACAACCACGTAAGTGCTACAGCCAAATTTCTTTCAAATAGCAGTCAGGAGAAAACTAAGCCAATGAATTTCTGAATCTTTAAAAGTGTTGAATGCATTACCAACATTGAACAGAAGAGGGTAATCTATGGGGCAGGAAGCACTACCCAACCCGGAGATTCCTAATGCCAGGTGTTGCAGCTGTAAACAAGAAGCTGTATGGAAAACATTAATAAGGCTCCTCCAGAGGGAATCCTGTAAGATGCCAGTTGAGTACTGAATGAAAGGAATACAGGGAGTAGCTTCAGGGGTAATAACTGCAGCTATGAGCTGTAGAAGAGGGAGCCTGTATTTTGACAACTGGGTTTAATGGTGATGATGAGCAAATAAAGTAAACAATTGTATAATAAGCCCAGAAGCAAACAAGATGGGTTTTCTGCTAGTGCTGACTGACCACATTTGCAGAGGGTTCATTTTTGACAACAGCATCCCTGTGTGCACTTTACCCAGTATTTACAACTATAATCTTCAGCTCCAAATGCTTACTAACATTTAAAAACTTACTATTGCTTTAGAGAAACACTCAGAGCTGCAATACAAACTGGCATTAGGTTTCAGAAAGGGAATCATTAGCTTAATTATTTCATCTAGCATTGAGCATCAGGTCATGTGAAAGATAGATCTTTGTAGCTTTCAAATCCTAAACAAGTTACTGAGAAAAAAAAAAAATCACATTTAGCTAAGGAGAGGTGCTGCAAGAGGTGGACAATAGCTTGTTTAAATTCTTCAGGTAAGTTTTATTGTATTATTTGCTCACAAATGGTCTGTTTTTAATTAGATATAACAGTACATTATTGCTCTATAACCACAGACTATAATCCAATCCATTAATTAAATGTTTCCCATATTTACCTCTAGCATGTTTTCTATCAGTGACAACAAAAGCTGAAAACAGTCCTCCAAGGGAATCTACTTGTTTCAGTTACCCTGAAACAGAAAAAGCAAATAACAACAACAACAAAAAAGAGTTGTTATCTTGCACAAAAGGAGGTAAAAAATAACCCAAGTTCAGGAGGAAACAGAGCACAGCACTGTGAAATACAGTTGCTGACCCTGCCATCAAGTCTTCGTTCTGATGGGAGAGTTTAGTAGAATAATAGTGCTGCACATTGTCCCAGAAAACCAAATCAGGCTTTACTCCTCCTTGGGTCAGCACCACCCACTAGTGTGAAAAAAGCCAAGGTGCCAGGGCAGCAACCAACAGAGGGGCTGACAAGAAAACAAAACCTGATGTTCTCAACCCTCATTTCATAGTAGCTTTCAAACAGAACAAAAGACAAAGTAAACTCATTTCAGTTTAACATAAACAGATTATTTTTCTGCCTTCTGGTTACAAAGTGTACAAAAAGATCCGAATAACCAAGTTTCCCCAAATTCTCTGGGCACAGATATTTACATAAGTGAGGAAAGCAGTGTAATATAGTATTGATGACTAAGTGTTCACAAGCAAAAAAAAAAAAAAAAAGAATCCTTGGTCACAAACGCAATACACTCAAAATAAAATTAAGAAGTGAAAGATTAGTTAGAAGTAATTTTGGTAACCCTTAGAAAATTTTGACTAGACAAACTATACTGGGGCAGAAAATTCTGGGAAGGCGAACGAGGGCATTTTATAGTCATAAGTCACCATTTCTTTTCTATTCTTAGAAAGGACACTTTTAAATCCTAAAGGAAGAAAACAAATATTCCCTTCAAAACCATTCACCACTCCGTTTCTTGCACTGCTCTTACCTCAGTGAGAAAAATCTATATTCTTCCTCACTTAAGAGTTTCCCCTTCTTACATTTTTTAGTCATTTACTCGAACATCTTTTTCCTCCTCCTCTTGCAGTTTTGATTATTTTCTTGGTTTGGACAGTACCAGTTATTCAAAGCTTCTGGACCTGCTTTCAGATCAATATCCTGAAAAACAAAAATGAAACTTCTGTGAAGCAACAAGCTAACAAAACTAATCTTTGAGTTGATTAAAAACAGCTCTCACTTCAAACAAAGTATACACTGACCAATCCATTGACATAAATTGAGTATATATAAACTCTGGGGACAGAACAATCACAGTCCAGCCCCCAAAGCCAACACCTCTGCTGTAGGTACATAAGCAACAAACCCATCCGTGGGGAAACTTGACATTCAAAAACACAGGCAACAAATTATTCTAAAACAGACCCGTTGTAAATTCATGGCAAGTTTGGGCTTTCAATGTCTTCTGGGTATCACTTGACAACCATAAAAAGCATAAACTATAAACCTGCAGTTGTAATAACCTCATATGCATATTGATGACTTTTTAAAACTGTTTCACACAAAATATTAAAAAAGCAATCTAAAAATAGAACTTCAGAGTAAAGTTTAATATTACTACTTTATTGCCATATGTTATTTTTAAGAATTTATAGGAGTTAAAACAAAGAAAATTAATTTCATTGTTTAACTTTTTACATTGGGTTCTTCTGCAATTTCTTTTTAGGGATTGGAATGGAACTCAAGTTTTATAAGCAGTCATTTCTAACAACAAATAGATAAACAAGGCATTCACTTCTCACTCCTTCAAAGCCCAATGCTGTTTCATATATTTCATCTATTCCAATTTATCATCTCTGCCAGCTGAGATTAGAAGTGACTAGATAATTCTTATTGTCAAATATCAGAAAACAAGTGTATTTTCCCTGAAGAATCACACACAAAAATAGTTTTCCTCTATGTAATAAAACAGCAGGAGTGGGAATTTACTGCTGAAGACACCAAGTACACAGTAACTAGATACTTGTGAGTCCAATGGAGCTCCTCACAGGCATGAAGTTCTCCCTTTAACTCCATTTGCAAGATCAAGGGTACTCTTATTTTACAAAGCATCAATTCAACACTTGTCCAATTGCTAATCATCCTAACAGATAGACTGCATCAGAAGCAAGTGAGAAGTTAAAGACAATGGCTATTGGAGACCTTTAACAGCTTATCCTCAGCTGAGCAGCCTGGAAAGCTGCTGCTAAGGTCAAACATTCAACTCCAGACTAACACAGGAAATCTACCATACTCTCAGCTGATTACATGGCAAATGCAGAGAAGTAGTATTCATAATGTGACACCTCAAAACTGTAAGCACAGGCTTGAACCCTGAATATTCAGTGTAGTTCACTTAAGGTGAATCACATCCACTCAATTATCTTAACTATGCTACCCCACATGGCTTTGAAGATTGGTTTTTGATTGATTTTTTCCACCAGCAGATACTCCAACATACTCATACTTTTCACGTTTCTCATTGCTGCAAGAAGTTACCTACCAACAGTGTGCAACTGACTCAAACACGGCACCTGTCAGATGTCTCCTACATCTAAAGCCTAATAATACTGACCAGGCTGCAAACACATGCTATTGTAGACACTCCAACTTTGTTTCAGTGAGTTGTTAATGTCTAGCCACATGCTTTTTGAAAACAGAAGCACTAAGACTTCACACAGCATAGCTCAGTAAGACCAGCTATTACAAAGCAATAATACTCTGCATGTTTAACACATACACAATTAACACCAGCTTACTTTGGAAACAGAGACAGAGGTGGGAACTAGATAATGATTGTCCAAACTGCATCACTAATTCAAAGCATCAGTTTTCATAAAGCTGACCTGAAGATGGCTTCATATCCTCTAGAAATATGAGCCTTTTAAACTGCTTCTAGAATATAAACTGCATTTTCCACACACTGTTCAGTCCTGTGTTGACATTTTGCAACAGAAATTAACTTCATCCCAAGGAATTCAGCACCTCTGAAGTATATCTGATGAAGGTTATAACATTTACTCAGTCTCTTTCAGTGTTCAGTCTGCTCAGCCTTCCAGAGACTGCTTTTGCTGTCCCCAAGATGCCTTCTACTGTTGTCAACATTGTGATGCTATAGGAAGCCTTCCTCTTTCTCTCTCTACCTTCACACAGGCTAAATCAGCAGGTCATTCTCATCAACACTATGTAATCACTTCATGACGCACTGTAAACGTACTCAGGGACCACTCCTTCTGATAAAACTTTGCAACTCAGTTCCACTTTTCAAGTGTCTTTCTTTCAAGCTGCTGTGAGCTGATATGCTTTCTCAGGTACCCAGCTTCCATCTGTCTCACTGAGGTAACAACTGCCTTGCCAACTCACAACTTCGAGCAGAGAGCAATTCTGAAACTCAGTATGATACTCTAGCACCTCTGAGATTTAAGGATCTCAACTTCACCTTCTTCTCCATATACAATCCCTTTTCTATTATCCACAGTCACCACACTCAGTCTTTCTCCTTAAGCCTGCTAATCCCCTCACCTCCTGTCATGGAGGCTTCTCACACACAACCTGCATCCACAATACTTTTCCCTATCTCCAGATAGCAGCAACATGCACATGAGCCCTACAACACTCCCTTCCCACAGCTCTTTGCCACTTGGGTGACTTGTTTTTTTTTGAGACCACTGTACCTTCTTCAGCACACTGCAACATAAATCAAAATTAACATTCAATGACAGAAAGTACTTCAAGAGCTCGAAATTCTCCTCTCAACCCGCTTTTCTGACACTGCCCAGTCCTTTGCACATCCCTTTTCTAGGCCTCTGTGCATTTTCTTCCTTAACTTTCGTATAATAAACAGCAACATTATACTATTAATTATTAATTAGAGCAGACATTCTTTAATCTAACACAGGAATTCAGCTCTTGGGACAGGGTTCGAAATCTATTGCATAAAATGTAATACAATCACACACAGCAAACTTTTTTGTTTTGGGTGAGGACAGAGTCTTCTTCCTCTGTCTCACAGATTTGGAGCAAGTCCTACCTGCAGCACAGTGACCCAGCACAGCAGCTGCTGCCTTCATTCAGGTACTAGCTCTTCAGCTGTCACAGGCATCATCAGCATTTGGGGGTTCATGCAATCTGGAAAATGAAAGTGTTTATCTGTGAGATTCAAGCTGACAATAAAAAGTTCCAGAGCTACCTAATCTATTCCTAGTAACCCAGATTGTTCCTTGAAATGGAAATAACTCATCCAATTTTTATCTTCCAGTTCTTCATCTGTCTGCATAAGTACACTGACATATGCACATACACAAATACCTACATAGGGAGAAAGGAAAAAGAAAACCATTTATCAAGCAGGAAAACTCTTAACTCTTGCAAAGCTTTTGGCTTGGATGCTGTAATACAAGCTTCTTGAGACTGCCCATGCATTTGCAAATACTGTTACCATAGGACCAATGACACATCTTGCAGCATCAAGACCTCCCATTTCCCCACGCAGTTCTTGCTGTGCTTTGGAAACTATGTCGTGATTGTTTTGCATATGGACTTGTGGCTCAACCTTCCAACTTCTGGAAGTGTAGTCAGGCAAATTTACAGTGAGGGGCCTAAGAAAATTACAGCCTTCAATTGGCATGGTGAAACAAGCTGCATTCCAGTTCTCATGCCTGTGGGATGGTTTCTCTCTTTTCTCCACTGGTATGACAGCTGTATGTCAACTGTGTGCTCTTCTTTTTCCTGTATGTTTAACTGCTTTTACTGTGCTTAAGACTTCATAAGTTACATCCCATATACAGTCTCAATTTCACATTTTCCTTAAAACTCATTCATTAAGCAATCCAAGCATTTAAAGCATACAGCAATGTCTGCTCAGTTTTTCCCCGAGTGTTATTACCTGTATGCATGGGTCCATATTATCTACTCACAAATGACCAAATCAATGCAATCTACTTACGTGACCAGGAGAAAAAAGGGGAAACAATCATGTTTTCCAACAATGGATGTCATCTAAACCAGCACAGGATACACCATCAGCACTTTAGAATTTACCACAGAGGCACTGCTTACTCCTTTCTTTGGAAAAAAAAAACCAAAACCCTGTGATTTATTCTTTCAGCCAACTGCTAAGATGAATAACTCTTGTATGTGGGAAAAAAGTACAATGAGAAATAACCAATTGTTCACTCTTGCTGTTTTTATGTACTTGCCCAGCAAAAATGACTATTGTAGTTCAAAATTTGGGGCCACAGCATTCTGCAAGTGGTTGTACCTCAGCTTTCACAGCTACAGATTATTTCAGCCTTGCATTAACTGGTTAACATACGTTTTACTGGCTATTCAAAGCAAGATTTTATCACTTCCTCCCCAAAGATGTAACTTCAGATTTCTGTGCAGGAAACCAGATATCTTAGTCTCAATCTTAAGCATCGATGAAAACAATCAAATCTATAAGATCAGAACAGCTCAGATGCACTATATTAATATCCTAAGCCACATGAGCAAGTCTACAAGGGCTGCTCCAAAAGTAAAGCTTCCCATCTTATTATGTTGGCTTGTGACATCAGAGGAAGATTGTTGGTGGTGTGGCAGTAGAAGTTGAACGTTTCCACCAATGTTCTGCTACGTGTTGCTGCCACGTGACAGATGGCAGCAGAAGGGCAGTCTGACAGAATGGTGTCTGGTATCAAAGTGCTGATGAAGCAAAGGGGTGACGCTGAACTCTTCCACGTGGAAAAAACAGCACTCCGACATTCATCAACACTTGCTGAATGTTTGTGGAAACCAAACAGTGAAGGTGAGCACTTAGTTAACCCAAAGAGTGGATTAATCCAGTTGTTAGCTTCTCAGAATTTCACACAACCTCACAACACTACGCAAAACAATCACTTGGATGTGTTTGCACAGACTCAAAGCGTTATTCTGTTCTATCATGGAAAAAAGGTTAAAAATAGCTTTGGTCTATTTTTAGACAAGGCAAAAGGGAGGTTATAAATCAGCTGAAATGCTTAGAAATTCATACTGTTGCAGTAACATTCTGACAGCACAAATAAGACTTATTCAAACATTCAATTTAATCAACTTTTTCCTGTGTTCCATTTTTTGGACTTGTTGTGCACTTGGTGAGAAGCTCTTGGACAGTTGTGGTGGTTCTTACTTAAGTCTATTTGTGTATTTGCTCATTAACTTGGTTAATTAACCCCCTTGCCTTGGTTCACTCACTCTTTCACTTAAAGTAACACAATTAAGAAAGAGGCCCAGACCTGCATTTAGCAAATAAATTAATCATCTCCCCACAGAAACAAGCAATGCCTTAGAGCTAGACTGCAGAAACTAATTTTGTAACTACATGACAAAAACAGCTGAACTAACACTTGGGGAAAAAGGTAAAAAAAGGAAGAAGGAAAGGTTAAAACCTACCATGTGGGATAAATTTAGCATTGCTTGTGGAGGTGCTGTAATCCATAGGAAGAACCAGCTATTCATAATCGTTCAAAATCAAACTTGAAGGATGTCTGTAGTTCAGCTTGAGTCTTCAAAATGCACCAAGTATCTAAGCCAAAATCCAAACACCTAACACCCAGACACTACTGCATCTTCCATAAACACACACAGAAGGATCAGATCACAAGTTATTCAGGACTAACTTTGTGCCCATGAGTGATCTGACTCAGAAAAGCAGTCCCTGAAGCTGAAGGGCTCTACTAACCTTCAAGTTACAGAGAACCACAGAATTGTAGGGTTTGGAAGGGACCTCTAGAGATCACGGAGTCCAACCCCCTGCCAAAGCAGCTCCCTAGCCCAGGTTGCACAGGTAGGCGTCCAGGCGGCTCTGGAACGTCTCCAGAGAAGGAGACTCCACCACCTCTCTGTGCAGCTGTGCCACTGCTCCGTCACTGCACTGGGAAGTTCCCACACACATTTGTGCTTCAGTTCGTGGCCATTTCCCCTCATCCACACCACTGCTGAGAAGAGTCCAGCCCTGTCCCTTTGCCTCCCGCCCCTTAGATATTTATAGCTGTGGATCAGAGCCCCTCTGAGTCTTCTTTTTTGGAGGCTGAACAGCCCCAGGTCTCTCAGCCCTTCCTCATATAAGAGTTCAAGTAAACACTTGCAGACAGAAATACAGTTGGAACCACGCTGGGGATGACTGAAACAGACAGGTATTTATCACCTACCTTGAGATATGCAGTTCAAGATACCACACTGACAGTACAAGCAGATGAAATACAACTGGAGTTCAGCTCTATCGCTGACCCAAAACCTGGAGCGATGGTAGGAAATGCCAGTGGCAGCTGTAGTTACCACACACACACCCTTCACGAGGTGGGCTGTGCCTTTACACGGACAGTTGACACACACCGCAGAGAAGCTGTTACGTGGCAGCAGAAATACATTTTTGAGCTACGCGCCCACGTAGAGAAAAAGCAAGACGGTTGATGGGGAAATGCCAAGTCAAAGTGAAAGTCCTCACAGCGCAGCCCTGCCCCGTGTGTCACACGCAATGCCCATGCCCCCAGCAGCACGCAGGGCCGGTATCTCTGGTGGATTCACTCCGCTCCCACGCTCTGAAAACCACAGCCAGCTTCATCGGTTAGCAAAACGTCCCGCTGTGTCACCTCACAGCGCAAGCTGCCCCGGCTGCTTCCAATCCCTGCTGCCTGCGATAACCTCGGGGGTAGAAGGAGCCCGCAAGGAAACGCGCCCGGTCCGGCTCCTCACCAGCCCGCACTCAGCAAGCAGCCCGCCCGTTCCACGCTTACCGCCCACCGGGGGCAGACCCGCTCCGCTGCCGCCTCCCTCCCCTCGGCCGCGGGCAATTTCAAAGCCTCCATAGCCGCTGCCCCAACAGCCGCCCGCGGGCGTGGCCTCCGCGGCGCCCCTGAGGTGGGGCGGTTTGTAGAGCTGACGTTAGCCCCGCTAATAAAAGGGGAACAAAACCTCCCCCTTCTCGTTGCTTCAGCTTCTCCCGCTGCTCGTGTGGAGTCTGAGCAGAAAGAAGCTGTATGTGTAACTAAGTACTGGGGACTTCACGTGAGGATTCACGGGAAGGAGCACTGCGACCCAAACGAGTCCTCACGTTACCCAGTGGTGTTAACCCTTGCTGCTGCAGTAGAAAAGCTTCTCATATCGTTTCTAAGCTTGTAAATCAAGATTTCTAATCTATCACAGAGTCTCAAGGGAGGCAAGAGCCTCTGCGTGGCCGCTGTGAGCCACTACAGTGCAGCACTTCACATTAACAGGCATATTAGCTTCTCTTGTAACCTTTTCTAGTCCGCTATTTAGTTTAACAGAAGCTGGCAGGACTTCATCTGAGTCCTGGTCCTTAAGTGACTGCAGAGGAACCGAGACCTCTCTTGGGCTGGCCTCCTACCTTAGAAATAAACCTCACTCAGAGGAGATCATATGGCAGCAGATTTATGGATGCTATCCAGGTCTCTCTGGCTCCCATAATTCAGGGCTTCAAAATCCTACACTCAAAACATATCCCACAAAGAAGATTTCAATGGGAGAGAGCTCATGCATCTCATGACAGTTCTGCACAGCAGTCGCCTTGGCTACAAGGGATCATCCCCTCATCCTGGTCTGCAAAGCCAATATTATTTTTGTGCACATTTGCCAATAAACCACTGAAAATACCTCTGTATAGATGTTGTAGCATGAACATTTCTTTTAGCCCAAATCCCTTAATCATGAAGTCTTCCCTAACCTTTTAATCAAGCTCACCACAACAGCAAATGTGACAGCTGAGATCAGCTTGCTCTGCTCTGGCAGCTCATTTATCAGAGGGAAGAGGCAACCAACATTCATAATTCCCACTAAAAGTTTGATTTGAGACAGTGAAAGTGTTCTTTCTTACACTGATTCACAAAAGAGTAACTTGAAAAAAAGATGCTTCCCAACTGGAAAGGAGGGTTAGTCTCTGTGCCACTCGGCCCTGCAGAAACATCCCTGCTCTGAATCACTGGGTAGCAAACCCTACATGTGTCCCTGTATAGAGCTACAGATGAGACTAGATTACAGTCCAGTTGTTTACAGCACTTAAAGACTGTAACATCTGTAGTCTTTTACTCCAGGCTACTTTAAGTGTTCTGCCAGTCTTGTATCCAGCCAGACTGGTATCTGTAGGTTTTTTTTTTCCTTCCTTACTGCTAACTTCCATGGATAATTTATTTTGTCTAATAACATATCAGGAAAGCTTTTGGCATGTGACACTTCACGCATCATTTCTGATTGTTTTGATTTATAAAAGTACATATCGAAGTGTATTTAATCAAGATAAGCAATTTGCACATAATAGTCTCTCAGAGAAGCATTAGCATTAACAAATATGTTAATGACTAGATATTGATTCTGCCACATTAGGTAGGTGCATTACTCCCCAGCATGCCCTTCTGCTTCCTTCCAACATCAAATAGGAGGAATGAGCTCTTCAGAATAAGAGTGTTTATGGTGGAGGCCAAGCAATCAAGTAGAAACCATTGCAGCAACTTCTTACAATGATACCAGCATCGAAGTTCAAGCTTTTACTCAGGGCAGGCAGATAAGGACAGACAAGCATATGAACATTAAGAATTTATCTCCCAGTTTTAGACTCTAATCACGCTTCCTACTTTATTATCTGTAGGGTTTCTCACCTTCCCATTACACTGAGAGTCTGACCATGTCCCACTAGCAACAACTGTACTACTTTCTTCACAGGTGCATCTGATTTAGTTTTTCTTTCATCCTATTTTCGGTAGGAAAGCTCCTGCAACTCACACTGGTTTTCACCACTCTTGCAATTCCTTCCATGCATAAAGGACTTCAGTTATTAGGCTTAGCAATATTAGCAGTCAAAACAAATAGGAAAAAAATCTTAGTTCATTTTTGTTAATTTTATTTTCCTTCCCTTGAGGGAATTTAAGTTATTGAAGATGTTTCTGTGGGTAGAAAGGAGAAAAGAATGAATCTACAGTGGCCACATCTGGTGTGTTATGAATCCAAACGCACAAGCTGATCATCACTGTACATCACTCTTCCATTCCAAGATGTAAACCAGCTCTCTATTGTATTAAATACACATATCATAACAATGAAATCATCATGTAAATACCTGGATGGATCATGTATCTTATCAAGATCTTACTACAAATCCTTTGGCAGGAGTCTGAAATAGCTGCATTAGTGCTTTGGAGGCCACAGTTTCAGAACTGAAAAATTCACAAGTGTGGCTCATTAAATCCTCTTAAATGAGCATGTAATGCACATGTGCTTTCGTTCCTCATCCCCCAGCCTGTCTCCTTGCCATCTCTGAGAGGAAGTCTCAACAATGGAAAAAGGCAAGTGACCACTGGATAGGATGTATAATCCATACCTGGAGTGAATAATCAACTGTTCTCCAACATATAAACGACCTCACATTAAACATACTGGAAGTGTAAAACACTCTGTTCCCCAAACATCAGGCCAACCAGTCACAAGTTCTAATAGCTAAGTCTGGGAAAGGGTGGATCCTGGCTCCACCCCTTCCAGTCACTCAGGTGCACTGCATGCACCTGAGATCTCCTGGGCTGGTCCTGCCTTCCTACCAGGTACTCAGTCACTGCTTCAAGCTGTGACTTAGCATTTCCACTACAAGGTGCAACTCCCTTTTTGAAGTCTATCTCTATCCTGATACCTTCAGCTAACGACACTTTCTTCCAGTCCACACATTAACTCCTTTCCTCCCTTTGGATGGCATCTTTCATGTATATGGCGGGCTCCCACAGAATAGTGATGGGCTCAGGTTTTCTCTTTTGATTGATACCTTTGCCCACCCGTTTTCTTGAGAAAGAAAATCCACATGAATACTTTTTAAAACCAGGAAAGTATCATTTTTCCTCCTCTACCTAAATTCAAAATATATCAGACTTTCAGAGCTCAATATCCAGCTCCCAGTTCATCATCCATGAAGCAGTTCACTTGCCCTCAGTTCAGGAAAACACACATTTTCTTCTCCTGTGGGTACTTTTTCTTTACATCAATTAGTCTTCTTACAAAGACAATTGGTAGTTTTAGGATCTGACATATTTATTTGAATCTGTGCCTTAAGGATTTCTTCCTTTTTGTGTATACTAAACCAGAGGCCAGCTGAGGCTGCAGCTCAGCACGAGTCCCAGTGCTGTGTGCCAGAGCAAGACATTGCACACAGAGTCACACTCAGAGCACACAGCTAGTGGAAGTAACAGTTGTGAATTGAAGAGTACTTGCCATTTTCCAAGATAAGGTGATAAATGAGAAGTGACTGATCCTCCCATAAAAAAAAAAAGTAAAATAAAAAAACAATAAAACCCAGCAGCATAAGACATAAAATTCCCAGCAGGGGCACTAGCTGAAAGCCAAGAAAAAGAAGACATGTACACAAAAAAATCCAAGGAGGAAATCTTCTAAGCAATCACCAATCAGAAACAAATAGTAAAGCAGAAAAAGCAGAAAATCAGATCATTTGATAGGGCTAGCAGGAATGTGTTGATTTTTTATGGGAGCTAGGAGGGGAAAAATAACAAACAAAAGCCATTGTTTAGTCCACCGGGTTAGCGCTCATCAGTAGAAATGAATACATTTCCATTTGCATTTGCTTTTATGATAATGGCATCTGTGAGATCCAAGGATATCAAATACAACAAGAGGTCCTGACTTATTGGAGGCAGCCAACATCAGGATAATCTTGTTAGTCTGAAGCACTGTAGTACTCTTGGCTACTAACTACTGATGTACAAGAAAGTAAGGAAAGCTTGGTATTATCAAGATCTGCTTCTTGGGAGAAGCAAAACTTTTTAATATATATTTTTCTTTTTATTTATTCATGCAGTGATATGTCAGGATCAATTCATCACAGAGACTGAAGAATGTCTGTTTAGAAAGACAAGATGGTTCAGGGTTCAAGGGAGATACTGGACTGTGTTTTGCACATCCAGCATTTAGGAAGACAGTATCCAGCTGGCAATGGAGTTCACAGCTAAAATTGTAATTACATTTTGACTCAGGTGGGTTTGCTGGAACAAGAGTTATATACCTTTAAAACTTGCTCCAGTCTTAAATGAATTAGCAGTTTTAGGAGTTTAGCTTAGGCTAATGATTTCAACTGGAATGCAGTAGTTTCTCCCAGGTAGAGGCATATTGCTGGGTCAGAGTCTGGCTCTTCAGCGTTTAGGAATCCACACCTGTCAGAAAATATTTTGTTATGCTTGGAAAGAAGACTTCAGCCTTGAGGTTTCTTATTTAAATTGCATTTATATTATTGACAGATGCTTGAGCAATTCTTGAAATTTATTCCGGTTACAAATGGTCAAAATAACAACCTCACTTCCCACTGTGTCAGATCTTGAACCACCTTATGAAAGTTAATTTAATAATGATTCTTTCTTGCCTGCTGTATCTGCTGCCTGGGTCATTTAAATGAGACCAGGGAGCTCTTGACTTCATTTTAAATAATATATAGATTTTTTTAAGCTACTCTTTGATGAGGAGAAAGGAATTAGATGCTTCCCCCTAAATCATGGTGCTCTGTAATTATAGCAAGGCTAAGCATCAAAGGCCATATTCTCTTTCATTTGCACCCATTGAAATCAAACCTAAAGTATTAAGCTACTCTAGATAAAATAATAATAATATCCCCTAAGTTTCAGAAAGTTACAGTGTCATCTTCATAAATGAAAAGTATTACTTCTCAGGAAGGGCAAGCTCCAGCTAGGTTAATAACACTTTTCAACTCTGTTGGCCCTGAAACAGCACCTGGATTTTTGCACAGAAGAGCTCAGCTGTTCCCTGCATTCTTATGTCTGTGCTTTGGCTCTGCATCTGAACTTTAATGGGAAAACATCACAAAACTATCCAGTAAAAATCTTTCTGCTATACTCAGTGTGATATACCTGATTCAAAAACAGATTGCAGTCACTGCCAGTCTGCTAATTTAAGTTTCTGTAGCCTGAAATATGTGAGGGATTCCTAGGTTGGATGGGAATTATCAGTCATCCCACAGTACCATGTCTGCATTTTTTCTCATCACAAGTACAGAGGTACCCCCTACCTTTTCAGGTTTGCACTCCTCCAGTTACGTGAAGAACAGATGGCAAATTTTGGGAGGAGCTGTATAAAACATATGTCTTATAGCTGCACTTTTGTGGTTAGACACAGGTGTGAATTTTCCTGCCCTGCACACTCCTGCCTCTCAGGATCACCTTCATGAATAAAACAGCCACTCTGAACTGCAGACCAAGCTGATGGCTGAAGTTCTTGGAAGGGAAACAGGGGTCTGGCTGTCACGTTTTTCTATTATTTCCCAACCCATTTAGAGTGGTTTTGATGAAGCCCAACCTCTGAGCTATTGCCATCTGGACAGTCACTTCAGGAGCTACATTCAACCTGTCTAAAGTGGAGAAATAGTGGGAGACTCGTAGTGTTAGGCAGGTGATGGGGCTTGGACATCTTAAGGGTCTTTTCCAAAGTAAACAATTCTGATTCTCCTGTTTGCTGTAGTAGCTTGTGAATTAATCTTTTGGTTCCCTTATTCTTTACTTTGTAAGTGTGAGTAAAGGCCAAACCAAAGAAATGTTGGGGATTTTGAAGAAGAAAAGGAGGAAACACAGATGTGGAATGGAAGAGGGTAAGGATGTCAGAGAAACACTCCTGAGCCTCGTCAGGCAGCTGAGGAGGCATTTTGCTCTGTGTTTGGCACAGGCACAGCTAGCTGTTCTGAAGTTTCACAGTCATCATGAGATATCTTTCATTACATCATGCACTAGAGTGATACAGAGCCGTTGGCAAATGCATACATTCACAGGCATGCTTACCAAAAATACTGAGATTATGCATGCAGCTATGTATTTCAGAAACAGTCCAACTGGCTCTTCAGTGCTTTAACACGGGCTTTTTCACATCAGCTCTGTTTACCATTCTGTGACATTTATTGCTTTTGAGAAATGTCTCAAAATATTTTAGGAATAGAGTTTAAGCATTACAGCAACATGAACCAAAAATTCCGATTTTCAGTGCTAGTGGTGAGAAACAAGATCTTAATGGTTTGGTGGTAAGAGAACATAACATAAACCACCAGATTTGGGGTTCCCTGTAAGCAGCACCACAGGGCCTCTTCTTTTTGATGTTGGACACCTGTTTATTCTCTTACTTGTGCTGAGTGCTTAGTATTTCTGAGCAGATTGCTTCTAGAAGAGTATCCCAGGAGACCAAACCTGCTATTGGTATCCTGCATGTTCTCTGAACCTGGGGTGGGAGAAGGTTGCTTGTCACTGTGCCCCTTCTATCTGCTGTTACCAAATGGGCAGCAGAGCACTCCCACGAGTGTCAAATTTGCTTTTTTCTTTAGACTTTAAAATCTGCTCCATATCAATCCCCTTATTTAGCAGCTATTTTTTTCCAGGTTTTTATTTTATTTTATTTTATTTTATTTTTGCTTGACTATAAAGATGTCTAAGTTGTTTGCTCTTCTTCCAGTATTACCCGCATTTTCTTGGCAAACTTGTGGAAGGAAATTAGGAAAAGGTTACGAGGAAATCAGAAGTTGCACTGTGACTCACTTAGTGGAAGCATCTTGTCCGACTCCAGTAATTTTTTCTGACAAATTTGAATTTATTTCAATAACAAAATTATTCAAGATGGATAATAAGGTTTTTTCAGGAAGGTTTGTCACTTGCATAAAATCCAGGCAGAGAAAATCCAACATACTGAAAACCGTAGGTTGTCGAGTTCAAAACCAACCTTTAATTTTATGACTCACTTTTTATACTTAAAATTAACTGGATGTGCATTCTTGCAAGAACGATTACATTTAGATAATAGCATAGAGGTCCAAATCTGAGGTCAGGAATCAAATGTATGTTTTCAACATAGGATGGCTAAGTGTCTAAATTGATCCTAACTGCCACTACCTGTAATTTTGTGCCTGCAATTAAAAGCAAGGAGCTTTCTGTTCTCATTCTTATTTTAAAATTTGGTTCACACAACTCATTTATTAGAACCGTCTCGTTAGAGTATTCAGCTGCACATAATGACACCAAAACCCAAGGCTGGACATGCATGACCAGTTGATGATACCAGAATAGTACATCAAAGAAAGTGTCTTGTAGATGACTGGTCAATAAATCTGCTTGACAATTTAATTGATATAATTGATAAAATCCATATAACTGCTAGGGAGGAAATTGAATTACTTTATACAAATCAGATTGGGATTTAGATTAAAATTTTCTGGGTCAATTCTGTTTCATGCAAATTATGTTATGGAGGACCCCCTGGTTTGGAATACGTTTATTAAGCTTTCTCATAAAAGGTGTATTAATTCATGCAAAATAGCAGAACCTAGGATCCTTACACACAGCTTCTCATGTGGTCTTCAAATCTCCACATCTGCATGCATAAAAATGCCGCAGTAACCACAAGTACTATTACTGTTTTATGTTTACATGATCAGACCGTGTCTCAGGAGACACAACAGGTTGTAGTAATGCTTTAATAAGAGACCGTTAAAGCACTCTTCTTCTGTGTTGTTCACAAAGGCTTTTTACTATACTGATTGTAAAGCTTTCAGACTTCATTCTGTCCTAAACTAAAAGGAAGATGGCTGGAGCAGTGGAGGTCTGTGGCTTGCATTCTACAGATTGAAAGAATAAATAATTACAGCAGCTTCTTCTAGACTTAAAACCCATGGTAGAAAATACATACAGTGTTGTTCTTTTGGGCTGTTTCGTTGTTGTGGTGGTTTTCTTTGTGTTGTTTTTTTTTCTACTCTGCAAGCTTTATGGAGAACAAAAGAATAATTTGCTCTTTCTGTTGTGTACAAGGAATGGAATGATTTTTGCTGATGTTTTTGTGACAGTGCTTCAGGACCATCCCAGCACCTGAAGGTATGATTGCTTCCGCCAGCTCTCAGAGTTCTCTATTACTTTCTGATACAGGGGACATTAATGGAAGAAGGTTGGTAATTCTGGCATGCAGCCTTGGAGGTCCTTGAATATACACTGACATGAAAGCAGAGACATATATGAAGCTGCTGTCTGTCCCTCCTCTTTGAGAGCACAAAGCCTGGGTGCTGCTCTGCTCCCACAGCCTGCTCGAGGGAGGCTGTGCTGCAATGAAGAGGAAGATGCTTTTCTTCTCTTATGGGAACATAACACCATCTACCAGTTGTCAAGGAAAAGCAATGGTCACAGGCCTGCTGCTTGTGTTTACATGACTGCATACCAGCTGCACGGTAATACTGTAATCAAAGCTGTTTGGGCAATCATTGTTATGCTGGTGCTGTTTAGCAGCTTGCTTCCAATATTGCATTACAAAAATTACATATTTCATATAATCAGGTCTGTCTCTTACTTAATCATCCTACTCTACGTATAAATCTTTAAAATGGACAGGTCTATAAATCACATGCATTTTTCATTTACCGTTTCTTCTAAGCCAGGCAGTTTCTTATTTAAATTGCCATATGAATAAATCTAATAATCCTTATTCACTTACATCATCTCAAACTTTAAATCTAGTTCTGACTGAGGTCATAAGTGAAACCAGTATTAAGGGCAAAACTAGCAGCTGTAACAACTATAATAGCTCACCAAATTATATTAACGGGCTGAAATAGCATTAAAAATGAGGAAAAATTGAATTACATTATTAAAGCATGCTATGCTGAATCAGGCAAACATTTGGCCTAAACAGAGATCCTGAATGTGCATGTCCTGAGTTTATCATCACTCTATTCCATATGCCCAGGAAAAACGAGGAATAAAGACACTTCTCCAAATATGTCTATTTATAAACTGTGTTTGCATGTGTTATTATATGGACTTCTAAAATGCAGTTCAAGGCAACTGTCCTGACAGCAAGAGCCAGAAATATACATCTTGCTGAAGGATGGGCAGGTTTGCTGGTCTTACATAGAGTGTGATGCTGAACCTTTTGTTCAGCAATATAGGAGATCCCATGGAAGAGCTGTCAAAATTATTCCTTCCTCTTCTGAAAAAAATAAAATGAAATTGTTACTTAAGAAAATAGACTGACTCGAGCAACCCGTCTGCCTTACAAACAAGTTACCAAAAAATTACATGAAAATTCATACATAAACGAAAGAAAAAGAATTCTTTGGTGCAGGAAACAGTGACCCATGTTACTATCTGATGGTTTTATTAATTGTAGCTTATGTCATATGATCTGAGCTATGAGAAACGATGAAAAAAACCACACTCCTCTTCTGCTTTTGCTGTAATATCCCTGCCAAAACACAGCATTAAATAGTTGTCATAATTTTGTTCATTTTAGCCATATACTTACAATATCATTACATTTATATTGTATTTCTACAAATTGAAGATCAAGGACCTGCAAGAGATGCCTGGTCCTGAATTCTGGTGGGGAGCACTGGGACCCTCAAGATTTTAAATGCACCTGATGGGAAGAACCACATCTGTGCATACAGATGAGACGCTGCAAACATCTGCTGTTCTCTCAGAAGGGACAGCAGTGGCTTTGTAAGCTGTTCACGACAACCTCGAGGAAATCATATTAAGTCTTTGTGCTTCATTTTCTCTCCCATGTCACTGATATTTTCTGTGAATTCGGGAAGGCCAGCAGCTATCACAGATAAATCCAGCACACAGGAGCTAGTGATTTTCACTGTGAAGTGTCTTCAAGAGGTGAGCTAATGGGGCTGGGTGATGCCCCCCACCTGCCTGCCCTTTCAGCAGGATGTTCAGGGCTGCTCACACAGGTGCCATTCCACGGAGATCAGATGTGGAAAAAAGTGCACCACTCCATCCCTGTGCCAATCTGTCCTCGCTCTTAAAGGTGGACGGAAATTTTGTGGACAGGGATCCTCAGTTTCAGAGCTAATTTACTTTTAATGATACAGAGAAACATTTGGGGTTTTGGAGTGAAGGCACAGAAGGAGCAGTTCTGATAAGAATGCCTATGGAAAAAAAATCCCTTTCTGTATCCATCTGCAACCCTCCATGAGCAGAGAGTTAACAACCCTGTTCCTTTCAACTGCCACCGAAAAAAAAATAACTTGGGAGCTGCTGGAAGTCGCAGCCCTCGATTACACCAGCCTTCAGCTGAGCATCCTGACAGAAATCCCTGCTGGAAAGGGCATGGTGTTACAGGGAGCCTTCCCTGAGCATGGAAAGTGCCATCTCCTGCCTCAGATCTCTGTGAAGCACCCACTGCTCCTCTGGGGGCTGCATAGCCCAGAGCTGCTCGCTGCCCTCTCTCTGGCAGCGTGGCTTTGAAGGCTGAGTGAACCAGCACAGCCAGTGGCAATCCTAGCTGTGAAAGTGGGAATTTGAAGCCGGTGGGACAAGGAGGGAAACTTTTATCCTTGTGAGGCTGCCCTTGTTCAGCCTGGCTGTATGTCTGTGTGTGCAGAGGTGGATCAGGCTGGGATTCCATGCCAAGCTTGGTTCAAACTCAGCCCCAGTATAACTCCTCCAGCATAACACGTGGCAATGAGTTAAAGCATTGTGCTTCAACCAAAGAGATGCGTTTTGTGCCAAGGATCTGGGCATCATTCAAGTTCCTCCCAGCACGGTGATTCACATTCAGCACAAACAGGGATATGATGCACTGTGCTGTTCAACATCTTCTATGTCTCAGTGTCAGTGATTAACTTTCTATAAACTCTGACATGCCTCTACATTAATGGGAATAAATGAAATCACAGAGCAGTTGAACCCATTTAATTACAGGACCACATGGTACAGTTTCAAAATGAAATATGTCTGTTGCTCCTTTTTTTTAAACAAATAGATAAATACACTCATGTCAATGCAACGCCTTCATGGTCTGCCAGTAAACAAAGCAGCATTGGTAGGCAGGCTTACAGAAGATCTATGAATGTAATTTCTGAGCTATTTTCTTGCATTAAATTGGATGCTCTCGACTGCAGTTTTCCTCAAATAAAACACTGGAGACCTTCCCCCTCTGGAAGAAGTTGTTAATATTTTTGAATCAAAGCACTGTAATCATGCTCTGTACCTTTAACATGATATCTAGCAGCACCTGCCAGTCTTCACTGCCAAGAGATAAAGAATGGTGTTCTGTGCTGTATGAACTGACAGCAAAAAAGGAAACAAACAGCTGATGTGAAAAGTCTTCATTCTGTCAGACTTAAAAAGGCCTCTGCTTTGTATCCTGTCTGCCTCTGCCCTCAAATGCTGAACATACTTTTGGGAGCCGTATAAATAAATAATGTTCTTATTTGATGGTAGCTTTCTGGAAAGGCTCATTTGTAAAGTAGAGAAGTGGCTTCGCAAAGATAAGTCATAATCTCCCCTTCTACAATCCCTGTCATGGATTTAATCAATAGCACAAACTCCTTGAGACAGAGATTAGCATTTGAATTTAGGTCACCACAGTATCTAGCCCCAAACAGGTCTGATGCCTTATTCTATGATGCTGATTCCAGAGCTCAGCTGACTGTGGCAGTTCTTGATTGGTGCTAGCAAACAAAAGTGTAATGCAGATATACACAACCCATTGCACACAATTGGCCAGGATTATTAGTTATTATTTGTTGTCATTGTGCAAATAGATTGCGTTATTCCAGATATCAGCAGAAGCTAGGTGAAGTAATCAATGTTACTTCATTGATAAGATGAAGAAACAGGAGAGCTGAAAAAAAAAAATGTTGTGAGGGAGGGAATAAATGTGAGAGATTAGAGAACACTAAAAACTAAACAAATATCACATCCAGTGTGAAAGTTTTGCAAATGAAGTTGGGCTGAAATTGTCATACATTCTTCAAACAGAAGAGCCTGTGGCCTTATTTCAGTGTATACACATTTTTAACCTAAAAATCTGTTGTCTTCAGAATCAGATTTTTTTTTCCAACATAATTAAATCATCTGATCCTGTATTTCTCTGATGACATAAGTAAGTTGACAGCATGAACATAATACACGCAAGGGTTTGGGTCATAGATTTCACTTCTTACTTCTCTTTCTCTGTTGCCACTCTGACAATTGTTCATGTTGGGTTCTAATAAATACCATGTCTTTTCAAGACTGCATCATTCTTTGGCTGCTTTTACACTTCTGTGTGGAAATCTTCTAGCTAGTGAAAGGTATCTACTGCCCATTGCACTGCCTTGTGGGATAACTAGCAGGTTTGCACATGACCACTGTAAGATTACTTGGTTTTTTTTTTTGTTTTTTTGGGTTTTTTTTGTGTGTGATCTTCTTATTTTGACAAGAAGGTCTTGAAGATATAGTCATCTCTGTGTGCCCAACTGAAGCTGTTTGTTCAGACCCTCTGGACTGGTGTGCTCACAAAGAAAAAGAATTGCCAGCACATGCTCTTTACAGGCATAAGTTACACTAGCAAATCTCTTTTAATGGCGATGAGGTGTAGAGTTCACCTAATTCTCTCCTAATGCTTTCCTTGTCTCTTCTCTCTGTTCCTCATATCCTCCCTATACTCAAGCAGCATTCTGCACTTGGATCAGCTACCCCATCATTAAGCTAATTCCTTCTTTGCTTTCAAAACTCTCTTCAAATATCTTCCTTCCATTTAGGTTTCACTTGGTGTGCCCTTTGGCACTACCTGCAACAGCCTCCCCTTCACTTGATCTTTCTGTTCTTACCCTGTATATTTGAATTAAATTATCTCCTTTGTGGGCCAGAGGTCTTGCTTCCTATGCCTTTAAAAAGAGATGTTTTCATGTCTGGTACTGCAGAACTAGTGGAGTGCAAGCCAAGAAGAAAATGTTTTTAATTCCGTTCTGAAATTTCAGCTGTAATTTTGCTGTTGGATAGGCAAGCTGATACCACCATTTTAAAGCTATCAGTGTAATCTGCAGAAGCAACCTCTGCCCCCAAGCTTAGCAATTAGAAAATGGGAGAAGGCTGCTTTCCATAAATGTGTTACTATTTGCAAAGATCTAGATACAGAAATGAATATCTATTCACACGTATTCTTGTTCAACAGCCAAACCCACTGAACACACCCCTGACGTGAAAGAACAGGAGGTATGTCAATTACTGTAATCCTTAAGTTATTCATATCTTTTAAAATCTTCTATCAGAGTCTTAGGTGTTTCTTCATAGGTGGTTTCTGCACTTCCTCTAAAAAGCAAAATAAAACATTGCTTTAGTTCAATAAAAGCTATGCCCAAGGAGCTACTATTTGTTACTAGGAATTAATTAATCGGGAGGATCAGCCCTTTGTCTTGCAGACCTAAAAGGAATTTCAGAACATCAAACTCTGCATCTTGCCTCCAGAAGGCATGTACAGGAAAATGCTCTGCTTCTTTTCCCCAGAAGGCATTCAATTATTCAAGAGACAGTAATGTAGAAGACAAGCAGAGAAAAACTTTCTCCTTCAGTGACTGAAAGAAACCCTTTCATATCTGACTCTATCAGGAAGATGCAGATAGCAAATGATTTTCTATTTAAGAACCTTAACATCAATACATCTGTTACCTGCAAAAGTAATCCCTGAACAAACATATGAGTATGCAAAGAAGGGAAAAAAAATAGTATCTATTTATGACTTACATAGGTAGGAAAAGGCAGAGCTGGTAGAGAGTAAGACAGTAGAGCCTGAGGGCATATGTTTTAAAGACCACTCTTTCTCCAAATTAAACAGGTATGCAGACAATTCTTAATGTAAAGCTTGGATATACACAACCACAGTGGGATTTGAAAGAAAACGGAGGTGCTCTCCTTTGTTCACCTGCAGAGCTCCTATGGACTTAATCCCCAGTATCACAGCAGAGCCTCCCCTCACTGGACTTGGCTCTGTGAGTGCAGCTATTCTCATGGTTGAGATCTCTGTGCTGGTAAAACAAGATTTAATCTGAATATTAAATTCTTTAAAACCTGACTGCACAGTCTCTTTCCAGTGCTTCTCAAAGTGACGTGTCCCTCCTGGAGGCCATTGATACTTCCATCACTAATGCTATAAACGCCTTATTTCACCAGCTGTGTAATGACCTGGACAGAATATGAAAACTGCCAAGTCCAAATGCTTGGAATAATGAAGAATGTTTGGAATAACAAAGACAGCACAGGAACAGCATTGCCAACATCAGGCCCAGCCATCTTGGGCTCTCCAGCTTCAACCCCAACCATCTGCATGTGAAAACTAAGTGCCAACTCAGCAGAAAATCCTAAGCATGAGCTTCTCTGTCCTGTTCCATGCCGGGTCAGAGCTGCAGTAGCTCCTCAGGCAGGAATTAAGTCATGCCACACACTGTATCTCTAAATCATCGTTACTCATGAGTGCTAATGATATTTAATATGCTTTGCTTCTATACCATCTGCCAGCATACTCATATTCCTCACAATATGCATTACAGGAGCAAGACAGAAAGGAGAGGCATCAGCCTCCAAATCCCTTTTTTTTATTTTGTCTAGAATCTGTATTGTTTTGTTTTGCTTTCTGCAGGAATTTAGGACTTTTTTTTTTTTTGAGAGCGAGAGAGAGAGCAAATAAGAATCTGAATGCAATTATTCTGCTTGCATATACTAATCAAATAATTGGAGATGCTTAATATCTCTTTTTGGAATGTTAATACATATGGTTCTCCATGTGCAGGTATAATAAGTAGAGGCAACACTGGGAAAAATAAAAGGGAACAACATCAACAGAATAGGAGATCAAATCTCATGGTTAGCAATTGGCTCAACATCTGCCTAGAAAGTCTGTTGTAACACTGCTGCCAGATAAGACTATCTATTATATATTAGTCTAGCAATGGCTTTTGGAATATGATCGTCAAAAAGCCAGGCTTGAATGACAAATTTGTGTTATTGACTCTCTGGACAGATGGATTTTATGTGCCACTACTGAATCAGTGCTGTTTGAAGCATCCTGAGGCATCCAGCTCTCCTGGCAGGATTTAAACAACTGAGATCATTAGGCAGGATTCTTTTTTTTCTTGAGATGTGCATCTAGAAAATTATTGTAATGCCATAATCAGTCATCAAGAAGTACACAACTGCAATTAGCAGTCCAACTTGTGGGATGTCACATTCCATTGTTATGGGAAGAAATCTCATTTTTTGGCACTAAAGGGATACCCTCAAAGTTGTTAGTTGAGATAAACATCCCAACATATCTCCAGTGTGAGTCACGTCTCCGGGCACCTTGTCTTCACTCTGTCAGCACACTGCAACTTTTATTAGGCTGAGTATAACTGGTTATAAGGAGCTGGAAAAACTCCCCCAAATCCTTTTCTAATTTTAAGCTCGGTGAGTAAGTTGGCCAAGATTTTTCACCTCCTTTGTTTGCAAATTGACCATAACAACAGTTTTCATGAAACTATTTCTTACTAGAAAGTGGTCCGTGGGCATGATGTATTTCCACTTCTCTACAGATTCCGTGATTCTCTTTCTGATTGTACACTCTTTCTTTTTTTCTTCATTTTCTCTCTCCAGACTCTAACTACACTCAATCTACATGCATCATTAACCACCTCTGTACATGCTGTCTGTCGCTGAATTGTGCTCAGGCTCTGTTCTTGCTGTTCTTTACCCCTATAAACCTGTGGAGTCATCCAGACCCACGCAGAATGAATGTAGAATGCTCTCAGTTCAGAAGGGGAATATCTTATGCTTATATATATCAGTTTGTACACTGACAAATACGTACTTAGCTGTGAGGTAATGTAAAAAGAGCAATCCCTCATGGTTCACCTTATTTTTTCACATTTAGCTGCTAAGGGGCTCTAACGATTTTGCTAAAGATGTATAAAACTTTTCTTCTCTTATCCTACCATTCCTTTTTCCTACTTCACTAACCTATTCTTCATTTTTAGCAGAGCTATCATTTCCATAAAGCAGCATATTTGCTTGAGAAGGAGTAGTGTTGACAGCACGGTGATAGCAGCATTTATATTTCTTGCAGATACAGAAATGTACTTAAACTGTGATGTTGTGGTAGTTAGATGTTGAACAGCTTATGGCTTCCCAAGCCTATTTCACCCTTTTGAGACCCATTCAGATACTGCATCCCTCCGTGTATGATGGATCAGTGCACAGTAATTCCAGGTCTGCTGGCAGTGCTGGATGTTGGACTCAGGTCTCATGGTTTCTATCACTTGGCATCAGCCCTACCCAACCTCCCTTGGTCACGCCAACCAAAAGACTCTCAGGTAGTCTCTATACTTGGAAGCTCTGTTCTTCTCTTCTAACCCGGAATAAATCTCTTAATTGCAGGTTTGGGCTCTGCAGAATGCTGGAGCTGCCAAGGTTATCACGTAAATGCAGCAGGGAAATGGGCATGCTGCTGCCCCAGGAGAAAAGAAAAGCATGTGAAAAATGAATTACACTATCTTGGGCTCTGAGCTCTACTCTTTGCTTTTATGACTCCTGACAATCCTGCAATCTTTTGTTACTTTTGCTAGAAAAACTTGGACAGTGCTACTGACATGGAGACAAGGCAGTGAATCACGATGGCATTTCCTTTTTTAGGGCAGTGGCTTCCACAAGTAGGTGGCTAAAACTGAGAAATAAAGTTGGAAAGAAATAGCATGCCTGAAATTGCTTTAAAAGAGAGGGAAGAAACAGACTGTAGATCAAAGTGCTATCTATTGTTCATAGCAGAACAGAGTTGTGTTAGCAACCAGCCTGGTCCAGGAAGGTTTAGCAAGGGTGTATGTGATGGGCACACAGAAACGAAAGAGCTAATCAGGGCTGCAGCAAGCTCCAGGCCGGACTTAGCTGTTGCTTCCAATGAACTAGAAAAATCAAACATATGTGTTTTGGTTTGGTTTTTTTTTTTTTTCTATGAAACCTTTGACTGTCTTATCTATAGCAATGCTTCTAATACAATGCTGAATCTTGTGAATGGTCTCAGGCTCTTTCTGTGTATGGTACCCAGAGGATTTGTTCCTCCAGTTGGTGACTTCCTTTAGATTGCTTCACAAGTGCACCAGAGACGTACAAAACAAAAACCAGAAAAATCGGTCATCTCCAAAAATAAGTATTTCAAGTGGTGGCATCTTTATTGCCATACAGCAGGTGGGGAAACCCTAGGAGCGGAGACTTGAAAACAACAGACAAAAAAAGTATTAGTTCCATTTTCTGTTCCTTTATTACAACCTCTCCTGAAAAGCTAGAAGTCCTAACAGGTCTGTTTGTCTGCTTTCTGTATCAAGTGTCCATCTAACCTGAGTCTATTGCTGCCTCACTTCCAGGTATTTGCCTTGACCACGTCAAAACTTATCAGCGTTCTCATTTCTTCCCTGCTGCAAATCAGGGCTGTTTCAGATAATGCTTTATGAGCTGTTGCATTATTTAGTGGCTGGTGTCACTGAAGTGTTTGTAGGTTTTAATCGAGCATTACTATACAGCTACGTGCTCCAGAGCACACAAAGCCACTGGCTTCTTATCTTGGGGTTTAGCTCTGAAGACAAAAATAAACCTGAAACACTCTGGTGAAGTGTAGGTATGCAAAGCTTTGTTTCCTGTATGGTATACAAAACCACCGTAGTCTCAGTGCTGTGGGCTGCCTACATGCCTGGCTTCACCCAGGGTTGGTTTGTCTGCTTTCCCAGGCAGGTGGGAGCTGCTTATAGGCACTAGTTTCTTGGCAGAGCTGCTGGCTACTTCCTGCCGTCAGTACCTGACTCCACCTATTCTCATGCTGGGACTTAATGTGCTGTACAGTGACAAAAGATCACATCAGCCAGGCCCATCTGATGTTCACCAGCTTTGGGGCTGGTAGGCATGGGCACAGAGACCACTCACACTCAGTGTGGGCACTAGTATTAAAGGACAGTCTCTGCCCAGTGGCTGTTCTGCCACACTGAAGAAAGGCACCAACCCAGCTTAAGTGCAATTCTTGGCCTCCTCTGTTAGGACTCTCCCCACTTGGCACTGAGGGAGCAGCTCACTAGGCCTAGATTGCTGCATGGCATCAGAGGCACAGCACCACAACCAAGTGACAATAATCTAGTGCTAATAAACAAACAATAATCTGGCGTAGCTTTGAATTATGCAGCAGTGAAAAAACATTTGTTTTGTAATACGCAACATTTATGGCAGCAGTTCTGCTCATTCAGGAGATATAGTTAAGTGTCCTGTGATGATGTAGACATGGCACAGGATGATTTCCACATTGATCTACACTGGCAGACTTCTAGAAATCTCTTGGCCAAACTTTTCACTTCTTTGCTCCCAGTGTCCTGTGTCCACTAGCGGCCTCACTGCATCATCTGTTCAACTGAGTGGGGTGAGTGACACTCTCCTTCCCTAAATCCTAAGTGGGTGGGCAGGGATTCCTGGCAAGAAGGAGAAGTTTGAGTTGGCCCTGTCACTGGAGGCTCTGCTGCACACCTCAGCTCTCAGAGAAGAGGCTGCACCTCATGTGCTATGTTCAGGTTTGGGCCCTTCATTACAAGAAGGACATTCAGGCCCTGAACTGTGTCCAGAGAAGGGCAATGAAGCTGTGAAGGATCTGGAGCACGTCTTATGGGGAGCAGTTGAGGGAACTGAGGTTGCTTAGTCTGGAGAAGAGGAGGCTCAGGGGAGACCTCACTTCTCTCTACAACTGCCTGAAAAGAGGTTGTGGGAAGGTGAAGGCCCCTTCTCCCAGGTAACAGTGATAGGGCAAGAGGTAATGGCTTCAAGCTGCACAAGGAGATGTTCAGGCTGGGTATGAGGAGAAATATATTCTCAGAAGTAGTGGTGATGCACTGAAACAGGCTGCCCAAGGAGGTGGTGGAGTCACAGTCCCTGCAGGAGTGGACAAGAACCGTGTGGATGTGACACTGAAGGCCATGGTTTGTGGTCATGGTGGGGACAGGCTGGTGTTAGACTGGATGATCTTAGTGGTCTTTTCCAACTTTTGTGGTTCTGTGATTCTATGATTCTGTGATTCTAAAGGCCCATACTTCAGACAGTTTGTGGATAAGGTACCACTACGTGTATGACTGTTTCACAACAGACATTGAAGAAGTGAATGCACAGGAAAAATGCATCTTACTGCACAAGCCAACCCACGTCTAATTAATAACGCATTTTGTGCTCAGCTGAAATGTCGGAGAAAATAGCTTTTGGAAGCTGAAGTATGCAGAGATGTGCAGCAGACATTTATGGTGGCCTCAGACATATGAAATGTAACAAAAATACCAAGCAGGTCCGTATGGTTTGAATAAAGAGCAGCATGCACTCTGCACTGAGGAACACGTGGACGGCAGCAGGACGGGGCTGACCAATAGCTGGGCGCAGCACAAGTGTCCCCAGGTGTGCAGCTGGGCAGCCAGATCTTCTGGGCCTAGGCTTTAATTTCAGCCACTGGCTTGTTCTCAGGGAACACACAGGTAGAAGCTCTTCCTAATCATTTGGGACTCTGAATCTGTCTGCTACAGCAGATGTGTTTGGGCCCTATATCAACAGGCTGAGGGCGAGCGTCAGTCCCTGAGCATCAAAGCTGCAGGTGCAGCAGAGGTGGCTGTCCCCCAGGTGTGGGGGCACGTCCCTCACTGGGGATGCAGGCCTGAGAGAAGTTCTCCTGGAGCAGCCCAGCCCTGCCACACTGCAGCAGTGGTGAGCGTTTGTGAGACTGTCCCTGTCTTTGTAACGCCGTTGTTTTAAGAAGGAAGGCAACTAAGTAGGTTGCTCTGAAAGTAAAATCTCCTATTTATTTCCATGGAAACTAAGACAGATACAAAGAACACAATAACACCGTTTGATAGAGCAAACATGCAGCTACAAAACACTATTTTTCAACACAGTCATCACCGTCCGTTATGCATTTGCACCAGCGATCAACAAGAGCCTGCATGACATACTGGTAAAAATCTGCAAGCCATCCAGCCATCTGGAACATGAATTATCTATCACGTTGCTGTTGCCACTGCTGAAAAACACGGTCCACTGCCTCACTGTGCTCACATCCACTGTTTGGTCTCCATAAACATTCAGCAAGTGTCAATGAATGTCAGTTGGTGCAATTTCTTCTGCATGGAGGAATTCATTTCCACCCTTTTGCTTCGCACACACTTCCATGGCAGCCGCCATTCTGTCAGACTGCCTCTCTGTTGCCATCTGTCACACAGCAACAGCACGTAACCAGATATTGGTGGGAAGGTTCAACCTTTACTGTCATATCACCAGTGTCTGCCTCTGACATTTTGAGTATATTCAAAACAGCAATTCCTTGCATTCTGCTTTCTAGTAAACATGACGTAGTCTCACCTATACCGAAGGGCACTGCAGCAAATGTAAATTGAAATACGGGAAAAGCATCAGCAAGTTATTGATCTCAAGTCTACAAGATCCTTTAAACACACTGCTCAAACTCATTACACTGTGAATTTCACAAAAAAACTGGCTTCCCCTCTGCCTTGGAGCCAGTGTGACACGAGGCAGCAGCGAGGTTTTGCTGCTCCCTGCCAGTTTCCTACTCAGGAGACCTGCAGGTGGATCAGATAAGGAACCGACCGCACCCCCAAAAACCAGACAACACATGTGCAACCAATTACTTCTTATAAAAGCAGTGGGTAAGAATTCAATTAAGCCCCTCTCCCAGCCCATATATCTTTTTGTTCTGAGAGTGGCAGATTGAAAAAAATCTATGGGATCAAGAGAAGGAGGGAAAAAATGTAATGTTTTATGAGCAATCTGATTATATATCACCAGTTTTTCTCCAAAAACTGCTGTTTTGTTTGCATTTTCTCTCTACGGATGAGACAGACTCACCTGGCCCAGGAGCAGAGCCAGCATTACAGGCCGTGGTAGTCACAGAAAAAATTCAGCCAGGTGGGAACTGCGTGTGCAACACACACGTGTGTAACTAGAAGGGCCAAACACTCTCCGTGGATTAAGAAACAAACCCAGGCTCAGGTTTTCAGGCTCATGAACAAAGAAGTGCTAACTACATTTTGATAATGAATGTATCTGGTGAAGCTGCAGCTGTTACACAAGCACAAAAAGGAGAAAAAATGTGTTTAATTGCTCACTCTGCTGCATTAATTGATACCAGAAAACAAATACTTTACTGTGTTGATGTGAAATGGAAACTTCTACAATAAATTCTATTTCATCAACAAGATTCCATCAACCGATGACTCCTACCAGATCAGATTCCAGTATAGTGTTTTTTGCATATCGGTTTTTCCTTTGGGGAAAACACATTTTGAATATATAACATATGAAGATTGAGATGAGGACATTACAGTGAGTCCAGATACATTTGGTCGCCTTAGGGGAGGCCAGAGTCGAGCAGTGCTTAGCAGCCTCAGCCAGAAGAATCAGCTTTATAGACATCAATTGGATTTTATTTCTGAAGCAGTTTACGTTTTCAAAGGACTATTTTCAACAGACATAGTTCTTGGTAAGTGGAGACTGCAGAAAACACATGCTTCATTTTTTCATCATAAATGATGATGGAAAAAAAGACATTTCTGTGGGGATAGGAAAAGCATCTCAGCTCAGAATCACACATCATTTTGTAAGCGAATTTTTGGCCTAATGAAAACTACACGATGAATGGAATTCAAAGAATGTATTTATCTTGGAAGCTCTTGAGATCCTGTGCTTCTTTGGAAGGCATATAGCATACTTTTTGCTGGGGCTGCAGGATAGGACAGGTACCTGTGAGTGCTTGTGAAACCAGAGAGGGGAGGACCAGGGGCACTTTCAAATTACAATTCATTATAAGGACTATAACAAAGAAAGGAAGAAAGGAAGAAAGGGAAAGAAAGGAAGAAAGGAAGAAAGGGAACGAAAGGGAAAGAAAGAAAGAAAAAGAGAGAAAGGGAGGAAGGGAGGAAGGGAGGAAAGGAAAGGAAGGAAAGGAAGGAGGGAAGGAAGGAAGGAGGGAGGGAAGGAGAGAAGGAAGGAAGGAGGGAAGGAGGGAGGGAAGGAGAGAGGGAAGGAGAGAAGGAAGGAAGGAGGGAAGGAGGGAGGGAAGGAGAGAGGGAAGGAGGAGTATAGTGATGCTGTTGAATCTTACTAACCAATAAATAAGCAATTTTATGGCAAATAAGTCAGAATGAGCTACTTGGTGGGATATATATATTTTGTTGTAATTATGATGTTTTCTTAGGTGAAAAAGGAAAAGAAGCAAGGGTAGGAAAGCAGCAATATCCTGGCCAAACTGTGCACCCACCACACTCCAGAGAACACCAGGAGCAGTACAGCTCCTGCGGGATCGTTGCCAGAGGTTTTGTCGGCTGCCCTCTAGTGAGGCCGCACAGTGGCACAGCCCCAATATCTACAGCCAGCCATGGGTTTGACCCCTTCGTACTGGTCTGCAGCATTTAATTTGCAGCCTTCTATCCCACATCACGGCAGACAGCCACTGGAGAAAAGGGGGAACAGGAAGGAGAAGGGGCAAGAGAGGAGGCGATGGGAATTTCTCAGCATTGTCATCGTAAGGCAATGCAGGGGCATGTGGTCTGTATTAGTGTTGGGGGAGACGGGTCTGGACTGTGTGATCAGCAATTTATACAATTTATATATGGCCGTTTGTTCACCACCTTCAGCAAAGGATGTGTCTCAAGAAAGTAATGTTTCACCACACTTCCAACTGTGTTCGCAGCAGTCGCTGTTTGGCACATCTCCTCTACCATGGCAGACCAAAAGCAATTAGATGGTGTCAGATGTGAGAGAAAAATAATGACATTTTTCTTCCATAAATCATGAAACCCCAAGTCTTTGCAATCTTGCACTGGTCTTGTAATCCAAAGCCCTGCTTACATTATCTTTATGAAGGTGATAAAGAAAATGTAACAGAGTGCGCTTGATTATAAATTATAATTTTATGAACATGAGAAAATGCAAACTTGCAAAGCTTATGTTCATGTTTATGTGTCCAGGTATTTAAGTGCCAACAGATGCTCAACGATCAATAAAACGCAATTTATATACATAATTCTGCTGTGCCCCTGATCATAAACACAGGCTGGGAATGTCCGGCTTCACTCTGAGTAAGAAGGATGATAATCAGCTCCAAAGTTATAATACAGGCAGCTTTTGGAGTAAGTTTTATTTCAATGCTAGAAATAAAACAGAGGATGATTTTCAATAAGACTGCTGGATGGAACCTGTGAGTTTGAGTCTAAACCACGGGTGTATGGAAACAGCAAATGGCTCAACTCAGTTTAGGCATTCAGCATGGGTGACTGAAAAAGATCTCATTTATCGTGGTTACTTAACAGTCCCCAATGGCTTTAAGCTCTTTAACAAGGTGCCCCTGAATGGTAGGTGGTGTTGGCATTGACAATGATAAACAAAGATGCGTTAATCAGAGAGTGATTTCTGATCAGCACAGATATCATAGGAAAGCAGGTTCACGTATTTGATTTCAGGACTGATCCCACAGGATTGCTGTATATAAGCAAAAAGTGGAAATTGGTGGAACAGCATAACGTTGCATGTGAGCTTGAGCCCACCTTGAGTGGAAGAAGTAACTCTCTGGAAATCAGATGTCTATGATGTCATGGAAGATGGGTTCACTTAACTTTAAAATTGAGCAAAAAGGACAATTTTCTGCTCTTCACATGCTAGAGAAGATGTAAGGATGAAAATACAGAAGCAAAATAGGAGAAGTGATGCGTTGTCTTGGTTTCTCCTGCCCTTCCACTGCATGTTGTCCACTGAGATAGCAAACAGCAGAACTAGTGAACTGTGAAATGAGACCAGCCCATTTCCCCTCTGCTGTAGAGTTACTGCACCTCTGCAACTGGAATTTCTGGCTTTCCTGAGCTCTGCACTTTTCCCCTTGCCTGAGTTAAGAAAGCAATGTTTGATCACTTGGGGATGTTGGTGCTGCTGCCCCAGCAGCATGCCACGCCAGCAGGGTGAGGGTGCTGCTGCCGTCCCCTTCCAGCATGGACATTGGACAACCCTGCCCCTGCGTCAGCCCGAGATTTGCAATCAGGAGGAACAGGTTCAGCCAGCCACCTTCCAACTGCAAGCTCCTATAAGAACAATTGCACACAGTTACAACCCCCAGGTCATTTTTCGGAGTTATTTATCTGAATGAACTGCTTTTTGTTTTAATATAATCTCAAATTACTGTCTCTTTTGCAGAAACACTTCCTTTTCATGAGTAGCTGTAGTTTCAATTAAAAAAAGTACAGCGTGTAGAATTAGTCTATAAATCTTTGCAACTGCCTCCTGTCCAGTGGGGCATCCAGGCTGATAATCATTTTGGTGTGCTACTTAAAACTGTTTTTCTAGGGCTTATGTTATTCTCAGTTAAGACTGAGTCTGTGAGAGCAGAGCCATTAAACCTCCAGTTGAAAATTTTCTTACTGTAAGTCTCCCCCTGAAACGTGGCGAATGGTGGAGCTCAGAGATGGTCTTGTTCTCACTGCCCATGTTTGTTTTCTTCGTATAATCTTCTGACAGGCTCTATGTTGCAATTTTTGGACAGAGCATTCGTGTGCAGGCAACACTCATATCCAGTTCCACATAACGTCTGTCAACAAATGCTTTAACAATGGGGAAAAGAATTTTCTGCCAATGTGTTATTTCTGGCTTACCCAGGTACAGCTCCTCTCTGACTCCAGCAGAACCCACCAAACCAGCAGCATCTTGGGTTCACTTGGAATCAGGGTCTTACTGATCCTGTGCACTGAGACAGCATTGCTGGTTGGCTTTTTTTTTGTATGTGTACGTGTTTCTTTTCTGTCACTGAATGACGTGTTGTTCAGATATTTCTGCCTAACCCACCTGTAATGGATTTCCCCCCTCAGGAGACCGCAGTATGATTTTTCTATATAGCTCTGCTGCCACACATGCTAGCACATCGATAAGGTTTTTCTTGCTGCAACAAAACCACATCCTTTGCCAAATGCAGCAGCCCCTGTTCCTGCAGAGCTCCCTATGCCACACACGGCCGTGTGTCACGCTGCCCTCCAGCTGTGACCTTGTGTTGCAGAAGCACACAATGGAAAAGGGCAGCAGCCTGTGCAAGGAGGAGCTGTGGTGCAGTGTGTGACTGGTATCCATGTAGCACATACAACATCTGTAGGTGCTTTTTCGTGAGATTTTTGTTAAGATAAAGGCAGTGTAATAGCATTTAAGAAGTCTTAACTAAAACAATAAATTTAGTTTTGCATTTCACAAGATCAGGTCATGCATAATCCCAAGAACTGTGCATCATAGAATGACAGAGCCATCGAATATCCCAAGTGGAAAATGTATCTCATCTTTTCATGTGTACAGCTTTCACTTATTAAACTGAGCAAAAGCTGTGTACGTAAATCACGGTGTGAACACGACTGACAAGGACAGGACATAGAGCCCATGAGTGAAATACGATTTTCATTTCAGTAATCGTTTCTGGGCGCACTGAGATACATCTGGAAGCTGTAGCTCTGATTTTGCCTGCGTTTGAGAAAGGTGTGCTTCTCTGCATGCTTTGCCAAGCCCACATGCTTTTCTGTGGATCTCAGTGGAGCAGCACACTGGGAACATTTTTCCTTGAGCAGCATCCCCAGGTCAGCCCCGATGCCCACGAGGTTGGTGTGCTGGGCTTCTCTCATGGCCCCGCACCGCCACGTGTGTGTGCCCACAAGTCCCCTCCAGCACCGTGTACCTCCCCGGGGCCTTGTAATGCCTTCTAATGTAAATAATTGCAGGTAGTTGATAAACGGGTACTTGGCATTGTGTGGGTGGCTGGGTTTTGTTAGCATTTCCTTTGATCGTTTTGTAAGGAAACTGCTGCTATTTACCTAGGAGGTACTCTCCGTATTATGTTCTTTTACTGGGTCTGAGTGTAAATCTCCAGCTATAATGCCTCTGAACCACGGATGTGTTGAATGCTCACTGTGTCTGGAAGAAGTCACACTGTAGAGAGATGTGCCATCTGCAAAACATTTTCTAAAAGACTCCAGAGGGTAAGGGACTCTCATTTGAAAATGCTTTAATTTGGGAAATCAACGGGTCCTTCTTTTGATCCTGAGTTGCCTTGGGCAGAAACATCTGAGCTTTCTTTTTGGAAAAATGCTTCTCCTTCTTTTACACAGCTGCCTCATGTTTTTATGGTGAAATTTGTTCTCTGTTCTGGCAAAACTTCTAGGGATAAGAAAGAGTGTAAAGCTCCGAGGCAAAAAAAAAAAAAAAAAAGACACAGGTCTTCCTCTTCCAAGCCCTTTACAACAGAGTCCATGAATCCCCTGCTTCCCAAGTTGAAGGTGGTTGGCGAACACAACAGAACAGTGTCGAACACAACCCTACAGGCCGTGCATGCAGAGGGGTGTTGACCTGGCTGCATTATCCATGCCCCTCATCCCCGCCTTCTGCAGGTTCTGCTTTGGCAGTGCAGACCAGCCAGGTAGCAGGTTGGCTGCTTCCTTGGTGCTTACCTGGACCTCTTAGTCTCAGAGTATTGGTATCACCAGAAGCACATACACTGCTTTGAACACAGCTCTTTCAGTTTCTGGGTCAGCACAAGCCATACATGCAGACCTACTGCTCTCTGAGCCCTTATATAAACCAGCTGACACCTGGGTTGAGACTTCAGCCCTGAGCAATTGGCTCAGTTCCCTGTCAGATTCCAAACATGATGGGGGATCTACATCCTGCTTCTTTAAATTGCCCATATTGCTCCAAAATTATCCAAGACTCCTGGAAATCTGTAAGCAGGTGACCACACTGCTCTTACATATGGATATGGCATTCTCATGGAGTTGTAATGTCACAGGACCTGCTCTGCAACACAGCACACAAAGCCAGCAGACAGCTATGCACTGTTTTCTGATTCCTTCAGTAACTTTCCAGGTTTCTGAGCTGGGCAGGCTTATGCGAGGTTCTGGTGGGTACAAAGCTGGTGGAAATGGAAACTGGAGTCAGCGGTCCAGCTGAGAAGAGGGAACAAGACAAAGCAGCAATCAGATTTGATCTCCAGATGGAGAGGATCATGCTGAGTTCTTCTGCGGTCAGTAGAGAAAAGTAAGTCCAGCTGGGAGCCTAGATGGCAGACTGAAGTTTTCAATGGCTGCAGCTGAATGAGAAGTACCAAATGATGATTTGTTCCTAAATAGAACATTTAACAACAACAGCCCCAGTAGTCTTTCTGTTCCCAGTACAAACTGACCCAGCCTGTTGGGAAACAGCGTAGAAACTGCATAAAGACAAACTCCTTCTATCCACTGTAGAGACACCTCTGTATTCGTCAAGGTACAAAAATTTGCTGATACCTCATATCTGTAAACATAGTCCTGTGAATCTTCTTCTGCTCACATCTGTTCATTTGGAGATGGTGTGGTTTCTGCAAGTTCTGTGTAGCACTCCAATGCGTAGTCCTGGGAGGCACAAATTGGCCCTTCCAGCAGGTCTCATGCTCTTACCTTTCTTATGGAGATACTCTGCCCAGAACTGAGCTTCAAGGTGTCAGAAATGTCTTCAAAGCTTAGAGATTTCTAACTTTGGACTTTCTTCATTCCCCAGAAGAAGGGAGGATAAAGACATATTGACTGCACAAAATAAATGCAATTTTAGGAGAGTTTATCTAACTGAAATTGTCATTTATTTGAAGTTAATGCCATTACCAATAGCAGTTTGTCCTTAGAGTGGAACAAATGGTACATGCTTCTTGGACGCCAGGATCTTTATTCCCAGTACTGCAATACACAAGGTCTACAGATAGGATCACAGCTTGTGCATTGCCAGCATTAGGTGCTGGACATCTTTGGTCTTCGGTCAGCATACAGAATTTTTAGCCAACTGCCTTAGAAAGATAAAAGTCTGTAAAACCATACCTGTACGTAGCAGATCCTGCATTTATTCCCCCCAGTATGGCTTTAAAATAAAATGAAGGCAGTGCTGACTGTGGTAGAGAGGAGAGATTCTACCCATGCTGTTCGAAAACACCAAAACATGAAGGATTTATTTAGAAAACAGATTTCAAGTTGTTCTGGACTCATCCACCCTCCAATAGCTTCACCTCAGGACATCAGATGGCTTCATTTCCTGGCATGGAGACGGGCTGGCTGACTCAGTAAGAACATTTGATCTGAAGTCCCAAACATCCTGATTCAGAGCAGAAAATACTCCACAGAACACACTCACTCTGCAAAAGGGAAAGATGAGCAATATGGTCCCCACTGTGTCAACTGCCGTTGTGTTGATCACCAAGTCCTGGTGGCTTCTGGAGCAAAAGGAGCCAGGAACAAGGATGAACATGCTGCGAGCTCCTTGCTGGCACCCCCAGACAGTGGGACCTGGGGAGATGTGTTCCGTGGGCTTCTGAGCCCTGCCTGAGTGCTACCTCCTTGGCATCCAAATCCTACATAAGGGCTCACACGGGGCTTTCTTACAAGCACCTGGCAATACAATTTGCAAGAAAATTTTACCACTTAAAATTCTACTTCAAAATACATAATAAGAAAATTGTATAAATTTACTCCTTCCTCAGTAGCCTTGCAAGATTCATTTTCAGTGCTGCCATTTCCATGTTCCATAAGGCCTCATCCAAAATACAGTTCTAAGTCCTGGCTTCTGTTTAAATCCCGCTCTTCATAGTTGGTTGTCTTTTTTTTTTTTTTTTCATGGAAGTTTGGTGATTTGCCTTGAAGTTATGGATGGTATTTCATTTCTCTGCAGGGGAATGAAATGGGATGGGGTAAAGAACGTACTTGGCAGCTGGAACTTTTTTCCAGAATGATGCATGTTGCTCATAACAGTGCCTGGCCTTGTGCATGTCTTGGGATGCTATCCCCTCAGAACACTGCTACACCATTTTTGGTGACTCTGGCACTTCCATAGTCCCATAGGTCTTGGCTTGGGCACTCCTGTCAGTGCTGAGGGCATAGACAGACTACCTGTATGCATTGCTTCAGAGAATGGCTGATTTTTATCTGTCCCTCAGTTATTTTACACCATGCTTTCTGACCCTTACTTACCATTAACACCATCTCAAAATCCCCTGCTTCCCACTGGGGCTGGTTTAGAAGCTGTGCTTGAGAACACCCAAGCAAATACCCAAAACAACACCCAGGTGAATACCCGTGCTGCAGTCCAAAAATCCAGATGAGCAAGTGCTGCTGCTCTCAGCCTGTACTTCATCAGTCTGTAGGTCAAGTGAGCGTGCTCTTAAACTAAACTGTTTAGTTTACACACATAAGCATCATTGCAGCTTCTAACAGCTGATAGAGGGCATCGGTTATACACACGCTCTCTAAAGTTCACGATACCCTACTGTAAGCTGGCACAGTACCAGCTTGCTGTGCAGCCCGTGCAGCCAAGCAGCTGATGGAGCTGGTGACAAGGCACTTTGTCAGCTCTCACCCAGTGCTGGAGGTTCTGCCATTCAGTTTCCCAAAATCACGAACCAGCAAGACAGAACGCAGCCCCTTGGATGCTATATCTATGTGACGTGGCACAGAACCATCTCCTTCTTTTAGCCATTTGTTTCCACCCCATGAACATGCTGGCTTATCCCAGCACAACTATTTGTGAAACTGCATTGTGATCCAGAGTGGAGAACAGATCCAGGCCAAAAATAACTCAGCAAAAGAAAAGGTTATTTTTAACCTCAGCTTCATGAGAGGCTGTGGTGCCAAGGGAAGGGGTGGCTGGAGGCAGCGGTGTTGAGGGTCAAGGAGGAGCTCGTGGAGATGCGGGCTGGAGGTCAGCAGCCTGGGACTTGGATCCCATGGCAGTCCTGGTGACTCTGTGAGACAGCCACAACAGCCTGATGATGGCCCAATATCTCTGTATGCCAACAAAATGAAGAAAAATTCCCTGCCAGAGTACTCCCACTGCAAACTGTGAAACTTGAAACATCCAACAGCTGGTGGGACTCAATGCTCTCATATTTCTGAGCAGCTCTTTAGCACTGATAGGTCTGCAGGACCTAAAAGAGAAGAATGGCCTCGATTGTTGCTCCACAGGGATGCACATCAGGATCAGCTCTGGACACTGACTTACCGCCGTATGAAACTGCAGTTGGAAGCAAGGCAGCCCATAGTCTGGAGAGCTGGTAGAGCTGGTAGAGGATCATTACTTCTAATCCTGCTGATGCGTTTGTGTGGGCTGCTTTTTCAGAGTTCAGAGATAGCTGGCTGCAAGCATCCTTCCCCTTTAGCCTTTGAACACACTATTAATGAAGTGATTTTTATCTGATGTATCTAACAGGCAGGTATTTCCTTCCTGCCCTTCCCCTTGCTCTCTTGGAATGACTACATAGCTTCTTTTGGCAACTGTGCTTTATATACTGTGTTCAAAGAACTGTATAAGAGCAACAGCATGACAGGCAACCCATAAAACATAAAAGGGCTGCTTGTATCATCCCGCGTGTCAAGTTAATGTTACCCTCCAGCCATATGCAACCATTATATGTAACAATCATTAAAACTGCTATAAAGTGCTCTGTAAAGAACAGCCTTGCCTTGGCTTAGAAAACATAAGGGATCTTCTCTCTGCTGCCTGCCAAGGTATTACTGGTATATTTATCCTCAGAAAATGAGCAACTGCTTTCAAAAAGAAGCAGAAGAAGCTCTCTAACTTTTTTTTCTGTTGTCATACCAAAGCTAAATGGGTTTCAATGGTGTTTCTTCCAAATTGTCAGGAAAATGAAAGCATCTGCAGGTGTTAGGAAGTGAGCTTGTTTCAGAAGATAGAGACCTAAATGGAACCTCAGAAAATATTAATGAAAAAAAATGCTACTTTGTACGGGAAGGGGAAGTGTATGTGATCACTTAACTACAAGGTAAAATTTATTATGGCAGCTATTACAAAACCAGATGTTGCAACACACGGTTTTAATATGGGTGCAAAAGATATGAATTTTGTTTGAATGCGCTGATAACATATATGGCAGCAATAAGGCAGGCCTGTCTAAATAAGCACAGCATCACCGGGAGTACAGCTTGTAGGGACCTACAAAGATCCCTAGTTCTTCTCCCTGCCCTTAGGCAGCATCTTCAGCATGGTTTGTCAGTCTTACAGACTTCCAGTGGTAGAGTTCAGTACTTACCTACTGTTAGAGCTAGAAAAGTTTTTTTTGTTTTTTTTTTCTAATGCCTAGCTTAATTCTCTCTTCATTTTAAGTCCATTGTTCCTTGTTCTCCACAGACATGGGAAACTGACTGTCCAGTTCCTTTCTGGAATCTTCCATAAAACACTTCAAGACGGTTCTCTCATTCCTTGTTTTTCTTTTCTCTAGATTAAACATCTCCAATTTCAAAACCTCTATACCAAACTCTTTCCAATTAGTCCATGTCTTTCTCAAAACTCATTTCCTAAAAGCTGGGCACAGGCATCCAGCTGAGGTTTTATTAACGCTGAGTAGAGTGGAAGATTACTTCAAATGTCCTACAGACAGTAATTCTCTTCATCCGTCCCACTGTGATATTTGCCTTTTTCACAGCAGTGTGATCTTGCTGACTCCTATTCAACTTCTTATCTGCAACAAGCCCCACAACCTTTTTTGCAGATCTCTTGCCTATCCAGTTACTCTTTTGTGCTGTTAATCACTCTTGCCTAACTGAAAATTTTCCTTCTTACTGAATTACATCTTATTTCTAGGTAATTTCTTTTCACTTTGTCAAGATTGTTTTGAATTCCTTGCCTTCTGCCCAACCTCCTAGGTTTGAATCTGCATTACTAGCACATGCACATTTTTCTGCCTCACAAAGAACAATGCTGAAAAGTGCTTTAAGACAGATCCTTTGGAGATCTATATTTCCAGACTAGTTTTCTGGCCAGTTTTGTCCCCATACTTTGACAAGTTCGTTTCATTCTATTTTCTTAGCCTGCCTATCTAGACAGTGTCAGAAGTTTTACTCAAGACAAGACACATGACAGTGATTCCTCCTCCCTGTTCAGAAGGCCTACTACTTAACAAGAAATAGAACTGGTTTGGTGCAATTTGTCCTTAACAAATCAATGACAGCTATTTATCTCTCCTTTTTTTTTTGCAGCTGATTGCAAACAGTTCTGAGATTTTTCTGGGAATTGAAGTTAAGGTTACCCAATCTCTGCTTTTAGCCTCCTTTACAGGTATCCCTTGGTGGTACATAGGACAAAAGTGGAGGTAGCTATTTAGTATCAGAGAATGTTCCTATTCCACAGAGTAAATCATATCCTCCTCTTCCTATGCCTTATCATATGAACATCTCCATCCTCCAGTGATCAGATTACTATGCACAGATAGTGAAGAACTGAGACACAGATATGTTTTTGCAGCTTCAGTTCCTCTCCTGGCCAGATTTTTGCATTGCATGCATTAGACTTCTGGCGTAACTTAACCGAAGCAAAACTTCCATCAGACTTTGCTAAAAACATTTTACTTTTAGAGTACGAAAGCTAATGGGGATCAAAGTACCATGAACTACAGCTAAACTTGAAGCAGAACATGTCTGAGTAACATGTCTGAGTAACATGTCTGAGTAACATGTCAAAAGTTTTTTTTGCTTTTTCTTCTCCTTACTCTGTTGAAACAAAGTCATATAGGAATCAGCAGTATCTCCAGTCAGTAAGGTTATTTCTTTCTTTGCCACAGAACCCCGACTCTTCTTACATCTACCTGGTAGGAAAGTTTCTCATCTGCTTTCATTCTCCCACTGCTGGTCACTGATTACTTTATGTTAGAAACACATATTAAATGAAAGGTTCTTTTGTCTCAGCAGCTTGCCAGAAGCAACGGACTGAGAGGGTAATTCACGTGATACACCACAAGTGAAGTTCTGATACAAATAAAGCTAATGGGAGTTCTACCTTTGGCACAGGAAGAGTCATTACGTCCCCCCTAGCAGACTATTTTTTTACTGATTACGAAATGAAAGTATTGAACTGAATCTCTATCCACCAGTTGTCCTTTGTGCAAAGACAGATGTGCACTCCACCCTTCAAAAATTGTCTACAAACTTCCTCCTGCCCAGGGAGTGGTGCTTGGCAAGTATCCAGATATCACAACTTCCCTCTGAAAATTATTGACTACGTGGCTCTAACAATTGATAAATCCACCATTGTTTGATCCAAACTTTGTCTTTGTTTAGAGGCCAAAAGAAAGATTAGGAAACGTTCTTGCATTGATTAAAGAAAAATGATAATGTTTAAGTGGGTGGAAACACATAACAGACAAAAGAATATCAAGGCATCTGGCTTTCATAGTGAACAATTTGATAAAGCAGATTATATTTTTAAGGGAGGGGAAAAAAGAGCAAGTCTTAATCAGCAGCAACGTATAAGATACGTTAACTAAGAATAATGACCTGATGAAGCGCATTTACAAGAACTGTGTTCCTGACCCAAAACAGCACCTTCACCCCATTCCCATTTTGCCTTCCATGTTCTCAGCTGAGGACAAGGTTCTCTGCTCAGGGATAGTGCTTGGGGACCTTATATAGAGTTAATTTTATGGCTTCTGTTTTGCTTTGTTTTCTTAACACCCCTCAACTCATTCAGGAAAGTAACTGTGGATGAAGCACAACAGCAGCTGCACTGGGGATGTGTCAGCTTTGCAAGTCGATATTTCCAAGCATCATGTGCATGGTCTCAGCCATGAAGTACATTAATTCATTGCACTGTGCTGGTCTTAGGGGGATCTGGCCTGAAGTTTAGAGAATACAACTCCATTTATGAATTTGCAATCATTTTGTTAGTGTCTGCAAAGCACAAACTCAGCTTTTTGAGCAGGGACTGTCTTTTGTGTACAGTAGCCACAAGCCTACTAACCTAGGTGGAGCCTTTCCTCTGATGCTGCGTCATTCATCCCAGGTGTGTTGCAGACAAATGAATAATGATGATGTGGATGATGGTATGGCTACTCAGATGTAGTGCTACAGTGGCAAACAGAATCTCAGTTTCTAAGACCTGATGTGAGAAGGATATGATCGCTTTTTTCCCCACTATTAGTTTTCTTTCATCTATCTGGGGAACTTCAGTACCTTCGAAGTCTACTCTTGATGTTGTTCTCCACTCATATTTATTTGGACTTATATTAGAAAGGAGTACAGTTAACATAGGGATGATGCACATAACAATGCTGTCTCTGTTTATATGCTGCCACACATCTTGGTAGAAAACTTCAGAAACAGAAGAGGGAGAGTTCCTACATCTGCAGTCTTCTTTCAGTGCTTCAGAGTACAGTGTCAAACAAGAAATGTGAGACCTCTGAAATGCAGCTGTAATCCTAATAGAAACTTGTGTCTCTTCCACCCAATTCCAATTCCCCTGTTTTGATGTTATCCATAGAAAATAATTATTATCATGGTAGTCTGGTCAGCCATGTTTGTCATTATACATTCATAAAACAGGTTATAATTTATCCAAATATCAATAATTGGCTCTAAATGTCCTTTCATACCATCCAAAAGAAAGGTATATTTAAATAACCTTCATAGGCATCAGTAGTTCTATCTATAAGCCAGGAAATGTGTACGTTTAATGATGTGTTCATCAGTGGCTCCTTGGCATGCCCATCTGACACACTTTGCCTACACCCACTTGAATTTCAGAGTCATCATGAGAAAGGGTCCCTGCCTCCAATCAGGCCAAGGGTAAATCTATTATGAAATTTCTGTTCTAATCAAAATGGTGTAGATAATGGTGTAGACCAGCTTGGCTCAGGACAGGTTCATAGGATCGGAACATGGTTGTCATCAGGTTTTCCCTCCAGCTAATGTTTGGGAGGAACCTCAAGAAAGGACAAAGAGGACTGTATGTACTGAAATCTCTTCCCCTGTGGCACTCAGTGAAGATCCTGAATTTGTCCAGTCACATGTGGGAAAAGCAGTGGGGAAGGAGATCTGCTGTTGCAGCAATAGCCCATTTCAAAAAACAAAGGGGAAGGTAGGAGCTAGAAAATGATGAAAGCTAAGAGCTTGAGCAGTTCCTCTTATCATGCACCCTGTCTCATCTGGTAGATCTTGGCCATGACCTGACATTCCACTTATTCCCAAACTCTGGTAACCGCTTTCCCCTTCAGCCATTGAGAGATTTCAAATGACCTTAGCTTTCATGCAGATTAAGAATAGAGCATGGATCTGCCACCACAGTGAAGTGACAACTATAGCTAGTGCCATCACTGGCCTCCATCAAAGAAGGACATATGATGTTCCTGGAGACAACCTCCCGGGTCAAAGATCCACGTAGCAAATTCTTAGTTCAACAACTGCTGTGCAATGTTATTAGGAGGGGATTTAAGGGCAACACAGGGTCCTTCCTCCCCTTTCCTGAAGACAAGGCCTGATTTAGTGAGACAGATCTTGGAAATGGTCATTCCTGATATATCACAGTAGATACATATGGGGGAAGAAATTACCATGCTCTTTGTCTAGTGATCATTGTCAAATTAAAAACTATGTTGTTAGGACTGGGCAAATTGTATACGGTATGGGTATAGGCAGGAACATTGATTCGAAGTAAACTTTCTTGCTCTTTGTTTCTTTGCCAGGAATTGTTCATTAAGAAACAGCAGTGAGGGCAACAGTGTCTGACAGAGAAAGAAAGCTGGGCTGCATGGCTGCTCTGAGCTGGCTTACAATCCAGGAGCTCCTAAAGAGCATAATAAAGGTTATCCATTGTGGTAGGACATAAACTTTACACAGCGTGAAAGGTCCTCAGCCTTTGCTACTGTGTGCAGTTTGACAGATGATGCAAAGATAAAAATAACTGATGTAAAAAAAATCAAGGAAAGTGTTACTAGGATACCAATCACTCAGTGAAGGACAAATCAGATTTCAATGAGTCTGTAGGTAACGATAATTACAGTTCTGTGTAAGCATGTGAAGCAGGCTACCAGCAATCCTTCCATCTGTCGGGGATGCCTGGCTGGGATGCCACGCTTCAAAGAAAAACCGGGTTTATATTAGATTGCTTTGTCTTTTTGATGCTGTATGTGTTTGAAGTAAGATCCTTTCCCAGTACTAGTCAATAGCTAAGCAAAGTGGGGTCTCTGCACAGCTCCTACACCCGGCCTGCATAACCCAGAACCAGCATTCTGCAATGGGGAGACCTGAATGTGGCCTGGGCCCAGCCTACATGGCAGAACCAAGGGAGAACAGAGCAGGGCTAACAGCACCTGCTCACTGCAACGTGTGTCGGGCCTTTATAAGCAGTTAATTTGAGTGGCTTCATAGCTAGGGTTCTGTCCCCACCACCAGCTCTACTTTGCAGGTGATGAAGTATTTCTTTTCAGCCTGCCAACCTCAGGTTGACCACCACCTTCTCCATAGCTGATTTACTGGAAGTCAGCACCCTCTTGTTCCCACTCTAGAAGAAGCCAACTCAGTCTCTGACACCCATCTTCATGCTTTCTTACCAATTTTGCTGATTTCTTCTGGATTTCCTCTTACTTGCCAACCTTTTTAAGTATGCCAGGAGCCAGAATCAGGACTTATGCTGACAAATCTTAACTCTCATATCTTACACTTATTCCAGTTCTAAATACATTTCCAAAGTACGACTTCACTGTCAGCGACTTCCAAGACCCTGGTGACCACCTGTGTCTTCCTCTATAGATGTTATACTTTTTAAAGTGCTTCTAGCACTGAGGTCAGATCTTCTGAAAAACTCTGTGAGGTGCTCAAACATAAAGAGGCTCACACATTTCTTCTTCCCTGTGACTTAGTTTTCTGAGGATCCCCACCGAGACATCCACCTAGTTCTTTCCCCACTTTCACCATAGGCAGTCATGAAGCAGCTTCCTAGCTCTACCTTAATTGAAAACACATGTCCAGAGGCAGGGCAGCATCTTTCACTTTTTGTCCTCCTATCTTTGTTGAAATAAAAAAACTTGTACATGTGTCCAAATTCCAGGCCTCTGATTTGTTCCATCGGGACTTCGTAGTATCTATTATGTCATGATTTTGTCTGCATATGAAGACTTCTGATTTTCCTGTTTATTCAAGCGTGTTCCAGATACTCACACACAGCCATCCATTTTGGATATCCAGTTGTTTGCCCTTTTACTCTCTCTGATCCTCCTTGTGCATTTTGCTAACAGTTTCCCTCTGAAAACTATTAACGAAGTAATAATTACTGACAAGCAAGGACATAGGGGTGGCTTTGTGATGTAGACACTGGTCAGCGAGGGACCTGACAGAGTCCCCACAATTACTGTAATTCCCATTTATCTCTGGACTGATTCCAGATGGTAACAGCTTTCAGCCTCTGCCAACCTGGGCTGGAGCAGTTTGCCTGTGTGTGATTTTCATGTCTGTCAGCCAACTCCCAGATCCAGTGCAAAAATCTGGTGCCGAGAGGGTATTTTGATACTCGTGGGAGCTGCCTGCATCAGGAAAACAACAACTAGTTTGTAACAGATAGAAAAAAAAAAGAGGGATTGAGATAATATGGTTATCATTTTAGTCACAAAAACAGTCATAATTAAACACAAATTAGTAATGGAAATCAGAAATATTTTTTTGATGCGTGTGCAAGTGTTCCCTGAAAATCTTAAGCAGAGATTAAAGGCGAGCTGGAATTGCTCATACGAAGCACGAGAAGGAACTGTAGCCTCTCCTGACGTGTGATGTGTTTCTCAATGAAGTGACACGTTTCGGATTTGCACAGAGCAGGCAATGCGCAGCCTAGGTGGTAAATCACAGCTGGAAAAGCAACCTCTGATATGTCCCTCAATTCTCTCAGGTGTCTCAGCCCCATTCCGGGCTGGACAGCTGCAGAATGCTGAGCTGCAAGTTGGGAAGACAAATGAGTGATGAGCTGTTGTTTGTTTCCACTTAGCACAGTAGGTCAGTTATAAACACACGCACAAAATAGCATTAGAAACTATGCCCAGCAGTAATCAAACACACCAAGCGCAAGGGAGAAGCCATTCACTATAAGTGCACCCTGTTTTGAGAAGTCCCTCCCACTGAACTCACCTCCTCAGAGGTCTTGTGTCTATAAATGATCCCCACTAGGAGCTGGGGATCTGCTGCTCCACAGCACAGCAGAAGTCAGAAGCTGTGTGCTGAGCTGTGCCCTGAGCCTTTCCATAGGCACAGCCAGCAAACACTTGCTTCTGAGCTCCAGCTTATCTCAGCTGTCAGGACAAAGCACAGGAGCTTGTTTTTGAGATACTTGTGGCAAGGCCAACATTGTAAAATACTTCACATCCAGGCCTTGAATCGCACCTGGAAAGAAGGAGAAGTGAACACTGCTTGCAGAGTGGCATGTTCTTTGTGCACACAGGTACTGAGAGCTGAAAATGGATAATTTGGGCTTTAAAGGATCAGAAGCCCTCCCAACCAGCTGAGCTACCCCTGGAATTGAGAAGCTCAGAACAGGACACAAGGTATACGCCTTTTGTGAATGCAAAGGATGAGCCTTTTTGACCCCCTCAAACTTTTCATTCAACCTAATGTCTAATTAGAATTGAGAACTGAGTGTACTTTTTGGTAGAGGCATTTCATGGACATCAATTGTGTGTGGCAGTTCTGCTCTGAGTTCCCCAGCTACTGAAGGAGAAGGACAACATGAGCTCTGTTTTATTATTACAGAGTACAGATAACAACACACTAACCATATCAAAAGGAGCTTTGTAATCATTGGCTCAGGAGTTTTTGTGGTTATTTTACATTTAACCCACATACCAATTTGGTGTACACTGGCACATGGTGGCCATATGGAGGGCAGAAGGCACTGCTGATACCACAGGAGAACGTAATGTGGAGAATGGAGTCGTTTTCATGTGTTGAACAAAGTTCCACCCACATCATAAACCACCCATTCTGCCACATCATACGCTGCAGAAAAATCACATAAATCTTCACAAGGACTCTACAGGACTTCAGTCAGAGGCTGTCTTTTGTCCTGCTCCTGAAGGCACTCTGGATGCTTAGAATACATATAATTACAGTGTTAATGAGCTACCAGCTATGTGCATTCTGGCACATAACAGTACCATATATTGTTAAAGCAGTGTTGAAAGGCACACAAACTATCTTCCCGCTATGAAAAATGTTAGAGACAAATAATCACCTGATGAAGATGGGGAAAGGATCCACAGACATTTAGGTATGATGAGGATCCATACATTTTTTTTGGTAAATCTATATTTTCATCCATTGACTCTTGGGGACAAAAGTTTTACAATGCATCAAAAGGTTACATATATATATTCAACTTTGTGCTGATCAACATCAGCACACACAAAACACCCTCACCTGCCCACCTACATAAGTGTGTTTGTGTTTCTATGTATGTATGTTCGTTGGGAAAGAGTGCTGTAGGACTTGCTTCTGGGTCCCATATGCTTACAAATACTATGGGAAAGTTTTATGACTTTTTTTTTCCCGAATGAGGACTGGAATGAAAACCAGCACACTGGTTTGAAACAAAATTAGCTGTCCCGCTGATCTTGCACTACATTATAACATAAATGTCAAGGGAACTTAAGCACATGGAAGAGTGGGATTTTGTTTGCATTGCCTAAACAAATATTTTTTTAAATGGTATAAAAATAGGTCTAACAGGAAGATAGGCAGGAGCAATGTAAGAAGAAAAGCCTGTTTGTGCCCAATTCACTGGACAGGCTGTTAAAGAACGTTTTATCATAAAGAAAACATTGCCCTTGGAATGACAGCAAGATCAATGTCAATTTAAGTTGACTGTCCTCTTTCCTTCTAGCCACTAAAGTTAGAATTGCCCTACACTTACTATGACTGGATGATTTTTACTTCAGAAAATGCTGTCCCTTCTTCAGGAATCCATAGTTATTTCCCAGTCCTGGCCTTGCTCCTTGTTTTCCTTCGCTAAGGGCTGCGCTAAGGACCACAGGAAGGGTCCTCTTGCGTTCTGCTGAGAAATGTGGGAGGAAAAGCATGCCTCATTTGTGAGCTGCAAACGAAGTGCTTTTCCCACTGCTGCCCTGCAACATCGGAAATCTGATTTGAGCTGGAACGAGATGCTTGTGAATAGGACCTCTGCGTGCCTCAGAATTTCGACAGGCTATTCTCAAACTCATAAAATTAGCAGAGTGCTACGATGGGACATAGAGAGCACAGTTCTTATGGTGAAGAAGATCGGTGCCAAAATAAAACTTTATGTGTAAAGTTATAGTTTTCATCCTCTTCTTAAAGAAGTTAACAGGAATATTCCTGGGGATCTTAAGGAGAACAAAAAACCCTTTGGTTGGGCGGCTTGTAACTCCTTTATTTGAAAGCAGCTGCAATTTTGCTAAACGTTCTACAGACAACAAACTAAAATCTAGTGAAATTCTCCACTTAATGATAGGGAACTTAGCTGGAGGGAACGGAAACCTTCAGATTCAAGAAGGTTTCCATTACCTCATTTAGTTTCTGATATATTTCTTTTTAAACATACTGTTCAGTCATTGAGATTATTTAAATACACTTCATGTTGTGTTGTTCTTATGGCTTTGACAAAATCATACATTTTCCCAAAAAAGACACGCTCTAATTATGGCTTACAGTGCCTATGAGGAGCTGTGCAGCAATTGCAAATGACTCTATCAATAAGTGATCACTACATCAATTAACATTTTTACCCAAGATTTCTTTACCCTCCAGCATAGATGAAATACAATTCTTTTGAATACAGAGCAACCTGCATTGTCCACATTTCTCATGCATGCGACCTTGGGATTTTCCAACAGCCTGCAAATTGAGGTGATGTTTGCATTCACAAAGGAACCACAGCCAGAACTGTATGATCAACAGAAACACATATATATAAACGAAATACTGTCAGGCAAAGCCCATTTTACCACTTCTGCATTCTCCCATCCAAAGGCTGAGTTGTGCATGTGTGCCTACCGCATGTGTGTTCCAGTGCTAATGAGCCTATCTTGTCTCCTGTGAACAGTCTGTGCTGAGGTTGGAATAGATTTCCTGTGGTTCATCAGAAGAACTGGCAAGCAAACAAGGCTGGTATGTGTAGTTCAGATTTGTGAGGATTTCCTGGTAAGATTGTTTTTTCCCTGTTCAACCAATTATCAAAGCCATGGCAGATATGAATACCCACTTTCTTTTGTTTGCAGTTGCAAAAGCTTGGCATTCACTGACGTTCCCTGGCGGTGCAGAAAGCCAGGAGCACTGGGTTGCTGCAACAGCTTGGCCTGAAGAGTCTCCCTGTGGACACAGCAGATGGTGATTTTAATTTGTGCCCTGCAAAAGGTGAGAGCCACAAATCAGACCTGAGCAGAAGTGAAAGGCTAACTGACCATCAACGTTCCGAACCTAAGGTGCCAAAACTTCATTTCATCTCTTCAGGATTTGGACAGGACGAAGATCTTTTCCTTCCAGTAAGGAAATATTGGAAGTGGAAACTTTTGAGTCGTATTCTTTAAACGTTCCCAAGAGGTGCAGAGATTGCTCTTCCTCTTCCAAGGCTGTTACAAAAAGCCCCAGTGTTCTGGAGGAGGTACAGATGGCTTCTGAATGCTGGCAGAGATTCTTGTTTCAGTGGGGCTCCTCACTAGGCTGGCATGTCTCAGGCAGGAGATGGTGTTTTCAATACGACCGTGGAGCTGGGAACCTTCTAGAAGACCCAGGCTCCTTCCTGGGGAAACAGTGATGCTGCTGAGCACTGGGCACAACCACACTGTTTCTGAGGGAGCTAGAACTGGAACAGCCATCTCTTCCCTCAATTTATGCTTCGATACAGAAACTAGAAATGAAATCAATGTGGTAGGGAAATTCCGATTTTTATCAAGGAGGTGTTCACTGGCTGTTTCTAAATCAAATATTATTTTAAAAAATGATAGTAAAAAGAAATTATTACCTATGATTTTATTGCTTTGCCTATTTAGCAACAAGTTTCAGTTAATACTTGCACTTGTGCATGTAGGGGCATAACGCCCACAAAAACCTAAAAAGCAAGGAAACGAAGAAAATAAAAGAAGTGATTTTCCAGGGAAATTTACCTTTAATTCCTGATCAAATCCATTGATGCCCACAAATTTATGGTTTGGATGAGGATGAGAAAAGCTGTCCCGCAGTATCCTGCCTGATTTTTCCACTGCCCTCCATCTTCTTTGGCTACTCAATATGTAGGGAGAGTTCTTTCCCAGATGCTCACTGCAAGTCCTTCTTCCTCACACTTCCATGCAAGACCGGTATCTGCCAATGACAGCATTTTTGCCTCTTTATTAAAAAGGCCCAGAGAAAAGTGCACGTGCAGAGAGGAGGGGGTGACTTTCTTTAATATTCTTTGCACTCTCAGCCAGCCTGCAGTTGCCAGTTGCCTTACAGACATTTATTCATTAAGTTTTGCCACACGAATTCTTTCCGGTTATAAATGGAGATTTTTCTAGCCTGAAGAAAAAGTTGCAATCAAATACTGAGGCTACAGGCAGATGCCCACCACAGAAACAGCAGTGATGGCATAAGACTTGTTGGCTTTCCCTGCAGGAATGGCCATGCAAACACTTCTTCCCTTCACTGTGAAAGCAACTGGCTGAGCCCAGGCCGCCGGTACAGGGCAGGTAAGAGAAGCAGATGAGTGGTGAGTGCCCCAGCCTTTGCTGCAAGAAGTGTTTTACTACAGCATGAATACATCCTAGCCTGTTTATTTACCCTCCTTTTGCAGTGTTGCAGCCAGAAGATTGTTAAGTGGCTTTTATGAAATCAGTGAGACAGCTTACATAAGTAGCCACTCACCAACCTGAGCACTATGACCCTTGCTTTCCATTCCTAGGACACATCATTTGACAAAGTTAGGCCTTTTATGTCCAAAACCCATTGGCTGCTAAATCTCAGCCCTGCTCCTCCAGGATCTGCCTACACACTTCAGCACAATCCATACTGAACCTATAACAAACTGATTAAATCATGGCTTGTGGTAAATCACACAGAATTCAGTTGTTTATTTATCTCTGGCTGAGATTCTTATATCAGGGACTTTTACTGCCCTAAGAAGGAAGGGTTACATTCCTTCAAGCCTCTGTCCTTGATACTGCTATGTCACTTTATTTGCAATCTATACTGATCATGTGTATCCCTTTGTAAATGTCATTCCAATAGTCCTCCTTTGCATTATTTTGCTCTGAAAGACTCCAAAGTGAAGCCTGACGGGAATTTTCCCACAGTATATTTGTTTGCATCAGAAAATGCTGACTTGCTGAACTGCAACTGTTTTGTGGGAAAGTATTTGTTCCAGTAAGGCTTCTCAGATTCAGTATTGAACTTCTGGAAAAAAAAAAAAAAAAAAAAAAAAAAAGGGAAAAACAAACTTTCCCATCTTTTCTTCAAACTAGATAGCTGCTCAGCGCCGGGGTGCTCCCGGGGGGTTTGAGTCCCTCCAATGCAGCGTGGCATTTCTGAGCCAGCTATGGAATGGCACGCAGCTTCAGATGGGGTAAGAGGGAGTGCTCCAGATGAATTTTGTCTATTAAGCCTGCTTCTTTCAGCAAGGTCCAAATGTTCTTTCAATTAGAACAAAACCAAATTTTGAAATGTATATTGTTTTCCGAAACGTTAATGTTTCGCAGACACTTTTACGCTAAGCCTGCACTGATTGCCTCGGAGATCCATCAGTAGCTTCCTAAAAATGCAGAGGAGGGTTGCTCTGGATGGGATCTGTAGCTCACATGCAGTCCTTCCAAATCTCAGTGTTTTGTAGGGGCTTGCTGCTGCGAGCCTCTAAACCATGAGATGCTATGAGCAAACTTATAGCAGCTAATGAACACAGTGACTCATGCACTCGATGCCATCACATTATGCACTGATAAAGCTTTTACTGAAGTCAAGAGAAAAATTTCCACTGGACTTAACTGAAAATGGGCTACGCTATGTCCTTGTATCTTGATTGTGATACAGGATCTTGCTTTATTTTGTGATGTTCAGATGCTACCAAAATTGTATCTAGATTAATCACTCATCTCTATGATGACAGAGATATCAACTCTATTTTTAGAGAGAGAGTAAGAACTCAGGAAACCTGGGCTCATTTCTCTGACTTTATCGCCGACTTGCTTTCACTATCTATAATTATTTACTCACTTTAGCAAATAACCTTATGACTCTTAGATGCAAGGAAATGCAAGCACTAAGAAATAACATTTTGGTTAAATACTACATTACATTGCTCTTAACCTTAATTTACTCAATAGCAATTTCACAATTAGGATGTTATAATGCAGTCCTAATGCACATTTGTTATAATAATGAAGTACGGAATGACACAGATACAACTCAAATCATATTTAATCAAGAGCAAACAACCTCAGACAATAACCAACTAAGAATTACAACAATATGCCACCAATTTCACATGAATTGTTTTTCTCTTATCAATAAGCAGCACTACTAATTGTCATATTATAAATGGTTTGCTTTTGTTCTGAGATGCTCTGTAATACTGATTGATGTTTATGACTCGGTCTTTACTTATTGGTGTGAATACCATAAAAGTTCTCTGGCTAATGAGATAATTAATTTTCCATCCTGCATAACTCTCGTTTCAAACTACATTTAGAGAGTAATTCTTATAATACTCTGATTGTTTTAAAATGAAAAGAAACAAACAAAAAACCACACTGCTCTTTCACAAAACTGACAGAGCACCCTGGGAAAACAGAATCTTTTCTTCACCAAAGTAAACGGTATCATAAACCTCTACTACCTTTAAAGTTGAAGCTAACATTCTGGGAAAAAATGTGGTTCCTACTTCCTTCCCCAAAAGTCACAGCTAGATTCACAGTATCACAGAACTGTAGGGGTTGGAAGGGACCTCCAGAGATCACTGTGTCCAACCCCCTGCCCAAGCAGCTCCCTAGCACAGGTTGCACAGGTAGGTGTCCAGGTGGGTCTGGAACGTCTCCAGAGAAGGAGACTCCACCACCTCTCTGTGCAGCTGTGCCACTGCTCCGTCAACCTTCTTTGTTTCACATGCTTCTGCCTGACTTGTGCAGTTCCCACCTTCCCGAGTCTTCTTGGTCAGAAAGATGCTGCCAAACCAGATGAATTCTTCAGGTAAAATTCAGCCATCAGTTTCACCTTGAAACAGTAAGTTTATCATACTTACACATGGAGATATTGTAGAATTAAATCAAAGTATAGCATTTCAATATATTGTACTTCCTATGTTTTTACACTACTATTTTAAATCTATTCCTGAAATACATTAGGGCTGACTACACTTCTCCTGGGAGTGGTAAATGGATAGGTTCCCAACAACTGGTAATACTATAGTATTACTACCATTCCTTTTGCATATGATTTCTTAATGATGATTGAAAATAAAAAGTTGAAATTAGTGGTTTTCTGTAAGGAAAAAAAAATCTCCATGCTTGAAAACAATGAATACTTTGTTCACAACAGTAAGATATACAAATGTATTAGAAATATGGAGCCAGTGACTGATAAAAAATCAATGGATGCTTAAGAAATTCCTATGCAGTAAGCATCTGTGTCAACAGTAATTTACATTTGGAAGCCATTTCCATCAGCCATTTCTTATACCAAAGTTGTAACTGGAAGCTGACGCTCCAGTTCCAGCCCTGCAAACCTCCTATGCTAGGACTGCCCGTCAGCCTCACATGGATGATGGACAATAAACACCTCCGCCTTTTTACATGTGGGCCCCACCACCTCTCTGAACGTGCACAAAGCATCATAACACAAACATAACACTCACGCCTGTGCACATTGTGCAGGTTTGTATTCACTGCTGCAGGGGGAGGATGTGCTAGGTGAGAAATAGCCACTGACAAAGACAGAAGATAAAATAATTAAGGTATGATAGAGCTGTAGCAAGCTTCCGTGATGATGTGAAACCACAGCCAGCTTACACGCATCTTGACTCCACATCAGGGAATTTTAAGGAATGATGCAATGATTTAAAAAGCAGATAATGTATCACAGAGAACGCTCTGCCTAAAATCCCTGCTCCACTAAAATCAGTGGGGCCGTTACTCTGGCATTGTGTTGTACGTTTGCTATTTCTCCTCCTTCTCTCGTTGTTTTCACTCGCCCCGTTATGATGCTGTTTGATACACGCCACTATACCAGGGCTCATTAAAAGCACTGCAAATGGTTAATTACGTTGAGAACACAACTTGGCACCAAATGACAGAGAACTATTTTTTATTTGAAGAAACAAAAATCACTATCACAACCTTGCAGCTGTTGTTTAGTGGACATGTGAGAGCAAAAGGGAAAAGGGGGTTTAAGCTCTAAAAATGGGCTGTCCATCTGAGGCATGTTTTTATGCATGTCACGTGAAATGTGTGACATTCTGTTGGACGTGACTTTAAAGCAACTCTATGCCCTGCTATAGGTTAAACACGAGAACATAAACACCTACATTAAACCTGAAACAGACAATAAAACAAGAAAACACATTTCCATTTTCTGACTGACCTCAATCTCTGAATGAGGACCCCTGCATGTTGCATTAGCAGGCTGGGCTCCATTACACCGCCACATGCTCTGCTCAATCTACTGAAATATTGATTTTTTTACAGAGCACACACACTGTAAAATCAATATTCCCACACACGCTGCAGAGGCAACAGCGTAGCCAAGGCCAACTCTGCGGCCTAGCACCGGGGTGCACGCTGAGGAGACAGGGATAGACCGGGAATGGGAAGATGGGAAGCAATCCATCCACGGCACAATGGAGCGCCATGGGATAGGGCTGAAGCACGGGCAGCACTGTGAAGGCGCAGGCAGTAAGGTGGGAACATGCTTCATAGCCACAACAGAACGGCTCATCCAGGACTTGAGATTTCTGGTTCTGCAGACAAAGGAGCTAAGAAGAAGAAGGCAAAATTAAAGTATGTCAAGGTAAGAGATTCTTCCAGGATTCTCCCTCCCCTCATGTTACGCTTTAATTTTTCCTTTATAGAAACTGGAAAGAACATATTTTAAGACGTTTCTCAGACTATTTCCCTTCCAAACCCTGAGATGCCAGCACTGGGCTTGGCTTGGCAGGGATCCTGCAGCAAGGAGGAGGATGAGCTTCTCCTGCGTGGGCATCCCGCTCGGGGCAGGCTCGCACTGCTCACCCCATGGGCCACGCTCACACCGGAGCAGCAGCCATCGCAGCACACAGCAGCTGTGTGCACCCCACGGGCAGCGGGGTGCTTTGGCTCTGGCCACCTGAATTCTGTGTGCGACAGAAAACGACGGCAGGAGTTGTCACTTTTCAATCCCAATTCAGGCTGCCTCGAGCTAAAGCGCAACGTTGGGATCTGCGCTTTCAACGGCCACGTCAGGCTGGAGAGCGAGGCACCGACAAACCCAATTCGGGAGTGGGAATCTCACTTCGGGTAACGGATCCACCTGAGTCTGCGTGCCAGGCACGCCGGGTTGGGAGAGCACGACTGCAAGCAGAGTGGTACACTCTCCCAGGATCTCCCTGCCAGCTTTGGGCAGGCACCACACGCAGCGAGGCCCGCTCTTTGCACACGCGCCCCGCAGCACACACGGCCGCCCAGCCCCTCCCTCAGCACCGCCCGCCCTCTCCTCCCCAACGGCCGCGACTGCCGGAGGCGCGGCCCCGCCCGCGGGGGGCGGGGGGCGTGGCCAGCGGGTGGAGGGGGCGTGGCTTCGGAGCGAGGCGCCTTGGCGCGGAGCGGCGACAGCAGCCGTGACCTCCGACCCCGCCCGCCGGCGGCCAATAAGAGCGCGGCTCGTTCCCGAACCCAAAATTTCCACGTCGGCAAAAGTCAAGATGGAGCGGGGCGGCGCGGGGCGCGCGGACGGAGCCGCCGTTGCCGGACGGGACGCGAGGCCGCGCCGAGGCGGGGGGCGGCGGCGACGGCGGCGCGGGGCGGACCTGTTGCGCTCGGCGGTGCGGCGGAGGGGGGCGGCGCGCGGGGCCGGGGCCGGCGGCGGCCGAGGGGCGGCGGGGGCCGAGGGGCGGCGGCCGCGCCGCGCGCTGTCAGCCGGGGCCGCGGGCAGCGCCGGCCGCTCCGCTCGGCGGCTTTCCGCCGCGCTCCTCCGGGGGTGGGTTCCTGCGCTTGGCTAACCGTGCCGCCTTCCTTTTGCAGGAGGGGAGCCCCGCTGCCCGCGGCCGACGAAGATCCGGTCTCCTGAAGCAAAGTTCTGTGACACTCAGACTCTGGTTACGATAGCAGTCAGTGCACTACAGAACTTTGTCTCCGGGGGCTGCGGCGGCGGAGCGGCTCGCTCAGGTGGACACGTCACTGCTCCGCCGTGGCAGGCCCGGGGAGCGCCCGCGCTCAGTGCTGCTGCTGCCCCGGGGCCTCCAGCACGCTTCTGTCGGCTCCGATGGAGATAGAAATAACGCGACGAAATGGGGATCTGGAGGGTGCTGAAGTGCGCTCGGTGCCCGACCTGAGCGTGGGCTCAATGTGACGCTGGACGTGGTGAATCTTGAGTGCTCACCCGCCGGGCACGGCGCCTGGCTGTGCTTCAGTCAGTGTGTAACACAGCTGTAGGTGAACGGAGGGCTGGAGCTGGGGGGAGACTTTGTACTCGTAGCAGAGAAGCTGTGACATAATGGTCTATTGTAACTCGGACTTAAGTTTGCTGTTTGAGTGCTGGGGCCTGGGCTGGTGGCACTGAGCTTTCTTTCCTCTTTAGGAACCCTGAAAGCCCCCATCTGCTGTCAGTAGCTACCCAACTCTGAGCCTCTGCTTCGTCAGAAGTCATGAGCCAATGCTGCAGTGCTTGCTCCTCACCCCATAGGGGACAGAGTGAGTTGGAAGAGTCAGTGGAACTGGTGCCTATTAACAGTTCCACCACTCTGTACTAGAAACTTGTCACCTTTGGTACAGTCAACATGAATGTGGGCTTTAAGGGCTGGGAAAGGCCAATCTTGACTGTTCTCCATCTCCGTTAAATTGGAGCCTGGCAGCAGTACAAGAGTGGTCCACTTCTGTTCAGAAACTTTGCACAGTTCTTTAATATGTAAATGCAACTGTGGAACTCTGAGATGGTGGGCATCCTCCGCTGGTCAGCTCTGAATGTAATGAGAGTAGTAGGAAAGGCAGGAATTGCTGAAGAATGGGTGGAGTAAGTATGACTGGTTTTAAAATATTAATAGTACGTACAGTAAAGTTTGTTAAGTGAGGCTCCTTTCACAGGGGCTGCATTCTGTGGCAAGTTAGTTACACTGCTTTATGTATATATACACACACATATATGTGTGTGTGCTTGTCTGTGTATATATATAAACGTTAGGGGGCTCATATTCTGTTAGCACTCTGTAGCTAATCATCCCCTTTGGGCTCACTGGAAGCCTAAACTAACTTTTCTTTCCTGCCAGTCTGAACGTGGAAGGTACAGCTAGATTATACACTTCATGGAATTGAGCTGGAAACTGAAATGCTATTCTAAGTATATGTTTTTTAGCTCAAACCGTTTAATCAGAGGGTAGGTAAAGTGAGGAGCACTTACTGTATGGCAGACCATGTGACCAACTAGGGCTATATTTGGATACTGGAGGTTTAAGGAATCCTTTTTGCTAACCATTTTTGGCCAATTGCCTGCTGCTTTATGTTGTGCAGTATGACGTCTGCTAAAAAGGACTTGGTAGTGTGGTGTCAGTAACTGTTTAGTCAGTGTGGTTATAGGGAGCCACCTCATATTGTTGGGGCTGCAGTCCCACTGTGTTTAATTTAGGGGTGGTTCCTGCCTAATAGGATATGTAATGCAAATGCAACTTCCAGTTTTTGTACTACTAAATAGACTTTCTGAGGGCAGTAGATCTTAAAAAGATTTTCTCAGATTTGTTGGCTAAAGCTGTAGATGATTATAGTTCTGAAAACCCACAGAAATGAGCATATGTGTATTCCTTTGGGGTAAATGTAGCATGTTCAGATTTTTAGCTTAGTTCAGTGTAACTTCAGCCCGGTTATAACGTGCAATAGGGACAAATAGCAGGCTTGAATCCAGCAGTGGTGGGAAGGGTTAGTCACTTTTGAGTCAGTTTTATGCCTGCTTTAGCTCTGTGTTCCTCAACTGGGTAGCTGTGACAGTGAGGTGAGTACAGCTTGGCCTCCCAGTGGCCCTTGGCTTGTCCTTGCCACATGCCTGTGACACGCAGTGCCTCCTGTCCTACAAGTCCTACTGGAACAGTGACCTGTTGGTGGCACTTCTGCTCTGATATGGGAGATCACGTTCCCTTAAGGTAGGACTAAACGAAGAGCTGCACGCTTCAGGTTTTGTGCTTTATTCTTGTCTTAAAATGTATTGGTCATAATGGTCCTGTGGCAGTTTGGACTTTCTTGCCTTGTTATAACTTTGGCCATCAGAAACCTGTATCAAAAGTAATGTGTTTTATGCCAGCTCTTGTCTGAGATGTGTGCAAGAGCTTGAGGCATGTGGTGGTACCAAGGGCCTTGGGTGGAGGATGGAGGATTCTGTCTTACCCTTTGAGTGATGTTTGAGGAAGATTATGTAGGAACAGGAAACAAAACAAAAAACAAACAAGAAAACCATCACCAGTTTTTTTGGATGTTTTATTTAAAATAAAGTCTGACTGTCAAACTGTAACTGCATTGATATGACTTATTTTTCCAGCGGCTTTCTTGGCCATTCCTTTCAGGTAACACATTGCTGGAGGCATACTCTAACCTGCTGCTTTATATTTTGGTCCTTTTTGAAATTCTGAAGTGTCTTACTTAATTGTGTCCCTTTCTTAATTGGAAAAGCAGCAAATGAGCATGCTGAGTAAATTACACAGATTTCCAACATTTTATTTCATTCATTATTACATTCCAACTTTTATTTGAAGGGGCAGAGTCCAAAGAAATGATACCAATCTATTTATTATTCTCAAAGCTGGAGAATAGGAGAGGAGCTTGCTGTCAAGTACTCCCGAAAGTGAAAGCTGAACACATCTGGTATGGCCCAAGGGAATATAAACTGAACGCAAGCTGCACTGCCTGTGGGTACTTAGTCTCAGGATGCTACTGGGCACGATACACTGAGGACAATTCTAACTTCAAGGGATTAGGTTTTCTGCTGGTGATTTTTTTAATCATAAATCTAATGCTTCTATCGATCTGTAGCCTAAAAATGCTGTAGAAAGTGGTGAAAAGAACAAGTCTTGTGCATGTGCTTTCATTGAACTGAGTTGTGCTCTTTTACTAAAAACAGAAGTAAACTTGCTGACTTCTAGCAACTGTATGATAAACAATTTATAAATAGACCATAGGGTCTAGTGAAATACAAACAAAGTATTGGAAGTCATGAGCTGACTCCAAAAAGCAGTAAGTGACATTGGGATGTTTATATCTGTTGCCTGGGTAGCTATATTCAAGAAACATTTCTGGGTCCAGTCAAACTGAAGCACTGTGGAAGCTCACCCAAAGCAGGCTGTGTGACTGCAGCTGTATTTCAGTGGGCTGTGGAGTTCCTTTTGTTTGGCTTTCAGTGTTAGTGATGGCCCTTAGTCTCTAAGTCTTAGGGAAGCAGGATGGGAGTGCTCTGTTGGAGGTATGTTACCCACACAAGGCTGAGTGTGCCAGCACTGTGTCATCTGCAGAATGGGAAGTAGAGCTGCCACAGCCATAGGGGTGCCTCAGTATCACCTTTTGCCTCATAGCTGGAGAGAGTCAAGCTACTCCTGGGGCAGTGAGTAGAGAGCTTGTGGATTCTTAGTGCAAGCTGGAGCTGCTATGCAATCCCAAACTTATTTTCTGCTTTATTTGGGAGGAAAGTGGGATATGCAAAAGAAATTGGCAAATGCCATCAATTAAGACTGCTTTCTTGCTTTCTGTAACGGGCTAGGAGCTCAACTAGAGTCAAGTGTGCTTACTGTACTCCAAAAATAACTTCATTTGTTGAATTACTGGTGCTAATGGTATTGAAAATAGCTCAGTGCAGCTGAACCTGTATTTAAGACACAAGGTGTTGTACTGAAACCTCATTGTAATTAACTGCAGACTGAGGGAGCTGAAACTTGGCTTCATATAGCCAACACAGAACTAATTACATGCTGGATAATACCAGCATAACTTTTACCAGCGAGCATACAAAGTCCTGTGCTTTATGAATAAAAAGCATCAGACTGCTGATGAATGGTTGCCACTTTATTATGACTTAGGTTGGACTGCGAGGCAGTACTTAGTTCTGTGCAATGGTGGTTTTACCCGGTTTTCATCTGATGGCTCTTACCTTTTCAGTTTTCAAAACTTGGCCTCCTGCATTGCTGCTGTAAGTGCTCTTTTGTCAGCTGGGTGACTTAGGAAAAGTTTAAATACAGGTACAAGCTATTAATATACCACACAATTGTGAGTTGTAGCATAGGGTAGTTAGTACTGTGATCTGCTTAAGTAAGATAGTGGAATACTATGTTAATACTTGTGGTAATGCTAGAATTCCAAAGTAACAGAAGCTTTAGGAAACAAGAAGTATTTTACAAATAAATGGGCAGATCTGAAGTGGGGAGTTTTGGGAAGTGTGCCTGCGTTGGGAACGTGGTGAAGGATTACTGATGAAGAGTAGTCAGGGAAGGAGGCCCTGCTCATTCCTCCAGCCCAGTGATGTGAGACCTTTCAGCACTAGGGCTCGTGTACCTTTGTGCTACCCACTGCAGCTATGGCACATTGCCACGTAAGACCACAGATGATGGTCTTCAGGCATGGACACCAACTTTGGGCTCCATCTGGAAAACATAGTTGCCTTTTCATAAGTTCATAAGTTCATAAGGTTGGAAAGGACCTATAAGATCATCTAGTCCAACCATCCTCCTATCACTATCTCTACCCAACTACTAAATTAAGTCCTTTAGCACCTCATCTAAACGCTTCTTGAACAGCGCTAGGGATGGTGCCTCAACCACCTCCCTAGGCAGGCCATTCCAGTGCCTGACCACTCTTTCAGAAAAGAAATGCTTCCTGAGGTCTAATCTAAATCTTCCCTGGCGCAACTTGTGGCCATTCCCTCTCGTCCTGTCATTACTTATCAGGGAGAAGAGGCCTACCCCCTCCTCACCACAACCCCCCTTCAGGAAGTGGTAGAGTGCAATAAGGTCTCCTCTGAGCCTCCTCTTCTCCAGACTAAACAATCCCAGCTCCCTCAGCCGCTCCTCATAAGACTTGTGCTCCAGGCCCCTCACCAGTTTTGTTGCCCTTCTCTGAACACGCTCCAGGGCCTCAATGTCCTTCTTGTAGTGAGGGGCCCAAAACTGAACACAGTACTCGAGGTGCGGCCGTACCAGAGCTGAGTACAGGGGGATGATCACCTCCCTGCTCCTGCTGGCTACACTATTTCTAATACAGGCCAGGATGCTGTTGGCCTTCTTAGCCACCTGGGCACACTGCCGGCTCATGTTGAGCCGAGCATCAACCAACACCCCCAGGTCCTTTTCCTCTCTACATTCTTCAAGCCATTCTGCCCCAAGCCTATAGCATTGCATGGGGTTATTGTGGCCAAAGTGCAGGACCCGGCACTTGGTCTTATTGAACCTCATCCCATTTTGCTCAGCCCAGCTGTTCAGCCTATCCAAATCCCTCTGAAGGGCCTCCCTACCCTCAGGCAGTTTGACACATCCTCCCAGCTTTGTGTCATCTGCAAACTTACTGAGGGTACACTCAATTCCCTCGTCTAGGTCATCAATAAAGATATTAAACAAGATGGGCCCCAAAACTGACCCTTGGGGGACACCACTCGTAACAGGACGCCAGCTGGACTTAACTCCATTAACCACTACCCTCTGGGCACGGCCCTCCAGCCAGTTCTCCACCCAGAGAAGAGTGAACCTGTCCACACCACGGGCTGCCAGTTTCCTTAGGAGAATACTGTGGGAGACCGTGTCAAAGGCCTTGCTGAAGTCCAGGTAGACTACATCAACAGCCTTTTTGTGCAATGAAATACTGAGAGCAGCTTACAGTGGCTCATGTATGTCTATTCTATCATCAGAGGCCTTATTAGATGTAATTGAAGCTCTATTACAGCACTTCCTGAGTTGCTGTTTTAACGGCAATCTTGGCAGCTAGAGCTGTCCAGGTGAGTGCCATTGCTCTTGCCATACTGACTCACAGCTCCTGTGAGTGTGGCCCAAAATCCTACCTGACCACAGCAGTTTCTTGAGGTCTTGCTGCCCTGGGAGAGGCACAGAAAGGATGGTCTCAGCGAGGGGAAATGTACCTAGATGTAGCAGTCAGCTCCCATACTTTGGTTTTGTTTCCCAATCTTAATACCCAAAGTATGACTGTAGCTTTCCTGCTGGCTTCTTATCCCACAGCTGCTTCTGTTGCTGTTTATGACGACACAGATAATCCTTTCATTTATAAAGCAGGGGCAGAGGGGAAGAAGGGTTACAGAAGATCAGTGTTAAGGACATAATTATCAGTTTTGACTCCAGAGCATTTACTAGCTTAAGTGTGAAAAGCAAAAGTTGAGTCCCATTGGAACAAAGTACATGCTTGCTTTAACTGTCCGAAGTAGTAAAACATGGGGTTATACGTTCATTGAAGAAGGATTTTCACTTCCCTGTGTGAGTGTTAATCTGACACAAGCAGTGGGCTTTGCTCTTAAGTCATGGTTGGACTTGTGAAAGTAGGTGCTGAGTCTCAGAGACCTGTGTAGGGCTTTCACAGTGCAGGGAAAGGGTGTATGGCAGCTTGGAAGGGTTGGGGAGGCGAGGCTGACAGGGCCAGTGGTGATGTCACTCATCAAGTAGTGCTGTGAAAGTGTGAAGGCTCCAAATAATAATGGATATCTGTGCTGCTTGCTTTTCAAGACTGCTCTTATTTTGTCTCCAGATTCACATCTCTGTCCCCCACATCACTGTTAAGGCAAGGGGCTGATGGCATAGAGCATGCTGTGGAGAAAAGGTGTGTTTCATGCTAACTGGCTGTTAAAGGTGAGCTCTTGCAGTCCTTGCCTCAAAAAGCAAATATATGGGAGAACATTTTGTGCTGCTACTGCTGCAGAGACTATAACACAAGTGTGCTTTCACACCGTTACTGCTTGAGGGACAGGAGAAAGAAGGCAGGAATGGGAGAGTGGGTGCAGCTGGGGAGAAGGTAGAGGGTGGGAGGGAGAAGACACCATGAGTTGCCAGAGGAGCAGGATTTGGGTTCTGCTCTGGACTTTAATGTCCATGTGATTGCCATTTGGTAATTACTTTCTGAGATTTTAAACTGCCAGACTGTATGCTGACCAAATGAATTGAGGAGCTTCATCTGTAATTGCAGTGTTCAAAATAGAGCCCTTACCTCTTGAGATGCTTTAATAAGTACCTGAAATGTAATGTGCATAAAATACTTCACTTGCATAACATGTTACTCTACATTTCTGTTGTGCATTAATTTGAAAAGAAGTGGGCTCCAAATCCTGAATTCTCATGGCTTCTCATGATACCATAGCAATCCATTATTTCAAATACCATTAACCAAGCTAAACCAACAAGGACCATCAGTGTTCAGACAGTTGTTGTTGGAAAAAAAAAAAACAACTATAATTAACTATCTTCTTTAGAGAGAATGAAGAGACCGTATGGAGTGCTGCCAGGAAAGAAGAGCTGTTCTTAACCCTTGCACAGTAAATAAAATCATTATGAGTAACAAACTGCTAAACAAGGCAGGAAGGCTCATGAGCTGTAAGGGGGTGCAAGTTTTACACAAAAGCATTGTAAGTGACTGAAGAAATACAACATGGATGGTGACAACTTGGACTTGTAAGCTGGCAGCCCCAGGCAGAGCTGAAAGCAGGAGGCACTGCATGGTGGTCAGTCGTGCCAAGAGAAAAAGTGAAAGCAGACATGGGCAGTTGAGGGCGCTGCTCTTGTGAAGGCTTTTTGCAAACCTGTTTGAAAACAACCTGCTCAGATGAGGATCAGTTGTAGGTTTAAGAACAGGGTGGTCTGCTGGAATGTTAATTTTGTAGTTTAATTGAATGCAATGCTTTCCATGTGCGTTTGATTAAGCAGTAAGAATATAAATACAATGAGAATTAAATCTTGTCTTTAAAAGATTTCCTTCTTGAAATTGCGTGTTCCTGGCTTGAAGTTAAGCATCCAGTTCTGGGTTACATTCCTGATCTATGGTTTACTTGTATGAACTGTATTGTTTAAGTTTGTGTGTTAAATTTAGTTGTAATTGGAATCAAGTGAACAAACGGGAAAAAGCGGTGAAGGCAGATCTTAGCAACTGCATGTGAATGATGCAGGAACGTGGTCATTGTAGCTCAGAGCCAGGCTTGCAGCACTGAACTCTTCAGCACCTCCTTCACCTTTGTGAGGACTAGTTACACGGCCAGCAGTGTGATGGTGGAAGCTGCAGAAAGCACAGAACGCTTGCATTGCAGGCCTGGATTTGTCTTACTCTTAATTCTTTTAACTCTGATTTCATGTTAAACCAGAGGCTTATTGCTAGAGTAATGTTAAAATTGCAAGTGCTATAAAAACGTGTTAAAAGCACTTCTTATGCATGAAGGTGAATGTGCTGGTGATAATCACCACTCCAGCTGACCTGACAGTATGGGCTAGAAGCACTGCTGGCTGGGTTCAGCTTCCAGCAAAATGCTGCCACTTAGTCATGCTCAGAGTTACTGAATGTGAAAAGAAACCTGAAGAGCTCAATTTATTCTGTCTACCAATTGGGTTTCATAGTCCCCAGACTGAAATATTTCCCTGCAGTAAGAATAAAAATTATTTGTGAGAAGAATTGCTGTTGGATCACACATTGGAAACCGATGCTATTTGTTCTACTTCATGAATTGTTTTTTTGGGAGAGGAAGAACGTACACGCATATATTTAGATAATCATATATTATTTAAGACACATTTATATATGTCTATACGTAAGTATGGTTTTAGGTTTTGTCTATGTTGCTTTTGCAAGCATGTGCTCTACAGAAGGGCCCTTATGAACACAGTATTTGCATCATGAAAGTCTTACTTTAGACAGTACTTGTGATCATTTTCCAAGAAAAAATTTACTATGCTGCCTGCCACAGAGAGACACTGGCAGGCAGGAAAGTTGAAGGAGAGATTCATAGATTCATAGATACATAGCACTGGACACATGATGGCAGCGAGGGGAATTCCTTCTGAGTCACTGGCCTTTGTGGCAAAAAGTCCACCTGGTCCAGGGAGCATGTTCCCTGGAGGTTAGAAGAACTAAGGGATGTTTTCACAGTTGTTTAGGGAATTTTCATCACTTGTGCTTCTTAGAAAGCATGAAGTAGTTGCTAGCAAGTATGTTTAGTGTTATGAACCACTGTTGAAACAGGAAAACTCGCTATCTAGTCAGTAGTGAGGTGGGTTTTTTTTGAGTATGCAAACACTCTGATCAAATAGGGAAGAAAAGTGTAATCATACATGCACAAAGGATGTGCTATGGGGAATGGCTCAGCTGATTATAGTGCTTCAAGCACAGTTAGATAGTTTGGGAAATGTACTTAAGGTGAGATTGATCCACCATGGCTAGTTTGGGAGAGTTTTGAGTGAGGTGGGTGTTGGCCTCTTCTCCCAGGTAACAGTGTTAGGATGAGAGGTAGTGCTCAAGTTGCATCAGGGGAGATTCAGGTTTGATATTATGAAAATTGTCTTCTCAGGAAGAGTGGTGATGCATTGGAACAGGCTGCCCAGGAAGGTGTTGTAGTCACCATCCCTGGAGGTGTTCAAGAACTGTCTGGAGGTCTGGTGGGTTAGGTGCTAACTAGAACAGAGTGCAGCTGTATTCAAACAGAAAGTAGCTTTGGCTTTAATCCATAGGTGTGAGAAGTTTCATGCCTGTTCATGAACGAAAGTTATCTGAAACTCAGTAACACATTCCTTGTGCTTGCCCAAATGAAGTGGAAAATACTTTAGATTAACAAATGCCTGAGATGCAGGTTGAATATAAACAGAGAAGAGACGTAGTGTTACAAATATACTCTGTGAAGCATCTAACACAAATGCTACGGAGCAAAATTTGCACCTAAGCCAGATACCTACCTGTTTTGTGACAACCAATCTTATTTTGGGGACAGCGAGCAGGGCTGCTTTTGTACCTCCTGGGGTTACTTCTGAAGCTGTTTCAGCAATGTCCCTGACTGTATTAGGGAGGAATAGTCAAAGTGTGAGGGGAAGTCACTTGTGCATTGGCAGCCTCACGCTGTGTGCAGGCTCTCGTTGCAGATGATCCAGCCTTCTCCTGATGGAACTTGTTGGAGGTTTTATCCCTGCTTTTCTCCGTGCCAGAGCCATTCCTGCAAGGGGCCTCCCTATTAAAGGGCTGCTCCTTGGGCTGTGCTGAGGGACTGGGGCACAGCCCTTCACAATGAAGACTGATTCAAATGTTCTGTTGTAGCCTTGTTAAATTAACATTTTTTCTTTTCAACACTCACAGTCCAAATTAGACAATGCAGAAGTTTTAAATACAACACGCTTAAATGTGAACACCAAAGGAAAGAAATAGAGCAGACACAACAGGGGTTAAGCATGTGCTAGCTGGGAAGGGAAGGAATGGTAACAGGTAGCAGCCAAATGTGAAACGACTGCTTTTGGCCTGCAGCAGTTTGGCACCAGCAAATTGAAAAGGCGGGATGGAAAGGCTGCTGCTAAATAGTTGCAGTAACAAGATGATCCTGAGTAGGACCACGGGCACGGTGTGTACCAATAACCCTATCAGTTTATGGATTTCTGTTTCATACTGTTTGTGATTAATACATTGCTCGCTGGGACCTAGCAATGCAGTGATGCACTGCAGTTGGTTTTATGCCAGCTGTCGAGACCCACTGTGGATAACCAGTGTCTGTGTGCCATGCCATCCCAAAACCCTAAGAGGCACATCTGAGTACGGGAGCAACCCGCCTGTTGAACAGCTTTTGCTTTCAAAGGTGCTCAAACTGGAAAAAAAAAAATGCACTGTGAATAAAAGTTGTTACTATAACAAGGCCCTTGCTTGCATGTCCAAACAATGAGCACCTACAAAAAGTAATCCTGTCCCAGTGCTGCAAAGACTTGCCATCCCACCAGGAGCAAGAGAAGAGCAGCAGTAAACAGGGCCTGACATATTTCTGTAATTACCAGAAAGGGACTGGAGTAATAACAAGAATAATTAGCCTATGAAAAAACATTAAGAAGACATCTAAGCAGCACTGCAGTCCTGCATGTCCCTTGTGGGCCACTACCTGTGGCAACAGTCACTTTTTGAATACGTGTTTGCGTGGTGCCCACCTTCCCGTGCAACTAAGGTTTCTCAGTACTGCTCTAGGAATAACACCAGTGGTACAGAGAATAGCAGCTTTGGAATTCAGTGATTAAAGTGATTGCCTTCCAATCCAGTTATCTGTGGCATTAAAACCACAAATGTCTATTGGCTTGGCTTTATTTTGTGGTCAGCAACCAAAATCAGTATTAAGTGAATATTAAATGTTATTCAGCTCATTACACAAGTGATGAAATGTCATTTCTCCTTGAGTTAATTGAGAGAAGGTGCTTTGGGAATGCTTGTTGCCGCAGTGAGGTGAACCTAATAGTGGGTATGACTTCATGTGCCCCAGCAGAGTGTGGCAGGGCTTTGAACAGTCACCAGCAGAGCCTCTCTAGGAAGCATGACATGTACTCGGGGTGCTCCTCATCAGCCCTTGTGCTGAGTCCCTCCACCAGTGCTTTCTTGAAGTGGACTGAGGTCCTTCAGGAAACTGATGACAAATGTGAAATTTCAGTTTTTGATACTGCTGTGCATCCCCCCACTTACCCCATGGGCTGGGAGCCAGGGGCATGGAGCAACCAGAAGTGGTGCCCTGGTCCAGCTGGGCTGGATCATCACCAGGACAAGGACCAGACCTGACCCTCAGAAAAGCACCTTATAAGGCACAGTATGCAACAGGATCCGGCAGCAAACAAGGATGCAGGATGGTGGCTCCTGGCCACGCCCACTTCGCATAGCTGCCAGCAACACCATGCTTCTCCCTCCCACTCAGCCCTTGGTGAATTCCACTCCTAATATCAATAACCTGGCTGGCAAGACATTCTTCAATTAATTTCCTTCCTTTAATTGCCTCTTGAGGGTTTAACATACCCGAGAGGCCTTCGTCCCATTAAATTGCCCCTGTAACATTCTCTACTTCTTACCTCCAGACATAAAAATTGCACTTTCCATTTGTTCTACTGGACTGTTTCTGTCTCATAAATAATACAAAAAAAGAGAGGAATTTTCTTCCCTACACTGTGAAGATTTCTTTCCAGCAATTCTAGTCATTCAGCATTGAAAGGAAAAGCTAAGGTAAATGCGTAGCAATATTGTATAGCAGAGGACTAAGAATCAGTCTGCTGAAGCTGACGAGAAAGACAACGTAGGAGCTCATGTTCTCCTTATCTGGAAATGTCAGTGCTTGATAGGAATCACTCGGGGTACTTGAAGCTGGTTCCATTTTGCAGAAACTCACGTTAGCAACCCACACAGCACAAGGGCTGAATGAAGCAAATGGCTGCTTTCCTCCTAAGCTTTCCAGCCTAATTTGTGGAGAAGATGCTTTGCTCCCTCAGGAGGTCAGACAGCATATTTTCCAAGGAAACTCTAGAAATATGGAAAAAAAATGCATCTGAGAAATCCTTTTGCAGTGCCAGTACTTTCACTGCATTCTTGCATATGTAGACTGTTGCTTTTCCTATCGAGAGGAAAGCATTTAATCTGCAGATGAGTCCTCCAAAGAAGGAAGACTTTTCTACATTATGACACAGCTGCATTTGAATGAATTCCAAATTAAATTTCAAATAATCTACTTTGAATGTACCATTAAGCTAGGAATTGCCTAGATACAATTAATAAATGGTGATACTTAATAAAAAGGAAGGATTTCCCAGAAGGATCATTAACCGTACTCCTTTCTTTTCCTTACAGTTTCTTAGCTAAAAACGCTTATTGCTGTCTGTATTGCCTACAGCATATATAGGTAAGATCTCAATATTCTTCTTAAGAAAAGCAAATGCAGTGCTTGATGTTATGCCCATTTTACTGTTCACCCTCAATTTTGAAGAGAAAATAATCAAAGCAAACTTTCACATTTGGTAAATGGTCTAATCCATCATCCTACTCATACACTGCATGTGCGGTTGCTGTTGTGCATGCTGATTTAAGACACTGATCTGTCACTTCTTATGATCCAGGCTGGCAAGTGGCCTGGCCTGAACTCTTTGCCCATGTTCTGGGAAGGCACTCAGCAGGGCAAACTGCTCTATGCTCACATCTGAGCTCAGAACACATCTTTCTGAGCAAAAAGAAATCTTAAATCTATGATCTGATCAAAGCAGCTTACATGAAAAGGTGAGAAACAACTACTCAGACTATGCAAAAAACCAACCCAAAACAAGACATGTTCTATGGTGCATGGAGCAAATATGTCTGGACAGGGCTCTCAGCGACCTGATCTAGCTATAGTTGCCCCTGTTGCAGAGGGGTTGAAATAGTTTACTTTCAAAGGTCCCTTCCAACTCAAATGGGTCTGTGATTCTATGATACACCTGAAATTTCATGAGACTTCAGTCAGTGTTCAGTGGACTGAAAATGATAGCTAAATTTCAGGAGGTCTGATGAATGTTTTTTTTTTTTATTATTATTCCGTAGGGAAGGCACTTAAAACTTTTAATCATGGCCTGGATGCTTGGTACATTTTCTCAGACTGAACCTGCCCCTTCTACATGCAGAGAGTTAGATCCTTAGCAGCCACCAAATGGGTAACTAATGGAGTTCTTTAATTAAGCACCTTCCATCAAATGCATTGTTCTCCTTATGTCGTTGACTGGCTCTGGCACTGTGGGCTCAGAGCACTGAAGTAAGGGTTCCCTGCTGCCTGGGGTGCACTGATGCATTCACACGAGGATTGCTTTAACGTCATCTTGTCATCTCAACATTTCACATTAGTCCTTCTCGTTAGTAGTCCTTCTGAATGAATATGGGAGTTTGGGAAAGCTTCCTGAGTGTGGGAACGGTTTGTTGTCCAGGACAGGCACTGACAAGACTCCTTGCTGACTTCACCTGTAGCATCCCAAATGAACTCTGTAGGTCTGCATGTAACCGTACACAGAATTTGTGTATGCAATGGTGTTCATATTTGAAGGGCTGAAGACAATTACTGTCTTCTTATGGAAGGCCTTGCTTTTGAATGTCTCTAATAGGAGCTTGATTTTTAAGATATGACCAATGTGGTTCATTTCTCTAATCTGTAGAAAAGGAAATTTCTGTTATTTCTTATTTTGGTCATTCATCAGATCCTGGCATCCTCAGTATCTCTTATGGAAACACTGACTTAAAATGTTAGGTAACATGAGTTAATCTAATCTAACACTTTTGGCATAGGACATTCATTTGAAGCAGATCCTAAAACACTACTGTTTTACCATATAAGTCTCCAGTTTTTGCAATGTGATTATAAAACTGAGAACTAGCAACGGCCTCCTAAAGCAAATCAGTATGCAGAGTAATGAGGCCAAACAAGTAACAGAAACAGCTGCCCTTCTGTCTCTCTTTCCAGATGCACCAGAGCTTGATGCTACATTTTCACAGGGCAGCAACTACCCGCTCTTGCTGGGGTGGTGTATTTCATCCATAGGACAACACAGGGCTGCTTCCCTCCACTCTCCCCTTTGCGGCTAATGGCAACACAAAGCAGAATTATTGTGTTTTCCACCTGGGAGGACAACTTGGTGGGGAGAGTCAGGCTGAGCAGGACCAAGGCTATTGCAACACCATCCCAAGACCAGCAGAAGTGATCCACGACCACAGCCACAGTTGGGGACAAAGGCTTGGTGCCAAAGGGCTGTCATCAGGCTTCTTGGTAGGTTCAAGGCTGCTGAATCCCCTCAGTAATGTCCTCAGCATTTGAAGGAGAGGGGAAGGATCACCAAAGAGTGATGCTGAAAATTTGCCCATGGCAGTGATGCATCCTGCAGAGGCATCTGTACCAATGTTTTCTCTGTTTTGTGGAAACACAAATATAGCTGCTGCTCTCCTAATCTGCCTTGTAAGGCAATTCAAACTCTGCCATCTACCATTAAAATCTCGTATATTATTTTGGTTATTTGTTACTCTTTGAAAACTGCAATAGATTGATGTAGAAATAACTCTTGTGATAACTGTACTGCCACTTTCTGAATCTGATATTTGGAAAGAAATTTCAACCTTCATAGAAACTAAATCAGACCAGAGTTCAGTCTGTGATGAAAAGAAACTGGGAAATATCTGTTTCCATTTAATTGGGGATGAAGGTATATTTATTTTGCTTGTGTTTTGTGTGAACATTCAGGTGATACAAGGAGAAACGAACACCCAGAAAAATGGAATTATCCAGGTTTACGTACCTCTCCTCACTTACCAGTCCACTGCTAAAAATCCTCTTATCCATGCAGAGTGGAAAACCAATAGCCCACGGATAATCATGCATTATAAACTGCAAGATAATGAGTTATTATCATGAGCAGTTTGTTAGTCACACAGATTCTGTACTTCCCACTTTGTATACATCTTATAATAAATCAAAAAGATCTGCTGGATTTTGAAAGGATTTGTTAAACAGGAGAGGCAGCAGAAACTTCCTTAACTAACTCAGAAGAAAGGGCTGAAAGATGTCTACTCAGAGTCTTCACTGGGTGCATTCAGTCTTTGGAGGAGGTACTTGTGGAGGAGTCAGAAGGGCAAGGCCCTCACATGTTCCTTGATCTGGACCACAAGAACACAATATTATTTGCATGTGGAGGCTGTTGTGCCTCAGCTCTTGATCTCTCCAGTGACTGTGAGATAAGGTACCCCAAGCCCTCTGGGCAGGGATTTGGTGGTCTGAATTCAGATCAGGAGCTCTTTTTGAACAGTCTCCAGCAGCTGTTCCAGAGCAGTATTTTACTATCACACTGTCCTGTATGTACTAAGCAGGGATCAAAACTGCTGCATTTCTTTTCCACTTAAGCCATCTTGTGGGCCCTCCTTCTATAGCAGAAGTGTTATTCTGGGCAGAAAAGATACTTATCGAGGTGTATATTTCAGAAAACAGTAATGATGACGAAGGGGCACTGTGGGACTGGACTCATTGCTGCTTGATTATCAAGCTCTTTTCTACCTCTGTGGAATTAGTTGGCTTGTTCTGATGTAGTCCCTAGAAGACCAGCAGCCTACACATGCATAAAAATTACACATATCAAAATTGGGTAGCTGGACAATCCCAGGAGGGACAATGTAGGTGTAGGAACACAATTGCCGATGCTACAAAGATTCTATTGCAAAATAAATTCAAAGAAGTTCACCAGTGGATTTCTTCAGTGCTAGTCTCACATCAGAGGATGTCTGGGATGACACCGACTTGGACTTCGTGTTCCCTGCCAACCCATGACAGAGAGTCTTTCCTATATCTGGAGATGGGAACTATACATTAGGGTGCTCCCCTCCTCATTGTACTGAATGTCCCAAATGGTTCCCCACAGGAAAATAGTGCAGGGCAGCTTTGAGCAAGTGGGTCCATGTGAACTGATTATGCAAGATGTGAAGTAAAAGGAAGATCTTAACAGAGAGGGACTTCTGTGTGCATCACAGACAACTGATGCTTTGCTATATATTTTCACAAGCAAAGAGCATTCAGATGTTTCTAGGTTGAAAGGAGTTTGGTGCAAGACGGGAACTGGCCTCTTCTCCCAGGTAAATAGGGATAGGTCAAGAGGTAATGGCCTTAAGTTGTGCCAGGGGAGGTTCAGGTTGGATGTGAGGAAAATTTTCTTCTCAGAAAGAGTGGTGATGCATTGGAACAGGCTGCCCAGGGATGTGCTGGAGTCACCGTCCCTGGAGGTGTTCGAGAAACGCATAAATGTGGCACTGAGGGACATGGTCAGCAGGCATGGTGGGGATGGGTTGGTGGTTGGATTCGGTGATCTTAGAGGTCTTTTCCAAGATTACTGATTCTATGGTAAGTTCTATCCTTACATTTTGGAATCATGTGTGACGTATCAATACCAGTCTGCAGGGATTGATGTGGCAAGCTCCTCATTTCTCACTTGTAAGTAGCAGAGGCCTGACAGCAGCCATAGAGCTGTAGAGGTGACAGAAATGCTCTGAATGAATAAGCATGAGCAGGGAGAGTCTGGCTGTACAGCCAAAGCTGAGGCAGCAGAAATTTCTCCTGCACTATGTCTGATGTGTGCCAAACTTCAGATTTGGCAGGCAGTGAGGGGTGTGATCTCCAAAGGTTTATTCATTAAGTTTCTCTATGGGCTGCTCTCTAGGCTGCCAAGCAGGTGGGCAGGGAGCTTTGGTAGATCCCAGCCCCGCTGCCTACAGGAGCAAAGTGCTGACCATAGTCCCACATTGAGCAGTGTGGGGTTAGTGCTTGGCATGCATTGCCTCGGTGGCACAGCTGGCACCTGGGGAACTTCCAGCCTTGGCTTGAGGAATTTATCAACATAAAAGCAAACAACTGTCATATTTTCTGTTTATCTTGCATTTCTTAGGGTCACGGCATGAATTCCTCCAGTTGGTGACTTCTGTGCTGAAGGCTCAGTGCAACTGTCCTTCATTCTGTCCTTCCCCTCCGCTATTGTCTGCAATGCAGAAACACCTAAGTGAGCTTAACAGCATGGCACACCTTGCCCAACACCCACCATACAGGCCAGAAACAGGGCCTGGGGAAAGTCCAGACTCAGAGTTTCACTTTGCTGGTGGGAAAATGGGCTCTGACTGAGATGAATACAAAGCACAGGAGACGTGTCCTGTTCCCTCTGGCTGTGTGCGCTATCAGCAGACACTGGTCCTCACTGAAAATCTCCTTACGTGAATGCACATCGTCACACAAACATCACACAGTACCACCAGATTCTTTCTGTGTAGAGCTTTGTATTCAGATTACAGGTAAAACAAGAGGCTTTTCACCCACCTTGAGCTCTGCTTTGAGCTTCCAGGCTCCTCCCTCAGCATCTACTGGGAGTGGCAAGTCCTGAAATATGGAGGAGAGATTTTCTGTAGCTCTTGCATTACCAGCACAACAGTGAGATCTGTGGTGGCTACACATCACCCAGAAAGCGCATATTTCAATTTAAAAGGATTATTTATGAGGCCAAGGCTTTGCCTTTTTGATTCAACAGAAGTTGAATCTGGAATAGCATCACTGCCTGCCCAGCCCTGCATGCTGCCTGCAGCTAAGAGCAGGCTTTGCTTCATACCCTGGAAAGATTTGGTTTTCAATTTAACTTGTGACTTTATTAGAGAAACCAAGGCTCACAAATATTCCAGGCAAACTGGAGGTGATTGCCTGGTGACATAACAAGACGCCAGTGTCCCAACCTCACAGCGTGCTCCATTATGGTGTTCTGAACAACGCTGCACTGCGGAAACAAAGCGTGCCAACCAGCCAGCAGCGTGGCAAGTTCAATTCAGCTCTCAGGTACGGAACAGGAATGGATGGCTGGGCCACGCTGTTCAATTCATCTCAAACTGCGATCAGTTTACACATGGCCAGACTTGAGCCACATTAAAGTGTGGTGGGTGTGAGCACCCTGACTCCTGACGGGGCAGGGCAAAAGCTGGTGGGTGCACACAGGAAATTGCTCGGCACTTTTTAAAGCATTGCTTGTCTTTTCACTGACGCTGCTAGCTGAAATGAACGGGCTCTGCACAAATGACGGCTCATGGCCTGCATTCCTCATTAACTCCGAAAGTCCCACTGCATCAATGTGGGGCGCATCTGTGGTTCGCATCTCTCTTTTCATTTCCGCACCAACGCTGTCAGATCCGGGCACCGCTGAAGACATCGGCGCCGCCACCGTTCGTCCTTCCCAGGGGCAGCGCGGGCCCCGCGGCGTTGGGCGGTCCCACAGCGCCCCCTGGCGGCCGGAAGCCGCCTTGCGCGATGCTCCATGGCGGCCAGCGCAGCGCGCCCGGGGCGGGCTGTGGCCGGAGCCCTCCGAGGGCTGCCAGGCGGCTGCGGTACAAAGGGCACCCCGCCTCGTGTTTGCGTTACGAGTCACTGAACGAACGCACGTCAGCTGACATCGCGCCGGCTTTGGGTGCATGAGGCACTCGTGCCCTACATGGCGCACTAGGGTCCGTGCCAGGGGAGCCAGCCCTCGCGGCCCTATAAATCGCCTCTTTTATTCCTCCATTGCGGGAATGCTGCAGGTTTATCGAACATTTAAGAGCCTGTGGTTAATGTTTCATCTGCTCAGGGCCATCCCGAGGGGCCAAACTATTGTTTAATCTTCTACAAAACGAACCGTGATTTATAGGGTGTTTTTTTCCATAGCGTTTGTCTTGTTTTAGCTGGACCATCGTGTATCAGAAGCAGAACGCAGATTTATCTGCTGCTCGTGCTACCCACATCACACGTAATGCTGTGTGCCTTCAGTAAAAAATACAGAGGTAAATACTGCGCCTGCCAAGTGGGGACGTACAGATGGAAGGTTCTGTCTCCAAGGGGATTTGGATCTGGGTCAACATCCAGCAGCCACAGCGGGAGTGGTAATGGTCTGAGGCACTGCTGCAGCTGAAGGAGCTCAGTGTGCCCAAATGCCACGGAAACAAAGGAGCTGTCAGTTGCCTTGTGCTTGGACCCCCCCAGGTGGCTCAGGTTGGAGATCCCAAATGAGGGATGCTAAAATCACCGGCGTCTTTGGAAGCCTGGTTTAGAAAGTTTAGAAAACTGACAGTCCGTATCACCAAATTCAAGCCTTCTGTATTTGTAAAAGTTCCAGAAAGGACTGCAGACATAGGGGGCATGTGTGCTGCTGCCTCTCACAGACTTTGTCTCCCAAAAGTTACAGGAGGAATCCCTCTCTGCCCAGTCTGCGAGTTCTGAGATCAATGTTCCTTCTGCATCATGCCCCATGTCCAGACATCCACAGGCCCAGCAGAGCCCCCAGCACCCTGCAGCCATCTCAGCATCCCAGCAGAAAAAGCCTCAGGACTGAGCCCGGCCGGCTCCCTGCAGTGCCCAGGAGTGAGAAATAGCAGGAAAATATTGGGGTTTGGCAACCACAGCTAGGGCAGTCTGCAGAGGGAAGGAGGGTAGTGATAAATTGTTTTATTTTGTCACTTCTCGAGGGACATGTTAAGGAGGAAGTATGTTTATTATCCCCAATCAGAAGTAACAATGTGACTCGGGGGCTGAGGTTGAAAGTGCATATAAATAATTTAGTGTAGAATATATTATAGGGATACAGCTTAATTATCAAAAGCAAAACAAAGAAATGAAGAAAAAGCCATTCCAGCACTTGAATTATATCTGATCGGAAACTATTCTTCTTCTTTTTTTTTTTTTTTAATTTTTTAATTTGTTTTTATTTGATAAACAAAAGAAGAATTTGTTTTGCATCTCTCTCTTTTCAAGCCTGCCTGAGAAGCTTAGACTTTTCTTCACAGAGAAGACAAGTGGTGAAGGAAAAGATATGATGCTGGGAACTCTCTTCTCGCTAAAACATAAGCTCCATTAGTAAGGGGAAGTTCAGAATTCAAGTTACATTTTAACAAGTTCTAAGATACAATAAGCACATTAAATATTCAGAGTGTTGCTAGTCTGCTCAAGCGCACAGAACTTTCTTTGCAGCGTAGTTAAGTGTAGTAAGCATAGGACTGTAAAGTGAGGATTTCAGTGTTTCTGCCCACACTGAACAAGAAAAATCCTCTTTGTTGTCTTTTATACGTTAACAATACAGGAAGGAGGCAGCTGTTGTTCTGAGCAAAGATTATACCTGAGTAAAATTTATGTACTTGAATCCTACCCAATTCGTATATACATTCATTTACCTGATTTACATAAATTCATTCATTCCCCTCTCCAGTTATCTTCATTATCAGTCAGTGCACTGCAAATTGTGAAACTCACAACCAGCAAGAGCAATCCTCACTGACATCAAGAAGTGTAAAGGTGGGCAGGCCTTTTGTTTCAAGGATCCTTATCCATGCTGCTGAGGCTTTTGCTCTCCCTCGTTGGGAGCCACAGGCACATCAAACTTCCTATGACTTCACAGTGTGTTTACCCTGAGAGTTTACTTGCTGTGGCACCAACTCTGTGAAAATAAAAAACAAGAGGCAAAATGAATCTCAGAATAATAACCTTCTTCTTTCATCTTTAATCTTGCCTTTTCTTTGTTCCTCCTGGCAGGATCTTCAATGGAGATTCTTTCCTTTTCCTTCTTTTTAGTTTCCCCTCAAATTTGAGGCCACTGTTCTCTACTGTTCCTGTACCATCGTTTGCTGGCAAAAATATTCAGGCTTTATTTTATTGTAATTCTTGGCAGCTCTTCATATAGAAACATTCAGCTGCCAAATAGGTAAAAACTGATATTAAAACATTCATTTAATATATATTTTAAATAACTCCAGCAATAAATCACTGTCTTGCTTATGGTTTCTTTGATCATCTAAATGACCCTTATGGCCAAACCACAAATCTTTCCAGTGGGGAAAGAACTCTCTGGTTTTAATGTAGGTATATTGGATACCTGTACTACTGGAAAAGCTGAAGCTGTTAGAAAAACATCTCTTAAAATGTCAGGAAGAAAATCCATGTGAAGATGGTCTTCTTCTCCAAAGCTGAGGACAGTCTTCCTTTGGATAACAGACGTAACATTAAGCATAAGGATAAAAACAGTAAAGCCAAGCCCTCACTGGTATCATGAAGGTATTTTTGATTAGGACAGAAGGAAATAGGTGTACACACATTCATGGGGTGAATAACCTGCGAAAAAACAGATGATACATCACTTTTCCACTGAAATTTCCACCATGTGGTCTTTGGGGGCCTTTGGATAAAAAAAGGTGGATTATTCTTTTTTTTTCCCTGTTTTGTAGATCGTTACAGACAAGGTTAAAGGCTTCGGGCCCACCTAGGACACCTCCCCAGGAGAGAGCCCAAAGCAGGTGCCTTGCACTCCTCAGCTGGTCACTGCTGAGGCCAGATGGCCCTGACCCAGGGCAGTAACCTGTCTGTCAGAGCACCAGTAAGCCCCATCAGACAGCTGGCACTGCACGGGCTCATGCAAACTCATCTGCTGGACAGCTTGGAAATGGAAACATTACCAAGTTTTAGTTAAGTCAGCTAAAACATGTACTTAAAAAAAAAAAAAAGTAGTGTGATTCTACACATTAGACATTATTAATGCATTATTAATGGCAGAAAGTACAAAGTAAACAGAAGTTCAAGAACTAAATTTAGCCCTTCTCTCTATGCAGTTCCACTAATTCCGTCCCCCCCTTTTAAGAGTTTTGGTCTTGAGAGGAAAAAACAAAGGGGGAATTTTGACCTGAGTAAAAGGTACAGTGATGAGAAGAAATCTCATTGTGAGCAAAAATCTTTCTACTTGGTTACCATGCAATCTAATCCTGACAGTGCACCCGACTTGAAAAATGACATACCCATCTCCAAGAATTGAAAGGTGGCAGAAAACGCAGGCACTCTGTGCTTTGATCTAAAGCAATTATGAGCTCCTCACAAGCTTGAAGGCAAGAATTGATTTTCATTTCTAGATTATCAAGACGTGGGGGCAAGAAGGTCAGGAAATCTGCCCCTATCTTGACCTTGTGAATTGGATTGCTCTCAAACCTGTTCAATATTGAAGAGAATTGGTTGGGTGGGAGGGGAAAAGAGCAGGAAGGAAGACAAAATCCTCTATTATGTGCCTGGCAATATCTATGAATCTTTTCTTACTTCACTTTCTGATCTTCATTACCCAATCTATGGGGAAATACTTAGGGGTTTTACAGAAGGGCAGCCCAGTGCCCATAACCAAATGGCTCCAAACCAAATCTGTGCGATGCATTTGAGTTTTTCCCACCACTCAGTTGACCTGATTTTCTTGTTATCACAGTAACTCAAGATCTCAAAAGGCTCCAAACGTTCACTGTTGCTTGGATTCCACGGAACTGATGCCCTTTACTGAGGTGTCAGACACATGCAGCTGTTATGCTTTAAACTGAAATACAGGGAAATCTTGCAAATTAAACAGCGCAGCAACCATATCACTACTCAGATTACTTAAAACAGCATTACTGTAATGTTGTCAGGATGTATTCTTTATTTTCACTCAATTTAAAACCATTGTTCTTTTCTAAAGTAAGATTTATGTTTTAGATAAACCCATAGCTTATTTTTTTTTTCACTAGGAGAGAGTATTTTGGCTACAGTGAATAACACAAAAGTTAAATAATAACTTCAAGGAGTAGGCACAAAAAATATAAACTTTGTAGAGGAACTGGAAGCAGCAGGAGGTCAGCATTAGCCCAAACACTAACCCAGCCATTCAGATTAATCAGTTCCGGAGTAGCAGTGTCCCACTCTATAAACTGTATAATGTGTATGCAGTCAGCCACTGCTGAAATATTGCCAGTTCTGGTAGAAATGCCGAAGCTGCTGAGCAGCCCACATCAACACAAGCCCTCAAAGGAGAGAAAGTGGAGAAGACAACCATGCCTCCATCCAATGGTAACTGTGGGGCTGCTGTGGCAAAGGGTAGCTGGTCAGTGTGATTTGCGTTGCCACAGCCAGTTGACGTCCCAGCCAGCAGGAAAATTGTGTTTTACAAAAGGGAGATGGAAATAGGTAGGCAAACCACATATGCATTTCAGCTGAGTGCAGACATTTGGGGCAATGGGGCATCAAGGAGCTCTAGTAGAGGTGACTCTTTCTCTGAGAGCCAGCTGACACTTCATGGTGCCCAGCATTCTCACCCTGTCTTGAGACTGACGTGGATCTTTGAAATCACGATCAGTGGAAGGCCACTTTCCCTTCATCCTGATGCATTACTGCCCTAAATCAAGCAAAGATTTGAAATGAAAATATTTGAAATGTTCCTGCTCCTACTAAACCTTTTTGCCATCCTCCCAGTGTAAAAAGCTGAAGTTAGACTATTTACAAACAGGCCACATCCAAAATAACAGACAAATGTGTAAGTGAGATCCTGAATTTGCAGTTGTTATGTCTAGTTTGTAGGACTCTAAACCAGAAACTGCAGGCACAATGGCTCTGCATACATAAATGCTATAAAATTAGTGCAGACAGCTGGCAAATCATTAATTAACAACAGCAATGGTTTCAAACTAGAACTCTGGGGACTCCACAGGAAATAGGAAGTACCCCAGTCCTGCTTTCAGCTATGCCTGTGACACGGTTTCTTCCCCATAAATAATAAGGTAAACACAACCTATATCTGAGCCACAATTCCACACAAGCCCCCAGCAGCACCCCTTAGGATAATACAAGGGCTGAACGCATCTCAGCACGGAGAGCTGTCTCTAAGTACACTGCAACCCCAGGCAGTTGAAGAATGCACTCTGCAACACTGTGCATGCAACACCAGATATTTAAAGAAACCACAGAGACCTTTAGAAATATATATATTTTTAATTTTAAAAAATAAATATTGTTTCCATGATATCGTTGCCTACTTTTTACATATTAGATGATTCATATTGTTTCCTGGATTGTCCCCAGGAGTATTGCACAAATAGAAGTGCACATAAATGCTAAGCTCGCATGTAAATGAGAAATAATCTCAAGATTTATCTATGAACTCCAGCTTCTTTTAGCAAATTAATTCATTGACAGCAGAAGGGTTACTGTCTCTCTGTAAAACATATGAGGGAAAATGTTGGTTCACAGCAGATTTATTTCCACAATAGACCTAACAGGTCTGATAATTAATATAGTTCATCATGTTGTTCTCGAGTTCATACCGAAGATTGGATTCCCCGTTAGCACAAAATATATCTACAGGGAAAAGACAAGGAGAGCAATTTAAAATGCGTGATATTTACCCCTGAGGATGAATGCTTCTATAGCAGCATCTCCATATTCACAAGATGGAAGTGATAAACTAGAAATTATGCACTAGTGGAGCTCTTGGGAACAGGCAAAAAGAAGCTATATTATGGCAAAGGAGAGAGTGGGTAGTGTCAAATGTGTACTCTATGCCATCCTTTCTGCCCACCCAACTCTTGCTGCTCGGGGTGGGCAGTACTGTGGGTCCTACCTTCATGCAGCCAGTATATGTGCTGCTGGCAGGGCTGTAGGCATAGGGTTGCACACAGGGAAAAGCCAAAAGCTTTGGGCTGCCCAGGACTAGGAAGAGGCTGTCTGTGGGCATCACTGAGCCACCCCTCTCCCAGGGCTGAGGGTCTCCGTGTCCCTGTGTGGTTAGCAAATGACAAACCCAAGCCTCCCTGTCTCTATGGGAGGCACCTGCTCTTGGCTGTCCCCATCAGATGGGCAGCAGCTCCCTTGCCCCCCCACAGTCACCACACAAATGCTTGGGCTGGCAGAGGAGAATATGGTTTTGCCCTTTTCCTATTATTTCTTGTGTTGGTGTTGACAAGATTCCTGACAGTAAACAAACAAACAAGCAAACAAACATATATTTTGGCTTACTGAAGATGCTGACTCACTAAAACACATTGCTAAAGTATTTACACAACTCTTTTTAAAAAACATTAGACATGACCCATAGCCAAGAAAAGCAAAGCCGTCCATCTCCTGTTTGGAGGGAGCAGTAACCTGAGTTAATGCAGTTCATGTACTGCCAAGATCCCATCCATTGCTATCACTTCCTCTACTCCCTTTCCTTCTTATTTGTTCTGTTTTGTTGCCATGTGGTTTAGGGGAAGGACTGAAGCTGTATTTGGGAGCTGTGTTTCAGTGTTGTCACAGTCTCCCAGTCTCCTTGCAGCAGATTGAAGAATTATTTTGATGCTCTGCTTTCCCTGCCCTGGTGAGCAGTAAAGCTGCTGCTCCTGTGGGTGAGAGCAGCCTCCAGAAGATGGACAGGACTCAAGAGGCAGCTCCCAATGCCAGGTGAATTAGACTGACATCTCATGTGACAACAGAGTTTTGAGCATCTTGACTCTTTGATCACACGGCCAGCTACTCTCGGTTTCTGTTCCAGGAATGGTTAGGACAGCACTCATATCCATAACCACGTAATGTCTGTGAACTTAAATGTATCATTCATTTTTTCAGAAAGTTAAGGTAAGGTAAGGTGAATTAAACAGGTTTCCATTACCCCAGGAGGTTTGAAGTGAACAGTAAGGATACACACATGAAAGAACATAATCCTGAGTAGGTAATTCAGAGAACTGTGTGTGTCTGTGTGTGGAAACACAGTTAAAATTATAGAAAGTGAATAAACTGCTGAGCCTGCTCTGGGACACTCTGCACGTACACCACTGAATTGCAGTAGAAATAAATTAAATTAAATTAAATTAAATTAAAATACCAAAGGTAAAGTCTGCAGAATTTCAGAAGCTCAAATCATGGCTTGGAAAAATATCAAAGTGACAAGGGAGTTCCAAGTGTCCGATCTGTTCAGTGATACAAACAGTGGTAGTTTTTGTGCCACTGATAATACTCAAAAGTAAAAACAAAACATAACAAACCAACAACCAAACACTGGGCAGTTACAACAGTGTGCTTTACGCGGGCTCTTTTTTTCCTTCCACATTCCCTTAGAATACTTCCTTTGCTTTATTTCAAAGACTTCAGATCGTGCTTGTTGCAGGGAAATCCAATCTTGATGCACCTGTGAAATTATCCCCGATATTTCTGCTTTACCTAGACAGGTAGTATGCTATTTTATTTTAATTTTATTTTATTTTATTTTATTTTATTTTATTTTATTTTATTTTATTTTATTTTATTTTATTTTATTTTATTTTATTTTATTTTGGTTTATTTTGGTTTATTTTATTTTAATTTCTGCACTCCGGAATTCTGTCTCTGGGCAGTTTCTGCTCACCCTTTCTGTGATTTCGTAGCAGTCTCTCAGTGCAAACTCCTCTATTTCCAAACAACATTTTGTACTGCTAGAGAATTTTCAGCAGTGAGTCCTGGAGCATTACAGACGAGATCCTTACCGCGCTCCTGAGAAGCAAACTATGCCTTAACCTATCAACAGACCCGAGGCAAGGACGCACACTTGGTGCATCCCCAGGGCTGGAACAGAACTGGGAGTTAAATCCCACCGCTAGGCAGCACATCCCAGAGGTAAAGCGTTCCTGGACCCCTGTTGCAATAAGCAGCATCTAGACTTATGATCTCCCTGGGCAGTTCTCTGCTCTCCCCTTTCTCTCTGTGAGCAGCAACTTATATTAACATTCCAGAATGAAACCAATGAAGGAGGAAGAAAAAAAATGCATCTAGCATGCACGGGGCAGACAGCACCTGCAAAATGTGTCTTCCAGCAGTCGGACAAACCACACTAGCAGTAACGCTGGGAAAACAAACACACGGAAAACACGAAGCAAAACTGAACCAGACAACAAAACTAAAACCAAAACGAAACAATAACAAACAAAGAAAGAAAGAAACAAAAAACCCGACAAATAAAAAACAACGAAAGCAACAGCACAAGCCCGCACTAAAGAGCTGTCATCCAGTCCATGCTCGTTCATGCCTTGGCATTATGCGAAATCTTACATGATCTTAGTGGTCTTTTTCAAGGTTAATGATTCCATGAGTCTGTGAAATAGTGTGTTTTCTTATTTTTGATCGGATAGGCGCCTCACTCCAAGAAAAGCTCAAAAAATAAGAAAACACCCTCAAAAAATGTGTTTTCTCCGCATAAACCGATGTCTTAGAGTTGCTGGGGAAACTCCCATTTGCGCTTATTGGGATCTTTACATTTATTGGGAACGGATCTGGAATGAAGAGGGGAATAGGATGATCTTGCAAAAAGACGGATGGAAGTAAAGGCGATTACAAAAGTAGTCTACACATTCCAGTGCCCTTTTTCAGACAGCTGTCAGCCCCAGCTGACTCAAGATAAGCGACGACAAATAACATCAAGTCAGGCAATTATGGAGCTGGAAACAGGCTCCCAGCGGCTCTGTTAGGGCACACGGACACTTTGCGGACGGCGAAGCCCCACGGAAGCCGCCCGTCCGAGGGCTTTCGTTGTCGATCCGTGAGTTAAAACCCGGCGCTCTGACAGCCCCCTCCCAACGCCCACCGGGAGACCGCGGCACCGCTGCCACTTCGGGGCGAGCTGTCGGGTAACCGTCGCGCCACGCGGCTCGGATCGGCGCATCGCCCCACGGAAAGCTCCAAAAAGCACCGACCCACCCGCAGCAAGCGGCCCCGGGGCGGTGCTGCCTGTAGGAGGGCGTCGTCTCCTGACGCTCCCGCCCCCGGGGCGCGGTCCCCCCTCCTCCGCCCCGCTCCCCGCCTCCGTCCCGCCCCGTTTGCCGCCACGCCCCGCACTGCGTCACACCGCCCCTCCCGGCCGTGGGGCGGAGCCGCCCTCACCGCCGGCCAATCGCAGTCCGCCCCCGCCCAGCCGCCCGGAGGCGGTGCTGCGCAGCCAATCGGCTGCGAGAAAACCCGCCCCGCCCCCGGTTTCATTTGCATGCCGCACTGCCATTGGCCGGGTGACGCAAAAGGGGAAGGCGGGGGGCGTGCTCACGCGCAACCCGAGACGGCGGCCGCGCTCATTGGAGCAGCGTCACCCTCGGGGCGGAGCTATTCAAATTCACACCCGGCCCCGCCCCGCCCGGCCCCTCGTGGGCGGAGCGTCGATTTGCATAGAGGTGGAGCCTTTATTTGCATAGAGGCGCCTTATTTGGGTATGCATGAAGGCGCGGTCAGGGCCGCCCCGCCCCGCGCGGCTCCTGGGGCGCTTCCGCCGCCGGTGTGTGGTCCGCCCGCCCGGCCGCCGCCACCCGGCCCTGCCCAGCCGCCCTCCCTGCTCCGGGACGGGGCCAGCTGGCAGCCATTAGCGACCCCGTTCCCTCTCGCTGATCTCTATAATCTTATTAGTTTAATGGGTCACGCAGCGCAGGGCCTATTTCCTATGGATCAAAGGAAAGCAAACAGGGATATCCCCCCGGGCTTCCTCCGCCGCCCGCAGGAGCTCCCCCCGCTCAGCCCCGTGCATCTCCCCGCTCGGGAACCAAAGCCGCTGCCCCGGTGCCTCCTGCAGCCCCGCGGCCGTCTGCCCGCACACCGCACACCCGCATCGGGACAGATCAGTGCCTCGGCCCGGCCCCGGTCGGGTGTATGGCAGTCCGTGCCTGCGGGGTTGCGGGCACGCGGGTGGGTGCGCACTGGGATCTAATAAGATGCTTTATTTTATCTTTCTTTTATTTTTCCCTTTTATGTTTTCTACCTCTTTCCTACGTGTTACAGAAATACGCGTCACGCTGATCATTATGAAAATACTGCTTGGAAAAACAGCAACTGTTATGAATGTAAATACCCACTTAAGGGCCACTTAGGAGGCGGCAGACATCGCGGAGCTCTCCCCGACCGCACGCAGCCTCCCCGTGTGCTTTTTACCGTATTTTCTCCTGGAAACAGATGTGTGCTTTATTTCAGCCAAGGTTCCTGCTTCCCCCCTTCCCCCCCTCCCGGCCCCCCTTAACCTGCTAATTCCCCGACTTTATTCGTGCCATAGACAATAAAGCCATAAAGCTGCCTGCAGAAATTTGTTTGCCGTAACGACGTGTTAGCTGAGCCCCGGCTCGCAAGGCTCTGACACTCGCCCAGATCAAAGCGCCCCATACAAACCCCGCACCGCGGCCCCCCCCGGCCCCGCTCCCCACCCTCGTGTTTCGGGGTGGTGTTCCCCCGTCCCGCGCGGTTTCACGGCCCCGCGCCTAATTGCCCGGCATTAGTTTTACGGCCAGATCCCGGCTCCTGAAAAGCAGACTGAAATGACGTGTTACAGAAGCGATACCATAAAGCGGCAGAGAACACAATCCGTCCCCAAACACGTTTATGGGCTCGGGCTGCAAAGATCACAGGCTCCGGGTTTTCCCCTCGGCGTAAAGGCTGTCCCGGCACGGGAAGTCATTTGATAAGCCTTAAGCCCTACTTCATAACCTTTACAGCTTGATGGAGCTTTCCAAATCTTTAGCACGCCGTAACCTTTCCCAGACAGATCGCCAGACAGCATTTCGGTGTTGGGTTTACTTAACACGAGGAAGTGAATTTCCACGGTACCCGCACCGCCGCTCCCCCTTTTCCCCCTCCCCCGCGTGGATGGATGGATGGAGAGCGGTGATTTATGACATCACCGCGCGGCTCGGACCCAGCGCTGGGGACACGCTCCTCCGATTGGCTCTCTCCTGGAGGGGGTGGGGGGAGGGGGGCAGTGGGGGAGTGAGGTGCTGTGATTTATCGCTGCTTTCAGAGGGTAGGAAGGGAAGTGAACTGTCCGCCCCGTTTGAAGTTCACGGTTTGTTCTCCTCGCGGTACGCAGCGCGGATCAAAGGCTGCGGACGCCCTCTCGTGTTTGCTCTATTTGCAAAAGAAGGGAAAAAATACATATATATAGAATGAGGTCTATAGAGCAATTACAGCAGCCGGCGGGAGGCTCCCCGTGACGGGGCGGCCCCGCCCTGTGACATCACCGGAATGCTCTGGGTTATGCGAGGAGACGTGCTCGCCCCGGCGCCGTGTCACGCCGCCTCTCCTCCCGGCAGAGCCTGTGACGTACGCAGTCACGTGCGCGCTACCGCGGCGGTGCCGCGCGATGAATTGTGGGTCGGCGCGCCCGCGCGCTCCGCTCCCACGGCGGCGCGCCCGGCATGCAAATCAGCCCTGATTGACACTACCGCAGGCGGCCAATGGCGTGGCGCCCGGAGAGCTATTGGCCGGCGGGGTTCGGACGTCAGGAGTGACGTTAAGGTTACGCTGGCCAATCCTCGGCGTGCATGCAAATGAGGTTGGTGAGTGGGAGGAGGGGGAGGTGGCAGCGGGCGCCACCCCGTGGCTGCGCGGGGCACTGCAGCAGCGCGGAGCGCGGCTTTGCTGTCCCCGAAAAGCACGGCGTTACCGCGGCGGAGCCGTGACTTCAGCGCTCTGCGAGCCCGCGAATGCAGTTGCACCTATATGCACTTATACACACACGCCCGTATACACGCGTGCACCGTAAGCACGCAGTTTCGCGTGTCATTTTACCTATAGCAAGGAAATAAATACTCCAAGTGATGGGCACGCTCCCTGTCTCCTCCTCCCTCTCCCTGAGCCCCCATCCTCTGGGTCCCGATGTTGGCTGCCCAGGTGCACCCTGCTGTCCACCAGTCCTATCCTTCTCCCCATCTTGCTTGCACGGGGTTGGCATTTTTTTTTTCCCACTGGGGATCTTTCAGTGCCCTCCTTCATTTTTCAAACTTGGGGTATTTGGGGGCTTAGTGTACACGGTTTGCAGTGTGAAGCACTTTCATCTGGCTCTCAGCAGCGAGCTGTGGCTCTGTAAGCGATGCACAAAGGGTGGCCTGGAGCCCTGTGTGTGTGTCCGGGGGTTGAGCTGTGACAGAAGCCAGCCGGGCCTTGTGCAGCGAGCACCAGGGCAGTCTTCTGCACGTCCTTATTTGCATTGTGTGGCTGAAAGGAGCGGGGCTGTGCATGTGTGTTCGCAGGGAGAGGCTGCAGCCTGGGGGGAAGCAGCGATTCCCGAGAGCCCCCTTGAAAATCCCAAACAGACATTCCAAGAAGGAGGGAACAATACTCATTTGTTTCCTTTGGAGGTTGTAAAGCAAGACCCAAGCAGAGTTAAAAATATAAACCAACCGAAAGATCTCCCAGCTGCTCTGCTGCTGCCTCTAACCAAGCGCCATCTCTTTCCCTCTCCCTGGGCCTATCTCCCCAACGTGTGCTTTCTCTCTCAATAAGGAAGGTTCTCTGGAGAGCAGCTTGCTGGAATTCACTCCCCCAAGCGCTGACTGCACAGCTTGGTGCAATGAGAAAGAGGCCCGGGGCCAGGGAGGAAGCAGCCAAAGAGCTGGATCCACAGCTGGGGAAACTGCCTGCTATGGTGACACAGAGAAACAAACCCACACCGCAGTGCGTGAGCCTGAAAACTAAGAAGACTCCAAAAGAATCTCTCCGTCCATCCCCAAACCACCAGAAATGAGCAAAATAGCTTCCCCCCGTTTTCCTGGTGTGCTTCTCATTGCCAGGCAGTGCCCAGGCCAGCTCATTTTCTCCCTCACTCTCACCAGCCCTGTGCCCTGGGCCTCCCCCCCAGCCCTTACCCCACAGCCCAACTCCTTTCCGGTGTGTTTCCGAACCACTGTTTTGTTTTGTAGCAGTCAGAGCCGTTTTCACATGTAAGATTTTGACTGCTGAGCCCATGCTTTTCCTGTCTCTTTTGTGAGCATCGTGACTTGAAACCACTTTTTACTCCACAGCGTGTTTGTTTCCGTAGCACAGGCTGTTTGCCCACAGTGGGGAAACCCTGCAACCCATCTCCCCCCCAGCTTTTCCCTCTCTGTGAAGCTAAGAGGCTGCACAAGAATGCCAGAAAAAGCTAAATTCACACTGTCTTTCCTACAGCCTAACGTCTGCGAAGCTGACAAAGGGCACACAAAGCAAGAAACCGAGGGTTTGCAAAAGCAAGCAAGCAAACAACGACGAGAAAAACAACCAAAACAACCCCACCACCCACACTCCCTGGGCTGCGGTTGTTGCTGTGACCCAGGTTACTGCCTCCCACGTGGCCGAGGTGCGTGCTCGTGTTGGTGCTGCGTGCTGCTGGGTGTTAGCTTTGTCTCCCTGCCCGGAAAACGCAATGCACTGTCTCCAACTACTGCCCCAGAGCGCTGGGGGATTCGTGTGTACACCGATGGAAATGCGAAATGTAAACATCCGTATGTGTAACGCGCAGATGTGTGCGTGCATGTATACACGGAGGTGCGTGTGTGTTCATGTCGGTGTATCTACGTGCGCACATCTACGTATGGAGATCGCAGGCTGCCGAGCCAGCCCGTGCCGCCAGGGGACAGCAGACACCGCGGAGCGGGCGTGGGGACCGGTTCCCCGTTCCCTGCCCTCGACTCCGGGCTGTGGGATAGCAGCCGCGACGTGGGGGAGGTTTCACGCCATAAGGAGAGCTGCTGGGAACGGGGGTTGGAAGCAACTGAGTCCCTGTCGCAGGATTTCTGTAGCCATGCCGCCGTTCTTGTGGCCTTAGCAAGGGAGTGTTTGAAATGTCTGTAGCCAGCCTGGGGACGTTCCCATTCATTCCCTTGCACAAAGCAATAGAGCAGTTCTAGGAAAGAAGAGGGCTCTCTTACTGTCATTGGATGCAGAATTGACCACGGATTCTTAAGAACCCTCAGGAAAAATCTCTGCTTTTAATTCAGAAGACATCCCATAACACAAGGCAGGCAATGGGTGCACAAAGTAGGCCTGCATACACACTGCGTGGATTTACAAGTGAATGTCCCAGCCAGTCCACTTTGTCCATGTGATGCTTAGAATCATAGGATATCCCAAGTGAGAAGGGACTCGTAAGGATCAGTGAGTCCAACTCCAGGCTCTACAAAGGACCGCTGCAGAGCCGTGTTTCTTTGGACTCTCTTCAGCATCAGTCATATGATGGAGTTTTGGGTCCCCACAGAGCTACAGAAGGCAAATTTGCCTGTTGCTCTCTATCGGTGTTTTCATCAGCAAGCTGCCTGTAAGTCTGGTCATTGCCTTCCCTCAGGGAGCAAGACTTACCCAGCTAACTGCAACAAAATCACAGGCTGAAATACTCAGCACCAGAATGACCAAAACTCAAATTAAAATATAGCCTGAGCCATTTCAACAGAGAGCAGTACATCAGAGCAAGTAGAAGAAGTGCAGGTCAGTTGTCAGTGATCTCACAGAGCCTTTGCACGATCATAGCTCGCTGAACAGTCATAAAATAAATGAGTGGAAATTTAAACTGTTTCTTCTAACACTGTAAAAAAGCTCAGATGTTTAGATCTCGTGTGTGCTGTATAATGTAAACGCTGTTCTGGAGAGGTTATACACATTCCCAACGTTGCATTGCAGGGTCCGAGTGATCCCAGAGCTCAGAGGACTCTGTGAATATGTATGGAGTCCATAACCTGTGACTGAAGGTCCTGATCCCTGGGAGCCTGCAATAGCTGCTGGTGACATGGTAACCGCAGTTCCTGTCATGTCAGTGATTGGGAGATAAAAGGCCATTGAGCCGGGGATGCTTGGAGCTGAATGGGAGCATTGCAGCAGTTTCAGAGCCAGTGTCTCTATACATGACATTCAAGACAGATTCTTTCTTCTCTTTTTCAAAACAAAGAAACAAATGAAACAGGAAACACACAGCAGAGAAGCTCAGATGCTCTCTTCTCCTCCTCCTCCAGGCCTGGGTGCATTGCTCTGTGATCACAGGGACCATGACAAGCCTCACTGTGAGCCTGCAGCAATGGGGCGGATGGTGCAGATGGTGTGATGCACGGGCAAAGAAAGGCCTGTGCTCCAGGTGTGCTCTGGCCTTACTCCAAACACAGCCAGTGAGCAGCTTTGATTGTTTTGCCTATTGGTGGTGATTTTTCCAAAAGGTAACATATTTTAGTTTGGACATAGCAAGGCTTATTCTCCAGCAGCCACAAGAAAAGACTTTTCTAACATTTTGCATGTGCTATCATCTAAAAAAGTGTTATCCCCAAAAGCAGACATTGTTTTTTTTTTTCTTTTTCTTTTTTTTTTTTTTGCACAGAAAAATGAGCCAGGCTCCCTGCAAATGTATGTGTCCAGTGTGCCACAGCATGACTGTGCATGGTTGTATCTACAAGGACTTTTTTTCCTGACATCTCTAGTGATTACTCACACATCGGGAAGCACCAAGATAGAGCAGTTCCAGGAAAGATTACTACTACAAGACAAGCTAATGAGAAATGCAGGCTGTGACTTCACTCCTGAAATCACAGGGTGCCTGTGGCTTTGATATTTCAGGCCAGACTTGCCCTATGTGAATGAAATCAAGGGAATGGCATTGACTTAGTCCGTTCAGGATATCTGTCCCACTGTGTTCTTTATCTGTTTGCCAACATAAAGCCTTGCATGGAAACTTATATACAGTGCTTGGATGGTTTCTGCATAAACTGTGGAAAAACGTTTCATATATTTTTTGTGACAGTATGGGATTGGTCCCATTCCTATATTTTTCTTATGTATTAAGTGGAAAGTTGGAGCAAGAGGAGATGATTTTGTTAAGGTCAGAAGCCTCTCGCATTGTGACTAGCTGTGGGGTTATAAACAGAAATTCATTTGGTGCGAAGATTCTAGGTTTCAGCTCTTGGATGACATGTGGGATGAAGGTTGTGGTGGATGACAAAGCTTTGAGCTGCAGGAATGAGGGAGCAATGTAGGGGAAAAAGTGTTTTGATGCTTTAGTTTTGGAAAACAAAGAAACCATGTACTACGGGAAACTGATTTCTTGTAATGGTACCCAGAAAATGGTCTTTCTCATTAGCCTGAAATTTAGAAATGATTCTCTCTGGGCATGTCAGAAGAATCTGTAAAGATCTAGGTATGACTCAGATATTCTGGTGAGACATTGAGCATGGAAACTAGCCATCTAACAACTGCCACTGAGAATAGTATCTGTAAGCTAATAAGTTTAGACTCATGTGCTATGCCTTTTTCTTGGCTATGAAATCTTGATGGACCAAGGGGAGTCCTAGAAGCCCAGTGGATGCACAGAGAATAAATGTACTTCACATTTCTGCAGCTGGTCCATACAAATGTGTCTCTCTTTTAAGGCTTTATGTCTGTATAGGTCCTTAGGTGAGGACTAGGACATGCTGTCTATCTCTGTGGATGAGGAGGAGGAACTATGCTTTTCCTGTGGATGAGGAGTGCTGGGCAATGAATTCCTGTACAAGGAGGAAGATTCAGGTGATCTGGAATGAAAGGGAACTTTCTAGTGGGTTCAGAAAGAGGTATTTTCTCCTGGAAATCCACTTCAGAGATGTCTGAAAATGCATAGGGGCTGGGGCAGCACCTGCTTACCTACAAACCCCTGCCTCTCTTAAGTAAATACTTGTGAATATGGCATTTTTTGTGTGTGTCCTTTTTCCTCAGGCTATTTGTAATTTTCCCAGGCTCTAATGACATGAGTCTCCTGGCATACTGGCTATGCAACTCCTGGAGGAGGACTGCAATTGCCCCTCAATCTCCTCACCCAGTGCAGGCTGCAAAGCTCTTAGGAAGGAGGGATGGGAAGGTGCTGGGGTGTAGAGATGCAGAAAAGAAAGAATGATTTATGAAATAGGTGTTTTGGAGTTTGCTGTACCTCAGGAAGTTCAGCTGAGAGCAAATGTAATTGATGATTACCAGATAAGCAATATGTCTATTGAATTTCTGCACAGATATGGGCAGTGTTTTCCATGTAGCTCAAAAAAGGGTCACAGAGTAACTGTCTTGCTGAAAAGCTCCTTTTTTTTTTCCCTTTCCCTTTCCCTTTCCCTTTCCCTTTCCCTTTCCCTTTCCCTTTCCCTTTCCCTTTCCCTTTCCCTTTCCCTTTCCCTTTCCCTTTCCCTTTCCCTTTCCCTTTCCCTTTCCCTTTCCCTTTCCCTTTCCTTTTCCCCTTTTTATTTCTTCTTTTTCATTTTTCTAAGGGGCTGCAATTATTAGTTCTACGCAAGTTACCTGTTTATTTCTCTTACCTACTCAAGAGCTGTTACTTCTGGAGAGTGAGGCAGAAAATCCAGACAGAGAGGGCAAACTGCACCATCATCCCAGAGTATTGTGTTCTACAGTGCCCCATGGTAGAAGTTTCTGACTCCCTCCTCACACTGTGACAGTTTGTGAGCCCAAGATATATCCTGAAAATACTAAAAAAAAGTCTGCCTCCCTCCAGCAAGTCTCTGCTTGAAGGGTTTATCCTATATTTTTTTATTCAGGCTGATTATGAAATGCAGTGATCCACTGGAGTGTGTTTTACCTCTGAAGAGAGCAATCTTCAGCACAGTAGGACTGTGGCATATCTCTGACATGAACTTTCAGGTCTAATGCAGTGATATGCTCATGGGCTTCTGAGCAGAGCAGTCTTCCAAACAGACGGAATGGGGAGAAACTTAAAAAAAAAATCCTTTTGCATAAGAACTGTCCAATTAGTGGTTTGGACACCCCTTCCAGATACTGAACAGAGTGGATGGAAAAGGTATGTTCAACTTGAGTTTGATTTTCCCTCATCTTGTAGCTTTTGGCAAGGGCTCAGGCCCCTGCTGGCTCCCCACTGGCCCCACTGGCTTGCTCCCTCCAAGGTGGTGACAGCATGTTTTTCAGCTGCACCAGAGGCCGCAGATTTCATGTCAGACTTCAAGATACACTGATAAACACGTCTGCCTCCAGCGATTGGCAGCACTCTTTCTGGAAAGGAAAACAAAAAAAGGCTTTATATAAACAGGCAGAAGTGTTATGGGGGTATGTGGGGCACAGCACAACGCTGTGTTCAGTCCTGTCTGAGCCTTGCTGCTGGGCTCTCGCTGACAGAGCCTCAGTAGGGAGCCCTGCTCATTGCCAGGGCTGTCCCTACAGTCAGCATGGCCACCCTGCCCTAAATATGGCTGCCCTGCCCTCAGTGTGGCTGGTCACTGTGGATGCATTGCTGGCTGCCCCACATGCAAGGTGGCTGCCTCACACCTGGCAGCCCACCTGGGCATGGTGCTTTCCCATGGGAAGAGGTGGCTGTCCCTGAAATGGTTGCTGGAAGGAAAGGAAATATTTTACTGTAGGGGATGCATGGCAGGGGCTGTATGTGAACTGCTCTGGGTGCCCACAGTACCTGTATCCCAGCTATGGTCATGACCAGAGGAGCCTGCCTGGCCTTAGGTCAGTGCCTCAGCATACGAGGATCCTAAGATATTTTTGATCCACTGACTACTTTAGCTCTGATTAAACGCAGATTAAGAGTGAATAGAGATGTGCATCAAGCCCCACACACAGTCCCACTGCTTGTGGGCAGTAGTTTAGCACAGAACCTGACAATGAAGGCTGCGGGGTGAAAAGATGGGCGATGGATTTTATATTGAAAGCTGTGAAGATTGCTTCTTTTGGAGACAGGATTACCAGCTTTTCCCAACACAATCCTTTTTTTTTTTCTTTTTTCCCCAGTGTCATTAAGATGATGTGGGAGAGGACAACACTTGTGGTTATTGGTGCTTAGTTGTCCTAGAGTGAACCTTGTTGTGGCTACCAGAACTGCAGGCTCTGGGAGCACAAGGAAGATTACAATGACAATAACTACTAATGTTATCCCTATGAATCTGATTCCATATAATTTGACATTGTAGCTACCAACATTTTGAAATGCTCTCCAGAAGCATCTATTTACTCTCCTTGTCAAGGACACGGATGTCATACACAGCCCATGGAATTGAATGTAGTAAAGGCCTTGATGTGACAACATGGCAGCTGGGGGGATGGCAGAAGCCATCCTTGGTCCCAGAAAAATGCCCTCCCTGTCTTCCCTCTCCCCTTCTGCTGTATCTTACAGAGTACTTGGTGGCTGGAAGCTGGCGGGAACAAGGATCATCTCTTGCTAAATACAAATGCTTTTCAGTAGTGTTAGTAATGATGTGAATCCTCAATCCCTTGTGCTCTGAACACTGGCTACTAGTCTTGACTGTGGTGGTTTTCCTGCAGATCTCAGTCAGCTCCCCTGGGAGTGATGGAAGGAGGGTGTATTTCTCTTAAAAGGAAATTACAGAGTTTGGCCAGTACTCACCCTGTGCCAGAAGAACAGTAAATTTCCATGTGTGCTTTAAATGACATCAGTTTTAACTAATACAGCCTCCAAATGATGATTTTATTTTATTTTATTTTATTTTATTTTATTTTATTTTATTATTTTATTTTATTTTATTTTATTTTATTTTATTTTATTTTATTTTATTTTATTTTATTTTATTTTATTTTATTTTATTTTATTTTATTTTATTTTACTTTATTTTATTTTATTTTACTTTATTTTACTTTATTTTATTTTTTATTTATTTTTGACATGGTAACAATACCATGACAGCCTCAGAGTTTATTGTCTGTTTGCTAAGAAAACACAGATGGGTAATATATGAAAACCAACCCAGCTCCTCAAAGCACATGCTCTTCACTGTTTTTTTTTCTGCCTTGCTCCACCTGATCACTGTTGTTGGCTTCTGTAGCAAAGAACCATTTAAATCTGTGTTCAGTCACCTCTCAGGGCTATTAAAGAAAACTGTAGGGCTCCTTTGGTGCAGTGGAATTTGTCATAAAGCCACTCTGCAAATATTGTGTCTCCTACACTGTAAATGCTTCTGATAAGGTGGATGGCATTCTCATTCTACAGACAAGACCAGATCTGACAATTTATTCTATATATAATATACCAGGAAAATAGGGAGTGCTTAAGCTATAGGCACTGGTAGGAATCTTGAAAAAAAAACCAAAAACCCAAAACAGCCAGCAGAGTTAAAAAAATAAAAACCTAGAGCAGATGTCAAAAGTCCCCTCTTTTCATACTTTATCCCCCTAAGGGGAGAAGAGGAGAAAAAAGTCTTTCTGCACAATTGCAGCTTAGAGAAGGAAATGACTTCCTGTTGGGGGCCTTCCTTTAGATTTTGAAACACTGTCTGCCATTCCCCAGTTAGTTAGCAGGGTGGACTTGGGCACAGCAGTCATTTTGCAAATGCATTCTCCCTCAGGTCTCAGGGTGTTGAGAAGAGAGGTGCAGGGGAATTTTTTTCTTCCCAGCTGGGTACATGTGGCACACTTCAGTTTACAAATGCACGTTTGCGAGGTTTCCTCTGGGAGTCATGATTTTCCTCTTTCTGAAGTGGATGCGGAACACCAAGTTTGAAGGGCAGGGTATGTTCGGAATACACAGCTCCTTTTGTATATTCTTTCCTTTCTTAAATCAGTGCTCAATTTAAAATGCTCTAGCTTGAACAATTCAGTGCAAGGGAGAAAAATAACACAGTGGGGGGTAAGAACAGTGTAGTTTGATTCTCTGTCATACTAAACAGCTGCCTTTACAACAGACTGCAATATGTTCGAGGGACTGATTTATCCCTCAGCAGCGTAAGGTGACTTTAATAGGAGACTCCATCCTTCCATCCAGAAGCCCTCATCCCTCAAATGAGTTTTATTCCTATCGAATATCCTTTCATCCTATAAATTCCCCTGCACAAACAACACTTTTGAAGCAATGGGGTTGTGAATCAAGCTTGTAAACCACTGAAAGCTCTGACCATAGTTGGGAATAGGAGCATGTGAGGATCAAAGCAGTCTGAAGGCATTGGAATGTGAAGTCTATTCCCCTCTCACCATCTATGCAATTAGCAAGGTCACTCTGCCTTGCAGGTTTACTTCTCAAAAAGAAAAACACTACCAAAAATACTAAAAACAAAAAACAGAGGAAAATCTTGTCAGATATATTATTATTTTTTTTAATTATTTTTTTTTTCCAGGTTGCTGGTGTGGCTGTCAGTTGTTGTTACCTGTTTGTTGAAGACACCACACTGTAGTCAAACAATAGTCTGGATGCAAATAAGAGAAAGGATGCGTGTCCTGGATTGGTAAACAGAGCCTCTGTGGTTTCTATGACCTCTTTCTTCCTCAGCTGATTGTGGATCATAACGATTGCTGCCATTTGGACAAGAATAATTAATGAGATAAATGTAGGTTAGTGGCTTGTGAGCAGCCAAGGGCAAGGCTGCCTGTACGTTTCAGCTCAGCCTAAACCATGGGGGCACTTCCTTCCTGAGTCAATAGTGATCCTGTAATGCTAACAAAGGACCCCCATTGATCATTGCCCTCCAATAATTGCTGCCAGTGTGAGCCTGCCTCTCACGGCTTGTTGACATCTCTGGGCAATTTAACTAAGCCCCTTTAAATGGTCTCTGCAAAAGAAGCAGGGTGAGGTTTGTAATAGTGCAGGTCAGGAATGTGAAGACAAATAAGAGTCTTCCCTAAAAATATCAGGGTAGGGTAAACATGGTGTTCCAAGCCAAGCTGCTTTTATGGTGTTATATGAGGTCTCAATGTCTAGCTTTGGGACTATTTTACTTCTGACTTACCTCACTGGGTGACCTGTCCAGCAAGTGTTGTTTCTGTCTCATGGGAATTTGCATGTGTATGTGCAGAATATTAGCATTGGCTTGAACTAGACACAAACCAACAATTTTTTAGGAGAAATTACACCCTTCCCCACCCTGGGAGTTGCCCATATTCAGCAGTGTTCTTCGTCCAGAGGTGATATCAGGAGTTTCACTGTGATTTTTCTGTCGGGTTACTGAAAACTGGTGTGCGCGTAGGGTACATATTTTTGCATTGGCATGCTCTTCCATGGATTATCCTCAAATTTTCTGTACTTCATACACAGCCCTTTAGGGCAAATCTGGAGATAAAGGCCTTATATTCCAGGAGCATCCTGAGGAATCAAGCCAGAAACCACCAGAACCTTGGCTTGGACAAACATTGCAAACTGAGGTGCTTTGAATGAAACAAGTGAGTACTATGAAATTTCCCACTAGCTCTATTGCAGAGCTTCCTCAATGCCATAGAAGCTTCCACCCAAAGTACAATGTCCTTAATCAGAAGAGAAAATCTCATGGTGGTAGGGCATATAACATTATCGAAAAGTCTTTATATCTGTGAAGAAAAGGTGTCCAATTTGCAAGTATTGGCACTGCTGCTGTTTGATGCTAATCACTCTCTATACAGCAGAGGCTTCTAGTTACTTTTAGCTGTCATTTCCATGTGATCTTGGTCTTTGTTCCATTCAGGGTCCAAACCCAAACCTATTCAGCCAGTGTGCTGATACAAATGCTGTTGCAGATACCTACAGCTGTAGCATTTGTCATATCTTCAAGACACATCTCTCACAACTGACATGATTTTCATCTCTAATTATTATTGTTCAGCTACTTGAGGCAAAAACTACAATTTGCCCTTCTGAAACATTCTTCAGGAAAACTGATGAACAGTTTTATTTCAAATGAAATTCACAATGAATTGTTTGGGGAAAAAAAAAGGAGACAAGAAATCCAACCAGAAGCACTACAATGACATCTGCACAGAAGCAGAGCGGGGAGAATGAAATTACTGAAATGGCTGATTCATTCAGTGGCTTTGTGAAGGAGAAATGTGCTCCAGGAAAGTATGGCCAAGGAAAAATTGGGCATCTGGTCTGCACTAGATGCTGTCATGAAGTAAGCATATGGCCATGACATCATTCCAGCTTGGGGGAGGAATATTGGTCAGGGAGGAAGTCTTGCTCAAAGGTTGGGAGTTGTTTTTTTTTTTTTTTTGTCATGTGTGGAAATTTCATAGACCACATTTTCATCTGGGTTAACATGTAATGCAATCCTTTTGCTATTGATGGTTGTCTTGCATCTTATGTATGTGCAGGTTTGATGTTCTAGTAACACCAGATGACACTTTACCCTTTACAATATTGTTGAATCAATAAATGTAGAACTTGTTTATTAACTACAGCTGACATTGTCTTGCCAAGGACTCATGTAAAACAGATCTGGGTAATACTGGGATTCAGTAATGACAGCTTATATTAAAAGAGAAGCATGAGGCTGAAGCTTTACCACAGGATATTGGTTTTCTACAGGTTCTAGTAGGGTAAGATCAGTGTCTCGTCTTGCCAGAGTGGATAAACAGAGTAAAACAACTATGTTCTGCATGGAGATCTTTTGAAGGACACTGAAAAATGAAGGATTTTTCTCAGCTGTTAGAAATCCTGTAGTGCTTTTGTGAAGAAATGCCCAAGCACATGTGGCCAGTAGCTGCCATTCCCTTCCTCTCACACTATTGCTTACTGAACTGGTCCCATCTATCTGCTACAAGTAGACCCTTGTATTTATGTTTAGAGGAGAGCTCATTGAGTTGTTAGGTGAACTGCTGTCTAGCATCTTAGATAGGGTATTTCTCAGACCAAAAATAGCATCTGTAAGTTGTCCGTGCTCCATCCTGACTATTTTACCTATCCAAGATTGGCCTCACTGTTAAACTTTGCTGTCTGGCTGTCTGATCCACAGTCAAGGCTTGTACTTTGCTGTGATCCCAGAGACTTGGTAGAGATCAGAGTGGTCAGAGTAAACACCTGTACCTCAGCCAGACCCTCAAACTCCATCTGGTCTGTGAGCGTGTTACAATGGTCCTCTATAGTAACTTGCACACTGGGAGGGCTGTGGTGTTCTAGCATTCAGCTATGCCTTCTGAAATCAGTCCTCTAAAAACTGCTCAGAATCTTGAGGCAAATTCATCAGTGAAGATCCAAAGTCAAACACAAACATAAGTCATGTAGAGAACATCTTTGTCAGGATTTCAGATAGCTGAATCCCACTTCCCCTAATGATGGCATCATGTCTAGCTCATCACTCTTCTCTGTCATATTGCTCCAAATGGCATACCTTAGAGGTTATCACAGAATCACAGAATTGTAAGCATTGGAAGGGATCTCTAGAGATATCAAATCCAACCCCTCTGCTAAAGAAGGGAACCTGCTTTCTAGCAGGTCATGGAGGTAGGCATCCATACAGGTCTTGAATATCTCCAGAGAAGGAGACTCCACAACCTCCCTGGGCAGCCTGTGCCAGTGCTCCCTTACTCTGACAATGAATAAATTATTCCTTTATTAGTATGGAACTTCTTGTGTTCTAATTTCTGCCCATTGCCCTTTCTTCTACTGTTGCTCACCACTGGGAAGAGTTCTTGCCAGTTGATTTGACTCCCATAGTACGTGTTTATAAACAGTGATGAGGTCCCCTTTCAGCCTTCTCTTCTTTAGGCTGAAGAGCCCCAGGTTACTCATCCTTTCCTCATACAGGGGAGGCTTCAGGCCCTTGATCATCTTTGTTCCCCTCCACTGAACTCCTTCTAGGAGATCCCTGTCTTTTTTGAACTGGAGAGCCCAGAATTGGATACTACTCTAAACGTGGCCTCACCAATGTAAAGTAGAGAAAGAGGATCACCTGATCAACTTTATGGTTTATAAACCATAAGAGTTTTTTATTCCTTAAAAATGCAAACTCAGAGGGAAATGGCACCTCTGTATTCTGTGTTCTGACCTGCAATTTTTTTTCCATTATTTTTCATTTTTCAGATGGAATTTTCTCCATCTTATCTCCTTGTTTTCTCCCCAGCTCGCTGCCTGCCTCAGCTGTGGCATTGCAAGGGTTACTAAGAAGACAGTTTGTTGGAAAGGCATTTTAATTGGGGGAGCAGATACAGAAACAAATAAGTGCTAGAGTAATTCTCCTGGCTTCTACTTTTCCTAACGCCTTCAACTTTGAGCCAGTGCAAGGTATCATCACCTACCTCGTGCTATGTGGATCTTTCCAAAAAAGAAATCCCTACACAAACTTGTTCAGGAATTCTCACCTCCTCCCCAGCTCTGTGGGTTATTGCAAGAGCTGATTTACTTTGCAGTGGAAATTTTTGCAGATGTCCGGGTGTTTCAAAGGGAGCCGAAGCCAAAGGCAGAGCTCTGATGTTGCCTGGCGGCTGCCAACTGTTTTTCACAGTCTGTCCACATACCCTGTATTTCTCTTCCAGCTCTGCCTCACCTCTGTGGCCGTGGTCCTGACAGGAACAGGAGGAACAGAAAATTTGCCGTACATGAGGCTCTTGATCAGCAATGGATGTTGAAGGGAAAGAGAAAGGAGGGTTATCACCTGGCTGATTTAAGTAGCAATGCAAATCTAGCAGCCACTGCCCGGGCCTTCAGCAGCTTAGTGCTGGCCTCAGTGTAGCAATCAACAAGTCTTCAGAGAGGTACAAATAATTACTATCCTTTCTCTTACTGCTTCCTTTTTTCCTTGCTTAGCAAATTGCTCTTGGTCTGTATTTTGAGTTGCTTCCCCTAACAGCCTCTTATATGGGACTCTGTTCACTCAGTATTTGTAGGAAATCTCCTACCAAGAGACCTGAAAAGACAAATCTCATCTGATTGATCACTTTTAGGTTTTGACAGCTTTTAATTTTTGGCATTGTTTTAGGTCTCTGACTGAAATATGTTTGCTACCCAATTTGATCTGTTGAATGTTATTCATTTTCAGTTCTTCTGTGTGGACAGATGTGCTGTTACTAAGTCCACAAGGGCATTATAGGAACCTGCACTGAAGACCAAGAATCCCTTGGCACTTGCTGACCCAGGACAGGATGGAGCAGAGACGATATGATGCAGAGATAACAGAATAAGTCAAGCTATTTGAAAGAAGATTTGATTCTCTGTAATGAAATCACAGACTATGCTCTTATCTTGAGTTGTCTTACCTTAATGAGAGCTGTAACTATATGGAAAACCATAACCTTTCCCAATTTTTTGCATTACTTCATTCATGGAAATTTTATTCCAGATATTAAAAGACCATCATTTCTGAAATGGCACATGACATGATGGCTGTTTTAAAAGTAAGCTACCTGGTCCTTCTTGAGGACTGTAAGAGGGAAGATGGGGAGAAAGGAGTGGGTCATGATGAAGATGGGTTTTTATATGCATTTATGTTTTCATCGAAGGAAAGCACTCAGAAAAGATTTAGATATACTTACCCATGTAGTCTCCATCACAAAAAATGCTAAAAAATCAGATGGCCCGTGGACTAACTGGGAATTATTTTATCCCTAATTTAGTCATCTAGTTTCTTTAGATTACTCCAGGTAGACAGCCTGTAACATTTTTGGCTACCACAGAGTAAGATGGGACAGAAATGAAAGCTTGTGGATATCAGCTTCAGCACATGTGGCCCCACAGCTTCTGTTCCACCCATCTCTGCCCTTCTCCACCATCTGTAATCTAAAACCCTACTGAAGATCACATGGTTGTGATAGGCCCCAGAATTTGGCCAGTCTTCCAGTGTCTGCAGAGCATTGAACCCACCAAAGTATGGAGGAAAGGTAGAAAACATCAGTTTCAGGGTAGAATAAATGTTGCATTAATAAGTGCGTTTGTATACGCTTGTCTTCAGGTCACTGAAACCTAAACCTCCAGAAATAACTAGCTTAAGGAGGCCTGCAATATGAGCACAGTGCAATTGTTTTTCATCAAAGACAATTATTTGGGTAACATTCTTTGGGGGATATGTTTGTTCATGGTGCTTGGTATCCAGATGGGACTGGATGTCATTAACCACCAGGGAGCATGAAAAGGAAGGAGCAGAATATGTATTATTCCCAGCATGGTGGCTTTTAACCCCTTGATGAAGGGAGCCAGAATTTCCTGAGGCTTAGGATGCAATTCTGGTGCCAGAGCTAAAAGAGGCATGGTGTTCATTTTATTTTCAGGAGATTTTATGAGTTGATTACAAATGAATTCCATTGCATTCTCACGTGTATAATGGCATTCTTTTCTTTTTAATCCTGGTAACGTATAGCAGATATGTCCAAAGTGCACAAAGGCTACATACCTATCCATCCAGGACAGAGCACAACTGCCTTCTTCCTTGAAAATATTTAACATATTTCAAATATGGTCTACATTTTGGTTTTGCTTCCATTTCTTTCTGAGTGCATAACACTGATACACATATATACATGTTTATATTTTCCAGTTTAGAATTTAACTGTGTTAGAGTTTTCTGCATCTTGGGTTTAAGACTGTCAAGGAAGTTAGAATTATCTGTGCCTACTCCTTGTTACCACCTCCATTCAGGATCACTTTAAAAAGAGCATAGTTTCACAGAAGCTTCACTTTGGCTCCTGAGGCATACCAAATCTCAGCAAAATGAGCTTGAGTTTTTGGCTCTGCAATGAAAGCCCAGGCGTTTTCTCCTGGTTTCATCTTTCATAGGGACAATTCCATGCAGCCTGAGTCCTTTGAGAAGTGCCAGGCTCCTAATGAAAAGGAGCTGGAATTGCTGGTTGAGGTTTCATGAGCAGGCAGGAGGGGAAAGAAAGAGCGAAATTCTGCATTACCCAGAGCTTGTGCTGACAGATGAATTAAAATGTAAATCTGAGCTAAGATTTCCAACACCAGAGCATAAAGTTAAGCTTCTGGGTTTCTCCTCAGTCTCTTAAATAAATCCCAATTTTAAGTCCTCACTGCCTCAGCACTCCCCTGTAGAAATTTAAAAGGGTTTTAGGAGCATCCCGTTGTAAAAGTCTTGGCCCAGTTTTCCAGATATATGCCACAATAAATCATAGCATGTTTCACAGTTTAGAAGGGGAAGGAAACTGCAGCTTTCATAGAGTATGAGATGCTGTTCTTGTGCTCAGTGTGTTTGCAATGCATGAAGAAAGTGTTCAGATCTACACCAAACTGAAAGCAAACCTCAAAACAGAACCTCAACCAAAACCAGAGAGTGCTAATGGAATTGTTTTCAATAGAAAAGAAAAAAAAAAAAAGAGAAAAAAGAAAAAAAGCAGTCACGTTTCTTGGAATAAGTCCCCAGGTTGATGATTTTAGGAAGATATGTTCCTTTGAGGACTTGAAGACAAAAGGCAGAAAAAAGAATCCTGCTTGGAATCTGGTGATTCTGGGAGAGCGCATGCTACTTCTCCTGGACTTCTCATTTTGGACTGAAATATATGTAAGCTATCTCCCAAGCCACTGTAAGGCACACAACAAATGATGTGAGTGTGCATTTTGAATGAAGCCAAAATATCTTGTGGATTTTTTCAGTTTGGGCTAAGATGATTTGCCGAATCGAGACTCAGAAGTGGTTAGTTCTGCCTTTTAGGGGGCCAGTGAGAAATTGACTGATGGACATCTTTTCACATGTTGCATGGATGGCAATGAGATCTGCCAAGTGGCTGCTCTGCAGCAGGGCTTGAATAATGTTTTCTCATCTCTCATTCTACTGGGACAATTGATCCACCAGGGTTTGCTTTGGCAAGATCTTGCCTATCGTGGAATGTAGGAGAGCATGGGAGAGCCTGCAGCAGCAAGAGGCGAGGATGCTGCCAATTATGAGGTATTCAGTAAAATATCTGCAGCACTGTAAACATCAGAAAGTAAGATTTCTTATAAAAGAAAAAAAAAAGGAAGGAAATGTCATGAAAATGTGTGAATAATCACTTAGATGCCATCTGGTATGAGGTCTTGTGGTCGTGGAAAACAGATTTGACACTTTGCAAGGGGAGAAGCCATTGTTTTAAGACAAATAAGCCCATCCCAGCCTTCTCAAAAGTTTCTCATGGATAATCGTAAGAGGATTGACAATAACCTCAACAATCTAAGGAAGACAGTGTTTCAAGAATGAGGCAGAAAAAAATTATGTATATCTATATCGATATCTATACACGTATGTAGATACGTATTTATATGAAGAGCATTTTTATATCAGGCTGTAATTACCCATCCCAGCAACAGGTTCTGGGAAAAAAAATGTTTGTGCTGAGTTCTGAAAAGTCATCAAATGCTTCTTCTTGTGAGGCTGGAAGGAGCAGAGCATATCTGTGCCATGTAATACCCTGAGCTGGGAGTTCAACTCTTTGGTTTAATCTGAAACAGCCTTGTGTTCACTTGAGCATTCCAACTGCTGCTAAACTACACTGGGCAGCGATGCAAGTCCTCCTATGCAGGAATGGGAGAGAAGAGGCTGGCTCTGCTCAGGGCTAAATGGAACCAGAGGCTGACTTGGCTGTGCAGGTGCTGGGGGAGCTGGTGACCGGTGAGTAGAGACTTTGACACGAGCCCTTGGGCTGAGCATACAAAGCCACAGCTGGAATATAGGGGCTGTGCCAAACCTTTTTTCAGATGAAGAGGGGCTGCTGCTGCCTGAGCCAGGAGGCTTGTGCCCAGTTTCTCTGGGCTGGAAGCTGCTCACTATCCATATTCGGTGCTGCCTTCCCAATGCTTGACTTCACAAGAAGCAAAAGCTGACTCTGCTCATGGGTCAACCAGTTCATATTGGCTAATAAAATCCACGATCTGCCCGCAGGCATTGTTGGTCAACGTGCCTCTGCTTATGGCTGCATAAAATGATACCATAGTGTTTGGCACAGCTGTGCACAGGGGAATTAGATTTAAATTCTCCCATAAACGAACCATTACTTTATAGCAATGTTAAAAGACACCATTTATGAGTGTCAAATATTTATTTAAATATAATCCTTACCATGTGTAGGGTGGAAAAAGGAAGGAGCCTGGGGAATAAAAACGGTTCACTCAGTTTGGGGAGTTCTAAAAGCCCTTCCATCTTTCTAGATATTTTCTCGGGAGGTCTTCTGGTAAGGAAGGAGTCTGGTTGGCCAAACCATGCAATAAACTACCTAGTTGTTTATATATTTGGCTATATAGAGGCATAATGTTAGCCACATTTAACGAACCAAAATGAAAGAGCTAATATTCCTCCCTCCCATATACTTCATGCAGGGTGTTATAGTTACACAATGTGGAAGCAAGTATACTCCCTATCTCCCCATTCACACTGTTCATGCTACATTCACCATACTTGCCATGCTATCTGCTTCTTCCCTAGCATCCACCAATGCTGGCACATCCCTAAGCTGCTCTGCCTATAACCTGACAATTGCAGATGGTGAATAATTCCTCATTAAAACTATTTTTTTCACCAGAGAACTTGGTTTTGACCTCAATGAATTTCTTTTTTTGGAAAAGTTTCTTTTTTTTTTCTTGTTGTTGTCGAGAAAGAAAAGAAAAAATTGGGCAAGCCAAAACATTTGTGTGAGAAACAGAAATTGGTTTTGGAAAGGGAGCAGCTGTTGGATTTTCTTTTGGTAGGAGGAAAGAAACCAACCTGTACTCTTTTTTTCCTTCTCTCTGTCCATTTTTTCCATATGAAAATTATTTATCGGTCTCTTCTCACGGCTGTAAAGTGCTGTTGGAGGCATGCAGCCAGGCCTCTACCCAGAGAAACTGAAGATGGAAGGGTGGGAAAGACCCTTGAAGCCTTTTCCTCTTTAGAGCACTGTTTCACATATCTCTCTTCAGAACCTGTGGTGCAAAATGCAGCATTTGCCATCTTTACGTTTCAAATCTCCAAGACAACTGGGAAGATCTATTTCTATTGACCCAAATAAATCACATCCCACTAATCTAATTCATACTGAACTGTTTAGGAAACAGGTGCATCCAGCTCATGTTATTATCTATGCAAATATTCAGCTAGAAGGCTGTGTATGATAACCATATCATTTTTACATGGCAAGGCAAATCTTGACAACGTATAAGCTGTAACAAGTTTTTTTTCCTCATCAACCCATGCCTGAAGAGGTTTTCATTCTTTATCAGAAAATAACTAAATGTTATTCAACACAAATAATAACTTCACCTACATAAAACATAAAGTGGAATGCAAAGGAGGAAGCATAATTGGTGGCTGATGTTTACCCTGTAGTAGAGATGCATTTGTATTGTACCCTCTTGTAATGTTTTTCTTGTAGCATTCCTCCCAGTGTTCACATCTTACAAATGTTGCAGGAAATGAAGGGAATATAGCAAAAAAAGAGAATAAAATTTACTTCTTTGTGTATACATAATTAGAATTGGAGTGGGCCATAAACATGGGTTAAGAAGGCATAAAGGAGAAAAAGGTAAGTCTTGACAAGCATTATGAAAGCTAGTCAAAGAATGTTTCAATGCAGTGTGATAAATGCATTGTTAATTTTTTTAAGCTAAAATTTCCTTCTTCAATAACCAGCTGTTACAAAATTGGAGTAAATCAGTGGCAGTCTTTGATTCTGGCCTTAAATCCAGAGTGGCTCTACTGAAATCATCACTGGTACCTCCAATTAACACCACGGTGACTGAGATTGGACTGAGCCACAGTCTTAGTTCACATTATTTCCCGAGGAGTAAATCATAATCCGGGAGCCCTTTTTGTCTCATTCTGTAGGCTCCCTCCAGTATATCCTTTCACCTCTACTTACGCAGCAGTTATTCCCATCAGTAAGACACAATGGATGTGCTGAAAAGCGGCAGAGTGAAGCAATAGTTAAAAGTGCTCCTGCAAATATATCCAGTGCTTTCAGGAAGATTAATCTGAGTGAAGTACCCGAAAAGCTGGAAAAGCCTCAATATACTTCTGAATGCACATATTCATTTAGAGCTGATTGCCGTTCCTCTGGTGCCCTGTAAATCCTTGAGGAATGCAGTTGGGGTCTGGGATCTTCCGCAAAGGGATTTGGAGGGGTTGGGAACAGAAAAAGGGAGGATTTGTCTGACTTTTATACAGCTGATGGTTTTAATATTTTTAATAGAGAAACTTTTGGTCATACACACATACATTAGTAAAACTATGTAGCTTGAGAGAATCCTCTATGAACCAACCAGCCCTGTCAGTTGTGGTTGTATTCATTATTCATAAATATTCATCAGAAAATTTAGATGGATAGTTTTTCAGACTAGATATTTGTTAATGAGTTCTTTATTATTTATTTTGTTTGTCTGATCACATTACCTGTCTTTTCTTCCTTACTTCTTATTGAAACTTCCAAGTGAGGAATAAAGATGGGAAAACAGTAAATAGAGATAAAGAATAATGACTTTCTGTGCTCATGTAGTTGCAGAGGCCACAAATCTCTACAAAAAGGAGTCACACTGGGATAATGCAGCTCATGTACCAGTTGCAGAAGTGGATTTTTATACTTCATGCCTATTGTGTCATACACAGAATTTATCTCCTCTGACTTTTACATAGAATGGCTTAATTTATTAATCCAGGCAAAGTAATGAATGTGAATCAAAAATGGAGTATCTCACATTCTCAGTGTTTCAGGATCTTGAGCTACCATGTAGTCAGAAGCATTAGACTAATTACAGGTTACAGAGAATCTTCAGGAAAAAAAAATTGTGAGTACTCTGATGCTGTTGAGTCAAATTATCTGACATCCTTTGATTTCAAAACAATTGTTGATGCAGTTCTAAGGATATTTGCTATGTGAGCTGTAGATTCCATGAGTTTATGTAGGTATCCAAATGACCATGGAGTTAAAACTCTCAATGGAGTTGTATTTCTTACATGCCTGCTTCTCACTATTGCTGAAGAATCACTTTTCCTGTCATTATAGTGAAATAAAGCAAAGAACATTGGGTTCTCAGAAGTGAGAAGTCTGGATTTTTTTATTTTTTATTTTTTACAGAGTAGGATTGGCTTGGGGGTGGAAAATGAAGATTTGCAAATGTGTTCCTGTTTTGGCAGAATTGTTTCTGGTCCAAACATGAAAGAAAGGGAAGTCAGAGCATTGTGTAACCTGGAGGGCTTTATGGCAGCTTGGTGAGCTTGAAGATGTCCTGTGCCTAAGCCTTTGGGAAGGTTGTTTTCTTGTCTGTGCCATGTGGACAGGTATACTTCAAGCAAATCATAGAATCATAGAATTGTTTGAAATGAAAGGAACCTTTAAAGGTCACCTAGTTCAGCTCCTCTGCAATGAACAGGGACACCTACAGCCAGATCAGGTCGCTCAGAGCCCAGTCCAACCTGACCCTGAGTGTCTTCAGGGATGGAATGGGGCTGAGAATCCTCAAACTGGAAACTGGAGATTTTATGATTCTGGGATCAAGATTGTCTTGACATTATTTGTTAGGAGGGAAAGAGGGAGAAAGGGGTAAGCTGAGATCCAGCTGAAATGGAAAAAGAGTTTGAGACTTTTTACGTTCTCAGAATATGAGAGAAACATTTCTACACATCAGCAGTAATGAAGAGTGACCGCACCAAGCAGGCTTTGATCCCTAAGCTGACAGAAACTTGGCAAATCTTATCAGTAACATTCAGGTAGAAATGAAAACATTTGTAGGAGAAACAGTTCTTCTCCCACTTGCATGGTAAGATACAGGAGCGTATTCTGCTCTTTGACTCTGGTTCCTCACCAGAATAGTACAGGTGCTCTGCAGCATCTCTGCGCTGGCTAATTAAAAGACAGATCTCACTTATTGAGATATTAAGAATACTCACTGTATTCTTACTAGAAAAATAAAAGTAACTTATCTTCTTGTGACTCAAATATAAATTAGAAGTTGTTTCTTTTTTTTCTTTCTTTTTTTCTTTTAATTATTTGGTTATTTTTAATAGGACTAATTAAGAGAAAGCATGTTGTTAGAGTTTTGTCATTTAGTGCTCTGAGGAGCTTGGACTTTCATGTAAAGATTTTTTTCTTTGGTCTGAATCGACTGCTTTCAAATAGTGTTTGACTAATGATCTTTCAGAGAAATCAGAACATTTGTCATTTTGAATGAGAGGATGTAGCTGGTTGTGGTCAATTTTATTTAGAGATTTTCTTTGTTCCCTTGCTTCATACAAACACCATGTCATTTGAATTTAATTCTCCTGAGGAGAAAACAATAAACATACTTTTGCTGATCTGAATATCTTCCTGAGATGCAGACACTGTTCTACATGGTACATTTGCACCAGGGGATGTTCAGGTTGGGTACTAGGAAGATCTTCTCCAGAAGGGTGGTCAAGCACTGGAACAGTGTGCCCAGGAAAGTGGTGGAGTCACTGTCCCTGGAGATGTTAAGGAAAAGATGCTATACTTAGGGACATGTTTTAGTGGGCAGTATTGAATAGTTGGACTAGATGACCTTTGTTGTCTTTTCCAACCTTAATGATTCTATGATTCTATATCTTTGCACATCTGTTTTATGTCTCCGCTTACAGAGTCGAATATGCTTACTGTATGGACTGCTTCTCATGATGCTTCCAAAAACTAGTGAAGATTTATTGCACAAAATCATTTATGGAAATGATTCCATTCTGTAGAGATACCAAAAGCAATTTTCTTCTTGTTCTTATAGTTTCAGATGATTTGCATAATCGTTGTTATCGCATCAGATATATCCCACTGTACATCACTTCTATGTGGTTTGTGCTACTGAAAGAGATGAAATGGTGGAAACTAAAGTTCTGTGCAATATTAAAGTTGTTGCGTGTATGTTATTTGACCTTGGCTTAGAAAAGGGCCAGTGAGGCTTAGTATGTAGTGGATAAAGCACTAGCTTTCTTCTTGGAGTATTTGTATTAGAAATTTGGCTTATGGCTCAAATCACAACTAGAGACCTAAATTAAATGAAGCTGTGTTTTCATCTGAGTCCCCCAAAGGACAATAATCCAGATCATAAAATATACCACTTAAACTTTGGCAGTCTTCTATTCTTAGGAAGCTTTATTGCTTTGTATTACCTTAGCTCAAAGATAGTCCAGGACTCAGTTCAAGCTGAGGTTATTCAAAGAACAAAGTTTGTGTTTCTTCCTAAAGCTGGTCTGTGGATAACTAGAGGATCTAATAGGGTCACAAAGCAAGCCCACATACCTTTCTGCTGTGTCTTAATGAAATATATTTTTTTGGCAGAAATGTGTGTCAGATCATTCCCTCTGTATCTAGAACGCAGAGCCAAAAGGAGATGGGAAGACCTTGGGAAAATTAATCTTTGAATCCCCAGAGCCGGAATCTTTCTGACATCATCACTGATGGTTCAGATATTTTAAATGAATCCAGTGCAATTGGGATCTGTACATGCAGGAGGTCACAAATGACACTCCCGCCTGCAATTGCTGATTTCCTCCTTGCCTGTGGGTCATAGCATGGCAGCTTGCCTCCCTGCCTGCAAGGTGACCTGTGCAACATTCCTGAGCCACAGGGTGAGCCACGGGGCCAACTATGTCACAGTGATGGGAGCAGAGTGGCTGGAGTTCTTCTGGATTTACATGAGGTAACAAGAGTCTTGCTTTAGCTATCAGCATCATGTGCTGGCTGCATTTGGTGTCACGAACATGGGCTATTTTTCATTAAGTGCCTGGCTTCAAAGGAAATCTGGCTGATATATCCTATAGCATCTCAGAGACAAATGTGTAATCAATACAGACACCTTTTCATAATGATTGATCTGAGGATAGTGGTCTTTCCAAAGCAAAAGGCATAGACAAACTGTGAATTAATACCTAGCATCAGAAATAAGGGAAAAAGGTTCATGTGAATGTCACAGACTGTATATGGATCCCATCCAGGTGAAATTCCTTCTGGTTATTTTAAATGTAACAACAACTGACATTAGTAGCATTTTTTTTTACCCTGAAGGTGAAACACTTTTCAGGCTGTTGCTTAAAACCAGCTCTCAGCTACACAAGTGTAAATCTGTGCCAAATAACTCCGGTGAGGATGGCGGAGTTATTGGGGATTTACACGAGTGTAATTCTGAGCAGAGTTTGACCCTTTGTGGGTATAGATATGCATTCGATTTATTACACCATTATGCTGCAAGCAGGTGTGCAGGGACATCCACCGGGGAAGGAAAAATAAAAGTCTCAACTATAGGTTGCTTCATATCCCTTTCCTCAGGCTTCCTGCATTTCCAAATCAAAGCTCCCAGGCAGCACAAATCAACACGAACTACTGGGTAATTGCCACTCACATCCACATCAGCTTCAACCCTATGGAAAGCAAAGGGAGATGTCCTTTCCCTTCTTTTCCTTTTCTTCTCTTTTGCTTTTTCTATCCTTCCTCGACTGCAATGCTACCTTGTTCAGGGCTGTCATGGCAGGAGATTGACCAGCACGCCTGGGTTAAAATCCGGGGGCTAAAATGGACACAAAGGAGAGTCAGAAGATCATTAATGAGTATAAGCAATCCAGATTCTGTTTTTAATGGTTCCATCAAAATGGAACAGTTCTTAAGCCTAAAGAAATCTTAAATGAAAGCAAGGTGTTGTGTGTGCTGATTACTCATCATTCATATTTTTAGTTATTGCCCTTGTTTGTGATATATTTATCCCGTTGCATCCCATCTTCTGTGGCTCTCACCTCTGCCCATTTTGCTTCAGGAAGGCTTCTTTCCCTCCTCACACTTCCAGTTTCTAGGCTATGGCATTTCTGCCTTGGACAAACAACAGAGCTCTCCTACCTACCAGAAATAAAATTACTCCCAAGGATTCACTGGGAGAGCAACAGAAGGCAAAGATGCTGACTGGAGCATAGAGTCAGAAAAGCAACACTGCTGGGCCCCTCCAGAAGCAACCAAAAGCCAAGATCTGAAGCTCATTTGAGAGTGGCTCACACTCCTTGACCGTTTCGTCCCAACACCTTCACAGTGGCTGACGTGGAGTTGAGGCTGACACATCTACAGCATGCATGAACTAATTTCCCTGTCTGACTTAGTGTGCTTGGTTTACAGGTTATAGCATGGATTTTATTAGCCTGTGATTTAAATCCCAACCCTCCCTTAGTTGCCAGGTTGTCCAGATGCTTAGAAATGATAATAAATTAGAAATACTTAATGCTAAAACTATTTAGTATCAAGTGAGGATACTAAGGACCTGTGGCTGGAACACTTTGCCATGTGTGCTTTTGCCTTGAGCATGTTGTAGGATGTTTGCTTAGAACTTTTTATTTTATTATTTTATTTTATTATTTTCCTTAGTTTAATATCCTCAGTGGTTGGAAAGAGACTCAGAACCTGGAGCATTTCCTTTCAGTCCTGCTTGGAGCGCTTCATGCCTCCGAGTACAAACATCACCTGCAGGATACAGTGGCTGCAGCAGTCTTCAGAAAATAAGCAGGATTCGTCTTGTATCTGACAGAGCTCTGCTGCAGTTGTGCCTACATTTATTGTATCAAGCTAATGTCTACATAGGGATAATTTTTTAGGTGTTCATTAAATACAGTGTAAACCCTGCACCCAGCTGTGTGCACCCAAAGGTATAGCATTGCTTGGTATGGCTGAAGTTGTCTGCGTAGCCCTGGCAATTTTTTATTCAAAAACATTTATGTGGAGCTTTCCTGTTCAGAAGGGAATAGTTGACACCAGATTCTCACCCAACTGTAAGAATTGTACTGTTCTGTACTCCTATTTCAGATCTTTGGATACACAAGAAATGCAGAGTACAAAACTGGGTCTGTGTATGCAAAGGAGTTTTGTCAACTCATTGTACAACTAGACTGTCCCACACCTCCACAGCTGGGTTTTCTCTGGGTTTTTTGGATCACAAATGGGATTTTACAGCTCTGTGAGGCGGGGAAGGGGTTCAGCTACCAGTTCAGCTGAGGGAGAAAGTATAATGATGTGGACTTTACTAGTGCATGTAGAGTGATCTGAAGGGGGAGCTGCAGGGTGAAAGAGGTGAAGCTGATGCTTGTTATCATATAACACCACTTCTTGACTTCTAGGCTTGAGGAGAAGTGCTTGCACACCTATTAGTATTGGTTCCATTTTGGAACTGATTAATAATATTTGTGAGGTTTGGACATAGCAGTTTGGACCTTTCACCCTCGTGCACTCCCTGATCTCCTGAAAAGGACCTGTCTGATTACAAGGCATTAGCTTCAAAAATCATGTGGCTCTGGAACCACCAGCACTGGCTCCTAAATGCTTTTCCTGTGCTTGTGATCCTGGTTAGGTTTTTCTCCCTTTGTCCACCGACTTGTATCCAGGCTCGGGACAGGAGAAATCTCTTGTCCCCTTGAAGCCACTTAGCAAGTCAGATATCCCATTTGTCCTCTGGCTTGATGTAATTTGATTTTTTTTTATGTTTATGTGGTTGCAATTCCCTAGTGATACTTGGCTACTTGCAATGTGTGTGGAGGGTTTCTTAGGAAATATTTATCTCTTGTTCCCAAGGTTAATCAGGATGGAGAGCTTTCTCCAGATGACTGATTTCTACATCCCTTTGCTACATCAGGCTATCAAGAAAGCATGATTTCTTGTGAGCAAGCTGCTGGGAAGCTGGGCTGATAAGCCCGGCCCATTTGCAGCCAGGTAGGTGAGCAGTACCAGCCTGGCTGTGACATTCCTGGTGCATTGCTTCTGGGGCTCTTCACAAAGCTGAGTGCTCTGAGGATCACATAACTTGGCTGCAAATGGTTAGTGTGATGCATTTAAAAACTGCTGAGCCTCCACTTGAGCTCCCTTAATAACACTTTTGAGTTTAGTTAAACAAAGGATGCTTTCCAAGGAATGCAGAGAGTGGAGAAGCTCTTCCAGCCAGGCTTGAGGCTGCAGCAGGAAACCAGGTGCTCATAAGACCAGGGTTCAGCGTTCATAAGCAGCCCCCAGCTCTGGGATGTAGCTGCTTCTTGTCAGGAGGAGCCAGCATGGAGCCCGAGCTTCAACCTTGCTGCGAGCAGGGATCTGCATGCTGAGGCTGAAGTTGGGCTTTAATTCTGTCTCTAATACATGGTGGCAGGAATATATTGTTTGTATCATTGTGAAGTGTATGTATGTGCTTTCTGATGGGTTTGGCTGAGAAAGAAACCAGAAACATATTTATATAAAGCCTATCCCTAAATGAAGAGATACAGAAATGCACTTTACCATATGAATCAGTGCATGTGGGAGGCTGGGAGTAAAGAAGATATGGCCACCCAGTTCATGTCCAATGCCTTCTTGCAGCCCTGCTTGCTCTGCTTCTGATTTTCTCTATACCAAAGGTACAATAAGACTGTCAGTGAGCATACAGTGCTTTTCACACAATCTGTTCTATTTCTCTTGTAGTCCAGCATAGGAAATAATGGACTCTTCTGGGGTAATGTTTTGTGGTTTGCAAGGTCGTTGTTAAAAACATATTTTATCAATCTGATTCCCATGCAGGAGTATTTTTATTAGACTCAGTTATAGAGATTTCATGTTTTGTTCTCTGCCCTGTGTTGTTCAGCTCCTTTTTAAGAGAAGGTAATGCCCCCATCTGCTCGTTCACCAGCCCACCTGCACCTCCTGAACCTGCTGGCCATTCTGAACCCCTACAGACCTCACAGGATGCTTGTGTGGGTGCTCTTAAACTTTTGAAAACCAATTAATGTACAAAGAAGAAAAATAATCTCAGAGAAGATAACCTATAGGGAACCTTCAGCAATGTAGTGCTGCTCAGTGTTCCAGCTCTCCAAAGCTGCTCAGCCACATGTGTCTCCTCTGGAGCCAGCCATGTGCTCAGGTTTCAGCAAGAGGAAGGAGGAGGGAGCTGATGGCACACTGCACAGGGAAGGCAGAACTATGGCCAGGTGGAGCCAAAGAGATGAAGTCATTGCAGAGCAGGGACATGGGATGCATACACTCCTTTTGTTAATTTTGCTGAGTCTTGTTCAAAGGCTGGTGCCATTGTGAGGAAAGGATTACAAGTAAGAAAAGACAAATTATCAACCCAAAGTTGATCTCTGGAGGAAAAAAAAGTGTTGAAGTGAACATTGCTCAGTGCTGAACTATCAGTCTGTGAATGTATCAAAACCTGATTAGCTTCTGGGGGAAGGATGATATTGATGCTGGGTAATGAGAAAACATCAGACGTTTGTAAGAACATTATTAAAGATTTCTTCTTCCAAAAAATGACAGATTAACTAACAAAATAATCCATTTTATTGGACAAATTGGTAAGAAAAGTATGGTGTCTGGCAAACCTCCAACACCAATAATACTATTAACAGCAGCTGTGGAACTGATGCCAAATTAAAAGGAGAACAGTCTGAACTCTGAGTGATGGATGTGGCCTTCTGCCAGGAAAGGTAAGTATGAATGCATGAGGAATGTTTTCTTCTTGTTTTTGTATTTACCATTGGCATTAGGCAGTCACATAAGGGCTGTTAACATCTGAAGCGGTATAAATCTAACCAGGTAAAGGATAGGACAGATTTTAAAGGTATTTCCCAGCAATACATCTTGAGCACACAGCTACCAACTATTCTCACTCTCAGAGCGCAGTACCACAAAATAAATTACCATGCCACATTTTTATTGGCTTTTCATTAGAAGTAAAATCCAAAATGTTTGTCAAGCTGTATTTCCAAAAGTTTCTGAGAGTAGGCTTCAGGCCAGAAAGGAATTTTTGTTTATTTTGTAGAAGGGAGAGGATTTGGAAGCTCTGAGGCATTTGGTTTTTAGCACCAAAGATGCTTCTCCCTTCTTTTTTCCCCCATGTATGCCAAAAGTCTCAGTAGGGCTCTGTCTTGAGGAGGATGCTAATGTCTACAAGGGAAAGAGGTGAAATCCAGCCATGAGTAATAGATGTTTGGGAAACAGGTGAGAAATCACTTTTGCCTGATGGCTGAAACTTTACCACAGGCTTAATGCCATAAGTCAGATCTTCGGCTGCTGTAAATTGACTTACGTGGTGCTATTTTGCTTCCTAGGAACCTGGGATCTTGGCCCCACAGGTCTGATACAGTATTGACCCTAGTCCAGTCTGGGAGCAAACTGCTGTGGGTGTTGAATGACCATTTCCCAGAAGTTATCTGGCCCAGTCCAGCAGGAGAGAATCAGGTTGTCTTTCATCAAACTTCTTCAAAGAAAAGACTATGCAAGTAGCCATTGGTATGGGAAACAATTACATCATGCTGGATGGAAGTACTTAGAGATTCATAGATTCATAGATGCATTAGGTTGGAGAGGACCTACAAGATCATCTAGTCCAACCATCCTCCTATCACCATCCCTACCCACTAAACTACTAAATCAAATCCCTTAGCACCTCATCTAAATGCTTCTTGAAAAAATAGCAAACTCCACAATTTCATGGTCACTCTGGCCAAGACAATCCCCAGCCTTCACATCTCCTACTAGTCCTTCTCTGTTAGTGAAGAGCAGGTCTAGCAAGGCACCTCCCCTGGTAGGTTCTTGCACCAGCTGTGTCAGGAAGCTATCTTCCACACACTCTAGAAATCTCATGGACTTCTTTCTCTGCACAGTATTATATTTCCAGCATATATCAGGGAAGTTGAAGTCCCCCATGAGAACAAGTGCTGGCCATCATGCAAGATCTACTAGTTGCTTATGGAACACATCTATCTCTTCATCCTGACTAGGCGGTCTATAACAGATCCCCACCACGATGTCACTTGTACTTCTCAATAAGCTCTGCTCGTGTCACTATAAAAATGTTTTCTAGACTGACTTTCTTCTACAGATTGAATTCAGTTCATGAGTCTGGCATTGAGGATTTTTTTTTCTTTCTATAGAAAGTGTTTGTATGGGAACTGTTGCATCACAGCCTGAACCACTGATTGATCACCTGAGGTGAGCACTGAGTCAGCTGCAGGAGCACAGGTGAAGGCAATTCACTGTGTGACCAGAAGGGGTGGAGTCTGGCTCCACCTCTCCCAGACCCCATTTAAGGGCTGACCACCAGTGGTGAAGGATCCCTTGTTGGAGATCCCTCCCCTGTGGAGTCTTGGGTGAGCCTTGACCATCAGTGACAGGTGAATCTTTATTTACTGGTTGTCTGTATGCCATCTGGATAAGCCATACAAAATATACCATCCATCTCCATTATCTTCTGTGGATACTATTCTTTCTGGTTATTCAACCTACAGTGTTTTTCTCCACTTTGTGTTCTCATTGCAGTATATTGGATGAAAAAAAATACTAATAGATGCTCGTTCCATGGAGAAACAGAGTGAAATGTGATTCTTCTGACTAGCACCCTACTCATATCTCTTATCTTTCAGGAATATCTTTTTTTAATTAGCTTTTTAAAAAAGTAAATATTTTTCTGTTCTGTATAGAAGCTAGAGCAGTTCAGGAGTTTCCTAGGGATCTTTCGCCTGGGCAAAAAGATGTGTGTATTTCCATCTCTGAAGGTGGGATTCCTGCATCCACACTAGAAAGCTCAATTCACAATTTCTAGAGAAGCAAGGAAGCTTGCAGGAAAAGGTAATGAGATAAGAGAGCTGTTAGCTCTGTATATGACAGCTCATGGGACAAATTATGTGCAAAGTCTTGGTAATATGAAATTGAGAAACAAGTACCTACATACAAAATCCTTACATTGGAACTCAGATATTGATAATAAAGAATTTATGTATTAAAACAAACCACACAACTGTCTGAAGTGAGCTGAATCCAACTCCTGTTAAGAGATCAGGACATATCTGCTGGACAAGCTGTTACAGAAAAATCATGCACTACTATCTGCAGTCACTTTTATGTAATTGTCAAAATGTTTCTCTTTCAGATGTTAACGAAAGTGTTGAAATCAGAATGGTGTTCGCTATCATCCCAATCACCACCAACAAATGGGACTTATTTTTATTAAGGTTGTTCGAAATACACATACAAACACATACAAAATGCACGTATAACATCATAAATATTTGTGGGATAACTGAATTGACAGCAGTCATTGTTTCTGTTATAAGTCCTAGGCACCAATTCAACTTGTAACAAAATACATGGATATACAACCTGACCCTAGAATCTTTTTAACCACAGAGCATCTTTATAACGAATCCCCCATTTTGTAGGCACGTGATTCTGCCATCAATATTTTCTCATTCAGAGCAGGATCAGAGGTGTTGGTGCCAGAACTCATAATACCAAGAAAGTGTCTGCTTTTTTTCCGACTGAATTGGAGAGCAGGAAGCAGAGAGTTGTACAGAATAGCTTTCCTTCTGCTTCCCAGACTTCTTGGATGGAAGTGGCAGAAAGTTTGGACAAGAGTTGGGTTAATACTGGCACTCGCAGACACTTTTCCAGCCCAAGTCCAGTCTCCAAACCGTTTGAGATTTGACCATTCCTAGTAAGTTTAATCTAATCTAATCTGTTTTTTATTTGAACAGGCTTTAATTTCATTTCTTTGTTCTTTGGTGACTTGATGCTAATCATATACAGCAGACTCCTCAGGATCAGTTACACGAATGCCTGAATCGCTACCTTAGGTGATGAAAAACATCTGGAGAAGGAAGTGTAGCAAAGGAGAAAGGAATAAAGAGGCAGATGGCTGCATCTAGGTGCTTTAGCCATGGTGGCAGGAGATCTTGTAAGATGGCTGCGTGGATTCCTCTCTTTAATTAGGCTGTGTGGGTGTCCTTCTGCCCGCAGTGCTAGTGTTGGAAGGTACTTGAAGCATAAAAAAAAATAAACCAAAACCCTGGCATTTTGGATCTAAATCTGGGTGGTTTTCAAGTTCGCACTAGGACCTTATTGCTTCTGTTCCTGCTTGTCTTAGCACTGCCAATGTCCTTAAGCTCTTGGCATCTATGCAGAGGGTTTGTGACACCACAAGGTTAGAACAAATGCAGAAAAAGAAAGTAAGGGAGGGCTCTGCAAGGGAACCCTGCAACTTGGACATAAGCAGGGTGGAAATCAGAGGCTGGACAGTACTGTGAAGTCTACTCCTTCCTGTAGATTGGGCTGTTTAATGTTAAGTGTATGTTAAATGTAGAAACAGGGTCCAACAAGTCAGGATGCAAAGAAATTGGACTGCTGTTCTGACTTATGTAGGAAACAGGTCTCTAATGTTGTAAAGAGACTTGAATATAGCCACTAACTGAACAGTGCTTACGTCATTTCAGCTTTTATTGATCTTTGCTTTCTCAATGGCCAAGGGAAATGACTTTCAAAATTTTTCAGACTGTGGATTTGTAATGATTTTCCAGGGAGGATGTGGATATTTGCAGGGAGAATGAAAACCTATGCTTGATGGGTTAGCTTTTTGTATGCTGCCTTAGAAGTGGCCCATCTATGTCCCAGGGTGCACTGACTACAATTGAATGCCGTCAGTCCAGAGGAAATGCTGGCCCTGGTAAGGCCAATGACTTAAGTGTTTCAGCATTGTCAGAAATGAAACCTCAGCAACACTTGCAGTGTTCAAGGTGAAAAGAAAACTTTTCACTTCATGACAAGATGGCAGGCTCAGCAATGTAGTCAGATGCTCTTGCAGTAATGCAAAAAATAGTGCCTGTGTTTTACAGGAATAAGTCGAACTCCAACAGCTCCATCTCTAAGGAATGTCAGATTAAGCCAGGAGTTAAACCTTGATCACCTTCACAGCAATTCACAGTTCTAGCTCAACTGACTGGTCATAAACTGCTTTAAAGACATTTTGTGGGAAAATCAAAGTGTCCTTCACAAATGTCCATTAATATACTGACAAAATGTCTAACATTGCCCAGTATCTAAAATATAAAACAGAATTGACCCACTTTTGTGATATTTAAAGTGAATGTTGTAACTGTGTCCAAAGTCTATGTTACTTGCAAATGTATCAGCTTTCTTACCAGTCTGAAACACTGGTTGACTCTGTCTTATTTTATGTATGCCCTTGAGTATATATCATATTTAAATCACACTGTGCATGATTAAGTATACATTTTACCATATGTTACTTTAGCAGAAAACTTAACTGGGGCTTACCTGCAAGCATTTTGGGATATCAGCATATTCGTATCAACTGCTGTTCCTGCATAGGTCAGCAGGAATGAACACTTGGAAAAACTCTCTTAAGGTAAGTTCTGGTATAAAGTGTATATAACAACATTTATTTAACTCTCAGAGGAGTTTGTGAGGCTTAATTAATGCCAGCAAATTGTTTAGGTGAAAGATTATACAAAACTGTATAGAGGGCGGCCCGTGTCTTTCACATTTCAGAGGACTTCCACAGGCTCTGGGTTGAGCTGTAGTGCAGGGTGAAGTACTGAGTGGGTTTGAGCAGGTGGAGTCTCACAACCTGTGGTCTCTGCTCTTACCACATGTTGTTCATCAGATTCAAATCCGGCACACTGAGCTCAGTAAACCAAAGGACTGGTCAGAGCACCTTTTGCTGCAAGCTGTGAGTGGCGATACAGCATATACCCCATACAATGATAGAATACCCTGAGTTGGAAGGGACCCACAAGGATCATTGTGTCCAGCTCCTGGCTCCACACAGCACCACCCAATATTCAAACTCCGTGTCTGAAAGCACTGTCCAAATGCTTCTTGGACTCTGGCAGCTTGGTGTCATAACCCCTACCCTGGGCAACCTGTTCTGTGCTCACTGCTGTCTGGTGAAGAACCTTTTCCTAACCTCCAGTCTGACCCACCCCTAACGCAGCTCCATGCTGGAGCTGTCAGCAGAGAGCAGAGCTCAGTGCTGCCCCTTCATTCCCTGTGAGGCCACCCCTCAGCCTCCTCTGCTCTGGGCTGAGCAAACCAAGGCACATAATACCATAGAAATACCACATCAAATATGTGAGAGTACTGTTAGTTATGAACTGCTTTGTGTTTTGCAGTGAGTCAGATCCAAAGCTTACACGGTCCACTTAAAAGCCAAACAAAGCTAAAAATTCAATTAAGATCAGCCAAAGGAAGGGAAAACATAGGAGACTAATGGATGCAAATGTAAAGTTGCTTATGTTGGAGCTTGTCTGTTTTTTGGCCTGAGACTTTTCAGTTAAATCTGCAAATTCTTTCTCAGGCATTTCCATGGACCAGTGCTTTTCCTAAGCAGAGGTTTGGACTACCCGGAGGTAACAGACTTACTAAGACTTTGACAAGTAAAAACTTGGAGTAGAATTAGAAATAAGCTAATACTTCTATTAAAACAACAACAAACATCCCTGCCAGCTCTTAACGCTCTTGAATGACTAAGCAAATAGGATGGCATGATGAGCAAGCTGAACTGGCATTTCTCAACTCCATAAACAACAAGGAGGGAAGTACCTGATCTGAAAACCTACACAGATGGTGCTGTGCTTGCTCCTCTCTTACAGAATTAATTAAGAAGCTGTATTTTGGCAGGCACTGCATGTGAGTGCTTTGTAAAACTCATTAAAGACCCTCTACTCAAAACATATCCAAAAGATGATGGTAAAGAATGATGCTCAAGAAGGCTGTGATGTTTCACTGAATTTCCATTAAGATAATTGCATATAAAGTAACTAATTTTATATCCACCATGGAAATATTTAGACTGCTGTAGCCGGAATAAGGGATCATAGAAGATCAGACAGAAAAACCTTCTAAATGTACCCATGGGTTTAATCCTGTGTGTTAACAAAACCAAAACTAATGGCTTGTCAGCGTTATTCATTTACAGTAGCCCAAGATCCACACAGTATCAGGGAGAGACCTGAAGGTATTTTTTGTACATATGCACAATTACTCAAAGCCCTGAGACTTCTTTACTTTAGGAGCTTTCAAATGCACACCTTATTCAGAAAATAGTTTGCATTTCTATATAGCACAAGATTAGCTGCAGATCTTTGGTCGGTCATTTTCTTCAACCAGTATGTAAACAGGAAAAGTCCCCTGATTAGGGGCACAAGATGTGGAGTACAGAGAATTTTGCTATCTAGCAAAGTTTCTGCATCTTCCAGCTGATACTTGATAAGTCTCCCTGGGATTCAAACTTGGAATTTATAGGATACGCTGCTTTTTACTGAAATCTCATAAAACAAGCTAATACGCAGCACCTAGGGGAACATGAAAAACAACCTGGTTATAAATATTTAAGCTTCACTGTAAATTGTACACTAGAGATGAGAAAACAGGAACTCCTCCATTCAAGAGTTGTATGAGGCTAGAAAATGTGAAACCATTACTGCATGATCCCAATGTCTTGGTCCCGTTCCACATCTGGTGGACGTGAGATAAAAATTGCTTCAAAAAGGCCCACTTATTATCACTGTTTCTGCAGCTCCATGCATCTCTTTAAATTTTAAGGAATTTTAAGAACCTGAAGTCAAACATTTCATTTAATTTGAAAAAATACCTTTAGTTCTTAGTTTTGCTCAGGTCAAAAAGTGGGCTGAGTGGAATTCTCAGCTGATAAAATCAAAAAGACAGCAAGGACCCCTTTTGCAAAGCTTTGTTTTTGTAATTTCTAGGGTATTATTAATCTGATACCTTTTCCTATTGCCAAGAGTTAACACTAGTGACTTGCTACAGATTGTGCTATGTTTTCCTAGGATAAAAAGTTATTTTTACTTGTAAAGAATGATGTTGTTTAATGAAAACCACTACTTAGGGTGTTCTGCAAAGATGGAAGACTGGCACCCACTTACTGCTTTTTGTTCTCCAGAAATCAGGTCAAATCTCCAAGATCTGGGGGGCTGTGTCAGTGCTGTGGCCAGTGGAAGAGGCAGGATTTGCTTGCTGGGTGTGATGGGAGGCTGTTTCAAAGTGTTTTGATAGTTCATTCACTTGAGTAGCTTCCTCTTCTGTTCTTCTTCTGATCCATCTTCCCATACAGTTTATGCAGAGGCACGTTTTAAGATTTGAGTGGAAGCCCATATTACCTTGTTTAAAGGCAAAAAAAAAAAGAAAAAAGAAAAAAGAAAAAAAGAATTGTTAAGCAAATACACCGAAACAAAATAATTTGATTCAGTCAAGAAAATATTACACTTTCTTTCATGTTTTTTGTCCTTTGTAATGTTGCCAACTAACATCTTGTGCTTCACTTCCCTTATCACTCTTTACTTTGAATTGACTGCCTGGTTAGCTTAGAAATGATGTATTCTTCCTTATTATTTAGGACACATTTTTAATGGCATATTTGGAATTTTTGGATGTTTTTCCCAATGAAAGTGAAGTTGCTCTCACCTCCATGGTTTCAGTCTGGTCATAGTTAGGATTTTTCAGGCCACACACAGGCCAATATCTTACAGTTGGCAAGAAGCAGACATCTAGGCTCATAAATTATATTCATAAACATTTAGTGTAATCATATGTGTGGCTTTCTAAATAAAGAGGAGGAAAACCAAGACCTGAGGAAATCTGGTAATTCTGAGGGAAGAATAATTTATTTTGTCAGGAAGAAAAACCTTCTATAAAATCTGTAAAACTATAATTTACTCATGAGATTTAAATAATATTTTTGTACAAGTATAATATGAATGAAAATGCTTCCAGAAAATCAGTATGGGCTTTTACCAACAGAAGCACTTGAAATATTGAACACTGGAAGCATTCAGTAATTGTGAAAAATGCATGATTTATTATGCCAGGAGAGAGACAATCTAATCATATTGATCCCATTCTCAAGGGTGACAGAAATGGACAGAAATGGCTTTGATAAGAGTGGTGGTAGGTAGTAGGAATAGTGCATAGCCTTTCTTTAGCCAGGATGCCACCAAGGAGAGAAATGTTTCCTGTTGCCTTGGCTCACTTCCCTTAGGTCAGTTTTCTTGGGTGTGGCAGAAAACAAAACAACTTTAACGTTCTGTTTTCTTTGTTTTTCATTTCTTCCCGTGCTCGTGTTCTGTTCTCTGCAACTTTTCAGTGAGCTGCTGAAGCTTTTCTCTGAAGGTCACACTGTGAGCTGGGCAGAGCTCAACAAACACAACTCTTTCACCAAGTCACGCTTGTCTTCATTCATAACAAATAAAAAGATGACCATAACACATTTCTGCAGCTTTGCTAGCAGAATTATTACAGGAAACAAAGATCTGAATCATACAGAAGCACACGACATGTGACAGTACACAGCTTAATGCTTTTGGATCAGTATAGCTCTTGACAAATGCCAAGTGTCATTTGGAAAAGGCACAATTTCTTCAGTTCCTCCTGATCTGAGGTCTGGCTTTGGTTTGGCTTTTATAAGAAGGCTCATAACACCTCACTAGAAGATCTGGGCTCTAAAGTGCTGGATGTTGAATCTGCACTGCTTTGGCTGCCTTCATGGCATGCCACAAAGCTCTACAGTTTGGAGACAGGAATTGAGCCCAAGGCAGGTCTATTCCCATGGTTTGGAAACTACCTAATTTTAAAGTTCAACCCAGTTTTTAAAAGTCCTCTGGTGAAATCTACCTTCTCATTACAACTCTCCCTTTCTCAATTTGATTACATTTCATTTCCTATTTTACACCATCCCCTATCCCAAATGGCCCTAAATTGTTTGGTCACCCTCTATCATTTGGATAAAATATTTGTGAGGCAAGCTATAAAGGGTCAGGGGAGATGTCTGCATGCAGGACCCTGTCAAATTGCAGGAGTGAAAGAGTTCAGGAGACATATGTGACTAATTTTCATGGTTAGCTGATAGGAGCTCCATTGCCTGGGGTAAGAGCTGAAACTCATGCATCAGTGAAAATTATCTCCCCCTGAATCTCTGTCCAGATGTACACCCCTCATCTGATCCTGTATTATTTTCAGGTGTCCATGTCTTTGCCCAGGTATTGGAACAGAGGCTTTGAGACATGCCTTTGGAATATATTTCAGCCTCAGACATTTGATAGGGTTATGAGAGACCTTTTTTCTTCATTCCTGCCACATCATGGATTAAATGAATTCAGAACATGCAAAAAGTTGGGTACTAGATTTATGGCAACGTAAACAAGAGGGCAGCCTGCTCTGTGACTACAAAGCTGAGGGGCAAGCTATGAGAACCATGCATAATACTGTTAACACACGTTGAACCCTCTCCACCTTAGCCTCAGAGGCTTCTTGTTTTATAGATGCAGCCATCAGAAACGTGTTTATCTTGCAGAATAAATTACAGTATTTTTGGACACATTTTATCCATCCTGATTTACAAGATGCATATGCCTGTCTGGAGGATCCTAAGAGAATGTTGTGAATGGTCTGTCAGGGTGGGAGGAGGGAACACAGGGTACACGCTCTTCACTCTTTGTCCCTACTCGTTATAACAATGGCCATTTGAAGCAGTATTTATGAACTCCTGACTTTTGGTGGGCTAGTAATTAGGCTGGTGGCATTTCCCTTGTCTCCTTATCTGAAATGTGATGTAAGAATGCAAACTATATATTTGAAGGGTTGGGGGGAATGAAGCTCACTGGATCTCTCAGTTGGACAGGAATTGAGGGCACAACTCAGAAGAAATTTTCCTCCTGGAAGACATAGCATTGGTATGAGATCAAAGGGAAGAGGTACTGCCTTCATGCATACACCATTCAGGCAAAACTGAAATGGATCCTACCTCATATTAGTTATGTATACTGAACTGTATAGCATTCAGTAGTACGAGCTGGAGGTGACACTTCTGTGCTAGGTAGAGAAGAACGTGTAAAGAGAATAACAATGCACAGATTTGGCTCTACTTATTATGTACCTATTCAGTTATAGTTGGATTTTTGCTCTGTAATTTCTCACTGATTCCAGAGGAGTCTCTTGGATCGTTGCAGAGCTGTTGCTCCTGATTCCCTGGCTTCTGAACTCTGGCTGAGGTAATTCTTTGGCAGTGTCTGACAGTGACCAGTAGTGCTAGCCAAGAATATGATATCCTCATATCATGTTCTTCTGTGCTGCATTTACTATGTTTATGTTAAAAGAAAACACTTCTGGACTTTAAAACATGAGATTAGAAAGATGAAGAGCATGTATTGGAGTTTCAAATGATACACAAGGTTGATGAATAGTGCCCCAGGGGGTCAACTGAAATTTAGTGCTAGAGTTTCTAGTAATGGAGGAGAAAATTACTGAAAAAAATATTCTAATTTTCCCTCTTTAGACACAATAATAACCATTGTCAAGTTTCAGAAATGTGACACCATGGAGCTCTCTACTGAAGGAAACGACTCAAAGCCCTATTAGTAAAGTCACAGGGAACAGGACTGAACAAATTTGGGGAAAGTGCCCTGGGGAACAATAAGAACCTGGTGAGATTATCTGAGGGCTCTTTTGATCTCTGATATTTTTTTTTTTAAACCTCGGTATTACTGCATCCCCAGAAGTGAAAATAAGCAGGAAAATACTTGGAGGTATTAGAGAGAACAAGGAGACATCTGCTAATGTGAGAAATAAAGACAAATATCAGAAGGGCCTTTGGACAGGAACAGGTGAATTTCTGCTGTAGACCTGTGGAGAGAGCTATCTTTAGGGGTAAATATCCCGAATAATCACCCAGAGCCCAGGTCATGGGCAGAGGATCAAGCTGCACTAAATTCAGTAGTGCTGAAAGTCACCTAATACTAGGGAAAAGGGAAGGGCCCATACCTTCACCTCCGCCTGAGATCTCTACAGTAAATCTGATGCTGACTGCCTGTGAATGCCACAGATGGGAGGAGATGGAACGAAGGCAAGCCTTGTCACACTGGCACTCCTTATTTAATTCCTGTAGCAGCTGTAGCTCCTGTCTCTTGAGGACTGATACCATTCTTCACATTTCATACCCCAGGGTGAGGTTGCAGACTTGATAACCTATGCCAGGGTGTGCTGTGGTAAGGGGCAGAGTGCTGGCTATTAACCTCCTTGTATTTTCATTTGCAGGAAGCACTTTGTATTCCCTGTGAGTGAGCCAGCACAGCTTAACTGGTGAGGCTCACAGAAAGAGTAAATCAGCATAGTGCTGTTGGAACTGCAATAATGTACACAGCTGAAATTCTTGTGTCTGTATTTTCTGTTTGTTTTTGTAATTTACTGACTTTTAGTCCTTCTGGCTTGACTCTGCCTTCCTCCGAGGGTGTCACACTGTCAATCCCAGTTCATACTATATCAGCACAAAAAGTCACTTATCCTTCTGGGGTTATTTGTTGTCAAGAAGACTCATGTCCATTTTGCAGTTGAATGGTAAATTTTTTCAGTATCAATAATCATCTTCCCCTAAGCTGTCCCACGTAAGAGTTTTAGATCAAGATTGTAAGCCTATTTTTCCTTCTTGATGAAAGAAAAATAGCAATTTCATAGGAGGTGATCCTCAAAAACTTAAACGTTGAAACTGACTCCCACACATAGGAATTGGTTACACTTAGAACACATTTATGAAGAGTCTTCTGTCTTCTGGCCTTGCATCTTAGTTAACTGAGTCCATAGGCAACCAGATGAGAATTTTCTCTTTGACATGAATACCTGTAATAAATTACAGGTTTTTCATCTGAAATTGTATCCAGAAAGACTAAGAGTGGCATGTGACTCAAGCAAAAATTTTATCCAAATATAGCAGGAGAAAATAACCTGGTAATATACCACATCATGGGATGATATGGTCACTTGTGCCTACTTCTTTTTAACACCTATGTAGCATGAGAAGGACAAGAAAGACATGAAACACATTTCAAGTAGAGGTTGCAAAAAAGACAGGAAAGTGTCTGGGAGAGAAGGAGGCGGATGTGATTACTCTTGAAGATGATCAGAGAGGTTCAAGCTCCCTCTTATATCAGTGTGAATTCTGAACAATTTCCATAGGTTTGCATAGATTTCTTTAGTCTGTATCAGCGCAGCTAAAGTTGAAGCAGGGTTGTAAATGTAGTCACCCTGGAAGAAATAGTGAAATATAACTGTGTTAGATACTCACTTTTAGCCTTGTTTATTTTTTTAATATTATTAGAAAAATATCAAAGGATAAAATAAGTACTTTCTGAGTTTAGCCCCATCATGTAGTCTGCATGTCATCCAATAATTAACACAAATCAGGGATGTATTATGAACAACCAGAACTGGGCCTGTTATCATCCTGACCTGAATTTGCATCTGATTGTGTGCCTGCCCATGTAATTGAAAAAATATCCCCAGTCTGATTATTAATCCTTATATTGTTAGTTACAAAGAAGTGGCCTGCAATGAGATGAAGGTTTTAAAACAGCATTCCCATGGCTGGTGTTTGTGAAAAAGTCATAACCTTTTAAGAAGTTTTTTATCCCAGCTGTTGGTTGCTACCATCTTCATATTTAAGTTCATCTCCTGTATGGTGAAATGGTTCAAGGCACTTTCCCAGGAACAGTTTATCATCTTTCATCTGGATGATGGGGACAAAACCTGAGAGGAGGTGTCTTTGTCCTAGCTGTTTTTTCCGTGTTGTGGTAACCACTGCTACTGCCCAATTTGGTTATGGCATCTATCTGATAACATCAGGATTCCATCCATCATTATTCTTACTATTAATGGAAATTGTTAATATTGTCATATAAACCAGTGATAAAGGACTCAATTCTATTTTGATTAGAGATAGTACTGATACATTCATACGTCACGTAAATCCCAGTACTTTGTATTGCATGAGTCAAGTGGATGGGGCCAGGCTCTTTTCAGAGCAAGGGGCAATGGGCACAAACTGAAATATTGGAAGTTCCACATGAATATGAGGGAAAACTTCTTTACTGTGAGAATGACATAGCATTAGAACAGGCTGTCCAGAGAGGTTGTGGAGTCTCTTTTTCTGGAGATATTTGGGACCTACCTGGATGCTTTCTCATGTAACCTGCTCTGGGGAACCTTCTTTAGCAGGGGGTTGGACAAGATGATCTCCAGAGGTCCTTTCCGATACCTACAAATCTTTGATTCTATGGTTCTGTGATATAAAGACATTGGTCGAGTTACAGAAGCAGGGAACATATGTGAACCATTTTACAAGACTGAAATCTAGGGACTTACCTAAGGACACAGGAATTTTGTGAGGTAATATTTATAAATGTTGCAGGTGTTGTGGTAATTGTAAATTGACAGCCTTACATCATGCTCCTCTAATTGGCTTCAATTCTGGTTTCCACGCAGTGATCTTCACGTTAATAATTTCATATCCTGCTTGAAAGCAGATAGAATCCTCTATTTTAATTGGGAAAAAAAAAAAAACCTGAAACAAAACACAAAACAAAAAAACAGAGTGACTGTCCCTGTGTGGCTTCCATTGCAGTCTGTGGATGTGAGCTGGGAGGGCAGTGGGTTGTATACATGCGTTTGTTTCTGTGGTTAGCAAAGCGACCTGAGCTCTTGCAAGAGGTGAAAATTCAAGGAACGTACAAAAGTTATCTTCTTCACTGAGAAAATAAACCATGGAATAACAACCAGCTGTTGTATACTCAGAGGAAAAATTAACTCCTTATATTAATAAAAGAATGTGACTGAAAAATTCGCAGTTGTCATGGAATGCAGAGTTAAGGTTCTTGTTAAGTCAGCTACACCTCTGTCCCATATGCATGTGTTATTAAGGGACGCAGGAAAAGGGAAGTGGAAATGAAAGTACTGTATAAATTGTAATGTCATTTAACATCAGTGTCCAGAAAGCATGTAAATATATGTTTAACTTTAAGACTGTGATTTACTCTGTCCAAGTCAAATAAAGTGAATGGGACCATTCATTCATTCTGTGTAGAAGTTAAGGGCTTTCACTGGATCAAGGATTCTCTGTCCTTTGAGATCTGAGGAAAAAATGCACTCTTAAATGTGAAAGGAACTTCTGTTTATTTTGTCTGAACTGATCTAGAGGCCAATCTAAAGACTTGTCTAGATTTTGGGAACCTTTCAGCCTTTATACCTTCTTTTATTCTCTGATTGAATAATTCTTTTCAGTATTAGTAAAATAGTGTCAGAAGTTTTGCTTGCACATTTTAATTCATTTAATTCTTGGACCTGTTCCTAACTCCTTTGTGTTCCACTTTCAAGTCAGTTAAAGTGCCCACATAAGCAGAATTTATGCCTTTATTACTAATAAAGGCATTAAAAAATCTATTTTCATTTAGAAAATTCAGGTTACTTTTAACTCTTTGTGATGGGGCTAATCTTATGTGCAATTGTCAATGTATTAGAAAACGTGGCACACTGGGTCTTGAAACATGTACCTAGATAAAAAATGAGGTTCTTCAAGCAAGTAGCAGTATCTGCAAACACTAAGTACATTTTAATTGAACAATGACAGTCCCCATAGCTTTATTAAATATGAATGACTGTAAGAAAAAAAAAAAAGGGAAAGGAAAAACAGCTTTAAATGCACTCAAAGTCTCAAAGTATACTTCTGTGAGGAAAGTCAGATTTCTTCCACTTGCATGTAATGGACTTCAATATTTGAAAAAAAAGCTTGGATGCTGAGAAAAGCAAACTAGGAACCTGGAATTCAAGTGAGTTACAGCAAAGATGAGTGCAATTCTAAATACAGATGCAGAACTTACAGTGTCATAGGTACAACCATACGACCACTGCAGTTGCATTTTGTGGATAAGCTAATTAAAGAAATGTAAAACCTCTCAGTGGACAATTTTGGCAACCAAGTAGGGGATTTCATTATCTCTAATGTGGGTCATGTTTTGGAGGGAGAATTTTCATGTACAATTGGAAAACACAGTTAGGGAATCTGAGATCCTGTACCTCCAAAAATGCCGACATTGCTATGATCTATGGCTGCCCTAGAAAAAGTCATGCACTGTGAAGAAATGAACACTCCTGAAGCCTGGGCATGTAATATAAGAAAGTGATGATTATTTCAGTTTACCTGCAAATGCTCAGCAGAGAACTTTGTGTGTGGGTGCTGGGGAGTCTACAGCTCTGTGAACATGAGGAGGTCTCATGAGTTTGGGAATTCAGGGCTATCTGGCAGATGATAAAGCACAGGATTTGCCATGGTTCTAACACTTTGCAGCATTTTGCTGTTTGACTGTCTGTACTTAGCTGGAAGCTTTTGGTTTTTGTGTTTTGAGAGCTTTAGCTGAAGAGCTGTCTTTTTATTCATACATGTGCCTTTGTACTTGTTTACCAGTTAACACACTGGATTCCTAACCTCCAACTAGCAGCTCTTGGTGTTGTGGCAATACCAATAACGTATTTCACCCTAATTTTACTTGAAGCACTAGCTGTTTTCCCAGGCACTTTTTGAATCACAGAAAAAAAAAATTGATTTCATGTTGACTAAAATTTCAGGCATATTTTTCTAATTAAATAGATTTGTTTGCAGCATGTAAAAATAAATTAAGATTTCCAAACTCTTTAGCTGGCTGGAACTCCCAGAGCTTGGGTGTATGTCACTGAGAGTTTAATGTTATTGGTAAAGAGTAAACAGTATTCCGTGGTAGATTAACTGCATAAGGTTGCCTTGCAAATATTAAATAATTGATAGGGATTAAAATCTGAAGTAAATAAAACCTGACTTTATTTACTCAAGCTTTCTGACTCTCCTTTAGAAGAGTAATGTCTACTCCCCAGATGTGTTCAGAGAATGCTGTAAATATATTTGCACTATCACATCCCTGTTTTGGAGCTGACCCAGCAGCCTTTCAGGGCATTCTCCTTTTTGTGCTCAGTTACATCTTCTGTACTCCTTATGTTTCTCACCACAGCTGATGGTTTTTCATTTCAATGGATGGATCAAGGCTTACATGGGTGACAAATACAACTCCCTCTTGCCCTCTACTTGGCCTTATTCTGTGCTTACAGCCATACTGATATTTTAGAATTAAAGAAGTAATCTCCACTCCCAGCATTAATCACTTTGTCTTTAGGGAGATTTTTTGCATAATGTGGGAAGAAGAGTTGAACAACTGGGCCCTAAAAGCAGCCTCGGGAGGTGAGGAGCTGTGAAAACCAGACAACTATGAATAGGCTGGGTGTTTATCAATTCCCATAGCACAAGTCTTTTGCCTGTTCATCACTTCCCACTCACCCCCTGGAAGCCCTTGCTGCGCATACCCAAAGTTCCTCAGGCAAGCTTGTTATTACAATCACAAAACAAAACAAAACAAAACAAAAAAAAAACGTAGATGGAATTTGAAGTAAATAACAAATTCAACTTGTTCTTGCATCTTCAGCTTTAGCAGTGGTGGCAAACCAAACGCAGGAAACCTGTTCAGCTGTCATTACCCGGCACTCTCACCTTTATAAACATGTCTTGTAGCTAGTGTTCATATTTTCATAGTGAAAATAAATACAGAAGGCAACACTTGGTGTCTGTTCCTGGCTGGCGTTGTTTCCTACAGAAAGGAATTAGCCAAAAATGAAGCAAATGCAATTGCATTTTATGTTCGTTTCCACATAATAACTTTTGAGTCCACTGGCCAATATCAGCTCAATTTGACAGAAGGTAAAAGGCTCTGAGATTATCAGCTTCCTATGAAGCTGAGGAAAATCAGCATCTGGATACAGGAGATAAGGCCAAATGAGCTTCCCCACAGATGGGAAAGCAAACACATTCACACAGCCTGACAGCAGTTTGCTGGCCACCAAGCACGGCCTACCCATGTTGCTTCATGAATGTGTCAGAGGGGACATAGGATGGTGCCAAGGTAATCCTGAACAGTGTGGAAGTACTTCTCCAATATTCAAGATGAATTTATGTATTTCTGACCAGGAAAAATTTTGCATAGAAAGAAGCAATGAAATTCATGATATTTTTGAGAGTACTAAGCAAAATCTCAGTTCTGAGCAAGTACAGCTCAAAAGAAAGAACTGATCTGCTATGTAGATCATACTGTCATGAAGTTGGCATCTGTGAAACTTTGTCTTCCGAATGCTGAAAACATAAATCCCACTCAAAGGGTATAAAATATTTCCTGAGATAATACAGGTGGGAAGAGGAATCCCAGTATAAAAACAGGACTGTCTAGAATTTTTTAAGAACTCGTAAGATATTATCTAAATCTATATACACTGATGGCCTAACTTCATTGTTCTGAATATCTGGAGTTCCCAGCAACCTCAAACAGTGATTTCTCTTCAAGTGGCTAGATAAAAGTGGAAGTAAATGAACACTTTTTGATTCTAGAATTTGGTCTTTTGACCTGATATTTTCAGACACGGTAAAAATGAGAAACTCCAAGCTGAAGTTACAAACATCTAATCTCTGCAAAATAACTCCCACACTGACAAAAATAAAGGCTGGAAATTATCCAAACTTCTTCATTTTGGAGGGGTGGTCATCAAATTGCAAAGCTTTAATTTGAGAGGATAGAAAACAAAATATTTCTAGAGAAGTGCTGCATTTATTGTTCTAATGGAAATCTACATTCATGAAGAAAGCTAAGAAATTATCAGCAGACAAATAATAATGGTGGTTTACAGTGTCACTGTATTGGAGAAACATCTCAGAATTAAATGAGACAGTCTACTCTAATTCTACCGCCTCCATGGCCACCATGTTGTCCCAGTCACTTGTTAATTTGTTGGGCCCATCTCTCCATCTTCCTCTTCTCTCAGTGTCTGTATTTTACTTAAGGACTGGTAGGGGAACAGTGCAAAGTCATGCTCTTCCTGGCTTCTCTCCATGAGGTCTGGGTCTGATATTCAGAGGAGAGAGAAACTTTTCTTCCTCTTTTCTGTAAGCATTTGGAATGAGGCTAAGTTGAGGACCCCACCTTATGTCCCACAACTCATATAAAATTTGAACAACAAGAAATTTCTGTAAAAACTGTAAGCTCCTATTATCCGTTGAAACAAGAAAGCTGAGTGTTTTTGGCAGCAGGCCTGCTAAAAGCATTCCAGAACAATCTCCAAGTGAAATATACTGCTCAAAGCCATTTTTTAATGTAGAAGTGGATGTGTTTAAAGTGTACATAAAATCAGGCAATTACTGAAATTGGAACTTCGTTGTTTACTGCAGGGACATTAGAATAAGATCTGTCTCATTATGAATTTAGTTTTAAAGGGACTTACAAGATATTCTTTATGAAGTAGCTTGTTTGTAGATAGTACACTACCAAAGGACTGCTAGCCAACTGTTATCTGGGACCAAGATTGAACTACTGTGGTTCTGATCTTCAAATCCAATTAAACACTTTTCTCTTGTCTACTGAATGGCCAATATGAATGTGTGCAGGAGGTATAACTGTGAGGATCTAGACCTCACCTGGATATAAGAGCTGAATGGACACGTGGATGTATGTTGTCCTTCTACGATAGTCAGCATGTCTTTATTCATATAAAATAGATTTTATCTCCCACTTTCATCTCAAAGCATTTGACTTTTTCAGACTCTGAGATGGATTCTTTGCCCTCAGGGGGGTAGGCAACATCTTCTGCTCCACTGAGAGCTAAATTTCATACATGCAGTGTGATAAAGATCTCCTCTACTTCTGACCGCCCACACAATGTTAAGCTTTATACAACAATTTTATACACTAGGAACCCTGTTGGCCCACAACAACTTGTTTTTCTCTTCCACCATGCAAGTAAAGATAGTTAAAGAGGACAGGGCTTTTCAGTGTTTCCATGCTCAGTTTCTGTGATAACTTCTGTTCCCCTGAGAAACAGTATCACAATACTTCTGCTTTTCAGCACTAACAGAGACTCCATTCTTTGCCAGCGCTTGCTTCTTGTTTGTTAAATGTGTATGTCGAAATACCTTGGAGGCAACCCTATCCAATTTGATCTGATCTTCTTACAAAGGATTTTCTAGTGCTTCTTACTGCACTTTCACAGTCTAATTCGAATGAGTGCCAAAAAAGTAAATCAGAGCATTTATCTTCCTTGCTATGCAAAAAAGAGCAGAGAGAAGAGGGAAGCCTGTGTGTTATTGTCCCAACCCCTTGCATGCTTCTGATGTTGAAATCCGGCAGCTCTGGTTTCCATGAGTTTTGTGTGTGTGCGCTCGGAGACTGTCTTAATTTGCATGGTTCACTGCCAGGTGAGAAAGAATAATGCCTGAAAGTACAGAGCAAACATAGCTGGAGTATCAAACTACACTTGCTGGAGGGGATTGAAATGGTAGCTGCTCAAGACCTGCAGACCTTTGTAAGGGCTGTAAATTTCAAATAATAATAAAAAGGAGGAAATATTGTGACCCAGGCAGAAGCGGTATGCCTATGCATGCAAGTCCATCTAGGATCTGACTGTCTCATGAGGTCCATTTGGAACTTCTAAAGATTTGCAATAATCCCATCCTGAAATGAAACAGAGGACTTAACAGAGGACTTAACAGATGAAAATGGCTCATACAGCAGGACCTTGGCAGGGAGACAAGAAAATATATAGCTCTACATGGAGATAAGCAATTATTCTTTTGTTCAGCTTGGCCTTAATGCTAGTGCCTGTATTAATGCCTGCCTGCAACCAACTAAACAAACAACTGTCCAGCCAGACAGTCAGAAGTAATAGTAACGAGCTGTGACTACCCAGCAGAGACAGGACATTCCTGAAGTCCAAATTTTGCCTGTAATGCCCCAGCCCTGCCCTGAAAGGATGTGGGAGGCACCTCTTGCCACCTGGCTTTCCTTCATTTCACGCTTTCTTCTTCATGTCACTGATACTTCCTTCTTAGCAGACTGGTCTCTCACCATGTAGCTGGAGTTACAAATTAATTCAGCCTAATGTCATCTGTACCCTGAGTAACCTGATCTAGCTGTGGTGTCCCTGCTCATTGCAGGGGAGTTGGACTAGGTGGCCTTCAAAGGTCCCTTCCAACTCTAAGCGTTCTATGATTCCACTAAGGTGTTCATATTGCTCTTATGGATAAGAACTTGTCGGGCCAGAAAGATTAAAACTTTCTAATGTTGATGCTGCCCCACCAAAGTCCTGGTAGTTCTCAGCAGGATGGAGGGGACAGTCCTGGTGTGTCCTGCCCCCAGCTCTGCTCGTCACCATCCTTCATACATACAACTGGTGGCTTGCTTGCATTTTGTTCTAAACATCTTTCCTGCTCTCATCAGGATTAATGGTTTATTTGTCTGGGGAGGAGTGCAGCTTCAGCTCAGCACCAGCACTGTGCATATGAGCAGTATTTGGCTTCTCCTTGCAAAAGCAAAGAGATTTAAGTAAAACACTTTGGGGGAAAAAGAGAGAGGGAAGAAGCTTTATCTTCACGGTTTGAGTTGGAGTACTTCTTTGGTATGCACTAAAAAATATCCATGAGGCTGTGCAGCTTTGGCATGCTGTATTTCAAGTGGAAAAAGAGTGTTCAGAAACCACGCAGCCCTTCTCCCCTGCCCTGGCATTAGTTATCCTGCAACCACGCAGCCACAGCCACTCTCCCTGTGAGAAAGAAATCTGGGTTTTGGGGGGTTGCAAAAGGAAAATCTGAATACCAATCTGGAGCAGCGCTCCTGGGCCCCGTCTGCCTCCACCCGCGCCTGCAATGGTGCTGGCAAAGCAGGGCCATGATGTCATGGCAGCTGCTGACGGCCTGACGGACAGCTTCCGCAGCGCAACATGGGGCCCTTTGGTCCCCCTGTCAGGCAGATTGGCAGCTGAATGGCACCAATGAGCGCCCGGCCGCCTCCCCTCTGGGAACGCTGCCCTCGCTGATGGACAGAAAGCAAAGGGAAAGATTGTCTTTGAACCTGAAAAGAATCCTCTTTTTTCTCCCTAAAGCTCCTGCCCCCACTCCTTTTTCATCCCCCTTTTTTAAAGGTGTTTTGTTCCGCAGCGGTTACTGAGCCTAATGGCACTGAATGACTTTTCCCCTTCGCAATCTGTCAGTCACAGGCTGGGCAGCGGGGCTGTTAAATGAAGTCCTTTCAGAGCCAGACGGAGGAGGAATGTGTCAGTCATCCAACAGACCCCACTGTGTTTGGATCTGTCAGAGGGGTGACAGGGCAGAGCAGACGGCCTCGGCTGGGGCACGTTCCCAGCAGCAGCCAGGAGGCCCTGACAGGTCCAGGTGCCAGATCCAGAAGGCAGCGGGTCCAATGGGTCTTCCATTGGCTGTGAGGCATGGGGCAGCCTTTGGGCAGAGGGTATGCACTGCCAGCAAGCCAGCCTTTGAGTGCAGGATGGATCTGTGCAGGGCACGGCTTTCAAATTCATAGAGCTCCTAACTAAAACACTGGAGACAGTAATCTTCCAGATGAAATGCACTTACGTGGACTACAATTCCTAGCCATTCCTGCTGAATTATCTTAATTTCTTGAGTTTCCCCTGGTAGATGACATTCTATTAATCTTACCTACTAGGTTAAGAGTGATGTGCAATTTGTTCTGGGGCTTGAATAGTTGTTCCTATTCACTCAAGCACGAGTGTTTTGCTGCACATTATGAGAAGTGCCTACTGTTGCTCTAATGAGAATAATAATCCTATGTTTGTATTTCAAGGATTTGCTATTCCATCTGGATTTTTTTTTCTTTTTCCTTTTTTTTTTTTTTTTTTTCTGGTGGGAGTGGATTTGAACAAACAGCTCCTGTTCTTATCACAGCTTTCAGGGACTGGCTCTCTCCTGCTTTTACAGAGGTGGCAATCTATGTTTTTGCACACAATGCATCCTGTGTTACTGGGGCAGCCAGATGCCTGATGCACTGAAATATGTGGGTTTTCCACCTGTAATGAGTGGGTTTACGTCTCCTGTTGCAGTGCTGAGATCCTCGCTAGTTCGCATACCCATGTTGTAATCCCCAGCCCAGTGGAACTGGTGGTGGGGATGCCCTGCTTGTGATGAATGATGCATGGCAGCAGCAGATCTTTTCCCATCCTGACCATTCTGCTTCTCTGCAAAATTATGGAAAGTCAGTGTACTCTCACATCTTGTCATTAGCTACTTTAGACAGCCTATTGTGTCAGCATATGATTAAAAGCAGCAGTGAAATGCATTACCTCTGCCATCTTCCCCTATATCCCAATGGATTTCTCTTGCATTTACTTGCAGAAGTGAAGCTCTCTTTGGTCTGTGGGGCTGTGGTCACCTCTGCTCAAGGGTTACTTTGGGGATAGCTGCTGCTAGTGCTGACAACCATGGCTATAGAAAGATGTTGCTTTAGAAATCCGTCTGTTAAGGCTGTCTGATAAGTTACACTTTGATCCTGACTGCTTTCTTTCCACTGTTGAAAGAAAAGAGTAAAGAAAGAAAAAAAATCAGATAACAACTCTTGCATGATTTAATTGATAATTATTATACATAGAGGATAATCTAGCTTCATTTCACCAAGCTGCACAGGTATCAGTGGAGGACAATATCATGAAGGTTGGTAAGACTGTGCCCTTTGGCTGCAAGAAGCTGTCTGCGTGTGTCTGGATGAACTGGAGTTACATTCTCTAGGAATCAAGCAGCCTTATGGGTTGGCAGAACTTAGATGGCATCTGATGGGTCCTCAAATGAAGATGTTTGAGCTTAGCTGGGATGTCCAACCTAAGCTCATAGGAGGGAAGACCTCTTCGTCTCCATGGGTTCTTGCTCCATCCATCACTCAGAGGCTAAACTGCAGTGCAGGGAGCTGTGGGAGTGAATGGGGCCTGTTGTCATGTAGATTATTTATCCTTTATGTGGAGAGGAATAATTATGCCCAGAGGGCAGTCCATCACTGTCCTCAGGCTGCATCAGCCGAGACTGACTGGCTCCTCTTCCACCATCGCTTGGAAAAAAAGCTGGGCTGCACAGTGGACCCCGTGTGGAGCACATGGCAGTGGGGCATCCTGATGTGGTCAGAAAGGTCACCATCCCTGCAGAAAGGCCAGGGAAGCCCAAGGAGCATGGGCTAACAAAGGCGGTGGCCTCTTGTCCGTGTGTGGATAGGAACGTAATTGCTGAACATAAGCTGTCCTTGTTTCACAGGGAAGAATCAGACAGCCCTCTTGGGGTTCTGAGGACCTGAGAGATGGTTTGACCCTGGATAAGTATTGAAAACCTCTCTGTAAAGAAAAGTTCCTTTAATGGTGCCTGAGTGGGTTACAACCAAGCATAGCTACACTGCCCAAGTGAGACCGCAGCATGGACTGCAAAATATGGGAAACAAATTCTTCTCTACCAGAATGCACTGAAACTTTCCCAGCCTAGTTAGTGTTGCTATATTTTATTTTAGTTTTGAAGAGCCATGAATTACAGTGAACTAACCAGAATTTCCTTTTTGAATGCAGCTCTTCTAATTTAATGATCCTTCTTGCTGCAGTTTCTGCAGCTATCCTGTTTTTAAGTATTTATGGTATGACTCTGTGCACACCCTGGCAAGCAAAACAGCTCCATTGATGGGAACGAGTGATGTATTAGTTTGGATGTCTGTCTAATCTATCTGCAGGCTCAGCCACAAAAAACTATTGGGCTCTAGCAGCTTGTCACTCACACAGTTAAATAAGTTTTGAGCCATATCAACATCTGCTTAAAAGTGGCCGGACTGCCACTGAATTGCAAAGCCTCAATTCAACCCATCTAAATGGAAATTTTTACTGTTGGCATAAAAACATTTACAAGCTGAGACATATATTATAATGGGAGAGAAAATAAACCCTTAAAAAATCTGCACCCCATTTGTTCAGTCTGTGCCTGAATGTTCCCATGCTGAGAAGCACTTCTTGCCATTTATTAACTGTGGCTTTAACTAGAAAGTGGAGCTGCTCACTCAAATAAAGTGCATTCCTGGCTCTCCTGCTGGAATAGCTGTCATTTTGCTGAAGGGCTGTGTCACCATGACACATGTACCAACAGTAACAATGCACCCAACAGTGCTGGGTCCTTCAGCCTCTAACATTGTCCCCTCCTTGCCTCTAACATTGAGTGTAAGCCTTATCACTTCCCTGAGAATGCCCTGTCTGTTTCAATAAACATCACGAAGTATTTTTAACTAAGTATTACTAGGTAATGTTTGCACACTAGACTTTTCTCGATAAAGATCTGCAAAACTGGAGAATAAAACACTCCTTCATGCTTCTAAACACACACTCACACACACACTTAAACATGGTTTGCTGGTTCAACCAGCATGGCAATTAAGCAGCACAGACAATAAGTGATATGTGAAGGGGTGTATACATTTGAAGGAGAATTTATTCAAAATTTGTACATTTATGTCCAGAAGGATTTGTGTGTGTGTGTGCCCCCGCTAATTGCATGGCGGGAAATGTGCAGGGGTTCCTGTTTCTGGAGTAATGCTTAGAAAATCAGAGACTGATGTGAGATCCCAGTGAGGAGGAGATCCTTCCTTCATTCATTTCCTTAAGTTAAGCACTACAGTGCCACAAACTTCTTCTGGTTATTGTTAAAGGGGAATGGAAGGTTTCAAGCAGTCTTTCATGTAAAGGTGATTATATTACCCACAAAAGAAACTGAAAGGGAGGGGGGGAAAGGCCCTCATCTGTGGTACAGTGATTCCTAGCAGTGAATTTGGGAGTCCTGCTTGTAATGGAGGAATTCAATTTCCAAAAGGTGCCGCTGCCTGTTCTCAGGGAATCCTTGCTGGTGAATTGAGGATACTGCTTGCTTGCAGGCTGGCTGCAGCTTCAGCTCTCTCATGGGTGAAGCAAGGGACTGGAACTTGGTCAAGCGGTAGGAAAGTGCAGTAGGATGGGTCCTAGGGTCAGAGCTGGGTTTTGGGTAACACATGGGTTGCAAGCACTGCTGCTGCAGATAGATACTTCTCAGTTCTGTATCACAGCACTGAGGGGCTTCGCCTTTGGGGAGGAGTGAGTGGGACTATGGTATTGCAAGGGCAGCAGGGAAAATGTGGGCATCCCCCCTCTCCTGGTCTGCTTCTGGAGGGGCCTGGAGCTGGCCAGCCCCATCAAGGAGTCTTTGTTCCCACTCTTTTTCTGACATAAATTATTGTAGGTGCAATTTAAGTGACCTCAGTGTCTAAGTACTTGATTTGAAGGCATGGTTAGAAACATAGACACATAAATAGCCAAAATTGGATCTTTCATTTAATGGTTAGGACAGCAACAGAGGCCAGGTTAAGAAATTCTGACCTTGCATCTGAATGTTAGCTATACTGTACATTTAAACTCCCCAACTGGCTGAAACCTTACACACCTTGGCTTCTAGTCAAACCTCAAAATGTCAGATTTGCTGACGAGGAGTACATGTTCTCTGGGGACTGCTTACTGTGCAACAAAATGCCTTTCCAGAAGGATTAATATCAGCTTGTCTGATTGACTATTCAGTCTGAAGTAGCGAAGTGACGAAGAAATGCTTGAACTTGGTGGCATAGGATCACTTTGGGGGTACAGTGCTAATATCCTCCCACTTTGGATGCTCCACAAGTTCCAGCAGTGCAGTCCAGTGACCCTGCCAGAGAAGTACGTGAGCTGTTTCTCACTTGGGTGGTCCTACTAACATCTGCAGAATGGTTTGGGTCAGCAACACTGAGCAGAGTGAGTAGCTACTCCAATGTGTATCATGACCTGAGTCAATAGCATTTAAAGCATACCAGGAAAGACAATAGCCCTGGATTTTGTACAGTCTTTCAACAGTATCTGTGAAAAAAGCAATTTCTTCTTCTGGCACAGTCCATAATGTGATGCAAACCTTTAAACTCAGTAATAAACCTCAACAGTGCTGCCTGGGATCTGCTGTTATTAAGAATTGATGTAGCCATCTGGCTACATCTATCTGTTGTTAAATGTGATGTTTATATGATGTCATAATGTACCTGTGCCTCCATAAAGAAAGAAGCGTAGTTTTCTGCACCAATGATCTTGTATTTTGAAATATAGCACAGTCATTTTCCACCCTTTCATGATTAATGTATCCTTCTTCAGCTGTCCTCCAGCAAAACTGTGAGCTCTTTAAAAAATGTTACATCTGTTAATTGCTGTCTAATATTTATGAACTCATTTTCTTTTATCCTCTTCCCTGGACCTGGAATCTCCTAGGGGCCCTCAGATCACAGGCTGACAACTAAGGGGTAGAGTATACCTTTTGTTCACCAGTGGTAGTATGAAGATGTTAATATTCATTTTTAAGGCAGCATCATGCTTTACTACACTGCACTGCTAGGAGCTGGTGGAAGAGTAGGGCAATGCTGGCTCTGTGTTCCTGTCCTTTCCTTACAGGACAGCACACTCATGTAAGGAAACATAGTGACACAGGACCAGCAAAATATAGCTGACCTGGACAGCACCGTTTGTAAACAAAAGTTTGGTAAGCATTTTACAAGTAAACCTGGCATGTGTTGTGCTTCCTGTTATTTCCACCAGGTTTGAGACTGCGTAGATGGAAGCTGGGAATCACAAAACCACGGTATAGTTGAGATTGAAAGGTCATCTAGCTCAGCCCTCCTGGTGGAAGAAATACCTCCACCTGGGGGTGTGAGCCTTAAGCAATCGCTTTTGCTATGATCTGCACAATATACCTAAGTCCCATAGGTCCTTTGTTCAGGGGCACGGGTTGCTGGTTAACCCTAAGCACTGCTCAGACAGATCTCGATGTGTGGCAGATCTTGGCCGTCCTCTTGTCTCTCCAGGACAGCCTGAGAAAGCATGGGCTGGGCAACCAGCAGCATAAGTACAGTTTAAATTTGACTCTCAACACACAGGGACAGATTTGTCTGCTTTCTCTGCTCCTCGCTGCTCATGAAGTCACTCTTCCTTTGCAAGGACCTGTTCTTGCCTCAATAAATAGAGCTTTCCACTGCTGATATTTATTTTCCTTGGGGGGTCTCCTCATGCACTGTCACCTTTCCCTTTTTAATTTCAGCCTCTTATGGACTACATGCTGTTTTGCAAAACCTGCCAATCTGAATGAGTAGCCCAGGGAATACAAGTTCCTATGGGATAAATGCTATAACTTATGACTCATGGACTAGAATAGTAAAAGCTGATGCATAAAAGGCCCTGGGCACTAGCATACCACTGGTGTTTTAAATTCATCTTCTGCAAATGAGAAAGATGTTTTTCTTCAAGACATACAAAAATATACCAGCTCTGTACAATCTAAACGAAGTTATGTGGGAACACTGCTCTGCACTGTATTGCCAATCTCTTGTGTTTATGTATAATTTTCCATGGGGCATTCCTGTCTGTAAAACTACTCAGAAAGCTTTCCTGTGGACTCCTTTTGACTGGCAGGAATACTAGCAGCCCTAAGTGTCATGTTGTTCATTTGTGCAGTGTGTTTTTACAGCTATTCAATAGCATCTGCGAGCCATTTGCCAGCTGAACCCTGGCTCTTCAGGTAAAGGTCGACGTGTGAGCCTCAGCCTGCCCACTGGGGGTCGAGAGGCAGCAGTGAGCCCTTGGGCTGATCTCCCTTCATCTGCAAAACTGAGTAAAAATAGTGACTTTTTGTAGTAATAACAGAGACCATGCTCTTTTTATTCCTCTTCTTTTCTCTGCCCCTCCATGCTTTTTGTGCTGGAGGGAAAGGGAAGGGGAATAAGCTCCTTGCATTTATTTGCAAGGCAGATGATGTGCCTATATCTTGGCATTTCCTGTATGCATTAAAGTGAAGAGAGGAAAAAGTGGAAAATTCAACACTGTGCAATGCTAAACACTGATGCTCCTGCACAAAGGGTGACACATCTTTTTTTTTTTTTTTTTTGGGGGGGGGGGTTATTTGTATCTAATCTTTGGGCAAAATTACTCTGTATGACTCACTCATTCCTCTGTTTTGTCACACTGAGTCCAATGTCACATGGGCTTTGAAGAATAAACCTTCTATAGAGTTTGGGTAATATATAGAAGGGCCAAAGGGGCTGTAAAAGAATAAAAGCACTCTATAAAAAGGCACAAGCTACAGAGAATGTTTTAAAATACTGTACAACCTCCAGACCATCCAAAATATTCTAAAAATTTCCTAAAGGCCCATGTCTGTTTTCTCAGCCAGCAGAAGAGTTCATGTGGGATTTCAACTGTACCAAAAATAAAGTGAGAGCCCAGAGTGGCTCTGGATCCAGTGTACAGAATCGGGATTTCTGGCAGACACGGAACTGAAACCTAAAAGCGGAAATATTTTTGATCTGAGCTTCCCATTTTGGCCATCTGTACTCGTGAGATTAACTGAACTGTTGTTGTGTTTTTCAGTCAAAGACATTAGGAAGATACTAGTTACATTTCATGTTTAAGACCACAGCTAATATGAACCCCATACTGGCCTTGAAACCACAATGAAAAGTTGAAAATGAACGAAAGGAAATGATAAAACATTCTTATCTTTTCAATTATTTATTCACTGTTTTTACCCTTCATTTTCACTGCTGGGATAGTAATGAGTTTTACGAATGTAAGGTGTCAGCTACAGGCTTTTCTGTTGAAACCTCTGAATTTATGGCTCCTCTGGGCATTGCAGGCATGGATAATGCATAATTTACAAACAGACTTGAAACTTTCATCTTCCTTTTCCCACTCCTTTTCAGAGCTTTTTGTTCGTGAAGTGATTTGTTTTGCTGTAGTGGAAACCATATGCTCTTCTGAATCTCAGTGGAGTGTAGAAATTCTGCAATGTTACCAGATGTTGCAACAGAAACTTCACCTGACACAGGATCACATGAATGTCTCTCCTTCAGTCAAAACCAACTAAGGGGATAGCTTATTTTTTCTTCTGGTTATTTGGTGGTAAGTGACATCTAATCACAGTTGGTGATGATGTAGGCACAGTCTCACTGTCAGACACCGAAGGTCTGTGCCTTGTTTCTGGTGGGCTGGAGCTGGAAGCATTAGTGAGCCCTTCTTCAAGGAGATGGGTCAGTAGTTTGTAAATGCTAGTCCTGCCTGTGGCCTGGACTCTACTTTGTCCCTGCGGAATATCAGACATTTTGCATTAGACAAAGCAAGTCTTGTTCAGACTCCGAGCGACCATGGCCACACACTCACGCATTACCAGGTGGCTGCATGGGAGACTGGAAGACACATGGTATTTGAATAGTTAAAAGAAATTACTCTGGCTGAGCTTCTCTCTTCTATTCAGCAGTTAGTGTACGATTTGAACTATAAGGCTTAAGTTCTCCCTAAAAACATGACTGTAAAGGATATTTAATAAAACACTGGATGCTCTTTTTATTCTAAATGCACCTTTGATCTTGTGTCTCAGCGACTACTTTTTCTTGTGGCAGCAAATCAGAGGGTGTAGGTGCTCAAGGGCAGGGGATGAACTCTTTCCTTCACCTGAAATTGAAGAGGTGAGAAGACAACCTCAAACTCAGAGCTGCCAAGGGGAGACTGGCAGAGCAGAACGGCACAAAGGCATGGACTTCATACAAAAAATGTTCAGTACATCTTGGTTTCCTAGGTATCTTTTGTTGACTCCTTAGCTGAGGATCCCCAGATGTCTGCAGACTACAGCTAAAACCCAGGGATTTGGTAAGTACTTCAATGGCTGCCTTCAATTAGCCTACGCCTAAAGTGAGGTGTCAGTAATCTGAGAATAGTGTTAACAGCGTGGTTTTGCCTCTGCTCCCCAGTGTGATTAAAATATCATTTCATCTTGCAGCATAGAATCATAGAATTATAGAATCCTTAGAGTTGGAAAAGCCCTTTAAAGGTCATCTAGTCCAACTCCTTTGCAATCAGCAGGGACATGCACAGCTAGATCAGGTTGCCCAGGGTGCAATCAAGCCTAACCTTGAAAGTCTCCAGGGATGGGGGTGGGGGGCATTCATTACTTCATTGGGCAACCTGTTCCGGTGCCTCACCACCCTCACTGTAAAATACCTTTTCATGATATCTATCCTAAACCTCCCCTCTTTAAGCTTGGAACCATTTCCCTTGTTGTTCCCTGTCCCCTTTTTTTCTGTAGCTCCCCTTTAGATATTGAAAGGTATCCATCAGGTTACCTTGGAGCCTTCTCTTCTCCAGGCAGAACAGTCCCAACTCTTTATAGCTGGGAGCTGTCTTGAGCATTTGTTTGACCACAAGGAGCTGTGGACACCCCCAGATCATTACAGACAGAGTCATTCCTGCCTGCAGCATTTCTGGGCCATCTGGGGTGATGAGACCCAGGCATGGCTATTGTCATGGGCTTAAAGATGTTCCGCCTTCTCCTCCTGATGTCTTATGGCCAGGCTGTGAGATCCTCTGTCCAACTTGCAGGATTTTCCACTGAGATTTACCATGACTGTCCTTACTGATCTTGAGGTGAGGGTCCCACTGGCAGAGCCTTACACTTTCATAGCAACAGCTCCCAGCTCCATGTTAACTGGTATTTACCATCAAAAATAGTGACATTTTGGTTTTCTATATGTATAATTTAGACGTATCTGCTGAATCCAGTATGTTATGTGGGAGGACGTCATACAGTATATGATGGTGGGATGGACTATGTAAATCTATTAACAGGCCAATCTGTTGTATAATTTGCTCTGCTGCACTGGGCTACACATTGTTCAAAGTCCAGGGCTTCCAGCATAAGTGAAATATATTGTTCAAACAGTGTGCTGTGAGGTTAAGTGGTATGGTTTAAGTGCACACAATCACACATTATAAATCGATCTCTCAGCATTACAGAAAATATCATTAATATGGAAGCTGTCTTTTTTTTACTGCAATATCTATTTCACATAAGGAATCTTTCTGACACATAGGATTGTTAGTTATTTTTTTAACTTAAAATAGAATAAAGTTTGATAGGTTTCTTCAGCAGAGCACTCTGGAAAAGCAACAAATCAGCACAAATATACAGCCTGTCACAGCCATTCTTGCATAAAATATGATCTGCAGTTTTGAAACATATGGTTACATGAGTTTTAATTTAAGTGGCATCTTCCTTAGTCAGCAAAGCCTGCGGGAAGTGGAGTCAGCACCTTCACCTGCTTCACTTCCACAGTGACTGAAGATGGTTTCCATTGGTGTACAATTGAACAAAAACGTGAACCTTGGCACACAGGGAAGACCCAAGGGCCTTTCCACTCATTGTGTCTAAGCTGCTAAAAGTGCAACTTATCATAAACCTTGTGGTCACACACCGTGTGGTTCCACCACCTGAAACCTCCCATGGTGGATAACCAGATGCATCCCCACAGTAGAAGCAGTAAACTTCCCCACTAACACTTGTTTTTGATATTACCTCTCAGTCACAGTGGGGAGAGCCCTGTACTTTTACAACTTGATAAATAAATATACATATTTCTCACAGCCTATTTTACGGATGCATTGTAAAGATTTAAAAGCCTTTCTCAGTCGTAGAAAGAAGATAATAATTAGCACCTACCATAGGGGAATATCATAACTTTGTGAGGAGAGGAGCAGGGCTTGTCTTCCCACTTCTGACAGCTACCGCTGGGAGACATTTCTGGGCTGTCAGAGACTCTTTATGAGCAGATTCCTTTGTAAATCTTCATTGCCTAGACCAATACATCTACACTTGGCATCTACTTTTCCCAGCGATCACTTTTTTCTCCTTTATCACTGTTTTTTTGTTTGTTTGTTTGTTTTTCTGTCTAATTCATTGCCTACTACCTGTCTCTTCTGGTTATTCTTTTTCTCTTTTTCTTTCTACTTTTACTTAGACTTCATTTGGTGTTGAAAATTATTTGGGAGCAAAATAAATGTAAATCCAGGGTAGATATTGTATCCCTGGAATTTTGGCAAAACACAATTCTGCTTTGGACTGAGTAGAAAGGGTTAATTGAAGGAGGCAGATGGGGTGGCCATTGGAAAGACAGATATTTCCCTGCAGAAAACTTATTGCAGAGCAGTGCTTGTAAATATGAAGAGAAATACACCCATAGAGTTCACCCAGGCTTTTCCAGCACATTGAAACTGAGTTGTCTGAATTTATTTAAAAGTTTTTGATCCAAAGAGCAATAGGACATTTCACTACAACTGCACTTGAACCCTTGACACTGGAAACTGAGGAAATTAAAGCAGCTGCTACCAGTTTCTCTTGAGCAAGGAAGATGTAAAGCCTGCAGAAACACAGACTGGTCTTTTCCCTTATACTGTCATTTTCTCTAAAGGAAAAAAGAGGAAAAGCTATTTTTGGTAGTGGGAAAATATCTGTGTTTGCCTATAATTTCTGCCTATAATCCAGTGTGTATTTGATAAGAGGCCTGTGTATTTATAGCAAGCTCTATGGCTTCTGAAGTCAGAGCAGGGTTGGAATGAGGCTGATCTCCTTTGCTGCCTTTGTCCTGTGCTGAGCTGTGTCTTGCCAGTGAATTGCAAAGTATCTTAAAATGACCTTTCATTTAGGCTGTACAGAGATACTTTTAGTCAACTGGTAGGAGCAAGTGACCCCTGACCTCCTGATTTTCACTGCGTGCATGGAGGCATTTTCTGCTGCTGATGGGTGGTCCCAGTAGACAGTGGCCGCAGATGTCTGCTCCTGATAAATCCAGAGTTTGGCTAATGGGAGAAGACCTGTCACTGGATTTGCTAGAAAGTGAAATATGTAAGCTGCACACAAGAATTTGTGCTGGCTTTTAAGCTCCATTGCTGGCTGTGAAGACTGAAACCACCTGACAATGTTCCCATGGGACTGGGACCTGTGCTACAAATATATCCCTGCAGAGGCGCTTCAGAACAGCCTCCAGCACTCTTCTCTTGAAAACTGAGATTTGGGTTCAGTTGTGGGGTGCATGATTTTCCTGTTCACTCTGGTAGCTGCTTTATGTCTGTGACTGAAAGTAATCACAGCATCATCCATCTCACAGTGAGTCAGCCTGGTTTATTTGTCATTAAGATTTTCCTGCACTGGAAACCTTCACTTGAAAACCCATTCGTGGAATGAGTTCTGCTTTTTTAGGTTGTTACACCTTTCAGAGAGGTTAGCCAAACCTCTGTCATCACTGGCTGGGATGGCTTATTCAATTGCACCCATCCTTCTTGCCCATCCTCTTCTTGCTCACTTCGTTTATTCTGGTGCCAGTAATTTCTATAAACGAATTTATGCTGCTCAGTGGCAGTAAATATTAATAAAGGTATATCACTGTACTGCTGAAGTAGTGGGAGATGAGGTGAGCAACATATATTTTACTTCTTCAGAGGCTTGGCTCCCTTTGGCATGCCTTTCCCTCCCGGGAGATTTGCAAAATTACACTCTGGTTTCCCTTCCCAGATGAACTACATCCTCACATCTGTCTGGCTCTGCTCCAAGCTGCTCCAAGTCAGTAGGAGATGGGAGAAAATTTTTAACATGCAAATTGAAAGTGTCAAATTTTGGGTTTATTTATTGCTAGTTTTTGTAGAAAGAAGGAGTAGAAAGACTTTCTGTCAGAATAGCTCACTGTTATTTTTTCCCTTTGAGTAAATGAACTTCTGCATGGCAGGAAAGGGAATGCTGGGGCGACTAAGAGAGACCAGAAGGGCAGTGCTATGGGAGCAAACTCAGACATGTTGAGAGAGTCTGGCATAGGGAAGAATGAATGTCTTTAAATGATTGAACCTTTTGGACTCTGGAGGCTGATGGAGAGGAGATAGCTGCTGAAACAAGTGTGTTGCTACATTGAAGCACTCATGGTAAAACTTGAAAAGCAAAGGTTTTGGAGTACCATGAGATACCAAAAGGAAAATCAATATCCTGAGGGGAAGACAGGAAGAGCCAAGTGCTGTAATGCTTTGGAAGTACAGGAAACAGCTGAAGAATCTCTCTAAGAAAGCTGAATCATTTCATGATTACGCGTTATGTTAAAACTGTTTATGCAAATTCAACGTAGACTTTGGCAGGCACAACTTCAATGAAGGGCTTTGGGGCTGTCATAGGTGTTGTTCTGTGACTAACATGCATTTTAATGACATGGAGAAGGAGTATTTTACATAGATATTTTTTTTGATCTGGGCAAACTAGGAGACCAGAAGTGCCTGGCTAAAGCTAAGCAACAAATAATTAATTAATAATTCTGAGTCAGAGGAAAAACCTATCTGGTGAAGAAACTAATCTAACAAGTGTTTGAGCTGCTCATGTAGGAGTGATGCTACCAGTAGTATTTGTGTTCCTTTGGTGGAGCAAATTATTCACATGGAGGCCCCCAGTGATGTGAGAGTCATTCATGTATACGTATAGTATATGAGCACCAGTGTGCAAAGAGTGGAGGAGGTAATAAAAAGTTTAAGTTGACGTACAGTGTTGGTCAGTGTGAAGCTAAATTGTCCATATCTGCTACCACTGTGTGTATTTGTCCAGTTATTTTCTGGATGTGTTGTAAACCAAGAGACAAGCAGTCTGAAATAGCAATAAAGGAAAAAATTGCTAGTTGCCACTTAAAATTGAGTGCCAATACTGAGACAGAGAATAAGGCCATGGTCTTGACTTGTTGATATAAAGAAGTTCATGACCTTATTTGTAGAAGCTGAAACATTAACTGAAATTGACCATAAATCACTTACCAATTTGGGTTTGGCCAGCACTCTGACTAGAACAGTGAGATGATTTTTAACTGCAAAAATGTGATTTGACTATCTAATGCAATCCCAGTGGGGAAGTGTTAATGGCAGGCGCCTAAAAGGGCCATATGATAAAAACTGAGAGAAGTCCAAAATATGCATCACTTGGAAAAATATCCCATGATTGTAACTGAAATATGAGCTACGATATCTGTGATGAGAACTTATATAAAGTCATTAACATAAGAGAAGTATTCTTCCAGCTTCCCTCACCTATTCAGGGGAGCAGCTCCTCATAATAAAGGGGATTTTCTTGAAAACAGCAGAAATAAGGTAATTCATAAGGAGATGAAGAAAAATTCTTGAAAAAGATGAAAGTTACTTAGGGATGGAAGAAGAGATTTCTGGTGAATAATGATTCTGAGAAAGTTGTCAGGGCTTGTTGCGTATGTCAAAAATGCAGACCATATTGAGTAGAAAGGTTTCATATTGGTGTTTCAGGGAAAAATAAGCACTTTGTTATTGATAGCTGCTTACAGAAACTGTGACAAGGGCTTGAAAACAGTCATAAAGATAGTTCTGAAAAACTCAAGTATGTTTGAGCAAAATTACTTATAAAATGAAACATCAATATGATATTCTATTCTCGTTTTAGCATTTTTCATATTTTTCCAGTTTTATTTTTCTTCACTTTTGGTATGTTGAATTAATGAGACTGATTTTAAAGATCTCTTATGACGCCTATCTTTAAAATATTTTCAAACAATAACACTAATATAGGTGGACTATCATTGCTGCTGTTAAAGTGGATCCCTTACTTACAGAGTAGTTCCTGAAAAGATTAAATGGGGCAAGGTCTACTGAGATCACTGTATTTAACTAAATCCATATTTGAAATAATTGAGGAAGAGTATAATTATATATTTCTCTGATTCTGAAGTCCTTACTCATGGAAGTAGAATAACTTAAATCAATGAGACTATTCACATGAAAAAGCATTAATCATGTGAGTAATGAGAAAAGGTTGAAGGGTCATTCTTAAAGTTGCTATGAAACTTTGCAGCTGTGTAACATGGCCCAACTATCATTATATTTCACCAGTTATTACTTTTAATGTGAGAAGATAAATTAAACTAAGGTGATACTGACCCCATGCTGGTCTGTGCTCTGTTTGAACCCCCTCTAAATGCTGTCTTGAGCACTGAATTGGGTGAAAGAGTTGTGCAGGCCAAAGTCTACAGCCATTCCTCTACATGTGGTAGATTCCACCCTCTGTTGGTATCAGATTTTCTTTCTCCAAAAACTTGTCACAGTGTGCGACATGGAGTTCCCAATTCTCATCCACTCCTTACAAACCTATTTGAGCATATTTGTGATATCATGCTATGGTACAGAGGGTGAAGAAGTATTTATATCTAGCTGTGGTTATCAGGACAGCCTTGCAGTGTCATCCTCAAATCTTTCATGTACTAATGAAATACATTAATACAATATTAATTACTTCCTTTCTCAGTCCCTGTAAATGTAAGTTCACATCTTTCAAAACAGCGTCAGCCTTGAGGCCAAATACTCTCCCAGGTGTTTTCTACCCTCTGCATCTTTAGACAGCAAGATGTCATTTCTACTGCCCAGGGACTGTCCCTACTTATCCATGATGCAATAACCAGAAATCTCTATTATCCTTGATGCTGAATGATCCAGCAACCCATTGCTTCACTTCCGAAGGGACAGTTGTGTCCATAACAAAACCATCTGCTTTTCTTGTATTGGGAAGCACAGCATACTGAGTGGTTTGCATTAATGGTATATTTTTTTTCATTAGCGTAGGAAAATATTTCCAAGTGTCTTTATATATACATATAAACTTATATATATATATATATATATATATATATATATATATATACTATTGTTTTTGGTCACATAAGAAAAGCCTAAGAGAACTGAGACACTTTGGCTTTGGAGTTTCATATTCTCTTTTGAAGCACATGGCCACATCTGTAGACTCAGTACATGCTGCTGTACTGATCAAGAAGATAAGTTCCATGTATCTTCCTTCACTCATTGTTTTTTTAGGCAAATTTTTTTGCTCAAATTATATATTCAGTTAATAGGATTTTGTGAGCTTGTACCTACAAAACAAATAGGTTGTCAGCAGAAACAAGTTATTAAGCAAAATGAAAGACAGTATGATGGAGGAGAAGCTGTTCTCTAGTCCAGCTAAGCAAAAGGAGGCTATGAGTATGCATATTGATGAGAAATTCATTAAAAAACAGACATCAGAAAAGACATGACTAAATCTAGAAGTAAAAAAACCGTTGAGAGCTTTCCTCATCTGTCCTCCTGGCAGTGATCCATTGCATGAAAGAACACTTGTCTTGCACAGCATCAGCACTGCTTGAAAGCAAAACCCAGGCTACAGAGGGCAGATTCAGACATCCTTGTTTTTACAGTGAAAGGTGCAAAAAGGTCAGCTCTAGGATCTTCACATAAAAAACAGTTTTTCTATATTTTTTACTAGATTCCTTCAGCTAAGTGAACTGTCAAAAAGTGAACTAGTTAATTCCACTGAAATAAATACAACACATCAGAAAAAATAAAATGATTCCCAGTCTTTTGTGTTTCATGCATCCAGGTGGACTGTGATCCTTCATCACTTCTGAGTGTTCAGCAGAGATATTGATCACTGTGAGAAAGAGACTGACACCCACTCGAAGCCCTTCTTCTACACCCTGGATCACGAAAACACTCCACAAAATGTTCAGCTTTAGTTGGGTATTCACACTGTACTCATGTAAGCACATGCTTGTATACTTCTCTAATTAAGAACATTTTTCTGAAGCAAGGTCTGGGAGCACATCAGTCCTACCTTGAAGGAGAAAGGCCAGGTTGAATGGAGTTAAAATTGTCATTATTTGTTGTTCTGAAAAATTCTCAACAAAAAAAAGCAGTACGATGGCTTAGTTACCTCCCTAAGCAAGGAAAGGTGAGATATGTTTACCTGTGTGGTAAACATAGGAGCCCTGAGCTCAAATTTATGATTTGGTATGTCCCTGTGTGATTTTGGAGACATCAGCAAGTGTGGACATTCTAGAAATCCCTGAACAAGTTGTCAGTGTGCTAATCTGGTGTGTGTTAGCTGGGGAAATATAGAACTCAGCACAACCTAAGAACCTGGGCAAATTAGTTAGGCTACATAATATATCTTTCTTCTATAGAATGATGGTGTTCAGCCACCCATTTGTTTTCTTTTCTTTTTACAAGAAAGCATTTTGTTTCTGGAAACAAAAATGGAGTTTTTGGGTTTTTGGTTCTGGTGTATAATGTCTCTGTTTTCACAGAGTTCTTTACTTGACTTTTCAGTGTGCTTTTTTTTACTGCTTCTTCTTTTTTTTTTTTTTTTTAGTATCAGCATACTTCCTTGTTACCAATGCAGCGTGACTTGGCAGAAAACAAGAATGTGTTACTAAAGAAAACATCTGTTCAATGCACAGAAGTGTATGGAAAGACTATTCTTCAAATCATGTGGGACAGGCCACTGGGTCACCTGGGCATTAAAACAGAATTAAAATGGACAATGATGCTAAGCACTTACCATAGCTGGTTAACATATAATGCCCTGGACAACTTGCTATCCTCTTACAAATGAAAATACTTATATAAGAGCAAGAGGAAAAGAAAACCCAGGAAATGGTATGGAAGGCTCCCACACTTGATGCTAATTCAGTTTCTCAACAGAATATAGACATCTCCCAGCTTGGACATAGAAAACATTATTTCCAACTCCATCTCCAAAGATGAGGTTTTTTTTCTTATTCTTGCACTTAGTCTTTCATTTCTGCTCCTTTTGTGAACAACTGCCTGTCAAGTCAGTATTACACAGAACAGGTTAGCTGTTTCCAACAAAGAAGGGGAACAAGAAAACTTTGTTTCCTGGGAAAGATCTTTTAAAAGAAAGGCCCATCCCATTGGTATAAATCAGTAAAAAGCAAGTGTACACATTTAACCAGTTAGAAAGTCCTAATATGTCATCTTGTCATGTGCAGTACTCGGTTGCTTTAATAGTGTTATCCTCTTCTCTTTTTAGAAACGAGTTCATTTCAGAGAGCTTGTAAAGTACAATATACTGAATTAGAGGTTTCATTATTCACAGGGACCTGAAGAAAAAAGAAAGATCTTTCCACACATGATTAATACCTCAGCTGAATACCATGTGCTGGATGCTGGCCATTCATCAGCAATTTAACATCTGTAATCTGGCCATGGTGAGTCACTGCTAACATCATGAACAAATCATGGATGCTCTGTGGTCTTAACATGGTTTATGGGCCTTGCATGAGAAGAATGTGTGTTCAGCATGTGGAGGAAGCTGGCGTGGTCTAAATTAGATGCAAAGGATCTTATGAAAAGAAGTCTTGCCACTTATTTATTTATTAAGTAGACATCTCTGAGGGCTGTTTGGGAAAAGTCTGCCTTTCTAACTTTCCCTAATAAGGAAAGATTAGAGCATGGGAACCAACAGGATTTAACAGAAAAAAGAACAATGGAGATAATAAAACAAGAGGAGGTGATCAAATGTAGCACAAAAACACATACTTTAATTTGTGAAGGTATGCAGTTCTTGATGCTAAGCGCAGTTTTGTTCAGTTCCACCCTACACCATGAGCCACGTGGACCTCCACACACCCATGCCATGCAGGGTACCGGCTTGTGTGCAACCAGAATGTCTCTCCTGGAGAACAGATCACCTGGTGCTACAAATAAAGGAATAAACTGGGACATGGCTGGTGCTGTTTGGTGCTGCAGAGCTGTATCTCACCCATTCATGAAGAACGGATCAGATCCAATCCAGACTCCTGCTGTAGTTTCATTTCTGCCTTCCAAGCAGCGTAATGGCTCTGTCAGGGTGAACCAGTCAGGATCACTTTCTAAAAGTTGAGCTGAATGGCAGATTCTTGAGGGGAACATGAATAGCTTTAGTAAATTGCCTTCAAAAGTAGCACAGGATCTTTCAGTCAATTTTAAAAGAACTGTTTACTGTTGCATATGGCAGTCATTATTTGGAATAATAAACCCACTGAGAATGCGAACATGCATGGGCCAACAGATGGGTCATCGTGCTTAGCAATTTAAGCAAGTAATTTATTTCAATCACTAGGACAAAGAACACTGAGATTACTAATTCCCTTCCAAGATGCATGCAACAAAGTGCCACAGCTTTTCTGAATTTTGCAGCCATTATGGAAATGTACACCTGCTCTATGGGATTTGGGACCATTTTTTGCTCCCTTGAAGCAATTTGTTTCAAAGTTCTTACCAAAAAACCTTTTTCTGATTTACATTGAGAGAAGCTAAGAAATAGATGACTGTGATAATGCACTACAAGATAAAGTTACCTGGATGTGGGGAGCACTTCTGATCTTTTCAGTACTGTTTGTGCATCCTATCTTCCTGTGGAATGCTAGGAGCTTTATCAGCAAGGAACAATGTGTACATATGCATATGAGTTTTCTGCTAGCAGCAAAACAGAATTTGCTACCTCATGCTTTGCCAACTGAGTTATCTACAGATGTCCCTCATTATTTCTCTTCAAAAAGAGATAATCAGCTGCCAAAAGTGGTGACTGAGTATGTGCGGTTGGCAGTCATCTCAATGGGACAGGCCATGCAGAGGACCTCTGTATCATTGCACAAACATGTTTCTGCTCTGACTTGGAGCTGTCACCTGGTCCCGTTCTCCATGGACACCACTTCAACAAAAACTTTACTGTGTGTCACAGGGCACCCAGAGCTCTCCAATGGCATTTTCAAGTGATTGCACTGATTTGGGTCACGTTCAGCCTGGTGACCGACCCAGTAAGAGAAGTTAATCAGGTCTTGCAGGCCTGGTGAAGTCCAGCGTGAGATGCTAGCTCCTCGTGAGCCCTCTGAGCTCGTGGCAAATGCATTCAGATTCATTCATGCATCTGCAGTTCATTTAAACCTCCACCCAGATGGCAAGGAGATCATTAAATCTCCGCAACTCAACTGTGTGCCTGGGCTTTACAAAATAGACAGCTCTTGTAAATACACAGTGTGTTTACCTAAACCTCTGAGGTATGATCAATGTTGTCATATAAAATGTAGCTACTGGCATTTCATTTTGAGGCATGAATGTTGAATGAATTATTAAAACAAATTCTAAAATTGCAGGATTTACTTATTAGCCAGTGCCCTGTGTGAGCAAGCATAAAACTTGTCACCAGCAGGATGGCCTGGGGATTTAACACATTGTGAAGGAGTTGTGAAGATCCTTCCTCTGCTGAGAAATCCATGTCCGCTTCTGAGAACAGCTTAGGGAATGCCAAAGTAATCAGGAAAACACATCCCCAAACAGATGGAAAGGGAGAAAAGTTTTAACCATTAGAAAAGGAGAGCTGGGCCAGACAACTTCTCAGGTTCCCCTCCAACTCAAACGATTCTACGAGTCTATGAGAAGATAAGTAACAACGCATGTGCCAGTGCAGATTGGCCTGAATGACTGCTTTTGTTTGTCAGGAAAACTAATTGATGACAACCAAATACAACAAAAAGTCAGAATATTTTACTCATACATTAAAAAAAAAAATATATATATATATATATATATATATATATATAAATGTATGATTTCTCAATAACTATTTCATGAAGAAACAATTGTTTTGAAAAAGCATGGAGACAGCCTTTTGTTTGACCAGACTGTTTGATCAGACTGAATTCATTATTTATTTATTTATTTCATTGAGTGTGATGAACTACGAGGGGGGTTTGGATTTATCTGAAATTGCCACAGGAAGCGATGTGGCACGGAGCTGTCCCCTACCGCCTTGGGGCACTTCCACAGAGATGCACCTGAGCCATTCTCTGAGTGTCTGAGACTCCCCTCACACCCTGGTTCCCAAATCTGCCCACAGTCCTTGGACAGACATTGTCAGGAGTACAGAGTGGTGGGGATAGGCGTGAGCCACCACGCCACTTCAAAGCCAAAATGGAAATTCCTGTTGAGTGCAGCTGATTTTGGATGTAGATGGCTTAGCTCTACTTTCCCTTTTATCTTTATTATTGCAGCTATGCTGCTGTGTTTTCTAAATTCTTTGGCTATGGCACATGCTTAGCATCTTGGCCTCTCACATTTAGATCCTTCTCATGCTTCCAGCCCACTTGCAGTGCAAAGTCTTAATGAATTTAAAAAGAAAATGTTCCAGATGTTTAGAAAACTATCAAAAAAGACTGTTTTTTCTTTTTTTAGGAAACTTTTCACAACCTGATAAAAACCTGCTTTCTTAGCAAACAGATTATGTCAGCCAGAGGTGAGAAACCTTAACAGAGAAGTAACATAGGCCTGTATGGGAGAGGAAAAATATGAGTTTCCAAGTGTCACCACATGCTTTCTAATCCTTCCTAAAAAATTATCAGTATCTAAGAAGAAAATTGTGGTAAAAGGGCAAAATAAAACCACAAATTTAATGACAAATATATTAGCATTTTTTTAATTTACCTTTCTTTCTTTGTAGTCTAGACAGAAAAATATGCAATTCACTAACTACAGGGTTGTTTCCAACTTAGGCAAAGTGAATCCTTCCAGGGAGCAGATAAACAGCTTCAGTTATGGCTGTGATGAGCATGCATCACATTAAGAGGCCATAAGTGAGAGTTACATTAGTACATTTCCTGCATCTTGTATTATAAATGTTGAACGGCTGGTAAATCAACTCAGCAAGTACATTCTCTGTGCAAACATCCCATTCTGTGACAGGCTGAAAGCATTCATAGCTGTCCCTATGAAAGGAAGGCAGGAACCTCCAAAGGCACAAGCCTCCGCTCCAGCTGCCACCTGCTGCCTGAAGGGAATGGATAATGGAGGGGTGCCTTGAGATACAGCAGCACTGCAATGGGGAGACTTGTCCCATCTGTCCAGCACAGGTTCAGATTTGTTTCCTAACCACAGATTTTCCTTTTACTCCTTCCTCTTTTTTCCAACCCTTCCTCAGCTGTGAGCTCTGTGCTGCCCCAGGCACCTCCTGGATGGGGCCCTTGGCAACCTGGTCTAGTACCAGATCTGGAGGCTGGTGGCCCTGCCTCCACCACTGCTGAGTTCTGTCCTACATGCTGCCCACATGGCTTGGTCACCTGCTGTCCCACAGGTATGCTCTACAAGGTCAGAGGGCAGCATTTTTGCACAGAGTATGGGAATTGAGAAACACCAATTTGCTGTTGGTAAGGAGCCCAGCAGGCATGTCTCCTGCTCAGAGATGCCCAATAGGAATTTGGGGGATAATGAGCATACCCCATTGCAGACCACACAGGTTGTTTTACTGGCAAGACTGCTAACAGACTTTTTGCCGAGAGCCAAATTCCTTGTCACATACACATTTTTCTACTATGTTGCGGGAATTAAAATCACCTGCTACACTTGAGACTCCTGACCTATGTGGGATGATGGTCCCCTGCAAATGCTGAGCTCTTTTCAATTAGCTGAACATCAGTTTATGTACAATTTTTATTAGTTTTAAGCCACGAGTTTATGTTGCAGAAGCTGGCTTTTTCTGTCTTTTTAAATCTGCATTTCAATATGTTTTTGCTGTGGCTGTGATTTCCTGCAAAATGGACTATAGTGAACTTATGAGTGCTCATACTGTAGAGCTTAGGAGTGCAGCCAGACCCACTCACAAATGGTGGCCTAAAATCAATGGTAATGAGCTCTTCAGCACTAGAGAAGAACTGCAACTCATCCCTTGAAAACTGAGCCTCAGAGAAGGCTTTGGGGAGTTCTGCTGACAGTGACATCCATTGTCTCCCTTGCACACCTTCGGTCTTTGCTCACACATGCTGTGAGATGCACAACAGGTGTGGAGCCAAGAGGGATTCTCCCTCTGCCAAATCCCTTCAGGGGCCATCTGCCCTGCTCACACACTTCCCTCAGGCCAGGGCAGCAAGGGGGACAAGCTGCCTCAGCAGAATCACAGGGGAGAGGCACCTGGCTGCTGGGCTGGGCCAAGCCAGCAATGATCTCTTAGCACATGCAATCCCCTCTGTGCAAACTTCCCCGAACGTTCTAGAAAGACATTACGTGTGTACAGACATAAACCCCTCCTGGGTCTGACGTGAGGTTTGTGGGGGCAGATGGAGTGCACACTACGAGATGGCAGAGAATTGAGAACCGGGTGAGATTGAAGTTTTGAAGTAGAAAGGGATAAGCAACTCAAGCAGATTTACACAGAATTGCACATGAATCTGCATGAGCTATAGCACAAAGCACACAGCAAGGAGCTGGGGGAGATTACCTCATTTTGCAATAGGTTACAAGGAGTGTGCATATGAAACCAAATGACAGCAGGGTTACTGCCTGGAGTATCGTAATAGGAAATGAATGAACCATCAAGTGCAGAAAAAAGGTTTTCTTGTTTAGTTGGAGCAACACACAAGAACATGATCTGCCTCGGTGCTAGGAAGAGCGATACAATCATTCCTTTGGTGCTCTGCTGGTGGTAAAGTCCCCACAAAGACAAAGCAGAACACAGGACCTGGATCAGTTGTTTTTTTTCTACAGTGAGTGGCAGTCCGTTGGCTAAATATACTGGTATATCACAGAGGAAGACACCAGCAGTATGTGTAATCATATCAGGGTAATATACTTGAACAGGGTAAAAACACATGTGTTTTTTGATTATAGCAAAAAGAGCACTGTGCCCTGGAAAGGCAGAACCACATTCACTGAGGGAAGGGTGGAGCATAAAGTCTGAAAGGTGGCATAAAGTCTGAAAGAGGAGCTGAGGAGCATGGATTTTCCACAGCTCGAGTCTAAAGACAAACCCCTTCAGCTCTGTAGGAAGGTAGGTTGGCTTTTGATCTCACAGGCATAAGCAAAACCCCAGGCGCTGGTCAAGGTACACAAAGAGCACATTCCCTCGCCTCGTATAAACCCAGTGGAAGAAATTAAATGTGTAAAGGGATCGTATTCTATTACTTCTGAGTGGAGACCTTACTGAAAGTAAATATTTTTTGTGTGTGATTCATCAGCAGGGTTTTGGCACTCTCCTCAGGAGAAACACAGAACACCTTTGTTCAGATTTAGCACCTTCTGCGTGCAAAAGAAACTATTTCCCCTGCCTACAGTCTGGGTTGTGCTTGGCATCTATGGCTGCTCACTGGGATCACAACACAACAGATTTGTGCTGGTCTACAGGTTCCTAGAGTCTACCCAGGTGATACTTTACTTTTGGGAGGAGAATATGAAAAGGATCAGAGGATCCTAGTGGCTTTGGAGTGCTGAATGAGAGCTAAAAAAACACCACCAATGTCATGGAAATAGTATATATGTGTGAGTAGGCAACAGGGTGCAACAGGAGATTGTAATAAGGCTGTGACCACTACAAACACAGCTTCTGAATAGGCCTAAAGGTGTTACAGAGATCATGAATTATGCAGGGAAATGCAGGCTACCTGAAAGAACAATCAAACATCGTAAGGGCAGGACATAGAAAATTTGCTATAGCACTTGTGGTAATTAAGGAGTAAGTGACCCTAGTTCTGAAGCTTTCTGACAAGAACAAAATTAAGATGCCCACTTGCTGTTGTATCCCATAGCAACACTCCCTGCCAGGCCTAAAGAGGGAAATTCTGCAGGAGGAGGTAAACGAAGCTCTGCATCCTGACTGCTGGATCTGAAGAGACATCATGATATCGGAGCAAAGTAGGTAGATTTTCTGGCAGAGAGGGCTTATATCATAGAATCTTTTGAGTTAGAAGGGACTCTGAAAGGCCATCTGGTCCAACCTCCTTGAAATGAACAAGGATACCTACAGCTACATCAGGGTGCTGACAGCCATACTCAGCTTGACCTTGAATGCCTCCAAGGATGGGGCATCCACCTCCCCTCTGGGCAACCTGTTCCAGTGCCTCACCACCCTCACTGTAAAAAAGATTTGTCCTTGATATATCCAGTCTAAAACCCCCCTCTTTTAGTTTGAAACCATTTCCCCTTATCCCTTCACAACAGATCCTGCTAAAGAGCCTGCCCCCTTCTTTCTTACAGCCCCCCTTCAGATACTGAGAGTCTGCACTCAGGTCTTCCCTCAGCCTTCCCTTCCTCAGGCTGTACAGCCACAGCTCTCTCAGCCTGTCTTCATATTGGATCATTTTTATGGCCCTCTGATTGCGCTCTATCAAGTCTATGTCTCTCCTGTACTGAGGACTCCACATCTGGATGCAGTACTCCAGGTGGGGTCCCACCAGGACAGAGCAGAGGGGCAGGATCTCCTCCCTCACCCTGCTGTCCATACTGTTTTGGATGCAGTCCAGGATATGGTTGGCTTTCTGGGATGTGAGGACACACTGATGTCCCATGTCCAGCTGCCATCCAGCAGCACCACCAAGTCCTTTTCTGCAGGGCTGTGCTTGTTCTCCTGTCCATTAATTTTGTCTCCCACAGGGTAGAAGATGCCTTGTTCTGCTCACTTTGTACTGCCTGAGTGTGCTCACATGCCTTCCAGCAAGTGCTGCCCTATGACAGACCCATTCTGTCCTGATTGATGGTCTCTGAGAGCTGAATACTTCAGACCAACTTGAAATATGGTGAAATAGCTGAAAAAAACAAAAGTCGAGACTTAGCAGCACTGCTTTATCAGACATAAATGGAGTATCTCTTAGGAAAACACAGCAATCTGTGCAGGAGATTGGAGAGAATTGTTCTTTGACTTATCTGCAAGATTGTGAAGTTGATGAAAGAGCTTTTTACTTTTCATACGACAAATGTGTGCAGGTAATTGAGTATACTACTTGTACACAAGAGGATAGGGAGAGCCTCAGTAAGCATGTGTTACTGTTCTTTGGAGGGATCCTGTGGACACAAGAACTGAGTGATCTTCAGGTGAGGTAAAAGGAAATGACAGCAGGAAACAATAGCAAATAATAAGGAGATAAGACCTGAGATGGAAAACTGGTCTTTTCATTGGATGCCTTAGGATAAAAGAGCAAGTAGTAGAGAAGGGAGTGCTAATTAAAGTAGGATCAGAAGAGTGTTCTCCAAAGCTGATTCTTTTAGCTCCCTTTTAAATTCAATCTTAACATAGTCATTGTTTTTTCCTCATTATTCACTGCTTGTCTTATGAATGGCCATGCCTTGGGTTAGCCAAGAATTTCAGCACATATTAAGTAACTCTTCTATCTGGAAATCACACAATTGTGTTCCTTTAACTCTAGTAGACACCTCTTTAATCTGTAGTACATAATTTCCAAGATGATTCCACTTTTTTTTTTTAATAGAATACCCAGGGAATGGCCCAGGAATTTTTTAATGATGTCTGATACATCCCTGTTTTTAGTTTCATTCATCTAACATCAGCTTTATGCATTTATTTAAGGCATGTAGTTCTAAAGAGCAGAGTTGTGTCCTGTGGTTACTAAGTGCAAACAGTGGAGTGGAGTAAGGAATAACTGATAATACAATGGAACTAAGAACAAAATAAAGACACAAAGCTGTAAAAACCAGTAAAGCATTTTATATACTCAAGGTGATCATTAGCAACATTTAGTAAAAGTTTCATGACAAACTAATTCATAATGCTAAGTTTCTGGCAAAAATCCTTCACTCTGAGGAATATGCAGAGTCACTCTGCAGCTAGAAGCTAATACATAAACCAGCAGACATAGAATCTTTCATGGGTCTTGAAGACTAATCTTTTATATGACAATTTTGTGATTCTGGAAATGCCATTGCCAAATGTCTTGATGTTTTCATCTGGACTGAAACAACAAAAAGGCTAATTCTATGCTTTTACACTGGAGAATCTTGAAGTATTTCACAAGAAGACCAGTTTCACAATTGCTTGCAAATTTTCCAGTAGGCAAAGCAGATGGCATGGATTATGATGCACAATAAAGCCTTCATACAGATATATCACTGTTGAACTCAAATTAACTTTCTTTTCTTAAAAGGAATCTGCAATTGAAGCTGAATGGTGAGAAGGAATCCTGTAACTTTTCTGATTACCAAAAAGCTCTGGATTTCTTGTTGTGTTTTTCTAGTGAACTGAAACATTTTGATATAAATCATTTTCAATATTCCAGATGTTAAAAATACCTCTCTTCAACATGATTTCAAGGAAGCCTGCCAAGACTCTATGATAGATTTCTTCCTAGAGAATTTTGGGTTACTTTTCACGTTTCATTGGGGAATGTCTTCTGGAAACCTGTGACCTGGTGGTAGAAAACAAGGTGTGTGTCTTTTCTTGTGAGGCTGGGCCTCCTCTCCATACTTGTTACTGCAAGAAGGTAGAGACATAACTAACTATTCATTTTGAAAATCACTAGTAGGTCTTTAAAAAGTAGGTGCTATTTTTTCTTTATAGTTAGTTGGAAAAGGACATAAGTTCACTCCTAGAGAAGGGAACAGAACTTAAAACAGAAGCTTTTGATGGCTGCTGTTGCCAGGCTATACGGACTCCACAAAATTAATGGGATCGTTACCATTACATTCATTACATATTGATGAATGCAGAGTCACACTCTGGTAGATTTGAGATCAGGTAAATTTGGAATGGAGTATAAACACTTCCAAAGGGTTAATTCAAACTGTGGGCTTCTACTGTGGGGAAGAAAGCAGTGGTGTGTAAATGTTTATGGGTAGATGCAAATCTCATGCTGTATTGTTCAGAGGGCAATAACCAGGATGCTCTAGAGTCTTAAGAAACGGCTTTCTTCCTTCTCACTCTTCAACTCTTATTTTTCTGTGAATTTATAAAGATACAGCACTTACAGAACTATAGGTCAATATTAAAGATATTCTTGCAATTCTGCAGAAGTTTCTATTTTTATTTAGTGCTGTTTTTAGAAGCTGACAGAAATTATTTGGTATTGTTTTAGGCTATTCTGTAAGGCTTAAGCTATTTTCCACAACATCCTTTTTAGCATTTGAAGTGCTCCCTGTTCACCTTCTTCTAGACCACCAGTGGACTGTGACCCCTCTAGACAGTAATGAGGTGTGACAAGATCCCTGTTTCCTGCCCTGGACGTTTCAAAATGAAGATTCAACAACTGATTATATCAAATAAACTGTTTGTAGTGACTACCACTTATTTTCAACTTTTAGCCAAGAGTTACTTGTTTTCATATTTCTAAAAATATATTTTTTCCTTCTATTGGAATTGTTAATTTAAGGTTTCTCACGAAGGTGCTCTCAAAGTTTAAACAGAATTGGCTCTGTTTGCATTTGTATTCATTTGGCGTTTGTTTTCTACCAACCGCATTTTACTTCCAGCATAACTGATGGCAAGTGAATTAAGTTCACATGCTCAGCCATTTGCATCGGAAGTGATATATTTCATAGGGGACGAGACATCAATAGATCAGGTTTCCTCAAGCCATTTAACAGAGCCCAGGCACAGAGGCAATTAAATAGAACATATACAGATCTGACTACACACTTCTCAGCTAGGAACTGAACACACATGCTATTATGCTATGTCAGTCACCAAGGTGCTGACAAAAATTACAATCAACGATGCAATAATGTATCAAACATGCTTTATATGGGTTTGGATACTGTTTATTAACAAGCACTGGAGCAGACGGGTCATACACAGTAAGAGAAGGAATACATTTATACTCTGTTCCCAGCTAATAAATTTTATAGAGGCTTTAATATTTTTAGGTATGTTGCTGAAGGGAAGTGTTATGAGACCTAAAGAGAAAGATTTAAAGTGCTCTAAAATGCCATAATCCTGTTTATTGGAACTTTGTTTTAGCACGTTGCTCTTTCTGAGAGTCAGGCCTGTGATTATACCTCCCTGAATTTAACTCATCTATCTGACCAGGGAAAGCAGGTGTTAAATTAGGACTAGGAATGATTAATCAATCCAATTCATATTTCAGATACCGTATAACATATTATTTTAGCATTTGTCAGAAAATACAGTTGAATGAAAGACAAAAAAAATCAAGACAAGTGCAATACTTGTATGACGTTGAATTAAAATATTTGGTGACTCTGTTAGAATTAAAAGTGAAATTCCATGGTTCATCATTAGGCATCACTGCATCCCAGCTCCTGGATCTGGCTGAGATCCCTGTGAAGTTGGGGCAACTTGGTAGTTCCTACTCCACTGTTAAAAGAGGCCCTCAGGGAGGCCAGGTCAGGCAGCCCCACTCCTGCCACTCTAGGATTTCCTCTGGTTCTGATGGGCAGTCTGATGCTTCCAGAGATCCTGGCCATCCAGGCATACACAAATTACTCCTTCTTTTTAGCCTGAAAAAAGTGCCCTTGGGGTTTATCTAGGTCAGAAAATATCTTTGGGTCAAGACTCACCTGGCAAGTATTATGAGCTTGCAGGAAGTCATTGCTTTTATTTCAAGTCTCTAGTTATTAAAACAGTCCAATGACACTCAGAATTTAGTTTTTTGGTTTTTTTTCTTTTTTTCATGTAGGAGTAGTTTTATTTGCACTTTGATGCCAACCATGTTGATGCTTTTCTCTGCTATTTGCTCTTCACAGATGCTTGAATGTCCATTTCACTTCCTATTCATTGTGTGTTCCATTGCTTTGGTTAAAACAAACAAACAAACAAACAAATAAATAAATATTATATATATTAATTTTCAAACTTAGTTTAAAATGCTCCTCTGAAATCCTTCTGTTCATTTTTATTTTCTTTAAATCTATTTTTGAGTGAAATTTAAATGTGATTTAAAATTGTCCTTTGTAATATATGCCTATAAGAGAATATATTTCAATTTAAGAAGATTCTATTTTACCATTCTGTGATTCTATGTTAACTACTGTTTCTGATCATATGTTCAGCTTTTAGAGGTGCTGCATTGCTCAACTTTCTGTGAATGGCAGGACCTACCAATCCTTTGCCTTTACTTATTTAATACTAAAATTTTAAAATGAAACCCATGTATCCCTTTGGCTTTGGAAATAGAGAAATTTGGGCTACAGAACTAGGAATTTTTGTTTTTGGCTGATACTTCTTCGACTTGTGGGCTATAAAGCCCTCTTCTGAAATCTGTACCACTGGGAGGTTGATAAGCTGTCATGCAAGTAGGAGTCCTATAACTGTGCAGTGATACTGTGCAAAAACATTATGTCTTGTATACAAAAGAAATTATGACATTTTAATTGTCCTTACTTTTTTTATTTTTCACATTCTGATCCATGTGATCAGAGGTGCATAACTAAATACTTTATATAGCTATGTCTGCTATTACTGTTTTTTTTTTCCTTTAAAAAAAAAATTTTTTGGTAGCATTTCATATACAAAACGTATGTCTGTCTGTCTGTACATCATATGTGTGTGTACTAATGGGCTATGTCAGCATGTGTTGTGCACCATAGCTACGCTGAAAGCATATTAAAATTGCAAATTCAATCACTCTGAGGTTGGGAAGTGCCTGGATGGAGCACACTTTGCTAATGGCTTTCACAGGTACTTGCTGACAGCAGAGGAATGTAGAGGCCAGAACTCTGGATCCATTTCAGCTGGCTCCATCCAACCAATCCCTCCTGCTCCAACTCGCAGCACTCCCTTCCCTGTCTCCCTGCCCAGCTACTCCTCACATCATTTCCTTTTCTTTTCTGCCCCTTGCTTCCTGCTCCTAATCCAGCTCCAAGGTTAAGTGGACATCAGCTTCTCTGAGAAAGCTGCAGCCTTCATTCTTTTCAATGGCTGTCTTTTCAGGATGGCTGAAAAGTTGTGGGTAAAACTTGTATGAACATAAATCTGAATGTGGATTTGCATGGAGAATTTCAGCTTAATTGACTCTAGTTTGTTGAGGATATAAGCCATTGAAAAGGAGATCTTGTAGGAGGAATTACGAGGTGCCCATAATAATAGACTTTCTCTCCTGTAACCAATACCAAAATGGATTTGTTCCATCTTCAGAAATTCTTCCATGGTTTATGTGCGTGCAGTTGAGTGAGGATTCAGTCACAAACAGAAATGCCTTGGAATTAAAAATACTTAAATGTATTTTACATTCTCCTCATTTGTAGCCAATCTCACGCTAGAAACAGCATCAGAATTTGAGGCACTCCATAACAGATTGTATCACCCATTGAAGTAAAACAACCAGATGTAGGGAAAATGCTGCTTCAAGGCAACATAAAAATATGTTAATGCTGTATCAGTACAGAAAGGCTATGCGTGTATGAAATAGATTAGGATCTGTTCTGTCTTTTGGATTTGTTGATCTCTAGTTGTCTCAAGCCCAAAATTTTTGATGTTTCCACCCATAAGAGCATAAAGCCTGTCATTCCAGCATGAGCTTTGGTAGCACTATTTTTCTAAGCGTTATTTGGTTAGGTGCATGAGCAGATTATCCTGCGGATTTGTCAGGATTTATGGTGTCAACATTTTATGTGTTTTCTTTGACAGAGCCAATAGCATGGGCAGGCTCCAGAAATAAACCAGTTTTCACATTTTAGTAGGCACACATTAAAAAGTAAGGTTCATCCATCTGCACAGAGTTCACCCGTATCTTACCATTCATTGACTCTGACAGCTCACATATATTTACTAGGTGGCTCACAGTGCTGCAGTTCCCATAGCTTGTAGGCAGTAGAACTCTGCAGGTTTTATTTAGCCTTAAAAGTTATTGCTTGCTGAATTCAGGCTGGCCCCTTTTTGCCCTCTGAGAGAGGAAAATGCTGAGAGAAGTTGTCTCTTGCTGTAGTACTGCAAAGGGTCTTATAAGGATGGACACAAGGAGAGCCTGGGGTACAGGCAGCAGGCTGTCAGAAGATGGGAAGTGAGGGGCTGCAGTGGGATGGCCTGAATTTACAGAAATGTCAGGGAAGGGGCTGTTTTTTGATTAATCCTTCTATGATTTAATGGCATTTACCAGGCAGGCTAAATATCCAGAAAGACAGCAACAATTTTCTGCTTCTTAACGAAAACATAAATTTTAGCATGCAGCCTCAATCCTTTTCCTGTTCCCTAAAGTAAATATTCTGGTTATGGAGGCAAAAGCAAAACCCAGTTTGGAGAAATTGTTGAAGATTTCAGTCTCTTGAACACTTCCTTTCCTTTGAGCCTGCTGACAGCTGATGGGCTGTTTTGCCTAGGCACATTTTGCGACACTGGAATTGACAGCCCACTCTGTCCATGGTGTTCCCTGGTGGCAAAGAGAATAACATATTTTACTGCCAGTACAAGATGATGGGAGTCCCAAAAGGTATGCTGAAAAGTCCTAGGGCAGGCCTGCTTTCCCCAGTTCTGAATTCTTGGGTTTCTTCTGTCTTGAACTGCTCAAATTGAAGATGTAGATAGAGCTGAGGCACAAATGGAGAGGATGTCTGTGTTGAATGATGCTTACTGTATTTATTGTTGGTTTGTTTGCAGTGGTATAAAACTCAGTGAATCCAACAAGCATGGGCTCTTCTGGTGGTCAGCACTGCATGGAGGCTCAGGAAGACTTTGTCTGCTTCCCAGAGTACACACTTGCAGCCCAGAAGGCCAGAAGTCCAACAGTATCCTAGGCTGCATCAAAGGAAGGATGGCCAGCAGAGCGAGGGAGGTAATTGCTCTGCCCTTGTGAGGCCCCATCTGAAGTACTGCATCTAGGCCTGGGGCTCCCAGCACAAGAAAGATGTAAAGCTCTTGGAGCAGAGAAAATGGCCACAAAGATGATCAAAGGGCTGGACCACCTCTCTTACGAAAGCAGGCTGAAGGAGCCAGGCTTTTATAGTCTGGAGAAGAGAAGGTTCCAGGGGGACCTCACTGTGGCCTTCCAGTACTGGAATGGAGCTTACAAGCAGGAGAAGGACTGACCTTTTACACAATCTAACAGTGATAAGACAAGGGGGAACGTCTTAAATGTAAAAGAGGGGAAATTTAGGTTAGGTGTTAGGAAGAAATTATTTACCCAGAGCATGATGAGGCACTGGCACAGGCTACCCAGAGAAGCTGTGGATGCCCCATCCCTGAAGGCATTCAAGGCCAGGTTGGATGGGACCCTGGGTAGTCTGAGCTGGTGAGTGGCAGCCCTGCCTATGGCTGGAGGGTTGGAATTGGATGATCCTTAAGCTTCCTTCCAACCTAATCCATTCTATGATATGATTCTATGAAACTATGTATAGATGGAACAGCATGGCTGTTTGTTCTAGGGAAGAAAAAGCACTCTGATGCACTCTCTAAGACTTCACCCAGCTGAGGTGCAACTCTTGGGTGGCTGGTGGTATTTTTCAGCTCTCCCAGCTCACATCCTCATCCTTGTCCCTAGCTGCCCTCTATGTGCCCAATGTGGGCTGAGAAGCTGCAGTGGATGCTCCCTCTCATCCTTGCTTTAACTGAACATGGTGCTGGAACAGTGGGTGAAACTATAAACTGAAGCAAGAGGAGTTGAAGAAAGCATTAGGGGACAGGCTTGATTATCAGAAATTTTGCTAGCTGGTCACGCCAGAATAACGAAAGTGGAAGTACTGCTTGCAGTTGAAGTTTTCAACAGGCACAGCTTGCCTATATCCAGTTTATCATCTTCCCTTGTATTTATTAGCACAACATTATGGTTTAGGAAACATATGAACAGGGGTACAGGCAGTTTCCAGTCCCAGCACAAGATGTGTGCTGGTCAGTGCAGAACTCCTGGCTGCCATCCACAAGCAAGGCTGCTGCCTGGTGGCTTCCCTTTTGTTTCATTGCTACAGCCACAAATCTGTGTTTATTGGTGTAAGTTTCAAGCCGTTAAAAGAGATTCTTTCATAAAATATCCAAATCCTGGACTAAGTTGCTTGTTGCTGAATTTGAATGACTGTGATTGTTTTCACCTCAGTTTGTGCCATTAAGTTAAGCAATAATTAACATTTCCCTTGTTTAGGTTTCCTCCAGATGCCAGCTATTAAATTAAGCAGCCTTCCAGCTAGAGCAGGAGATCTTAACCAGTACAGTGGCCATGCTCTCTCATGCCAGGACCCTGTATAGCTCTCCCTTCTAGCTTTCCTCTACAGGGACAAAGAAGTCGCTAGTAAAACTATAATATCAAGTGACTGATGGTGACATGAAGATGCCAATATGCATTTATCTTTCTCTTTTGTTAACATTTGTTAGCAGTAATTAACCTGTAGATAAGTAAGCACTGTGAAGCTAAGGCTGACCAAAGAGTGCTGTGGCAAGTGAATGCAATAGTAGGCATTTTTTCCCCATGCTCAATCACAAATCTGCATAGATATTTGATGCAAACAGAAGGTCAGGTCTCCTTCCAATCTAAAGCTCCCTCCCAGCCACTTCCCGGAAATTCCATCCATGATTTGGGAAGACAATCTGCAAATAAGCTAGGCAAAATCTGATTTCCCATTCTATTAAAAAATATTTCTCTTTTCCTTCTTCAAAGAACTGAGGACTGTTGTTCATTTAGTAAATTCCTTTATCATGTCTCTCTGGGGAAGATATTATTAAGTATCAGAGATGTCTTGGCAAGGTCCTTTTTTCTAATCTCTGTTTTATTTCTCTTTTTCTTTCTCTCTCTCTTTTTTTCTTATTTTTAATTTATATTTTTTGGCTTTATAACAGAACAAGAGTGATGATTTGGACAGATGGTCCCTTTTTTAATCACCTGACTCTTCTCAAAGCAACGTTGGACATCTTGAGCAAATAGTGAACGTTTAGGAACAGGTATCCCTACTGCTAAAAGGGAACTGAAGATACTCTCCTTATTTAATGATGCTAAAGTTGGTGCTACCTACCGTACCTTCTTCCTAAGAAAATAAATCATTTGAACAACATTTTATATTCCCTATTCTTCCTTCAGAACACAAAGATCACTCTGGAGTCTTGTTACTTCTGCTGTCATACCAAAATGAACGTTCTCTCTGCTGAAGCCTTTCTCTGAAATTCTCAGTCCTGCAATGAATCTGGCATATGACAAGGCACAGAAACCCTCCTGTCAGCTTTAAGACAAGGCAGATGGGACTCCTTACAACCGAGTGAAGGAGAACCCACTCAGCCACATGTGCTTGTTGAACTTGACAGCTCCATCTCAGCAGAGTCTGGATGCTGTGAGAAGAATTTGCTTTGTGGTGGCTGCAAATTTTCCTAATTAATTCCCTGCAAAACATGAGAAAGTACAAACATGACCACTTTTAGGAAAGGCTGTTGCAAAATATTACTCCTTCTTGCAGTTTTTTTTCAGATGATTGATTTTATATCTCAGGTGAGGGGTGTGTATAGAAAGTGTGGAAATTTCTCTTTCTTACTGAAATATTGAATGTGTCCTGAAATTTTATGAGCATGGAGACATCCTGGAGATGGGCATCAAAAAATAAAACTAAGAAAGTAATATAGCCTGAAAATATAATAGTAACTGAACAAAACATATTAGAGTTTTTATATTTGTATTCAATATCTTTGGGAAAAAGAAAACTCTTTACATCTGCACAAGCTTAAAGATAAGTGTCGTTTTTAATCAGATAAAAATCTAAGTCTTTTGTCAAATTATGCCAATAAAATGAGAGTAAAGCAAGTCCTACTGTCAAATAGGAAATGTATTCTGTTGTATTTATGTTGACAGTACAACACTGATACTAATGAATAGATAGGGTACAGCATCTGTACAATGTTAGGGCTGGTATGGGAATTGCTGGAAGTTGGTTATTACACACGGAGAAGGAAAAGTCTCTAGTAAAAGATTTTCAATTTTTTTTTCCAGGAAGACAAGTATGAGGAGTTATAGCTTTATTTGGGTTTACTCTCAAATGCTTTGAGGAAAAAAAGGGGTTAGTTTTTAGTTTTTAATCATGCATCTTTGTCTTTTTCCTCCTGTTTAAAAACACATTGATCAGAAGCTAGATTTGTATGTAGAGAAACATCTTGTGAGTTACAGCCCATATTCATAATTTTAAGAGCAATCTCACTTCTGCTGCCCTGCGTGGCTCCTGCAGGATTACCGTATTGTATCTGCTGCTATTGCACGCCAGTGAGTTACAGCTCTTTGGAGCACTGACCTTAACTTCAGGACATTTACAGAAGCAAATCTGGATTGTCAAACCCTACGAGAGGCATTACTATTATAATCTACACTGTAGCTAGTATTCAACATTTTAGAGTGTAGAATAATGTTTTTTGACCACTCAAAACTAAATTGTTCTTTGCAATTCAATGTATATAACACATATATGCTTATGGCATGTAGGAGGTGCCTTGGTCTGAATGGCGCTATATCTTTATGCCCCTATGCTTAAAGAGTCAGAATATAGAAGCAACTGTGCCTTTATGATAGCCTACAAGGAACCGTGTCAAGTTGTTAATGGTTAATAACAATGGTGGTTAACTGAGGTGGTACTTCTGTACATAAGTGCAGATTGTGTATATTTTACAAGGAAGAGCCCTGGACGTTGATGGTGGCATCATTTTTTTTCTGCAGTGTTTTGTATTTGAAAGGCAGGGCTGCTGGAATGCTGATGCCAGTCACAACATTTATTGGCTGTGGTTTACACGCACATAATTCTTCCCTCTTTATTTCGCAGAAACAGTCAAACTTCAGAACTGTGGAATGTGTGGGACCACTTGAATTAGCTTTTAGTTTCCTAATTATTCTCTTAATCATAACTTAGAAAGAAACCATACAAATATGAAAGTCTTTGTTTGGATCCAATGTTGAGTTGGGCTAGTAGTACCACAGAACATTAAGAAATGCTGAGACTGTTCTTCTACACTGAATTCCACAGGAACTGTAGATGCTTCATTGTCACACAGGCTTTGAGTTGGAGTTACATTACATAAAGCAGAAAGGAAAAACTGAGTCTTTCTTACTGCTACAGCTGTTGTAATTCTCTGATGGAAAGATCTATAAGTAGAGAGAATGACTGCCAAAAGCCCAGGTGCTAAAGCCCCCTTTAATTCGTGCCTTAATATCTTCTGCCAAGATTCTCCTGGAAAGCAAAAAAAGCTCACTATGGTGACCCCAAATGAGATGCATGATAAAAAAAAAACTTGCTTAAGTCTAGCAGTAAGAAAACATAAGGAAATCTCAAATGGGTTGTTACTCTTACAGTGTTGCAAGGTCTTTAATATTCACTGAAAGTTGCTGTCTCCAGCTGTCATTCAGGACTCTCATTTCCATTTAGGAGAAAAAGATTAAAATAGAGCAATTTCAAAAATAAAAATGCTATTCTGTGTTAAGGAGATATGTGTATGACAGTGCACTCAAAAGGTCAGCCAAAATGGTGCTCCAGGTCCTGAAAATGAATGAGCCACAAACCTCTCTGAAATTCATACTCTTTCCATTGATCCAAATTGAAGCTGAAGCACTTATACATCTAAATTCAAACCTACTTGCTTGAAAAACTTCTGTTTTTCAGAAGTTCTGCTGACTAAATCTGGCCAGTATACAAAATGATATTTTGCTGCAGTCATGTTTTTGTCTCTGAGTACAGCATCTGTGTGTTTTTTTCCCCACTCATTTACTATAACTGTTGCAAACTCACCCTGCTTGGGAACATCCAAGACTTCCCTGGCAGTATTTTTTTCAAAAGTTTAACCTCTCAAAATTTCACAGCATTTGGCATTGAAGCTGCTACCAATTACCAGAAGAAAAATGAAAGTTTACTGTTTGAGGATTAAGCTGAGATGATGATAATAATTAGATTTACAGTTTTTGAAAACAAGGACAAGGAACAAGGAGATAGGTAAACATATAATTAGTGTTAACCTTTTATAACAAAGGCTAGAGTTCCATATTATATGACACTGAAGAGTTGGAATCTAAAACTACCTCCATTGAAGGATGACATGTCAGTAACTGATAGTTGGCAGCACTCAGGGAGACACTCCAATACCTGAGATCACATCCTTTCCATGACATTGCTGAATGCAGGGAAAAAAAATGAAATTTTCCGGCTACACATAGCTAAGAGCCTTGGTGCCTGGCTGTGGCTGGAAATGTGAAAGACAATGTCTCTATTGATATGTGCTGCCCCAGAAACCCATTGTGGGTGTTTGGGACAGTGTTCTGTAGTACAAAATTCCATGCTTCCCTTACCTAGGCTGTGCTTCTTCCTCCCTCCACTTCCCCCACCTAGAAAAGCAATAAGTCTTTCTAGCTATTTTGCTAAAAAAGACATTTCCTTTTATTTCTTTACTATAAAGGGCTGCAAAGAAAGGAACTGCTTTACAAATTGCAAATCATTGTATTGATGGAGGGCATTCCTGCTTATAACCTCTATATGCAGCAATGTGTAGTACAAGTAATTTGCACTTACCGTGTGTCTTACTAACCCTTTCAGTAAGGATGTATATAGACAAGCAAGTTGTACATCAGACTAAATCCCACACCACATCACCAAACCAAACCGGCATCCTTTCAGAGGAATGGAAATGTTATCATTATGAAGTGATTACATTAATCCTTCATATTATTTCAAAGATAAAGCAGAAATGGAAGTGTGAGTTGAAATTGCTCTGAAACTTCAGGTGCCCTTGGAAGCAAAGTTGTAACCTAATTTATACTATGCAGTTGGCCTCTGCCTTGAGAACTAATTGAAAGGAAATGCCAGATACATTTCCGCTTCTCCTCATGCACACAACATGGGCATTGTACATCTCAGGACTGAACAGGAAACTTACAAGCCTTTTTTTGATTGCTTATGCAAAAAAAATCTCGTCCAATACATTTTTTTTCTCCTTTTTGCATTTTGCTTTTGGAACTCCTTACTATTTACATTGTCATTCTGAGCATGATATTCCAGAAGAATGATATCATTATTTATACTTTGCCCTCAGAAATCTGTTTAATATAATTGTGACTTTTTCAGTTTAAGATAAACATTACCATTTGATGAAAGCTCAGTCCTTTACCTCCTCCCTTGGTAGCTGTTTGTTAAGGTCTGCTATGGAGCAGCAGTCAAATTAAGAAAGTGGTGTTATTTCAACAAAGCCAGAGACCTTCTTCTGCTTGTAAATATTAGTACATCCTGCAAGCACTGGTGAGTGCTGCCAGCCATCCTGTCACTTAAACAGAGTCAAGACTGATGGAGGCCAAGTTTCTGTCAAGATCTGAAACTCAATGCATTAGCTCAGGAGCTCAGTGTGGACATGCATACATTTTTATTTTCACATCTACTCTTTTTATGTCAACAAACTTTATGGGCACTGGTTTCTGTCACACTCCAAAATAATTAACCCTGAAAGAAACATTTTATTTAATGTTTTAAGAAGTTGGGATTTGGTAACGGAGTAAAAAAAGCCAGATCACGAGCTGACATCATGTAAAACAGCCAAGTGGCAGGACATTTAATAGATGGGTGGCCCAGAAGGCTGCAGAATATATATGTGCATAACACCTAAATTAGGGCTATCGTGAAGATTCAGATGTGTTACAGACACACTCTCCCTTCAGACAAAACAGTTAGGATGAAATCGTGAACAAATATGGAGTAACAATAAGCACGTGATGGTTTATAAATGAGTTACTGAGTATATACACTGAGCTGTTAATGTAAACAGTGGCTCATAAATATGCTACCAAGAACTGGCACATTTACTTAACTGTCTGTGATCAGAGTAAGCATGTTTCTTCTGTTGAATACAGCAATTAAAAATATATGACATGCATTAAGGACTAATTACCCATTCTTGGGTTATATTGGTTTCAGGTATGTTCAACTCACATAAAACTTTCTCTCTTCATATTCTAGTCTGGTATAAATCCTCTCTGTAAGTCTCACTATTCCCTTAGTTTTCTTCTTCCTTTGCTCTTGACTTTGTACATTGCACTACATCAAAAAAACTTTTTTCCCATCTACTGAACACCTCATTTCATACTTTTGAACTCTAAGGCCTTTCAAGATAATTGCTTATCTTACTCATCAGCATTCTTTGTCAAGTGAACAAGCCTATGTTTATACTACTGTACAAATTTAGCTTGCTGGAAAAACATTCTATCATGTAGGACCTTTGGGAATAACCCACAAAAACAATTGATAGTATATGGGCTTGAAATCTGTTTAAATCCACGTTCTTAATTTTTCCTCTACATTTTTAAAACTGTGAAAAGAAATGGCCTGGATTAAACTAAACTTCTAAGTCCCCAAAAGACCCAGTTTATGCTTTTGTAGAATACTTCTTCACAGTAAGCTTGTGATAAAAAATATAGACCACTTTGGAACAGACAACTCACATTCATACCAGAATGCAGCTGGCCCAGAATAGCTGGCCCAGCTTGGACATCAGTTTGCACTGAGTGGACAGAGAAAGAATATCTCTCTAGCAAAGCAGAATGACATGTTTAGAAGCAGTGTTTCAGCATCACCATATTTAGACCAACTACTGAAGTTATGAGGTTTGCCCTGAAACACTCCTTTTATGTCATGATATGCCCCACAGTGCTCTGATGACTCCAAACTACAAGGAAGGCTTGTCCTTATTTGCTACATTTACCATAGAATGGAAAGATAATCTCTGTGAGAAAAGTATAAATTTTGGAGGAAAAATTGGAAATCAGGAAGGGTTCTTTTTTTGTCATTTCAGACGCAGTCCTTCCAAGGATGCAATTAGAGAGCTTCTGCTAAAGAAGCTGGGAGTGACTCATAAAAGTCACTCTAAGGGAGACCTCTCATCAAGTGCTAGAACTAAGTACAGGCAGAATTGTTTGAGGAAACAAGGCCTTGATAGGAAAGCCTAATAAAAATAACGCTTTCCAACATAGTGGAGAATTCTCCTAGGAACTGTGACTCTCAGTTATCCCTTTTATATTGCATAATTAACTGTGTGCTTCTAATTACCTACTAATCAAATCAAGCCTTGCCACATGTAAACAGGACTCTGGGACTTTTAATAATGTCTGCACTGCATGACTGCTTCTAGAATAGCAATTAGGTTGGTTTCAGCTTCCATTGATAAAAGTGACAATAGTAGGCAAGGAAACTGTTTGCACGTTCTCAAATTCATAAATGAACAGCAGTTATTGGGAGGTGACCTTTGCTGAGGCAGGAGGGAAAGACTTCAGGCCCTCGCTGAAGAGGAGGCTTTGCTTTTACTTTCATGCTGTTCTTTGACTTGTCTTATTCAACAAACCCAGCTGTGGTACCTTCCACTTTTATAAAGCTTTAGGAAGTATTCACTGCAGTGGTGTTATCAATGAGGCAAGAAATCATACCAGTACCATTCACTGAATGGCTAGAATAGAGGTCAAAAAAGAGGTCAGGATTTCTAAAAAAAAACCAAACTAATGCTGAGCCATTTCCTAGCACAAAGAAGTTATAATCTGAGAATATATTTCTTGCCTGATATGCTTCAGCTATTCTATAGCTCATGTTTTATGTGACATTCAAAATTCTTTCTATTTGCAAGAAAGAAAAAACACAACACGTTTTATTTTCTTATCATACACAGCTGATTTTCCTTGATTGTGAGAAAAATCATAGTTGAATAAGGCTTTCTCTAGCAAATCATTCTTACAAAAAACCTCATCCACTCCTCCTTCCCTGCCTGGAAAATAATCAGCTACCACCAACCTACCCTTTATTCTCCTTTCACAAATGTTTCCCTGCTTTTTTTCTCTCTTCTCATTTTCCTGTGACAAATATTCCACAGTAGGCAGATTCCTGACCTGCAGTACAGAATGTTGCTAAAAGAAACATTGCTGTCAGATGCCCACATCAAATCCAATAAGCTATACCCAGCTTCATGTTGACAGTTGCATTTTTTTCCTAATGCATATTTTAGCCTTGCTTGACCATCAACCATATGGCAGGTTTATCCTCTGGGTAAGTTTATTATTAACAGATTGCAGCTGGAGATACAATAACTACATGTAACTGTGACATTGCACTAATTGATCAAGACATCTCCAAAACATGGTGCAGAAAGTGACTGCAGCGAAGAGCTCTGGATTAATGTTTTGGGAGCAAGATAAACAAACACCTTTGTAATGCAGAAACTACCTTAAAAACAAAAATAACCAAAAATATTCTACCTGGGACTTCAGTAAGAGGAATTAATTTCAAAGACTTTTTTTTGGTGGGAAAAAACATTATTTACGCCAAAGGTAATCCTGCACACCAGAAGCTCAGACAATTAAATCACTGAATCCACTGGGTGCCTCCAGCCCATACTTTCCCTTCTAATCCTGCTGTCATAACGGAGGGTGACTGAGGTTTAAGAACAGCATGTGTAACATTAATCCATCACTTTGCATTAAGGTCAGAGTGCTAGGTTTTTGATGGGAGGGAGGGAAAACAACCTTATTAGGGTTTAGGTAGAAGTAGACTGACTACTGTTCAGGGCTAACTAGTAAATAAGCTACAGAATGTGAATTACTTGCCTTGTGTCTGTCTCCTTGTAAATTTATTTCTCAGATGTTTTGGCTGGGCTTGATTAAATGATCTTAAAATGAACAGAACCAAGTGAGTTCAGTGGTTTAGTGTTGTGTCTCTGTGAGCTGAAGCTGTCAAATTTTTAAAGGTGCTGTCAAGCAGAAAGCACTCATCAAACAACCTGCAGGCTCCAAGGTCTGAAAGAAAAAGCTCTCCAAATTCCTAATCAAATGAAGAGGTTCGTTAAAGCTGCAGAAATGAAAAGTGAGTGTGAGGAAGAAAATATGATGACTCCATGCAAAGTATCAGATAAGTGTAACTGGTTTTGGACTGGAGACAAAATTAAAAGTGCTTTGTTGGCACGTAAAGACTGCAAAGTACACCCTGCAAATTTTATGTCAGTTGAGCAGATTGGATAAAGCATGAGCAAAAGAGTCTCTGGTGCTCTCCTGGTTTGACACTTGGAGTGAGGTGATCTGTAATCACAGCATGGTGAATCTTCTACACAGTTCACAGTTCATGGAATCGTAGAATCACAGAGTATCCAGTTTGGAAGAGACCCATAAGGATCATCAAGTCCAACTCCTGGATCCACATAGGACCATCCAAAAATCAGATCTTATGAGATAAGGAAAGGCCTGCAGGGTTTGAATGTGGTAATCATCCCTAAATGAAATATCCATAAGGGAAATCTCAGTTTGGAAGGGCCACTGCTGATTTTAACAGCAGGCTGTAGCATAGGAATGCCTGCATTTGGGAGAAGTTTCTAGTGTAATTTATGATTTTCTAAAATCTAACTCTAAAGCTTGCATGTACGGGCATCTTACAAAGGAAGATGATGTATGGACATACCTAGATGGCACTCTGTTTTATAGATATTGCACTACTTAGAAGAAACCATGTAAGTTGATCTTATTTATTTATAATAGCAGCTATTATTTTTTCCTAACAGAAAGCAACAGGCTGATCTAAGGCTGATCTAAAAGAGCTGTGGATTCTTGCTGATTCTGATCTACGACTACTTCGTACCTCTGTTTGCCTCACTGGGGTCTTGTGTGCATCCACGCATCAGTAAAGATCCGAATCCAGGGACAGACATCTGGGATTTTGTATGGAGTCATTTTGTTAACATCCTTGCACATGGTTTTTATCTCTTAGTATACTTTCACTATGTCAATGCTAGCTCAGCTGCTGAAAAAACTCGTAGTTCAAAATCTTAGAAAAAATTGTGTAGTGGAAAATTGAAAACACCAACCAACAGACTTTGTGAAGAATAAGGAAAGGAAAGCTCTAATCTATTTCTCTCTATAGGAGAAATAAAGTACAATAGCAAGCATTATATTTTTATTTGATTTTACTACACTATTTTCACATTGAAAATGGATATTGCTCAGGTTTCGCAATTACCAGCTAAAATATGTGATTGAATTTGGTCTGTGTGATGGAAGGCTTGCAATGCAAAACTTTTTAATAGGAGAGATTTTTGTAGGGCAAAAGTTTAAATGCACTACTGTGCTTAGAGGAATTTCTGAAATGCATGTGTAACTCTGAAGTCTGACTTAGCTCTGCTACAATTTAAAGGATGAAATTACTTCTACCAAATGACTAGTGGGGTATATAGAGCTTGTTAGGGCTCTGTCAAGATATGGCAAAGTGCAGAAATAATTCTTCAAAGAAAAGAAGTCTCATCAACAAATACAAGTGTATAACAGGAGAAGAGATTCTGAGATGTGGTTTTTATAAAGAAAATAGAAAATGGAGGCAAGAGTGAAAGTGAGATCTTGTCTCAGAAGAGAAGGATCCCAATATGCTATTGGTTTTGATCAATGGGTGAAGCATTGATACTGTTGGTCCGGGCAGGCAGAGTTACTGACATATGTAGATTAAATGTCTGTATGCCTTTTCCTGCATCTGACAGTCAGAATCGACGGCTGCTGGTCAGTGATTTGGGGATGATTCTGAGGGGAATGAACCAGGAAGAAGAAGCTTGAAACACAGTATAACTACAACAAAGGCATCCTAGAAAGCTCGACATAGGCTGTTAACAGTACCACTAGCTGGCAGATTTAAATTCTGCTCCCACTTCTCTACTCTCTGAGCAAGCTGTGCTTGTGGCAGCAGAAAGGCAGAAATGCTGTGGTACAGAAGGCCACCATTGAGCTTGGATGGATGCAGTCCTCATTCCTGCAGCTGAGCAGAAATGCGAGTGGATTAGAGAGCAAACATAGGAATGCATGTGAATTCTTGACTTAGCACAGTCAAGGGAAGACCATACAAACAACTTTTGCAATCCCTGGTGTCACATAGGTCTGATGGGAATTTCAGATGCTGCACCTTTTTCAAGTGTTGGTCCCAGGACAGCCTGTTTGTGGGTGCACATGGGGTGCCAGCTCCCCCTATAAAATTACCTTTAGTCAGGTGTCACCATTTTCAGCAAGTTCAGCAGATCACATTCAGCTCAGTCTATCTGCTTTGCAGCTGCTTTGATTTATATCAGATGAGTAGCTAACCCAGTGTCAGGTTTTCAGAGAGTGGAGTGGAATGACTGTCATCCACAGTTGCTTCCCAAGAAAGTTGTTTGCTCACTGTGAATTTATTTAGTACCCTTGGTGCCTGCAATTGTATATACTAATGGAGATATTTTGCAAACTTTTTCCCCTGAAATGATAAGGGATAAAATCACCCATACCAAACTACAAAGCTAAACAGATGGGGGTGTGAGAAAATCTCATGTGATCAGAGATGCACCCAAAGATTTCTGCAAATCCTTGGATTTACTTTCACCTAACTCTTGCAGAAAGGTGATGATGAACATCTGCATCTCTAAGACATTCAGTACCTACTGAGGTAGATCCAGAGCTTGCCCACAGGCACCTGCTGTGTGAACCATGCCTGCTGTCCATCTCTGATGCTTTAGGATCCTCACTACCAAAGCATAACTAGATAGACATACCAATTTCTACCATACTTTTTATTTTACCTGCACTAGTCATTGATATAGGTAGTACTTTCATGCTGATGTCTTTTCTCCCTTGATATAAAAGAACAGAGCATTCATCTAAAGTCTTCTTTCTTTCAGTTTTGGGATAATGAGAAGTGACTTATTGCGTCAATCACCTCCTGCAGGCTCTGACAGAAACACACTCACATCTCTATTGCTGCCAAGGTATTCTGCCTAAGATATTCTACTTTTTCTTCCATTTCCCATTTTCTCTGTGAAGACTGTGGCTACTGCAGACAGGTTTTTGTCAGCTGAACTGCAGTAGCATCTTCTAGAGTGTAAATTTCTGTAGCAGCTATAAAGCTGTGCAATGTCCTTCTAGGAAGCCATACTGACATGGAAGTCACTGTATACTCCTCTAGAGAAAAATACCCTGGCATTTAGAGAACAAATAGAATCTGTAAACTGATGTGGTACAGTCTGTAGTGTGACACTGTTAAATTCCATAGGAGAAATGAAACTCCATAGGAGAAATGAAACTTTGAAAATGCAGTAGGTTTCTCTAAATTTTCTATAAAGATTGAAAGGTTTAGCATGAGTGAATACCTTGAGGGATTACTCAGAGACCTCTGATGTTCAGATTATATCCAGCAAATCCAGATCTAGCAACCTGTGTTTTTGATTGCTCAGGATCAATTGCCCCTTATGTAAGGTACTGATGTACATACAGTGTAAGTAAAGCAAACTGAGACTTAGCCAGCGCTGAGCCATCAAATAATGGCTTCCTTAGAAATCTGGGAATTTGTTGTTAGCTTCCTTCTGAGGATTTCTGCAGAGAGAGAGAGCTGATAGGCATCTGAGCTGCATAAAAACATTGGGTATCTGCACAACTGCACGCAGCATGTTATCTGACATACGTAACTTCTTAGGTCCTAGTTTCCTCTTCCCAGGCACACAGTGAGGTCTAGTTTTATAAGAAAAAGTACATAAAATATAAGCCACACACACATAAAAAAAGAACACATTTATTTTCTTCCTTTATACATGGAATTACTATTTTCCACATTTTTTCTCAAGAAAAAGTCTCACTAACTAGGTGTGAAAGGATTTTGTTTTAAAATAAACCCTCAAAACACAGCTAAAGAATCTTAATAAAAAGATTTGTCAGCTTCTTTCCACTAAGAGCAGCTTTTGCTGGCTTCTAAACACCAGAGCTGAGTTTTAGGGCTTTAGGAAATTGTGCATAAACAGTCTGGCATGATGCTGTGCATCACAAAGAAGAGAGGACTTCTCTGGTTCACTGCACAAATCACAGAAAGCAATTGCAGCCCCTCTGTCACTAGGACACTACGAACATCCAAAAGATTTGCCAATGCACTTCTACATACACGTCCATATGTCTGCAGGCAGCAGGTAGACAGCGAAGGGACTAATCCTGCCTAGATGAGCAGTTTGTGTTTGGCTACATTTGAAATGCCATTTAGGATGTTGGACTGGTGCCAGGAGTTATGTATAAGTGCTTTCAAGCCCATGGCAGAGAAAATATCAACCAAAATAACCTGTGCTCATTATTGAGAAGGGGCCATGAGGCAACGTCCCGTCTGCTTGTGGTTAAATCTGCCACTGTTGTTATTACTACTATTATTTTTCAGAAAGGATAAGCATGACTAAAACCTGGGTGTCACACAGTCGAGACGCATGAGGGCCAGCTATGCAGCAACCCAACGATCCTTGGAGCCAGAAAAAACAAGTAAACCACCTCCAAATTTTTAGAGGCTTGAGGGTCTTTTTCTTTTCTTTCTTTTTTTTTTTTTTTTTTTGAAGTAAAATTTATCAATTTATCAAGCCAAGGAAATATCCTTCTAATTATTTGATTTACACTGAGGCATTCAACTTTCCATTATGTGATGGGGTCATGGGTTTTCCTTAAAACAAAAGTTTTAAAAAATTGAGGAGTTGAAGGAAAAATGATTTTGTGTACAGCCCATTAACTTCTGTGTGCTGAGCACACACCCACTCCCGCGGTGCAAACAGAGGAACTTTTATGCTGAATCGAAGTGGACCAGCCGAGGACTTACACTAACAGTGAGTCTTTCTACCACTTGTGTGACTTAATGTAAAATTGCCTGTAAAAACAAATACTCTTCCCCCCTCCCTTTTCCTCCTTGGGATTTGAACCATCCTGTCCCCTCCACATTTCAGCACCGTGCTGTTCTGCATCCCACCTCCCACCAGCAGCACACCCCCGGCCATACAACTACTAATGAAAATCCCAGACTCCTTCCTTAGTGGTTATCAGATTCATATTTCTTGGGGTTAGACTATTATTCTAAACTTAAAATTCAGCGTCAAGCTTTGCTTCTGGGTTATTTGCTGGCAGTTTTATAGCTTGACCAAACTTCGTGTTGGATGGTGTTTTGGTTGGCTGCCATATTTATCCTGGCTGTTAATCAGGATTTTTGCTGTTTTGGAGTAGGGGCAAGGTAGGGGGAGTGGTTATGGTTTCACTCTGTTGACAGAAGTGGCCATGCTCACTGTCAGGAGCAAGTGTCTGTAGTTTGTAACTACAAATTCCTTAATGACGTGTTACATTTCAAAGCTGGGTTGGACTTGGGGGGAAATCTAAACTGATAAACAATAACAGCTGCCCCCCACCCAAGCTCTGAGCCTTCCACAGGCTATTTTTAATAATAATCTTATTTATTCCAAAATAGTGGGTTTTTCTCTGTTTTTAATAATAATGCAGAAAAATATTTTCATTTTTTTCACATGCAAGTGGGATTTCTGGATGGATTTCTTACTGATTGTAGGTTGTAGCAAATTGCACTGATTTGAAAGGAAGCCCTCCTACTGAACATAAAAACATATTTTTTAGCAGAGAATGGGGAAAGCCTTTCATAAATTTCCTATTTTCCAGTAGCCTGCTTTCCTTTGCTTCAGCAAAGGTACACCATACACGTTTTCTTCTCCAGGTATTAGCTGCATGAAGATATATTGCCTCTTTCTTCTGGCCCCCAGGAAGGCCACCCTGACTCCATCCTGCTATTACAGACATTGTTCCTGAAGTTTCTAAGCAAGGATCTCCTCTGCACCAGGGTCTGCCACTGCCATGGGGAAAGGAAGAGATTCCAAAGAGCCAAATATGCAGCAACTTGTCACCGTGTGTTCATGGTGCTTTCCCTGGTGCAGAAAGCTGGAGGCATGAGAGAACAGCATGCATGGAATTTTTGTCTGCCTCACTGCCCTCTCACAGGGCCGATGTGTTCATCTCCCACTGCTCACTCAGGGCTCCATGGCAGCACAGGTAGGAGAGGACTTTGCCCTCCTGAGAGTGAAAAGGAACTGGGAGGAGGCAGGGAAGCACTTGGATGGAGATCCCAAGGTGGGAAAACCTCCCTCAGCAATGCCTGTCCCTACAATCAAGGAGGAGGATGCCAACTATGGTGTGAGACCATGGAGGGGATGAGCACTTAGGAAGGAGGATCTCTAGGGAAGTCCAGAGGATTTTGCCATGCCGCGGAGCAGGGCAGTTATTTCACTCCTGCTCCCATTTTCAGTTTGCTCTTGTGTTAGACGGTGAAATACAGACTCCTGCCTGGCCTTCTCATTTATAAGATCCCAATAACACACCCTGCTTCCCTCCCCCCAAACTGCATCCCAGCAATATCACCTTTTTACAGATTAATTTAGTGCCTGTGAATCAACCCCACGCCTGACCCGGGCTGACCACCCACTCTGAAAGTGTTTATATTTTCAAATCTAGGCATCTCAGTAATGGCCCTCTGGCAGGCTGTGCCTTGCTTCACGGGGGCTGTTCTCCACATAGGACTGAGCAAATGACTGACCACCATTTCAGTGGTGTCCATCTTTATTTCAATGAATTAATCACAAGTGCCTGAGCCTCTGTCTGTTCAAGCTAGATAATGACAGAAGTCCAAGGTATAAACTCCCTTCCCTCTCCTTCTTCCCAGAATTATTCATAGAAGTGGTTCAATGTTTCAGAAACAGAAACATTTCTCCTGTTTAGTATTTATTTTTTGGTTTCATATGAATTCATGAACAGACTGGGAAGACCTACTAACCCAGGGTGAAATGTATTTTTCATTTGTGTTGTCTGTAGCAATTACCAAGACAATCAAATATTGACTGAAGAAAAAAATGCAAGGTATGATTCCATAGATATGTGTAGAAAAATATTTATGTGAAGTCTGTGAGACATTGGTTATATCATAACATAAATAGTATCTCTTGGACAGCTTGCAAATTCCAGGGCTTCATCCCTTCACTGAAACAAACATCCCCTGGTTATAATAGTGTATTCCAAGGGATATTTTTCTTTGGTGTTTGCTTGTCAGTGACAGAATTAAACATCTTGTTTACCCTCTGTTACACTTCAAGCCAATGGCTCTATCAGGAACCAGCTCCTCAGTATGGAAGTACTTTCTCTTAGCCAGCATTTAGAAAAGGCTGGATATTCAGCAACACAACGTTATCCATCTGAACTCATCCTGCTGATTTTATGGGGAATTTTGCCTTTGATTCTTTGAGACTCAATAGAGTCTTTCACTCTGGAACATCAAGGACTGATGCGAGATCAGGTAGTGAGATAACAAGCCAAACCCCATTGTGATCTTCACCCCTGCAATTGCAGTGTACCTCCAAGAGGAATTACCAGACTGCGGATAACATGCATTTTCTGACTCCCAATAAAACCACGACTCTCTACTTTATTTTAATTATTCTTGATCCCTTAAATGTAAAATCCCTTTTCCAAATGTTCGCTTAAGTGGCTACTATTAAGTCTTTATCAGTTCCGAGCATTTCAGCCTCTTGCTATGCAGAAATTTCTTGGTCTGACAGAATAAGAAATGCATTTACATGGCCTAAGCTCTTAAATTGTCCCTTTCAATTAATGCCCCATCATGGAGCAATCTGGAAACCATTACTCAGTAACTCTTCATTATAATTGCTTGCAGCTGAATATCCAGGCCTCGGTAATATAAGAATAAAAGAAAACTCAGTTAGTAACAAGTGCAATTGATTCCATTCAGAATTCCCCTGGTGCTTTGCCATGTTTGGCCTGCATGAGAGGAAGCAAGAAGATTTTTTTTTCTCTCCCTTTTTTTTTTTCCTTCAAGGCCAGGAAATGAATTGGCAGACATAAGATGGTCTGTGTGCTGCTTGCCTTCATTTTTCAGCTGGTCCTTGTTAAAAATGAGACGGTGGGGCTCCTACATTTTTTTTTTTTTTAAGTAGAGGGCTTTTCTAGTAACAGATAAAACTACAATACCTCAATTTGCTGCATGCTAACAGCAACCAGAAACCATCACCTCCTGTGCTTTTCATAATCAGACCTGAAACTTTCTTCAGTTAATCCCAGGATTCCTGTCTGGAGGATTATTTTCCTCCTTGATCCCAGCTTTATGAACACTCAGGCAGCTCTAACAATCAGCTTCTCCCTTCGTCCCGATCCACCATCCAGCACCCACACAGAAACACAAGTGTCAGTGGGCCTGCAGATGCACTGGCCTTGTCCATCCCGCAGAGGTGAATCCAGGGGCCATAAATCGGGATTCATGAACAGTTCACCCTGGGCAGCACTGATTTTGGAGTAATCAAGTGGCTCCCTTCAGACACCATCCTGCCTTTCAGGGATGAGGCTCTGAGGTTCCACTTTGAGCTGCATCTTTCTGAGAAGCTCACCAGAGTGCTCCTGGCTCCTTCAAGCATGCAGATCTTAACTCCTCTAGCCTTAGCCCAGCCACAGCAAATACCAGGTTCCATGAAGATAAGGCGGCTTTCTAACGATATGAAACCGTGGAGAGGATTAGTAATAACTTTCCAGTCTCCAGGCACTACTTGAAGGAGCTTAACAGCTATGTAGCATGGTGTATTATAAAGTTCAGCCCTGGTGCCATTAGGATACAACAATGTTGACAGTTTACATAGATTCATAAATGTTGGACAAGACCAATAAGACCATGAAGGCCAAACGTTGACTCACCCTCAACATGCCTACTAGCCATGTCCCTCAGTGCCACATCTACACTTCTCTTGAACACCTTCAGAGGCAATGGCTCCACCACCTCGCAGGTCAGCATCACCACTGTGTCAGAGCAGAAATTTTTCCTAATAACCAAACTGAACCTCCTCTGGTGCATCTTGTGGCCATTCCATCTTGTCCTATCTCCTACCTGGGAGAAGAGGCCAATCCCCACTTTGCTAACAACCTTCTTTCAGATAATTGTAGGGAGCAATAAGGTCTCCCCTGAGCATCCTGTTCTCCACACAAAACAGCTCCTCTTAAGACTTGTGCTTTACCCTTTACCAGCTTTGTAACCCCTCCTTGGACATGCTCTAGGACGTCAATGTCTTCCTTGTAGTGAGGGGCCCAAAAGTGAACACAGCATTTGAGGTGTGTCCAAGTTGGAGATCCCACCTCCTGCTGCAGGTAGATTTCCAGGTTGATTCTCATGCCTTGAACTTCAGTGTTTGCAGCTACCACAATGGTTTCACATTGCTGCAAAGCAGGTAACACCTGATATTAGCAAGGTGTTTGGCTGCTTCAGATCTGTATCTAGAAGGTACAGATTTCCCAAGAAGATCCCTTGGACAGGCTCCCCATTGGGTGATGGTGGCATGCCTGGAGCAGATGCTACCATGCCCAGCAACCAGCTGGGTTGATGGGTGTGAAGTATAAAGAGGTACCATCACCCATACACCCTCTCAGAGAAGCAGAAAAGCTCACAGAGCTGCACGGCTAGTGCAACAGTACCCCCCAGCAGCAAACTATGAACAGTTGTCTGTCATCATTGCTTTGGTAGCAGTCAGAATTACTCTTGAGATGGGAGCAACATCCATAGGTAATCAGATATCTCCATCCAGCTCCTCAAGTAGCCACAGAATAGATGTGTGTAGCTTCTGATTCTCACCTCTTGTAACACAGATGGAAAATATCACTTCAACAGTTTTTCATTAATTAAAAGTAACATCTAAACAATATTTTCAACTTTTCTCTTTAAATTGCTTGTGGAGAACCAAAGGGATTTTTTAATTTTTTTTTTTTTTCACAGCAGGGAATCTGCCATTTCATTCTGGAAAGGTGCTTTTGCTAGAAAGTTGGCAAAATTTCTCTGTGAAAATAAAGATTTTCTTTCCTTTCTTGTTTTGAACAAATGTGTGGAAATTAATGATTTTTCTTGAGAGGTAAAAGTATTTTTTTTCCCTAATGGACTTCTCTGTTGCTGCATGCCTAATTGCAACTCAGTATTATGATTGCACACAGGGTTTCTGGATACTTCTTCAAATGTGCTGACAGTTAGATAGATGGGCTAATATGAGAATAGACTTCCCTGGAAATCCTTCGGACTTTGCAAGGCACAAAGCTCACCTCAAAAGCTTCCTTTCTCCACAGCAGGAGCTAAAGCTAATTGCTCTGTACATCAATTAGAATATATCACACTTCTTGGGACTTCCCTGAGATGTAGGCCTATACCTGGAAAAAAACCTGACACCTGAGGAGGTTCTGCACTAAGGCACTATACAGAATGTGCTCCATCTCTTTCCACACCTTTCAGTGATGTAACTGTGATTAATCTGTCTTACTGCATTTCCAACATCCATTGAACAGTACGTGAAATATTCCAAGGCAAGCCCAAGTAACTCTTCCATTTCTTCAAGTAGAGGTTGTAAGGTGAACAGCCTGACATGCAAGAGTTAGGGAGTAACTTAACACAGAGGAACAGATTTGGGGGTGGGAGGGATGTTTTCCAATCTAAAACTCTGAGATAAAAAAAGCACAAACATTAGAGGTGCAGGTAGGTTAAGTGTGACACAAATTCCCTGCTCATACACACAAGCTCAGAAACATCCAATTTCCTTTAAGAATTTCTCTGGGAAGCATTAAGGACTATGCATCAGAGCAAAGTTTGTAAGACTGTATTGTAATGAAATGTAAATCAAATCCATGTCACCCTCTGCATTATAAAAGCTATGGCCTGATAGTTTGTTTTTGTTTCCATAAAAGCCAGGCAAGATAAGATTACTCTAGAAATAGTGTCCATAAACAAAAGCAATGTTAGGGTTAAGCGTAAACATCAACTCACTACCAAGACATCAGTGATTGTGATATTTGGTAGTTTCATGCATCGACTTGATTGAAAGGTTCTCCCTGAGAGCTAGGACGTTTGTTATCTGTTAGAGGCATAGATTGCACAGGGTGTGCCCTATAGGTACCTGCCTGACCAAGCCTCCATCCTGTGATCACTCTGTTACTGGAGATGAACAAGGTATTGTCTATCACCACCATTAGCTCTATAAAAAGTCCTGAGTCTCCTGAGAGCAAAGAGCACTGCAGTATTTCCCAGGCAAAATCCCTTGCTGCAAGCCATTGCTGTGGAGGGTCCCTCTGACTGCTCGTGCACACACTGGCACAGTCTCTGGTCATGAAATGACATGTTATCTATTCTCTTCTAGCTTTTCCATTATTTCATCCCATGCAATTGTTTCACATGCAGCTTTCCCATACTACCCACTGTCTTCAGAAGGAGGCTGGGTTGGACAATCAGCCTGTTGTCTTGGTTGACTTTTTATTTTTATCACTACTTTATCAATGTTATGTTCTCATTGCCTCCTAGGTCTTCAATTTTTTTACTAAGCATACATCTCTTGAAGGAAATTTGAAGCCCCTTTGAATCACATCAGCTGAACATTGGCTAGAATATGTAAAACCTCCAAATTTTTAATAGGTCTTTTGTAAGAGTGGTAGAATGATCAAAATGGAATTACTTCACTCTAATGACAGAGTTACACCATTACTTTGGAGACTTTGAAGAAGATTAGTCCTACTGGGTGTTATAAGGATAGTTATTCTTCAGTTATTTTCCTCAACGCTTTACAGCCTGGATATTCATGAATGCAAATTCCTAAAAGCCTCCAAATAGAAGAGTTAAAGTCTGCAGAAGGATAAAAACTCTTGTCTATATATATATTTTTAAGTAAACTACTCTTTCTCAGATAGAAAAAAGCCAGCACATTTTATATTCTTACTAAATATGAAATATCTTTAAAGTTCAATGCATCCATTAGTTTGACAAACTATATGAAAGTTCAAATTTGTATGCTACTCTGAAGCAATCTGACTCAGATCTCTCAAGGCTGCAAAACTGGATTAGATGCCACCAAGAGGTCAGAACACTTGCAGATGTACAGATATGTCCATATAACTATTAGGTGAGAAAGAATAAAAATACCTTTCCTTTGTTTTCCATGCAGCACTATTGACCCTGATCAGAGGTAGTCAGTACAGAAATGCCCTTTATTAGACTGGCCCCCTGACTGAGACCACATTCCTTCCCAGAGACAAGATTCAACATGAGTAAGAACGCTGGGAAAGAGCTCCATTTACTCACTCATAGAGACTTGAACTTTCTGATGACATCTTGTCCTGCTCCTCTCTTGCACTGAGAGTTTAGATGTTGCTAGTTGATTACACAAGAGTGATGAATGGTTTGTTTTGAAGTTGCTTGGAAAGTTTCAGTACAGGCTCTGAGCAGAAGTTGAGATGTATTTTGACTTTCCATCCTTTTGTCCTCGGTGGTAGGGACTCGAGATGTGAGAGTTCATGGCTTAAAACATCCCTCTGCTTGTTTTGTATAAGTTATCTTAAAAAGTTACATAGCTTTAATTAATGTGATTAAGAGAAACACTGTAGCTCAGCATGTACTCTTCTAGGTTCTAAACAGGCTGAATAGCACATTTGTATATTCTGCACTGAGAGCTTTATCCACAGTTACCTGCGCGGTTATTGCCTGTAAATGGACTATGTCCTACTTTCTGCTCACTTCTACATATGTTACTGAAATCCCTTCATGAAGCTAAGTCCTCCCTTCCAAATTCTCTTTAATTTTCTTGGGTGCAAAGCAGTTCCTGATTAGTTCCATGCCAGATCCAAAAGAAACAAATCCTCTCTCTCTGGTTCAGCCACCAAATTAAAAAAAAAATCAATGATTTGCACAGCTCTTGTGAAAAACATACTCTTTGTAGCAACTCATGACAATTTTCATGACAATACTGTACATTAATATGCTTTATGGGTACAGCCTCACAGTGCAATGTAGGACACTATTACAATGATCCCCAACTATATCCCATGCGTCTGTAGCAAACAATGAATCTAATGCATTTGTAAAAGATTTATGATTCAGAGAGCAGAAGATAAATGATTCCAGTCCCTGGATGCTTTAAAAGCAAGTTCCCCTAGCTCATATGGTTAAAATTGATCTTTCCATTGTCTCTTGTATGAAATGACCAAAACTAATGATGTTAGGTAATCAATATGAAGAGGCGTGCATAAAGAATTAAACCAAGAAATAACGGATTGCTGTGTCAAAGGTCTCCAGACGATAAGAAATCGGTGCTGATTGGACAAGTCAAGGGATATCCAGACTCTTGGGTATTTCACTTCAGCCTGTGCTCACACCTAGAACAAAGGACTCTCTTTGTATTCCAAAACAAAAACATGAAGCAAAGCATACCAAAAATAATGTGGTATTATCAGACACATAGCTATTCCTATAATTTGCAACCTTTGAGAGCTACCAGTATTCAGATAACACAGAATCACTGAATTACAGGGGTTGGAAGGGATCTCTAGAGATCATCGAATCCAACCTTTCTTCTAAAGCAGGTTTCCTACAGTAGGTTGCACAGGTGGGCATCCAGATAAGTCTTGAATATCTCCAAAGGTGACTCCTCAACCTCTCTGGGCAACCTGTTCCAGTGCCTTGTCACCCTCACTGTAAAGAAGTTCTGCATATTTGTGTGAAATTTCCTGTGTTCCAGTTTTTTGCCACTGCTCCTTGTCCTATACTACACACTGCTCTCCTGACATCTACTCAACCTGTGATGACATCACAGAAGGCTACTAGATTGGTCAAGAGTTCCCCTTGGTGAATCCATGTTGTCTGCTCCTGATAACCTTCTTATCTCTCAAATGCTTGAAGATGGTATCCAGAATAAGTTGTTCCATCACCCTTATAGGGACAGATGTAAAGCTAATTGGCCTGCCTGAGGTTTCCCTGATCATCCTTCTTGCCCTTTTTGAAAACTGGAGTGGTATTGACTACCCTCCAGTTCTCAAGTACCTCTCCTGTTTCCAAGACCTTTCAAGGATGATAGAGATCAGTTCAGCAGTCACCTTCTCTAGTTCCCTCAGGGACACATGGGTGCATCTTGTTGCAGCCCATAGATTCATGCACATTGATTTTGTCTAGGTAATCCCCGAGCATATCTTGCTTGTCCAAAGTCTTCCACTCCCCAACCTTCCTCTCCTACCTCCAGGGTTTGGGATTCCCAAGAGGCAGTCTTTGTAGTAAAGAGAGAAGAAGGTGTTCAGTATCTCCAACATTTCAGAGTGCTGTTACCAGGGCACCTATCTCATTCAGTAGTGGATCCACATTTTCTCTAGCTTTCCTTTTACTGATGACATACTTAAAAAACCCTTTCTTGTTATCCTTAACTTCCTTTGCCAGCCTTCCTTGTCACATTCCTACAGTGGGAGGACTTGAAGGCCAAGGAAGAGAATAAAAAGAGAACTAGATTAAATATTTCCTGTGTACTATTTGCAGTCCTGAAGTCTTCTCAGTGCCCTAATCTCCTCAAGATTCATTCTTTGGCTTTGTAGAATTCCTTTTTATTATACACATGAATGTAATGTACTGACAAATAAATGTAAGTAGGAAGACCCATGAAATCTACTTTCCAGTGACTTTGTATTCTACATTTGGAATTTTTGCTGTCTGATGAACTATGAGGCTTATCTCATGGTTGGGGAACTTGTAGCAGCTCTCTCCTTGTTCCAGCCCTATCCTTGTGGATTTACTGATATCTGTTACCACTGAGTTTGTGTGGCTGAGCTCACTTGGCAGCTTTTCTGACATCATGAGCACCACTGAGGATCTGTCTCCTGACTGAGCATCTAATAAGATTTTTGGAATTTCATTTATTTGAAGCTCCTACTGCTCTGTCAAATTTGGTTATAATCAGAGACTAGGTTTGTGCAGGGAGAGGGAAGGGGAGGCACTAACACAAAGGAGACTGGTATTGTGCATAGTTGCGCAGATATCATTTTAATAGGAGATTGGAGGGCAGTTGCTAAGTAGCAAATCCTTCCTAGGGAATTTAAAAGTAGTTGTAGCAATGTTCCTTGGGTAGGGCTTGAAAATCTAAATGTTTGGAGCCTGCCTTATGTGCTGCACACAGTTAGCCTGTGTAGGAGTCACAGTAGGATAGCTCATAGTCCTATAGCCCAAGCTATGTCCTCCTTCCCATCTAAAATGATGTAGATCACAGAGAAATGGCTCACTTCTACTCTGAAATGTGCAGAACATTATATTTTTTCTCACATGATCATTTCTGCTAAGAACTGTTGCTTTTTGCTCTTCTCTTTTTTTTCACACATCATTTGACTTTTAGGATTTCATTTTTACTCTTGCTTCTTTTCTCCTTTTTAATTTCTTACATTCCTTTCAACACTTTTGAGATAGATGGGGATTTTCCTGTTGCATCTCTTCAAAGCCATCTAATAAGTGTCAGTCTTGAAGCGAAGAGGATTGAAAGATTCCTCACTTCTCATTCTGTCTGGCTAAAAAAGTAGGAAAAGCTGTGATTTAGATTCATTTCTGAGATTTTCTTTGCTTCTTTTGCTATTAGTGTGTAGAAAAAGTTTTAGTTTCCACTTGAATCTTCCAGGCAGGATTTGCACTGATGTCTCCCATGGGCCTCATTACTCCCTAGCATCCAGACATAACAGGTATACAGTTTGTGAGCAGAAGCTTGGAGATGAACTGGCATAGTCTCTTTTCCACCAGAAGGAGTATGCATTTCTGTGGATGACAGCTTGGTTCCACTCATGCTAAAGAATATTCCATTATTTGCCTGAATATCAGATGTCCCTGTTCACTGCAGGGGAGTTGGGCCAGGTGACCTTTAGAGGTCCTTTCCAACTCAAACAATTCTATGATTCTATGATTATTTCCCTGAAGTTATCCTAAGGAGATAGGCTGAACCCAGTGCCTGGCTCATGTGGTCTTGAGCTTTACATGCCTGTGGGAGTCCCACGTATCCCCTGAAATTCTAAGATTCACAACTTGAGAGAGTTCAGTTTAGTGTCCAGGTTGCAAGTTCACACAACAGAGATCACTTGAGACTGCTCCAGAAGTTAGAACAATTTTTAGAACTCTAAACAACTTCACCTAGAGACTTTGAAAATGGCCTGCTCTCTACCCAATACCCAGTACTAATTCTAGCTGATGATAAACACCAAAGATCCAGATATTGCTTGAAACCAGGAGTCAGGAAGAAAATATATTGCTTAAGATGTACGTATGTGATCTAGTTTAACTCTGGGATGTGCATAAAGAAGCCTACTGTGGGAATAAAATAAAGTGTATTTAGAGCAGAAGCTGTGGAACAGGATAAACAGCATGAAAAAAGGAAGGCTGAGAACCAAGGACACTTACAGATGAAAAGGAAAACAAATTCAAGTAAGCTGTGGGATGGCAGACTCTAATTGGAAGAAGAGTGCATGGCTTGGAACGACTCATGGAGCTGACCTTCAGCAGAGACTTTGCAGAACTAGTACGACATCACAATCAAAATTTACCTCCTCCTGGTTGTGTTTTGCAGAACAGTTAACTGCCAGGAGTGTTTTTAGAGTTGTTTTTCTCAAGGCTCTCTGCCAATGATTGTGTGCTATTTTCTGTATGCCCCTGTCTTAAACACTATAAGAATAAGGCTGTCCGGGTAATAAGGGGAGCATGGTTTAACCATATTGGTGTATGTCGTGACTTTGGCCGTTTCCTCCTCTGACAGCCTACCTCTGGTGCTCCTAGCTTCCTCAATGGGTTGTGGAGAGAAGGGGGACCTTAGAGATCACCCCTAGGAAAGGACTTCCTCCCCTTATCTACCACCTTAATGCTCTTTTTCCCTTCCCTGAATTCCATTACATTGATTTTAGTCCTAGGCTTGCTCCAATTAACCCAGTGTTAGAGGTCCAGACCTTAAATATTTATTCACTTAATGTAGTCAAATGTAACCAATAGCAATTAAAGGCCTGACCTCTAACACTTTACTGAAGCAACTGGTCAAAGTTAGAGGTTCATCATCATCCAAAAAATCCGAGGTAATCAGACTTCTTTCAGCCTTGGCTTCCCTCCCGCCACCCCCTGCCCAAATACTCTGTAAAATAATACCATGGCACTAAATTAGACCTCATTACCTATTGAGTCACTCGATCCAGACCTCCCTTACATAGTAATGAGTACTGATTTATTGTGATCATTATTTGGGCATTACAGGTCACTAAATAACATGCTCTGCCCACACATGTCTTCTGGGCTAATAAATATCCTTATAGGAAATATTTTTGAGTGAACTAGCCTTCAGGTTGGTTCAGTGACTTAAGTCACATTAATTTTCTTAATGCATGTAGCGCTTTGATAGGAAAGCCGCAGGGATGGAGGCAGAAAAGGAGGCACAGAGCAAGCACAGAGCAATACTTAAACACAGCTTCTCTTAAGATAGAGTTCCTGGATGGGAACTTGGGAAGTGGTGCAGGGTGAGTTCAGTGGGAAGGATTAAAAACAACCCTAGAAAAAGTATATTTAAAATCAACCAGCATTCCTAGGGCTTGATCCAACCTTCAGCGAAGTAATGGAAAGATTCTCACTGGGCTAAATAAGATCACATTCAGGTATGTTTGCAAGTCTACATGCATCACTTGTGCACACTCTGTCTCCCTTGTCACTGTAGCTATTGTACAAAACTGAGGAAGACTTAAACTTGGAAGGGGTAAAATGATATTAATTGTTACATTTATCCAGATAAAATCAACACAGGAACTATTCATTTCAGTTAAGATGTGAAGCAAGTCCATAGCTATTTCTGAAAAACATGGTTTTGTATTTCTAGAAGGGACAAAGGAAGATTAAAAGAGAGAGGAAGAAAAAAGATTCACGATTCAAGAAAGATAAAGCGGAAAAGAATTAAAACCTCACTCTGTTAGCTGTCACACATGTTTTATTGGCTTACTCCTAGCAAATCTTATAATACATTTTCATTATTTATAGAAATAATTATAGATTAGTTTGCCATAAAGAAATTGGGCTGGACTGTTTTAAAAATTACAGAAATTAGATGAAATCAAGCTCTTTGAATTATCCATGAGCATTGGGTTAATATAATCAATACTTCAGCCATTACAGGTTGATGTTACATCTCGAGACAATTTTCTAACTTAATAAGATTAGAAATAATAAACTGGTATTATTTCTTTGCGAACTGGGGCCTCTGACCTAGTAATTTAATGGCTTCATTATTATAGCCATGGAATGCAGAAAGACCAGCATGCTCCCTATTATCGCAACTGTGCTTTATCCAAATCATGAGACTTTAAAAAAAACCACCCCAAAATAAAAAAAAAATAAAAAAGCAAAACTCAGTACCAATTTCAAAGGACTATGACAGAAATTTTTTACTGGACATGGTATGATATACCAAATCATGTCTGTGATTTTATTTGTTGTCCATTACATTGCAATAATATAATATGTATACTTACACATTTTAAAAAATAATGAAGAAAAAGCTTCCTTTATGTATTTTTGGAAATGCAGTACTGGGCAGAGCTTCCAGTGCTTTGTGATCCTGCTGTTTTTTAGTGGTTGTGGCTGAGCCATTTTTACTTTGCAATAGGGAAGGGAAAATAGGAAGGGAAAATAGTATTTTGGTCACAAAAATATGGGTCCAAGTCTGGCTTTTCCATAGACTTCTTCACTTCCATGGTTGAACACAAGCCCTATGAAGGTTAAGATGAATAGCTTGCATGGTGCCAAGGTATCCAGGATTTCACTTCTCCATCAATTTCTGGTCTGGAAAGTGGGAACTCGATAGGGAATTTCCTTTCTCCTGCTATGTGCCTGTTTTGTCAGTTCATGTATCGACAAGCAGAATGAAGGTTTCCATTTGCCACATGCAGCTCTGAGCAGCACTGTTGCCCTGCTGGGGTGAGAATAACATCTGTGGCAAGTCTCATAGAGGAAGGCATGGAGCAAATGTATCTACAGGGTCATTTATCTTTCCATTTTGGAACTTAGATGAAAACACTGATAATTCAGCATCTGATTGGGAATGTGCGGGACACCCGTGCCTGCATATGCGACAAGACACTCTTAAGTCCTAACTTCTGGTAGACAGACCTGCTCTGTTCTACATCTGCAGTGCAGAGATGCAGAGAAATAGCATTTATTTTGCTCATTGTCTTTGCTCTACACCACTTGTAACACACAGCATCTCTGAAAAGTAAAAAGGTTTATTCAGAAGGATGCTAATTCAGTTCTCTCTACCTGTAAGAGACCCCCATGTGGTCACTTCCAAATCTCTGGGCTAAGATCATTCATACACACACATCTGTTATAGTAAATGCTTTCAGTAAGCTTTAAAGGAAACATAATCCAGGATGATAAAACATCAAGGAAAATAGGAGACTCAGCCAAATGCTCACCCCTCTGAACCTCTCTGCTTAAGAGATGCCTGCTGTCAGATGCACTTGCATTTCTAAGTCTCTGCATCCATCTTTAATTGGCAGTGCTGCAAGATCAAGAATGTGGGAATGAGGACAGACTAATGCTGTGCTTTCAGCACCATTTAAGGATGAGAGAGACATCTCTAAATCTCTCTTCAGAAGCAAATGTAAAGAGAGTTATGACAAAGTTACCTGTCTTTCAGAATTAAGTCTGCAAATTTTTAATATTGCATACTGAAGCCATCTGATTTGGGCTCAGTTATAACCTTAGCAACATTAGTCACAGAATGGCATACAGAAAAAGGCAGTGTGGGTCAGTAGGAGTGGTGGTATGAGGTACCTGGTGAGATACCTGGTGAGACTCAGCCATGTAAACACATGGTTGGGCTGTTAAAAGAGTAAAAAGTATTTTTCTGTCACAAGAAAAGCGCTCTTTAATGGTGAAATACTTTTTTTTTCTTTTTTTTTTCTTTTCATTAGTCATGAAATAATAGAATATACAATGGCTGCTCTGAAAGTAATGCCTTCTGTTTTATTATGTTGGCCCACAACTTCAGAGGTAGATGTTGGTGGTATGTCAGTAGAGGCTAAACCTTCCTGACAGTATTCAGTCCCTTCCTGTTGCTGTGCAACAGACAGCAGCAGGAGGGTAGTCTGATGGAATGGTGTCTTGCATGGAAATGAATATGAAGCAAAGATATACCACTGAATGAGAAAAAAATTGCATCCATTGACATTCATCGATGCCTGCTGAATGTTTATGGCAACAAAATAGTGGGTGTGAGCATGCTGAGGTGGTGGGTGGTGAATTTCAGCAGTGGTGACAGTGGTAGTGAGTCACCTCTGCTAGTGCAGATCTTTATGAGTGCAGCATGCAGATTCTTAGTCATTGCTGGAGAAAATGCATAGCTAATGGTGATGACTACACTGAAAATAGTGTTTTGTACCTGAAAACTTGTTCTATCAAATAGGATTATTATGCTCTTCATATCTGTTTTGTTTTCTGGAAAATAAATAGGAGGCATTACTTGAAAGAACTTACATACATATGTATAAATACATTTATATATATATTTACTTTCAGCATGAAATTAACCCTGAGATAGGAGGCATTTATACAACCTGTGATACCACTGCAGGCTCTGTGGAAGTACTATTGTCTGTCTCCTACAAATATGATGGCATTTTTTACGGCACAATAGATCTCCAGCTACCCTGGATCCATAACCTGCGCCTGTGTAGAAACACAGCATTTGAATAAAAGCTGGAGACACTGAGAGCCCACAGCACTGATGGGTGTTCTGCCCACGACGTGTGCTGAAGGCAGCACCTCCAGTGCCCCCTCCCTGGGTAACCGCCACCAGTCTCTGGTTAATGTCTCTGAAACAGCCTGTTAAGACTGTTACTACAAATTAGAGTCTGGATCATTCTGCAATGAAAATAGACTTCTTTCATCTTCCAGATGGCTGTCTGATTGGGAACTGGGCAGGATCACATTTCAGTTTGTGACTTAATGATTCAGGACAATATTTACGGTTATTACCTGACAGAGGGCAGTGAGGAAAATTAAAGCACAGCCCCATGCTTCATTTATGACAAAAAACAAATTTGTGACAGTTCCATATATTAGAGGTGGCATCTTTTGCTCAGGGCAAGGTCCAAATGCAGCTCCGTGTCAGGAGCCAGGCCGGATGACTTCGCCATTGCATGGTAATGTATGTGCCATCGTGATGTATGTGCCATCATGGCAACAAGCTGGCATTCCCCTTCAAGGAGGTCTTTGCAGACGATGCAGAGATGAGTGAGAGCTTTCAGAGGGGAAAAATTACATAATTATCCAGTGGATTTGTCGGATGGTGGCACTTGTCTGAAGTATTATTCTTCGGGGCGTATTTTTGACATAATTATTACCACAGGGTAATCCCTTCTGGAGAAAACATGGAGTAATTATGTGCGCCAGTTTGCAGATAGGATTCTGCATGTGATTCTCCCTGCAAACGACATTCCTCATGATACCAGCTGGAGGGGATGGAGTGTCTTTTAAAGCAATGGGCAACAGCATTAAGTTAAATCAAACCCAACCCTGCTGACTCTTTCCTGAAGGAAAGAAATTTATTAGTGTTCCTTTCCTGGTTAATCCTTTGCTTTGCATATGGAACAGACTGGTACATTACTTTTTTTTTTCTTTTTATTGTGAGCTGCTAAAAAAATAAATAGTCCTTATGAAAGTGACTGCAACACACAGCTTTGGGCTTCCTATAAATTGGCTTCAGTCTGCAGGATTTCTTAATAAAACAAATAGTTCTGAGAGATGAGAGGTAGCTGTTGGTGAAAAGAAAAAAAGAAGTGGGAAAATGGCTGTACTAGCCATTGCTTCAGCTTTTTTTATCCCTAAGCTAAAATAAGCTTTTTGAATTTGCAGATAGCATTAGGAGGAATGTCATTTCAATTACAAGAGTAGCTTATTTTAATGGAGGATATTCTGTTCACATCTGTTAAGTATTACCCCAAATCAATCTAAATATTTATTATTTCAAAAACATCTTCCCAGGGGAGCGATGGTTCTTAGTTATCACTGAGCTGGACCTCTCTCCCTGTTTTCTCCCTCCACCAGTGCCCAGCAGCACCTGGCACACACTGGGTGTGTGCCCCATTCCCCAGGCTGGTCCCAGTCCCTGCAGCCAATCATTGGGCCACAGGGCAAAGCTGTGCCTCAGTTATTGCTGTGAGCTCAGTGTTAGATACTGAGATTTTCAGTGCTGCTCCAGGGAGAGAAATCCATGGAGTGTGAGGCATTTGACTCCCCCTGCGTAGCAGTGAAATATGCAATCCTATTACATGGACTGCCCAGGGAGGCTGGGTGCTTGCTTTCTTGCTGTGTTTTGGAGGGAGATACTTATATAACAACATGTTTTTTTTGTTTAGTAGGAACTATATTTTTATCCCACTAAAAATGACATAGTTGGAGCGCCGAGATAATGAGGATGATTTATCTGTTTCCCTGAGTTTCTAGCCCTGTCTGGGGCCAGGAGGTGGATGCACCCAGCATGCTTGGCTTTTATCTCATTTCAGCTATCTCTGACCTAGCTCAGGCTGGTGGCATGAGGCCATGGCTGAAACTTCCAGCTCCAGTCGATATTTGCAAGAGCCCCATGAAAGGCTCACGCTGGGACCTTCCTGGCCTCAAACTTTTCTCACATAGGCACAATGCTTGGTGGCCTGGTGGCAGGGCTGGCCTTCACCACCCCTTCACACCTGCTTTTGACTCCTTACACACCCAGCGAGGACCAGGCTGGACTCAGCAGTGTCACACACCTCATTCTTTCTGGACCCAGCATCCTACAGTACTCCAACATTTTAACACTTTCTTAATTATGTAGTGGTGAGCACTTCTCTGAAAATGGGGCTGTACTATACAATTAAAGGACAGAAGTATTAACTATCTGATGTTGTCAGTATCTGTAGATCAATGTGAAATTACACTGGCAACAGGAGACTGTTGTCTGAAAAATCCATTTTCTTGTCATTTTTATGGCACTCTTAGATAATAAAATCAAGAGAAAGATGACTAGAATAACAATAGTATCTCTTCCTGGGTGAAAAGAGAGGGGGAGGAGGAGGGGTGCAGAGACGGATGTATGAAATCTCTTATCCAAGTGAATAATCTACATACATTTGCATTTGCATGTAATCATTGATATAAAATGTTGTCTTTGTTAACAGTAGGAGCTAGAGATATATGTTACCCACCCATATCTGGTTTAGCTGCCTACTGTAAAGTAAGAACTGGTGGCTCTTAAACCCATCAGGCAACCTTATTTCTCTTCATTTGACTGTATTATTTCAAGTGCTTGAAGATTTACTAAGGAGTGGTTTACAATGAGAATCAAATACTCAGATCCAGGGAAGAACAAGCCCAAATTCAGTATCACCTGGATAAATAAGGAATGGAATACCACATGCTGAAACAGAAGATAGGATGATGTTAAGAACAAATGGAGAAATATTACTGGGTCATGTTCTGTGCAGTCCTGATATGGTTCAGCATTTACCCAATCTGACTCTCAATGGACAGCTCACAACGTATTAAATTTCACATTGCTCTGCCATTGGTGAGGAACCCAAAGGCACCTGATAGTATCACACTTCGCTCCTTGCAAGATATTAGCATAGTTGTTAGTAACCCATATAACTACTTTATCTTTTATAAAAACATATATATTGTGGATATTTACTATGATTTCACCAATAAAAAATTGCCATTAAAATGCACCGTTCAACTTGATGTTTCACTGATTGTTTTGATAACAAACAAACAAACAAACAAATACCAAATACCTCATCATCTAGCTCTTTCTTTCAAAATATCAAGCTTTTACAAATGAGCAGTGCAGCCAGTCCTGTAAATTCTACTTCTCTTCCCATAAGGCTTTTTGCATTACTAAGCCAACTGGTTTGATGCTCTAATGAGCCAGATATTCCCTAGCGTTTCAATGTGACTTTTTTTTTTTAATTAAAAAGAAAAAAAAATTACTTGAATGTGAGTTTCCAAACAGCTATACAACATTTCAAAATGACTGTGGTAATGAGGTGTCTGCAAGAGTCAATCAGGGCAGACGACTCTCAGAGAAAAGCTCGATGCCTTTCAGATTTTCAAAGAAAAATAAACTAGTGACAAAAGAATAGCAGCTGCGAGTGCACGAAGGAAATTAGTTATAGCAGACTTGTAATTAAGCATTGGAAACTGATCAAAAACATTAGTCCTGTTAGTTCATACCGTGGCTTCTTTCTACTACAAAATCAATTACACAAAAAATAAACTACACACGCTCTGAAGTTTACACACATGAATGTGTCCTCTCCAGTACTTGGCCTGCAAAGGCTGTGCAAGTATGTTTGTTTTCTCAATAAAATACTCAGAGCACAGAGCAAGGAAAAAGTGAGATGGAAAGGGGAACAGAAAAACTGGGAGAGGGTTGGCAGAATAATTGACTCTATCAGGACCACACTTTCCTAAGAAAACAATATTTGTGCAGTGAGATAAGCAACTAGGGTTTTCTCTCAGTGTGTGCATTTTTCCATTTTCCTTTGCTGAGAGCTTTGAGTAAACAGGACAAATTGCCATTAAATGATAGAAATCATTTAACAATAATGAAGCAAAAGAATGCCAGAAAATGTGGAAATTTGAGGGAAATGTATACATAGGAATAGTCGGGCAAAAGATTGTCTTTTGAAAATCACATGCTATTCCCATTAACTGTAACTTGAGAAGGATGGATGAATAAAATAGGCCTATTTGAGCTTTCTTAGAAGATTCAGGCCTGGTTTAGCACATGTTTTATACCAACAGAGCTGTTTCAGTTAAGAAAACAAAAATAAACCCCAGCAGGTTGCAGACACCCGCTCCTTTTAGGCATGAGCCTGTGTCCCCACTTCCGCACTGCTCCCGTTCCTACTCCATGGGACATCCTCTGCATGGAGCCCACTGGCAGGGCAGCCAACACTGCTGGGACAGGGCCTTGCTCAGCTTGGCTTTGTCATTGGGAGGTTAAGACGATATGTGATCAAAGAAGGCAGAAGTAGGGCAACACATTTCAAGCAGGTCAGCAGAAGAAGATGCTCTGCAGAAAAAGATTAGCTGGAAAGATGTGCCTGAGTAGCAGGCAGGTACTTTGGAAGCCCCCAGATTTGATGTGTGACATTTCAAAGTGGTCAAGCACCTAGATGTGTTACTGCGGGTCTGCTTTGATTTGTGGACCTCCTCCATTTTTCCAGCACACACAAACACCACAGCTGCACAGCTCACAGGGACTCACCTCTGCAATCTGCCTTTGCTGGCTCTGGCATCAGCAGCCACATCCCATGAGGTCTGCATGGGTTGTGGTGGGACACAAGTGTCTGAAACCTTTCCCCTGGTGTTAAGTGTCCTGAGCAGAGGAATTGCAAACCACCAATTCCGCTTAAGTCAGCACCTCTGAAACTCAAGCCATAATTAAGGGCCTCAATGTGAATATAAAAAAAAACACAACAGCTTTAGGATCTTCGCTTTATAACTCTTGGCATGAGATCCTGAGACAAAAAGCAGAGCAGAAGCAAACAGCATTATTGCTGTTGCTGTGCCATGTGCACCAGCAAAATATATCAGTATGTGAATACACAGAATGAGAGGCAGGAGACGGAGATGATGTGCTTTTAATATCTTCTAAGCACCAGAAAATCTTTCATGAGCAGGAACAAGACAGAGTTCATGAAAAGGTAAACCCCAGAATAAATTATGAAGCTCATTCCATTAGAGGTATGTATTAAATACCATATGGAGGTAAAGGGCTGACTGTTTTTTCCTTAGGTAGTGTGAGACCTCTTCCTTCTACTTTACACTGATGCAAAAGACGTCTGCTTGAAAACCATCATGTTTTTTTTTTTTTTTTTAATTATTATTTTAAAATTTAATGTGTATGAAACAGAGTTGTGGGGCTAGATTCAGTGCTGCAGTTACCTCAGTGATGCCAGCACAGTTTACACGCCAAATAACTTGTCTCATGATTTCTATTAGTGTGTACACCTGCACTGTACTTAGCTCTTAGCACACCATGAAGGGTGTACAGTGGATGCACACTAACCCAAACACCTGGGACTTTATCACCATGTGGCTAAGCAAAAAATGTTCTATTACAACATGACCATTGTTAATGTGTGTACACATCTTTCTACTTTTTCCTTGAAAGTGAATATGTAGGGTAGATACAGAACAAAAAAAATTGCATTTTTGAACTTATGCTATTATGTTCAAACTTTTGTAAACTTAGAAGAACTGGGATGTTGAGTGATGGCTTGAGTTGGGACTTGGTGATGAGAGTGGGAGGTAAAGATGGGGCAGAAAGATGGAAAATAGAGTGTAAACACTAGGAAATCAGAGTACAATTTTGCCTTTTTCATTAAACCTCTAACTTCTCTATGAAGGGCTATTTGTAATGTAATGGTCAATTCATAGAACTGTTTGAGTTGAAAGGGACTCTTAAAGTCTATGTGGACCAGCTCCAGTAACAAACAGGGACACCTACAGCCAAATGAAATTGCTCAGAGCCCCATCCAGCCTGACCTTGAGTGTCTCCAGGGATGGGACTTCATTGCAGAAGCTGACCAGTGCATCAGTTATCTTTTACACACAGCTCTTTCATGATTCTTGATAATCATATAGCAATGTTAACTGGGCACTGGGAGTGCACACATCAGCATTTAGGCTCTGTGGTGTTTGGCCACCCTTTCTGCAGTGGATTCAATATGGGCCTAACCTGGAGATTGCCACCTTATGCCCTACATGTAGCAAATCCCAAAGGAGCTCCTGGGAGCGATGCCCCACTGAGGGCTTCACCCAGTTGCAGGCATGTTTTATGTCTGCCAAATTTCCCTCACTCCTTCCAACCCCATGCTCTGTGCAATATCACAGAAGTCATGAAAGGTCAAGAAAACTTTCCCAAATCATGTGGAAGCAAAGAATTTGGAGGGAGCCAGATGGAAGAAGAGGTCCACTGATTTATTACGGTCTGTTGGGCAGATAAGAGCATGTGAGAGATAAGGTGAGGGAAATCTCTTAACCCCTTATCTGCCTTTTGGCACCAAACATATTTCAAGGTAGATAGGTGGCCTCTAAAAAGTTAAGTTTTTGTCAACAGCTGACATACCCTACACAATCTTCCCACATGTCTCCATGCTCTCTTTGTCTAGCAATAGGAAACAACTGTTGCTACAGGGAGGTAAATGGTGGTGTTAATCACTCAGAGATCATTCCATAGAGCAAAAGCACTGTTATGATTTATTATCACTGGTCAGAAATTTGCACCTTGATAATAGCAATCACAATCCAAAGTCCCAGGTAAGCATGCAAGCGCTTTTGGTGTAGGCAAGTGTGTATGTGATCTTTTATGTGTGCGAGGATACCTTGTAGCTCTAAACACTTGGAAAGCATATCTAGTAATTTACTTTATTTTCTGTGTTTATAAACACACGTCCATTATTTGAGGTTTCCATTTTGGGGAGAATTTATAATGATAGTGCATCTGTGGGAGATCTGGGGCTTTTCTTTCTTTCTTTCTTTCTCTTTTTTCTTTCTTTCTTTTTTTTTTCTTTCTTTCTTTCTTCTTTCTTTCTTTCTTTCTTTCGTTCTTTCTTTCTTTCTTTCTTTCTTTCTTTCTCTTCTTTCTTTCTTTCTTTTTTCTTTCTTCTTCTTTCTTTCTTTCTTTCTTTCTTTCTTTTCTTTCTTTCTTTCTTTCTTTCTTTCTTTCTTTCTTTCTTTCTTTCTTTCTTTCTTTCTTTCTTTCTTTCTTTCTTTCCTCTTTCTTCTTCTCTTTCTTTCTTTCTTTCTTCTCCTTTCTTTCTTTCTTTCTTTCTTTCTTTCCTTTCTTTCTTTCTTTCTTTCTTTCTTTCTTTCTTTCTTTCTTTCTTTCTTTCTTTCTTTCTTTCCTTTCTTTCTTTCTTTCTTTTCTCTCTTTCTCTCTTTCTCTCTTTCTCTCTTTCTCATCCTTCTCTCTCTTTCTCCTCTTTCTCTCTTTCTTTCTCTCTTTCTCTCTTTCTCTTTCTCTTTTTCTTTCTTTCTTAATTTCCTCCCTCCCTCCCTCCCTCCCTCCCTCCCTCCCTCCCTCCCTCCCCTCCCTCCCTCCCTCCCTCCCCTCCCTCCCTCCCTCCCTTCCTTCCTTCCTTCCTTCCTTCCTTCCTTCCTTCCTTCCTTCCTTCCTTCCTTCCTTCCTTCCTTCCTTCCCTTCCTTCCTTCCTTCCTTCCTTCCTTCCTTCCTTCCTTCCTTCCTTCCTTCCTTCCTTCCTTCCTTCCTTCCTTCCTTCCTTCCTTCCTTCCTTCCTTCCTTCCTTCCTTCCTTCCTTCCTTCCTTCCTTCCTTCCTTCCTTCCTTCCTTCCTTCCTTCCTTCCTTCCTTCCTTCCTTCCCTTCCTTCCTTCCTTCCTTCCTTCCTTCCTTCCTTCCTTCCTTCCTTCCTTCCTTCCTTCCTTCCTTCCTTCCTTCCTTCCTTCCTTCCTTCCTTCCTTCCTTCCTTCCTTCCTCCTTCCCTTCCTTCCTTCCTTCCTTCCTTCCTTCCTTCCTTCCTTCCTTCCTTCCTTCCTTCCTTCCTTCCTTCCTTCCTTCCTTCCTTCCTTCCTTCCTTCCTTCCTTCCTTCCTTCCTTCCTTCCTTCCTTCCTTCCTTCCTTCCTTCCTTCCTTCCTTCCTTCCTTCCTTCCTTCCTTCCTTCCTTCCTTCCTTCCTTCCTTCCTCCTTCCTTCCTTCCTTCTTCCTTCCTTCCTTCCTTCCTTCCTTCCTTCCTTCCTTCCTTCCTTCCTTCCTTCTTCCTTCCTTCCTTCCCCTTCCTTCCTTCCTTCCTTCCTTCCTTCCTTCATTTTAAAAAGACATAGTGCTTTTAGGGTTTCAAGAAGTCATTGCAGCAGAAATACTAACCAGGTTGAACCTGCCAGAGGCATCACACAGTGAGCAAGGATGTGAATTGTAGATTTTGCTGCCTGATAACCTCATGGAAATTCCCTCCGTAGATGTATTTATGGTGACAGATTAAGCCAGACTCCAAGCAGACTGCGCTCCATAGGTCTAAGAAGGAATTTCTAGCTTATTGAGATTTCTTTTTCTTTTGGCTATCACATTTCAGTCACACTTTCACTCATGATAAGCAATTGATTCCTTCCTTGGGGAGCATGGGGAGAGATTTCCTGCCTTGCATTTTTGGAAGTACAGATAAATGGCCAGACTTTAAGCTCCTTAAAGGAGCCTTCCTTGAAATTTCTTGAGGCATGATGTACGTATGATCCTCACTTGTTACCGCCACTGTTCCTTTGGTGTTGGAAATACGATGTATTTTTTCAGTTTCTTGCAATTTTCTTTTGTCTCATATCTGTGATGGGTGTAAGGGCTTCCTGCTTCCCACTGAGTCCCATCAACATCAGCTTGGAGAAGGGTCCAGACTTGTGATGCTGCAAGCAATGGTTCGTGGAAGTGTGATGGGGGAAGAAGTGGTGAGGCGAGACTGTAAGTGCTGCTGTGTACATTCCTGTTCTCAGCCAGAGTAAAGATAGCGCAGTGTGTTTTTGAGAGCCAGCTTGCAGAAGACCACCGGTAAAGTGTGAAATCACTGCCAACAAGCAAGAAATTCATCTCTTTCCTTTTTTTTTTAACCTCTCCTTCTTTTTCCTATTTCATCTTGGAAAGAGGAAAGTATGACTGTTTTAAGAGTTACTTTGCAAAGGCAGAATGTGCTGAAATGCAAAGCAAGGAACCCCTCTGAGAAGAGATATCGGTCTTATATTGAGTTGCCAGTTGAGATTATCTGGAGTGGATATCCTGAGAGACCAGCAGGAATTTTTTTCCACTAAAGACTGATGGAAGCTTCCCATTCAAATGTTTTAAAAGCTGTGGAGAATTAAAAATAGAAAGCCCCGCTTTAGGGGGAGAGAATCCTTTGGGGGGTACTTTGTTTGCTTTGGTTTATATCTCCCTGGGTTGGAATGCAGTAAAAAACTGAAGAAATTAGAGTCTTGCAAAGAAATGTAACCTCATACAAAACCAAAGGGCAAGGAGCTCGGTTTGTGTTCTGGTTTTATAATCAGTTCTGTTTATAGTAGGAAAGAAATATCCCCTTCTTGAATTCAGTGCATGCAGCTTTTCTTAGCTGTTCCCTCTTTAGGTAAACATTAAAGGAAATACGCCTTCAATAATTTATTATTAAGACAGCGACTAATGGTAAATGCAGGTGTATACCACGAGCATGGTGCTGTTTATACGCCAACATACATACGAGAGTGGAAGTTTTCTCATGGAGTTTTTTTCCTGATAGCATTCATGCAAGTAAAGCTGCACAGGAATGGCACTCAATGGAGGGGAGAAACACAGGAGGTGGTTCAAACCTTGAGCTGTCTCCTTGCGCTAGACTCTTTCCTCCAGAGATTTTATCTGTCTCCTTGGAAGTAAGATTTCATGGTAGTATGGCTTTTAATTGTATTGGACTGAAATATATTTCATATTTATTTTCTGCTTATGCTATCTGTAATTCATTCTGGCCACAGCCTGCAGGTAGTGAGCAGTAAGCTAGAGGCCTGTAAAACACCTATCCTCAGCTCTGGCATGTTCACCCCATATTTGAGATAGTATTTCCCATATTTTAAATTCAGAAGTAATAAGGACATGCTTGATTTTTCCTTCCCTTCTGGGTTTAATTCTCTCATGCCACGAGAGTTTTGAGAGGCTGGGTAGGTATTTTCCAAGCATCTGTGGGCTGATATTCTAGTCTCTGGGGGCAGATTATGCTACCATGAAGACAAAATTTGTAGTTGCACCTCAGAAACCACATCTTCCATCTTGAAACCCAGTGTAACAAACTGCAGACAGACAGAGGTATGGCAAAACTACCTCTGCATTTGAGACTTTTTCCTGGCATCACAAAAAAAAAAAAAAAAAAAAAAAAAAAAAGGTTGTAGTGAGTGTCTCTCTTCACAGCTTTTCCAAACAGGAGGTCCAAGAATCCTGGGGCATGTGTGTTGTGACACTTTGTGAATCATAAAGCAGAGCCCAAGATGCAGAGCTGTGGCACTGCCATTTAGAGTGCCCGTGAGGACCCCACTGGCTACACAAAATATGGAGGGCACCAGAGACCACCAAGCCCTGATCCACAATGCCTGGATTTCACATTCTGAATCTCAAATGTGCAGATGGCTCTTACAGATCATCAACCAAACCTGAATTAAAAAGGGAGATGGGATTCACACCACACTGCTTAATGTATGCAGGCAACGCGTTTCAGCTCAAACGTTAAAGAAGAAGAGCTTTAGATACAGACACCCACTACAATAGCAAATTACTCACACCTGCTTATCGTATGTGTGTCTCTGAAGAGGCAACATGCTGTATAATTGCTAGGCATCATCACAATTAATCATTTTCTGCACAGAAACTGAAATATGGTGAATTTATTGGTTGCTAGTGAATATTATCACCTGATACAGACACCACTCACCTCTCTTTGTCTGTTATGCCAACAAAGAGAAATGCATGATGCTGCCACCTCTTTTTCCTCTTCTGGTATATGAGGAGCCTGCATCTTTGTTTCTGCGCTCTCAGGATGTTCTCCTCTTCCTCAGTATCACTCTGGACTGGATTCTGTCCTGGCTCAACTCACTAACACAGTCAATCTGAGCTCAGTGAGAGAGAGGGTGCTCTTTATTTTGTCTTCTTTTAATGTCCAAGAGAAAATACATACTTTAGCTTTATCTGGTATTTTTCTCAACAGCAAAGCAGACTGCTAAGCTATTTGCTTATGCACGCTGCCATTTGGTGACCCCTCTCAGTAAGCAGAACGTGCTATCCCGAGTCCTTGGTAAAGGAACTCTCTCTTCAGGTATTAAATGCTTTCTAGACACTATTAATACCAGAACATTCACAACAGCTTCTTGCAGTGACAACGTGTGAAATCACTAGTATATGTTGGCCTACATGTAATCAAGACTAGCCTACATATGGCTCAAGACTGTATTTTGTTTTTCTCATATTCATCTCGCTCTTTTTACACAGTCTAAGTAGAATTATTCCCAGAAGTTAGAGAATCAGGTCCCATCTGTATGATACATAATTTATAAAATATATTGGTGTGTGTATATATATATATATATATATGAAATAATATTTAAATAAGTTGACAAAATAAAAGTAATAACTTTATGGTTGATCAAATCAAGTTCTCTCTATCAGTTTGACTAGTCAAAGAAAACTTTCCTGTCATCTGAAAGCATTTGTAGTGTTTTCTAAGAGGAGTAACCATATCACCCATGGACCGGCATTATTTTAGCTACACTGATAAAGTTACAGCACCAGTATTTTTATGAATGAGCTTGACAACATAAATCCTGTTAAACAACACCTGGCAGACTGGTTAGCATTTAGAAAAATGATCATTGGTTTACCATTTTACTCTCATGTTCAGATTTTCCTGCTCTTTCACCATGCTGTGCCCCTCAGTCCCACTGTGCTCCAGATTCTGACCCATGTGTATGTCACTTGCCAGTGTCTAGCTGAGGGCTGCAAATGACCATCACAGACAGGCAAAAAGAATGATAATGACATGTTATTTTTTATCAGTTGTGCTTACAAGGCAGTATCAGCAACTCTGGTTTACACTAGGAAAGCTTTGCCAGCAAAAGCAGCAAAGCCCCCTGTGGAAATACAGCTTATACTGGCAAAGGGAGTTTTTCTGCTTGCATATTTAGACCACCTCTTGGGATGACTTAATTTATACTGGCAAAAGGCAGCCTTTTGCTGGTTTCATTGTTTACAAAAGTTTGTTTGGTCTCTCTCTTTCTTTTTTTCCCCCTCTTTCTCTCATTTTTTTCCTTCTTTCCTTTATTCCTTCTTTCTTTCTTCTTTCTTTCCTTCTTTCTTCCTTCTTTCTTTCCTTCTTTCTTCCCTTTTTTTTCTTTCGTTCTTTCTTTCTTTCACCAGCATAGCTACATCAGGTAGGAGTTGGAGGCTTTGCTCTTGTGTCCGAAAAGGCAAAAGGTTTCATTATAAGCTTGAACTTACTGATAGAACTTCGGCTTCTGTGGTGTGAGGAAAAATAGGCAACATATTCTCAGATTTCCTACAGTTTTTAAAATAACTTTAGCATGCAAAAAGCCAGATCCTGTCTGGATTTCTGGAAGATTACCCACTGCTAATTAGATGAATTTAGTCTTTGGACAAAACACACACATTCTCAAGAGCTAGTTCTTAGTCTCAGAAGCACATGAGTTTCCAAAATGTAGAACTAGAAATCCTTCCCAAATTTAAGGCAGGAAACCCAGAGGCAGACATGCTACCACAGCCATCTGCCAGGGAACAGGCAGGAGATCGCCACTGGATTCAAAGCAATTTATTCTCACTGTCCTTTTCCTGTGGAGCTCAGTGAAACGTAGGCAGATAATAAGAAGGATTTCTGTTGCACAGAATAACCTTGGAATGTGACTTCTCACACTATTGTGCTACCTGGTACGTGAGAGTCTCTTAAAGACTAAAGGCTTATTCATTTCCTCTGTCATCTCTCTACCTGCTTCCCCCATCCTTCTGTCATTCTGCATCACCTGCGAAGGTGTAGAAAATTGCCTTTCCTTCCCACCAACAGGGCAGGAGCAGCAAACAGGTCAGCCTATAAAGCTGGAGAAATCTCCACAGATGACAAGTTGTTGGAAGCTCAATAGGTTTTATTGAGATAATTAGCAAACTCATTATTCTCCTGATCAGCAGAAGTACATAGAAGAAAAGGAATCCTAGAAAACCTTTCTTCCTTTAAGTAGACCTTATTCCTATCTTCACAGAGGGATTTATCACAGCAAGGCAGTATCTAAGGAACAACTGTACATCCTCAGCTCAAGTAGTACAAGGACATGTGAAATATCCCAAACCCTAATGGAACTATATGTTTGAAGACTATCACTTAGCTGGCAGTGTATCTTGAAATGGCTTTTCCATATTTTCTAACCTGTGGTGAGGGGATACATTGAGGTCCAAAGAAAAAGAAGAGCAATGCACTGCAGGGAGTAGTGTACACTGCTAGCTTTAATGTGCTTAGCAGTGCTCTCTGCACTGAGAACTGAGATGAAAATTGAACATCTTTTCCTTTCAGAAAAGGGTGACTACTCTTAAGAAGTCCTATGCCTACAAGATTTTTTGTGAAAGTGCTATTTGGGTGGGAACTGCACTAACCATTCAGCAGTAAAGGGAGTCATGTTTTATGACCAGCACTCTTTCGCAGACATCACCTACAATTCCACTGTGAGTTCAGGTATCCCAAGGGACCAGAACCACCCCAATCTCTAGGAATGGGATGTTATAATGAGAACAGCCTAGCCACCCGGAAAAATCCTCTTGTGCCTGCTCATATGATGTGCAGGATTGAGAACAAACTGACTTGCTCACTGAAAATGTATAGAAAGTATAAGTACAAAATAGAAAACGTTAAGATGGGAGAAGGATGGACTTGGTGCTGAGAGAATTCTCTCCTGTCTTTGCTGAGATATATGGATGCAAGCGTACTGCTACAAGTCAAATGAGCTGGCATATTCCATCCCATTACTAGGCCCTGGGTTTTGATATTTATAAGGAAAGAGGCTTTGTTCCATTCTACAACACTGCAAGAGAAACAACATAGCAAACAGCATATTTGCTTCAAAGAGGCAATATTCAACATTTTTATGCTGTGGATAGTATTTCACTGTAAACATGTCAGTGTAGATGGATAAGTGGGGACAGTTTTCCAAACAAAGCAGTTCCAGAGTGTAGCTCAGTTAGACCACAGAGCTGTACTGTATATTTGTATATCTGTCTATGTAGCTGTACTATATATCTGTATATGTATATATACAATATGCACATGTACACACACTCAAGCGAGCATGCATATACATGTATGTGAATATAAAATACTCCTTCTCTTGCTCACTCATACCCAAGAAACATGGGGATGAGCTGTTTTGTGGCAGGAAGAGTCAAACCCGGTTGAATATCATGGCTTCCTTTCTGCTGATGTTTCAAGCTGACATCAAGAGACTTTGTACGACCATGATAATCAAACTACTGATTGACATTGCTGTTCACTTGTTTGTCTCACATTCAAATTCTAGATGGTGAAATTGTCAGATCTGGGCCACCTAAATTTACTGGCTTTGATTCCGTCAGTACATTTAAGCCCTCATATTACTCGCCTATGATGATCAATATGAAACATTAATGTGGGAGCCTAATGCATTAATGCAGCTCTTTCCCTTCCTGTTTACCTACTGAAATAACCTCTATAGCTTAAACAAAATTTTGTGCTGTTCTGAGAACTTATTTTGGTTTTGTCTTTTTTTTTAATATAGGATAGTACTGCTCATTGACTTCAGTTGTTAAGGCCGTTAGTGATGTACAAGGTACATCACACCTTTGGGCCTCATTTTCCTAACTTGCTCAGGTAAGATGATATTTTCTTGCTTTTACTACTACAAAGACTGTTTCTGGATTCTCATCCTAAGTATTCAAGTGAGTGTCATGCTCTTTCCAGCACAGGTTAGCTGCCAGAATGAGCTCCTCAAAAGAAATTTAATTAAAGCTGTCATCTCCAGTCATATTGTAAATTACCCATTTGTATGTGGCAAGAGGAAGTGCTTTCACAAGTGTCTGCTGCGTGGTTCTTAGTAAAGGATCAGCAAAGTCTGGCAACTATCTACTTAAATGTAATTTTAATGTAACTATCTACTGCAATGAAAATCCTTAAAATAATATCATGATAATGGCTCAAAACAGTTAAACACTATTGAAAGCTGCAGGATTTAGGATCATTACCATAGTAACATTTTTTTAAAGATATTGTATCTCCTCTGTGGGATTTTCAGGTTCATATTAAGCTTATAACACATATTAGCCATGACTACTTCATTACACCCATTTATCGAATGACCTCAGACATGTCAACTGCCAGCTCCACCTTAGCTCAGCTCAGAACAATACATTGTGTGTTATTTAAGAGAGTGAGAGATTTTTGGAAAATGATGTTGCGCCTCACAGTAATATATAAAGCACATACCTTTGCAGGAGGCATGGATATGTGTTTTCCAGCTGTTTTCCTCCTTTCGGAATTCCTCCTGGCTGTGAAAGATTTAAAGTCCAGCAGATTCGCCCTGCCTAAGAGGGAGGGAGAGAGGTGGTGTGTGGAGATACCATTGTGATGGAATCAGAGAGCCCATCTGCACAGTGAACTCTGTCATTTCCCAGGCTGGAAACTCAGGAATGCATTTTGAACAGGCCATAGGTATTAATATTTTGCGGCCACTTCCTTTTTGCAGGCTTTTGGGATGTCTTTCAATTTTCATGAAATGTTATATCAGAATCACTGCTGACTCTGTCATCAAGTCGTCCACACACTGACAAGAGTGTTTTCCTTCGTGAAGAAGTCGGGTGGTGTGATTTCTCAAACAGTTTTGATTAAAAGATGGATAAAATTCCCATTACAGTTGTTACGAACATGTGAAAAAAGAAACGTGAATGATGGTGGCAGTCTTCTTTTTGTCGATTTTATTTTGGTTTGAATCAAACAAAAACAAACAAAACAAACAAAATGATTCATTTAATTAAAAAAAAAATCTGGCAAATAAAGACGTTCAGAGACCTTCCCTGCAGGAGCTCTGTGTGGGGAAAAGGTATGGGCAGAGTATCCTGCAGTGACTGAAATGTGGTACATGGTGGCAGGGCACCCAAAGAGCATCCGGCCCAGTCTTTAAAAGCTTTTGGACAACCCAGGCAGGAAAAAGACAAACTCTTTGTTCATCGTCTCCTTGTCACACCTCAGAACTTTCATCTTCTAGCAATTCAGGAGGCATAGCTCCCTTTCACCCACCATATGGATAGGTGAGCTACTCAGCTTTGGGTTTAGAACGCTTTCCCCATGGAGCTAATGAGACAATCCTCTTTCACCACTGGGAGTATCTATGAAAATATGTTTCAATTTACGTAATGGTCCATCTGCCAGTAAAAGAAGCAAAGTAAAAACACAGAGGTCAGGAGCAGATCTATTATTGAAGGACAACATATGGCGATGCAACCATTAGATGAGCAACTCATGCTCTTGAGAACGCTTTAGGACTGACAAGGGGTTAAGGCAAACGTTGGTTCACTGCTAAACTCAAGATTCAAAATGAAAGAATGCAAATGCCTTGTACAAGTGTGCTTTAAAATAACACTTTGAAACAGCCTTAGGGACTCTATGCAGGAGAGACTGAAAAGTTTTGAATAATGCATGCAAGATAATTTCCAAAATCACCCTTTAACTAGTACCACATTCTTTTCACTGTCTCCATATTCATGATTCACCATTTGCTAATCTTGATGCATAAGGAATGAAGATAGCCCCTGTGGATAAGACCTAATGGACACCATCCTGGAATAATATACAGAACTCAACATCCAGACATGTGTCTTCAATTTAAAATAATTCAGCAATCATGTTCAACCAGAACCTGATTACACAAAATGGGACTTTTTAACTCCCAGACTTGGATCAAATTTTAAGGCCAGAAAAAAAAAGAAAAAAAAAGTGCTATGTTTATACATTCCAGATACTGTGGTTAAGTTATCTGCACACAAATTTAACTGTTTCTTTGAGCCTCTTATCAGCTCATCTGCAACTATTTTAAATGCTTTTGCTTTACCTGCCCTTTGTAGTTCCTCAGTGAGTTTTCCAGCATTCCAGAATTGTGATGAATGGATTTCCTGGATTTGGAAATTAATTAAAAATGAAGCTGAAAGACCATGCACCATTACAACAAAATGTAGCTGTTTTTAAATAGCATTTACTACATTTTTGTTCTTTTCCTTTTCTCTCCATAAAAGCTGAAAAGACAAAGGAGCCTAAGTCAAAAGCAATCATAACAAACTTCAGCAAATTGCCAGTGTCTCCCTTTGCAAAAGCTCTGGCTTCACCTTTTCCTGTTGTTCCATGCTTTCTGTGCCAGCTGCCTTCCACTGCAGCACAGACGTGGCTGTCAGCGTCTCTTCTCTTGGCTTGTGATGACTGTGGGAGGAAGATCTATCTCATCCTTTACACTGCTGGCCCTGAGACCGCCTTGCAGAAGGTCACAGGCTGGCAGCATGTCCTGGGAACAGAAAAAAGATTTGAGTGCTTGTTAAATACCTGTGAGATTTATTTGTCATTGCCATAAGCCAGCTTTATTGCAGGAGAAAATGATGCTCTGACCTAGAGTTTTTATAGGGAACTCCACTAAAATCACCAGGGATCCCATTAGCATCCCTGCAGCTCTGCTCTCTCATGAGTGCAGATGAAACAGTTGAGACAAGGCAGAGGTGCAGAGGTCTCAGGTTTGCCTCTTTTCTTTTTTTTTTTTTTTACAGTGTGATTGCAGCTGAGTGAATATTTCTTCCACACTCTTAGGATAAACCCCAACACAACTAATTGGCTTGATAAGCAACATAGCGACCCATTTTCCCTGACATCAGACCTATTCAGCTCAAAGATTTGTTCATCATATTTCTCAAAACAAGTGAGATTGGATGCAGGAAAGAACCACTGCCTTGCACGTGCTATTCTCTGCTGCACATTCTGTCATTTTTTCTATGTACGTGTGGGTACTTCTGGGAGATATCCTAAAGTACCGTCTTCAGGAAGGCTGCCTGCTTATGGGGGCTAGGCTTCACAGAGAGGTATCTGACTTCTAAACAATGGCTACTGCTAGAGAAAAATTCATGTGGAGACCCAATCTCCCCCCAGTCTCAGCTGCAAGTTGCCTTTGCATTGCTACCTGCTCCAACCATTTAAATTCTGGCAATCATCCTCCATGAGACATTCAGCTTTCATGTGCAAAGAACTAAATGAGTTTAATGAAAAGCTTGACAACAGAATCACCATTCATGCAGTTTTAAAGCCAATTTCATGATAACTGAAGACATAAGTCACAGAGATTGAAAATCAGAGGTTACTAACAACAATTCTGGAGTCACTCATTTAAGGCATTTCTTGGGAATGTGTTTCCTCAGTTTGTGGAAAAACATCATTAACAGCATGATGAGAGGTGCCTTTTGCTCTGTCCCCAAGTGCTCTGCAACACGATGATCTCAAGTCAAGGGCAGGAAAGCCTAATCAGTAATCTGTAGGCATCTGGAGGGTTTGATTGTAGAGTGGCGTGGGAAAAAGTTCCCCCCAGTCCTTGTGAAAATATTCACAGGCACTCTGACATTCTTCCCTGCCCTTCCTAAATCAGAAATAAGAGTCAAAATGAGAAAAAAAAATCTGTAATGTGATTATAGAAAGAAAAGATATTTCATTCATTAACATAGGTTAACAAAACCTATGTTCGATTCCTTCCAAATCATCAATTTTGATGTTGATATTTTAAAAGATATACCCCTTTTCATTAGCATACATTATCACATTATCCAAAGAAAGAATTGAACCAGAGAATTAATTTATTGTTCAGAAATCACAGTCATGGGATACTTTGACCATTTCAAAACATTTTCTTTTCCTTCCCCTTCCCAAAAAACACTTTTCAACTGAGATCGATCCAAATGGAGCCTCCTCTGAAATTTGTTCCAGGTTTCACAGATTTTTTTTTTCCAGATCAACCTTTCTAACAAAAAGTCCCAGTGGGGATGAAGCTAATGGTGAGAATGGAATGGAATGGTCTGTTTTGATGGGCTTTTGAAAAAATTCTCCCTCAAATAGCTTATGCTTTCATTCCCCTCTACTCCACAGGCGCATGCAGCTCTGAGGATGGGACTTGATCCCCAGATGTCATGAATATGTCCTGGCAATGGTGCTGTCCCACTTCTCTTCATACAGCAATGTTACCCTGACAGGACTTGTTCCCTCCATGAGAGCTGAAGCTGGAGAGTGTATGTCTTCTAATTCAAATGTACCAGATTAAGAATGTACAGCTCTCTTACTGTTGTTGTCCTCTCTCCCTCCCAAGAGGAAGACTCCAGCCAGAGTAACTATCTCACTTATTTCATAGATGCATGTAAAATTTAAATAAAATCTCCATGTTCTTTACTGTCCTCCTACTCCCAGCTGCCAAATAGTGACCCATCAAACCCCATCTTTGCACTATTTCACACAAACTGCTGCTATAAACATTTCCAAAACTAACCTCTCCCAGGTCTTATTCCAAGCTGACTGCCTCTCCTCTCAAGCCAACTTCAGCTTAGCGGTTCATCATGAGAACACAGTCCAGTGCTCAGCAATGCATGTCACCATGGTCTTTCAGGCCTGGACAAAAGCCTAATGGGTACACTGCAGTGAGATCATGAGCTAGGAAAGGGGTTGTTTTGACAGTTGAAAATTTCTGGCAAATACATCCCAGGCAGAAAACAAATTGCATGCTTCCAGAAAGATATATATACACGAAACCATCTGCAAAGGCACAGGTAGCGTTGTTAGTTATTGCCAGGGAACAGGAACTGTCTGTGGTGACTGCTGTCAGGAAATTAGTACCAGAACTAAGTGTCACAGATGCAGTATGTTATTTGGGCAGGAACTATTTCAAATTTCAGCTCTTTTATTTTTCTTTTTCCTCTTCAAGTTGCTTCTTCAGGTCACTAGATATTGTTTGTTGCTATATTCCCTAGTGGATAACATGGCTCTTGGGACATGTCAGATTGTATCACTGAAGTTACTTCTCTCTCTTTTGTCACAGCTAACTTGATGATGATGACGATAATGATGATACTAACCTCTTCTGCAAGGAACACTGCAATTTAATGAGGATGAATTCATGCAAGAGCCTTTGAACCTACCTCCAACCTTTGCACTGCTTCTCTTGAAGACTTTATACATAGGCAATGACAACTTAAATAGTTTTGGGATTTGGGACTGGAGAACCTTGTTTGTTATTTCAGCACTGTGGAGATATGCATGCTTGGAATGTTCTCTGAATGACCCTTTCTAAGTTTGTCCTGAGAGGGGACATGTCTTTAAAATCTTCCAGAGTGGTGAGCTGCTCTCCCTGTGAAGAAGAGGGGAAGAGACAGATTTCCTCTCATCATGGCAGCAACAAAGACTTCTTCAGGCATAAGAAGCAGACACAGTATCAGCCCTCAAAGAGTAATCAGAATTATCCTCTTTTAAATGAAATTGCATTTAAGAAAAGAAATTGTGGATAGAAACAAACTTTAGTGCACAGAAACAAGTAGAATTCACTCGTCCCACTGTGCTATTCTTCACTGTTCCATCTTGAGTATCATTGAAATTGTTGGCATTAGTGGTTATCTTGCTAAGAATAACCAGACCATTTAGTAGTAAATTTTGTAGAAGATACCCTGTTGTGTGGCAAGACTTTGCAGGGATAGGGGCTGTCTAAACACCAGACAAAATGGTGGTACCTATTTCAAAGAGCTTATAGGACTGGCACTGACATCTTGATTTACACAAAGGTTCCTTTACAGCTTCATAAAGTCAATGGGTGTGGGCTTCCCAGGGTCCATAGAGAAGGCCTCAGGAAAAAATCAGAACCTCCTTTGCCTTCCTTTCCCATTGGCAACACCATGCTCCTATGCCAAGCCTTCCTGGTGGGGACCTGGAAGCCTCCTGCCTCACCACAGTAAATCTTTGCTCTCCAAAAATTCTCTTTTCTCCTTTGCTGGATTGAACAAAGGCAGCCACAACACTCTGAAGACCCATGGTACCTCACTGACCTTTCACGTGCACACGCTGTCTTTCAGGAGAGATCTGAGGTTGTTGTTTCCCAGATTGGCCCCAGGCACTCTTGTACATGTACTGGTAGAAGGATGTGCCTCTCCCAGCCTGTCCTCCACATGGACTGCTGTGAATGCTCACTCATGCAGGTGGGCCAAGCAGTTGCTTCATTCTTTCAGGCAAAGATTTGAAACAGTGGCTGGACAGCACCAGGAAGAAAGGTCTGTCTTTGTTCCCAAGTTTCACAGGAGAACTTAATTGGATTTTTTTCCTCCTCCATGATGGCTCCTGGCTTTATCTGATTGTTCCCATCTGCAGGCCATTCCTCAAAATGCAACACAGTGATCTCACTCCTCTGCACTCGGCACAATCAGAGCAACAGTGGGGGGCCTGGCACAAGGCTCTGTGCCAGAGGGGATGGAGTCAATGGGCTTTGTATTCCTGTTGATGTTGTATGGCATTCATGAGAGCTTGTCTGAGAGAGATGGGGCGTGCCACAGGCAAAGAGCCCAGTCTCCTTGTGGGAATAATACTCTGTCTTTTCTGTTGTTGCATTGAACATCACAGAGGATCTTAGTGGTGGCAGCCCTCTTGACTGTCTTTTAACTTGGACTTACAGGGCTTGATGCAAATCACATCATTTTTGTTCCCTTCCACTCCTGTGGGAGCTGAGATGTCCCAGTAGAAAGTGAAAAACTGTGCAAACTGGAAAACTCTTGTTCAGCAGCAGACTTTGGTCAAAAAGCAGACAAAGCACAGTACACTGCAAACTTTGACCTTTTTTGCTGGACTCCACCATGCCTGTTCACTTCAACAAGCTTTGATTTCTTCTGTAAGGCACCACTTCTCCCATATTTAACATGGCAACAAATCTATTTCCAAGTACCTGAAAACACACACTCATCTAAATTGAAATGCTGAGTCACCCTCAGTTCTCCTTTAGTACAGCTTGCATGGCATTCAAACTGTCTCTAAAATACCCAAAACAAGCTCAAGAAGGGACTAACACCACCAAGGAATAACAACTCCTGAAGTAAATCCTGCTTGCAGATGTAGGGCTCCATCCAAAAAGAGTGTTCCTTTGGTGGAATTCTTAAAGCCCTTACCACCATAAAACAGTGATTCGAGGACAAAAGAATAGATTAACTTAAAGACCACCGTTACTTCAATTTCAAAATGAAGTAAGGTTCATGAGAAAATGCAGTACATTTTATTAGGCTATGGAAAAAAAATGAACAAATTGTCAGGAATCTGATGTGTTTCCATGATTTCTGGTAAAGAGCGAACAAAGCTTTATGGGCAGAGACTCTTGGCTGATCAACATCCAGGTTTGAAACAGCTCGTATTTAAGCAGGATAGGGAAGAGGTTAATGAAAACCATCCTTGTGCATCCCCAGTTTTTCTGCTGATATCCTTTGTCCTCCTCAGCTGTGTTTCAAGGTAGGACCTGGTGCTAAAATAGAATGCATTTCATTCCCACACAAGCAGAGCAAAACTGCAATTATACTGCTGATTGTCTTTGATATATATGATTCTTAGGCATTACCCTCCCTTCAAGAGAATAAGAACATAAAAATATTTCCCATCTTCCCTTTCTAAGGGGAGGTTACAAGTCTTTGTGATCAAATGTTTCTTTCCCTTCAAAGCCCTCACTGGGCTGTTGTCTTCTTCCATCTCAGCATCTACATGCAACTCTTGTTGGCTGGGTTCTGCTCTGCACATGCTGTGCATACTGCTGATGGCATACTGCTCTTTCCCAGCTCCCAGATGGGGCAAATCAACACCTGGAAGAAGCCATTGTTGGCAAACAGGATCCAGGTGAGAATGGTAGGAAAAAAGATATTTCTAGCAACACACTCCATTCTCAAAGGTTCCTGTCCCCATGCTCTAAATGTCTCTGTGCTTGCTCTTGGTGAGTGGATACAAGGAAAAGCTGCTCTGAAATGCTCTGCGTTCTCATTTCTATTGCAGTGCATGACTGAAAGAGGTCTGAGCAGAGACTGCCTGGATGAGGCATAGCCCTATACAGGTCCCAGTTCTGCTTCACCACACAGAGGTCTAGATGGGATGTCTAAGGGGAGTCCCATGTTCTTGTAGGAGGAGGTGGAATTTGAATGAGCGTACAGAGATGTGCCCTGGGGACTCATGAGATAAAGTGCAGGGGAGACTATGTGTATACCACACAGAGATCTGGGGTCCCATGCAGCACTGCAGCACCAAGGAGCTGGAGGGGTCACAAGGGACAGTTTGTTGCTGCTGCCAGGAGCAGAGGAGTGATGAGCCTTCTGGTATTTGCAGAGGGAGAAGGAAGTGCATTTCAGTGTCAGGAGGAATCCTGGCAAGTCATCCTCTCTCCTCTGAAACAACCTTTTCTTCATAACATCTGAGACAGCAAATATTTTATGAAGAGTTAAGGTCACCTCTGAAGTTTTGACCTCATTCCCTTTGAAATTGGTTAAGATTAAGCGATTTGGCTGAACCTAGCAGATGGCGCAGTAAACTGGACAGGCCTCTCCACCCCCTCAGCCCTGCAGACAGGGAACATGCTGTACTGGGAGAGGAGCAGGAGCCACAGTCCTTTGTTATTTGTGACTCTTGGTACAGAGACAAACCCAACAGTCCCCAGTCTCCTTCATGTAGATGTAGGCACAAGCTCTCTTGGATAATCTCTGTACTGAAACAAAATCTGATCTGAGAAATCAGTTCAATTAGGGCATGCTTGCTACTTTTGTCTAGTGCTTTTTGGTTGAAAGCGCAATTTATAGGGAACTTAGAATTTCAAGCAGGCGATTTTTGCTCACCCATTTAAAGGTGATGATAGCAAACAGAAACCATGTCAGCTTTGAGAGAAGATGGAGTGATGGAAGAATGATGACAAAGTGGCTGTGAACTGGCACAGAAGAAGCATCATTAGAACTACAGTGCTGCTTGGCCTAAGGTAGTCTGCTGCAGGAGCAGTGAGAATTTATCAGTCAGAATGCATGCCTTAGTGGCAGAGCATGCAATGAGATCCTCTCTTGAGGTTGCTCAACAGCTAATTTATAGCACTTAAATATTCACACCTTGGGGACTACTAGCACCATGTAGAAAGATGGAATCCTGTTCAAAGATGTTAGCAACAACAACAACAAAAATGGCAACATAGAAGAAGGATAGGATCCTGCCCTGCACAGGACTAATAAATTTCAAACAGCCTTGGGGAGAAGTGCAAGCATTTCCCTCTACTACTTTTTATAGCTCAGAAAGATGGGTATGGGAGGCATAGACAGAGTGCTACCCATGCTTTTCCTTCACATAAGAAGAGAGATGTCTGAAAACCATGTAATTTATCCTCTAATTTCACAGTAGTTCTGTTAGCAACCCCAAAACTCAAAGGAATCCATAGAACTTTCAAACACAGGTAGACTTTGGGCAGTTTTGCACTGGAGAAGTATGGCAGACACTTAAAATGCAAGGTGGCAAGCTGCAATATCTTACTGAGATGTTCTTCAGAGCCACAAAAATCCTTAAATAAAAAGGATCATAGCATTCTGCAAAACAAGAGACTTTGAGTTGATGTGGAGAATGAGAAGTCAATTCAAAAATTCTCAAGACAAGCAGTGTGAGCTTTATGTCATCAGTTGGAAGCCCTTCTTCCATGGACCAAATTTGAAGCTCCTTGAAGTCCAGGAATTATGCCTACTGACTGGTAATTGTTTTGGACTAGACATGTACTTTCTGCCTGAGATGAGTTTATATTTTTGGGGTTAATACAGTTCATTCACCTAACTTGCCAGCAAAAATGAATATTTTGTCAATGCAAGCTTGAATCTACTGAAACAAAGTCAGTCTAAGTTTGTGAACTGATAAACATGAACAGGAGATGACTTCAGTGGTCCCATAAGACATAGTTACCTACAGTCAAATTCACTGAATATGCACTCCTTACAACACACAAAGTAAAGTATTCAAAATGCATGAAAGAAGTGGTCACCTATTTGGGAATTTCATCTACAATACAGCAACTATAGAATTTTCTATGTGTCCTACCATAGATTCTGTCAATTAACTTTTTGCTTGTCATTTCTTGGTATGTATAATTGTATCAAGGTTTCCCAGTGCATAAGAACATTTCAGGGAAAAATATGAAAAAGAAAAAGGAAAAAGGTGAAAAAGAAAAAGGAGATAGAAGAAAGAAATGAAAAAGGTAGAAAAAAAAAAAAGGAAAAAACAGGGGAAAGGGGAATAGCTCAGATACCCAGGTCTGGCAGAGTACCCCATTACAAAAGTGATATTGATTGAAAAAACTTTATGGTATTATCTAAGCAGTTTCCAATTGTTCCTGGAACTATTATAGCATAAAGAACATTGCCAGTTCCTTAGAGAAGGAAAGTCATTAGGATTGGAAGAATTAACTGAAATTGAAATTCTCTGACATCTTCATGAAGAAAAAAGGTCTATTTCATCGCAAACAATTCAGATTTTAAGAGATTATGTCAGGTTGTAAATGTCTGCACAGTTGAGAGAATGGCTTTTCTGATAATAATGTATTTCTAATTTTCACATAATAAACCCCGAGAACTGATGACTAGAAAGACATTATAGTAATGGAGAAGGCTCTGTTACAACATTAGTACAGACATTGAAATTGTTAGAGAAATTACTTTGCAAGAAATTTGCGTGCAAAAAGCTGGAGCAATGGGAAAATGATGTCAGAGCTGTTAGGTGTGGCTCTCCCCTGTTGACTGTCATGAGTTGTCTGTACTAGTTTTTCACAAGGGCAGGAGCTTTTTGCTGAGGCTTCTCTGGAGGTACCTACTGCAATTTAAAACACCTGTGGCCACACAAATACTGGCACCACACTGTATCTGGAAGGGCCAGTGAGACCACGAGGGCTTTTAGCCCTGCACCGTCCTTAGCCACAATTGAAGCACAAGGTGTGAGACCAACTGGGACCAACCATGAGAAGTCAAAACATGTTTTGAGACAAGATGTGATTGTCTCCAATGCCAAAAGGCAAATCACCAACTTTGTAATTCACCATAAAGGGCACTGCACTTCTTGGGGTGATTTTTCTGATTTCCGCCTGGTGAGTGCTGCACCCCAGGGAAGGTCAATCAGCAGGCACAAACTGCTAGCAACCACAGCTGGTCCATAGCATGCAGCTGACGGATACGAGCTGTTAGACAGTGTCCATATGGTGTTTGAATGAGGCATCACTTTGTCCGCACTGAGGAAGAGATCGCTTCTGAAGATCCTCCGAGGACCATGCAGTGGAATTTAAACTTTAAATAATTCAATGCTGTGATTATTTTTCTCACTTTTGTTCAGTCCCCAAAATTTTATTACTTATGACATAATATGGATGACCTCTCTGAAATCCCAATTAAGAATTGTAATAAGAAATGACTACGTGCTAGTGCTGGCGATTTGTCTGCCCTTGTAAACCTGGACAACATGCACGTGTAACACAGTCTACTTCTAAGAAAAAACAAGCAGTGCCAACACATTAGGGAGATTCTCTCAGTTAAGAGGCTCTGGAAGGAGAAGCTTTGTTTGACCATTTGCTGGATCCATGGCTATCCCTGGGGGCATGATATATGGCTAAGCATTGTGTTATGATATAACACAAATATAATTTAATAACTTGGGTGTCAAATGGCTAAGATTTATGGTCAGTGAGGCTAAACACTCACAAAGGATTGCTCCAGAGATGCAGTTCTATTGGATTAAGAGGGAAAAACTGGATATCACAGTGCTTTAGACAGCACAGCTCTATGGGACTGTAGATTTTGGATCACTTTTTGCACGATATTAATATTTTCTTGTTGCATTTCCAGAAACCCTCTTTCTAATTATAGTTTTCAGGGTTCATTCTGTGTAAATTAAAAGCACGTTATTATTTTGTAACTGAAGAGTATGAATCATGTGCTGCTGTTTAAACAACAGGCTGCTGAGTCGGCCAGATGCGGATCCTTTCATCTTCGTGTCCCTGCAAATGTTTGTGTGAGCAGCTTGCCGGGTCTCTGACTTACAAGAAGATCCAATCTGTGATGAGTGGGCAGATGCTTTTTATTTTCCAGAAAAAAAAAAAAAAAGTAAGAAAGAAAGAAAGAAAGAAAGAAGCAAGCTTGCAAAAGCATTTTCAAATCAGTAAGCTGAAGGCAAAGGCGAACAGAATGGGGATTTGTGAGGCACCGACACGGTGAGCAGAGAACTGCATGTCATGAGTCTGATCAAGGGCAAGGCCCCTCCCGGCTGCAGCAGCTGGAGTAGCTTTTTAGAACTTCTAAAAAATGCACTGCAATTTATAAGGAAGAGGCTCTTTGCTGCCTTTCACAATGTCCTTGGTGATAGGTTGTCCCATCTGGTAGCTGTCCTGCATTCCTCTGCAGTAGCTGACACTTGCCCTGGCTAGCGACAGCTCTCAAGCTCTGCTGGAGTTGCCACTGCCTCCAGGCTCCTTGAGGAGCCTTATGCCATCAGCACTGCCCTCACACACATCCATCCAGAAATGGCATGTGTACAAGGGTCTTCATACAACAGCCTTTTTGAGGACCCCAGTTTATTGGGCATAGTGGTGACCTGGTGATTAGTTGGACTACATGATCTTGGTGGTCTTTTCCAACCTTAATGATTCTATGATTCTATAAAACAGTGGAGCAACATGAGACATCTGCAGAAGGTCCCATTGCCTGCTACCGTGGGTTAGGGAAGGACTTTTCTGTTTTCAGCACCATGTGCAGAATGCTTCAGCTATGTGGGGTTTCACACCAGAGAGGTGAGAGCTGGACCTGGTGTTGCACTCTATATGGCTGCATCTTCCTCCATGACCATGGTCTTCAGGGACTTTCAGTCAAACTATCCTAGTGGAGTTAGCCACATATGTGAGTAAGGTCATCTGTACTTTTGCTTACTGGACCCAAACATGCAGGAAATTGTGAAGATATGACTGTCTGCACAATATTATATGTGTTATGTGGTTGAGATCATGAGGGTCCATGCTTCTCTTGCCAGGCAAACTTTGGGTTGATGTTGTTTTCCTTGCGGGTTTCTCACTGTGGTTTAGAGAGCAAATCCTGTCCACAAATCTCTGCAATGAAACAAGGATGCCAACATTTTCAACTGACATTTTTGGAAAGAAGCATAATCCTATTCTATTTGAAGAAGGCCACAAGGAACGCAGTGCATTTCTGCTACTAAAAAATATAACTTCTTGGGTTTCCTTTTCCCCTTTTCCTTATCTATCTTACTCTGGTGGCCAGAGATCAGTTTCTAGCCCAACCATGGGATGCTGCTGTGATCCTGATTAAGTCAGTCCCATCCTCCATTTCCCAATCTGCACAATGGAGACATTGCTTCCCCATGGGAAGTTGAGGATGACAAATTCATCCCCTCCAGTCTCCGAGGAGGCTCCCTGATAGATCTGTAACTTTATCTGCAGGCAAGGGAGATCATAATTCACCTGGCCACCTTTGTAAAGCGTTTTGAGACCCTCACATGATAAATGCTATCCCGAAAGGCCTAGGGATCTGGAGGGCGAGGAGGAAAGGAGAAGGCGAGGTTTATGATGTATTTATTAATTCCAGCCCAAGCAAGAAGCCTCCTGGTGGGGAGGGGAGCCAAACGGAGCTTTCTTCCCATGCTGATGAAATTATTAGGACTGCATTTGGAAAAAGTTGGCCAAAGGCTTGAGCCAGGCTTAATTTTTTTGAGCGTAACTCCTTATCAGTTACTCAGTTTCCCAGTGGTTGCATCTTGCCCATGCAGATTTACAGGGCAATGTTACCACTGATGCTTAATACATGTGCAACAGGGACTGTCACTGCTCTTCAGCTTTTGAGGTAAGCTGCTTCCTAACAGAATTTCAGCTAGAGATAACAACTGCGTTTCAAAACAGATGCTTTACCTGAATGCAACTAAGGAAAAAGCACTGGACCGGCTCCAGAGCTCCGTAAAGAAGCAGCCTGGGCCTCCTATAGCTGTCACTGCGCTTCCCGCACAGGCTTTGCAGGAATAAAACGAAAAGAAAGGCACGAAACAGAGGGGGAACGAAGAACAACACCGTTGCTGCGCGCCGCGCCACCCTGTGCCGAGCCGTGCCATGCCGCGCCGCGCCGCCACCAGGGGGCGCTGTCGCCATCGTCGCCGCCGGGTGCTCGGCATCACAGCCGCCAGGTGGCAGCACCGCCCCGCCGCCGCTTCCCGCCGGGATGTCCCGGGCGAGGCAGGAGGGGCAGCGGCTCTGAGTAAGGAGAGTGGATTTGTGAGCCGGGAAATAAACGCGGCTTTAATTGTATGGAACGAGACAAGAGAATATGCTTGCAAAAGAGGAAGGGAAATCGCTGTGGCTAAAGCTGTGGCGGGATGAGGGGAGAGCCTGAAAGACACAGAGCCTGAAATGCTCTGAATTGAGGGGACATTCTGGGATATCTGTGAGTGCAGAGGTCTGAATGGTCCTCTGAATAAGGGGCTGAGGTAGGGTTTGGTCCTCTGAACAGAGATAATGCAGGATTTCCTGATTCAGAAACGTTTCGGAAGTGTGGAGAGGGATTGCCTTCCGATGAAGGCAGGAGAAGTGAGGGAGCAGAGGTGTGCAGCTGTGGCAGTGGGAGGACAGATGGACAGCCTCTAGGGAGGATGAGCACAGTGACTGCTGTGGGTATGCAGGCATGGAGAGCCCAACATTCATTGCAATGCCAGCACCTCTGACAGGCTGGGCGGACTCGTCCTAATTCACAGAGCACAGCTATGAAATAAATCCCCTGACTGGTCACATGTAGGCCTACCTTAGCCATGGCTGGTCCTGGGCACAAGCAGGAGCCATCAGGTGTCTTCCACAGATGTGTCTTCCACAGATGAAGCTCACATAACATGAGTAAAGGAAACCAAGTAAGAGGCAAACTGGGATCATGATACTGTTCCCTGGCTGTTGCTAAGGGATGTGAGACTAACCATAGGCTTCACACAGCAGAGGAGGTTGATTGTCTGGGCTCTGGCAAGCTCTGCTGTGCTCTATTCCCTCTCTAAGATGCATAGGCTTCCTCAGGAAGTGCCTCACTCTGTGGAAATGCCCAGGTGCTCTGCATATGCAGCAGCAGAGTACTGCAGTGCCACAAGGCAGCAGCCATGTGGTAGCATTAGTCACAGCCCCCAGGTGGGTATCTGAAAGCATGAAGACATAAGTCAGGCATATATCATAAAATATTGCTACTCTGTGGAGTAATGGGAGGTGAAGTGTGACACTAGGGAAGTAGTATCACTGATGTCAAGCCATCAGACTATAGCATTTGTAAGCAGACATTACATGCATATAGAATGGGAAAATATCTAGGCAGAGAATGAGCCATTCCTTGTGCTTCTTAAATGGGAACATTTTTTCCAGTTTCCCTTTGTCCATGAGTTAAAGGTGCACTCCTACAACAAGCAACTTGGTGAATAAGCCATGGCTGAGTGCACTCATGTCACCACCTGACTTTAGATTGTAGAGAGGGGAAATAGCATTGCCCATTGTCTCTACTGGGCCTTCAAAAATCATTTATGCAGTGAAAGATGTAATCTATCAACCTACCTAAAAGCTCTTCTCAGAGGTAGTTCTAGACACTCGAATCAGACATTGAACTCAACAAGGCAGTGGAGGCAGTAAAATTCCAAGTACTTTTGGACTGGAATTATCATCAGCTGCAAATGAAGCAGCAAATGAATCCTATCTGCTGATGGAGGAGAACAGAAGTTGAATTGTTTTTTTAGAAGTGCTAAGCAATTTCAGAGCTGATGTCATGGTAAGGATCATCTCACCAAACTCCATGTCCAGACACTGGGCTTCCATTTCAGTAACTGAAGATGTAGTCAATATTGTCAGTGAACTATAGGTTATTATTTTCTTGATCTTAAAGTACTTCTTCAATTAAACCAGATGTGCTTTAAAATGACTTTTTTCCCCACCAACTGTGCAAGGATCTGCAAGGACTATGTTCATCTGGACACACCTACACTGCAGCTGTCTAAAATTCAAAGAGCCTCCTCCTATGTCGTATGACCATACTTTCCACACTAGATAAAGATCTAGTGGTGATAATGGCCACAGTCCTAACTGCAGTATCACTGATTATGTTTACAGGCTTAGAGTAAATGTGAAATAGGCCTAGATGGCCAATACAGATGAATTTATAGACCAAATCCAGAGTTAGGAGTGATGAGTACAGACCTTTACTACTGTCTGTTGAGACTTAGAATGGTGATGCATAGTAAGGACCAACAGGACACCATTCAGCAGATCTACTGCAGAGACGTTGCAACCTAGAACTTTGAGTTTAGGCAGTAACAGCTTGTGTTTTTTACTACTGGTTTGATCCTTCTTGTGTCAGCCAACAAGCAAGGAACATGTCCACTTCTTTGGGCCAGCTGAGGTTTCTTGCCAAAGTACAGAGAAGTAGGCTGTGCTGCCCAAAAGGATTTATGCTCCTGCAGACACTGTATAACTCTATACATCTCTTCTCTGTTATGTATTTATGTGCCTTGGCTGAAACACAAGAGTTTCTTCTGTAAAGATGTGGGGTTTTGCTAAGGTTTCATATATTTTGTTGAAAAAATTTTGGAAGTGCTGATGCACTGATCTTCAGTTCTCTCCGTGTCTCTTTGGTCACAGTCATCCACTGCCATCAGTTCAAAGGACAGCCAAACCCAGTGGAAGAGAAGGAACCCTTCTGTATTTCTATCCATTCCAACCTGCTTTTCTTCTTTCCATATTATTCCACCCCAGGAGATTTTGGTCCCCATGAGCATCAGTGTCAGTGCATGGCAAGTGATAGGAGTGCGTGCCAAGAATGGGGGCACTGAGGGAAGAAAAGTACAGTTCTCTTTTGTCCGGAGTGAGTTATTACAGCTCACTGCAACACCTGAAGCCATATGTACCCTTAATGCAGACTGACTGATCAAACCTTGTAGTGGCAAAGCACATAAATCTAAGCACTTGAATTGTTCATTTTCCCCTTCAAAACTCAGATGCTTTAAGTTCAGCATGTGTACTCTACTCAGATGGATGAGAAATTAAATCAGCCAAGTATGGGGTTTGGAGTATTGGTCTCATTAGTAACACAGGGCTCAGTGCCACAGGGTTCATTCAGCTCTATTATTCTGAGATGCTCTCCTTCAGGCTTCAGTGTGTAAAGTTCTTTTGTAGAGAGGTCCTTCTGTGGGTGTGAGACATACTGTGGTCTGTAAGGAGTTGGTTTCCTTTTAAGACATTCTTAGACAATCTGTGAATTCCTTTACTTACATTTGTGTGCAGTTACCCATGCACATAGATCCACTATAGTTGAAAGCTTGCCAATACAAGTGTGGGATTTACATTTCCCAGTCCTTCTGGAGGTTGCAAAATGTTAAGCATTCTCAGCAGTTCTGGAGAAAAATGACATTCTGTGGTATTACCAAAACCAGGTGTCCTTTGCCACAAAATGTCCGCTCCTTCCCTGCAGAACTATGTGTACTAAAGCAAAGCAGCAAGATGGTCCCAAACTGTGGCTTCAGAGATGAGTGCTCCTAAGGTGAAAATCAGCAATGTGCAGTGTTAACTCTAGCCTTGGATGCCTGCTGGATTAAGCGATGGAAGCAGACAAAGAGCCACTTAGAAATGCCATGGGTGACAATAGTCTGTGGTGGGTTCATTCATCCTGGGGTAGTACTGTATGTGGGAAGAGAGTGCTGGCTAACAATGCCACAGCTGCTCTCCCAACCCACACGCTGGTCGTGTGTAGGTTCTCTTCAGCACAACAAAGGGGAGGGCTGCAGGAATAGTTGTCTTTCACTCCATTGAAAATGCTACAAAGCATTAAAGCCTGGCTGAGTGAGAAGGTCTCACCCAAGTCAGTGTGAGGGTGTTATGAGGCACAACTGTTCAGTGTAACTTTTTGGACAGAGAACGTTGTTTGCAGATTGTTCTCTATCTGAAAGGACAACATCAACAGTGTTAAGCAGTCAGAACAGTGTACGTGCAATGCTTGTGAGTGACTGAGAAGTTTATTTAATACAAAATTCAATAGTTAAGCTATTACTGCTATTTTTACTTATTGCCTTTAGCACTTATTACGTATGCACTCTATATGAACTTACATGAATTGTTTATGCAGTTTCTCATGGAAGCTTTTGAAGGCTTCTCACATTAGTGAACTAATACCACAAAGTGTCATTTTCTGTTCCAAGTTAAACTGGTCAAGTGTGACTTGAATCTTCATACATGCCACAAAGAATAGCTTTTCTTCCTATGTATACATGAATACGAACAAATATATTCACTTATATGTGCCCAGACCCAATTTCTGCAGCTGCATGTGAAAACAGTCACTAAACGAATGTTCCTTTGGGAAGGAAAGGATTTTTCTTCAAGATATTGTACACTTAGGGGTATTTCACTGTAAATTACTATTCTGAACAGTGCCAGATTTCAATTAAAATAATTAAATAACGATGAAAAAAAACATGCTGTGTAATATCAAGCATTGTGCAGTAATATCACAAAGATAGCATGTGGCCAAATTCACACTTTTCTTTGTTGCCTCTGATCTGCAGTATTGAACCTAAAGCTGTAGGCCACGCTCATATAAGATTCATGTACTAGTTTCAGGGCATGTTTGTACACAATATGCTGTGATCTCAGGCTCACTGTATTGGGATGATTTGAGAAGCTTATCAGTTCCAATCACCTGCACACAATGATGCTGCTGCACATAGAGCCTCTCTCCTAAATTTACTTTGTGATTATTTTTCCTTCTTCTATCCTGTGAGCTCTAAAAATAAGAATAAATGGAATTCCCAGTTTCCAAAGTCAAAGACAGTGAGAATTGATATTGCCTACCGAAATGCAGTGAGACTAAATCAATAACATCTGCAATAAGGCATAATGAAGACAAAATTATATCTCAGCTTTCCCGAACAGCTGCGAATCTATTTTTAATGATCCTCATTTTTGGCAGTCAGCTAAACAACTTTTAAAATGTCCTAGAAAATGGATTGTTAAGTAGATCAGCAATGCAGAACACTGAGATGCCATTAATTGCAGCTTCTTCTGTGTGGTCTGTAATACTTGGCATGAAAACACCCTCACTCTATGGCTAGACTTGAAAACATATGCGGCACCCTGGGGTAGGTGGAAAAAAAATGATTTTAAGTAGGTGACTTGAGAAATAATGTGGTGTGATTGCTACCACTGATTTGTATTTTCTTTAGGTAGGGTTTTTAAGGAAACTCTATCTGTTTTCACAGGCTTTCCCTATCATTCAGTGATACCACTCTGTATGATGACAGCTCAGTACACTGATAATGTGGCTCCTTAACTTCTCTTTTTGGGTTCTCAGCATGGTTTCTCATTCTGGAAAGGCTAAAGGAGTCAGTTTTCTCCCAGCACTGATGGAGTTCATCAAAGCAAGGTTCACTGTGGCATTTTAAATCTCAGTGCAATGTGTATTGAAAAAAAAAAATACAGAGTATACAGTGACAGTGAAGGTGGTGAAAGGGAGTGGTGGACTGAGAGGTGTATTTGGTTATTCTTTGTATTTAGTCACACCTAGGTCATGCTCACCTAGCTTGAACAATGTCTTGTAGCAAGCCAGAAAGTGGGGAAAGAAATTCCCCAGTGATGTTACGCAACATGAATCAATGAGATCACTACAAAGCTGTGATTGCATGCTGATTTGAACAGTGCTGAACCCCCAGTCTGCTGAGCATCGCTCTTCCTTAAACCTAGCAATGAAATGGAGTTTACATTTATCAGCTCTGATACAAACAACATTACTGATACTGCTCATCCTGCTGTTCTACAAACAGCACTCTCCTTCCCTGCTGCATGTATGGTCTGGATATAAGTCTCTATACTGCTCTTTGGAAGCCTCTTGGTGGCTTCTGAGTACATATATGGTTTCTTCAGCTGATCCCTTTCTCCAGGATGACTGGGGAGGGTTGGCATGACACCATACTCACTGCAGCAGGGTTGTATTATGGAACATCCTTCTTTAAACAGAAACGTGTGAATGATCATCAACAATCAGCAGAACTTTACTCATCTACTGGTGATCCATTTTAAAATATTTGATAATTGATCAGACGAAGGAAATAAATGTCTGAACTCAGACTTCATTCATGAACACTTGAAAGCTGCCCTTATGACACTCTCATTTACCGTCATATCTATTCAATTGACCCAGTATCTCTCTTGATGAATTATAACCCTCCCTTGCATTGGTGTGCTGTGAAGCATCTTTGTGTCAATGTTCATGCCATGTGGACTTCCAGTCACCTTATGGCATCTTGTAGAAATGTTGTCTGGTTTCATATAAGTAAAGTCAAGAAGTAGATCATCTACTTGCACTTGTAGTATGCTACCTTTTCAGCAAAGAATCACTTTGTTCCTGATTTTCATCTGTTTCTGACTCCTGCTTCATGCTGTTCCAGTGTTTTTCTGTTCACATTTTGAGAAGTGAATTTCATGGCTGAGGGAGTGCAATGCTCTTGAAATGGCTCCTCAGTGGAAAAAGTACTCCATGTTTGTCTACCATATTTATCTTTGAAATCACAGCAGAATAAAAATACTCTTTGCTGGGTAGGAAGGAATATTAATCTCCCAAGCTTGTTTTTCTGAATCCTTGATGCCTTTGTCTCCTCCATATCTGGATAACTAAGAGCTCTGTTTTCATGTTTGGAAAGCAGTTGCTATGGTCTAAGTTGATTAAGCAGGTTAAGGAGAGACCACACAGGGCTACATAATGAGGATTTTATTTTTACTTATTTTAAACACAATTTTTCCACTCTTTGTCTAAGCAAAAATAGCACAAACATACATAGCTTGCTTATGAGTGGCAGGACATCATAGCTTTCCATAGATGGGGTATTTTTAATAGGCATTTAACAACTAGTCTGGTCACTCAGCAATAGAACCCTTCTGTATGTCCTCCTCAAGTATTTCTTTATGACTAGATCAGATTATTTGTCCTACTCTTCTGTGGCCTTCAAACTGCTCCCAAGTCACTCTGAAATCAGCTTTGCCTTTGTCTTTCTATTCACCACTGGCAGGCACCTCTGCAAACCTTTCACCCTGTTTGTCCATTTGAACTTTGAGTAAGCATGGCCCTGCCATTTTTGATAACTTTATTCTTGTTATAGGACATTAAAAACAAACTCAGAAATTCCTGAATAAACATGCAACCATATAGTTGGAAAGAGAATGTGTTATGTATCAGGAGAGTGATAACTGGAGTATTTTGAAGGAGGGGACAGCAAAACTGCTTAAAGACATCAGGCTGTATATATGATATCTCACAGAGGAGCATTACAAGGTATAGTTCATGAATCAGAGGAACATCCCTTTGTCTCTGGGGAATTTTAATGAAGAGAATGAAATTCCCATCATGTCTAAACCAGAAATTAACATGCATCACTTTTTTCTTCCCATGGCTCTTACTGCCAGCTTCAGCTATTTTGAAATATTTGGGGCCAAAGCGGGAGCAAATCTCTAGAGGGAAGAAAGCTATTAACGTTGCCAATAGTTCACAACACAGCTTTGTTTCTTGAAAGGCACAGATACAGCAGGAGGTGCTCTGTGTGGCTACATGATGGTTGCACTATTTTGAAATAATGGCCTCTGGGGCCCTGAGCCTATGAACCATTTCTCATATGACCAAGAGACCCCTGGGTTGTGTCAGAGCTCCTTGCAAGAGGCAGGGCTCACTGGACACCGCTCTCTCCCGGTCTGAGAGTCACCACTAAGAAATCTACTAGACTGGTCCCCATTTAGGATCAAACTGATAACATGAATTTTACTAGGCTTTGTGGCTGGCCTGTACAAGTGACTTTTTCCCCAGACTAGGCCTGAATTCATGCTATCCGCTGAAGAGAAATGGTCCTTTAGTATTTTTTTTTTTTTTTTTGACAAAATCTTCTCAAACACACCTTTCCCTACTGCACCCATATCTGGTGCAGTTGATGGGAGTAAGGGATTTTAGTGAGACACAAGAGCATACAATTATAAAGTAAGGGTGGATAAAGGGGCCTCAGCTGTGAGTCCTCACACTTCTATTTTTTTTTTTAATTTAATACACATTCAAAATCTTCTACAAATCTTATACAACAATCTAAGACAATACAGGGGAACACTGATACCAATATAGCTAGCTATTTCCTATTGGAGTTTGCTGCTCAGTGTGTGAAACTGGCAAACTACCTCTAGTAATGTATTTACTCTATTTTGATGTACCAATGAAGTTCATTTCTTTAGTGTGGATAGCTGTATGGGGCACAATTTATGTGTATGTCATATTTGTATGTTAACGACTGTGAGTTTTCTCCCCAGTTGGTCCTTGAAAGCAGAACTTGTAGATTCCATGTTCATTTGGTCAAAATTAACAATAATTTACTGCTCACTGCATGCTGGTAAATGAAGAGGAGCCAGATGTGTGACATGGTCATTACATGTGGAAATTGCTATGTAAATAGTTCACAAAAAATATCTGAATAGGTTTTAAATAAAAGTAGATGAGGAATTATAGAATCACAGAACTTCTTGCTTTTCTATGGGGAAATGGCTTCCTTTTGTGCATTTTCATATGATACACTTAGAAAGAGGAGGGTCAAAACTCTCTTGACATTTAGCTTAGTTCCTAGTCCCTATCAAATCCTATAACCTCATAAATTACATTTCCTTAACCAAATTTTAAAGAAGGGTCTATTTAAAATTATATATTAAATGTAATTAATAATTTTAATATTTATTTTAACAAAAAAAGTCAAGTGAAACTCTATATTTGCTCTTCAATGCAGCTTCCACTTTTGGTTATTTTCTATAATTATTTCTTTCAGTTTTAAAATATTTCCCTTTTCTGCATGAGAGACCCACATAATCAGTAGGGGAAACTGATTATGTGGATGAGAGAAAATTATGAGAGGCAAAGTGGTGTCAAGTTAACTCATGGTGCAAGTAGAATAACAGAAACCCATTGTTCAGCTGTAGGAGGAATATGATTGTGTGTGGTAGGCTACAAATTTCCACTCTGATCAGGAAAAATGTGATTTTTAAATCTGAGTGTTGCTTTTGATTTGGTGTACTCAAAATTTGCCTTTCAGAAGAGCAAGCCACCCTTTGATTTAAATGAGATAACTTACAACCCTAATATAAAAATCAGGTACTTGGGTTGTACTTTGAGTGCGGTGTCTGTGCTGGCAAGTAAGAGATATTTGTCCTTTTACAGCAGTTTAATTTAGGACAAGTGCTGAGATTTCACCTCCAAATAATGTGCTTGTAACATGTAATCAAAACAGCTGGCATGGCTGGAATAACCTTGTATTCAAACTCTTCATGATTGTAAAGAAAATAAAAGTAAAATAATTGCTGCTTAATACTGCCAAGAGGGATGTTAAATATGATCTACCTAAACACTCGTGTGTTGTTAAATAATAATAATTAAAAAACAGTCCAGGATATCTGTGTTCCTTCATGTTTCTACTGGTAACCCCATGGTTAAGTCAAGTAATGATTGATTTTGAGGGAATTATAGCTATTACAAACTGTAATCAGCAGAGGATGAGAATAATTACGCAGAGAAAGGGAAAACGGCTGAAACATGGCTGAGCAATATTCTGATTGATGGCAAAGTCATTTCCTGGCTGTTAATGACTGATTTTTCAACAGTCAGCACAAGTGCTAACCCTGTGAGGGAAAAGGGAAAGGAATGGTCATGTTATAAAGAGAGCTACTGTCCTCAGCTTATCGTTTTAATTAGGAATGTGTGAGCGGGCCTGGGGAAAAAGAAAAAAAAACACAACATGTTGTCGTTCAGGACCATCTCTGCATGACAAGGCTGCAGTCTGGGCTGAGTGCTTTTGAAATGGCTCTGAGTTGGCTCTTGGCTTGCCCTGGAAGTACCCAATTATCCTTCACCCCATTCAAGCTACTGAACTCCCAAGTTCTGACAAAATGTCCTGGGGAGGGCCCCATTTGTGATGGGCATGAACAGAGTGGAATAGTACAAACAAGAGAAATCCCATCCCAGCGAGACCTTGAGATGATCTAGCTGAATTGAAAAGTTTTCTGTAGATGTAAGCTCAGTTAATCTACCTTTGGAATTTCGGTACTGTGCTCCCCAGGTGCTCTGAGGACCCTTGGATGAAGCAGGTACCAAAACCTCGTGTCCTGTCTGTGAGCTTCCGTCCTCAATTGCTCACATCTGCTTGCCTCTGGCCCTCCGACCTCTCTCATTCTGCTCTCAGGAGAAAGGCATGTCCCCTCCAGAAAGGCTAATTACCTGCCCCTTTCCACATTTCCGTGTGCCTGCACATGTGCTGGCGGTATGCACTCAGGGCACAGTGAGTGAGCACAGTGGGGAGCGGGATGCTGAGCAGAAAATAATCACTCTGATCTCACAAAAGCTCCCGGAGGAATGTCTGAGGGGGATGCATGTGTGTTTTCTAGTCCTAAAATAATTTTAATTTCTGTTTTATGCTGCATGAGGTCATGAAGTGGACAAGCCTTCAGAGCACTGTGCTCCAGTTGACAGCCGTGTGCTCTCTAAACTCTGACACTTCCAAATAAGAGCCTTATTTATCTTATCAGTTATGACATAAAATAGGGTAAGTGATGGAAATGGATTAAAACCCATAAAACTGAGGAAAGCAAGACAGCCGTGATGCAGGAAGTGATGGACACTGCCCTGCAGGGTCCTGCTGACTTGGAAGAAACTTGTAGATAGTTTTCTGCTGGCTCCACAAAGTGTCTCTTGTCATATGGTAACATTCCCATCAGTTTTGAGCATCCAGAGAAGCTCAAGGAACATGCTTTCTCAGATCCCTCTTTCCTGTCTTGGTACAAAGATGACGTAGGTATATGTCATAAACAGCTTCTGAGTGCCAGAAAGCTTGGCTGTATACTGAAGAATGTACTCGCTTGCAGTGCTGTGACAAATGCTTCTACAGGCAGTTTTCCATCTGCCCGAGAAATTATGCCCATATAATGCCTAATATTTCTGGCTGGTTTTGAAAGCAGCATGGAAAAACCTAGGTGGTGGATTTTCAATTAATTGCAAAACTCTAAAATGTCCACAGTTTATAGTCCCTATTGTAAAGGATGCAATGCCAGCTTGATGAGTGCTATTTCACTGATGTCAGTGGAGTTATACCAATCGGTGGAAACAGTTGGAGTGTAAAATGCAGTTAGCAGCTGTATCTCCTCCCAACATCAGGTCAAAAGCTTCTCAGCAGTCAAAAGTAGAAGGAAAAAGGGGAGATCAGCAGAATGAATGTTAGAAACGTAAAGTGCCTGTAATTTAGACTTGATAGCATTGAGATTGTTCATTAGGGACAGTAAAAGAGACAAATAAACAGACAGAGAGAAAGATATACTTACAAGCAACATATACAGTGGAGTAATAAATCCTTCCACTGGCTCATTCAAAGGCTCACTGAATTTGTTGTGGTTTCCCTTTTCTTTAACTTCTCAGGCATTTCTTCTGACTGTCCATTCTACCACAGAAGCCTACAAAACATTGTCCAAAGATGGGAGTGACGATCCTCAATTTTCCTCCAAGCCCATTTACTAGCAACTTAAATCTCTGCTTAACAACCTCTTTGCTTTGGAGATTCTGAAGAAGATTTGGATGAATGCAGGAGGTTGTACTATTCCTCTTCCTTTTATTTCTCTATTTTTTTCCCCTCCATGCTCATTTTGTGGACATGATCTCAGAGGGAAGTACTGAGCAATGTGTGGGTCACAGGCACCTTACTGAACCCTGTGCTTTCAATAACTTTTTAGTAGGGAAGATGAAACATGAAGGCTAGGATTAGTGTGCAGTAGTTTGCCTCCTGGGTTTATTCTGGTCCAGATCTTTTCTTTCCTATTGTAGAGTATATCTGTAGAGAGCATAAATTCCTCATTTGAGGAAATTATGCCTAACTGGAAGGACATGGATAGTCCAATAGTTTTCATTTACTGTGTTTAGTAGTAGGCATATATATCTTGGTGAATGTGAGCAGTTGTCCAGAAGGAGTAAAAGGTGCCAGGCTGATGCTGTTGTAGATATCAGTTTTCTAGTCATAGGGGAGGCTAAGCAAAAGCAGTACCCATTTGCCTTGCCATCCTTGTTATTTGCAGGTGGGACCAACATGGGTTCACCTGAGCTCTCAGCAGGCCCTCTCATTCTGCATAATGTAGGCAAAGCCATTTTTCTTTGGCCTTTCTGTTAAATGGTTATGCTGATACAATCTGTTCCTTGTACAGAAGATAGCTGAGGCCACCAGCAGTGTTGCCAGGCATTACCAGCTTCCATGATGTTATCTGGCAACTTGCTGACTGACAACCAGCTCAAGACTCATGTGAAAAAGATATATCTTTTTTTTTTTTTTCCTGGGAAAGGGCTGCTTGATGCTTGCAAATCAAGTACAAGAACAGTGACCTTGCTGGGTTTTGTTTTCCATTTTTCCCCCTCTGGAGAGGAAATTGTGAGTCATGGTTCCAGCCATCTGAAACATAACAATGTCGATGGCCAGATCAACAAACAGCTTAGCAGAAGGCCATGAAAGGAGGGGGGATGACAGCCAAATGTCCTTGCCTGAGCAAATGTAGCTAGAAAACTTTGTCGCCCAAGCTCTTCAGATGCCAAATGCATTCACTGAGTAAATAAGGCAGCTGGTTTGTTCCTTTTCAGGAAAAGGCACAGGAAAAAAGATTCCTGCAGTAGGTGACAGGCAAAGAAACTGTCAGAGGGGAATGTCAGCTCTGCACTGAAACCCAGCTTGCCAGAGATTTAACTTCACTCAATGCATTCCTCTACTGCTCGGGTGTTCCTCCAGCTTGACCTGCTCTTCCCTTGCTCTGTGAGCAAGCTTCTTGCCAAGGCTTTCTCAAGGGTGCTCTCAGATACCAAACAGCAGTTTGTTCTCTGGGTTTTTTTTCACCCCTTAACAGCCTTTTTGGTCATGAGTTCATCTTTCTACTGGTACTGCACTTCAAGAACAGACATGGAAAAATGAAGTCGAGAGATAACGTGCAGCGCTGTGTAATGAGGGCACCAGCATTGAAATATTTCTGATTTTTTTTAGAAGTGCCAAATAAATTCTGTTCCATAAAAATGTCAAGAAGCCAATTTAAAGAAAAGGGAAGAAAGTTTCACAATGAGTCACTGCTCTATATGTTCTGAAAATTTCAATAAAAATAAGCAGCTCCCCCAAAGCTGTATCCTTTTGGCAGCTCAGAGCTTGGTAAGTAGTCTGAGGCACTGAACAAGTCTGAGAGAGAAAATACCCATCTTTCATTAGAAAGGCCACTAACACATCAGGCAGACTAATAGTGCTACAGACACCTACGTGCTTTGTGTCCAGGGCTAGTGGAACATGACCACCCATCCATCCTATTCTGTCATTCCTGGAACTCACTGTCTCATCACAGTCAAGATTTTATCCCACAGTTTTGTCATGATCCTGAATGTCTCTCATGTGATCCAGTCCAGCTTTGTCTGATCAGCCACAAGAAAAGTGCCTAAGCCCAGCAACAACTCATGAGTCCAAAGGAAACCTCAGTAGGTGCCACAGGATTCCTCTTCACCTTTCAACCTTCATTCCCCAGAAACCATGGATGATTTAAAAAATATTGCCATGAAAAGAAATTTAACTCTGCTGCATTAAGGCCTCTGGAGAATTTGATTTTGCTCAAATGCTTTAGTTACATAGAGGGAGTTAGAGTACCATGTTTTCAGTTTTTATCTTGGATGGCCAGCAGCAGGGTTGTTACAAAAATATTACTTAAAAGTATATTTGCACAAGGAAAGCATGTTATATGGTCAAAAGAAGATCCTTTGTAAGGCTTTGTACTACTTCTTTTTTGTGTGTTAAAGTGACAAAACATATAAATTACATATGACTTGCTGAAATTTTACATGTGCAAAAGTTGGCTGGGAAATGCACTTTATCTGAACTTTGTGGCCAATGGCCAAGCTAAATAAACCCAATTAATACTAATTTTTCTTACCCCTTCCCTGGTAAATACAGCTGCCTCTGGGATTTCTAATGGTAAGTTACCCTCTTTGAGCCTGGTTTAACTTGACTACTATATCAACAAGATGTTTTTGCACTTTGAGCCTTTTTTTTCTTTCTTAGTTTATCATACAGCTTTAGAATCCCTGTTGCATCCTATAACTTTTTTTTCACTAAAGACATTCTGGTCTTTTTTTGGCTTATGCTTAGGCATAAAAACAATATAATCTAGACTGTGGGATGTGACTTAAATTTTTAGTGTTTTTTATGTTTTGGAGACCAGGGATGGTGTGTGACTTGAGTAGATATGAAGATATTTAGCAAATAAATCTGTGTTCCAAAGTAGAAAAAATAACTTATTGTCTGTGCAACATAAAAAATGATGCCATACTGCTGCCTCATCTCAGCTCTGATATCTTTAAAGAGTGTTCTTTTCAAGAGTAATTGTTACCTTTCTTTCAGTGAAAAGTTGTTTTCTAGTATGGGTGCTATGAATGTGTGCTGATGTTTGTACTGATTATGTTGTGTGAGGTTCATTGCCAAAAGAGTTGAGCAGTCACAGATCTGAACAAATCCCTGCACTGTTCTGTTTTACTCATAGAAACATACCCCAAGACATTAATGCATGAAAGAAAAGGAAGAGGAAGGGACAAAGCTGGCAGAGAGAGGAGAAACCCCTTCACCTCTTTCTCGACCTTGGTTCATGTGACATGCTCAGCTGAGATGCACAGACACACTGTGACTTCATGTGCCAGTACTTTCTGGAACAAACTTCATCCCAGTCAGAATGTAGGAGTGGTGGCAAAGATGCACTGAATGCCACTGCACATGATAGCATCCCTTTGGGTATGGCCAAGAGCCAAAAGTGAGAGCAGGGCAAGTAAGCCATGATCCTCTGGAGATTGTTGCCCAGCACCTTGCAGTCTGCTGGGATTGCTGCTTATAAATCAACTAAATTTTTTTTTCCCTTGTAGGTGCGTTTTTCCCTTGTAGGTGCATTTTCTAGTCTGTAGGTTTATGAAAATAGCACACAGCAGAGAGTGAGCCTGATCAAAGTCCTCTTAAGGGGACACATTGGTGACATTACTCAGCTTTGCTGTAAGTGGCTGAAATAATAAACACAACAAAGCCACAAACCCACACATTGTGCCGGATCCCTTTGGCAAAATGTCTGCAGAGCTTTCAAAATGCAACATAGAAACTAGGAAACTTCTGCTGCATACAGAGCACTCCCTCAAGCCATTGAGTGCTTTGGATCTATTTAGTGATAAATTCCATCCATAAAAATGGGAACTGTGTTGCTATGCTGCATTTTCCACTGGGGAATGTATACCTTACCTAAGAGTTGTGACGTGTAGCCGTTTTGCAAATCATCCTGTCCAAACACTGAGGGGCATTTTTGCAAAAGGGCAGATCATCTGCAGAAGCTGTCAAGAACTGCTGTGCCTTGTCCTCAAGACGAACAATAACAGACTAACTCTCAGTGTGACTAGGATCGACTTTTGCCTGGAACATTAAAATCAGTTCTGAATGAAAATTGCTCTTCAGAAGTTATTCTTAGTTAATGATATTATTACTATTTTATTTTAATTTTATTAGGGTCATGTTCTTAAATAATAATCGCCATCATTACAGTTTTCTTAAGTCAGCATAGCATTACATTTCACAATCTTGATAATGACACAAAAGAGTTGTGAATCTCACCTGCCATGAGTACTACCTTCTGTTTTTACATAATGTGGTTGTGCTTGGAACAGAAATTGTCCTTGAGGTGCCTCAGAATGGTGCTATCTTGATCATTATAATTACCCGAGTCTGAAAGACCATCTGGTTAAAATCAAGCCTTCTTATGTGCCTTACTGCCTTCTTCAAAATGTAACCCCACTTTAGAACAATTAGAATTATTTAGAACCCACATTGAACAATTGACATGTTTAAGCATTTTTTTTCTGCTCATACAGTTTAACAAATTGGTTTGAAATAACTGCACTGTGTAATGAACTATTTGAGCTGAGCCTTGGTGACCATTCTTATCCAGTGCTGGGCTATTAGCTAATGAATCTCTGTTCCAAGGACCTTGGGAAGCAGGAGGGAGTTCACCAGGTGGAGCCAGGGGTGTTGCATGCTTGGTATATTTTAATGCCTTGGAAGAGCAGCACAGTGGAATGCAATGGAAAAGCAGACGTCTCTGTCTTTAGAAATGAAGATGCCACAAGTGTCAAAAAAAAGCTCCCTATGTGTCCTTTCACTCTCTAGTAATGCTGTAATGCTGCAAGGAACAGGCTAGCCTTCAATTTAATTTCAGTCACTCATGCGTTTTTTACCCATGATGTCACCCTGAAGTGATTATAAAATTACAGCTGGGATGCGAACTCAAGCAGGAGCTTATAGACTTTTCAGTGTGTCACAATGAATAAGAGATGTGGTGACTTGTGTCATCTTTCTGCCTGATTCCCAGTAGATATTTGTGTCCTGTGCTGTGCTCTAATTAACCATCTTCCAAGTTGCTCTACAACAAGTCTGACAAAAAGGCGGCCACAGCCAAGCTGTAGTAGTCCAGACAAGCACAGGTTAGTGATGAGTTTACTTGCAGACCTGTAGTGGAAACTAATTTCCCTAAAACTCCAATAGCCTCATCCCAAGTTAAAAGAACAACAAAGGAGCACGTTTCCAAAGGGAAAAGATTAGGCAATAAAGAAAAAAGTTAAAACCAACAAACCACATACAAAATTCTCCGTGTTGTAATAATAACTTTGCACCCAAGAACATAGCATGGACTTGGGGATCAGCTTCCAGAGCATGACACTACTTTGAGAAATGTCTGGTCAGTAGTCTATCATAACTCCCTGTCTTGTGAATACATTTAATTTCTGTTCTATCAGAGTGTCTTTTCTTGCAGAAATAAAGAAATTTGTGCATTTATCCTCCACAGAAGTCATAGTGCTACTGAAGTTTACACACAGGTGCTCCAAATACCTACCCAAACCCAATTCACTGCAAAGTTCAGTGTCATCTGGCAGCAAAAGACATCAATCACCACTGAGAAGAGCAGGCTAATGTTTCTAAGCTAGAAAGGCTTGTATCTACTTCCCAAATAGCTTACCCTAACAGTTCTTTTTATTGAGATTGATTCCCCATATTTTGCTAGTTTGGGGATATAGTCCATTTATATTTATCTTGTACTGTAAACCTAATAATTGACATTGTTATTGTAGTTATTTTATGAGCCAATTTCTTAGTACCCGAGGGTGTTTTTATTACTACCCTTTTGGCCTTTACTTTAAAGTACTAAAAACATATGCAGCAGTGAGGAATTGTACACAATTGCACAGTTGTACAGTGAGGAAGTGTTTGTACTGAAATTCATTGACTGATTAGTATTATTTCTTTGTTTATGTCGCCCCGGTGTTTTCTGTTATTCTGATTCTGGCTAGAAGAATAGATACCCATGTGTGTTGGAGGGCAGTTTGCCATGTTGCTGTCATTTAATTTCATGCTCTCAATATTCCTTGTGTGAAACAGAATAGCCAAAATGTCCCATTCTGCTCATGTTTGGTGACAGGGACCTTACGCAGTGGCTTATGTGGGCGCAAGGTTGTCCATTGTTCCTACTCTCTACCTGATACATTTTCTATGTGGTAAATATTTCCCTGAGAGCTGTTTCTTCTTATGGAGTAGAGTAAATATAGCAATGGAGAACCAATGGGGAACCATGAGTGAGCAAGGTTTATTAGGTAATACTCAGCTTCTTACTCTTTGGTTTCTATTTAGCATCACTGAGTGCCTGTAAAATATAATATCCATAATTTTAGTTTGACGATAAGCTATTGAAGTGCATCATGGCTTTTCCTTTGGGCTGAATCATGGATAGATGCATATAAACATATTTACTTTGAACATGTAATGAAAAATGATTCACTTACAGGAGGAAATTTTCATCCACAGAATTAGGAGTCATCACTGTCAGCGAGGCATAGTGACATGAAGTTGGTCTCAACTTTTGGTTTTGACTGTGAGCCTGTGGTCTGGTGGCATCTGTACAGCTAGGATTACTCTAAAGTTGTCCTGAAACAAATGATCTAACAGAGACTGACACATACCTTCATAATTGCCAATTAGTGTAGGTTGGTGTGAAAGATGAGCCAATTGTCTGGGCCCTGAGGCTTCTGTAGCAGTACAATTGATTGTGCCAGTCAGAAAAGACTGCAGATTGTAGTGCCAGGAGGGGCCACAAGATCCCTGAGTCTCACTTCTTGAATCACATGAGACATAAGTTTTGCCCTATTATTTCTATCCTCATAGAAATCTGCCAGACATATTAGGCAATAAGACAAAAACAAAGGGAATATATATATATATATATATATAAAATATGAATATATATATTCAAATATAGTTTTCAAAGATTAAAAAAAAAACAGCTACAGTTTTTTGTGTAACTTGGCACAGGAACGTGTGTATACTTACTGATTTCCATATATAAGTCCCAAAGCTCAGGGGAGCAGCATACTAGGAGCATCCAGGAAGGTCTCTTTAAGTCACATATAGACGCTGTTGGTCTGTAACGAAAGTAGCCTGTCAAAAGTGGATCTAAACGCTGACAATGTCAAAATGTCAAAATGTCAAGAGAGAATTGTGTGATGTGGTTTCATATGGAGTCCATCACTCCTTAGATAAAGTCATGAAATCCAAATCACTTTGTTTTTAAACATGGCTATTTCTTTGCTTAAGGCATATGTATTTATAAGCTTATACATTTCCTCCATTTTTTCATAAAGAGAGTAAAAGTGGCTTTAATGCACAGCACTCTTCTTGAAGGGCCAAAAAAAAAAAAAAAAAAAAAGAATTTTAATTTAGGTCTCATTTGGTTACTTGGAAAATATTTTCCTGAATAGATTTTGATTTTCTACAATTTCCTTTTCATTGGTTTTAAACCAACAGCATGCATTCTTTATTCTTGTCTAAAAGGAGGCCTTCTGTTCTCATCCTTACAATCTGGATCCTCAATTATTTTGCAAAGGCATCAGTAAGAAGAAAGAAATGTTTTATGATATCTGTATAGGATTATCCTGATAGAGATGCCCATCTTTCAGTGAACTGATAGTATACAACCTTCCTCACTTGTAGAGAACAACTCTTCTCACAGTTCATATGCAAACTATAATACAAGGTGATGTAATGGCAAGCTTCCCAGGGGAACCACCCATTTGTATTTGGAAGATTCAATTAAATCTCTGAGGTTTTCCCTGTGAGCTTCCCTGTGCCCAAACAACCATTCTACCATTGTGTGACATCTAGGGGATGAGAGGAAGATGTGGTGAGCTTGGCTGTTCCGCTCTCACACAGATGCCTGGGGTCATTTGAAATGCTCTGTGGTAACAGAGATATGTACATACGGTTGGCAGATACAGCACAAGACCTGCTGGAGACTCATGATCTTCTCCAAGGCAGACTGGATATCTGGGGATATCTCAAATGATACAAGTTGCCTGTATTTATGCAGTGAACTGAACTCACTCTATATAAAATTTAAAGCTGTCCCTTTCCCCTTTCTAGGCACTCAGCTGCAGCCCCACGAGCTCAGACAGTGCCATGAAAATGAATAAGATCGTTAACATCAGAGTTCATCATCTCTTTGTGTTGGCATTTCTAACATCCAGACCTATAACTGCAAGTGACAAGGAGACAACGGCTAAGCATAATATCAACATTTTGTTAACCGTGTTTGCAAAAGCAATGAGCCCCCTTCACCCCTTGCCCTCACTGCTGGAGCAGGAACTCCCTGGTGGCTGTGGCAGCCTGTATGGATGGGGGGAATCTTGCTGCAAGCAGGAACACAGCATTGGCCTCCTCTGCCCTCCTGCACACCAAAGGCAACCTGGGGGAATGTGGGGCCTCTTGGACTCCTACTGCTTGTGTGGCTGCCACTGCTCCCTGCTAGCTGCTCCCTAAAACTCCAGATACTTGCCAGTGCTTTGGAGTGCTTCACTCTGCGAACTCCTCCCTTCCACCCCACTGTTTCTCTGCTTGTATTTGCATTGTGTTGGCAGCTACCAAGTGTCTGTACCACTGGTGAGCTGAAGGTTTTATCGTATGAATGTGGGAATTGTGGTGCTTGGATGGGGTGTCAATGTGTCTCTTCCCAACCGGTAAAGCAGGAACACTGGAAATCACTTCCCGTGAACAGGGGAATTACTACAGCCTAGCTTCTCTGTGGCCATGATGAGAACAGCCGCATCAGAATGTGCTGATGCATGATGCTGTTGAATTCTCAGTAAGCTAGGGGTATGACCTACAAACTCCAGTGGCAGGAGAGGCATTTCTGCCTTGCTATGCTCAGTCAGACCAGACAGGATGCAGCCAATACACAGCTGTTCTATTTTCCACCACTGCATGCAATGCTGGAGCACACTGGCTTGTGCTCTACCTTTCTGTCAAGTAGAGCACTTATGTGTGTAATGATGTACTCTTGCTGAGTAATGGTTGGCAGTGATGAAAACTGGAGGAGTGTGCGTAGAATAGGAATAATGGGGATAGAAATAATGAGAAAATAAGGAAACTTACTGGCATTGTCCTTAGTTTTTGTTAAGTTTACACTTTCACCTTTCCAGTTGGCCAAACTGCTGTGGTAATTAATACTGTGAAAAAAACAGTTGGGTTTGTTGTAATGCTGGGGTTTTGGCCTTAATGTACAGCCTTGGCTTATCTAACTATTTGTATGGGGTCTTGCAAATCTCTAGCAGATTGATGCCTCTTCAAAGCCATCTGGAAGATCTACCCACTCTTTTTTTCCGGAGCTTTTAATTGGAGCTGCTGGCTGCCCTCAGTATCAGAGCAGTACAAAGGCTGAGAAAACAGAGAGGTCTTATACTAAACCATTTGGAAGGGCAGCAGGAGACGTCATCCATTTTGTGTATAGATATGTTTAGATAGATGTAGTAAGCCATGAGAAGTGGATGCCTTGACAGGTTACTTTTCAAAGACTGCTGATTTGCAGTGACCTCTGACTGCTCTCAAAACAGCTAAATTCTGCAGACTCTGGTAATCTGAGATAGAAACTGTTTTGAAGTCGGCTGGGTGTAAAGAGTCTGTTGCTGCCCTGAGTGTCTCAGTATCACAAGGAAAATGAGAGCTGGGGAAAAAGGCCGCTGTTGCTGGAAACTCCTTTGTGTGGTTTTGTGTGCAACAGCTTTTTGCAACACAGTGCTGTTGTGAAAATCACATACCCATATGCTCAGGTGTTGTCAGCCCTCCCAAACCATCTAATGCCTCCCAAATATGTGTCAAAACCTCCTGTTTCCTGCTGTGTGCTGTTTCTGTGTGCTGGGGGAGCCTCACATCAATATATTTTGTCTGCAGAAGAGGAGGCTCAGGGGCGACCCTATTGCTCTCTACAACTGCCCGAAAGGAGGTTGCAGTGAGATGGGGGTTGGCCTCCTCTCCCAGTTAACAGCAGTAGGATGACTTCAAGTTGCAGTAGGGGAGGTTCAGGTTGGAGGTTAGGAAAAAAATATTCTCAGAGAGAGTATTTGGGCACTGGAACAGGCTGCCTGGGGGAGATGGTGGAGTCGCTGTCACTGGATGTGTTCAAGAAACATGAAGCTGAGGGACTTGTTCAGTTGGACAGGTTAATGGTTGGACAAGATGATTTTAGTGATCTTTTCCAACCCTGATGATGCTATGATTCAGTATTCCCAGGACAAGGAGCCCATGACAACTGTGTAAAGGAGGAGGGAGCTGGGCTGGGCAGCATCAGGCAACATCTCAGCTGCTGGCAGGGCCATGCACAGATAGAGCCAAACTCCACAAGTCTATGCCCACTGTGGGCTCACCAAGGTTTTGCAAAAGCTTGATAAATGGGGCAGATTTGGGGCAAGTTTTTATGGAATGTTCGACTGTGAGACAGGGGCAGAGTTCAGCCACATGTGTCAGAGCATCATCCTGCTGAAGCTCCTTGGCTGAATGGCTGCTAGGTCCTCATTTTTAATACAGGCAAAAGTTATATTTTCAATTAATAATTTCAATTTCTAAGACTTTCCCATCATTGTGAAGGTCTTCATGTTGCTTTCTGATTCATGTGGAGTGACATTACCATTATATTATTTTTGTATGTCAGTAGTTCTACAGAAAAATGCTTAAGTGCCTAAATGCACCAAAAAGGATGACTGTTAACAAAGCAACATGAGCAGTCTCAGATGATTAAAGGCCTCATTCCAATTGGACAAATGTTATCTCTGCTACAGTCACTGTGTCTGGCTCAGGTAAACAATCCCTTGACAATCCGTTTTCAGATGTGAACCCCTAAATGGTATGATTTAACACAACCCACTGGCTTCCCCAGCTGCTCTGAGCTCTGGTTCTGCCTCATACTGTCCACATTTTTACATGCAGATACATGTTTTCTTCTGCTGGTCAGAATCTTCTATACCCATGTTTCAACAATACTTTGAATACTGACACTGAATTGAATGCAAGATGCTGGTTGAGTACATTAATATTGCTTTCCCTTCTTGTTAGTCTGGAAATTGTGTCAACATTAGATTTTAAAGTTAAGACAAAGATATTTTTAGGAAAAAAAAACCAACAAAAACCTGCACTGGGAATTTTCTTTGGATTAAATATATTCACCATTAATTTGCAAGGAAATATGTATTTTTTCAACACTGCTCTTGTGCTCACGTAACGCAGATTGGATTTTAATATTCCCTGTATTTAGTGAGAACATAGTTCAAAGATTTGAGTGGATTTCTAATTGAGTTGCTGACATCTTTTGTGTACATATATATACACACATATACTTTGGCTATTGACAAGTTGAAAAAAAAAAGTTAATTCAAATAAAGGTCGCTTCTTTCATTCGGTTTTGGCACCAAAAAAGAAAAATAATTCCAATTTTTAAAAAATAATGTAAATTCATTGCTGGCCTTTGAAGGGTGGTTTTAGTAAGCATATGGGGTTTATTCACATTTTGAAAGCAGCTGCTTTTATTACCTGAAAAGTACACATGAAACACTGGGATATGGGCTGCTTTCTATTGATAAAAGAAAAGAAAATTCTTATGGCTTTTAAAATATTTCTTTTTCCTTGAGTTGATTTATCATATTATAAAAGTATCATCAACATTTAATCCTCAAATTCTCCAGTGTATAACAAACATACGTGTTTGTTATTACAGACCAAACAAACACACACCTTCACAGCCGTGATTCTCCATGGAAAAAAACATATGGAGATATGCAAGACTTGTTAATTTGTTCTCAAAAGGATACAGATAAAAGCAGATGTTGGGGGGCAATAAATTATACTTTTTATACATTTTCTTCAGGGTTTTTTTTTTTTTGTAACCCTTGTAGTTGACACAGAATTTCCTTCATGGTATTATCACCAGCAACGTTGCTAGGCTGCCTGGGAGGGCAAAATGGAAAACTTTGTGAAGTACACTTGGAGAGGGCTTTTTTAAACCAGATGATTTGTGAGTACATCTTGGAAAGCAGGGAGTATATTTTAGAAATGTTAGCTGTCTTGTAGTGGGCTTTTATACAGCGAATGAGAGACTCTGCTAGATGTTCCTTATATAGGGAGCATTACTGAGATATATTTGAGTTTCTCAACAGTATGGGGGCTGTAATCTTTTCAGCATAAAGGACAATCTTTCTCTGCTTAAAGGCTGTATCAATACTGGAAATGTTGAAAAAAAAAACAATTAAATTTGGGTTTGCTTCTTCTAAGAGCTTAATTATTAGAGACCACACACACCTCTCTTCAGAAATCCAGCTGTGCACCAAAGCAGTGGAGGCACTGGAAACCGTTAGTCACTGTAGACATTGTGGGGACTGAATGACTGACACAAAGAGATTTTAATGGGAAATTCCTCTGAGCCAGGTCTGGTGGAAGTACTCACACCTGCTGCTGCCTGATGCCAGGTTGCAGCATCACCTGGGAGACAAAAGAAGGAATATTTATGGAATGACACTTCTGACCTGCTGGTGCTGGTTGCCTTCTTGGTTCCACACCCTGGATTCTGGGGTTTGAACCTTTACCACATCTTCCATTTGTCTTTTTGGAGGTGTATGGTAAATGCTGCTTTAACACAGCGATGGTGAGTTGGTGGTTTTGGGTTTTTTTTGTGTGTGTTTTTCTTTTCAATCATTCTTTCTTTCAGTAAGGTCACTTACACCATATACACACACACGTTTCTGTGCACTGTGTAATTTTTAATATAAAGTGACCATTTGTATTTGAGCATCTGCAGCCAGCAAGAATCTAATCAAAACTGGCAATGCGTTTTTTATGCATTGGTGATCACAGCATTGAGATCAAATGTGCCCCAGCAAATCTGAACAAAAGTGTTCCGTGCATCTGTGTGAGTCTAAAGAATGGGTTTTGTAATAGTGATACATCTGCAGAGAAACAAATAGGATAACTAAGAAAAGCTAAGAAAGCAGCTTTCTGGGGAGACCTGGCTGGCAGGAGACAGAGATCTGATCACATATGAGCAGGCTGCCAGAAGGGCCCAGTTTCTGTATTGTCATCCCTTCAAAGAGTGGCTATGCAGCTGCTGAAGGGCAGGAAATGGGAAATGCACATGTGGGTCTCAGAGCACAACTGGGACCTGCCCTACCTCGAGAGGAGAAGGTCCTGACTTAGTCCCAGCTATACCTTATGAATAACATCTCTAGATTTAATTGAAGTCTAAAAGCTTATGTTGCAGAGGTGTCATTTTGTGTGCAGAGGACTGCCAAGATGGTATACAGCTCCTTCCTGCAGGAACTAAGAGCACCTCAACATTTTACCTCTATTTTCAATTCTGTACATGGAGGGTGGGGAGAGAAGAGAACAAAGTGAACAGAAGATCCAATTTGGACAACACATTGAATGACTGGTAGGTAATATGTTGGTTTTGTGAAAATCAAAGAGACAATTATAAGTAAGTTTAGGGTGGAAGAGACCTGTGTAGGTAAGCTAGCCCACCCCCATACTCAAATCACCTGAATAAACTGAAAATAATTATTAGCATGAAAGGTCAATCAGAGATAAGGTTGAAAACCTACCTGTGATTGTAGACTTACAGTGGAATTGCAAATTTGGTTCAAGAATACTCATAAGTACATTCAGAATTTACTCTGAGACAGTATTTCCACATTTGTTAGGTGCAGAGTACATTTGTAAGCGCTGGAGCCAGCTGGTCACCCTGGCAGAAACTCATAGCAGAAGGGGTCCTACCAAATGTGACCTGTGGAGATGAGCCAGGGAGCATACCAGGGTGGGACAGGGATGACACAACCTGACTGTACTATTTGGACTGACTGTTTTTGGTGGAGAAAGCTGCTTCCACAAAATAAGTCACATGTCAAAGACTGGTACCTACAAAAGATGAGCCAAGTTGGCACCTACACCATTCTCTTGTGGCTGTGGGGGGCATTAAATAATTGGCTCAGAGTAGATATCTACTCTTCATGAGGCTAAAGTCCAAGGGATGAATCCTGCCTTTTAGGCTTTAGGATACATTGAAGAAATTTCTATCTTTCTCAGGGCTGCTGTGGGTAGGGAATCAGACAGTGGACTTTCAAGTAATTCTCCCAGAAATATGCAAAGCTGCAAAATTTCAGAATTTATTTGGGAATTCTCAGCCATCAATAACAGAGGCAATAGCGAAATAACAGCAGGACGTTTTACTTTTAAATGCTTCTCATAAAAATGAGGGGAGCAGATTGTTTATATTAACCTTTCTGGGAAATGCGATCAAATTGTCCTTGAAAAATGTTAAAGAAGAAAAACACAAGCATGACTTTCAATAGCCCTTAACAATCTGTGAACCGGCCCGTTGCTAACTGTCACACACAATGTACATTTTGTTTAGTGATTTCTGTTACACTGCCACCCTCTATGAAAATGTTTAAAAGAATAATTCAAGCTGCATGATCCCAGGTGCATAAACATGCGCTCCTCAAACCAGCAGAGAAACTGCCAAGTCTGGAGGGATTGTCAGACCCACGGGTCAATTCAGGGACTAAGAAAATCATTTCCTATTTCCCTTCATGGATTTGGTGCATGCTGGGATCAGCCAGTCTAGAAAAATAGAAAGAAGCTGTGTCTTCTGCAGCAAAAACAGAGCTGGGAAATGAAAGATGCCTCAAACCCTGGCCAATTCTGCTGAAGCAGGATGGGGAAAATGCTCATTCCCTCTCAACTGAGGCTCACAGCGGTTATTTCTACCACACTGTCTGTTTTACAGAGCCACGTCCTGCCTTGCTGACAAGGGCAGGAGTGGAACTCTGGCCCTGCTCCAAGTGGAGGTGGTTAAAAGCTCACACTGAGCCAGTCTGGAAGACTCCAGCTGAAGTCCTTGTGCTCTTGGCTCCCTGCTTCACTTTTTTCATGGCTCTTGAATTGCTCTTCAGAAGCCTTCAAAGGCACCCGACCTTTCCACTGACAAAGCAAATAGGTTTAAGTGGAATTTCAAGTCTTAAAGCACGCTCGGTGCCCTCATAGGAATGTATGTTTTTCCATTGACTGAGAGCCTTCGTTAGGGATTCCCTTCTTTAGTGGGAGAAGTCAGTGATTGAACATGTCCCATTTGGCCCCTTTTGATACCGTTCAGGTGAGGTTTTGGACAATCCTGCAGCACATAAAACAGGCCAAAATGCAGTTAGTGATCTCTGCCATGCCACACTACGTTATCCCTAAAATTTTTGATCTTTTCCTCATTCTTCCTCTGCTTTTTCATGGCCTTGCAGAGGCTTGGATATGCAAAGAAGTGAACAGTAGGAAAGCATGGAAAATCCACAACTTGTAGTGATACCTCAGTGAGGGGCAAAAGGGAAGTGCATCAGCCCTGTAGTACTCCAACTTCAGCAAGCTTTGAAGGATATTTCAGTATCTTTATCCTACATCAAATCACAGTTTCATTTTTCCTTTTAACAGTGTGCAAAATGAGATATGAAAGGTAAAAAAAAAATATGTAAAAACTAAGCAAAATTCTGTATGTATATTATATCAAACATGGTAGCAGAGTCAGTGAGGAGTGTAGAGAAAATACAGTAGAATAAGAGCACCTTGTGAACCTAAATAAAATACTCCAATTTCAAAAATTCTGCAATGAAAAGGTTTTCAGTTTTCCTTCATCTTGAGAGTTGTATGTCCATCTCCCTGCAGTTCAGTACTGAACTCCAATTCAAATAGTGCATGACCTCTTGGAAACCAGACTCTCTCTCAGGAGAATGAAAGAAATGCTGTGCTCTTTCATGAAAGTTTGCATCACTCAGTAGGCCGCAGAACTAAAGTATTTTTTGTGTGTAACATATAATCCATACAAGGTCAGATAAAACAGTTTCTTGTATGAATTAATGGAATACTTTTGGTTTCTGTAGTATCCATGCTAATATGATCTTAATATAATCAAACACTGCTTAGGCACTGAAGTATACTAGTGAGGATAAAAACGAAACACGTTTGCAGAAATCAACCTATTTCAGGTCAGCAAATGGAAAGCAGAGGAAACAGTTTTATCTGTTTCTTCTACTGTCCTCATCTGCTTTACACTGGCAAAACATTAACATTGGAAAAGCAGCTTGAAAAACATTAAACATTTCCCCACAGAAATATTTGACTGTTATGGGAAAAATCCCTCAACAGAGATTTATGTCTTGAATCCTCCTATCTGGAAATACTCAGGCTGGTGATACGTGAACTACAGGGGGCTTACATCTGTATTATCCTTTAAGAAAATGCTTCCTGCAAGACCTCATCTTCTATGGCATAATGGGAATGCTCAGTGAGATGGGGTGAGCAGAACATGGGACACAGACATGCAGTTAAATGGTGTCCATATACAAGGTTCTCACCAAACTACAAGTAATATGACAGTTCAGAGACGTATTTAATGGCAGAAATTTTTTTTGCTTGTTTGCTGGCCAACATCTGACTTTACTGTTAGTTTTAGTTAATGAATAGTCCAACTTCAAAGAGAATTGTTTTCTTCTAAAAAGTATCATATCTGCTTGTACATCACATTTGCCATTTCAAAACTCCTAAAGTACAGTTTACAAGCCTTACTTTTCTCCCCATTTAATGTGCCTTTTAACATTAGTGATACTACACTGATAATGATCTGATCTGTTCATGCTGTGGCAAAAATTGGTAAGATCCATGTATCATTGGCCATCTGTTTCTTGATTGGTTTGTTAGTTTTTCCAGAAGTAAGTTTTTTCTGGATTTCAGAAGAACAGGAGTGGACTTGATTTGGGCTTCACTTGATCCAACCAAGAAGCCTCAGATTTTGATCCACACCCTTAGTAAGAAAGGGAAGAAAAAGAGCCAGCTTTGCTAATGAGTACCTCCCCAGTTTATGTTGTTCCAGCTCAGTGTTCCCTTTCAGCACAGGAGTGAACCACAAATGCTCAAGCAGGAAAAATATCAGCAAAAAGTTTTCTTAAAAAGCAAAGAAAACACTTGGGCATGAAAAAAAAACACTTCAATTGTCTTAGAACGAAAAGGTTTTGTGGCCCCAAAGGATTCTTGAGGATTTGTTCTAAACCTTTAACTTGTTCTGCATGGTTTAGCTGCAGTGGAAGCCTGGTGTTTCTGCACAGCCTATTATACCTACCTAAAGTGACCGTAGCAGAGTTAATATACTGCAGCAACCGTATTTTTTTCACAGTTTTACTGCTGGTGACAACCACTGGATTGCAAGCTGTTGCTCTGACTCCATGTCATCTTGCTGCCATTGCATGTAGCAGTCACCTGCACTGTGGTGCTTCTGTGTGCATGTGGTCAAGAGCAATGAGTGATGGGAGGTGCACTGGTGTAACATGAACACAATCTCTGCAGGATTAACAATATTCTTGGCTTTGAGAGTTAGTCCTTTACAGTTTATGATGATTTTGATTTCTCTCCCATCTTTACGCTTACTTTGGGGTTCCTGGCTACATCTTCAGGACAAAAAAAATCTGCAGAAAAAAGTGTTGAGTTTTTCTCTTGCTCATTTATGTCACAAAATGGAGCTGAGGGAGAAAAATCAGTAGCTTTGAAATGCTATTACCTTGCTAGTGATAGCTCTCGTCACATGACAGTTCTCAAACTGATAAGATGTTCCAAACAGCCACAGAAAAGGCAAAGAGGTTTTTCAGTGCCCCAGCTCTGTCTCTTCAGCTTGCACATGTTTTCAAACATAATTTCATGCTTGCTTTCTGACAGCTCATTAAACAAAGGCCTCTTGGTACATATAGTGCCCATCTTCCTGCTGAGAATGTAACATATTTATGGTGTCTGCAGATTGCTGGCTGTTTGCTCTCCTGCTTCGCAGTGTCCTGCCTGCCAAATGCTTATCAGTGTAGCAGAGGTGACAGTCTTCCCCATTTGTGTAGGTAGCAATGGTCTTGTGTTTGACCCTCAGAGGCAAGAAGCAATATGATTAGAAGAAGCTCTGCAAGCAATAGATAAAAGCAATCATGCAGGGAGAGACAGTGAAGAAGAGCTCAGGGGAGGAGGCTGATGTTGTGGAAGCTGATAGCTTGCATTCAGAGAAAGTGCTGGCAGTTAGTTAGTGAGACAGCTGGTTACATTCAGACCTTGTGGGATTTCAGCTTCAGACAAAGCAAACAAGGATTCAGGAGAGCTGAGAAGCTATCTGGAGCGACGTACAAGGGCAATCAGAGCTACTCACTTCTAATGAGCTGCCTCTCTCCTGCCATTAAACTATCATTATTATACATTCAAACCAATAAAGTTTAGTGAATTTAGCACCTTCTATTTTCTTTAAAAGCTGGTGCCAAAACTCTGTTTTCCTTCCTAATGGAACAGATGAAGACATCTTTAAGCCATCAGCTACCATTCATCCATCTGTCCTCTGAGGGCAGCAGGGGACAAGGAGCAGATTTCTGCCTGTACCACCACCAGCAGCTGAAGTATCTGTTCCACTTCACCAGAATAACAAAAGAGCTAATTGGGTTTTGTTTTTTAGAGAATTTTATTTTCTTTTTAACTTCTTGTCAAACCTATCACCAGTCAGTATCAAAAGAAAACACAGTGGCAGCTCTGTTCAGCTGCCAAAACCTAATCAACACCAAGGAGCTTTTGAGTGGCTGTCAGACAGGATTATGATATTAATCCTAACTACATGCATGTTCTAGGAAAAGGAGCATCACTTTAACTAAAAGTCAGGGTGACAGGTAATGAAGGACAAGTATTTTACAGCTCAAAGGATGTTTCCATCCCCACATTAGGTGAGCTGCCTAATTACAGCTGAGAGAAGCAGCAGCACCTGTGCATGTTTGCTGCTATCTAATCCAATCTCATACAAATAAACAGATATGGAGTGGGCCCCAGCACAAACATAAGGGTTCAAGAAACATTCAAGCCACAAGGGAGCAATGCTTGTAATTTAGTAGGCAATTCTTCCTGCTCTGTGTCAGGAGTGAATCAAGAGTTTTAGGACCTTCCTCTTCCACGGAGGGTCACTTTGAGATTGGACACAAATTCAAGGCTCCATGTATTTTTTGCCATTAGTGACAATGTGGCATTATTTATAGTATCAGTGAAGCTGAATCCTGGGTCTGACTCCCAAATGGCAAGATGGGTAACGTTCCTAGCTTGACTGCAGATAAAACAAAATGGGCTGAGATTCATCAGATTAAATGCATCCTAAGTTGGACATCTAAAACAGAACAGAGAAATCATAGCCTGTGCTTCTGAATATTGTCCTGCTTCTTTCCATGTCTAAAGTTAGATAAGCTGAATCCCATCTACAAGAATTCCAAGCCCAACATAGGAAAATCAACATCTGCCTAACAAGAGCTGATATACTGATAGTCTTAATGCTACAATGGAAGTTTTACTGCAGCTGTGTCCTGTCTATAAATTGCAAAGCATTAGAGTTAGCCAACCACTATTTACTTCCCCTAAATAAATTCTGAAGAAATAATCTTGTTTGTTTGTTTTTTTCATGGGTGCTCACAGTAGAAGCATCATTTTCTATGGAGCTGGTATATCATTTGGAGAGGAGTATTTCTTATCCCAACAAAACTGTTTGCAGGAGGAAACAACCGTTCTGGGTATGAACCTCTTCCTCACATTTAAGGAAGGCAGATTTCCATAGATTACCTCAATAATAAGCCCTAAAAGTTGAGGTTGAATTTATAAGAATTATGGTTTTCAGTTACTGTAAAAGAGATGGGAAGGATTTGATGCTCAAGTATCATGGACAGCCTGGAATGATGTCATAGACAAGTACTGTGATGGTGGTACTGTGCAGTGCTGTGCAAAGCCAGTGAAATGCTTTTGCTCACACGGAGTCTTAAAACAGTACTCTTGTTCTTTAAGACATTGAGTCTTAAAGAATTTTCTCCATCTACAGACTGTGGTGCATCATGAATCCCAGTTTCTTTTGCAGGACCAAGTAGGGAGGGTCTATTTTAAACATCTGGCCCAGGATCCTTTCTAGAGCGCTGTGAGTTGTCACTGAACTAGAGGTAAAGAAAATATGTTATTTTAGTGTGTGTTTTTCCCTGTGTAATGAGCTACCGCCTCGGTCAATTTTGTTCTCTGTAATACATCAAAGCAATGGGAGTGCATTAAGAACCAAATGAGGGTCTTGGCCTCTCATCTTCGTTTTATCTCCCCCAATAATAATGAAGCTGGGTAACTTACTAGAAAATAACAAATTGATATAAACAGCACTGGTTTGCCAGCTACTGTCATTGCTGATGGATTGTACTACAGCCTGAATGGGTTGTCCACACAGCTATTTGTCAGCACTGTCTGTGAGGAGCTCTGTGATAACACACTGTGCTAAATTCACTCTCATGTCTACAAAGGAATAAAAAATGACTTATTTGAGTCAATAGATGTCACACAGAGTAAACAACAACAAAACTGGGACACAGTTACATTGCAACCTCGCCAGAAAGATATCCTTACTGTGGAAGGGGTTGCTGCTTTAGGTGCCTGGAAACCCAGATAGACACTGCTAAGGCTAGTTCACTGCTTACTATCATTTTGTCAGTAGAAATGTATTTGCTGTTTGCATTCACACACAAAAAAGTGCTTTTGCATTAATCACCTACGTTTCTGCTATTGCTTGCAAACACCATTGCAAAACTGGCAATGATCACTCTTTCCACTTCTATTTATATCACAAAGAAAATTTGTTAATGTGTAGATATTTTGTAAAAAATAAGGAAGATTAAAAATATGCTCAGTTTCTCAGGATCAAGGTTATTAACTGAAGTCTGTTTGTGGCACAACTGATAAAATGGAGGATGTGCAATGCAGACAAATGAAACACAGGACTCTGCTTATGTGCACCTGGGCACTCCTCACTCCGTATCTCTTGGCATGCTGTGGGCTTCCTTTATAAAACATCTCTTTATACTGTGAGATAAGTGCATCAAAATACTGAATTACATAATTTGAATGTAGGACAGGTGCGATCATCATGCACCATCAATAATGCAGAGTTATCAACCCCTTGAAAGGGTGGAATTCCTTTTGGGTGCCACAGATAGATGTTTCAAACATCTGCAGGAACCAGAGGCTGCTCTGCTTGTTCTGCAGGTTGGTTCATTGTGAGTTTTCCCAGGACAGGATGGATAACAGTCCTTCTTCACCAGTCCAGTTATGGCTCAGTGCTGCTGAAAGCATTTAGGTTGCTGTTCCTCACATTCAGAGATCAGCTTTTAATGCTAGTAGCACAGCATCTCCTTTTCCCTGAGCATTTGCTTTGGGTTAATATACCCCAGGTGCATTTTCTGAAGACAGTAAAATGAAAGAGCTTATTTAGAAAATCCCGTGTATATTTAATGCCCAAAGACTTCTACAGCTTTCACCCAGGCTATGAGAGAGAGCACTCATACAAAACTCCATAGCTTACCGAGCTCACCAACTGCCATAGCTTCTCAGAAAGTCAGGCAATCCATGACTGAGTACAGAGAAGCAGACAAACTGACCAAGGCTGAAGTAACAACTTAACTTCCTGCACCTCCAGGTTCTACCTAGCGGTCTAAGCGTGACAAACATTTAGCCATGTGTCATATTTTACAGAGGCTGGAAGGACAGAAAGTTGCTGCTGTGGTTATTAATTGGTCAGCACTACCTGGATAACATATTTGTTCCCAGAATTAGACTAATTCAATTGTTGAGTACAAGGCACACTGCACAAGGTTCACAGAGCCTGAAAAAGCTGTCACACTGTGTATGATGCTATCTTAATTGGCAGGGTTGAAGCGAAAGACTGAAACTTGATCAGTTGTTGGATTAGGAGACTATGTGAGGAGAAACAAAGAAATGACCCAAAGTAAATGAATACTTCAGTACTAGAAAGGTTATAGCTTGACCACACACATTCTTTAATAATGCATTTCCAACATAAACAGAGCCAAAGGCACTTGGCGTAAAAGACAGCTTCTCTTTTTTGCAGGTCATCAATATACCATGTTTACATTGTCAGGCTGGTCTCAACAGTGTTAAATTATAAATTAGACTCAGTGCAAGGAGAGATGTAAACACTGATCTGTATACTATATCAGCCAGAACATAGGCTGAGCAATTCATCCCTTTCAGGTAAAGACTTTAATGAGAAGCTTGGGAAAATCTGGAGTCTGGAAAAGTTTCAAAGCAAATCTTTAAAGGTGTTTGGGGCATCACTTGGGAACAATTTCAGCTAAGCGTCATTTTGTAAGGATGTCCTTGGAGTAGCTTGCATTCAGTGTATGGTGAAACTTCATCTGTCTCTTATGGACAATCATCTGCAGCATACAAGATTGGAACATCAAAACACCAATGACAGCATTGGTGACAGGGGCAGGTTATTCTAGTTTTTTTAGATTAACAAATGATGACAGTCTTCAAAATACCCAGCTGGAAAGCAAAGCAATTGCTTTGGTAATGCAAGGAAGGGCAGGCAACAAAAACATCTGGACAAAACACTAATATTTTCTCTTTCAACCATGACCTATAGGTGACAGCAGAAATCCCTTGGTTTCTCTGTATAGCAAACCAATTGAAAAACTAATAATAAATATTTCCTGAAATTTTACTTTAATGATGAAATTTTATTGATACTGTAGGAGAAAAAAATATATCAGTTGAAACTCTGGAGAACTGTCACTTTTGTAGATATCTGGGAACATCTTTGCAACACCAAGTTTTGGTAAGTTTTTGCTAGGTTTCAAATCACTCTGCATTAGCAGTAAATATGCAGGAGAAAAGCAAAGCTCAAATGAAGCTACTGTGTTGCATCAGTGGAACTGAAATCAAAGACAACCCACAGAATACTAACATCAAGAATCGCAGAATCATAAAATCATTAAGGTTGAAAAAGACCACTAAGACTACCTACTCCAACTGTCAACTCATCCCCACCATGTCTACCAAAACATGTCCCTCAGTGCCACTTTTACACGTTTCTTGAACACCTCCAGGTGTGGTGACTGCCGTCTCCCTGAGCATCCTGTTCTATTAACTCATCACTCTTTCTGAGAAGAATTTTTTCCTAATATCCAACCTGAATGAACCAGCCCAACATCTCAGATTTATCTCCAGGTTAATTTACACCTCTTGATAGCTAATGACATCTGATATTGGGACACACTACGGAAAAGCATTTGGGCAGCTCTGCTTGGGGAAGCCGCCCCTGGAGTCTTGCATGGAGTGTGCTTAAGGGCAAGCTCCGTATATTGAAATGGCCATACAGCCCTTGTAAGTGGTCACCTCTAAAGTGCCATACCTCTCTCAACATGAGCATGGTGTGGATGTGGGGAAGAAGTGAGACTTCAGGAGCCCTCAGTTGTATGTGTGTGCAGAGCCTGTTGTGGAAGCAACCTTAAGTGATACTCAATGGCATCTGTTTCTTCTTCATGAAGGAAAGCTATGAAAATCCACTCATTTCTGCTTCTTCAGTTCCTCAACAAAAGAACCTTGTTTTACTTACTTTATATGGGGGGAAAACACTATCAGGACAGGCTTGAAAATTAGAATAAAAGCTGGAAAAAAAAATCAAGTCCAAATCAAGAGATATGGCTCTGAGATATTTTCTGAAAGGTTTTCTGGCAGAAGGATGTTGAAATTACTATTGATTGTTAATACTTATTTGCTCCCTAATATGACAGAGGCTGTAGTCAGGATTGAGCTCTTTTTGGCTATTTGATATGCATGGGTTAAGTTATACTCCTTACGCCAAGCTAATTGCAGATATTTTAAGGGATTTTTTAAATTTCATTTATACATTTCCTATCATGCCAGCCAAATCACAATAGGCGTAACTGATACAGGAGAGTAGTGGTGCACATCTGATGAGCACCCTGACTTCCTGCTTTTTAAGATCCATTTAAACCTCTGAATCACAAAATATAAAGTCCTTGCGAGAACTTCTCTGCTATATTGTTTTGGCAAATGTGTAGATCTGTATAAGAACTAAGCTTGTTCTGTACATTTTCTTGGGATTATTTTTCCACCTAAACAAGTGATATGACAATTACAATGTGTTTGTCAAGATTTTAGACTTGTGACTTCCTTTTGCTCCGTCCTCCCTCCCAGTCCACAAAATAATCAGTGAACATTTAAATAAAGGGTCCCTCTACTTCCTATCATCTTCAGTCTGGCAGGGGTCATCTGTCTGGCAAGGGTTTAGGTCACTGTTGTGAGTTTTTCTTTTATTTTACCCATCACTGACGCTACAGCTAATTGGAAGGGTTTCTGGTGTGCACAGGAGCCTGGGAACGTAGAGCCGTTGGTAAGCCTAATTTTGGACCCTGGATTCTCATCCACATTCAGCTGAGAAGCTGTGCTCAAATTTGCAATCACAGCAATTGTGGCCATTCTGCCTGTAAAGACAAGGCTCAAATGTGAACCAGTGCTGCCCTTTTCCTGCCAAGAAGCTAATGTATTCACTCATGGTTAGAGGAAGGGTAATTGCCAGCCCTCAGGCTGGGATTTCCAGAGATTTTGAGCCCCAGGCTGAATTTGCATTGCAAGTTAATGTACTAGTACAGAGATATTCTTTCCTCCAAGGTCAGGAGTGATTTCACTATCTGTTGTTCTACTGTAGTGATTTGTAGGGAAATACATCTGCTTAGTCCTTGAGAAGAATCACTTTTTGGTGGTTCATTTTTGAGCATGTAATCTTGTCATCTGCACAAATGAAGAAGCAGATTTGGGGCACAAAAACCAGTACATGCTTAAGGGAAGTGGGGCTGTAATCCCTGTGGAAATGTAGCTCACAGTAACAAGGTGGGTGAGATCTCCCAGCTGCTCAAATTGCTATTGATCGAGCTGGGAATCTGATCAAATCTATTTGTCTTTATTACCAATGCAGTGAGTGGGTTGGATGGGGGGTGATTTCATTTACTGCTAGTCATGTTAGGGCAAATCTTGCAGTCCCTGAAATGCAAGTGAGTTGCACTGGTTCAAAGCCTGTGACCCTTTTGGAGTTTCACCTACTGACTGATTAGTTGTAATGTTTCATAAAAAGGAGCTAAACAGGTGTCCATTGAATGTAGGGATTTCTCCATTCCCTGTAATAGTTAAGTAGTAGTATCACACTATACTCAGCAGTAGTGAAATTTCTTACCCTGTAATGAAAAGCACTCAATGCCTTACATGCAAAATAGTTAAGGACAATACAATAACAGATGAATCATTGTTTTTCAAACATAACGTTTCACACATGGCAGTGAAATTAAAGTTAGTAAATGAATTACAGCTGTAAAAGCTTTGGAGAAACCTGATGAACAAAACACATCCCTACTTCAGAAAAGAGAAACTTGCAAGCTTATAATACTGGCAAGACTTTGAAGAAAATTAGTGGGCAATGGCAGCTTGGACACAAAAGGCAGAGCTTCTTCCCCTTCCCAGGCAACATTGCTCTGTGGCATTTATGAAGAGAGATGATTGCGTGAGGCTGGCTTTCCAGAGTTGGTCACCATGTTGGAACTGCATCAAGGCTGGGTGGACCAATTAATCATCTTTCCACTGTGCCGACAGTCCATTGGTGGGATTTACAGAAACAGGCCTCTAACTCCTTTGAAAGTAGATCTGAATTGAATTCAGTGGGAATTAGGCACTCACCCTGCTCTAGCAATTTGTAAGCAAGGCCTTGACTTCCAGCCTGTCGCAGCGACTTTCACTTTATTGCATCTCTTCAACCTGCTTTCAGGTAAATCCATATCATCCATTCCTTACCTTCCATCTCTCATTTTACAGGCTCCTGAAAATAGCTATGTGATGAAAAAAGCTTTGCTATCCTTTTCTTAAATCCAGCTAAGTTCCACCCTCTGCAGAGCTCTAGTTTTCAGATGAAATCTCATAACCAGAGGGCTTCCCAAGGAGCCCATTAGCACTGCTGCCTTTGCAGGTGGGGAGGTCACAGTGCACCCTCCCACCCAGCTGAGCTAGCTGCTCTCCAAATCACTCCTCCTGCCAACTCTAGAAAAAAGAGAGCATCTCCACCTCCTTTAACTACGTATTAGTTATAGCCTGCACTGTGGAAATACAATGAATTTGGCATGAAATGACAAAACAGAGTTGTTTATCACTCTATAAACCCTGGAGGGCCAAATGGTTTTGACACTCAGGCAGTGGAGTGATTACAAATAAAGCATTTGAGCTGTAGCAGTCCCAGGGCTGCTGCTCTCTCTCAGCAATACATCCTCTGCTGGTTCTTTGCCTGCAAGCTCATTGCAAGTCTCCTTCTATCGTCCATTTTACTGCAGTACATAGTTTTCAGCTTGATGGTTGCATCCCTCCTTAAACCCTGGAAACAAGAGAAAAAAGTAGGAGCAGGCAATCACACCATTGGCTGTCAGATTCCAGAGTGGCATGCCCTAAGGTAGTTTTTGTGCCATGAAGAGAGATCGTGGGCATACATATTTTAAAAATAAAGCTAAGAACCTGTAATATTATTCTTTTCTCTGTTAATACAAATTTTCTCTGTAAATGCAGTGCAGAAAGCTTTAATTATTTCTTGGAAGTAGAGTTATGGCTGTTCCTCCTTGGTCAGTGGGTAAGACTTCTCCTTTTAACTATCATGATCAAAACTGGTATATTCTGCTCTTGAAATACAGTAAATACCATAAATTTAGCTCCTGTGTGTCAAACCAGTGTCTTTATATTCCACCAAATCATGTTTCATATTAAAGCTGATAATCTGAATACCTGCTCTTTATCATAAGAAGCAGGAAAAATAATTTCCTTATAAAGTCATGAACAGTCACTAATACCAGGAAAGCAATCCCTCTAGCAAATCTCATTCTTTCGTTGTATTTCCTCTCATACTATTTGTTTATGCATTAGGATCTCTTGTTAAGAAAATGGCAAGTAGGTTAATGGAGAGTTTTCAAATACTTCTCTTATGTGACTGAAGTCCCTCTGGGATTGATTTAATCATTCCTACAATGAAAGCGGTACAGTCTTAAGGTTTTCCAGCTCAGATAAACATCTTTAATCACTTTCATGTTGAAATAAAAGGAGCTTGGGAATGTGAAACTTTAGTACACTTTGATTCCTGAAAAGAGAACTTAGGGACATGTTGCAGATACATATATAAATCATCTTGCTAACATTAGAGGAAGGATTTCCTATAAGGCTTTCAGGATGCTTTAATGTGAGTAGCTCCTATTATTGCAGCTAATATATTTTGCACATGTGAGCTGTTCTTTGGATGCCAGGAATGCAGCTGTACAACTTCAGCTTCACCCTGAAGCTGAAACCGGTCATTATCGAATGCGTTGTCGCCTATCAGCCTGAAGACAAATTCTGAAGTTTAACTTAACTGGAAATTTGCCAAGCAGTAGATGCAAGCCGAAGTCTGTTCTCTCCACGTGCAGATGGGATTCCCACTGATATTAATGGAGAAAATAACAAGTACCCTAACAAACTCATAATGAGGTAGGCTGGTTTCAGGCTTAATTATCTATGTTCATGCCAAGGATTGCCTATATGGCAGCAGGTGCTCCTGGTAATAAGTTACCTGGAATGAACCGTCACAGAAAGCAGTGAGATCTTTTTTATTTATTTATTTTTTAACTAATGATAACCTTTTAATTTACCACAGGAGCCAATTAGCAGGCAATGCAAAAGAGAGCTGTACTGCTGCTCCATGCCTCATTTCTCTACCTGCACATGAATGATGCCATTAATACTGAAAGCCGGTGCTCCCTTTTGCCCTTGCCACTGCTGCCTACCTGACTTCCCTATGCATCAGCAATGCCTGCTGGACAAGGCAGAGCTTCCCTGCTCAGAGAGAAGGCAGCATGCTCAAAATGCTCCTCCATGCCTAGCTTTGTATAACTTGTAATAAAATGTGGGTGTAACTGCAGGTCTTTGCAGGGAAGGGAAATGTGAGTTCTACAGGACTGTGCCTGAGACCTCTGGTGGCACAGAAGCTCTCCCAGAGCACGCCGGCGATGCAGAGTGAGATCCTCATCCCTTTCCATTCAGATGTGAGTTTATTAACTTCGGCAAAGGACACAGTGAAACTATACTTTCTCCCATTTAATGGAGGCAAGAATATACTCTCCAGAACAAGAGTGGTGTAGCACGGGAAGAATGAGGTCCACTTTCATTGCAGTGCCTCACCATTATCTTTGAACCGAAGAGCAACATTAATCCACTTTAGTTGTTCTTCTCTTGCTGCAGTAAAATAGGACTGGTTTGTTTCAGTGTCTTGAAAAGAAAAATCATAGCCCTTCTCACACCTTCAGAAGGTTTTGTGATTTTGTTGTATCTGATTATTGCTGTGCGCCTTGCATTCTCAGGAACTTTATTGCTTCTTTTCATTAAAATTATTTTTACTACCTTCCTCATGTAAAGAACATGCCTGCAGGCAAACAAACACAAAGGTAAAATCTATCAGGAAGTAAACAGTCATATGAAGTTCACATTCAAGAAGTTTTGTTCCTCCACTTCCACAATCCTTTTTTTTTTTAAATATCTGCTATGTTTTCAAGCCACAAAAGAAAAATATTTTAAGAGACTTAGCACACAGAGCATAACCACTCACTACCTCAAACTCGTTTTTAAGGTTTCCCTTTACTTGGGAATTTCTGTTGAAATCATTTCAGTGATTGAACGTGGCTTGCTCCAGGACTGAAGGCTGGGGGGTTTACCCAGAGGGAAAAATGGAGCATGTTGTCTAGAGCATGACAGAGAAAATTAGCCACATAGGTATCATTTACTTTTTTTCTTTCATGGCCTCTAATCCTCTATTTACATGAAGTAATCCATCACAAACACCCCGATATTTTCTTCAAGTTAAGACAAACTTGGGTCATTTAACAGATCCAAATAAATCAGCTCTCTAGTGTGGCCTCTTTCCTACTGGATGTGTACAGATGTGACGGTCTTGCAGCCTGGAGTCCAAAACCAGAAACCTGCCCTTCTGGCTACTCCAATGATTATAGCTACATTTCCTACGGCCTATGATGTTGAATTACTTAAAATTTTAGTTTGATATATTTTACTTATTACAGTCAGCTGATAATGCTACCAATCCTTCTGTTTTAGTGGGCAATATTCCAGGTCTCTCATTGAGATAAACTACCCAGTCTTCAGCCTCATAGTTTATCCACTTCAGAACCAGATTATTGTCTCATAAAACTGTTGAGATAGTGCAGTTAATACTTGCTATTATTTTAGAGGCCAGAACTGTAATCTTCATCATAAAGATTTAAGTCCTTTTTACATGCTTAAAGTTTTCAAACTATGGGTCATATCCTGCCATTGATTTTTACACAAAACTTCCAGGTTTTTTTCTTTTTCTTTTTTTTTTTTGGAGTAATTGGGTTCTTTCCTCTTGCGATTTCACACCACAGGATCAGAATGATGAAATCGCATTCCTAATACAAATTTATGAACTTTGTATCATCGAATTGGTGCTATAAAACAAAATCATTTTCAGTCCAAAGGGCATGTATGTGTATATTTGACAGACCTGTGCATCATTCTGCAAGCAACCATTTTTCTTAATACCAGCCAGCGAAACAAAGTTATACGTGAGTGATGTTGCTATTATTGAACTGATGGTAAGCCCAAGTGCTGTGCTGTTCCCTCCCTGAAATCATTTGATACAACAGTGGCGTTCCCCATTCAAACACTACAAATCAAAAGACACAGCCTCAACTTCAAAGGGAAATTGAAATGTCCAGATGAAAGTCAAGATGAAAGTCCAGATGGAAAGACAAGTGTTCCTTGGTTTGGCTCATCAGATAAGTGCGGGACCAGGTGCGTGCTTGAGTTTTTCCTCATCACCAAAATAAAATCTCCATTCTTTTTGGGGGGATGAGGTTCAGAGGACATGCAGATCCATTGCCCCAGTGATAAAAGCTCTCTGTTATTTCAGCATTCAAAATAAGCAGAAGTTTATACGAGCTGAATCCCATTTTTTTCCCTTTAATACAATTACATATGCACTTTTATGTTCATTTCCTGTTTCTTTTAAATAAAGCAAAAATAAAGCAGACTCATGGAATGGCAAATAATTAAACGTGAAGATGAAAGAGAGTGGAAAATTAAGCATCCATTCAATAGCTTGCTGTGACAGAATGCTAGCTCTTTGCTTAGGACAGAGCTTGAGGAGCCTCTCATCTGGACCATTGGGAAGGGATATAAATACAGTAAAACCATCTTGGAGCTCTCCTGCTTTTCCCACAGCCCTAGACAGCTTGTCTGTCCTGCATGAGGGCAGTCTTCCCATTATCTTGATACTGACTGGCTTGGAAAATCAGCCAAAATTGTGACTAAACAACATTGTAGAATAGAGAAGCTGTGGTCCTTCTCATTTTGTTCTGAGATATCACCAATAAGGAAAGGGAAGATCCCAAGGCTCTCTTAGAAGTATGTGCCACCAGGCTGCCTCAGCCAGTTGGAGGACTCTGCCAATAGTTTGATTAAGAGAGCTGGTCATCCAGAGGGAATTCACCTCTAGCAGCTGACATACCTCTTTTAGGATGGGTTAAATAATCTCCTGGAGATATCTGGCTCCATCCGCTGATGGCAAAAGAAGTTGAGTTGTCTAGTTTAGATAGGAAACATGTAGATTAGGTGCTGTTTTATATACAAAATCAAATAAGATTGATTCCATACCAATTCAGAGATCAATTCCCCTTCTTCTCCCCAGATGAATTTTTTTTGTATTATTTCTAAAGCCGCCATAGCATCACCAGTGAGAAACCCTCAATCTATGTCTCTCAGAATGTTGCCTCCATTTACAATACTTTTTTCCTCAGAACATATCAATGAAAACTTAAGAAACTAGTCACCATGGTTTCTGGTGTTATATAATGGTCAGTAATATTTTGCAATTTACAGTTCATCTTTCATTTTACATTTCAAGACATCTGAACATACTGAAGCTCTTATGCTGCTGAGTTGCCAGTGATTCAGAACTTGTAATGCTATTTTTCACAATCTGACTCTTTCTAAGCATATTGCAACCGATGATTTCAACATTCTGATTAAGTAAAATTTCCCCCTTAGTTTCATTAAGGCCGACTTTAAGTTGAATATACGCTCATAAAAGATCATTTCCAGTTCCTTCTGTTACTACCTAGACCTTTGGCACTAGTGTACAAGCTATTAAGGAATTTATACTCTCAATCTCCCTAGGAGTCTTGATTAATTTTTTCTTGACATATTAATTTTTGTGCTAAATGAATGTTCATTTGAGCCTTTTTGTTCTCTCCTTTTGTTCTTAATTTAGCACTCTCTTGTCCAGGTTAAGCTGACTGCACTAAGAAAATTGCTTCTGCTGCTGCTGAGGTAGAAGCCATCCAAGTTACACTGATTTCTTCCTGTCTAAGCAGGGCCCAAAGCCAAGGGCTCCTTTGTGCAATTCATGTGTGCAGTCTCTCACTTTAGGACCTCTCATTGTTGGTTTTTTTTTGCTTGTACAGTATGGACAGTCTTCAGTAAATTAACCTGGACATTTTTTTCCTGAGGATTATCCCAAGCTAAGCATCAAGCTGATTTTTACTGTGTAGGAATCATGTCCCTGCATCAGGCTAGGGGTGCAAATTCAGATACATTTTCTAGAAATGTGGCTTTGCCATTTGGTGTGAAATGCAGCACTAGCCTACCTCATGCTCTCAGAGCTCTCTGTGCTCTTTAAGTAGACTGATTTCAAATCATCTTTTTTCTTGCTACCAGCTGATGAGCTGGCTCTTTCCATTTTATTTTTGTCTTTTGGAAAATACCAATGCTGTTACTCAAGTACACAACTGGCATTAGCAGAAGGAAGTGTAAGTCACTGCTTCCCAAAATAATTCTATCTCTATTTGTTGCTGCAGAGCAGTCAGCCAGTGTACGTTCTCCACAAGAATTCATTCAGCAGAGAATTATGGAATCACAGAATCCTGGAAAGGTTTAGGTTGGGATGGACCTCAAAGATCATCTAATTCCAATAGCCTGGCCACAGGCAGGGTTGCCAACCACTAAATCAGGCACTAGATCAGGTTCCCCAGGGCATTATCCAACCTGGACCAGATTTCAGCTACACTGATGCAGAGCTGGTTCAAGAATTCCCAGCCATGCTAAGCCTGAATGTGGGCCTCTGCAGCCAGCAGAGGACAGGAAGGAGTACAAACACTTGGGCCAAATGCCTGGCACAGGCCTTGCAGAAGGAGGCTTTCTGCTCTTGCCTCTGGCTGGGACAGGAGACACATCTGGCACTGCCAGAGTGCTGGGAGATACTCAGCTCCCTACCTCCTGTCCACTGTGCCAGCAGTGGCTGTTCCCTCACACATCTTAAACTCACTCTTGGCTGGGCCACCAGCCTGGCTTCTGTCCCTCTGGCACAGACCAGGGAGGCAGCAAGATGTGGGCTCATTTCCTCCCCAAGCCAAGTAACTACATACCCTGGATACATCTGGACTTGGCCTTGCTCTTCAGAGTGTAAATATAGTTTTCTTAAGAGTGCTGATGAAAGCTTCTTCCTTTAAAATTTCTCCCAGTGCTTAAGACTGTGCAGTTAGTTTGTAAGCCATACAGCATGCCACACTCCTTCAGCTGGACATTCTGCAGAGAGCAGATTTTGGTGAACCTTCACAAGAGGATTTATACCAGAGAGCATTCTGAAGACAAAATAAAGAATTAAATGGACATAAAACCACCAGCCAAGTGACACTTTAGCACAGAACTGGAAGCATGAAGAATGTGCTGCTTGAAAAACATTCATCTCATAGTTGAATCTCCTGAAAATCTGGAACAAAATGAAAATCACAATGTCAGGTATAAAAATGCTGTATCACTTCCTGGTAATCAGAAAGGATGTTCATAGATAAGAACGATTCCTTAATCACAGCTCCAGATGATGTTGAAAGAAAAAGGAATGTGATGGGAAGTTAATGCTGGAAAATAAATAACTCAAAGAATAAATGAATATGAAAATAAATTTAATCTTGCTGTCAGATAAACTATATTTCAAGCATGGATGAGCCAGGTCAGCTCTGTAAACGCTGATTCTGGTTTCTTAATCTTGGGTAATCTCCATTACAGATAGTTCCCTGCATTATAGGCCTGTGAACTTTTGATAGCAAGAGAGAATGTGTAGCTCAGGTATTTAAGTAATACTGAGTTTTTCAATTATATAGTGGCAAAATGCAATAGTGATGACAAGAGTGAGACTTGAATATATATGTGTTCCTCATATTACAGAAAACTTTAGTGTCTATTTCATCCTTTAGGTAGCGAAAAATTATCTAATTCATCCCATTCTAGCAGTCAAAGCAAACACTTGGCCTTGCAGTTTAGGTGAAATGTGTTGTTTTTGATCAGACAGGAGATAATTATGGATTCAGGAAGAACGCAAGCCTCATCTTCCTTTGAATCTTCTGGACTTTGCTGTTGATGCCACTAAAGTAGGTTCACAACTGAAATAAAGATGTTCCCTCATGAAAGACAGTAGATTTTTATCACCGCTTGCATTTTTTTCTCACTTTGTTTTTTGTATTTCCAAATTTCCAGGAGATCCAAGGCTACATTATATTTGGGACTCGAGGGTAGAGCAGAAAAGTGATTCTTCCAAATCCATAGGCTAAAAGGAGGATATTTGATACTATTAAATTTTTACTTCTGAAGCTTAAAAACACAGCAGTGAAGAGAAGAACAGATTTGGAATGGAATGGCAAAGCTCTGTTTTCTGTACAGGTTTATTTGCTATCTAAATAAAACCTTTGCTCAGAATATTAAATTACACATATGCATATATGTATATGTAAGAAAACTAATTGACATATCATATCCTTGGGGAGGGAGGAGGAAGCTGAGGAAAGTTTTGCACATACAAAAAAACAAAAAAAAATTCAAACATATTTTGCTTCTTTGCAATTATGAGCTGAAAGCTGGTGGACTCCTCTACTTTTTGAACCAACTGCAAAACACCCTTCAAATTTCCCCCCAGGTCTTCTGAGAAAACAAAAAAGAGAGACACAGTTTTCACTCTGAAAAGCTTTAATGCTCCTTTTTGACTGGTAAGAAGCAGAGTGAATGAAAGGGCCCAGACTGCTTGCTTCTGAAGTGATCCATTTAGTTCAATTCCCAGCCCCTCCATCCGTTTAGTGAATTGCTGTTTAGAAAGGCATCTTTCAGCTGCTGCAGATGTGCTGCTCTGTCAATTATCAGGTTTAAATGGTAGGGCTTACACACTTCTGTCTCTGGCAAATTCTACTATAAACTTCTTTACCTCTTCTTTAATGGCTTCCTAATGTATCTTAGTGAAAGATGGATATCCCATACTCTCTTTTAAACACCTCATTTCTTAGACATTTTATCTTGACAATTCTGCCTTCCCCAGCTGGCAATCTCTCAAACACAGAAGCAGATTTTTGTCTCTTGTAGGCCTATCATGACTAAATGTTATCACGGCACTTTTATACTTGAGGTTATCATCACGTGGCACTGTAACTGCTACTTGTCAGCTTCTTGCATAGAGCACCAGAGCCGCAGTGGAGCCAAGAGATTTATAATGCTGTAGTACAGGAAACAAGAGCCTTAGCAGTCATTACAAAGCTCATGTTGGCTTACCAACACAGAGCAACTGCTGACCTGTATCAAGGTGGATGTTGCAGATGGGGCACTCTGGGCAAGATCGTTCTACATCAGATGGCCTTGGGTGCTGGAAGATGCAGTGGTAGCCTCTACATTTACCTGCTCTCTGGGGAAAACTAGTCTCCATTCCTCATGCATGCAAAGCTGCAGTTAGACATTCCTTCAACAAAGACACGTGCTGACTGCTACCATCTGTAGGAGTAGCGCATATCTGTGCTTATTCCATGCAGCTGGGTTGACATTAATTTTGCAAAAATTAGAATGAAAATCTGCTCTCAGTTTCAGTTATTGGAATTCAGTACAGATCAATTTTTTCACAAGCTTTTAAAAACACATACCTAAGAAATGCATGCCACAGTACACTGCAATACACCAACTTGATACCCATTGCCCTACTGTGAAGTTACTGTCTACATACTAAGCCTGAACTTTTAAACTCAAAGTTCATTGGATGTTTGAAGAATGACTTGTTTTGGATACGTTCCTTTTTTTTTTTTTCTTTTAATTTTCAAAGCAATTATGATAAAATCAATATTTTCTTAGTACTGTGAGGTTGATATACAGTAGTTGCAGAAGGTTGGACTTGGAATCTCTCCATTGTAGCAGTATGTCTCATGCAGCACCTCAAGCTCTAGGGGAGATACTGCCTATGCTTTTAAGTATGCCTAACAGAAATGCAAAATATTTATTGTAATATTTTTATAAACAATAAATTAATTGTTGATATTGTTTATTAACAATATTACAAATGTGTATAGCAAAAGCCTAGGCTGGATAAAAAACAGAAGAAAGCAAACCTGTGCAAATACAGAAATGTAATTCAGACCCATAATGGGTCTGCTGGTCCATAATGGGAGGTATGAGCCTGTGAGACAGGGAACATTGAGATCAGTGCTGCTCAGGGAGACATGTTCCAGCACTGAAATGCTGACAGTCCAGAAAAACTTCATTTTTCTTCATCAGTGACAAGTTTTAAAGTTTTCAATTTTGGCTTTCATCAAGAAATCAAATCATCCTCCTCCTAACATTTCCGAAAAAGACCTCAGGTTTTTCTGAGCCCCACTGGACAAAACACTAGAAATTTCTCAAGTTTATCTTTCCATGCCTTCATTGCTGATCAGAGGGATAAAGGAGCTCGCTAACACCTATACAGCCTTACTGGTGTTTTACACTATAGTAGTGTTTTTATGCTGAAATCAGTTCTCTGTAGGAGTCTTCATGCCATGAAGACTTCATCGCATTGTCTGGCAAAGGCGAGCAGTTTTGTATGTGTATACATATACGAGCTGGATACATATAGCACATTTATTACAAACGCATTATACTTCTATGTCATACCTGCTGATAATTTTATACAAGTTTAAGGCAGTGCAAAGGCTTTTCTTCCCACAGGTTCCTAATAATTTATGCAGCTCTTACATACAGTCATACCACTGGAAAAGTCAGAAAATATCTCTCTGTATACAGACATATGTGAGAAAGGAGAGCTATTTCCTCTCTGAGGGAATATGAAAAAGCCCGCCCAGCTAAAGAAAATAAGAAATAAATTTCTGAACCTACACTGAGTTATTTGTAGTTAGGAGTTTCAGAAAGCTTATTTACTTATACAGTTCTAAATCCCAAGCTTTAATCATCTGAGGCACATGTGTTGTAGGCATTATTTATGAACAGGCATTTCACAGGCTTAAGATTAGGTACAAAGATAAAAGGGAAATGAATGCAGCTTTTGCAACATTTAACATTTTCTCTGATGAGTGTGGCTGCAAAAGACACAGCCCAGTTTCACATGCTCTCATGCTGTGCATCCCATGAATTGCTGTGCCGGAGAGCTCTGTTTGCATGGCAAAGCAATGGAAAGAAATGGCATGGGTTTGGTTTAACAAGGCAGAGTTCCCAGCTGCTTGCAGAGAAACGCCTTCCCCACTTTGCCAGAAAAAGGAATTCAGCAGCTGGGGATGGGGAATGGAACAATTGCAAGAAATTAGGCCGCCAACTTGCTTCCCCATGTTCTTTCTCATTATTGCTCAAATAACCATTTGTACTTGCACCAGATGCTTGTTAATCAAGGCCAATTAAGCTATTTTGCTCAGAAAATTTCCAACCAGCAAGACAAATAGTTCAAATAGCACAGAGGTCAACCAAAGCAGGAGCACCGGTGACAGCTTCATGTGCGTTCAGCCAAATAGAAAGCAGACATGGCAAGGGCACGCATGTAGGGCTCCCACGTGGATTGCATTGTGTATTTGCCCTGGGGGGATGAGTTGCACTCGCCCTGGTCAGCCAGGATGTTCAGACAGCAATTCAGGTGTTTGTTTGCGTGTTGCTTTAGACTAACATCATATGCGCAGTTCCTCATCCAGCTTGCCCAAAATGTCAAGGTAAATAAGGCTTAAATGTAATAATATTAACCAAGATCTTCAGGGGTGCTTTCTCAGAGGGGTACCCTGAGAAAAGGTCAGCCAGCCGCTGCAGCATGCTGTCCATCTGCATCATGCCAGGGGGATTTCTCTCCCCCCCCTTTGAAATCCCATGGCAACCATCCAACAACCTGACAGCTTTAAATCTTCTCCTGCATATGTCAAAGCTGGTTGAGGAGCCAGCAAGCTTGCTGTACTGCTCCAACTTTCTAGAATTTTTTTTTTTTTTTGAGTGGCATATGGTAACAGAGAGTAACGTGTTCAGACACACTGCACTGCATCATGGTAAGAGGGGGGCACAGAAACACAAAGACTCCCCAAAATCTGTCGACAGGGATAGTCTGTGTTGTGCAATGGTCTGCACCATGTCCCCACATCCCCTAAATACTCTCTTTTTCTGCAGAGATGGATATGAGAAAAAGAAGACTTGGGATTTGCTATGGAGTTCCTCTATTTCCTACTCTGTACAGATCTGTGGTACAGAAAAGTTTCTGATGGGGGGAGGTGTGCAAATGGACATAAACTGTATCATTATTCCTATTTTTACTTCAAATTGCCAATAATGAGAGTAATTCTCTCAGAATTTGTCAGCGAGTTTCAATCTCATACACGCACAATATATTCATGCCTGAAAATTACTTTTGGCTGATAAAAGGATATTAATACCTTATTTTATCATGCTGTGCATTTTCTATTACATTAAATCAATAGAGCCATACACGACAATCACAGTTAATACCAAAATAACTCACAGGTACTTAGTCATTTCCTTTGGCTGATGTAAGCTCATTAATGCACCTCTGTTTTGGCCTAAGGCCCCCTCCCTCACTCGGAGGAGAGATTGAATTTGCTGTTTATGTCTGTGTACTCTCATGCCCTTATTTTCAGCACAACAAGAATTTTCTTTCCTAAGCAGACAAAGACCACCCAAAGCAATTTCATTCAAGAACGGGGCTGTCTTCAAACACCGGTGGCCTCTCAAGATAAAAGGTCAGCTTGCTAATTCATCGCAGCCCAGACCCCAAATCTTTCCCCTTCTTGAAATGAAAGGCATTTTTTAAGAAGACCTCCTGTGCGTAAAGTTGTTTGCATTTTTGTCCAACAGGATTGTTTGGACAGGACTGCCAGAGGCTTTGTAAGCACGAAGCAAAGGCACGCTGCCCTGCTGTTTGCCAGGCTGCCAGGGCATTGCTTTTGCCCCTCTCCCCAGGCTGGCACCCTGTGCTCTGGGGTGTGCTCCTATGCATGCTCAGGGACATTTGTCACTGCTACACTGGCAGCTCCTGATGATGGGGGATACTCTGGGGAAAGGGAAGATGATAGGAAATGACCACTTCATTCCCCTGAAGGGTGAACATGAGCTCCACCCTGGCAGTCCCTCTAGCGAGCCACTGCAAGAGCATCCTCAACATGGTGATGAAATGGAGAGGAAAGAGGGCATGGGATGCGTGTCTCTGTCCCTATTTGTTCTCATTGGGATGACTCAGGATGATATTCCTAGGAAAGAGGAACCGGTGAGACAGCAGCTCCCTGCCTCCTCCCTGCCCCTGTGGAACCCAAAGAGAGGCCAAAAACTGAGGCAAGAAGCAGTGGGAGACCTGAGCAGATGGAGAGGAATCAACGTGTCACATCTCTGCTGCTGGTTTATCTGCTTGTTCAAGAAAGGAATGAATATTCAAAATTGTCTGCTAGCTGCAGTTGCCCCACCACAGTATATAGGCAGAGATATTTGCACAAGCTTGTATTTATGAATGGACATACCTCTTGGAGTCTGGTGGCAAAATGGCTGTGGTATTTCATTATGAGTGTGACCTGAAGAACTTGCAGATTAGTTTCCAGAATATGACTTGTCAAGAACAGAGATCCACACATTTAAAACTTTGATAGAAATAAAAGTAGAGCCTATATGTTGCAAGAAGTAAATAATCCTTTCCAAAATGCAGCAATATGTGAAGTGTGCACAGCTGAGAGCTCATTGAAGATGACTTTGGTAAGATTTATGTTAAGCTAATTTTTTTTCCACTGTCATAGCATTAAATCTTCAATTACTACATGCAGCATTCTTCTGTTTTTCACTCTATTTCATTTCTGGGGCAAGATTCTAGTTGTACAAACCACCTATGTGTAATCACAGGTGTATCATCATGTGTTTCCCCAGAAATGGGTTCAGAAATACAAAAAGATGGCATTGCAAACAATGTGCCCAATTAAACTTCTTGCTCAATTCATTCTTACAATATAGAAGTAATTGTGGAACCCAGTTTTCAAATAAATCCTTTTAGTTTACCTGTTTGCAGAACTAATACATGCATAAATATCACTGAAAGTTATACTCATTCCCAAATTCAAACAAAGAGCTCCGTGACTGAAAACACCTACCATATAATTTCGTAGATATTTCATTTGAGAACAGCATCTTGATTACTTTTCCATGAAATAAATTCAAAGTTTATTCACATAATTAGAAATTAATGTAATCTCGGTGAGAGAGATGGAGAGAGAAAAAGTGAATTACATCGAGACTCCCTTAAAGCTCGGAAGAGTGTAATTTAATCTTGTAATCTGATAAACCAAGACAAATGAGGCAATTGGCAAATAGGTATTTTAATCACAATACCTCTAGAAACCCACACAAATAACAAACACATGCCAGATCTGAGAGACACATTCATTTCAAAGCTCTGATTTAAGAAACGCTGGCCTGTATGTGACCGATTGAATTACCGCCTTATTTCTGTGCTGTATGTATATGGTATTTTCAATTTCAGATCAAGAACACTGCCTTTAAAAAATGGCAAAGGCAATATCCTAGCGTAATCACAGCAGAAAGACAGTTTCTATTACATGCTAGAGTCATTAACCTCATAATTTTTTCATGGCTGCGAGTTAACCCCTGCAAGATTTTGCTTTCAGCAGCTGCTGCATATTAAAACTTCCCTTGAATTTTGCTAACTCTGTGAACAGTTTCATCATGCAGCAGGCAAACCTCTGCATCTGACTCGGCGTCAGCATTTTATGAAACAGTTCCTATTGTTATGAAAATGTTTCGCTGCCTTTTTGTTGGGTGCTTTTCTTTCCAACCCCGGCTGCTGCTGTCTTTGTGTTTTTCTGTTCAAAGGTCAGGTCAAAGGTACTGAATGGTTGACCATGGCTATGTGGAGTGTAAGTGAACCCAAGAATGGCCTTTCTGATTGATCATCTATTTAAACAGTGAGAGTGTTATGCCTTTGGATTTAAATGTAACCCAGGGCGCTGGAAAACTGGAGCCACTGGCTGTTTGTGAAATATGCATAGAGGACTTTCTATTGCTTGCAGTGTTTGATGTGGATCTGAAATTCCATGTGAGCCTTTCAGGTCTTCTTCCCACAACCTCTGCAAATGTCTTTCCTTTTGCTTCTGCGCTTGCACACATCTCATTATAAAATGCTGTATTTTATACGGTGCATTGGTGAGGAATTACTGTATCTGCACATGGAACTAGTTAAATGTGAAAAGCTTTTCAATGCTGCCTTCTAATTTAAGACAATTAAAAAAAAACAACAGTGAACAAACAAACAAACAAACAAACAACAACAAAAAACAGCAACCTCAACTCTTTCCCTGAAAAAGGCCTTACTGAAGGCTTGAATCTGGCTGGAGAGTTCACATTTTTGTAGGTATGCCATAACTATTTCAGAAACTTGTCCTCCAAAATGCAAAAATTCCAAATTTTATGCATATGAGAGTAGCTGCTCTGATTTTTGCTCTTGAGCTTTAAAGTAGCACATTGCTGCAAATGTAAAATAAAGAGAAAATCTGATATGACCCGAGAACATCGAGTAGAATAAAGATTGCTGCTAATGTTCACTCCCACCTTCTGCTGTATCATTACTTCTGCAGTTAAGTAGTTATAAAATAGCATCCACGACACTAGTACCTGTGCTTGTGCATTACAATATCACATAATGAGACCTACTTTGATGGAGCAACTGCTGTTCTGAACAGTTCCTTTTACTTCTGAAGACAGAATGCAGTCATTACTGCCAGAGAGAGCATCATTTTCAAATTATTAATTTCAAAAGCTAGAAACGTCTCCAGCCAATTCCAAGCAGCTGGGGCTGAGACACAGTAAGCTAACAGGGCATTTCTCATATATGCTGCTGACATTCCTTTTTAACAACCAAGATGACATCTCTAACTCAACAAGCTGTATACTGAATACTAAAACAAAGTGTGAATACTAAAACAAAGTAAAACATCTTGTGAGAGTCAGGAGCACCTGTGTTTCCTGTTAAAGTCAAGTTATGAAAAAATACTGAGCTTGTAACATTTCATACTGTTCTCTGCATCACAGCTTTGCCAGTAAGGAGGCTCCAAGTTGTGGCTGCACAATTGTATGTGCTGAGGGTGACATCTATGCCACAGTAGCTGTTTAGGATATCAGGTCTCCATTCTCTTTCAAAAATTTTTCTATGCAACCATGTCCATTGCACTGCAAAGATCTTATAAAATTGCAAAAAGCATGACTTGTAATTCTGGTTTAGTGATATTTCAAGTTGTCCTCTCCCAACAAAAGGCTAAACACAGCACAATACATTTGAGGCTATTACTGAGGTCTTGAGTGCAACACAAGGAATATCGTTATGGCATTAAAATAAACATTCATTCCTAAGGCTCTTTGAAGGAAGAATGAGTTGTGAAGTTGATGTTAATTCATTTTACATCTGGATGCGATAACTTTAACTTGTTTGGTTTCATCCTTGACTGTGTGCTAATGCTGGGGATGTAGTAAGAATGTTAATTGTTTAAAGACCATAATTATATTCAAAGATAAGAAGACAATGCCAGATGCAGTCTGTGTCTACCTGGTAACCTGAGGTTGAAAAAGCTTATAAGTGATACTGTAAATAGAACATATTAGTAATGTATTTACTGATTTGACATTTTTCTGGACAAAAGTTGGCAAAATTCACAAATGGTTTCAAGTTCTTAGCAAAAGAGAGTAAAGAGAACCTTTTCCTTTCTCAGCTTTTTCAAGGAAGGCTGACTCCCAGTATTAGTCCCTCAGTTGCCCTGCCTGAAGATAAATTACCCCATTACACCGCAACTCCTCTGCCCTCTGGCAGTGGATTAAGTAACTCCAGCTCGGATGGGCCACAAGTCATCCCTGAGAGCTTCTGCATCACAGCTCAAACAACGCTCTTCTTATGCAGGCTCCGTATGTGCGTGTGCAGCTATTAGGGCAGGTCATGGCCCCATTATGCTTGATGATATATGCGTACATCATTAGACACAACCCCAACTGAGACTGTGCTGCAGCCATACCTGCACCGCTTGTAACAGTTCACGCGGCCGAATGTGTTCCCCAGATGTGCTTTGTAGAACCAGGCGCTGCAGAAACATCCTTTGCAGCCCTCAATGGGACCCATCACATGCTCTTGTTAGGCATGTGCTTAAACACTTTCCTGGGGAATGGCAGAGTGAACTGTCTTGCCAGACTGACTAAACCCACACGGCTCCAAACATATTTGCAAGGTTCTGCAGAGGTAAAACAAACCCATGGGCTGGGATACAGAATGAGCTCCATTTTCCTGAGCTCCCTTTTCCTGTCACTGGCCAGATGAATCTTTGAAAGAAACAGAAATCTATAGGATTTTCCAACCATGGAATTTTGCCCAACTCAACTCTTCTTAAGTTCCAGCGTGGCAGTGGCTGACATAGCTGTAGCTAAATCTGGGCCCCAACACCTTGGCATGCCATCACTCACCAAAGATATGCAGTTTCATCAATTACATTGGCAAAAATAAGGTTTTGGAAGACAAATGGGAAATATTTTTTACACTACGTTTTCAATATTTTACATGAGGATTTTTGATGTCTCAATTTAAAAATAAAAGAAAGCGTTTTGTTTTAAACTGGGTTTCATGTTTTAAGTATCGCTATTCAAAATTCAGAATGTCTGCTTCAAGATGAATACAGGCACCTTAGGGTGAGAAGGGAATCTTATTCAGCACAAAGGACACACTCATTGAGCTTACCTAGGGAAAATAAGACATAAACTGCATACACTCAGAGAACGCATTCCCAGAGGCAGCTGATGGACTTGCTCAGCTTGCAGGCACCTGGTTCCCTCTTGTCTCTGTCTGGAGGATGATATCATGCAAAGACCCCAGGAGCCCCAATAGCTCTAGCATAAACCAGGGATGTAACAGTGTCCAGACACTCAGCTACAGAGCTGAGCCTTACTTCCTGGTGGCTCTAAAATTCCCAGGGCTTCCAAAGAGTTTGAGCATACACAAGCCTCCCGTCCTGCTTTGAAGGGAGCTGAGGAGTGCAAAACTCTATGGTTCTCTGAAGCTTCAGTGTCCCACTGACTATGCCAACCAGCTGCTGGGAAACCAGGCAAGCAAAGTCCATAGTGGAGGTCCTCTGCTGATGATGTCTATCTGGAGAATGGCTTGATTTCACCAACCAGTGCTTCCCTACATGTGGTCGTTCACTCTGCAAGTCACTTCCAGCACTAAGTTTCCAGGCTGCTTAAAAAAAAAAAAAAAGAAGAAGAAGAAGAAAGAGAAAAAAAGAAAGGAAGAAAAGAACATTATTGATCTGCCTGAAAACATTGTTTTGTTTTTCTTTTCTCTTATTTCAAAGACAACTCATGCATTGAGGGGCGGGGGAGGAGGCAATTGCAATTTGAGCAGAAGATAAAGGTCAGAGTCTCAAAATCCTTTGCCAAATGGAACTGCTGCCCCGAACACAGCTTTAATCACAGTAGGACAATGTTCTTCTCTATTGTACCTTAGTGGGAGATCTCTGTTGGTGCAAACAAAATACATTCTCCTCAAGGAATGAAATGAGATGACAACGTAGATATTGTCTTTGTATGACCTCCAAAAAAAATCAGGAAGTGAATACCAAACTCGATTTGAAATGTACTCATTGTAAGGACAGGGGAAAAAAATTCAGATGAAATATCCTGATTGTACAGCTCATCAACATGGAGTGTTATAAGAAACAGAGAATAACAAGCAAACATCATAGGTTTATATGGTGTTTTCAATTTTCATCAAGCACTGAAGACAATGAGTACCAGGGGATTTTAAGTGTACTGAAATATTTCAGCTAATCTAGGAGAAGTGAAAAATAGTAAAAGCCTGGATTAATCGAATAGGAATTACTTTTCTTTTTCATATTGGTGTGTAATTTTCTTTTCTTTTTGCAACATCTAATCATCTTTCCATGATTAACTTTATTTTCATCAGCATTTTGCCATTGGATGTTTGATTCTTTTCTATCCATTGAAATACTTTCACAGTATTACCTTTTTTCTCATCCTGTTATGCTTTAAATTTCTAAATAGGAATCTTTAAGGCAATGTGGCTGCATACTTTCCTTTTCCAAAGCCTGGGCACTGATCTAATGGTTCAATAGTGTCTTCTGTTGACTTTTTGTTTCTCTCAAGAGAAAAGGGAATTGTGTCTTATGGGAATGTAGGGGCAGTTTATCTAAACTGTGATCTTGAACTTTAGCCAGAAACTTTAGGAACAAAAACACACTTTGTAAAATACATCTGTAAAAGCATATTTTTTGCCTACTATTTTTTTAAAAATTGAGCCTGAGGAATTTGTTTCTAATTTAAGTGAGTACTAGTAATATCTCTGGTCTGCAGACTTTACTTATTATTGTTTTATCACTCTATTTTTATTTTTTTCCTTTTGGGATTAATTATATAATCACATTTCAGAAAGACACAGCCTGTATTTCATACATTAAGCTTTGTTTCCCTTAACAACTCAGGTGTGAGAATAGAGGGGGCAAAGAGCTGTTTCCCTTAGCAACTCAGAGCTATAAGAATAATACAGGCAATGTTAATGATGAAGCAAACTAAGGAAGACAGTTCTCCCACATTAAAGCTTCTGAAAATATAAATGAAAGTGCATAAAGATGTGCTTTAATTAGCAAGAGGGCACAAAATGCTGAGTAATTTCACTGCCAGAATGCAATAGGGAACTGCTCTCTTCTGGCCTCCAGGGGCTCACAAATGAGCTCCTTGCATTACTCCTTTCTGCTCACCTCCCTGGCCCTCTGGGCTCATACCTGCCCTGCCTTTAAGGATAGCATATGAGTCCTGCATGTGAGCTTCATGCAGTGCAGCACCTGTAATTAGTCATGCAAGACCCCACAGTAAATATTAAGTACACTAAAGCAGCAGCATCTGGACCCATTGGTAAAGGTTGTCATAGGAGTGCTCTACAAAAGAGGATTTTATCTATAGGCAGATAACCACATAAATGTACCTCCCTTTTATTACCTCCTGGTTTCTATCTGTAGAACATTTGATTCTGGAACACTACTGAGTGCATAGTTACTGTCAGAGCAACTCTGAAACCTAACACAGGAGATCTGGGCGCTCTTAGAGGTAGCAGAGTCACCAGAAGGTTTGGGCTGGGATTTTTGCACTTGATTTTATCTTCACAAATTGACTTTTTTGCGTTCTTTACTCTTTGGAGCATACAGTAACAGAAATATTTTACTGTGGTTGCAGATGTATGTCTGCATTGAGCTTTGCTCTGGGCTGCTCTCGAAAGTCACATCCACCTGATCCATCTCTTAAGAGATGGCAAGCTGAATAGTTAAATATATCTTAATATGATGCTCACTTCATTAATCACATGTGACCTATTGGCTGTACATGCTGATGTGCAAGTAAAGCAAGAAATACTAAGAAAGAGAACAAAACACCTACTGTTACTAGCTTTCAAATTTGTACTTTCTGTAATCACTTACAACCCAAATAGAGCACTACCCCAAGAGGTTTACATTCAAAGAAGAAATACTTCAGTATCTGAAAGATCAGTCAGAGAATGTTGGGGTGGAATAACAGAACCTGTTCCTCTAGAGTAGAATAGTAAGCCCAAAGAACAGGATTATCAGCATGGTGATCATGTCTACAACAATTAGTATAAGGCATATGGAACGAATACACTGAGTCTGATTAGAGTAGACCCACAGACCTAGAGTGCAGAAGAAAGGCGCATTCAAATCCAGAAGAAACATATTCCTCTCCTTCCCTCCATGCCCTTTTAACCATTCATTCCTGATGGGGAAGAGATAACTCAGTGACACAGCTACTACCTAAAGCAGGAGCAATACAGCGCCCATACATTATACTATATTGATTTTTTTGCCTATCAGCAGTGTTGGCAATATTTCTGCTTCCAGGATAAATGTTATGTTATTGCTGTTCTGTTCACTGGCAGTATATATTCCTGTGTTTTCTCTGCTGCGGAGCTTGATTGGATTAGTCCTTTGTAAAGTGAATTGATTAAGGGCTGCTGGAGTCTGGGGATTATAATATCTCTTCTAAAGCTCTTGGTCAGGTCACATAACTCTGAACATGTAGAAAAATGAAATCTAGGGCCCACACTCCTGCTTTTCTCAGAAATTAAAATATTAATTTGCTGATGTTAAACATCATTTGGAATGGCAGTGAGGTGACTACTTCCTGAAGATTGACCAAGAAAGCTGAGGGTTAAAAGCTCCAGCAACAGAAAGTGTGCAAGCTGCCAATTATTTCTAGCTGAGAATCCTGTGCAAGAAAAAGGACTGGTAGGCAAATAGGGATGGGTGTATTTGGAAAAGGAGAAGGTTTCTGTTCCCAGGAGCTGGTGATTAGTATATCTCTGTCTGGACTCATAGTTGAGCTGAGTCTGCCAGAAAAAGGGGAAAACGGTTTGAGCAAACTAGTTATCCTAAAATCCATTTCAGAGAGCTTGGGGGATATTGTTCTCAGCTTTGTAGCAATATGATATTGCTCATGGGAGATTAGAAATCGGTTGAGAAAGTTGCTCTCAAATTAACTGAGATTAGGTTGTTTTGTCTGAAGGATCTTCTGGAGATGGAAGGCAAGAAAACTACTCACAAGAGGCATGTCAAAAATCTGCCAAAATGGTGGGCCTCATCTCAGTTGCTTGATTGTGCCATGATGGGGAAAGTGGTTCTGGAGATGTTGATGCCTGGTGCCACAGAGTAGCAGATGCAACCTGTGCACCTATGATACAACCTGTAAGCACACCAGTCACTCTTCCAGGGGAATGATCTTTCCATGCTGCCCCTGGGAGCAACTCTCCCATGTAGGGTAAGCCAAGGGGTTCCCTTCACCCGCCTGGAGGTCATAGGATGTTGTGGGCACACAAAACTCTAGCTCTGGAATACCCAGAAGAACTGTTTTTGAGCAGACTTCACTGCTAGAGGCTGCCTAGTAAACGTCAGGGTTGCAGACATCTAGATTATGTAAGAGATTTACACACAGCAAGTGCTAGGTGGTAGCTGAAGTTAGCAAAGTGCTGCAGACTTCTTTTATTCTTGTATTATTTGTCAACTTCTTACATCTGTTAAAAGTATCAGGAGACAAGACAGAGTAGATAGATGCCAGGAAACATGATCCATAACTAAGCACTGGTCTCAGTTTCGATTTTCCTCTGTGATAGAGGGATAATACCCATTAAATTCAGCCTTGAAATTGTCTGCATGGAATGTCAAGCATCTTATCACTTCAGCTGTCGAGTTACGTGCATTGATGTTCAAGGAAAGAGTTACCAACATAAAAGAAATACCTTGATATTTATATCCGTTGTAAATATCGACTTATTGTGTCCTTCTCTCTAGACCCTTCTACTTGCATGTCTGCAGATGCAAGTAGAAGTAAGCATCTCTCCAAGACAAAGAGTACAGAAGATGAGTTTGTTCTCTCTCTACAAGCCACAGGAGTGTGCCCCTGCCAAGCAGGTACTCGCGTGTTCACCATGTCTTTGTCTAGAGATTCCCTGCTTCACCTGGCACAGACTAAGCCCTAAGTGAGCAGGAATGAGTTCAGAAAAGAGAGCTCATATGCACAGGAATTATCCTGCACTGGCACTCACAATTCCCAGTAGTTCTCAGATTTAAGGTTTTATTCCCTTTTTATTTCCCAAGAGTGAAAATACTGTGGCCTATGTTTTGGTATGTGTATAATTTTAAATGCAGTTATCACCGTTCACTTCTCAGAGTAATTTATACACAACATTATCATCCCACAGAAAGTCCATACTGGCACAAACATTTCATAGGCCATTATATTCCTGCCTGATGCAGAAACATTTGAGAGAGAGGCACAGAAACATTTGGAAGAGAGGCACAAAACCTAACATGGCTGCAGAGACTGGCTGCTATCACTAGTCAGTGCAAACTGGTAAAGATGATGTGCTGTTATAGGGTCATTCTAGCTGACATGGGAAAAGTTTGTGGGATAGGGTTCTGAACACAGAAGGAAAATCAGCATTGTCCTAAAGACTGCCCAGTCACATCAATGGGACAAGGGAAAGCTGTAGTTATCCTTTATTATCCTATCCTATATTGTAATCTGTATTTATCCAGAGCAATATTTGCCATCTAATGGCTGCAAGATTCTGAGTCACAATGTGAAATGACCGTGCCCATCTATGAAATGCAAGTGTGAGGACAGTAAAACGTTTCTTCAGTGAGATGAAGTAGTAGGTTCAGCCACAGTCTCACTGAAGTTAATGGCATGATGTTGCTGGTTTGATTACTTCCAAATCAGATGACTTGTCAGAACAGGTTGATCCTAGGAGCTACTTGGTCTTTGAACATCTTCACCTCTCCTTTTCATTACTGTAAAATAAAAGAAAAAGGATTTAATATAAGGTTTTGTAGCCTATTTTTCAAACTTCTGCTGAGGCACGGTGGAAGAAATATTACAGGAACTCTGACTGTTGTGCACATCGTTTCTGCAAGTCTCAAAGCTGCTTCTTAGAAAGGAGAAGCATAGAAAAACAAAGGAGCAAACAAGAAGAATGAATCTCTGGAGGTGAAGTGGAGCTGAGCATGAAAATAAAACTACTTCCAATTCAGACATGGATTCGAGACTGAGGGGCTTGTGCCGTACATCATGTCATTTGCCAGAACAGCGAGGAGTTGTTTAATGAAGTGAGATTTTGGTGTGTAGCCTGACAGAAAAGGAAATCAAAGAGAATTTATTTTTCTTAAGTTCTGAGATCCAGAAAGCTTTCACATACAATAAGGCCAGGCTGGATGGTTCTTTGTGCAAGCTGGTCTAGAGGGAGATGTCCCTGCCTATAGCAGGGAGTTATATGGTCTTAAAGGTCCCTTCCAACCCAAATCATTCTATGATTCTATGAGTAAAACATTACAAGCTTGCATAGTCTCACTCAAACGTTTGCATGCTTGAGTTTAAAGCAATCCCTCTCCTGCCATCATGTCTCAAGGCCAGCCAGTGCCACACCTTGCTACACAGTCTTGAAGCACTCCTCTAATTCGGCTCCTCTAGCATGAGGAAAAGCTCTCATACATTATCATCACCATTTAACAGAACTTCTTTTCATAGCTAATAAAATGCTAAAGAAGAGATAAGTTGTCCTAGGAATACCTAAGTGCATTAAAGCTAATATGATGAAAGGAGGCAGCCTTAATCTGAAGAGAGTCACAACCACCTCCACCCGGACTCTAACTGTAAAAGACTACAGTGTGTCTGTGTTAAGGCACATTAGCCAGCAAGTCACTTCTGTCAGAGAAATAAATTTGTTATTTTTGTTCCACAAGAGTAAGAGGCCTGCCAGGTGCTCAGAAAAGAAACCTGGGTGGTATCACTTAAGTTTGTAGATCAGGGAAAAGGGCATGTAAAGTTTTATATGACTAGGCTTGCTCTGCAGTACTGCATACAGGAAAGGTGTTCCCAAGCTTAGTTAAACATGCTTAAGTACATTGTAGAAGCACTCAGGATTAATTATTCACAGTCCATAGCAAAGATGGAGAAAAGATATTCCAACAAATGTTTTGAAGAAATACTGCTGTATTTCCCCTTTGATGAAGACGCTAACCATTCCAGGGCAGTCAGCCCATTACTGCCTATTTTTGCTTGCCATGACACCATTAATTGGATGGTAAAACACAGCATGAAATCTGTCATGGAAGCAGAGCTGCTGTATGCAGGGCTAAGTGGGTTACACATCCATTCTCCTTGTCTGCTCAGTGCTCATCACAGCAGGGTATCTCCAGTAAAACTGATGTAGCTGTGACACCTTCCTGTTCATCTGACACTGATGCCAGCACTCTGAAACTGCATCACAGCTACAGTTTAAAAGGGTAATTCTGTTCTCAGCTCTGGAAGGGCTTGTCATATGAACATGTCTCTCTTTCAGACTGTACTGCCAAGGAGTATCTTCTGGCTGGCTGCTGAAAAGCCCAGTGTTTCTTGAAGGAGCAGTCACTGTTACAAACAATGTTTGTTTTCAAAGGGAATCTCTATTCCATCTCCCCCAGTGCCACTTTTGAAGAAGCCCTTATGATCTCAAGTGATGTAGCAATCCCACAGTGCACAAAGGATATGTTGTTCTGTTTATTAACAACTAGAATAGGCTTCTTCTGAAGGCAGCCCACCACTCTATTCACATTTAGGGAAGTAGCTTTTAATTTTAATTGCTTGTACTGAATAAAAAAAGCAAATGGGAAATGATGATTCTGCTCCATATTTGCTTGGGGTGGTGATCGCTGATTAAAAAAAAGTGAAATTTCACTACCAAATTAGCTTTTCTCATGCTTCTTGTGTCTTTGATCTGTGTACATGATATGTATGTTTGTTTACTGCTTCTCAAGCAATCAGAACAGTGCCAGACGCGTGGTAGAGCAGAACTCTCATGAATTCTACTCAGAAAGGCATATGACTTAATGGTGGCATAACAGAGGCTTTTGTTTACTTCTCCTAGCTTTCCAGCTACCCTAGAAGATTTTTTTTCCAAAGTACAAGCCCTTAGAAAACCTCAGAGATGCCTAGTAAAGTCAGACTTAAATAAATAAATGAAATAAATAAAATGAAAATACATTGTCTTAGCTTTAGATGCTTATAACTATATCCTCAATGAACTCCTGGGTTTGAAAAGGAGGCTTCCTTTCCTCTGTTTGGATGGATTTACCTTACCTGTAGAGCTAGCTAAACAGAAAGGTTCAGATATCCAAACCAAGTTTTCTCTTTCTGCTCTTTAATGGTTTTGACTTGATGTGCTTGGAGGTGAAATGAAAGTCTGCCAGCTGATGTCTTAAATCAGGGAGACAAGTAAGCTGAGAGGAAGCATGCCATTCAAGAACAGTCATGAGCCATATCAGCACATCATGGTTAAGTGCAACTGGCTGGCCCTTCAAAACTCTCACTAATACTTTTCTGGGCTCTAATGTCTGTTAATCATGTACTCCTTTTAAAAAAATGTAAATCTGCAAAGCGTACTTTTTTTACCATCAAATATTTCCATGACTTATGGTTTTTGGTTTACATTTCCCTGTTTCAAATATATTCACCCCGATCCTGCTGCCTTCTCTAATTGTTGAAGCAGGAGCATGCCATCAAAGTCCAGTGCAAGGGAAATGGGAATCAAGCCCCCGAATAAAATCCCAGTTCCGCTGACGTCAGGACTTAGTGAGGTAGAATTTACTACATGACCAATTTAAACCAATGTAGCCACATTTCTTTAACTGATGTAGGCCTTGATTTACACAGATATAGGCATTCATTCCATATTTGCATGTTTATTCTTCCCAGGATCCTGTGTCATGGAGCGAGGTTAAGGAGATGAGGAAGGAGTGTAGTAAAGAGATTTCCTTCAGATTTTCATTGGCAGATAAAAGTAGAATCCCCACAGAGACCAGCAGTGATGTATTTATTGGTGAAAAGGTCAATTAAACTTTATAGTCACTAGTATTCTTTTAAAAAAGAATAGAATTCTAACAGATAAATTGAATAGGTTTACAGCAAATGCACACACTATCACCATTTGTCTCGTCAATCCAAGCACATGCTCAAATTCTTCAGTGAACCGGAACCACGGAAAGAAAAAGAGATACAAGAGCATTATGGGAGTCTGGACTGTAAATTACAGGAGATAGATATATTGTTATGGAAACTATATCATTCCTTAAAATGAATTCAACCTTCCTGACCTACTTCTTCAAGATTTCCTTTCTTATAATATGACTGCTTTTTGGTCCACCAGACCAGAATTCAAACGCCTGCAGATCTGCAGCATGTTTAAAAAGATGAGAAATGACAAATAATTTGACAAATTATCCAAGCTTGACAATTTGTGCAGCACTTTATGCATTCTGATCAGACCTCCTAGCATTAATGCATTTGTCCTTCATGGTGGCTGTGAGGCCCAGCATCTCAACAACCATGATTTTGCAAGGGTAAGGTTGAGCAACAAGATGAATGCTGTTGAGGTGGGCAGTGCCAGAGCCTTGTCCTGAGCTGGAGAATCAGAGTGGAGAACTAGATGCAGGGTGGACTTGTAAGATCAAGACAAGCCAGACTTCTCCATGGGGCAAAAGTTTTTTCTCAGTTTCTGATCAAAATGAAAACATTTGTTTGCAAGTGAAATTCTGTGTGAAATGGAGGTCTGATAAAATGTAATTCAGGGTCAATCAAAACTTTCTGCTGTTATGAAATCAGGGCATTTTGGTCCAAGTTTGTCCTTTGAAAACTTTTCGATGTGCTTTTGTGTGAGAATAATAACAATGGATTGCATGTGGAATAAAATTATTTCCAAATGAAAACTGAAAATATTCCATTCCAGAAACGTTCACATAGGCCACTTCAACCTTTTGGGAATGCTTTGTTTTGGGACAAGAAGTTCTGGAAACAAAATACTGCCAGAGCTGACAATTTTTTTCAGAACTCTGTGAATAAAAGAAAAAGAGCAGCTCTCACTGAGAATAATCTTGGTTACAAAACAGAGAGTTTGCCTTTAAGTTGCTGAGCTTGAACAACAGGATCCGAACCTGAATTTTAGGACACAACTTCTAGTGGCATGAACTGCTGCTAAGAAAGCACTGAGCAAGGATCCCAGTCCTTACAATTTAGCTAACAAATAAAATGAGCATTTGCTGTTGAACTCAAGAACCACTGAGGGATCAATATTATTTTTGTATCTTGATGGAGATAACTCAGAATTCTGAGCTTGAGCCTATATCGTTTTAAGCCTGTAGGCATTCTGGCAGATGAGTGCAGATACCATAAGTGATTTGTGAATTCTATTTTAATTGACTACTATAAAGTACAGAGAGGCAGATCTCTGTTTGCTGGAGGCAGCTTTCTTGGCTTTCAAGGATCATATCGATGCACAAATTCTGCCTGTGAAAAATCAGGCTGTGGTTTGCAGAAGGTGTATTTCCCTCTGCCTGGACACATTGATATTTATTCTTTTTCGATTTACTGTCCAGAGGAAAGCGGTGAAGCATTATCTGTGGCTGCATGACCTACAGAATAGACCATCAGATTAAGATAAATTTCCTAATTTAAGAATTATTTTGATGGGTGGGAAAGGGCAACTCAGTTTTGTCACCTCTGCCAGCAGCCCCCCGGCATGCACGACTGCTCTCATTGTGGAGGCCATTACCCTTAGCCATTACTGCTGGCAGAGCAGCTGCAGCAGCCGAGATACCCCCCCCCCATGCTCACACCACCAGGCCATTTTAATTGCAACCCACAGCTTAAAGTCTTCATTAACTTCTCCCCGAGCCCTGCCTCCTCCGCCATAAGATCAGCGGCTCATCACCCTGACCGGCAGAGCAGCGAGGAACATCTGCAGTTCAAACACGATGCATATGCAACAGTGGTCTGAGGATTAAAGGTCAACAGGCTACTCCAACACCCAGCACCCCCTCTCCCGTGCCGGGTGTCTGGTGTCTTTTACATCCCATTGTTGGAAACTCTATACTTCCTGCCAGGCCTTCTGCCTACTCGCTTGGCCCGCTGGCTGCACGGCTGGTATGGTGTGTTACCAAGCAGGCCTCCCCTCTGCTTCCCATTGAACAGCCAAGGGAGAGGATGGCTACAACAGCTGCAGAGCTGGCTGGCTCGTGACAAATGGTCCTGTCACTCTTCTTATTGATTAGCAATGTTATGACATTTCCCTTCAAAAACACAGATGTGACACGGGCAGTGACAGGAGCACCGCTCTGGGAGGAACATAATGTTTGCTGCTGTTCCTGTTTTCCTCTCTGCATCTGTTCATATCTGTGGTGATGACTGTTTCATGCACTGTTTTATCAAGAAGCAGAGGGAGCAGGTGAAAACTTTGCTTGTGTGAAAGGCAAATGTGGAAGGCTGAGCACACACAAGGACAAGCCTGGTTCTTCCCTCCTGCTCCATCCAGTCAGGATAGGGTTTGTAAAAGGGGGTGAAGGTGTGCTGACTCCATACATGATTTCAGCTATCTCTTGGGAAGTCCTTTGGTCAATTTTTGTCTCAGGATGTATTATGAAAAAAATATATAGTGATGGTCATCAAGTCTGAGGGTTTGGAGGTCTGCACTGGGTCTTTGCACACCTCCCTGCTCCCCTCCATGCTGAGCCAGATGTGAGCCCTTAAGCACTCCAGAGGGATAAATGGGGTGGCTGGTGCTGTGAAAAGCCCAAGGGCACCTCAGCATCCCCCTTCTAAGGCCAAACCAAAGCTTATCCATTTCTAAGGGGTTATCCAGATGAATGTGTTTCATAACACCCTAGGAAAGACACACACAGGTTCTCTGGAGCCTCCTGGGAGTCCACAGAGAGATTTGACCATCAGCAGAGATGCCCCCATGCTGGTGAACCCTAACTGCACTTCTCCACTGGAAGTCCTTTTCTATGCTGTAGAGAAAGCTGATTGAATATTGACAAGTTGAAGAGCTTTCAAAAAGGTTGGTAAGAAAGGAGAGTACCAGGATTGATCTTTGACTTGCCCAGGCCTTGGGAGGAGAGTCTTTGACAGGGAGGTCTAGCTACTCTGATTGCACCAGAGAGAAATCCCAGCTGGTACAGCAAGAAGCAATGCTTTCCTCAACATGGAAGGTCACCTTCTTGTATCAAATATTTACTGGCCAAAAGGCAAGCATAAGAGGATCTCTCTGTTTTCCCTGGCATGAAGGACAGCATGATTCTTTATTTTTTTCTCCAGGCATACAAAATATGGCTGTTTCATTCTAAAATTACTTAAAACCTTTCTTTTTAGTCTGAAATATTTAATTCAGCTTTCAGTGAATGCTTTGCAGTGCTTCACATGGAGGCTATTTAGAGGGACAGTGCTTACCTTCCAGTCCAAAAGGTTGCTCCTTGGAGGCTGAATAACCATACTTTGTAAGATCTACATTAGAATTGCTGTAAATTCATGATAAACTGTCTGTACATGTGTCAGTTAATTAGTTTGTTGTTACATTTAGGGGATCTCTATATCTTCTGAGTCAGAAATAGCAATGCCGGCACATCCAATATTATTTCTTGTCTTGACCAAAGCTGTTGCAGTGCTGGTACAGTTGAAATGGGCTAAGCTACAAGCCTGATTTACGTGAGCTTGAAGCAAAATACATTAGCATGGCTGCATAGACATTACAGAGTGCACTGGTAATGAGAAGCATGTTTGGGACTGTCTCTTGTACAGCTCCCAGTATATTTCACCACAACAAAAAGTGATCTAGTCTGGAAAGAAAGAAGAAAAATATAACAAAAACCTGTTTTTGATGCCCCTGGCAACATGATGTAGATTAATATGAGCTAAATGGAATGTGACCAATTTGTAAAGCATTTGGTTTGTATCTTGAGAAATTGAAGACAAGACCATTTTTCCTTGCAATCACAGTAAGCCTTAGGCTACAAGCTCTTGGAGTTTCTACAATTGCCATAGGCTTCCTGTTTTAATATACTAGTGTGTCCTAGAATATCTTAGGATTGCCATAGTCAAATGATATGATGGATTTGCCAGTATGATACTTCTTTTGCCCTCCCTTGAGAGGTGCCTCCATTATTTGTAATGTGTGCTTATAGCTTCTGTGAATCTCATCAATTTTTGTGTAATATTTTGCTCACAACTGTTTATTTATACAACAAGAGTGTTGCAGTAATCTGCATCCTATAGTGTGTGTAGGGATTATACAGCAAGAAAATTTTTTTCTGCCACAGGTTCATCTGAAGAAAGTTGTTCCAGACTGGCAAATGGACAGTAAAATGTGGGTTTGCTCTGAGTTTATATTAAGAGGAAAAATTCAGAATAATGCAGATTTCATCATTTTATTAATGTTCATAAAAAACTCCGTGCAGTTCAACATTTACAAGTGAAAACTTTTATGCTCTTTACAAAGCAGGCTGTAAAATGGTATTCCCAATTAGTATAATGATATGTCCATAGAGAGACTACCAATAGACGCACAATGGCTCTGTACTAGGCTTTAAATTCAGTGCAGAAGCTCCAAACTCACAGAGCAGGCTGGACTTCCTCTCATATTCATCTCCTTTATCACATCACAACACCACTTTCCCATGCTAGCAAACAGCTTGAAGACCATCTCAAACTCAACTCAAAGTTTCTGTCCCTCTATGTGCAGTTATAATTCAGGAAAGGTTTTGTCTTTGCTTCTCACATAACCTGAAGAAAGTGCCCCAAAGGCACAAGCCCAGCAATTAACTCGAATACGACCTTCAGTCTTATATGCTAAAGGAAAAAAAAAACATACTTATGATGTGTTTGGCAGTCTTCCACTTGGGTGTGTGGGCAATATCGTTCAGGAACATTTGGTAGCTATAACATCAAGATGTTCTGTAATTGTTAAGCTCATTTCTTTGAATAGCAGTCAAGCAGGGACAAATGTTTTCCAATTATATATTTATTTAAGAATCAAGGTACAAGGACTGAGAGATGGGCATTCAGGCAATCCTTGCTGCAAGAGAAGAGGTGTGGGGAAAATCTCATCCAGGTAGGTATGCAACTCTGGAGGCACTAATTCAGAGCAAAGAAGCAGCAGCTGTGAACAAGGGAGCAATAACAGTGCCCAAGAAGTTCTGGGTCAGTCCTAGCTTGCAGAGCTCTGCACCACAAAACATAAAAATTTATTCTTGACTTTGCAGATAGCAGATGGGCATATTTTCTGTGATGCTTTGAGCCAATGACTCCCTGTTCAAAACTGGATGTACAGCTGGAAAGGAGGGCTCCACATTTTCACTGCTCACTATGGTTGCCATTTTCTGTTCTGTGCTAATGGTTACATGGCGAGAGCCCTCACAAGCCTACCAAGACAAACCTTGTCTCTTCTGTATTACTGTAGCTTATGGCTTAAATAAGTACTGTAGCTTAATGGCTTAAAGTGGTTTAAAGATCATACAGAAGGCAGACGGGGCTGCTGAAGGCCACCTAATCCAACCTCCTGCTCAAAGTCAGGGCCTTGTTCTGGTGGATTTTGGTCATCTATCAAGCAGAAGGAGGATTTAAATACACAAATCTCTATATAGTGTTTTGCTATTTGTTGTGTTTTTGTTCACTTGTTTGTTTTTAATTTGAGTGTCTCAAATCACGTTATGCTGCTCAAGAAGATTCACACGGTGGTACATGGTCACAAGCAGCTCTTCCAATCCCACACTCATACTTGGTCTTCTGGAAAGCATCCCAATTGGAGATGTATATCTGCACTAAAATCAGGGGGTCACGGCCTTTTATGTCACAGCTGGATCTAGTTTCTCCCACCCAACATAGCCACTCAACCCTTCATTTTCAAGACACTGTCCTCCTCCTGCCCTCCCCATTTCAGGACACAGCCTCCAGTTCCTCAGGGCAGCAGCCCTGCCCTGGGCCCAACCAGTGTGATGAGGACACTGGACTGCTTTTTGTGGGTCAGGCAGGAATTTTCCCTCCCGCTCTCCAGCCAGAGAAAACTGATGGATTATCTCTCCTCTAAGTTCAGCAGCAAAACCTCACAGCTTGTAAGAATAATTCAGCCACAATTAGCACTGGTGTGAAGCCAGGGCCTCCCACAGATAAGTCTGTCTGGTCCAGTGCAGAAGCTGCAATCTCTTTAATGATGGGAGGTTCGACTAAATTAAAGTTGACCCTCAGGCTTCTGGTGGCTAAATTCCAGTTGTAACCTTCCCTCCTATCCATTCCTCTGGAAAAAAAAAAATCCTACTAACAATAAATACAAGTGAGAGGGGGATGAAACCTCTCTGTTGTTAACCTTTACAGGACAGTGGATGTGGTCCAAATCAGACAAAAAACATGATGTCTCTTGCTGAAGTGCCATAAATAGTGCTATCTCCCAGTGTGATCTTTGAGAGAATCTGTTTTGGGGAAAGAACAGAAGAGGAGTCCTAAAAACAGTGCGTGAAAAATGATGAAAGTTACTTTGAAGTGAGCCCGAGAACTGCAGTGCTTTCAGCAGCTTCCCCCTGGAAGCCCTTGAAATTCTATCTGCAATAAAAGGTACCAAAAGAAAACAGCTGGCAGAAGCTGTTAAAGTGGAAACAATATGCAGTTCAGAAGAGATAAACAGGATGGGCACAGAGCAGAGTGAAAAAGAAGGTACAGATCTGTTACATGATGGGAACATCACCAACTGTCCTGGGCTGAGACTGGATGACCAGGGCCAGGAGAAAACAGATTTAGCACTTGATTTTCATAGGAATGTGTGTTTTGCTTTGGCCTGAGGGACTAATTTGTCAGATCCTTTGATTCTTCACTATAGAAAGCAGCATTAGCTTGCATAGAGGGGATGAGCATGTAGGGGTGCTAGGCTGAATTAGCAAAGCCTTCTGTGCTAACATTTCTCAGGTAACTGAGCCAGCAGCAGCTGGACAGAGCACTGCTTCCCGGTTTTATGGCAGTGAGGCACTGCCTGGCTAGCTAGGCAGTTAACACCCTGCTGCTCAACAGAATGGGCACAGTCCTCGTGCAGCCCTGGGTCAATGTCGAGACTGTGACCAAATACTCAGCTTTTGCTCTCATTGAAATCATACAGACATTGGAGACAAAAACTAGTGAAGGATTAACATTGGAATCAGAGTGGGATGCCTCTCTTTGTGCAGTTCAGAGAAGGATATTGGTAACACTGTGCATGTATCACAAGCTGTCTGATTTGGTGATGTAAATCATAGATGTTGCCTTAATTTCCAGATAACTTCTGAAGATTCCTACTGAAAGGACTGAGAGCAGAATATGACTACCTGATAATGGTGAGGAATCCAAATGCAGCCACATCTCAGAAAGAATCTCCCATACTCTGATCTGCTCTTGACTTTGCCCACACCATTAATGATGAAAAAAACACTGCTTAGAGACCTCTGCCCACAAGGGAGTGAGTATTAATTGAAACTCGATTCCTGTATTTATAGATGAAGAATGAAGACTAATCTCGAAGTAAGTAGAGAATTGCACCTGTGATATTAAATAGCATTTCCCCCTGCAGGCAATCCATTTGCCTTCAGAAAGGTTCCACAATATCAAAATGCTTTGGTGTCCAAAATACTATTGAGGACCCAGACCTAAAATGACTCTTCAGAAAGAGACTCAGATGTTCACACAGTCTCTGTAGCTATATGTGCTTTTGTATAGATGAGGTTGCAAAACTGTTTACCTCTCACACAAGTTTTACCTTAAATTACAAAATATTTAGTTCTCTATAAATCAATGGTCATTCCTTTGCTTTCTACAGTATTCTTCAGTTGGGTGCTACAGAAGAGAAATTCAATCTATCCAATCCATATGTGCAGATACTCTTAAAATTGGCATGTAAGTAGCTCAGATTGGGATGGATGAAAGTTAAGTGCTAAACAGGTGAAAATGTCAAGGGACCAGAGATGCCACCAGCAGTAGAAAGGTGATTCCAGTAAATTCTTCACAATTCTTAGATTTGAACTGAACAATTGGCAATAACATTTTCTACCCGCATGCAGGCAGGTAGCAATTGATCTGTACACTGAAGATTTTCTATTCATTGTGAACTTACAGCCTTGACAAAGTAACTGCATATATCTTTTACTGTTTGTATAGATATTTAATATTAAAAATGTTTGAGACATTTGCACCGGGTCATATGACACTATGAAAATGTCTGTGAGTTAAATAGGTCAGAACTGAATTTCTTTTCACACTTCTAGAGCACTAGTTTAGATTTTATTTGGTATTAGTGCAAATTGGATTTGTGTTCTCAAATGTTCATGTTCCAAGAAAATTGAACATGCCTCTGTTTCTGTGCTATAGGAACACATGAATTATTTGTGTTTACAGTAATCCATAGAGATCCCAAACTAGAAACCTGCAGTAGAAGGGAGAGAACAGGACATTCCTCAACCTAAGTCATGTGTTTGTTCTGTTCTTTCTCAGCTGTCCTCCAAACAAAATAATTCTTATGTTAATTCTTCAACTCACACTCCAATTCTGTTCTACTGAGAAGTTCTGTATTTCTGCTAATATACTTCTTCACCATAGTCCAAGCCAAAATGAATGTGATTTTCAAGAGAACCCAACAATACTACGCGGTAGTAACAAGCATTCTCCATCCCCTCTCCCTGCCCAGACCAAGGTCTGTTTTGTACAAGAACTGATCTTCACAGCCACTGCTCATCCAAGCCTGCTGCCTTTGAGACCTGAATGCACAATAGATTTTCCTTCCTCGTATAAAGAACCAGTAGTCTATGTGAGGACATGAACAGCTAGTTCCAGTGTGTGACTTTTTTGTTTGTCATTTTATCCACCTTCATTTTCAACTTACCAAACCCTGTTATAACTTGAGCCCGTGAGGACTTCTTTGTCACTCTGTGGAAATAAAATCAGTGCATTTTGAGTGCTCAGGATACTCTCAGCATCATATGAGACGCAGCTTAGCCTTTGATCTTCCCAATGTTTTACTCAGGACTCAGTAACTACTGAAGATATGGTTGCTAAAAACCACAGACTCTCCATAATGCCTCTTGGAGTTCACCATCTCCTACCCATGCAGTGACAGCTGTTTGTTTTCCATCTATCACCATGGAGGTGACTGTGAGGATGAGAGCATCCAGCTCTGCCCGTGTTGGCACTCAGCTGCTGCCTGCACAGCTCCCACCAGCATGAGTGCGTGCATCAGAGCCACTGCTGCACCAAAATCTTTGCTTTCTTCCACACAGGCAAATTTCATTTGGTGAAATTATGCAGGCAATAACTACTGAAGCTCATGCTACCTTGGGAATAGCTGAGCACATGCAAGAGGACAGATGCAAAACAGCACTTAACGTTTCTTAATGCAACATGTTGGCCTTGAAATCCTTCTTTGAGTTTTCACTCCTGAAGCAGCCTCAACATATGCTCTCTCCTCAAATGTTCCTCTGACAAGAAGCAGCCTCTGCCTGCAGAATCTTTGTCTAATTGTGTTTTGTCAGTGCAGAGTGAGGAGAAAGGAGAGAAAAGGAATCAGTTAATTCCAGTCAAAATCTGTCATGGGCTGAAAAGTGAAGGAAAATGGAGTCCTTCCTGCTTTGCTGAGCTGTCTTGCGTAGGATGGGACATGCTGCAGTCCTAGCAAGTATGCAGGACCTAGGAGGCATTAAGGTTTCGGTTAGCTGCTCACAAATGCACACATTCACTGGTGATTGCTAATGTGACTATCATTACCTCCCGGATATACTTGGTTTGCTTGTTTGCTTTCACACACAGGCTGTTTGTTGATATATGTAAATTGAGGAGAGGCAGAAAAGCCTTGCAGGGCACAAGGGCTCCTTGCTGACTGATCTGAAGTGCTTTCTACCAGTTAAGCCTTTGCATGAATGTCCTTGGCCAACACGTCCAGGTTTTCTGTATCTCTGTATTTTATTTACTTCAAATTCAAGAAGACAAACACAACAATAAAACAGTATGCAGAGTATTCCACCATAGAACTGACAACACAGGATATGTTTGCATGACTCGCCTCCCAGTTATATCTACATCTTTTGCTTTTCCTTATGCCTTATCTCAAAAAGCATGTCCTGCCCCCTGTGATAGGCTAATGTAGCTGGGAAAGGTGGCAGTCCTCCTAACTTGCATACAAACTCAAGGCACAGCTACTTTTAGGAGCCTATGGCACTGCTCCTGCTCCAAGGGGAGGCTATGGGAACCTGCCTTGCTTAGGCAAAGTGTCTGGGGTCTGTGCTAGAATAAAAACTCTACCCCAAGACAAAGCTGTGGGGTGGGTTCTGCTTACCAGAAATGCCAAATACTGCATGAAAATATGGGTTGATGATAATTTCTACAGGAGAGAAAAAAATCATCTTGTTTGGTCTCAGTTACTAGGAAATGCAGGCAGATGAGCCTGCAGCCTGGTTTCAAAAAACAGTGAACATCCACCAATTCTTTTTAAACCAGTGGGAGCTCTCTCAAAAAACAGAACACAAACTTGTAAAGCTAGCTTTATTTTTCACAATTTCCTGTAAAACAACCCTGCTAATTTATTAGGTCCAGTGAATCACAGCTTCATTGAGAGTATCCTCACAAGGATGAACAGCGTATGAAGGCATCCAGTGCAGCATTAGTGTGGCTGCAGTTCCTGTAGCAGTGCAGTGCTCTGCCGCAGAGCCCCAGAGTTTGCCAAGGAGAGAAGGAAGGGCGAGTGCAGTCCCGAGGAAGGAAGATGGATTGTCTTTTATTTGATCCATCCTTTGTTCATCTCCGTGGCACCGCAGCCTTTGCCATACAAGTCGTAAAATTTGCTACCAGCAGCTGTTTTGACAGTGACATAACAAAGCTCAGAAGGGAATGAAGAAACACATCCAGAAGTGTCAAAACAACACAGCAAATTGGGTTTGTACCAACATGGAAATGTGGTGGTTTATCCGTAGTTATACCAATATAAAAGAAAAGCAAAAGGGATGTTTTTTCTTTAATAGGATCAGATTTATTTTGCTTATGTACAATATATTCACAAACCTTGAGAAATAGTCCTTATTGTTAAGCTAAGAAAGAGTGATTTCCTTGGAAATGAGTATGATCGCTGTGAAAACCTCTGGCAGGCCTGCCGGCAAGAGAAAAAATATCTAGTATCAAAGTAGCCCAGAATGACATGACTGAAATCATGGTTTGAATTTATTTTGTACCATTTTTCATCTGGTAACGTTCTTCCATACTGTTTTAATGGCTCCGGTATTTTTCCTGCAGTCTAAAATTAACCTTCACCTTATATGAACTGAGGAAATTTCGTGACTACATCAGTATGCAACACTGCCTTCTTGGTCATGGGTACTAATGGTAACAGTTTCAAATATATCTCAATTTGCTTTGAAAAGAAATACAACAGAAGTGAAACAAATATTAAAGGAACTAGTAATAGGTACATATATATAAGAGCACATAAAACAGTAGCCTGAACTCCATGATAGTGGCATTTAGATCTGTCAGGCACTTCAGTAGTACATTGTATGGGAACAAGTCCTCAGAGCAAAAGGCCATCAGCTGCTATGCCTGACCTTGGTGTGAAAGAGGAGAGGGATTAAAGTCGCTATGAACTGAAGTGATCTGCCTGAGGCATGCTGTCAGGAGCTGGAGGAGTTGCAGATAAACCACAGGACTCTGGAGTTTCTGACTGGCAACACAGTAAACCCAAGGAAAGATGCGGCCGTTTGAGTCCAGGCACTATCGAGCTCAGCCTCATTCAGCCCAGAGAGTGAGGTCCATTTTGCCTCTCTCAAAGGGGAGTTGGGGCCAGGTCTCACCATAACCTTGATTGCTGAAGCTGATGGACAGCGGTTGGCATTTGCTCTGGCTGCAGGTGAGTGCCAGGTGAGGCTGATCAACAAAATGATGACCAAAACAATTTACCTGATGCAGTGTACCAGGATGAGAGAGCAGGATGGGGTGCTTGTTATGCTTCGGTAGTGGATTTCAAGGTCAGTTTTCTACCCACCTTCAGCAACCACAAAATATTCACAAATTAACTGTGAAAGAGAACCTACTGTCCAAATACCTTTTTTTTTTTTTTTTTCAGAATACTGAACCACCTTATTCAGATGCCTTTGAAACAATATTATTTTTTATGCAATAGAGGTGTTGGGGAAGCCTTGGGACCCTGAACTGGGCAAAATGTACTCTGCAAGTACAGGGAAGCTACTTCAAGGGATGGTATATTTAAGGTTCTAATGGTGGATGTTTTATCTTGTTGTTTCTTTGGTGTATTTTTTTTCTTAATTAGCAGCTATATCTGCTCATTTTTATATAGATGGTGGGGCAGCCTGATGGGAGAGGTAGAAGACTTTCAGAGCATCTGTCCTATAAACTCATTGGAAATTATCCAGTCTTTTTTTTTGCCCAATTATTTGGCTAGCCAAATGTTGATACTAAAGGAAGGCATGAAACTGGCTGCAGGGCATGATTAACCTTTTCAAACCAAGAGCTTTAAAATGAATTTTTCGAGCCAAATACCCGAGTTTTATTAAGAGAGATGTACAGCAATTCAGATTTGTGTATGTGGCCACTTAGGCTGCTTGGCAGTGGTTTCCAAGGGGAGTGCTAATTAGTACTAATTGCATGGAGGTTCATGGGTATGTACATGGGCATGTAGCATAGGACACTGTCTCCTACTTAGACCATGTCACACATGCTGTAGCCCCATCCAGAAGCTGTGAGGTGACTTAAAGATGAAAACTTAACATCCCATATCCAATCCCCAGAGCCAGCTGAACCCATTCCTCAAATGAAAGTATAAATCCTTATAATGGCTAATGAGGAGGCAGGCAGGCACCCCAGACTTTTCTCCTGCCCCAGAGAAGGGCTGAAGTGCTGTGATACATCAGCAGGTCTTCTGGGATACGATATGGCATAAAACAGCCTGCACCCAGCTCTGCATGACCTTCAAACCATGTGGAAGGCCTGCCTCCACCTGTGCTGTCTGAAGCATTTAATCTCTCTGGTTCACCAGGAATGTCTCCCATTAGCACATGATGGAAACAGAGCCTGCAGCTCACAGTCTCATGTCTCCATAAAATTATAGAATTGTTGGAAATTTTTAGTGGAAAAGACCACTAAAATCATCCAGTCCAACCATCAACCCATCCCACTGTGCCCACTGACTGTCTCTCAGTGCTAACATCTACACAGTCCTTCAGCACAGGACCACCATTCCCCACCACCTCCCTGGGCATCCCACTCCAGTGCATCACTGCTCTTCCTGAGAAGACATTTTTCCTTATTTTTTCTGTTGCACCTTTACAAGCAGACACTGGACTAAAACTGAGGAAGGTCACAGAGTAAACAACTTGACATTTTCTTATCCTTGTTTCCTAGAATTACAGACAGAAATTAAATCATTTTAAGGAAAGTTTCCCCTTAGAAGACATCCTAATAGGGAGTGTTTAAAAGCATAATCCAAATACACATTTTCAAAGATCTTGTATACACTATAAAGAAGAGTTAAATTATGGTGTTCCCTTTGCACCAAAAACATTTACAATTGCTATCAAGCAAAGTTCTGATGCAGTATTGATGCCATCATTACAGAATGCAGAACTAAATGCACTTTGTCCTGCATACGTAGCTTATTAAGGAACTACAGGGGAAAGCAGAGGCAAAGGCATACTGTAGTTTTTATTTATTTAGGAAGAGAGAGTATACACTGAAGAGTCCAAACTATTGCCTGAAAAAGACACGCAGGAAGTCATGTGCACTGATTTATGCTCTTCAGTGTGGAAAGAGCAGATATGGGGTGCGATGGCAGAGGTATTTGGGCCTTTCTCTGGTGGCAACGATTCTTCTCTGCAGAGCTCATCAGGTAAAACTTAAGCAGCGCTGTGCTTCACCGGCAATGAAGTAGCTCCACCACCTGGGATATTTTAGAATTGCTTTTCTTCTTCTGTTAACACTAGATTAATACGTTTCTACGTTTGTTTGTTTGTCTGTTTGTTTCGGGGGTGAGGGGAAGGTAGTTTGTTTGTGGGGTTTTTGATTCTTTGTTTTGTTCCTTGGTTTCTGTTTGTTTCTTTCGTATAATGCCACAGATTCAAAAAACAAAACCATGATAAGATAAAGCTTTAAAAGTAGGTAAGTAGTAACACCAAGCTGCTCCTTCTGGTCCTAAATTTTTGCCTCTTAACTAAGCAGAATCTTTACAAGTGTCCCGTTGTACTGTGTTGTGTTACAGCCTTTCAAAATCAGTAGAAATCGCTGTCCCAAGAGATAACAGTGAAATGGAAGAAAAGAGTTAGCTAAATTAGGGTTTTTTTTCCTGCAACATATTGTATTCATGCAATTCCATTAAAATGAAGAGGAGTTACTTCTGAAATATGAGTATGAAAAAAAGCAGAACTATAGCAGAAGAGCCTAAGGCTTCAGTGAAAGAATAAATAAAGCTAGTGTCTTTACATCTATCTCATTTTTATTGTTGAGAGCCTCAGCCCCAGTTCCTTACACCCTGGTGTCCAGTAAAAATGCAGCAGGTAAGCATAAATTTCAAGTAGTGGGAAATTCAACCCAGCAGAAATCAACCTGGCAACAGAAGAGGATAATCAAACCCCAGCCTTGCCCATACTGTGGCTTTTCCCAGTCTCTCCCATGTTTGTGCAGTTGCAGCTCATATTAAGCCCCCTAAGGCTTTATTTTTCACATCCTTTCCCTGCAAAAGTACGAGGTGACATCTCGGTCCTACCTGCCCTTTGTAATGCTTGGCAGCACACAGACATACAGCCTGTGACAACAAGTTGCTCCTCATGAACAAGGCAAGAGGTGGGAGAGGTCAGAGCATCCATCCCATGGATGAATACTCTCCCCACTTTATAGACTGCCTTGGGCAAAAGCTGAAGCCGAGTGCCTATAAACCCCTTTATGTATGAGCAGCCTCAGACTTCCGTGGTCTACACAGGGAGAGCAACAATGCTGCCCCAGATGGACTGAGAACATTATTTTCCCAGCAATTCTAGTTTAATTCAAGTGCCACTGCACATAGCAACTATTTATTCCTTTAATACATATGAGTTAAAAAGCACATATCTAATGCTGTGGAGAACTGGAAGTTTTCTTCCTGTTTGACACCCTGTCTGCAGCAGCTAAAATACTGCAGAGAACTCAGATCTATTTTAGAAATGATTTACTAGGCGAAGCAGTAAATTTGGCATCAGAGGGAAAAGATGAAAGAGGGCAGTGGTCATTGCTGACATTACAGTAGCACAACCACAAACAAAATGGGAGCATAAGGGGAATATATATGTTCCTATATGGGAATACATAGGCACATGGTTCTGTTGTTATTTCTGTTCTTCCTCTAACCTTACTGGCACTCTCTCTAGAAACTTCATTTGGTTTGGGGTTTTCTTTGTTTTGTTTTGTTTGTTTGTATGGGGTGTTTTGCTGTCACCTTTTGAAGCACTCTTCAGGATCAGAAGCGATTGTTTCATTGCCTCTTGGTAATACAAGTAAATTGGTGCAGAGTGACCTCAGCACTGTCAAAATGATTGACTCACTTTGACTAACTGTAAGATCAGCAAGTAACTGAAGGACCAAAAATCAATGAAACTTATGTCAGTGAGTAGATGCACCACTCATTCCTCTTGGATAGCAATTCCCTCAGTACTGCACCTGCTTCCTTTCAGAGGAGAGCTGTCCCCATGCCTAACTTTTGAGTCAGCATCCTAAAGGGCCATCCAGCCCAGGGCCCTGTCCCTGTGAGTGGGCTGCAGTGGCTTACAGAACCCAGGCCCCAGGGCAGGGGAATCTGCCTTCACTCCTGCTCTCCAGAAACCACAGTTAAGAGTTTTACAGTTTTAAGTATTTGTTGTGTGAAAAAAATAAAATCTGTTACTTTATTTTGTTTTAATCTCCTGTCACTCAATCTATCAAAATAATTTAATTTAAAAGAAAAAAAAAAGAGAAAGGAAAAAGAAGCAAAAAAAAGGTATTTTCTAACCAATGAATCCAAGCTGAAGAAAAGGGATTGAACTCAAAATGAGACTGAGCTTCCAGAAAAACTTTCTAAACCTTCCTAATTTAGTTTATTTAAGCCCAGTGAAATGAGCTATGGAAAAAAAAAAACAAAAAACATCAGCCTTTAAAGAACCAAATCTGTTGAAAGCTTCTGCAAGTAGAAAATTCCTCTATTACATATTTGGCAGAGAAGTGGTTGCATAGACATATGACATGCCATTAGAGTCCACATAAGTAACCACTAGGGAAAGCACCTGCTGCAATACAGAAGATGTTAGAAATGCAAAGATCTGATTGAAAAGCAATTTATATTGCAAGCAAATGCATAATACGAGAAGACATTCTACTCATCATAGATCTTCCTGCAGAGGAAAGCGACACAGAATAGAGAGTAGTTAATCCTAAGAAAATAATTAAACAAGATCAAGGGGAAATGATTTTTGAAAATATTCAACGTTGACCTGAAACATGACTGATTCAGGTTAATGAAAAGAGAGTTCATTCTCTCAGTCACAGAGTCTTGCAAGCCTGAAAAATTATTTGAATAACGAAATAGAGAGGAATAGTGAGTCTAATTCAGCAATGAGATCACAGTTTCAGTTGCTGTACCTGCCTGTTGTCAAGGAAAACAAACATGTGAGGAAGTCCAGGTTTCATAACAGAATAAATGATTTTTAGTGTCTTTCTGTCCAAAGCCTCCCTGTTCCTAAAAGCAGTGGGAACAGAGAAAGCAAAGATTCTTGAGTTTTCTTCCTATGGCAGGAAAATAAATGATGTTGAAGAAAGCCTCCATTTTCTGTCCTGTTTTCTTGCACTGATCTAATCTTGCTCCCAGTCCTATCAGAGCTAACAGGAAACTGAGCCAGGCCCTGCAGTGACATACAATGCAGTAAGACTGTGATGATGAAAAGAAGTTTCCTGGTTTATACAGCTCAACTCACAGGCTGGATTGTGAGGCAAAACCCTGGAACAGGGCATTGGAAAACCTTACAAGTTGAGCACCTCCTCTCTCCTGATAGGAGAGAAGAAACTGACACCTTGTAAAGGACTAAAAATAATTTTTCTGAACTCCCAAACATGCCTGTCATGTCTTCCTGGTCTATATGTGTTCACGTAATTAATAAGTACAGCTTCATGGCCAGAATTTCACTTGCCCAGGGTGAGTCCCTGTAAGGTGAATACCCAAAAGGGAAAGTACTCGCATAAAATAAAGAAGGAGGACAGTATAATTTTGTATGGTTTATCCAGATGGTACACAGACAACCAGCAAATAAGGAAAGACTCACCTGTCACTGATGATCAAGGCTCACCCAGAACTCCACAGGAGAGAGATCTCCAACAAGAGATCCTTCCTAAGTGGTGGTCAACCCTTAAATGGGGTCGGAGCGGTGGAGCCAGACTCCACCCCTTCTGGTCACACAGGTGAATTACCTTCACCTGTGCTCCTGCGGTTGATTCAGTGCTCACCTCAGGTGATCAATGAGTGGTTCAGGCCGTGACTCAACAGTTCCCATACAGTCCCCATGGTGAAACCCATGCAGTCTGTTAGGGTGAGGCTCTAAGGCCACAGGACCTTTCAGAGATATGTGATGCCCTTTGCAGCCTGGGGAGCTACATCAGCGGGACCCAACAAATGCATGCTTCCTGTGGCATTTGTTGTTGATAAGAGAAAAGTCACATCCAGTACCAAGTCTGGGCATTGGCTGGGCTCAGAGGAATTCAAGAGCTGCTTTGCACAGCCCCCACCTCCTCGGGGCTTGCATGCAGGAGAGGATTCACCTGGGGCTGTGGCAAATGTCAGGTTTTTCCTTCCCTTGCCTGATGCACAGCTCATAATGGTAATTCAGAAATCTTTGATAAGGTCCCGAAAATCTGCTCAGATCAGAGTTGCCGAGTGAGTGAAGGCTCTTTCCCTCTAAGTTCTTTGCAGACAGAAACAAGAAAAATGGTTCCAAAATGGTAACAGCAAGAACACAACAACAATCTGCAAGTCAGATAGGAACAGAAAGAACATTTCATCTCCTTTGTGATTAGGATTGAGCTTGACACGTGGAAAGCAACCAGACCACACAGACAAAGGAACACTGGAAATAATAATCTTTAAAGAAGCACATCTGAAAAATGTAACTCTTCCAATGTTTGAATTTGTCTAGCGAGCACAGATGCCAAATGCATTTCAGGAATAGCTCGGCAGTGACTGAGTACAACATTTAATTAAGTGATTATATAATCATCCCTCTGTTTTATGAAGCAATAATTCAGCTCCCAAGTGGATAAGCTATGAGGCCAAAGGCCGGGCAGTTTATCACAATGAGGGAAACTGTTTACTGCAGAGGAAAACAGAGGGATGATGATGTTATTGTTAAAATACTAGTTTAATTAATGTAAAATTAATAAGGCATCTTTTTTTTTTTTTCGTTTTAATTTTGTAACAGTGCATAGCTTGTCAGAAAAATGGCTCTTCTGCCATTTTCCATGTGGAAGTGGTGGATATTTATGGCCACGCTGAATGTGCTGGAAGTTAATGATGTCACGCAGTCAATTTATTGGGGATAAAATTGCTAGAGTCATTTTATCAGGGAATGATATAGTTCTCTTCATGGAATATAAGTAGACAAGAGACTCCACTTATACTGTAAAAGAGAGATCAGACAAGGTAACTTCATTGCGGGAAAGCTTTTCACTGGATTATTAATAATAAATCCACTAAACCAGAGGCTCTAGACCCATTGAGCTGTGACTTCACGTAATACACGATATATCATTAGGGAGATCTGGACAGCAGTTGGTGAAATTACATATAGTATCAACAGCAGGTACAAAGTTGTACAGGCAGGCAACTTACTCAGAAAAGTAATGCCTTGTGTAAACAGGGTGCTACAGTGATAGGGAATGAATTGCACTAAATTATGTGTCCAGGTTTTGTTTACAGCTCTCTTCAGGTATTTTATTACAGATTTCAGTAAAACCCCAAGTAAGTAAGGGAATAAGCATAGAGGGTATTCTTTAAAGTGATTGAGAGTACAGTAGAGGGAAGAATGATTTACTGCAATATCAAAAATCAGGAAAGAACAAGGATAACAAAAACAGAAAAGAAACAGCAAAGACAGAATAAATTCAGAAAATCAACTGGATATGAGGACAGGACAAGGAAAAAGGGAAAGAAATGCAGTGACCAATGATGATTAATATGTACAGATTGTAGTTCTCAGATATGAGTGTGTGATGAGTTCAAGAGGGTGAGAAACTTCCATTTTACTGCTGCTACCACAGTTGCAAACTCAGGAAGCCCATCTGCAGACTCAGCGTTTTTGAAAGGCACTCGAGAAGGTGTCCCACCTGCTTTAAAATATCTGGATGAAAAGAAAGACAAAGAAAGACAGAAGGAAGGAAACAGAGGGAGGGAGAGGAAGGAAAGAGGGAGGGAGTGAAAGGGAGTGAAAGAGGGAGGAAGGAAGAAAGAGAGAGAGGGAAGGAGGAAGGAAGGGAGGAAGGAAAAAGAATCTAAATTCAATAATTTAGCTTATTGCAGTAAATTCTACATTTACTATGGCACTAAGATATTAGGAATTGTATTACATGCTGGGTTCTCAGGATGGACCATTCAATGGACTGCACACCATGTAATCATTGATTTGATGCCTTGAAAGAGAGCTTATAAGGAAAGTTGCTGGAAGAAACAGCACTAATACAGACTGAGACTGATTACTAAAATGGGAAGGAAAACTATTATGTTGCAATCATTTTATAGGAAAGTGTTCTTAAGTGAAGGAAAAGGAGTTTATGTTCCATGTAGAAGAATCCCTGCAGAACAGTTTCAGCTTATTAGTACTAAATTGACCACAGCAAATGAGCACTACAATTGTCAATGACCTGGCATTTTATAAGCACACTGGGGCTCAGTTTTAAACTATTTTACACATATAAAGAATGTGAGATGGAAGGTGAAAGCAAGGAAATCCACCCAATAGTCTCAGCTTCAAAGACTGCTGCAGAACAGTGCTCTCACGTAACTAAACTGAGATTTGCTTGTCTTCTGGAGTTTGACCACTGGCACTGAAATACAAGGCTTGAAGAGAGCAGTGATAGCCCACAGCAAGGAAATTAGTGGGGCTATATACAAGTAGCTAAATGGCATGGAATTTAACCATTTTGAAAGTAAGGAGTTGCTTAAGGCATTTAAGAGTGGGAAAGTAAATGACACACATTGATGTGGAGGAATGACCTGGTGAAGCAGACAGGTTCTTTTCCAGCCTTATGCCACAGAATGGCCTGGGATTTTTCTGTGGTGTGTTCTAGAGAATTTCTACACAGCGCAGCTCCCTGCTCTACACCCTGGGACTACAAGACAAGCACATGGGCATCTCAGCCAGATCTTCCTTTGAGACAGGGAACTCATAGATCCCATCACTCCACATTTTGAAGTCACATTACAACTGAACAACCTTCCTGAAGGTTTTTGCCTCTACTGAGTGTTCTACCAGTCTCTGTAATACAGTGTGGTGAATCTGCAGGAACAACACAGTCTGATGCTAATTTCTATGTGCTGACAAATACCAACCTGCCCACCTGACTATCCATCAACATGAAAAGATGTTGATGTACCAACACCAGATACTGAAGGACACTAGATACTTTGATGTTCTTCTTTTGAGCTTATTACACTTCAGCACTTTCCTTCTGGAAAGTTCTAAAAAGCTGTTAATTTTTCACTCAGATTTTAAAATGCACTTTGCTTCCCAGAGACGATGTCTAACAATGTTAACGATGGCTGGTTTCAGAACTCCCAGTAGAATTTGTATGCAATTAATGTTCTCCTCCTCTGAACAGAAACCTAGAGGTTTGCAAAACACACCATATGTTTGTCAGTTTGCCAATGAATCAAGATGTTTTTGCAGCCTTCTGAGTTTCAATAATTAATGGTAATGTCTAAAACCTAAATCACAGTTCAGGGGATCAGAAGAGAACTTTTGCCATGTCCAATGTTGTTCAGCATCATCAGAGTGAGACGTTTGAGATAAGAAATTAAACAATAGTACTAACCCCCATTTTTCCCTTCACAGCCTGATCTCCTATTCCCACTGCCCTTTCCAAGCTATCTGGCTATTCCCTGCAACATGCTTACTGCTTTGCAGAGTAGTGCTATTACCCTTGGTATAGGCTTTGGTCTCAGATAACTGATTGTTTTCTGAGACTGTAAGCTGCCTAGGTAGACTTGGTCTTAGCGACTAAAAAAGTCTTACAGTTTACAGGTTGAAAATATGCTTTATTCTCATAACGTGGCTCATTATTTTCTTTAGCAGACTATTACCATCCAATTAATACAAGAAGATTAAGCAAACAAAAAAAATCAGTTAGGTCTTAAAATTGTGTTCATAACCAGGCTGGCTAATTTTTACAAGCAATGTTATTTCAATTATTATTTTAAAATACAACTGCTTGAAAGTCTGACCTAGAAGAGTATACTTAATACCTCATATATTTATTGCTTTCACTCTTGGATAATTCTTCTGAGACCTCCCTGGCTTCTACACTTGTGCATGAGCTCTCCTGCTAAAGCTGAGACTTTACGGGTAGGATTATTTTCTTTGAGGTGCTGATTTTCCTTTTTGCTAGCCTACTAAAATTCTTTCCTTTTCTTATGGATTCCCTGCTGATCTGACCTAGTCCAGTCTTTTTCCCCAGACAGATCTAAATTTGGAGCTCAAGATGGCTGATAAAGTAGCAGGAAATTACTTAACTACCTACAGTGTGCTAGACTGCTTCTCCCCCTTTTCCCCTCCGAAGCAGAACTACTGCAGTAAATGCTCTAATAATAATGATAATGTCACCAGCCCTTCTGCTTCAGAATTATAAACGTCACTTGAAATGGGGTATTCTTTATTTTGGCTAATCTCATTCTCATTTTAATATTATAAAATGGCCAGTTTGTACAATGAATGAATTTAATTTATACTTAGCTTATCATGTAGGTTAGCAGTTACTGTGATTAGCATATTTTTAATAATGCTGTTGATTTTTCTCAAGTACACTGCAGTAGCATTGGTGCTGTAACCAGTGTGAGAGAGATCATGTGTTTTAGGACTCTGTATCTTTTTAGCTTTAATTTTGCTTTGCAACACCACCCATTCACAGAACACAGAGTACATTAGAAGCATTCAAAATAATTCCTTTAAGAGTCAAGCAATTGTCCTCACATGACTAAGGTGATAGAGTGATGCCTTTTGGGCTCCTACAGTATCACAAAATCACAGAATTATCATCCTATCAATTTGAGAGGTAAGATCTCCTCCAAACAGCCCACAGCACAATGTACAGAACAGCACAGACTGGAAGTGACAAGAGGATTTCTGGCAGCGGGGTTCAAATGCTATTACAAGAACTGCAGCACAGTACAATGTGGTTTCAGGCATTTCATGGCACAGTCTCTCTTTCGTTGTAAAGATGACGCTGTTAGCAATGGCAATAATTGTTTCTGGCTAAAGATATCTTTGAATATCTCTGAGATTCCTATTTGCTTATTTGCGAGGGTTTTTTTACAGTATTGATGTAGCAATGCTAATTCAGTGACAAATATGGCCAGTACCAATATAGTTTACTGCAGTTTGAAACTGGAGGCTGAACTCCTAGCACAAATTACATCTAACTCCTACCAAGCCTGTGGAAATGCTTGTTCAGTGCATCCTGGGCACTGAAGGATGAGCATTCCACAACCCCAGGCTCCCACACCCCAGTAGAAAGCTCTTGTCTGCTTGTTCCCTTTCTCTCAAGGTGCCAACTTCCTGGATATCTGCAACACATTGGGTCCACCAGGCAGAAGACCAGGGCTCAGTGGTTAGACAGCATGCCAGCCCACAGAGAAGAGAAGGAGCATAGAGAAAAGGCACTAAAAACCCACAGGAAAGATCTGGGCAGAAAAAAAATAATAATAATAATCTGACAGAACAATTTTTCATTGAAAATGGCCCTTTCAGCAAAAGGGATGGTGATTTTCACTCACCTTGCAGGGGCTCCAGCAGAGCACCGTCTGCTTTCTTGACATTTCTCCCTCTCTATTTTCTGTGTGAAGCTTAGCAGTCATCAAAATCATGAGCTGAAAAAAACTTCATGTTTCCCAGACAGGGATTGTGAGTTCAAAAACCCTCATGGCCACGGATCCTGCACCAGGACTCACTGAGGTGTGAGGGCAGAACAGGGTCCCACAGCACTAACAACTAGGAAGAAGTGACTAGTGGGTATCAGAGCCTGAATTTAACACCCCCAGCTATGCATCTTTCTGAAAGTCTTCAAGTGAGACATTTTGATGGCTTTTCAAAATCTTTTCTGAAGGGAATTTTTGAAGTTTTGGGGATTTATTTTTGTTTCTTTTATTTATTTACTTATTGCCTGAATTTTCCTGAGAATGGACAGTTTAAATATAGTCTGGATGCAAACAGCAAAGTATCTCTCAAAATATGCTTCCATTTTAAACCAAGTCTATGTTTATAGTGCCAGATTCTGTAATTCTGTCAAAATCAAAGCTAGAAGTTTACACAGGGGCAGCAAGAACAAATATACCCAAACAGGAATCTCAGAAGTCTCATGGAGAAAGCTTCTGTTGTTGTATATCTGCCATTGTGAGTTTCAGATCACCCTTATATTGTCCCCTATGCATGAGAACTACCCATAGGAAAAGGGAATAAGACAATACCCACACTGGGACGTGCTCCTGCCACCACAACCACTCAAGGCTCCTGGTAGCCACAAGCATTAAGTCTGCTGTTAGCTTGGACCTAAGTCTAGTTCAGGCTTTCTTCTCATTAGGAAAGAAATGGAATGAAAAAAGAAATGAACTGCAGAAATAGTTTTGAAATACTTTTGTTTTGTTTTGCTTATCACTCAATAGGGGATGGGTTGGCTGGTCCAGAGGTCCATCATCCTGCATACACTGAATTCTGCAAACAGCACATTTCCATTGTGTGTTTGCCAGGGTTTGAGAATAGTTGGGGCTCCCAAATTCAACAGTATGTCTTAGTGGTTCAAACAGGGAAGAGTCACTGCAGCTGTGCAGAAGAACTGGGAGAATTATGTGTACATTCTATACTCATTGTCACCATTCAATGAAGACAAAAATTGGCAAAAGAAGACAGACTTTGACATTATCACACTAAGTAGAATAGAAAAGTTGTTCTTCATATCTGAAAGGGGAGAACCATAAAACAAATGCCCTCACCCTGCAAAATGCCCCTGTGTGGGCTCCCAGGACAAGGAAAAGGAAGAAGAGAGGAGAAAGAAGGAGAAGGAGAAGGAGAAGGAGAAGGAGAAGGAGAAGGAGAAGGAGAAGGAGAAGGAGAAGGAGAAGGAGAAGGAGAAGGAGAAGGAGAAGGAGAAGGAGAAGGAGAAGGAGAAGGAGAAGGAGAAGGAGAAGGAGAAGGAGAAGGAGAAAGAAGGAGAAGGAAGAGGAGTAGACCATCCAGAGCATCCTCCACCAGGAATGACTGCTGTCATGGCAACGGCAGCTATATGAGGGAGGAGCAGCTGTGGTCAGAGGATTATTTTTCCCTTTTTTTTTTTTTTTATTTTTGCAGCAGAGCTGTTCCCAACACAGTACTGTCTGACTGGATTAAAAGTCCTAGAGCTTCTTGGATCAAAGGCAGCTCTCAGAAGGACACCTCTGATCCTACCTTGGATCACCCAGATGTTCAGTGTGCAAGTCAAAGCCAGACTCTGTCTGCTCTTGTAGGCACCTGCAGAAGGTGAGTTATCTCACCCACAGATAAAGAGATCATTTGTGTTCTGAAGCGCACGTCGATAACATTGTATAGGATAAATTGCCCCCCAGGGCCCCTGTCTCTCTGAGCAACAGAACGCTGCTAATCAACTAAATTAAAGTGTAGCATTCAAAGCTTAATGCTAGATGAAGTGACTCTCATCTGCAGAGTAATGTTGCCCGCAGACCTACTGAGCCTCATTCATCTCATGTAATTTACTTGCATTTCTTACTCCCTGCAGCTGGGCTGATGGCTTGTGTTTTCAGGGCTGTGCTACAGCCTTTCCTCTGCTCCGAGACCCTGTGCCAGACACAGCTGGAGATGGTCCTGCCTTCTTGCTGTAAGATGCCAAGATTGAAATACAATGCGTTTCTCCCATACAGAAATTATCGGAGCAATGCAATTAGGAATCATACCTATAGGGCACATTCAGAACTCCAGTTACCATGTGATTGCCTAGAGAGTCCATCAAAACTCAAATAACCCATTTCAGTACATTTACCAATTATCATGCAAGGATGGGCAAAAAACAATTTGCTGCTTAAAATCAGCAAATGAAATCAAGGCAACTTTCAACTTTATGAGCTTCATTTGATTTTTCCTTACTCCAGACGAACTCCCACCCCACGAAACAGAAGTCACAAGTGATTAATACACATTCTACTGAAAGCCACCAAGAGCACTAAATTAAATCTGTGGTGCTCTCTCTTGCTTACCCACACACATAAAGGACCTGAGAGCCTGCACAAGCCTTCCTATTGGCATGAGGTTGCCAGCCAGCCTAAAAGCTATTAGCACTGGTTAGAGAGTTGCAGAATGATTTAGCAGAATTTAAAATTAATGTCACAGCAGTGTGCTCCGTGTTGGAGACTGGAGCAGCTCTTGGAAATGCATTTGGAAAAAAACTGTGCATTTGAAGTTATTTGACACATGCCATTGTGTATGATCGATCATGTGTAATGCACGTTTTATTCATTTTAACCCTTCCTTTTGGGTTTCTCCGCTAGAAGTTGCTGTGCAAATGTTTTCAGAAAGATCACCAAAATTAAAGAGCAATTTCAGTTATAAGTGATAGCTATACATCATGTATATTGCACACTTGCAGTGTGGCTATAAAAAAAAAAAGTGCATTAGTGAGGGCCTATTATACAGAGACTAAGAAACCATGTGATCCCTCTGGACCACCTTTTCTGATACATACGAGGAAAGTTTCTAAGAGAACTTATGTTCTACTCACACAGATGTTTTTTAAAGGACATTTATCATCAGCCCACTGGAAGGATGAACTCCAGTCTGCCCACACTGGAGTCACATTTGGATCTTGAACCTTGAAATTTCAGTTTCTCCCAGTGAAGATCAAGCACTGTAAGAAAACAGGGTTGATGGGGTAAGAATGTGAGTAAAGGGACGGACAGTCACCTTTTAGATGTGTTTCACAGAATAAAACGTCATTTTTAAACTGAAGCAGCCATTTGTATCTTCCTCTGAGCTTCTTACTAATCATTTTGGTCAAATTTGAATCTGGGAATATACTAAAGGAAAGATCTCACTTTCACAGAGAAGGCTTATCTTTTGCCTGGAGAAATATAGGCAGAGGAAAAGGAGTAGGTAGGTGAAAGAAAGCTCATAGGCTGTAGAAGGAGGTTTTCCCTTTTCATGCGCCCTTGTGAGAAGATTTAGAAAGCTACATATTTAGCTTAGACTTTTCTTGTCTGGATTTAGGTCTAAAGAAATGGTCAGGATTTGAAAATGTATTATCTATTCATCAAGAAATGCAATAGCTCAGTCACAGAGAGGTGAATGCTGGTTTCTCAGCCTTCATAAGCCTTGGGCAATTTAAAAAGGGTGACTTCTTAAACAATTCTGCCAGCCAGTGATATCTTATGTTGCAAACAAAAGCCTTCACAATGATGAGTAGTTAGGTAGCTCCCAAGACAGGAACAGACATTGTTTTAGATGTCCAGCCTAGTTATTCTGTGAAACATTTGTTTTTGTATCATCTTAAGTCCCATCAGATAATGCCACTGTCCAGTGCTGAGGTCCATTTCATGGTTCTCTGTGGTTTTCTGATGCCAGCCCAACTCAGATTGCTTTCTGCTCTCTGTCCTGTTGAGGAACCTGTGCCTCATTTCCCTACTTTGCCTTTTACTTGAAGCTGGCCTCTCCTGCATCTGATGCAGCTGAGATAAGCAAACACTGGCAGATGAATGATTTTTCTAGATTCTGTTGTGAGAGGAGTGAGAGGATCAGTTTTTCAAAACACATTTTTATCCACCTTTATATGTAGCCCACAGGACATGGATTTGCAGACAGTTTCCCCCCTTTTCAGCATGAAAAGCAATGTGAGCGAGTGATTAGAACAAATGAGCTGGGAGAGCAGATTCCTTGAGAAGGCAGCCTCAGAGGAATGCTGAGGTGTCAACACATCATTAGGAATTTCTTGGTCAAAGTCATATAAAAGACACTGTGACCTGGAGCCATTGACCATTGCGTTCGACTGAAAGACTTCCAAGGGGTTTGGACCAGACTCTTAAAAAACAAGTATGAGAATATGTCGTTTCCAATAAGTGAGTCCCTGATCTCCAAGAGACAAAGGATTTGTGACAAGGAGAAGCTGAAGAATACTACAGCAAGTAGTGATGCTATCCAAAGCTTCCCTGTTTGGTAGCATTGCCTTTCACAGGAAGCAGTGTTGCACCAGAGCTTCTTCTTACCAGCTTACACACCAAGAGCAGTCAGCCTCCTCTTCAGGGCCTCTTCTCAAGACCAAAACCAAGTACCCACTTTTTCTTTCAAATGCAACAAAAGTTCTGACACAACAGAACTTGTCAGTCATTCAAATTCAAATGCCTCCATACATTTTCTGCATGATTTTCCTTTCCCACTTTGGCTCCCAGTTCATTTGGGCCCAGCTTCCCATGTCCCCACTGTGAATGAGAGCAGCCAGGGCTTGGGAGCCGGAGGAGGGTGCAGACATCCCTGCCACAGACCCATGTCCCACAGCGAGCAGCACACCAGCTGCCCCAGGACCTTTCACAGCCCATGTTGTGTCACAGTGCTGGCTTGGCTCCAACTTCACATTTTCTGGCTCGCCAAGTTACTTCGTTTGTCTCCTTGTTATTCTTTCCTCCTTTTCTTGACACCATGCCACAAGGTTTTTTGCTTCAGAGCCAAAGGCAACTGCACAAGCTCTTCTGATCCCATGACAGGAGCAATGAAATAACAATCCAGGGAATCCATCTGACATTAGTCTGAAGATTTCTTTGCTGAAGCACACAAATATAATTTGGAGGGGGCTGATGTGGATAGGGCTCCACATCTTTTTTATTTCGTGCAGCACAGAGAATTTTCTTTTTTATTCCTGTGATTGTAGGCATATGCCAGCTTAAGGAGGGCCTGACCCAACAGTCAAAAAGGGGGAGAAAAGCCCTCCAAAAATATTTTCAAGATTTAAGTATCAAATCTCTGTAATTAAGTTGCTGATAGTAAGAAGTAGTGCAAGATGGGGGTTACAGCATCTTAAAGGAGACACCATTTTGTGTCTTTGCTATGGCCTACAAATGGGCTTCTGTTTGTACTTAATACTTTCTGGATTAGCTTTCTGCAAGTGTGAGTGGAGACAGCAAATTCAGATCCAAGGTCCAAGGTCCAATGCACAGATGGGCTGTTCAGGAAATGAGGACAGACCTGTAATACAAAACATTTGGAGCAAAAACAAAAACTACAAAGAACACTTGCAAGAATTAAACATTTCCAAGTTCAAATAAAGTTCTGAATTTTTAATCATTGACAGAGGCCAATCTTTTCCTCTCTTTGTATAAATACTCTCTATATAGAAGGGTGATCTGAAAATAATGCCTCCTATTTATTTTCATAGAAATGACAACAAATACAAAGAGCACAATAACACTACTTGATAGAACAAATTCTCAGCTACAAAACAGTATTTTTTAGCATTTCAGACAGTGGTCAACAAGAACCTGCATGCCATGCACATAAACTTCTGTACAGGCAACAGAGCATGACTTGACTTTCACATCACTGTCACCTCTGCTGAAATGCACCACCACTGCCTCACTGCACTCACATCCACTGTTTGCCCTCCATAAACATTCAGCAAGTGTCAATGAATGTCAGTGTGTGCCATTTTTTTCCACAAGGAGGAATTCAATTCCATTCCTTTGCTTCATACACACTTCCATGTCAGACACCATCCTGTCAAACTGCCCTCTCTGCTGCCATCTGTCACACAGCAACGACATGTAGTGGAATACTGGTGGTAAGGTTTAACGTCTACTGCCATACCACCAACATCCACTTCTGAAGTTGTGGGCCAACATAATGAAGGCATAGGAGGCATTATTTTTGGAACAGCCCTAGTACATTTACGCAAGACTATAAAAAACTCTAGGAGCGTGCTGACTACATGTGGATGGGTGTAGATTTGTTTATCCTTTGACTGGAGACCAGATTCTGCTTCTGCTGAGATGATCAGTTAAGTCTCTGAAAAACACAAGTACCCTTTTGGTGTGCTTTCTAAGAGTCAAGCCACACCTGCACAGACAATGTATGCAGCTCCCCATGCAATGAAAGCTCAAGTGGCAAAACTGCAAAGCTATTATGGAAGGAAAAGCAAAGCCAGAGGAGCTTACTTACTTTCAGAAGTTTAAGTCAAGCATTCAAACTTAAATCTAGTCTGTCTCTGATGAGTATCATCAGCTTCTCTCTCCTGCTTGTTAATACTGCATGAAACTGCTTGTCTCTCTGTCTCCTCTGTTTTTCCAGACCCAGCCAGATACTGGCCAGCTCCGGCACAAGCACAAACATTAGGAGAGAGGAAAGATGGACTACAGAAATCTCACACTCTCAGCAAGAGGAGATTTAGATTGGATTTTAGGAGGAAATTCTTTACTCAGAGAGAAGTGAGATGCTGGTACAGACTGCCCAGAGAAGTTGTGATGCCCCACCTCTGGAGGTGTTCAAGGCCAGGTTAGATGGGGCCCTGGGCAGCCTGATCTGGTGGGTGGCACCCAGAAGGCTTCTTTTTCCGGAAGCCTCCTCCTGAAAATCTTTTTCCTCCTGTCCACAACCTATTACAAATATGAAGGGTTATTCTGTGTTTGGTTGGATTTTGTTTGTGGTTTTTCTTTTGTTTTCTTCCCAGAGCTAGAAGAGCTTTACCTAAAAGATCGTTATTAGGGATAATATTGACAGGAACAGATGTGAGGGTAGACTGACAAAAAAAAAAACATGCACCTAATGCAAGAAATATTTAGATCCTTTCCCATGTAATCTCCCTGTCACTGTGCAGACAGTGCCTTCTCACCACGAACTCTGTGCATGGAGAATAGAGAAAAGGCTTTGGAGGGCTCATCAGAGAGCACAGCCACAGTAATAGCTCTATACTTTCGTCTCACTTACACAAAGTGAGGCTGAAAGGTATCTGAAACACTGCTGCTGCTTCCACTACCAGCTTCATTAGCTAAACCAAGTCTCCCTCAGAATGATGAGGTTAAAAAAAAAAAAGGAAAAAGGAAAAAAAAGAAAAAGAACAGAAAGAAATGTCATTTGGTGACATTGTCATTCCCTGCTGCCCAGTAAATAAACATAACATCTATTTGTCACCATGGAAACATCCTCCATGCTCCAAAGTATGCAAAGGAGATGTATTTGAAAAATTCAGAAGTCTGAGGAAATGAGCAAGTATCCAATGCAGCACTTCAAGTTGTGTGCCTCCTGTAAGTATTAGCACTTCGATTCCTTTTTCTCTAAGGTACAAACAAATTTATTTTAGAAAGGGCAGCATGTATCTTAGAGACAAAGCTGAAACATTTGCCTAATGTGCTGCCTCTGTTGTGTCCACTGCTACCTCCCTCCCCACTGCCCGCAAAGGATTTGTAAATAACTGCTTTATTTGCACATCTAAAAGGCACTTGTTTCTCCAGAGTCACCACATTTCTTCTTCTCATCTTGTGCACCAGAGTTAGAAAGGCATTGCCACGAGCAATATAAGGAAAGTATTTATTTACATCAGCAAAGCCCTTCTCCAACCACGCTGTATAGGCAGTCACTTGGAGATAGGACAAACATATCGAGACCTGGGGACTGATCCCATCAACAAAGATCAATCACCCTGCCAGGTGGCACTGTTCTTTGCTCCTCATAGCCACGTGCCCTTCACTGTTACAGCACATAAGATGCTTAGGATCTGGACACCACCTTTTACATTCCCTCTGTAGCAAGTGTAGAATTATTTAGGTGAGAACAGCCTATTCTCCTTTAGTCCTTTAGTCTTATATCATAGAAGGTATGCTTACCTGCAGAAATTGGACAATTACCAAGGTTTGTGTAAACAGGCACTCTTGTTTCTAAGCATAAAAAATACTCACAGATTTGGGAAGATGGACCTTCCTGATAGTCCATACCCCCACCTGCAAGAAAGTAAAACAGGAGAGAAAACATCCATGAGTACTTCTAGACAGAGCTGTGTCAGCTATCCTAGCTGTGAGCCATGTATTGCCTTACAGGAAGCCAGCGTCACAGTAAGGATCATAAGCTGCGAAAAGTGTAGGTGTAAGCAGTGCCTTCCACATCTAATTTGGAAGCCTTTGCATTCCCCTGCAAAAGAAAGAGACCATCCCAGGACAATGGTATCCAACCCACTGGTTGACTGCAAAGAGCTTTTGCATTTCTATCCACAGTCCACCTCAGGAAGGCAGTGGAGGTGTGCTGTGGCTGCACAGGTGTGAGCAGGAAGCAGAAATTCAGCTTGAAAATAAAAGTGGGGAGTAAAGAGGGATCTGAACCTAGAGAGGAAAGGTGTTATGGTGGGATCCCTCCGTGAAAACACAGTTGCTCGGTTTCAGACAGAGGTGGCGCAGAAGTTTACAGCTGGAAAAGGAGTAATGTTGAACCTGGCTGCACAGTCTATAAACTTCCTGTGGTATGCAGTAGAAAAAGTATCCATTACATTTAGAATTATGCTCTATGTCTGATTCATCTGTGGTTTTTGTTTCCAGTCTTATACTTAGACTGACTTCAAATCTCATGTAAAGTCAAGAGGTTTATTTAAGACCAAATCCTTAAGAGGCATATCTACAAACTTAGCTTTTCCATAGGAGACAGAAACACATATCACCTTCTGTCAGCTTCTTTCATATTAATGAAGTCTCTCTCTTAAATGCTTTTGCCCATTCTTGTGTTTCCTTATGGAAAAAGTGGAGCCTTGCATTCTGCATGCTCAGAATCCAACACCTTAACTGAATGTGCCCCAAATCACTCTGATGCAAATATAAAGGAATGCAGTTGATTCCCAGAATGCTGGTAATGGTCACTTCAAAAGACTTAGAAGGTTTAGACAGATAAAAAGTCATCAGTTTAAAGGTATAAAGTCAATTTTCTGCCTTCATAAAAGCATGCTTTTAACACCATTCCACAGAAATGCAGATGAGCAGCACATCCTCACCTTCAAACTTCAGATTTTCTGTTCCTTTAATTGGTTTATCTCTGTTTTTTGTCAGTTGCTTTCCTTCCCTTTCATCTACCTTACATCATACATTCTCCATTACTGCATTTCTTTGTCTTCTTCTCACAAAGTGCTTTGATCAGTCATATTCCTCTTTCCTTAGCAATATAATTTCTTCTTTTTATCTCAAGCAACCTTTTTATTTTCACCTAACATCTTCCTTGTCTTGATACTCTGTTCATACCAATGTAAAACTGTGTAGCTACCCATTATCTTCAGTAAGTAGTCTTAATTTATTCACTGTGAGAAAATCGTCATTTGTTGATACTGATTTCTCCAGCACCAAGCTTCATCTACTGCTTTTCTTCATGTAACAATTGACACAATTGATAGTACATGCCCTTGTAATATCTTTCTAACTGTTATCAATTACATTTTTCCCCAGACAGAATGAGTGGATAAATGGTTCTCCCCTTCTGGCACATTTTTAACATATATTTCCTCACATTCCTCTTGCATTTAGGGAAAGGTGCTTAAATCTAAATAAATAATATAATTGCTGGGCATTGGCAAAGGAAAAAATAGAAAAGACACTTGTGGTGAGAAGCATGGCAAACTTTTGCAGTACATTTGCTTTAGAGAAGGACCTTTTGACTTCTTAAAAAACCTGACCTCCTACAGGTTGTAGATAAAAAATGGGCAGGTATTCCATATAGTTTCGCACTGATTTTGCAGACCTGGAAAGTCAGAAGTGACACTGATCAGACATATAGATGCAGGCTACATACCAGTAAAAGGCTGGTGCAGCCATTCCTTCCACTGTATTCAATTTCCCAGTGTAGTCTCGGACTCTTATTTTCAGAAACATCAAATCTCATTGAGTTCAACTATTTTTTATTTATTTATTTTTACTATAGAAGAAGTGTCACACTTTTTTAGCCTGTGATTAGGATGTATTCGTTTATTTATAGACCCATTTGATGCCTAAGACCATTTCTTTTACATAATTGCTTCTTCAGACTGTTTGCTTATGTCGATCAGAAAACGTATTTTAGAAGATTAGGTCATTTGTACTTGTGCAAATCTGAGCAATAATTCAAATAAAGCTAGGTCAATTTAAATGAATATCATATCTAGCAGAGGGATAAACCTATAAAATTAAAATTACTGAACGTAAGACTGTGCTGATCATGTACTTACATTGGAACATGTCAAATGAAGATACTTTCTATTTACTAATTTATATCTGTGCCACAAAGATGAGATGAAATTCCCTCTAAAGTAGCAAGCTATTTAGTACGTATCAGAAGGACAGATAGGAGCAGATTTCCAACTGGCAACAAGTCAATGCTACTTCTATCAAGCGCTGTAAATAGCAAATAGTTGAACCTTCAAAAAAAATCCCAAGCAACGAACAGTGCAGCCAGTAATACACATACCCTGGCACACTCACAGGGTACAATGTGCAGCACAGCATCAAAGTGCACACCCTGTGTTCCAGTGGACTGTAGGTGGAACCATCAGATATTTTTTGGCCCGTGATACCACAGGTGCCTTTGACAGCATCAGTCCCTCTTGTCTCCTGCTGCTTTTTGCCTCAGTAGAAGCTTGCATTACATGTGAGGTAGCAGTGGTTCCAGTGCTGAGAGGAGAGTTTTCCCCCGTGGAGCAGCTGTGTGGTTTTTCCATACCTGGTTCATCAAGAAGGGATAAGTCATAATTTGTAAGCAAAACTGAATTTAAATAAATTTTCTTGATGCATTCTACTTCAAGTATCCCCTAAAATGTATCACTTAAAGCTAGCATTAAGAGAAAATACTATTAAGAGGGCATAAGGTAAACTCATTTAGTTGCTCAGATTGTATAATGCAATGAATTAATATGGTAATGCATCTTCAGAGACCAGAAGTAGATAATAGAGGTGAACAGAGGTTTTCTAGCTTGGCTTCAGAAAGGCAAAAGTAATTTATCATTCTGTTGCTGTTTTGGAGAGAAGCATTTCTCATTTCTTCTGACTCTCCCTCTGAAATTTTCAGTTTCATTTTTAAACAGCTTTCTGATGTTTTGCTTTCTTTTTTCCTCCAGACAGAACTCCTACCACATTCAGCCATACAGAGCATTCCCTGGAGCTGCACGCATCAGACACTTTTAGTCTCATCTTTGTGCCTGTGAGCTTCCAGGGGCTGCACAACTGAGGACTTGCATCCCTTGGGCACTCAGCTCACTTCTCCAGCTGGCAGAAGCAGAAAGGTATAAAATAATCCATATTTTCCCCTTGTTTACTTTGTTACCAGGGTCGAAGTGAGGCTCCAACTATGATCAGTACTCTGCGAATGATCCCACTCATTTTCTTTATGGCCACACAAATGCATGTTATGTCTCTATTACTTACACGCATCGTCCTGTATGAGCTTATTTTTAATTAATAGAAAACAAAGCCCTTTTGACCTTATCCACAGGAAATATTGCCTCTTTCATGCTAGTCATAAATTAAGCTAATACAGCCTGCATGTCCAACATATTTCTCTCAGGTAATATTCACTCAAATATTAAACAGAGAAGGAAAATCCTATTTCTAAAGCATTGGCATAAAGATGCACTCTATAATTGCTAAAAGGCAGATCAGAGAAAGATCTGATTGTGCCACTGCATTTACAGAAAGTAAAGTATCCGATGCAACTGTAACAGGGAAATGTTAACAATGCAAAATCTAATTGCCCGAATGGGAATGTCATCTGATGCTATAGTGAGGCAAACATTTTCAAAGGAATTCAGCAGAGAAGAAAAACCTTTACAGTGGAGAATAAAAGTTGCTGTACAAATATATACAAATTAACCTTACCAATTTGTCTGTATAATTAGCCTGGTTTGTTTTTTTTTTTTTTCTTTTAATTCCAAGCAGAACACTGCAGTAGCAATACAAAATATTTTACTCTGCCTTTTGTATACTCAACACTGGCAAAAAGTAGATAGCTCCCTGCAAATGAGCTGTCACAGATTGCTCCTTGTTTGGTGGCAACATCCTTGGTCTACATTATAGCTACAGGAAGCCTAATCAATTATGCTCCCAAAATGAAATAAGAGCTCTGTGGTGCCAGGGGCATAGCTCATAAAATTAATTACAAGGCAAGTTTACATATTGATGTATCAGTTTATGGAGAGACTAATAACTTTTGATGAGACTTTGACAGGGTATTACTCACACAGATTATGAAAACACAAAAATCATTTGCAACTGGTGACTCAGTGGCTTGTGCCCAGCCATCACTCAAGGGCTGGCCCACAGGCAAGTGCCAAGGCACCCAACAACACCCCAGTATTGCTACCCTCGCTGATAGCATGGAGCTGTCCCCTTCGGCCACCCACATCCCCTCATTTAATGCCCCATCTCCTTGCCCCTCCCACATACAATTTGATGCTGCTTTCTGGGAAAATACCCAAATCAAAATAGTTTCCTTAAGATTGGGCAACATCTATGATGAAAATCCCACACTATTAGCAACTGCAATTGGACAAGGCTGCAGGGAGAGCCCTGGTGTCCCAGGGAACCCAGGCAGGAGTGAGGCTTTGCCATTGCCCCGACCTCAGGGCACTTCCACACGCAGATAATGGGAAATAGGATTACCCAGGCATTCATGTTTGCTCAGCTATGGAGCATAAAAAATGTATAAGGTGAAGAGTGACAGATGGCAGATCTTTGGGGGAAACAAGTAATTTTAATGGTGGAAGCAAACAAAGCAGATCGTGGCATGGATTAATGTGGAGCCTTTCATGCAAAGATTGAAAACATGCTGCTCATCGTCCCTCCAAACAGGTAAGAAAGCAGATAAAAACCAGTACAGCCATTACACTGTTGGCTGTGCTGAGGCACCAAGAGGATAAGCAACTCGCTGCTATCACAGCCTGCGAGGTGGGCACGAGACACTGGATTTCACCAGCTCACTGAGTCACCTCCCAATGTGGCTGAAGCTGTTTAATAAATTGCCTTTATGAAGCTTCAAGACACTGAGACCCACGTAGAATGCCAAATGATAAATGGCCTGCCTCAAAGATGCCATTCATAATCAAATCTTAAATGTAATTCAGCTGAATGGAGTCATTGCTCTTCTATGTACTATTTACAAGCCCTGAGACTGTTCTCTGTGAACTGGTACCTCCTCCTGAAAGACTGGCTATCCTGGACAAGAGCTCTAAAGCAAATTGTGCAAAACCACACTTGATAAACTCATCATAGATTTACAAGAGAAATGAGACACGGAAACCAGGGTGTACACAGCTGCATGCATGTCTGTTTATGGGCACTCTTAACAACTTCTGAAGGCACTGACCAGTTTCAAGCAGACACAATCCACAGGTAGCAATCTTGGAAATGCTGTGGTTTTACAAGTATTAAGTGCTGGGAAAATTAAGTTGCTGAGCAGGCACAAAGGAGACTCTATCCATGACCCACCTGGAAAAAAAAAATTAAAACCTAAATGATGAGCCAAGAGTATTTTTCAGAAAAGTTGAAGTAAAGTTTTAACAGCACCTTAAAGCAAATCTTCCAATTCCCAAGCACAAGCATGTTCTTTAAATTATCATTACAGAGCTCCTTGTTGCTTAGACTGGGCAACAGATTTTCATTTAAATGGAGGTCTCCTCAGAAGTGCAAAGGGGCCTTTGGGGAGGTACAGGGGAGGAAAAATGTAATTTTTCAGGCTCCAAGTGTTCTTTTGTGTTTTATAAACAGCTGAGTGACAGCCTGGTGATTAATAAGTTACATAAATAATTATAAGCGACATGTAGCTGAATCTAGTCCACATTCCAGACATGGTACATTAAATAAAGAGAATTCTACTCTTCCCCCCTGAAGAAAATTTATCTGGCAACAGCAGATAAATCAGAAAGGATACTGTTAAAGCACATCCAGTTCTTCGGAGAGACAGCTCATCAAAAACAGAAGTTTTTACTGAGCACAATTTCTCAAGGAAATATTTTCATTTACTTCAGTCCTGCCTTAAACTCATTCAGCATTAAAAACAAAATTAAAAATAAATTCCTTCCTTTATGCATCCCCTTTGACTGAGTTTATTACCCAGAAACATCACTGTAAAGAAGAGCTTTAGTGATGATTCTCTACCTCTGCCTTCAGAGCAGGGAGGTAAATGCTGCTCTGCAGCTCCACAGTGGAACTCACCAGGTGGCTCGTCAGATGTGCTTAATTGGTCACGTTTTACAGCACCATTGAGAAATTCAAGCTGAATCGCTCTCCCCTTCCTTGGAAGGGGCACTGAGAGAGACAAAATTAAGCCTGCCTATGTTTTCTATTGTAGAGACACATTTGTAATACGCAGGAATCGAGTAGTATCTCTTTAAGTAGTTTCTGAGGCTTATAGGGCACCTTTCTGACTTCCACAGCAAAACATAAAAGGTGTAATAGAACAGCATAGTCTATCCCAGCACAGTGCCTTAATGTTAGGAAACACCTTTGCTTGAGACTCATCTGTGTTCCAAAGTATTCCTTTTTGTGTGGAGGAAGAGGAGGCAATCTCCAGTCACGAGGTTGTATGGTGGGAATGATCCCACTCTCCAGAACAGATGGAGAAGTATTCTGAAATATGTCTAGGATGACTTAAAAGTCCAAATCATGTTTATTATTGCTTCTCCCCCCAAACTCTTTTTATGCGTGTTAATCAAATGTATATAAGTCATTGCAATTTCCTGATGCACCCCTGCCTTTTTGTGAGGGCTCCATGTCTTCTTTGCTCTTACAGAGAAAGGGGGGGGTCACTCAATACTTTTTGTGTATTCATTTATATCATCTTTACTTCATAATACTGAGTGGTTTTGTGTATTTTGGAGTTCTAATGAGCCTGTGAAAACAATATAAAAGAAGAATTCTGGTAACAAATGCTGTTCTTTTCCTGAATTTCAATAAAACACTGATCATCTTAGCAGACAGTAGCCACATTTCCAAGAAATGTGATTACTTCAATAATTGAAGTGTGTTTTTAATGACTTAGATTGTGAAATGAGGCATCATTTCCTAGATTCATAGATTCTTAGGGCCAGAAGGGACCTGAATGAACATCAGTTCTCTTGTAAAAATGCGATGATTTTCTTCACAGTTGTTCCTGAAGCAAATGCACTGCTTCTGATGAAGCTATGCACAGATTTTTCCAAAGCAAAAATTTGTTTCAGTTGGTTTGGTTTAGTGGCAACACTAAAATTTTCTATATTTATATTAAAATTGCCTCTCCATTCCTTTTCTTGTTCTCAGGATAATTTACCATTTTTAAGGCAGCTGACTGACAGCAAGAGGAATATGAAGACGTGACTCCTAAATCCTCACATAGACATACATAGGCACTTACATTAATTTTCAGCAGAGCCTACCTGGAGCTGGAGTCCTTGCCATTTTTTTTTACCCCAATTACCAGCTCCTTGCAAGAACAACGTAGTGGCTGGGGGTATCATTAGCAGGGAAAGCCCCCAGCTTTTGCTGGGCCACATATCATTTCAGAGTGTGTTGTATGCTGGGACTGGTTTATCAGCTTTTCTAAGGATCAGATTAAGTGTTCAGGGACTGTTTTTTGAGAGTTTCTTGTACAGAAAAGGGTTGGCTGCAAAGCTCCTGCTAGGCACCAGATGAAGCAGAGTACTGATCAGCATGTCTTGGCCATATCTTGCCTGCTCCCTCCCAGGGGTAAGAGCACAAGCAATTATTCAGCCCACAGTGTACCAGCTGTGGCCACAGGGAAACCCTGCCAGCACCCATGAGATCTTCTATGTGGATTTTGTCATCTTAGTTCTTTCTTTTCTAAGTAACCTTGATCTCTTATTTTCCCTGGCACGTACAAAGGCTTTCTGGCAGAAATGTCACCTTTAATCTGCTCTCTATTCTTCTGTAGTACATGCTAGTGACTCTTATTTTATTTTGAAAACTGCCCTGACACAGCATCAGCTTAATTCCCTCATTTAGGTCCCAGCCAAGCAAAGCTCACCTTTTTTTCTTCTCTGGTTATAATTCATTCAAAGCTCTTCCAAGAACTTCCTAGATTTATTCTGTCATTTTAATCTGTTGTGGAGAGAATAGATTATCCAAACAGTTGCATACTTTAGTTTCTGATTTGTAAGCTGTAGTAAAAGTAGAAGAAATGCAATTTTCAATAATAACTGCAATTTTCAGGAAAACTGGCTATATGAGAAGTGCAATAAAACAAGGCAAGACCTGAAAATATACTGGGGAAATATGGATGAGAAAATAAATAGTTGCCTATCTATGAATGAAATAAATATTTGCCTGTTTATTATGGCCCAAATCTTCAGTGCAGAACAGTCCTCTCTCTATTCTAAGATGTCAAGTTTGTTGCAAAGATAAAAACCTCTTGCAGCTGATGGAGGCCCAATACAACCACACTGAGTGCCCTCTGGCTCGTTACACACTGCTTTTGTGGCTGGTGGAAAAATAAGCCCAAGTGTAAATTGCAAATGCTTTCTTCTGTCTTACCATACTGCATATCATAGTATTGTTCTATTAGAAGTACCTTTCAGGAGAAGAGCTCTGAACACAACACATTGCATCTGATGTGCCAAGTGTTATAGCCTCTTCAGTTACATACTGCAATTTTTAAAGGTTTCAACTGTAGGGACAATGAATGGATCTTACAAAAATGGAAGCCATAGAAATAAATCATCCATCAGTAATGAAAAAAAGAGAATGTTATAATTTCTGTTTGTCAAGGTATAATGATGTCACCACCCATTTATCCTCTACACTGAAAGTTTGAAGTTATTTAACAAATCTCTCCTGAGCCACATACATATGTTGCTTTAATGGTGGCTATAGCAAAGCATTCTGATTAGTTCACACATCATTTATCAATTAGAACAGAAGATAAAAGTTATTTCTCCCTACTCACTGTTCTTCATTAAAAAAAATAACCTTTAGTGTAATGAATGACAGCAGAATTGAGAAATAAATAAGAGATCTGGTGCCTTAGGAGGTCACTCTTTGAAGAATTCCGACTTTTTCTAGAGCAGAGGGAGATGAGAATACATGGGCAGCTGGAGACTAACATCTGTCAGGATGACTAGCTTTTGAGTGACTCAGCACAGTGGCCGCTAGTACAAGGTATTTTTGCTACCTTGCACTACATTTTAACAAAAAAGACTACTGAGGAATAAAAAGGCAGTGTTACTTACCCTAAAGTTTGCGTGGATTTCTGTTTGTACTGGTAGTTTATTCCTAAAACTCTCAAAAACAGTGTATTTTACCAACAAAAAAGCTGAGTGGTTTGTCTGAAGTTTGATATGAATCTTCAGTGGGGAATTTTGTTTTTGGAGTGCATATGCTGGAAGATTCCTCCAAATGTTCTAGCAAAGAACTGGCTGTGTAGATAGGTGAGATAATCAGTTACCTGAATTCCATTACAGCTGAAACTAAGACAAAGATGAAAAAAACAGATCCTGTTCTGATCTAAAGAATTTATTGGAAGTAGAACGGCATGAATTGGAGACACCCACTCTGCCCCGATAAAACAACATATGGACATAATTCCATGCTCTATAGCCATGCAGGTGGCACATTTTTCCTTGAGAATGGATAATTCTGCCTTCAGGGAGTGGAGAAGATCAGAATGTAGGTTGCCAAATGCAGATGACTATCCCGACTGCTAGGCTGCTGGACTACAGCTTGAATCTAGCCCAAGGCCTTCTTTCACAAGAGCCCTCAAAAGAAACACTTCTATTTTATTTCTTGGTTCTGCCTTTGGTTTTACATCTCATCAAAGGTATTTTGTGTTAAGTGAATCCATTTAATTAAGGCAAAGGTTGAAAGAGATTTATTTCGTCATTTAAAGTAATAATAGGAGCAACTGATTCAATCCAAATTGAATTTTTTTTCTTATTGTGCTTGTCCAGCAAGCCAAAACATTAACTCTGAAGGCAGATATTTGTGAAACAGACCCTGCAATTACAGAGTTAGCTGCTATACCTGGTTTGTCCTCCACCAAATATCATGAATAGCCTAAGGAGCATGGGCAGTGATCAAAAGGAGCATAGCTTTGTTTGCCTAAAAATTGAGTTAGTGTGCCTCACAGACCCATCAGTGCCACCAATAACATTAGTGTAAACCTTTAGTTCATTTATTTCCCACTGTAACTTCATCAGTAGCAATTACTTTGGCTGAAACGAGAGGAATCATACTGGGGATGGATCTCACCAACCATTTAGCCAAAAAGATACAGGACTCCGAGCTTCTGACTGTCAGGGCACAGTCAGCACTGAAACAGACTCCTTTTCAATTACAGCAGCCACCAGCCTCAGTACATGGAATACTCATGAAATACTTTCAAGTATTTCAAGCCAGGAAATACTTTCAAGCTCTTGCCATCATTCCCATATGAACATCACCCCTGTTACAGCCCTTGCATTGACATTGCAGAGCTACAGCTGCCCACGTGAAGTATGCAAGATCTGTGCAAGCTAGGGGTGGATTTTCCATCAATACCAGTGGGCTTATGCTGGTGGAACTTGAGGGAAGTTAGAGCTAGTGGCAGGACATCTATTACTGATTAGGACATAGAAGGCAGCGGTCTTGATTTTAAGTTTCCAAATTGAATTTGCTTTGAGAAAGTCAGCAGATTCCAACCAGCAGAGAACTTGGCCATATATTTTGTTTACAGCCTCTCATAGGTTCATAGGTATAGATAATGCAAAGATTATGAATGAATACCAGTCATGCTGACAGTTGTCTGCACTCAAAGCACTGCTGCTGACTCATTCTGAGTTGAGTTTCACCACTAATGGGAGAGACATCTTGGGAAACACACGATGTGGAGCAGGAGGTGAGATGATCCCATTCTCCCTCATCACACACTGTCACAAAGGAAAGGTGTGTCTCCCCACAGAAGGAGCGCAACTGATTCCTGCCCACAGGCTCTGAGGGGTTGCAGGAAAGGTCAGATCAACAGGGACGATGTTCCCAGCTCTATTTCCTGCATGAAGCCTGGAACAAACAGATAGAGCTGTGCCCTTGAGGGTAGTTAGAACCAAGCTGAATAAAGCCCTCACCCTGCCATCTCTCTGGGATCTGTGGTTTCAAGCAGTTGACAATGTCAGCCTGTAGTTGAGGAAGTTTGATGAGTAGAACAAGGTGCTATAAATCTTCTGTAAATCTTTGTCCTCATTTCTCTGGTCTGAAAATTTTCTCATGAGCATTTGTGGCCACAGGAGATTACCTGAACTACTTCAACTGGACTACTTCTCTCTTCTGCAACATGCAGTGAATTAAAGCTTGCTCAGAGCCATCTCACACTTTTAAGGGATCTTCCTGGCTTTGTGCAATGTATTAATTAATCCTATTTAGTATAGGGATGGACTTCCTCCCACTGTGGATATCTTCTTCCATCTGTAATTACTATTCTCTGCTTAGAAAAAGCATTGTTTCCTACTGATCAGCTAGAATTTTCATTATGCCCATGGGTTACGGGTGTGGAGTAGACCTCAGACAAATGTGATGTTAATACTGATTGCACTTGGTCTGCTCCCATTTGTTATCTATTGATTTTCAGCACTCTGGCATAACCATGTCAGTAGTTAGTAAAAATGCTCATGTCTCAGTGGAACCATTCAGGTTAACTGGTACAGTGTATTTGTGCCTGGATGCCCATTTGTGCAATCAGTGAATTCCAAGAGCTATAAGCACAAACTTGCCCGTATGAAATACATTTTAAGAGCTGACATTAAAGTTAATATGAAAGTTCAGAGGTGCAAAATAATTTAAATGCACAGAAGAAGTAGCAATAACGTTTCTAAACTGAGGCAGTGAATTATGTATATAAGAAATATTAAAAATGCAAAGCCAACTCTATTTGCATTCAGAATGCCCCCTAGCTGTTACCAAGGAGGAGGAAATTGCTTTATGCTGAATTCAAGGGCATACTACTTAGTGCTGTATTTAAGTCAAGGAGGAATATCACTCATTTTTATTCTACCACTTAACTTGGGCTTATGTAATCTGCCTGGTAGCCGAGTCAGTTGTCTTATATTATTTTCCACCATAGAAAGAGAATATATAATTCAATCATTAAACCTTTATTTTCACCAGTTTTGAGATCCCTCAGAAATATATTGCTGCATGTAAATCATGAGCTGTCATCACTCTGAGAACATGGAAACATCAGTATTGGGCAATGCCTTCCCAAATCACTTTTGGGCAATCATAGGACAAAATTAAACTCATTTACCAGTTGGGGGCTATGTAGATGATGTAGAGCAATCAAAGGACATCTAGTTTGTAACGGGGAGTAGGGATAAGGTATCACTTCAGGGCATCAGGGTATAAACACAGAAGCATTTTGTTCATATGAATGGATTTATACTCCGTCTGGGATGAAATCTGGGAGTGAAATGTGACTGTGAGCTGGACATGAATGCAAGACAGGAGTGAGAAGGCAAACATCTTGGGACACAAGTAGCAAACACTGGAAATTTAGTTGAGTGTGGGTTGTAGCCCCTGCACTGATATTAGCAACAGGTATTTTTCTGTAATCTTGGCAACAGTGGAAATTAACCTAGAAGTAATTTTACAATCCATTACTTTCTGTCTGTCTTTAATTATATTGTTGTGGGTTTTTTTGCCATTACCACATTTTTCTCCCAGACCAGTGAAAACTGATCGCAATGCTTTCACTTAAAGTCAGCTTCACTTCCAAGATCTGTTACACACGAGGCAAGAAAGCATGACAAAATAGCTGCTTCCACTTCAGGCTTTAAAATAGAATAAGACCAAGCAGAGGCCTGAAGTAGAGTTTTCACATTCCTCACCTACAAGCCTCTCTCTGTATGTTGTCCCAAAGACAAGTACTTTGTGTGTTCAGAAAGTCAGCAATCCAGCCAGGTCTGGATCTGAAATGGCTGATTAAATTGATTTCATTTCACACTGATAGACAAAAGAAAAGGAAAGAAATGGTACAGCATGATTACTAATTTTCCAAACTGCTGTATCCTTTCAATTAAAGGTGTAATTTTACGAGTTCTCATGGGATAAGCTGTTTTCCTGAAAAGACCACATCTTGAAGGACAACCATTATTGCAAAGTTTGGGACACCTTCTAAACAAAGGGACAAAAGATGGTAGAAGAATGATGACTAAAACCGGAATTAAAGAAGAAGATGAAATTCAAATCCAAGAGTAAGAATCTTCCACTAAAAGAGACAGTGATATGAGCCTCTGAGTGTAGCTCACTGAGGGAAAAAGCAGAGCTGGAAAAGTGAATATCTTCTTAATGAATATCAGAAATGTGGGAGTAGGAGACAAATGAGTCAGAGGTTATGTGTTGTATCAGAGGTTATGTGTTGTGTCAAAAAGAAGCAAGGAAATAGTTGAGACTTGCAAGAATGAACTAAAGCCATTAGAACTGTCATGGCTGGGAAAGAAGAGCTGAGCACAGGACTAGAAAACAGTGCTGTGTCTGCTGATGAATAATGGATTTGCAAATCTTTGGCAACTGCTGTAACAGAAGACTTCAGGCAGAAACAGCCTTAGTCCCTGTTAAGGGCAGAAGAGCAGTGATGGGATGGCGTGCAAGTGCAGCACAGGAGGGGCAATCACAGCTCTGTTCTCTACAGGGCGCCACAGCCTGGAAGAGTTGGAGGAGGTATCTGAAGAAGAACAGTGCTAATGCTTCATTCAGGCTGACATATTTTGTTTGATATAAAGGAGCAAACTTAATGCTGACTGCTAAATCAATATCAAATCAAGACTGGAGTCTGTTTTACGATCATGGACAGTGAACTCCTTACTGCTGCAGCCATAAATGATGTCACATTTCAGCAGTTCTGTGGCTGCCAATATGCAGGCCAAAAATGTTCATTTTAATTAAAACCTGTGATCTGAATGACAAAGTGTCACTTGTGGTCAGAGAGAAGTTCTTGGTTCTGTTCCTCTTGATTTTGAGGTTCTGTGCAAAGCAGAATACTATCTACATTCCATTCAGCACCATCCAGATCCTCTGGTAAGGCAAACCCAAAGACAAACTTACAATTTATACTGTTAAAAAAGCTTGATGCAAAGCTGAGAAGAGTACAGGTCTTGGGCTGGCCTTGGGGAACAAAGTAATGTCTCTAACTTGCATACAGCATGGCCCAAAAGTACTCTGGGCACACAAGACACAACTGTACTGGGACTGGGATATATCTCTCATATCCCTCACCAGTACCTCTGAGCAAGAGAAGGTTCTTAAAATCAGAAATACTTAGTCTAGGTTTGCTGTCATGTTTGCTTGGCATAAGCTGCACCCAGCATCCCTGAGGACTGGCATACTTGTCTTTGAATCAGACCCCAGAAGGCAAACCAAGGGTTTCACATCCTGGAATGACTGAAATCAAGAAACCATTGCTGCTTCCTTATTTATGATGCACCACTTGGAGAATGTATGTCTGGCTGGGAAGGCTGCACCGGGGGATCATTTTTTATGCCTTTCAAAGTGAAGCATTATTTAGGCACGTGTCAAAACTTTCACAGGTCTCAAGGATTAAACATGAGCCACAGGTGTTTTCTCAGGGATGAAAAGGTTTGCTGGCATGGGGGATGTTGCAGCAATCTCTCCCATAAATCCAACGACTGTCTCAGAGGCTTGCAAACAGGAATGCCAGGAACAGACTCCTTCTTGCTGTACTCCAGATCTATGTTGTAGATCCACGAAGACACAGAAACATCAGGATCTCATCACCACAAGGCCCACTCCCAGGTCAGGATTCCCTGCATAGCCCATGACTGATGGCTGACTGCAATAAAAATCAAATCACTCTGTTCAGTACAGCTTATCCAGTGCAGTGACAGCTACATGCTCTTCTGCTAGAACATTCACTTTAGAGAAAAAGCAAACTTGGAGAAGATTGCACCAAGGAGAAAGAATGCTGGGTCAGGAATTTTGCATTAAGCTAGTCCCTCAAAGTAAATGCGTGTAGTTGTTTTGCAGTTGTGAAACACATCTGCATTTGTCCATCAAAGTGGCACTAATAAGAGGGATTTGCTTAACTCTTTATCTTTTTCAAAGAGATCAAAGTTATCCTTTCTGAAAAGTTAGTTCCTGCTTATAAATGCTAAGGCTGGCTGTCTCCATTGGTTTTAAAAGTGCTCCAGATATGTCAGAATTGTTTTTGCAAGTGCAGGCTGACATGCCAATAAAAAAATAATAATTTCTAATTGGAGCAGGAAACATGTTATAGTCATGCCATTTTACAGAGGAAAGCAATGTTTTCTCATTCATATATTATGGTAAGTCCCCTTGAGAAATCATACTTTTTCTCATAGATCCTTTTTTTTTTTTTTTGGTAGTATGATATAGATCTTGCAGTGAAGAACTGGAGATATTCCACAGGAAGTTTATGTGGAAGAGATTATGGTTTCAGATATTACATGTGCTCCATGGAGAGCTATTAACATCTACAGCAAAACATCTCTGTTGTGTTTTACCTCTGCTTTTCAGTCCAGATAAACTGATAAAAACAAAATATACTTAGAAAATACATTTTACACATACAACAAATTAATGAGTAGATGTTATTACTCCAAAATTTAAGAAAAAAATCACATTTCACCTCAGGGAGGTAAAAAGAGAACGATGGGCAGGCTTTTTCCATCTTTGGTTAAATAATTGGTGCTAGAAACTATTTGACTAAAGGTACTGTTCAAAATAAACGGACAATCCAATGCAGCGCAAGCCTCCTTATCACACTGTGCTGATTCACTCTATCAAGAATATTACTTTTAATTGCTTTATTCAAAAATGGCAATAACAGTTATTAACCTGGAAATTAACTTTGGACAACTGTTCCTATGAGATAATATATTGATTTGATTTCGTTAAAATCTCTGTCTTTATGTGAATAGCTTTTAGCTAATTTGGTTGACTGCGAGTAGGTCCCCCTAACTCATTTAAATGAGGACAGAAGTAAAAGGAATGGAAAGTTTCACAATGAGATCCATGTCTTTCTCTTTAGTCTTATGAAAATCCTTTTTCTCATGGTGTAAAAGTTAACTGTAAATTATGATGCAGCTTTTTTCTTGCAAAGTTGTTTGCCTTTGCAGCATCGGTTCCCTGGTTGTGCCAGAAGCCAAAGGTACATGAATGACAGACACCATGCTCATTAATTCAGCCTGAGACTTGCAGGTTTGCCTTGGTTTAGCAGGTTTTTGAGCACAGGGTGCATATTGACCAGGAGCAGTGACAGTGACAAGTTCAGTGACCTGGTGCTCACTGCACCTTGGCACCAGGACAGTGATGGAAGTTGCTTTTTACTGTGAATTATAGCACAAAACCTTCAGCATTTCTTCTGCATGCAGCACCCCTCAAATCTGAATTCCTTTCATTCTCTGATTTCTGTTTATTCAGTCTTTTCTCATTCCCAGGGTCAGGCCATGTTTATCAACTCACAAGTGTCATCATATATGTTTCCTGCTGGTTCTTGCCTACTCATGGCCCAAAAAACCATAGGTGCTACATAGCCATGCAGCAAATACAGCAGCAGTGCACAAGGAGGGCAGTGTGACTTCAGCCCTGATTCCTGCTTTCCATATAAGAGTGATAAGCCACATGCAATTATGCCATCTAACACCTCAGTGAAGAAAAATAATATTCTGTGGTCTCTGTTCAACAAAATTCTTAAGTACCTGTACGAGATATATACCCTGCTGACCCTGGAATCAAAAAGATTAGTCATGTACTTGCAGTTAAATACATGCATGAGTGTTTAATACATTTTAATGGTGCTGTCTGTTAAATGGCCGTGGTCCTGGACAACCACGCTGGAAACAAGATGAGCCTCATACATTAGATGCCTCTAGCTCATCAGACTCCATTCCATGGCAGGAAGTGGGTGCATAAGAACAGAAGTTTTTTTTATCATGCAACAACAGGTGGGTATATAGGTATTATTATTATTTATAGATTGATATTGAATGCTACTTGTTTCTCTGAAAGAATACTTTGAGGAACTATTAAAAAAGAGTCTGTTGGAAAGAGCAGTTGCGCATAAAATGTTCTTTCCCTGCTCTCTGTTTTGCAAAAGGAAATGGATTTGATGGTGCCAACTTACACCAACTGAGAACCATCAAGGTGGACTTTCACTGTTTTTTCAGTTTTAGCTTCCATATTCTTTAATCTGCTAAACAATTTTCATAACATCAGCTACTGCTCTGATTTTGCTTTGAAATTTACTCATCAAACAATAAATGGCTTGGGTATCATCAAGCCGGTGAATCCCATTTTAGATAAATGGTCTTTGACTATTGCTATACGTCCTGCTTAATTGCAGAACAGAACAGCAATCAAAAATTTTCTACTGTTGGAATAATCTACTCAGTAGCAACTTTAATAACTGTAGTGCACTAGGATACATCAAGTAAAAAACAACGCCCAATCACAATATTTTTTTCATTTAAGCAAAGTACTTGTTTAAACAATGTGCTATCCAGTGAAACTGGTGGCTTCACCAATGCAGTCACCTGGAGTGGCTGTAGACATGACTTAACGAACCAGTTTATGGTCGTTTTGTTTTCTAAGGCAACGTGTAGCTGGAGCACAGCAACTAGTCTGCCATGAGATATTCTTCCATAAAATGCAGTATGATCATTTACAGACATGGATTCAAACTCTACTGAGATTTTAAGCAACTATCTATTAAAGGGATATCATAACAAGATCTGTACAGACTGTTCTTTATTTTAAAGACAGAGAGGAGAACAGCTTCATCTCGGATAGGAATAGAATAGATTATGGTTTCACAGGCAACATCTTACAAAAAATAAATTATTTCCAAGTCTTTGCTAAGCTGTATTGCTCTCTGTTTCATTCACCTTGTGCCCCACTCCAGGGGAATCCAAACTGACAAACCCATTCCAGGGCTGTTATCTGGGTTATAATCTTAGCATTCCTACTACACACAACTAATTTTCTCAGAGTTAATTCCTTTATATCCCTGACCCCCTTTTTCCCCCAATTTTAAACATTAATGAAACTCTGACAGTCAAAACTAAAGATAGGTCTATCACACAGAGCAGCACAGTATTTATGACATTTACTGCACTTCCAATGTCTCTTAAGCCTGAGAACCAAGAAGTGTCAGCAAGCAATTCAGACTCCAAGCTATTTGACTGAGCTCAAAATGTTAACAAATACTCTCTGTGATGAGAGTTTGGGCACTATGTACTCCCAAGTCCAACTCAGATGTCCAGAAGCACTTGTATTTATTTAAGAATTCTACACGTTTTTCTATGTTAGGTTCAGTGGATTTATTTGCATAGTCAAGTTTTGTGTTTGCTGAAGTATTTTGTTCAACAGAGGCTATATGTGACAGGAAAATCCTACTCCTTCCTTGTCACCACGACAGAACAACTCTGCTCCTATCAAATGAGTTTCAAAGCAAAAACTTACTGCTGATCAACTCCACAAAATCATAGAAACACAACATCACAGAATCACTCAGTCACAGATTGTTTGAGATTGGAAGGCACTACTTGTCATCTTGTCCAGCTGCTGCTCAAGCAACACCACTCAGATCAGACAGGCCAGGTCCACGTCCAGGCTGCTTCTGAAGATCTCCAAACAGGAGACTCCACAGCTTCTGTGCAGCCTGTGCCAATGCTTCAGCTGCACAGTAAAGGCATATTTCCTGGTTTTAAAATAAAACTTTCTGTGTTCCAGTTTTCCAGTTGGTGTCCATTGCCTCTTGTCCTGGCTCTGGGCACCACTGAAAGGAGCCTGGCTCTGTCCTCTTTGCATTCTCCTTTGAGGTATTTACATACATTGGTAAGATTCGCCCTGACTCTTCTCCAAATACCAGTCCCCAGAGGTAGACGAGACATAAATTGAAGTTTACAGTCTCTGCTTAAAGAAGTAATAAGGCCAAGTGCTGGGTCCTGCACTTTGGCCACAATAACCCCATGCAATGCTATAGGCTTGGGGCAGAATGGCTTGAAGAATGTAGAGAGGAAAAGGACCTGGGGGTGTTGGTTGATGCTCGGCTCAACATGAGCCGGCAGTGTGCCCAGGTGGCCAAGAAGGCCAACGGCATCCTGGCCTGTATTAGAAATAGTGTAGCCAGCAGGAGCAGGGAGGTGATCATCCCCCTGTACTCAGCTCTGGTACGGCCGCACCTCGAGTACTGTGTTCAGTTTTGGGCCCCTCACTACAAGAAGGACATTGAGGCCCTGGAGCGTGTTCAGAGAAGGGCAACAAAACTGGTGAGGGGTCTGGAGCACAAGTCTTATGAGGAGCGGCTGAGGGAGCTGGGATTGTTTAGTCTGGAGAAGAGGAGGCTCAGAGGAGACCTTATTATCCCACTTCCTGAAGGGGGGTTGTGGTGAGGAGGGGGTGGGCCTCTTCTCCCAGATAACTAATGACAGGACGAGAAGGAATGGCCACAAGTTGTGCCAGGGAGGATTTAGATTAGATTTGAGGAAACATTTTTTCTCTGAAAGAGTGGTCAGGCACTGGAATGGCCTGCCTAGGGAGGTGGTTGAGGCACCATCTCTAGTGCTGTTCAAGAAGCGTTTAGATGAGGTGCTAAGGGATTTGATTTAGTAGTTCAGTGGGTAGGGATGGTGATAGGAGGATGGTTGGACTAGATGATCTTGTAGGTCCTTTCCAACCTAATGTATCTATGAATCTATGAATCTATGAAAGTAAAGGCTTTTCCATACTTTTTTTTTTCTTTTGTCATTGCTAGATCATGGTGGAATCATGACTGAATGCAAGGCTATGGTCATGGTCCCATCAACTTCCATAGAACCGGGATCTAAAATCAGTTTCTATGTACAAAATACATATCTCAGTTCCCTCCTTGCCCTCTCAGTCTACTAGTATGAAAAGAGGGAAACTGTTCCCTCATAATTCTCATGTCTGCATGTTATATCACTCAAGCCTTCAGTATAATAAGATTCTAGAAGTGGCTGGTCAACAACTGGCAGGGCAGAAACAGGTAGCATTGATCAATCTTAAATCCTCATCTCTCAACACTTTAATCAAAATAATTTAAAATTCTATTAAGTACAATATGCAGAGCATTAACACTCTGAGCCAGTGAGTGGTTAGAGTGCAGATTCTGAGTGATATGTCTGAGTAACTGCCTTGTTAGAAAGGCTATCATGTTGTGCTCCTTGCTGAATCATCAAGGAAGAGAGTGGGAATATCACTTTTTTAAATTCTAATGTAAGGCACAAAGAATCTGACAAGGAGCTAGATATCTGATTACCTGAGAGAGGCTGTAAGTAAAATCTCCTGTCCCTAAAGCCAGAGCATTCTGGAGCTGCCTGTCACCCAGAGATTAGGGCAGCAGCAAGAAGTCACTTTCTCAACATTATTCTTGCCACTGCCCAACTCCCCAGCCCACTGCTGCTACTATCTCATGTAACTGACATCCACATGCTCTGTCTTGAAGCTTTGTCTCTTTCTCACTATTTTTTTCTCCAGTGTTTTCTCAACACCACAAAACCATATCCAGCATCCCAAAGGAAAGCACCAACAAGCAATTGCCAACCAGCGGACACAGGCAGTCATTCTCTACTGTGATTCCCATTTGAAGACTGGAAACACCTAATCAGCCTAAATTCTTTTCAAAGCTGTGTTGACTAAAAGTACCCATGAAGACCCTATTTGTTCAGAGGGTTTTTTGTTTGTTTATTTCAGTGCTGCTTCTGTAATACAAAGAATCACCTGTAAAAAACAAAATACTATGGCTGCTCCAAAAGTAAAGCCTCCTATTTCATTATATTGGCCCACGAGCTTCGAGGTGAATGTTGGTCGTATGGCATCGAAGTTGAACCTTCCCACCAATATTCCATTACACTTTGTTGTTGTGCAACAGATGGCAGAGAGGGGCAGTCTGACAGAATGATGTCTGACACGGATGTGTTTATGAAGCAAAGATGTGGAACTGAATATCTCAATGTGAAAAAAATGGATCCATTGACATGCATCTATACTTGCTAAACATTGATGGAGACCAAATAATGGATGTGAGCACAGTGAGGCAGTGGTGGTGTGTTTCTGTGGGTCGCCACCACTGGTGCTTATTTCTACAGGCATGTCATGCACAGTGAGTTGTGGTGATTGTATTGAAAAATAATGTTCTGTAGCTGAGAATTTGTTCTATCAAATAGTGTTTCTGTCCTCTTTGGATCTGTTGTTGTTTCCATGGACATAAATAGGAAGCCTTACTTATGGGGTGACCTATGCACTATTACTTTTACCATCAGGTGTCACTCCTGGGAAAGGTAATTGTATCAGTCCTTCATATACCAAAAATAAATAAACAAATAAATAAATAAATAAGGGAAAAATATATCAGAAAGCTTTGAAACCTTTTTTTCTGAACAAAAAATCACAGGAAAATCCAGATTAGTTGTTAAAATAGCTCCTCTATTACTGTTTTGCTACCAGAATATATACAAAATATCACTCATAAATTATTTTTGTTGCAAAGGCTTAGATCAGCAATTGTGATTATGAACACAGGATGTTTTTTAGCATAGTAAGTGAAATTGTGACTAATTCCCTTCTGCCAAAGCACATACCTTGGAGTGCATGTGAGCATGGCTGCTCACTCAGTTTTTTCTTTCCCAGCATGACTTGGTAAAAAGCAGCCTCACTAGGTTTTAAAGCCCACTGGAGGTGCTGTACATTAGCTGAGAAGACTGATCAACCCATACAGTATTAAAAAGACATTTGTAGACTCATTTAATCAATAATGTACAGTATTAGTGTGCAATTTAGATTGAGAGAAGACAGCTGTAGGACTATGACACATCAGCTAATGAAAAAGTGAAGAGAGTGCAATTCAGAGTACTAGAGGGGCCAAGAGGCAGCCCCTCAGCTGTTGGGAACAGCAGAAGGATCATCTCTGGATCTCTGAGCCTACACTGCAGGAGAGGATTTGTCCCTGAGAAAAGAGCTGGGACAGCATCCTTTCCATGGTATAACCAGAAAGTTCTATGAGCTACAAAATATCCTTCCTACTAAAGAAATGGCAAAGATGATGATGAAATGGTTCTATTTGACCTCAAAACAGTTCAGAAGTTGGCAGCATCCCAGGATATTCCTACACACAAATGTACCATCCTGAGTTTTCTAGTCATAAGAGCTGGATGGTTCTTTAAGATTTGGCCTTTTTCTACTTCTTAGAAAACTCTCTTATCCCTTGAGATGTGAATGTCTCCTAGTAAAAGCATCCCAGTTATCAGAGCTGGCCTCATGCCTTCATTCCTATACCATTTTGGTGTAACAAATGAGCCTCCATGCAAGGACTAGGAAAGTGCAGAGAAGCAGTACTTACCTAGATCACCATGCCTAATGCTCTGTGCCTTGGGGATGCAACCAGCTTTGAACTCCCAAGCAGTTTCTGCGAGGATTGGGATCAATAAAAGTAGAATTAGATACCTCTAGCTCGTTCTTCCCATCCTCTTTCCATCTTCTTTACATCTCATCTATAACCCTTATAGCCTGTTACAACTAGTATATATAGAAGTCCATATACATTCACAATGCAAGTGTGAATTAATGAGGCAGACACATTTCAGCCTGCAGAACACTCCAGATTACTGTTGGTGACAATTGTTTCATGGATGCACCATCTGTTGTTCTTTTGGTGTGACTGGTTACCTAATTTTCATGGCACATTTCTTCTTCCCAGCTGAATGACTCTGAAGTCCACAAGGTGTTCTCTTAAAGGGCTTAAGCAGCCTCCTGGTGTCAATACTTACACAAACATGTATTTTCTTGAAAATAGCCCTGCTTTTTCTGAAGTTTATGGAATTGTGATGCTTTTTCTGTCTGCAACATTTGTTAGAAAAAGTCTGCTCTGCTCCTTTCCTATGTAGAAAGGCACATGTAAAAGACAGTATTTACCACAGGGCTGAAGAAAGTAGCTCTGATTACAGTAAATGGACTTATAGAGATGGGGTTTTATTTTTGGGTTGTTTTTTTTGTTTTTGGTTTGTTGTTGTTGTTGTTGTTGTTTTGAGAAGATTGGAAGAATTCCCAGGTTCTCTTAGTCTTTTCCTGCAAGGTCAGGCTAGACAGGGCTCTGAGCAAGCTGATCTGGCTGTAGGTGTCCCTGTTCACTGCAGGGTAGTTGGACTAGGTAACCTTCGAAGGTCCTTTCCAACTGAAATGATTCTATGATTCTATAAAGCACCACATGTACCTCTGTTATGCCAGACATCATAACTCCATGAAGCACTTCTTAAAGAGAGGTGAAAGGGAAGAGGGTGTCACCTTCAGTAAACATTTGAAATGCCCAGTACTTGCCTCAGACATTGCAGTTTTTTTCTTTTCGATAAAGGCAGGGATTCAGACTGCTATTAACACAAGTTAAAAATAATTGGCAAGAAAAAAAATCCAAAAAACACATTTTCAGACATTTTCTGTAATCACTAATTCTTTATAACATTCACTGCCTCACTTTACATAAAATCACCACTGATACAAGTTTAGTTTTATGTAATACTCCATATGGTGGATTCATAAAATACTTCTACTGGGAATACCACCATAAACTACTATTTTCTGCTATAAAAAATAACCATTAAAGTCCAGACATGCACAAACAAGGTAATCTGCCATAAATTTTGAAATGATAAAATACTACCAATGTAAATGTATTCAACTCCTATTGCAAGGCATGTAATTTCCATAGCTTTATTAGAAATCCTGCAGTTGCAGTGGCTTGGCGTTAGGTTATAAATATAGAAGGAATGAGTCAGCATGCAAATCCCTTCTGTGGAAAACAATCTGAGAGATTTTATAGCCCAAAGCTGTTTATTATTTTGTAAGAATAGTAATGCAAGTTCATGTTCAAAACCTGCTGAGAGAAGAATGTACAAAACATCCTATTATGGAACAACCAGAAAAAAACATAAGACCTGTAAGAGCACTGGGCTGGAAGATTTTCAGTTCCCCCATTTAGCTCATGCTTTTCTTCCCGTCTGTACTCATTAAGGTACTTGTGAGATTATCTCTACATCACTAATAAAATGAGAACGCAGCTAAGGCTTGGGATTTAATTTCTCAGATAATGCAACCATCCTCAAAACCTGAGACAAAGAGAACAAAAAAGGATTCCTGTAGAATATAAGAGTCGCGACTCCTTTTGAAATATTTTTATTTTTTTTTCCTGCTTCTATAAATAATAATGAGAAAAAATATTTCTGATGATTGCACACAGTGTTATACCCAGCTAACTCAAGCACTTCTCTGTTTTACATACTAGGTTGCAATGAACAAGTTCTAGAAGTATGATCTCATGAGGCTGCCTAGGTATACTAGCAAGTGGGGAAAGCTATTTGCTTTCAACACTGTGTCCATTAACTGCTTCACACTGCAGAGAAACACTTGAGATGTCAAAGAATAAATAATAAGGTAGGTTCTGCAACCAGGCTGTGGCTGGCAGAAGAAGCAGAGGAGCATCTACTAGCCCCCGGTGCCCTTGGCCAAGCAACAACCTTATTTGGTGTGAAATGTTTATGCTGTATACGTAACTGTAACTGCTGCAGCACTGGTTTTATAGCTTCTATGGGGATAGGAAGCAAAGAAAGACAAACCTGACTTGAAAAGGTATTATGGTCTGGAGTTTGCAATTAGGAACTGTCTACATCATCACTCATACTTCCTTCCCTCCTCTGGTACTGTAGTTTCTCCTAGGAGGCAGCAGCCTGCCCTACTGGCCCAGCTGCCTTCACTGCATGTTTCCTTTCATTGGGTGCTCCCCTCAGCCTGCCTTTGCTATAGCCTCATCTGCAGCAACAGTCTTTGAAAGTCCCAGAGTTCACTACAGAACTGCATTGAATGTTAGTGTCAAGAACGCTCAGAGGCAGCCATGAATCAGCACTGGGGCTGACTTTAAAATTCTTTTCTGTTCCTTTCCCTCATTATCCATTGGCCCTTCTTCTTTTCCTGGATGTGATCCAGCAGTGCCCATACAGCACAGCGCTGGTCCAAGGCCATATAAACACCAGCCAGGCTACATTACACCACCCAAAAACACAGAAATATTAGCTACATGGGGCTTTCTGACCTTCCACAAATCTAGGCAGAGTATACGTTTGCAGTAACTTTGGGGGATTAAAAAGAGCTGTCAGTATAGCTCTAATTGTTTTTAACCAGGACCATCATATCGGGCAATAAAGTTGCTACTGTAAGGGAATAAGGTTTATCTGTTCACTTGGAATCTAGGGGAATAAAGAAAGCAATTAGGTCAAAAAAAATGTTATTATTTCACCAACATTTTGACAGGAAATGCAAGCGGAGTGTGCAGCTTTAGCAAGGGCAGTTTGTGTGGAACATTAGGTGGTGGTTTAATTTAGTTTGTTTTTCCACATGAAAAGAAAATACATCATTTTGGATAAGTTTAGATTAACAAGCAAGAGCTCATCTGATTGCTGGAATGCACAACAAATGATCTAAAACACAGTTATTCACTAGCTGAAATAAGGAATATAGTCTAAGTCAGCTAGACAGTTGTCTGATGTAAGAAATGTGAATTTAGATGATGGCACAGATCACAGGTATAAAAATGTAACTGAGCCAACAGTGTAAAACAGTCTTTTTTTATGACATATTTAATTTCCACCTGATTCTTCAAACTATACTTAAGAACCACTAAGAAATTACTTTCTACAAACTTTCAGTTCCGATTTCTTTACAGCCTCAGGAGTATCATAACCATAAATCAAACCTAAATAATAATACTTGAGACTGAAATCAACACAAGGCATATCTGTAAAATGTATTCAAAATGAATGAGGCAGGATGCTTCCATTTTCTGTAAGCAGCTAACATTTCCCTGTCTAAAAATCCAACATCATCACTGTAATTTCCTTCTCCGGTTTAAAAGAAAGACATATTTTCATATACATTTCAGAGTAACTAGATTTTTTCTACTAATAAGAATAAAAGATCTTGGAATTTTCCAGCTCAACTCCAATTCTTCATTTATTTATTTATTACACAACACATTTAGCCAGCAGTAGGCAGAACGGTATGAAATCCTACTCTCCCTCATGCTGTTAAGAATGTGGGCTAACCTTAGCACTACTACTGGGACAGAGAAAGTGCAATAGCAGAAATCTACATTAAGAGCTGAATGTTTCTAAAGTCACTGTTACAGTTTTGCACTCAAGACTCAATTCCCAAATTTGCAATGTTTTGCCTCATCTTAGATCCATCATAAACTTCAGTACTTTGCGTATTAGAGTCCTGGAATAAACAATCCCATTCTCAGGAGGTAAAAGATATAAAGAAACACAGGGGACTGTAGGTTAAAACAGTTTGCAGATAACGGTCCCCTCCAATTCTCGTTTTTTTTTTTCCACATAGCCAAAGCCACAACAGCTATATGTAACCCACAGGTCTTAGGTCTGTCGTTTCTGAACAGTCACAACATGTTATTGGTGACACTTGAAACTACAACTTACTAAGTTATGAGCTGATTTTCTCCAACATCTGGGCGGCAGCAAGAGGCACTGAATTTCAGTTATCCTCCTCATCAGACATAAAGCCACATAATTCCCTAATTATTTTTATGGCTTTTTGAGAGTGAACTAGGCACTCCGCATAAAACATTGAAAATAAAAGGCCTAGGGCCGAACCTTCAATTGTATGGAATTCGATCTTAGAGCAGCTCAGGAGGAGAGGAAAGAAGGCAGCCTTGGGTCAGTTTCCACCCTTTTTTTCCCTATAATGTCCTGGACTGTTTTGTATTACACTATTGGCAGAACTCCTCACAGGGTCTGCCAACCTAGTGGAGGACCAGGAGATGTTTCCTGCTCCAGTCCTGCCTCTGCGATTTGAAAGCCCCATTCCTCACACACTTCTTTTTACCACTGCCTGCCTCTGCAGGAAGGAAGGTGGGAAGCAGACAGCAGAGACGTGCCTCTGCTGGCCTTCTGCCACATCCTTTTAAACCGGGACCCAGGATCTGTCCCAGAATTCTCTTTACAAGACCAGACAGCTCACCCAAGTTATTGTCACCCTCAGCAGAACAAAGCCTAAAAGATAGGCACGCACATATTATGTCTGCAGACAGCTCTGTTGCACAGGTACACAGAAGGTCCCTTAAAGGCCCCCTGCAGAAGTGGGAATGCCAATACACACTCAGAAAGGTGCCTGTGGATTTTCTGGCATTGAAAAAGACTCCCAAGAAGTCTCCTTTTAGGGTGTGCTGTCAGCCTGCTATCTATTAAAGCTGCCTCTTCCCACAGGAGACTTTAGCAGAAAGAAAGCACAAACACGAAGCTGGATTTTAAAAATTTCATTCTGTGTTTGAGCTGGGCTCCATGAGACACTGTACTATGTCTCCATATACCAGCCTCTGAAGTTGGACAGTTTCCACCACCAGTTCACATATGTGCAAGTGCTTTTTCAGGCTTCTTTAACAAAAGTTGCAATTTCTCATTTCTCTCTTCTTCCACTGGATCATAATTTAAGATCTATCGTTCAAGACTGCCTGATCTTGAGCCATGTGCATATATCATGCAGAACATTAAAACCTGACCTTTATACACGGGATAATAAATACCTGTGAGTCACTTACAAGGTAGTAACTCACTCTCACAGTTCAGCAGAGAGTAAGGGCTGAACCTCAACAGAAAACCTTCAGTTGTTGCCAAATATGAGGGGGATTATAATAATACTTTTATGTTAGAGAAGCCAATAAAGCAAGCTAAACATATTTCAAAAGTGTGGTGATACATTAGCATTAGAGCTGTGTAGGTGTCAAAACAACAGGAAAATTCAAGTTGCTGCAACCTCCATCTGCATAATGCAAGGAATTACTGGATTTGTGCTAGAAGCCAGGAGCATCTTCAGCCAGCTGGGTTGGTCTGACTTCAACACAACAGGCAGTATGTCAGCCAACATAGTCATCTGCCAGCTTCTTTGCTTTTACCATCTGATTCAACAGCCTACACAGTGACACTGATGCTGTGAGATGGGAGAGAGTGTTTGTAGGGCTTCTTGTCTCTCGAGATCTGCTCTTTGACAGCCGAGCTTCTCTAGCTCTCTTGAGAGGATGGCTGATCCAGTGTTGGTGAGTAGCCAGAGGAAGTCATAGGCAGATTCAGCATCTGCCCACGTAGCTCATGGACCAAGAGGAACACTAATACATGTGGTTTTTTAGGCTTCCATAGATTCATAGATTCATCTGATTCCATTAGACAGCGCTCTCTGCATGGGGCAAACAGGCACAACCTTTAGAGCGCATTGTAGGAGAAATATTAGCATGATTTAAAGGGACAACAGCCAATGGCCAGGTCTCTTGAAACTTTACTCTGCCCCTTGATAGCTATAGTTAATATTTACACAGAGCTCTTGAAAGAAGAAAGAAAGAAACCTTGGTGATGTAAATTCAGTAACTAGAAACATCCAGCTCAATATTTTATGCACTCATCAGCACACTATTTCTATATGACATTATTATGCTTCTCTTCTGATGTTAAAATGGATAAAGAAACAAAAGAGCACAGCCAGTGCTTCTTTGTTCTCCCATGCATTTTCCCCCTGCTGGATGCAAGACAGTTGCAACAATGGTTCCATGTCTTTTGTGCCATCATTCTTCTGTCTTGTTGTTGTTCATGCCATACAAGTATGAGCTGAGATCACCAGATATTCTCCCATAATTTTGGCAGGAAAGTGGTAGAGGGGGTGTTACTGCTGCTCACCTAGCAGTGAATTACTGGCTTTTGCCTCATAATTCATGCTACCCTGAGAGAAGACTCAAGAAAAATTAATTTACACAGCCTAGAGAAAAGACTGATAAGCAGCCTCTGTCATGGGTCATGTGTTGATTTCTTTTACACTGATGTAAATCCTACATACCTTGACTGAAATCAGGAGCATGATGAAAGGTTTACAAGCAAAAGGAGACTTTTGTTCGCAGTCCCTAAATACTAGCAGTGAACAAACTTGGAAGATTATTATTTTCAGTGTTCACTATAGGAACAAGGAGAAGGAATGACACAAAGTGAATGGAAGAAACCTTGAAGTAAATTAAAGAGAAATGCTCTACAAGAGCAATCAACGAGATATTTAAATGAGCTGTTGAGGTAGGATACAAAGTCACTACTATTTTGTTCATATCATCACTGGTCAGGAAACCTAGGAGGACTTTAGATAAATCAGTGCTGACTAAGCCCTGTGAGGCAGCCTACACAGCCAGCCTCACCTGTGCCTCACAAGGAAACACTTCCTTCCTGCCTATGGAGCACTCAGTGTCCTTCTTTGTAGATGCTACCTGGCTGGTAAGCTGTAGTCAACACATAGCAGGGATGGATAGAGGGTTGGCTCCTCTCATCCATTGTTCCATGGATGTGAGGATGAAGAATGAAAGAGGGTTCCATCTCCTCTCAGACAGCTAACTCACATTTTCATTGTGCTGAGCACAATGGGTGAAATCTCAACAAAGAACTCTGTTTTACCTCTGTGCAGTTTGTTTTCTACAGGCAAATCAATTCTGCAATTTGCAAATTTGCAAAAGCACACCATTTCTTCCTGGAGGCTCAAGCTGTTTGTTTCCTTTCATTAGTACCTTTTTTTTGTCAACAGAGTGAGATCTTTAGGTCCAAGAAAGTATTATTTTGAAAAGACAGCCCTTGGGTCTCTACGAAGACATTTTAAAACAGGAAATGGAAAATTAAGGAAAAAAACTTTAAAATGCAAAATCTGCCTAATTAAGGAGCCCATAAAATTAGGAATCATTGAGCACCAGGGGAGAAACATCAGGTTTAGTCAACACTATAAATGCCTGGTTTCACAACGGATCACACAAGGGTTTTATACAGCTCTACCCACTGACTCTCTGGCAGACATTTGTGGATGAAAATTGGTCTCACTGGTCTATTAGAGGGATCTTCATTCCTTTCAACACCACTGTAGCCAGTCTCTTTGAATCAGAAAGGGCTTATTCCACATCTCAGTGATAATGCTGAACTTATTAAACAATAATATAAGAAAGCCTTGGCAGAACTGCTCTTGAACTCTATTAAGCAAATGTCTTATGAAGTATAGAAGCTTTTACAAGAAGCTCTGTTTATAATCTCCTGTCTTAAGAAATCCCATCAAATTTTCAAATGTATATGCTGCAAATTGTTTCTCTTAGCTTGAAAATAAAAACGCTGTAAGACAAAATCAGAGCATCAGGAAGACTATTAGAACATGCTTTTCAGCCTGCAAAAGTCAACTCTTTCAGTGATACTGTAGGCAGCTCAGCGTGATACTTTCAGCAACAGTGATAAGAGAAAAATGTTTAATTAGGAATAATATTTTCCTTTTTTTTCCTTTTGTCATAAAAGAACTTATGACAACTTTCCTAGAGCAATTTCACTGTTGGTTCATATTCTGCCCCACCGAAGCAGATACATACAGTATCCACTACAACACTCAACAGCTTTTCTGAGACAACTGCAATACCAATTATTCTTTCATGGCACACACTCAGTACTTAAATAAACAAAGCAAAACAAAAAAAATCATTACCATTCATAATTCATTCTCTATTTATTCAAACTCTACTGTAGTCTTGCTGGGCTACCATCTCTTTAAAATGAGTCTTTTGTAAGCTGGGATGTGCTATCTGCTGGCACCCCTGCTTTCTTTTAAGTATCTAATGCAAAATAATGATGATCTTGTGAGCACAAATAACCTTTTACAGCATCTGAGAAATACTTACAAAGCAGTTAAGAGGAAATGCAGACATTTCTTTCCTAACCATGTTAGTCCTTTCCTATTCTTCTTTTCATTCTGTAAATTAACATTTTTTGCAGATAAAAAAGACGAATTCATAAATTACTGCATTTGGCAGTGGAATGTAGTAATAGTGGCAAGGCACAGCTGGAGAGTTTGAAATGTGGCAGCTTTCTTCTAGGCCATCATTTTCCTGCTCCTTTGGGAATCGCTGCTAAATGTGGCTACTGCTAATGTAATGAATATGAATCCATGTAAATCTCAGATGCAGAGCTCTGATCTGTCCCCCTCTGGGCAAAAAAAGAAAATTTATTTTTTTCCTATGCAGATTTCTGATTGTGTGTGTTTGTATGATTCTGACCCTACCTCTGCAGCTCACCTGTTCTTAGGTATCCAGGTACTATTGAACTTCTCATTTTTCATTCTGCAGCAAACTCACACTGTGCACTCCCTTGTATTTGAAGATTCCTGGCAGAATAATACACCACCTGTTCGTCCCCCCTTCTTACCCCCCTCCTTACTAATTAAGCTCTGAAAATGTTTCCAAACAAAATTGGATTTCTTCTGCTCCCCCCACCTTCATCCGATGACTGCACCTTTGTAAACATTTTTGATCGGATGTGAAAGGCACGGAAACAGCCACAAAGAGGAACTGTCACTTCAGCCAAAGCCATTAGTGCTGCCTGAGGAAAGCTAGCTGGGATCATACTGTGTGACTGTGACATGCCCAGAGGCAGAGAGCAACAGAGAGGGTGCCTAACTGGTGTTCAGCGTGGTCTCATAAATGATGGAGCAGACAGGACAGAGCTTCTTGGATCTCCTTCTGCCCACCAAAGCCTACTGATTGACTAACTTATTTTTAAAGTAGGACATCTGAATAGTTGACAGGCATTTTCCAAAGTGTGTTTGGCTGTGTTAGGAGGGTGTATTCTGTGTTTGTTTCCACCAAGGAAAAAACAGTTTGAATTTTAATCCATGCAACTTTCTTCTCCATAGCAATACAGTGCCTTGCACAATGGGTCTTTGTCTGTTGCCAGTGTACTACATTAATACATACCATAAATAATTATTGTAATAGCGGTTATAAGGATAAGATTCTTTTAATGGTCCATCGAGCTGGAAGCCTTTTCTGGGCAGTTGGAATTTTTGAAAATCAGGTCACCTGGTTAGGTGCCTAATTCTGAATGCAAAGTCTTTTTTTACCATTCATTTTATTTAAAACATAAGCTCAAACTTGGCTCATGTAGGTAAATTTTCAGTGAGGAGGAAGCAATTGCAACACTTGTCAAAATAAACCAAGAATAATTATTGGATTCAATTCACAAGTTTTTGGAGAGGAAAGACCAGGCCAGCCATCAAATAAGAACAACTTCAGCCAAGATCTACAAGTAGAGGGACATTGTTCCGCTCAGCAGTTCTTCACTGAGGTGATTAAAAAGCCTGAATGATGACACTTCGGGCTCAGATATGCAGCTAGGGTGTTGCATATCAGCTGAGCTATCAGAACACTTCCTGTGTATGTGGCCTAGTAAATACAAAATAATGTGACTTGGCTTCATTGCCTTTAATGGGGCTAATTAGACTCACGTTGTCTTAAATTGCTGTCACTAAAACCATGCATGTAGATACATCAGGGCTTAGCTGTGGCAGACAATACTGGCAGCTACTGAAAACACCAGACTGATTGCAGTATTTCCGTAGGGATTCCTATAACCAAAAGCTGGGCTTTTACTGAGAGAGTATAAGTGTCATCTACTTTGTCCTATAGTACATTCTTTAAGTCAGAGAAAATGACAATTTTCTCCCCAGGTTAGAAAGGGAGTCAACTCGACTACCTCAGATGAACAACTAGATTTGAAGTAAATAATATTGCCTAGTATGAGTCCTGTTCTGTGTGTCTGAGCTCCCAGATGACTGCTTTCTTGACTAACTTGAAAGTTCCAGTTTGGACTCCTATATCCAAGTTTCCATGCAGTAGCAGTGTAACATACAAAAAAGTGTCGCTGAACTCTGTTAATTCAGTCCAAAATGAAAGTGCTTTCTGGCTTCAAACTCTTCTAGGGAAACCCAGTTCGTATTTCATTTTTGAACTCCTCCAGGGTTGATTCGAACTAGGGACCAAAAGAGAGGTCATGCAAAGGGAGCCTACAATCATCTGTCTAATGTATTTCACAAAAGAACTTTATTAACCTAGCTAGGATCCTGCTCTGCTGAACTTCCAAGCACACTAAATTATGCTTCTGTCACATCCTGATTCAGAAGCCAATGCAATCAATTGAAGCTAATTATACATGCACAGAGTATTGTATAGATTGGGGGATGAGAGGCTGGAGAGCAGCCTCGTGAAAAGGGTCTGGGGGTAAGTGGAACATGAGCCAGCAGCAAGCTCCAGAGGGCCAACTGTACTCTGGGGTGCCCCCAGTATCACATCTCTGAGCTTCCAGAGGTCATGGGGTGAACTCTCAGACATAAGGGTTTGATTTCCGGGTGGTGCTGTGTGGAGCTATGAGTTCAGATCTATGATCCTTGTGAGTCCCTTCCAACTAGATATATTTCATGATTCTAGAATACATCCAAGTGGAGAGTTTTTAAGGGAATTGTGTGGAGCTGCTCTTAACACACATGGCTGGAAAGCAGGGTTTTGCAGGAATATATTGTGGTGAAGGCATGATTTCAATCTGGTAAAGAAATGTGAAGAGAGTTTCAAAGCAGAATTTGGTTTTAATATTTGTGGCCCTACTCCTGCTTCTACTGAAATTAATAGCAAACCTGCCACTGACTTTGGCAAAAGAATGGTCAAGGTCTTTGTTGCATAGATACTTGAGCACCAAAATACAAGAGATTTGTTGCAGCTATTTTAATTTGAAAGGCTGACAGTAGCCTCCTGAAGAACTGAACCTGCATCTCCCAGGGAAACACATAACACTTAAATCATTAAGCCATTTTCCTGTGATATCCATGCAGTATTATAAAATTAATCTTTTGTAGCAATTAATTAGAGTAGTTACAAGGAAAGTCATGCAGTCTGAGACTCACATTATTGCTCAGTGTTTGTTTAGTCAGATTCCCTTAAGCCATTAATAGAGCTTCATGTTAATTTCTTTAATGCTTCCTATCAGCATGTACAGAGTTACAGCTCAACTAGGGATTCACAGATTATACCAGCACATAGTACAGATAAACAATAGATGCCATTCCCCTGCACGTCAGTCTTCCCCGATACCCTAGTGAGATTATGTTTATGCCAGTCAAATCGATAGTGATGGGTAAACGAAACTTCTCCACCTATAACTGAACTTTCTTACACATTCAGCCCTAAAGAGGTTAAAAATGAAAAGCTGTCTGGTTTTGTTCAAGTAAGTGCAAGTAAAGAAAGCAAGTACATTCTTCAGTCAGATTTCTTTTTGACAAAGGTATTTCTCTGGAAGTTCTTGAAAAATCTGGTAGAGCACAGTTCCAATTTTGTTGAAAGGAAGTGAGATAAAAGTAGATCCTGAAAATGCCAGACCTAAATACTGAACTGGAATTTACTGAATTGCCTTTCATGTCTAATGCATAAAGCCTGGTTATTCCATCAAAGTCACTTTGAATCAATCCTAGGTATTTAAACACGTGAAAAACTCTAAGCTCGTGTAGGAGATTTTGAGCTTATGAATGCAACTCAACAACTGGCCCAAATCTCCATTGGTCTCACATTCCAGTAGTGATATGAAAACAGCCTGGAACTTGTCTCAGGTTACCAGAATGTGATAACTACATTTCCTAAAGAAGTCAGTTAGTGAAAAAAAATAATAATAATAAATACTGTGCCAAAGTCAAGTTATTGCACCCCTTAAAAACAATAAAAAAAAAAAAGTTAACTATTCAAAGGCAGGCACAATCACTATACAATGACTGCTTAATGAACTTGGTTTTTGTATATTGTCTTCTTCATACTCCAGAATGGTGATTAACAGTTGCAGAACTGGATCAAGCCCTCATTTCTTCATACTTTCCCATAACTGGGAAAAATGGGAGTCAAAGATTGTTTTAAAAAGCCAGGAATCCTGTGGCATACAAAATGGCATATAGAAAACTGCATATCTCATGTAAAAAAGATATTAGATGCTCCATTCCACATGGAGGAGAATCTCCTGTGTACAGACAAGTGATCAGACCAGAGCAGGTCAAACCCTCTGAGCTCCACCAGGTGCCAGGACCGTGGACCCAGCAATGAGTAACTGAGCTCTTCATCAAAGCATTTACCACTGCACATGTATGTCTGTCCCCATCTCATCAAAACCTGCCAGTGAGCCACTGTTGAACAAACTCAATGTCCACGTGGCACTGAGAGTTTAAAATTGGTCATGCCAGTGTTACTTATGATAAGAGATTTGATCCTTAAGTATCTCCTCTTTGTTAAGCAGTAAATGGGCTATTATAACAATCTTTTCTCTTGTTCCTAAATAGCAATCACCAGTCAGTCAGTACTTTCATTTGCATCCTGACTTCTCTTATTATTTACAGTATTTTATTTTCCAATCTTGGAAAATTATTTTTACAGCCTCATTTATTTCTTCTTTCCTTTTTTCCCCCCTGAAGTTGAACTTACTACTTATAATTAAACATAATACACTGCAGGTATGTTCACTGCAGTTCAAAAACACTATCTTTCCATCAACTGTTTGGAAGAAGATTTGCTAAGAAAAAGCTGTAGGATGCAGAACCTAATAGTGAGTTGCTCATTGAACTTTGAGATTTTTGCTCCAGAGATGAACATAGAGAGAAAAAAAAAAAAAAAAAAGACATATTCTGAGAAAAATGGATATGTGTGTGTCAGAAGTGTATCAGCTTCTAATCAATATGAAACCACCAACTGCCAAGATCAATAACAGCTGCAGGGTTATTGCTATCACATAGTTTCTCAAACACATCTTAGCTTATAATGACTACTGCCGTGTGTTTTTCTGTCTTGTGGATGAGGAATCTCTACATTCATCATTACTATTTTCAACACTGAAATTCAAATACTCTCAAAAGATCAGATGTCAGGCTATGACTAAGTTTACTCCCTACCTCCACAGACAATCAACATATCACTAAGGTGCCACACTCTTTCCAAAATGTAGTTTGGCTATGTTGAGTTGATGTGGAGTCCTAAGCTCTTTTCAGTAATGGAATTGGTTAATAGCTGTTGGTTTGGGGTACTGTCTGCCAGCCATCAAAGCAATACAGCAACAGCTCAGTGGAGTACCTAAATGGAAAGAGCTGTTGTGTAGTCATACTCATTTCTGCTCATACTATTTCCTGTACCTTAAAGATAAGCAGGTAAATTGTCAGTGCTCAAGAACATGACAGTCTATCTTCTGATGGAATCAGACTGAATCAATTACTTAAGGATCCTTTCCTCCTGTGTGAGATGCTGACTCCCAGTATCTCACAGATTAGCGAAACAATTGCATTGTCTGGTGAAATTGTAGCTTTGTTGTAGTTGCAATGGCATAGAAGTGGACAGGGGTAAAGCAAAAGCTTAATATATAAGATCACTCAATTTTGTAGGAAAAAATTGATACCCTTTTAGGCAAAGATTTCTTTCTATAGTTCTGAATAAAAGTAACATTTTTTAGAGCTAAACGCACATTGAAAATCACTAGGTTTGACTGAATAATATTGTTATGTTATCTGAGAGAAAGAGCAATTAGTTCCTTTGGAAAAGGGATGGCTAAACAGTGGGGAAGGTAAGATTTCATTTCTTCTCTTAGTCTTATCATGTAAGAAGGGCATAGATTTTCTTTAAGTAAATCACACTAAAATTGTGATTAAAAATTGAGGGTTTTTGTTTTTTTAGAGAATAATGCATAACATAGAGAGTGTATAACTGATATGATAGGAGCTTGCTTTTATACTTTTATTTGATAAATGTATTATAGGAAAGCAGACATGGCCAATCAAAAAGTGGGCAAGATCTTAAAACATGAAAAGATGCCTTTTTAATGCAATCCTCCTTCCTCTCTCTTATTATGAACTTCTGTGAAATCTAAAGCCTGTAAGTGATTGGTTTTTCTTGGTTTGGAAAGTGTTTTTCCTTTGTTGTCATTCGGTGGCTTTACAAGAGAAAATAATGAAAGCAAATAAAACCTGTAACCATCACCACCAGGGCAGAAGTCAAATAAGAGAAAGTTGATGCCTTTGAGCTGACTGAGCCACAAAAGATAGGTCTTAACAGAGTAAGGCATTCAGACTGTGTTAGGGACTGTCAAACCTACCTAACTAACACCAATTAACTGGGAGATAGGGGAATCCTAGAGCTTGTATTAAAGCCTTTCTTGTCCAGATGAAAGATCACATCAGCTTCGAAAGAAAGCTCCCGATGTCTATTGGGGAAAAAAAAAAATCTCTCTTCCATTCAGCTTATTTTTCAGTGAATTTTGAATTGCTTTATCAAGAGAAGCAAAATAACATCCCAGCTGGAGGATGTGTCAGATGTTTCAATTAAAAACAATATAAAATCAAGACGATGGTAGCCAATTTAGGGGGACAATCTGATCCTTTCCCAAGATTCCATTGCTTTTGAGACAAAGTAATATGAAATAATTCTCTCTAATTAGTTCTCTATTTAAGAAATTTTCAAAACCAACAAAAAATCTAAAAATTAAAAAAAAAAAAACCAACCCCACCCCAAACAAACAAACTGCCTTCTCCTCCTTCATGTATGAAGGATGCCATGGCATCATTGTGTAGTATATGTTACAGCAAACCACATCCACAGATAATGACCTCAGTGTGCTGTAACTTACTTAAAAGGTTACATTAGTTATCAGCCAAATTGGCTTAACAACGTTTCATAAAATGTTATGTGAATAGTAAATTCAAATATATTTGATGCATTAGTGGATCAGAAAAATTTACTGGAAAAGAGTATCTGACAACGTGTTCACTGCCCCATTCATTCCAGAAAGCCTGTAGATAAACTGATAGCTTTAGAGATTAAAACACTCAAATGCTTCATTGCTAGCAAGGAACAGGCATATTAGGGAACATAAACACAGTCAAACATACTAAAGACTTTACTTTAGGGACAGAGGCTGCTTACTTGGTGTCAGTGGGCATTTTCGTAGAGTAAGGTTGTAACATGGACTAGTCCTATGCTTACTTATCTCAATTCCCCACATACATTTCTGCTTTATTCCTGTGTAAGAACACAATCAAGGAACACATGCATTTCTTTGTTATACATGAGAAACAACAATCTGGTTATTTTAGCATTTGTTGGGAAGGATTTTCAGGCAAGTTTTCACAGATCACTTAAAAATGCAAGGTCTCAGTAGAGAATATTGGAGCAATCAAGACGGAACTAAAACAAGGCATTGAAATAAGAAGGTTTTGTAGCTTAAGAGAAGATATTCAACAGCTGTAGTCTGCTATTTCAGGAATTAATTTCACTTTGCTATACCAGCTACATTATGTTCAGAAATAATTTTGTCTCTGCCTGCTATGAATCTGGGCATTATTTTGTCTCCTTGTAAAAAGATATTTACAACAAAGATGGTTTTATACCATAGCCTAAAAACAAAATATTCCAAGCTTTGATGATGCATGGGTTGAACTCAGAAGAGCTCTTCTCAGGTTATTCTTTCTGCAAGGAACAGGAGGACAGTGTCCCCTGTTAAAATTCACCTGTGTACATTAATATTGCTTGGATGGAGATCGGTATATCACACACACACACACTAAACTGCAGTGAGAAAAGCACACAATAATTCCAAATAAAAGACCTAAATTTATGGCTCCTTTGAGCTGAGTAAGCATTAAATATTTGAGTCGGAAATGTGCAGTACAAAATCCTGATTTTTGGCTTATTTTGAAAGAAACAAACTATCAGGTACTGTGAACACTGGTTTATATGGTGTTATTGCTGCTCATTTTGCTTTGATTTATCATTACAGAAGCAGATGTGAAAGTATTCCACTCTCTTAAATACCAATAAAACGCACAAATTATAAATAAAAAAGTCCATAAAATAACATACTTGGAAATATTCATGTAAATATTCTGCTTTAAATAAACCAGTGGTCTGAGCAAAGTAATTTTATAAATTTGAGTAGAACTACATCAGAAAACAATGAGCATTCATTCCCTTTGGAAACCAAAGTGGATAAATAGGTTTAGTCATCTCTATCCCAAGAGAGTCTTATAGCATGCATTTTTTTCCCAGCGTAAAGAGCAAAGAATTGCATTGTGTTTTGAATTCCATTTTAAAACTAATTAAAGGTTTGATTGTGTCACTTTCCTTGTGTTTGAATGCACTTGAAGATGTACTCAGCTTACGGTATTTGTTCAAGGAAAACTACTCAAGTACTTTACATCATTAACTATGATTTTATGTGCTTCATTGGATCTGAGCCTAAATGTTTAGAGCATATTACTCATCTTGCAAGTGAATGACAAAAATTAATGCCATCTAGCCAATTAATGAAATGGATTTACTACAGATCTAGGCCATTATTTATCAGAGCAGCCTCCTCTTTATTTAATTTTAATGTCCAGGTCATTTAAGTGAGATGTGTAGGGCTATATGGAGGATTTCTGATTCTGTTTACAGAGCCACCGGAATTCAAAATAGTATCATAAAAATGTATATAAAGGCCAAGTTAACTAATGGGAACATATAAAATTTGATTTCATAGTCTTTCCTATCGACAATGTTATTTAGTTTATTTGGTTGTTTTTTAAAGGTGTATTTTAGGTTAAGTCCATTTATCACAATTGGTAACTTTTTAATCACAAGCAAAAAACTAATGCGCAAGTGACAATTCTTTTATGTTTACCAGTAAGACTTCCTATCTACTCACACTTGCCGATCCTGTGTCTAAGGTTCTCTTAAATAAACATCTCATGCCCCCATGTGGTTAAATTGAGAGAATGCTGAATAAATCCTTTAAAGCTGCTGGGTTTTTTTGTTTCTTTTCATTCGCGTACAGCAGTGTGTGCGTCAAAAGAATGATAACCAAACTGCATTATATCCTAATCTAGATACTTTACTGCATAATATCCCAATTTAGATACCTTACCAACACTGAGGATCTGTACATAACTAAAATCTAGAAAATGCTATGCTGTTTTAGGCACTACCCTAAGCTAACCTGGGATAGAGTGCACAAAAATCTGACATAAACTGACTCGTTTGGAACTGCAGTATGTTTAGAAGGGCATGAGCTAAAATCCATCTGTAATGTTTAACCATCTTAGGATTTTAGAAATTCAGTTAAAACTGCATCCTGAAAATACGAACTATGATCAAAATCAGCAGATTTAATGTCAAGAATGGGGATGCATGGTTGTTTTTTCTAAGCAAAAGTCTGATCTTGGATGCCTTTGCAAAGCAGAGCTGTATCAAGACGGATTGTTTCGCATATTTCTTCACATCCCATAATGAAAAACAAAATTAAATGATTATCATGCTTCAAATTTAGTGTCTCGTTGATCAAAACAAAGAGAAACAAAAAAACATCCCACATGCTATCCTATGACTGCAGTGGTAATTGTCTGGAGCAGAACTGAAGATAACTTAGTATTCATAACAAAAGTTCTTTCTGTTAATTAGTGTTTGTCTAAAACCGTGGTCCTGGAGACCTGTCCAATATACACCAATCAGTTTGCTTCTGGAGACAGCGATTCTGTTCCTTGTGGCCACAGACAAACTTTATGACCTGCAGTGAGTGAAATCATTGCAAGTCATCCTGAAAGATGCAAGTTGTGACGCTGAGTTTTCTAAACGCCAAGGTCAGCTACTTCCATCACAGTCAAAGGCTTCCGGACATCCCCCACCTCTTAATTCAAATCCTTTTAACCCTCCTAAATAGCTCCCCATCACTGCTGCCAACTTTTGCTGCCCCTTTCTCCCTACTCAGAGTACAACGTGCTGTTGAGCTCATTGTTACACACAAGTCATCTATTTGTACTAAATAATTGGCACAATTACCTGTGGAGCAGAACACGGCTGTGACACTGCAGCAGCCTCGAGCATGACACTTAAATTAGCTGCCTACCGTGTTCTTCCCCTTCACTGTGATTACCTCCCTGCCATACATACAACTAATCAAATTAACTGTTACATCCATCTGTTCTGAACCCAAATCCACAGGATTGCAATAGTGTGGGGTCAAGACCAAGCCCTATTTCTGCATGAAACACACCATGCTGACTGCCCCTCAGCCTTCTGTTATTGGTGGCCCCCTGTGCAAGAGGCGAGTGAGATGAACCTTAATTGAGAAATTAATATGCAGCAGGGGGCAAGGAAGAGAAAAGAAAATACATGAGTGTGGGAGTCATACAGCTGTTTGTCATACTGGCGTGTGAGATCGGTAGTCATTATGCCCTCCTGTGTCTGGACAAACAGTTGCTAAATTAAACAGTCTTTACAGAGACAAAGAAAGGCAGATGATGCAGCTTCCCCCCCTCCCCCCCCCCCTTTAGGAGCAGTCTACCTCTAAATGATGGTTTTAATTTTTTCTGAAAAAAAATATGCAAGAATGTAGGGAACTATATGATCGAATTAGGTGACTCTTATCAGTATCTCCAGTGATGCACTGCTGTAAATAGAAAAGTAAACGGCTCACGGCTGTAAAAAATTACAGTGCTATAAGTCCACCTGGGGATTATAGTGATGTCATAAACTATAACAGCAAAACTCAAGTGGCCTTATACATCCACACAATCCAGCGATGGAATTACAGCCATATAACTCAAAATTTACTCAGTTCTTACGCTTTATAGAACAAGAATCTGTACTTTTGGATCGATGCCTGGCACAGGCTCTTCAAGTTTGCCATTCTCTTCCTGTTCTTCCTGCCTCTTGCTCTAATTTATCCACAGACATCATAGGCAGCTCTCCACTCTCTATTTCCCCTACAATGCAGCACCTGCCATTAGCATTCATTTGCTGGCATGGCTAAAATCATCTGATTTTCAAAGAATCATAAAATCATTTGAGTTGGAAGGGACCCTTAAAGGCTATTTAGTCTAACTCTCCTGCAATGAACAGGGACATCTACAGGTAGATCCGATTGTCTCTAAGAAAATCTGCACAAGATTTGGGGGACTGAGTGGCAATAAGCTGACTTGGAATTTGAAAAGGATTTTGAGGAACAGTGCTTCCTCCAGCATGTATTTATCTGATGTCCAAGCTAATATATCAAGAATTAAAATGTGACTTCAGGACATTGTCAGTCTATGACAGAAATGTTGGGCACTACTAGTAGCACCAAGCAGGATCAATAAATGTTCTTTACTCATAAATTTGGGCACATTGGGCAATGGTATTGAAATGACACAAAACTGGCAGTACATGCGCTCCAGTACTCAACTGTACCTCACTACTTGCCATTTTCCCATTAGTGACCTGGTGATGTCATGGCTGCACCACAGAGGCCAAAGGATCAGACTTTCACAAAGATCTGTCCTCTGTATCTCAGATGAGCAGGTTTGGAAAAAAACGGAAGGGAAGAAAAAGGAGAGAAAGGAGAGAAAGGAGAGAAAGGAGAGAAAGGAGAGAAAGGAGAGAAAGGAGAGAAAGGAGAGAAAGGAGAGAAAGGAGAGAAAGGAGAGAAAGGAGAAAGAAGAAAGAAGAGAAAGAGAAAGAGGAAGAGAAAGAGGAAGAGAAAGAGGAAGAGAAAGAGGAAGAGAAAGAGAAAGAGAAAGAAGAGAGAAGAAGAAAAAGAAAGAAAAAAAGGAAAAGAAAAAGAAAAAGGGAAAAGGAAAATAGTGGAGAAGAGTGTCCTTCCCTACCATTTTTTCAGTGTAAAGAGATGTTGCAGACATCATGGCTAATGCTCAGCTTGAGGTTAACAGATGACACAGTCATCTCCTCCAGCACAACATACCAAGCTCAGTACTTCCTGCTGAAATGCTACTTCCTGTTCCAGGATATCGTCTAACATCACTGTCAAAAAAAAAAAAAAAATCAAGGATAAAAAGAACAAATTTTTCTCTCCCACTTTCCTTCAAAAAGTTAAATGAAGAAAGAGAGAGAAACGTTACCTCAAATCAGCTGGGCCTTCTTTCTTTGCCAGCTTTGTCAGCAAAATGCATGCAGGCTCTTTCTTCCTACAGGAAACTAGGCATACTCCTTTATTTTTTTCCTCTTCTATATTGCTTACATTTTTTCCTAAATTGAATATGAGACCTCACAACCCACAGCTCAGCTAATAAATTGTGCAATCTTTCATGCTCCTCAGTGTTTTTATAGAAGATGTAGGGAAGCCATTAGATGAGCACCATATTTCTAAAAAAAAAATCATTCTGAAAAAGGGAAGAAAAGGGATAAAGATGTCTATATCTATAATGACTACAGGTTCCTGACTAAAAAAAAAAAAAAAGGGAGAACTTGGAATAATTAATCTGTTAGAAGACCCTTGGTTAATTATTAACTTGGATAAAAGTTGCTAGTGATGTTTTTAAAGACATGAAAGAGTTTTTAAGACATAACTTAATATTATTTTTTTCTTGTGTACTTTCCACTGCTGCCTGCAGACCCTAGATTAATCAGATTTTTCTTTTTTCTCTTATAAGATTTTATGAAGTTTTTTTTTTATTTGTAGCCAACCAAAGCACTTTTAATAATGTATGGTAAAGAGGTTTAATTTTTAATATACAAGAATAGGCTAGAGCTGCTATACACTGTATTAGATTGGTAAGTACAGTATTACACTCTACAGAGCTGTTAGTAAAAAAGAAGAATGCATTTATATCCTAAATGCTATTGAAAACATGTTTATTTCATTACAAACACCAATGTATAATTGAAGAAGCTGTCTATCCTTAAATTATTGATCACACCTGTTTTAACAGAAAGATTAAGTCGTTTTCAGACTGTTACCTTAATAACTTAAGCCTCTTATTGCTTTCTGTCTCCCATGCAGTTCTGCAGCTATAAAAGCACAAGGAAAAAAAAAGAAAAAAGAACAACGTTAAAATGTGAAGATATATATATCCTGGATTTAGTTAATCAAGATGGAAATGTCTTTGGATATTATATACTGATTCATAATTATTAATCATATATGATCATTTATACCTTGATGTTTGCATGCATTTCACTTTTGTCTACTACTGCCCAGCTAATAGGAAACCTCAGAGCTACTTGAACATCTGGTTTAAAAGCAAAGGTGTGATTCAAGGAAAGTAACTTCATTAAGCTGTGGGTTTTTTCCTTACCAATCCATCCTACAGAAAGAAGAGTGCATTCATAGAAGAGTAAATTTCCCAATTTCCTTTCAAAATCCCCAAAGCTGACATGATGCCTCATTAATAAAGACAGAAACTCTCACCAGTTTGAATACAATGCCCACAGTAATTGAACAGATTTTGAGACTTAATACCTGTGGTATTTCATCACAGTCTTTCTTGATTTAGTACTGGTTTCCTAATGAAATGAGGCAAATCTGTTTCAGTGTGCAGAATTGTGTGTCTGTCAATGACCTGTTAGAACTTTTAAACCTGCAAGCTGAGATCAGTTGAATTTGGCATGGTAGAAATTCTATGTCATGATAACAGACAAGGCAAGAGAGGACAGACATGTTGCTCATGCAAAGATCCTGCAGTAAGGTTATTCCATAATGTACTTCAGAAAATCCACACTGGCATTTACTCTTAGGTCTCAAAGTCATGGGAAGTCAAGCTCCACTGGTTCCACTGATCACATAAATATTTATTCTCAGTATAACAGGGAAACTAGGCCTACACTCATTTACAGTGTCAGGGTACTGACTGCAGTGAAGGTATGACTATGCTTAGACCCATATATATAACAGGCAAATACACCTTGAACTGTGCACCAGAACTGGAGCACCACATAGCAATGCCAGCATAACTCAGTATCACATACAATAAGAGAGGTTGAAAAACGAAGTTGTTTGCCACTGAAAAAAGTTATACATTTTTAAATCTTCTTACTTCAAAATGAGCCATAGAATAGGTCATATAATACATAATGGCAAAATGAATATATTATGAATGATTTATCATTATGGAAATGTGCAGATGTTTATTGGTGGCATGAGTCATATAACATGCAATTTTCACAAAATATGTCATTAATAATAGATAAGGGTTTATCACTTTATTATTATAAGAAACAGAAAGAACAATATTAAAACTTGTTCTTTCACTGGAATCAAATAATTTCATGTGCATAGAGTTATTTATGAAATTGAGCTACTCATGCCATTACTACTAATTACATTTTAAGGTCAAATTTTTTAAGTAAATGTACATCAAGTTACAGTAGTAACTCATCACAGACCAGATCAATCTTACTGTTATTTATACCAGTAAGTTAAAATAAATGCTCTTACCTAAGCCTACCTACACTAAATGGAGAGAAGAAGCAAGCATTTCCTTGTCCTTGTTTGTAACATACACCTGCAGGAAAACTCTTAAAATTGGCTTTGTGAATCCTACTTCACATACAGATGGGTGGGCTCATTCCTAGTTAACTATTTGGGGAATTTTCAAGTTCAGTTATGGTCAAAGTCCCCTGAATAGCTTGGCTGATGAGTGATATAAGACAGCAAGACAAAACAAGTCTGGGACAAGAGGCTAGGAACAGTAAGGTTGTTTTTAACAGTACTTAGAGGCCCCCATGTGCCTTAAACTGAACTTTTTGTGCATCACACTGAAGCAGTTCAGGTGCAGACAGCCCTCTTCCCCAGCACTGTGCCACCAACGAATGTGTCTTCCCTCCCAAAATAAATCATTTCCATAAGTCAAGCCAGGATGCTCCTTTTGTTCCAAGTCAGCTTGGCTAGCTTAGCCACTACTGAAGATGGTCTAAACACACTTGTACTTGAGTTCTTGGGTCTGAGAATTCTTGCCACAGGAAAGATAATGTTCAGTCATCATAACCGCTTGACTTGAAATTTCCAGAGTTCCTGATGTAGTGCCACCAGAGGAAAATTTTCTCATGAGAAAGTACAGGGTATGTACCTGAAAACTTCATTGTACAGCATCTTCTATCAACACACATAGGAGACAAACTGAATGTCAGGAAAAGCTAATACATCTTAAAAAACAGCAGTACATTTTCGTAATCTATCTGGAGAAAAAAGAATTTGTGTTTGCGCCAAACAGTGCAGGAGAGTTTTTGGATCTTGCCAATTTAATTTCATTCAGAAATCAAAATTTTCCACATGGTTAATTGAAAAACCATTGATCAGGAGAAGTTCATAATCCAGTGTTAACATGGTAAATGACCACATGTTCAACAGATATTAGCATAGGAATTGCATTCATTATTGTTTTTATTGTTAACATACAGAAAAGGAATTTGGAAAATCCATCTGTTCTCACAGATGGAAGCCCCATGACATGAGGCTCCAGAGAGTCAGAAACTCACACTCAGTCCTCAGTAAAAAGATACAATTGCAGCCCCAACCTGCCTCAGCACCAAGAGGACACAGGCTCCTTTTACAGTCCTCCTCTGTTTCCTAGCGAATTTAGCCTGGATTTATAAATGCTTCTAGCACACCTAAAACTCCACTCCAGCCAAGAACATTTATTTTTTTCCAAACAAAAGAGTTCACCTATTCTGAGAAGAGGGCTGTTACCAAAGCACTCTGAAAGAAAGTGATGCTTTCTTACTTCCTACATGAGGTTGGTTATGTAAATACATACCAGCAACTATGCTTCATTAATCTTTACTCATCAAGAAACTTTTCCCTTCCCTGTCTACCACATCCCACTCCAAAACCACATCTGGTACAACAGACTCAGAGACTGCAAGGCAAAGCACTGCCTTGGTGCAGAACTGTGCTTATTTTCCCATAACATTTCATTTTTTTCCAACAGATTTCTGAAGGAAGTCTCAGATCTTTGAACCCAACCTTTTCTGCTGTCAGACAGGGCCAGAAGGCAAACACAAAGCAAAGAAAAAAAGAGAAAATGAATGCAAATAATGTCTATAACAACAAGGGAAAGCTGCACACAAAAGCCAGTGACTAATTAAAATGTATTCTTTTTCACAAGGATTCCTAATTAGCTCTCTAATACCATTCTCATATAATTTATCAATTTGATGGTCTCCTGTCAAAAATAAAAAAAAACATGCAGAATCTTCCACACTCTCTCCACCTGAGAGAAACTACAACTTTTCCACTTCCAGCTCTGTGAACAGCATTTCCTTCCCTCTGGAAACGGGGACACATCCCATCATGCTGTATCTGACAGATTCATCTCAGATACCAGTAGAAATCCACCTGGACAGGTCCCCACACATAGCTCCCCTCACACAGCTGTGCTTCCAGATGTCATCTCTACATCCAGCTCCTGGGCCAGCACTCCTACCTGTCTGACCCCCACAATCTCAGCCCTGTTGGAAGAATGGATGGCACACCAAATGAACACCTTAGTATCTGAAAATCTAGTGGACCTTATCTCAGGGATAGGACTATACCTGATTCCTAAGCTTGAACCCACAGTTCAGAGAACTCAAGGGAAGGTATTCATCATCTCTCTGATGTGGATACACCATTTCTATGGAACAAGCAGAGGACTGGCACAGAAACTAGGCTAAAAAACAGTATTTCTCAGGAATTAGGAAGTAAGGCTAGACACACAGCCTGTTTAGTCCATTGCTTCCTGCTCCTTCAGGGTGACATGACAGATGCTTCACTAGAATGTGGCCCTACTGCACAATTTATGTTTAGTGTTTCCTCTTATGTAGACACAAGAATTGGGAAATGGTTTCAGACTAAAACAGTAGACATTTAGAGTGGACATAAGGATGAAGTTTCTTTCAGTGGGGGTGGTGAGGCACTGGAACAGGTTGCCCAGAGAGGTGGTAGAAGCTCCAACCCTGCAGACACTCAAGGTGGGGCTGGAAAGGGCTCTGAGCAGCCTAATCCAGCCATAGGTGTCCCTGTTTGTTGAAGGGTCCTTTCCAATTCAAACAATTCTATGATTCTATCAGAGCGGTTTCTTGCATATGACTTGAGGTACTCATGAGTCCTAAGAGGGATTTTTTAACTCAAATACAAAGCAGCTTAAAGCTTCCAGGATCTTTTCAGAGAAGCTAGAGCAGAAATGACTCCACGTGTGCTACACAGCTTTAAACCCATACAAGCACCTATCTTTTATCTAAAATGAGTTTATTTTGCAGATGCCTCAGATCTGCAGTGCAGTAAATACTATGAACTTTAGGTCTAGAGTCCAGTTTGCCAGTCTAAATATCTACCATGAGCAAAGTTCTCCATATGCAGCTGATTTGAAGCATTAAGATAAGAGATTTTAAGCAATCTTTTTTCAGAATTTAAATATAACAAATGGGAGAACAACACAATATGCTCTCCCATGGAAGCTTGTCTCACTGGCCTACTTAGCAATTAATTCAGTATGTGCCTTAAGGGCATGTTTACTATGCAGCCTGAATCACCTTCCAGGACAGAGCAAGAAAAGGCAGTCCAATGCTGTCATCACATGCAGCAAAGTGGCAGACATCTTTTTAAATATTGCTGTTGGAAATTCAGCCTTAAGAACATAAGAACTAGCACAGCTTTTGAAATGTCTAAAAACATAAGTGATGGGCAGAATTTTAAGAACATGTTCCTAGTTCAGTCTGAATGCAAATTAACTTGTTACATTTAGAGTATAGGCACTGTGTACATCAATAGATCTCACTGATGAAAAATACCTCTTATGATCTGATCAACAACCTCAATATACAGCACTTGATTTCAGTGAGTCAAAGGTTCCCAATAGCATGTGTCCCAAAAAAATCATTATGTGATCCAAAAAGACTACTGAAGAATACATACATGAAGCAAGCTTTATTTCATAGTACTTCTGAGGACACTGATATAAAAGAAAGAAGTAAGGTGGTTTTGTATACAAATAGTTGTGATACATTGCAGCTGTTGTATTGTGGCTTTCAAATTTAGTTAATTAAGATGCATTTCATTAGAAGAAAATATTTGTGAAGTCAGCTAACAAGAAGCTATGTTGATTAAAAAGGTTCACAAAAGAAATTCCCAACATTCTTCAAATACATTCTAATTACTTCCCTAATTAATATTAAGAATTGAAGTTGTTGAGATTGATGTCATAGGAAAAAACATCTTTTTGTTTTCTGATCATATAAAATGATGACAGCTTGCTTTCCTGTATAGATTCTCAGCTTTCTAACTAAGCTTCATTCGAGTGAAATGGAAGTAATTTCAACCCAGAAGTTTATTCTATTTACTTTGGCTACAGTGGTGTTTCTAACACCACGTGGTATGTGCCTAGATGAACTAGTGAAATCCAGCCTGGAGAGCGGAGGAGATGATGACGATAAATATTACAAGGTAAGATTTGTATTACTGAGATAGTATTTGGGGGAACTGTGGGTCAAAGCCTGAGCACTGAATTTTTCGATAAAGGTTCTCCTAACTTCATTGCACAGTGTATGACATTACAGCACTGGCAGTACAAAAATGTCTTGTGGAAAGAATTTTTAGGAAATTCGTTTGCTGTCATACACTTACGGTGTAAATCAATGCATGTTTCAATTTTCTTGCAATTCAGCCATGCAGTGGGAGAGAGTTTTTATGAAATGTTTCTCACTTATACAGTGGGGCCTCAGTTAACATGCCTGTCATGTATTTTGTGCACATAATACAACAAATGCATTATTAATCCAAAATTAAGAAAGGCATGCTTGTAATATTCAAAGAATAATGATAAACAGAGACCATTATAAATCTAGTATAGTTAATAGACGTAAAATTCTATTTGAGAAATTGACTATAAAAACATATTTGCAGGGTTGCATATTTGTTATATCTCAGTAGATGCCATATCAAATTTACACAGTTCATCTCTGTGTATTTTTTATTTTATTTTTTTCTACCCTGCAGATACTCCCTGGGAAATGAGAGCCAACCTTTCATTTTGTCTCATCATCATTAGTGTAATAAAGATCCTTCAAACCATAATACATTTCTAATTATTTTAGTGAAATCTCCTGGTCTTTAGACCTCCCTTTGATATACTTCAGGTGCACAAGTGCAATCAGAGGCATCATTTATTTAACATTTTAATCACAGAGTATGAGAAACTGGAATGGTTCATTCACCTCCTCAACCAACAGCTGGGGAAGTCACAAAATGTAGATAGGAAATTGAAATTAGAAGTAGTATAATTTTGTCTTCTGCTGAAGTGAAAAATCATATTTTCTCTGCTAAGGAAATTATTTTTGTCACAAAAGAAAAAAAAAATCAGTAGGAGTGATTTTCAATACACACAGGGAAGAAACACTAATAAACAGCTAAGGGTCACATTGATATAGCTATTTTTCAGGTAATAGCTGCATTTGACTTCATGAAACAAGTTATGTACTGAGGTTAGCTCTTTACTGTAGCCACAAAAACTACATATTGTGCTTCTTGGCTCTGACAGCCCAGAAGCAACCATTGTATCTTGTGTACTAATAGAGGATCAAAGCAACTAAAAGCTCACTGCAAATTCTATGCTGCAAGGCCAGAACAGCCTTTAAATGGACTTGACTCAAATACTTTCCATTTGTTTTGCTGACTGTTAGTTCATTACAATGTTGGATCAAAAGCATCCACATAATGCCTAGGAAGAAATTAGGTACACTTCCAAATGTTTTGGCTCATCCTCCTGTTCATCCAGATTGGATGAGCAATAGGCTGGTATCAACTCTTAATTATAGAAAGCATCTTCCCCCCTCAGACATCTTCAACCAGTGATACTAGTGGAACTGATAACTACTCCTGTCCACACAAAACTAATGGCAGAGTTACTGGCACTAACAACCAGAAATGTTTCCAATTGACTCCATTTGAACAGTTGTCGAAGATGACACGAAGATGCGCTCTTGGGGGCTAAAAAGGTATGCAGGACAACATCTCCAAATTAAGTAATCCACACTAGAATGGAGTTCAGCAAATACATCTAAAAAGCATTAAGTAATAGAAAAAGAATGTGTTACCCAGCAATTTTCTAAGGAGATAAGAAAATAAATACTTTGTGTGATTGATAGCTGGAATTACACACTTTTTCTTTTTTCTTTTTCTTCTCTTTTTTTTTTTTCTTTAGATTAAAGACAGTATCTTGGAGGAAAAGCGAAGGAGTCTGAATTTTGAAGAAATGAAAGACTGGGGATCAAAAAATTTTATTAAAGTGAACACCCCTACAGTAAACAAAGTGCCAAATTCTGTTGCTAATTTACCTCTTAGATTTGGAAGAAGCAATCCAGAAGAAAGAAGCATTAAACCAAGTGCTTATCTGCCTCTAAGATTTGGAAGAGCTTTTGGAGAAAACCTATCTAGGCATGCTCCAAATTTATCATACAGGCTTGGGAGATCTCCACTCACTAGAAGTTCCATTCAATCTCTTCTAAATTTGCCACAGAGATTTGGGAAGTCAGTGCCCATCAATCTGTCTCAAGGTGTCCAGGAATCTGAACCAGGTAACGCTTACTTAGCCAGTGTTCAAGCCATGTAATAAACTGTATATTAAATCATAGCATAGCAATGATCAAACTTAGCCAGCTTTCCTCAGGGATATTTTCTAATCATTTCTATATTAGGCCAAATTGCCATAAGTAAGATTTGAAGTTTATGGAATCAAAAAGTCATTACAAGATATAGTAGAGATTCTCTTCATGAAATCTTTGCCGATGAGAAGATGTCAAGTAATCAAGGCCAAAAAAGCTCTTATGACAAGGTTAAGTCTGGCAACATTCCCTAAGAACAGTTTTCATTTTGGAAAGTCTGAAGCTTTGGTGAAAAACATTCATTCATTAAAACATCCCATTTCAGCACTATAAAGTTATCTAAAAATTACTTTCCTTGTCTAAATGTATACAAATTAGAATAGCAGAAATGTCAAAATTCAAAACTTAATTGCAGCATGTGGAAATGGTCAGAAAAAGATGGTTCTTTTCCTCAGCCAAATATATTTTTTTCTAGATTGTCCCACTGAGGCAATGATAGAGATTTTTATTTTTATTCCAAGATAAGATGATAAACCTTTTTGATGTCTCAATTTTTTTTTTCAGGATACAAAACATATTTTCTTCCCATTTGTCAGAATAATTTAAAACAGTTCTTAAATAACAGCTCTTCAACAATAGTTCTTTTCATATTTTCTGTTTAAATCTGAGCCATCTACTTGTTTTGGAGCCAACTGCTCCAACTTAGGTCTGACATAGTCATAAACTGGAAATTCAGTCAGAAAAGATTATTTCAGAATGTTCTTTCATACTTAATTGGATTTCTTTTTTTCTTTCTCACTATCTCACCTGATTATAACAGATTTGGTTTTATTCTTCTGATATTTTTAGGGATGTGAATTCTAACAATCACATTCATACTGGAATCAAATTATGAAGACGGAAACTGAAAGACTCAGAAAAGATGTAAAGTGTATTCAAAACTAAAGATCTTGAGAAGGAAATGTATACGAGAACTGAAATGCAAACCTGTCTTCATGTTATAATGTATGTATACTGTATGAATAATTTATGTATAAGGCAGTGGTAACTGTAGTGAGTGTTGTACCAGTTTTCTTCAGTAGTGGTGTAGTTCAAATTCTATTTACTTATTGTGACAGTGTCATATCAGTACCATACCCTGTTGGTTGTAATAACTAAGTTAAAAGCAACAGTCATAGAACTGAAAGCATTTGAGCCAATTTAAAAGAAACATAGTACAAATAAAGAAGCATGGTACAAATTAAAAAAAGCCTACTGTGTAAATTACAAACAGAAGTGGAATCAAAATCCCTGATATCTTTGTGTCATATGTAGCTGAAGAAAATCAAGTAAAATGTAGAGGAAGCACTTTTCCTGTTGTATATGAATTATGTTAGATATAAATCTGAAAGGCAACTAGTCAGAAAAAAAATCTTGGACACCCACAGAGGAATAGCATCTAACCAAAGTCACGCTGTAGTGCAATTACCTTATTTTTATATGTGAGATACTGTCTTCTGTAACGTCCAACAAGATAAGCCCTGTGGGAGTCCTGATTCCTTTGTTCAAGTGAACAACATTACTGCTACTGGCTACACAAGCAGAAGGGGCTACTTCATCATAAGTCCATATTTATATTTCATATTTATTACTAAAAACATACCCTACTCAGTGGAATATTGTAAGTTTAGATTTCCTCCAAAATGTCAGTAAACTTCCAGTAAGTTTTGAAAAAGTTAATTTGTACCTGTTTACTGGAAGTCTAATCTGCTGGACTATACCTGAGATCTATGGGATTCTTCTTTCCAGCCCCCAGAGGTATCACTATCCTGATGGCAGGTGCACCTAGTGGTGGCACTGGCCATTTCTGAAAATGCACACAACAAACACCTACATATTTTACAGCCACAGCTAACCATCGACAGATGATGAGACCAACACATTTGACGGAACAAAATAAGCACCAACAGGACTCATGCAAGAATAAAATGGCCAGATCCTCTTGTAACTCATAGACTAATCAGATTCAGAGCTTACTAGCAGATTTTCCTCCCAGACACAAGTAAACTGGTCCCTCCAACAGCTGACTCACAGAGCCCTGTCCCTCCAGCCTCCTGACTTTTGAACAGCTCCCACATCTGCTCAGCAGCTAATTCAGCTTTAAGTCCATATTAGGGTTGTGTGCACACATCCACACACACACAAATGGGTCACTTCATTGGCCTGTGCCCTGCCAGTCATTCTCTCCTCAGATCCATGGATCCCACTGAGATTCAATTTCCATCTTGAGTTGCTGACGCCCAGAACACTCTACTTACTCATTCAAGCTACCCTAGTCTTATGGTTTTATGATTTTTGTTGTATTATTGATATTCCACATCATAACATCATGTGGTGCATTGGGAGTTAAAGAGTTAATGCTCCAGCTCCATGGATCATCGATAGTTATGCGTATACCTGTCTCAGAAGAGAAGAACAACTACATTCCCCAGAGGACTGTGCAATGCTTTGCATTTTTACGTATTTATGCTCAGATGGAAAGATAAAAACTGTCTTCAGTCACGAGACACTCTCTTTCCTTTAGGATCGACTCAGTAGAGGGTGTTTGTTGCAGCCGTCTGCCTTCAGCGTTAGCATAAGGCCTTCAGTTTATCAGACACTCTTTCTTGCTCATTTTATTTGATTTATTAGCTTCAATTCCAATTATATTGTATTATATTGTGCTATTTTGCTTTCTGATATCTTATTTAGTAAATTAGCTTTCCTCCTCAGATCATTGCCACTGTTTTGTACTTAGGCCCATCCCCTTCTCCTTTTTCCCTTTCCCCCTTCCCCTTCTCCAGGGTGTGGGCCTATGGGTCCCCTGCCTCAATCGTCATGGTACCAGGTCAAACTGTACCACAAACCATTGACACCTAGCTTAAAATTTTCTAGTGGGTCACACATAAACACTCAAAATAGACCACACTCACATAGGAAAGCATAGTTATAAATGAACAAGAAGGCAGAGTGAACTGTGATGCTCAGGCACAAGGCATGCCCAGACAAACATAGCAACAGCACACTGTTTGCATGCAACAAACCTCCTTTAATCTCACTCTTCTTCATTTTCCCACACTTGTTTCTCTCTGTTATCTTGATCCCTTCCTTTGACTGTCTTTGGCACTGCCCTAAACATCCCCAAATAAGTTTAGTGCTTTCCCACATCCCTTTATAATATCTCATATTAAGTTTTATGTGATCCCACAAGCCCTCTCAAATATCCCATCTTAAATTTGTTCTTTCCCATGCTTATTACGATATCCATGACAATCAGTTACAAAGCTCTGCCTGAACCTCACTGAGGCACTGAGAGGTTCTTTATGGCCCTATCAATCAGTGACCTAAGAGTTCTGCTCTTTGTTACTGTCTAGTTATCTCCTCTTCCTCAGGGTGTGTGTAACTGAGTGTTTATTACTTCTCCTGTCTCTTGTCTTGATATTTTATGCTGAATAACCAGTAACTTGATGTCCCTACATTCTACGTATCTTTAGAGTAACTCCCAAAAAATTAAGAATCCACAATCAAACCAATTCTTTTTGCCAGATAAATTCATAGCTTGGACAGAGTCTGAGCTGTCACTACAAAGTTAATGAGGCTACTTGTAAGACAATACTAATTAATTAGCCTGTGTCTGGTGAATCTACGCAGGTCACTCTGAAAAAAATGCCTCCTAATTATTTCCATGGAAACTACAATGGATACAAAGAGGACAATAACTCTAACTGATAGAGTAAATTCTCAGCTACAAAATGCTACTTTTCAACATAGGCATCACCCTTAGCTATGCAGTTTTGTGAGCAATGAACAAGAGCCTGCATGCTATGCTCAGAAAAATCCACACCACCAGAGGTGACCCACTGTTTCACAGCTGCTATGACAACTTCATTGCTAGGAATATGTTGCCGACACAGTCCATTTTTCATCAGTTCAAACAGAAAGCGATAAATCCAAGTTACACAGTGGGTGTGGTAGGACAATTAAGCCAGGCTTGGCAATGTGCTTCACAGTCTTCAAACTGGGATGGATCTGGTGTTATGGTGTAACAGAAATGCTGCCATCTTCTCTGGCCTGACTCTGGCAATTCAAGTCTTCATCTCAGTGTTGAGATGTAATAGTCAGAGTTAATGGTTTGCCTGGAATCTAGAAAATCCAGAAGAACACTCTTTTATTTCAAAAAATGGTGCACATCTCTCTACCCACTGATGGATGACTTTTCTTTGATGGGGAATTCACGTTGCTACTCCATGGACTGCTGTTCTGACTCTGGCTAGTAGTGGTGACACCACATCTCATTCGCAGTAACAATGCAATCCAGGAAACTGTCACCTGCAGCCTTGTATTGGTTCAATAAGACCTGATGAACTCTCATACAGGACTCCTTCTATTACTGCATGAGCATTCATGAGACCAACCTGGTGCAAACTTTGTGATTGTCCAACCTTTAGGACAATAATTTCCAATGCATTGAAGCCAATATTCAGCTCCATACACAGTTTCCTGGTACTCATTTGACAATTTGCATGGATGAGATGACCAAGATGCTCTTTGTTTTATAGTGTGACAGCTGTGCATGACCAACAGTATGTGGTTTATCTTTCATATCACTGTCACTACTGCTGAAATGCACCACCAACCACCACTCTGTGCTTGCACCCACTATTTAGTCTCCATCAACGTTCAGCGAGCATTGATATTTGTCAGTGGGTGCAATTTTTTTCCACATAGAGGAATTCCCTTTGCTTCATAAACATTTCCTTGTCAGACACCATTCTGTCAGACTGCCCCTCTGTTGCCATCTGTCACATGACAACAAAATGTAAAAGGAATATTGTCAGAAAGGTTCAACATCTACCACCACTCCACTAACATCCACCTCTGATGTCATGGGCCAGTATAATAAAAGAGAAGGCAATACTTTCAGAGCTGCCCTTGTAATTCAATTCTGAATTAGTAAGACTACAGTCCTGCAAATGTCAAGTCAGTCTATTAATTCACACTGAAACACCAAAGAGACAGGGAGATCTAGAAATGTTACGGTAGGACTGGATCTTTCAAAGGTAGAGTCACAAACCTGTCTTTGGGCTTCTCTCTGAGTTTTACGAAACACTTTACCTAATAAATGCTGGTGACCATCAGTTTTGCAGCACAGCACTTAAGCACTGCTGCTAAGTCAGTGCTGAAGGATACTGGTCAACAAACTGTTTGTATGGGGGAAAGTCCGATCCCCAACCTATGGAGTAGAGGTTTTCTCACTGCCTACCAGCAGAACAGGATATTATTCTTTCTCTAATCAGGAATACTGTGGAATATCTAGTTATTTATGGTCAAATGAGCAGCAGAAGGAAATTCCCCAAACTCTGAGTTGTGTTCTGGTCCTCCAAAACCCACTGCATATCATGTGAACCAAGGGCAAATAAGATTTGTGAGAATCTCCGAGCAGCAATATGTGCTTTTTTAAGGCACATTATCTCCTAGCAATTGGGAAGGGGTACACATCAACTGACATTAATGATGGCTGCTGTGGGAGGAAAACAGAAGCCCAAAAACAGCCCAGCAGCAAGTACAATTAGGTTGCCCTCTTATTGCAAGCTCCACACCACAGACACAGGAGATGGCTGTTGATTTATTTTCCCTCAGCAGAGGAAGAGCTAGGTGAAAAGTACATAAAGGAGGAATTATGCTATGCTGTGCAAAATTTCTGTTTGATTTGAGAGCACATGAGAGAAGAAAACAATCACTGGATAGTGCAACAGGAAGAGAAAGGGGCACAACGGGCAACATAGACTGCTATAGCTATTACTCACTAGATTATTTATTATCCATACACAGATATTATTCATAAATTGAACAAAAGCAAGGAAAGGGCTAAAATAAATCAAGTGACAGACTATCAAGGTTCACCAGCACGAATTCTGGTAGGATTTGGAAGCTCCCAGCCCTCCCTGCCATACACGTAATATTTATGACTGTTATTAAAGCCCTCATGCAAAAACAACACCAGGCTTATTTTAGATTCTGACTTCAGCTCATAGAAAGGACAGCTGACAATTTACTGATTAATTTAAGTCTGTGGGCTCATCATGTGGTTGATTGTAATACATCAGTTGGACGGATTTACTGGAATGTAAAGAGACACTGTTGTTTTACCCTCAGAAGAAGCTGAAGGCTTGGGCATCTGGCATTTGAAAATTCCCATTTGTCTGTCAGTTCTTCTTCACAGGGACAGGAAATTAGCTTCTCACACTTCCAAAGACCCAAGGAGCAAGCCAAAGCTGGCCAGTGGAATGGTGACCATTTCTGTCCTTATATTAAGTTCATAAGTTCATAAGTTCATAAGTTCATAAGGTTGGAAAGGACCTATAAGATCATCTAGTCCAACCATCCTCCTATCACTATCTCTACCCAACTACTAAATTAAGTCCTTTAGCACCTCATCTAAACGCTTCTTGAACAGCGCTAGGGATGGTGCCTCAACCACCTCCCTAGGCAGGCCATTCCAGTGCCTGACCACTCTTTCAGAAAAGAAATGCTTCCTGAGGTCTAATCTAAATCTTCCCTGGCGCAACTTGTGGCCATTCCCTCTCGTCCTGTCATTACTTATCAGGGAGAAGAGGCCTACCCCCTCCTCACCACAACCCCCCTTCAGGAAGTGGTAGAGTGCAATAAGGTCTCCTCTGAGCCTCCTCTTCTCCAGACTAAACAATCCCAGCTCCCTCAGCCGCTCCTCATAAGACTTGTGCTCCAGGCCCCTCACCAGTTTTGTTGCCCTTCTCTGAACACGCTCCAGGGCCTCAATGTCCTTCTTGTAGTGAGGGGCCCAAAACTGAACACAGTACTCGAGGTGCGGCCGTACCAGAGCTGAGTACAGGGGGATGATCACCTCCCTGCTCCTGCTGGCTACACTATTTCTAATACAGGCCAGGATGCTGTTGGCCTTCTTAGCCACCTGGGCACACTGCCGGCTCATGTTGAGCCGAGCATCAACCAACATAAAGTATCTGGCATGCAGGTGTATGGCCAGTTGGCACTGCTCTGACTGCAGGCTCTCAGCAAAAGGATCAGCTCTACTGCTCTCCACTCTATGACTGTAATATCCCAACATGTCTTGTGCCTGTATTAGCCATTATGAAATTGTAGGGATAGAGACATCCTACAAAACCCCCATTGTTTTTCTTTCAACTGGCTCAGCTTGCATTGGTCTATAATGACTAGTGGTAACCTAAAGGAAAGAGGAGGATTGAGCTTAACATAAGCAATTTTTCAATCTTAGGTTTGCTTCAGATGCTTTTGCAACTGCAAAAGTTGACAAATGTGATGGTCTTGGTGCAAATGCTTACAAACTGACAGGCCACTAAAAATTTCCAACAAGATATTTAAAAAATGTTTCCCTTTGGAAGAGTAGCTATTAGCAGGAGTTGAAAATGTTTTCATTAGTGACGCCCACTAAGATATATCTAGCAGAGAAGCATAGATATCCATAGATATCCAATTCACACTTGTGAAACTCACTTGAGGACGTAAGAACTAGAGGGACTTGAGAATATATATGAGAAAAATCTTTAACATCGGTAAGGGGAAAAAGAAGCTTACAGGAGGCTTATGTGTGCCTTATCTCAAATAAACAGTGTAAAATATGTTTTTACTTCTTATCTCAGATTCACACAGAATCACAGGGGTTGGAAGGGACCTCTGGAGATCATCTAGTCCAATTCACAGCTAAAGCAGGCTCCTGACAGCAGGTTACACAGGAAAGCATCCAGGCTTTGCACACATCGACTTTTGTCCCGTGCACATCACTTAAAAGAATGTGGCCCCATCCACTTGACACCTGCCCTGTAGATATTTATAAGCATAGGTGAGATTCCCCTCTCAGTCTTCTCCAGGCTGAACAGTTCCAGGTCTTTTCTCATACAGAAGATGCCCCAGGCCCCTAATCGCCTTTGTGGCCCACTGATGTACTTCTCTAGAAAACGTCTGTCTTTCTTGAGCTGAAGAGCCCAGAACTGTATTCCAGATGTGGCCTCACCAGGATAGAATAGAGGGGGAGGATCTATGCATGTGGATTCTATGAACCAGAAGTTTGGACCTATGGTCAAAGAATTACAGGAAGAGCTATGTATGTAGACTAGTACATCTTGGGCAGCAAAAGAAATGATCAACAGAGGAAATAAAGAGACATAAAATCATGGCTTGTACAGAGAAGAATAGAAAATTATTTCTTATTACTGATAACACAAGAACTAATGGAATGAAAATAAATATTGAATGAGAAGATTTGGCCTAAACTAGCAGAAGATCTTTATCAGACAATAGGCAAATGAAGGATTTCATTGACATGGAATGCTATGCACTCCTGATATCTGCCAAAGGTTTCTACTGGAGATATGGTACTCGGTTCAGAGGAACTTCTGTCCTGGCCATTAAGGCCATTATGGTTTTGGAGACAGTCTAAGAGCAGCTCCTGAATGAGCTGTTGCCTGAGTTGGAAACTCAAACTAGTTGCGTAACCAGTTCTGATGTAATCAGTCATAACTTTTGACAGACTCTGAGCTTAAACACTGTACTTTCAGAGCAAGCTTCTGTTGGGCAAGGGTCTGGGTAAACTCATAAGAAGGTTTACCTCTTTTAAGTGATAAAGCCCTCCCTTTCCTCAAACAGAAGGAGGTGAAGAAGTACTGAAAGCTGAAGATAGTAATGTCTTTGGAAAGCTGATCCTACTTGTGTAAAAATATAGGTATTATTCTGCAAAATAATAGAAGGAGAATTTGATGTGAGATCCTCAAGTCCGTTGGTTCTGTTACTGGAAAAATGGATGTGTAAATGCTGCTTCTAGCACTAAGTAATGATCTGAGCAAGAGAACATGGCTTAATTGGCATTTCTAATGATATTACTACATTTAAATCATAAATCATCTGTATCATCCTTATCAAGGGATGTCTTTCAAAAACACACTACCTATCTCATGGGGAAAAGCAGCAGTACTTGGAACCAGTTGAAGACCCTCTAATAACACTATTAAATGAGCATTAATGTAATAAGACTTAAGGGAATGATAAACTTAATTTGATGTCAACAGAATCTGAAGAAAAGCAAAATGGTCTTCAAATTCCCTTCTACAAATGTAGAAGAACTTCATGTCAAATTAGGAATTTAGATTCTCTTCCATACTATCAAAGATAATATTTTGCTTTTCCTAAGAATAGCTCCTATGTGTTAGTGCTATTCAAATATCATTCTTGCTGCTCTTTTCAGAGACTTTAGGTCTTGGTAATACAAAAGATTTGCATTACTCAAGGATATACATTGCCTAAAGAAACAAAAATTTGAAATCATGGCTGTAGAAGATTCAAATAGCAGGGTTGATACATCCAAGTTGTCATTATTATGGTCATTCAATGACTTGCTTTGCTTTACTTTCATTAAGATTTTCAAGATTACTAAAAATAATGGGAAGGTACAAAGGAAAAGGAGCACAGAATCAAAAAAGATAGCAGCTCTGGATCCCTGATTCTTTCTGCTATAGAGCAAAACAGACTTTTTTTTTTTTTTGCAGGGAATATTAACTTATCATATCTGACTTTGCAAATAGCACACTGGTACATATACTCATAAGTGATAGATGATCAGTGGCTCAAAACCAGAAACAAGTATCAGGCATATCCTAATTCAAAACTCTACTTGGGTTTTGACCTTTAGTTTCTAAATCCATCCTGCTTCACATCAAAGGGAATATACTGAATTACTTCAAATCACTGAGAATCAAAGCGTATAGTGGGTCATCTTATATCTCTGAGGAGTTTTAAACAATTTTTCTTTCAGTTAAAAATAAATAGATTTACAATTTGTTTGGGTGTTGAGCAAAGCCAGTATTTTCAGATGATCCCCATGTACTGTTCATTCCCAACAGGGCTTAACTGGCCCATTTGCATGAATTTGCGAGGGAGAACAGAGAGGAACTTTGTAAAATCGGCTGCTTCTCTTAACTGATCAACTCTATGAGTACATAAAGGACATCTGTATCTTGTGGTAATAAAAATGTTGAGAATTAACTACATTATAGGATCATTATGGAGAAGTTTATTTGTAAAAGAATGGGGATAAACTCTCTATGAACCCTGATCCTGGAGGGTTAAGTTTAAAATAGAAGTATATGCTGGGTCCCAAGCTTGTCTTTGAGAGTGATTATCTTCCTGGCTAAGCACCTACTTGCCCTTACAGACCAACCCCCAAGCTGCAATTTTACTCTCAACAGTCATCTCAAATGCAATGGTACATCTTCATTCTCCTGCTGGTTTTTTTTATTTGTTTGTTTGTTGGTTTTTTGTTTTTTGTCAACAGGAATGAAAAGGCAGCAGTTTAATCTAGATGTCTACAAGGAAATTTAATACCAGGAAAGGTACACCAGAGTACATACAGAGCTGTTATACTGGGATCGCATATGGCTTGAAACAGGGAAGTGTGAATGCAGCTGGTTCTGAATTGCTCTTGAAGTAGAAATGTCAGTTGCATGTGAAAAAAGCAGGTGAGGGGAAAGAGCAGACTGCTGTCAGAGCACACTTCCCACACCAACTCAGTCACCACTCCTTGCTTTCCCAAGTATCACCCAGGAAAACATTTCCTTACAAAGACATGCCTGCACATACTTATACTGCACATGAATTTATGAATCCCCAAGCATTACCTGAAGGACTGCAGAGTCCACCTCCATCTCAGATTTACAACTAGTGGTAAAGCCTTCTGAGTCTTATTTCCCTCTCATGCCAAGTGCAGCTGGTACATGTAGGAATGAGCATGGCAGCAGCACAATTTGTGCTGGTGCAATAGCCCTCAAAGGGAATTCTTCTAGTTTCTCCAGAAATCAGAGTGATTGGGGTATGGTAATTTGGGCCAAGGTGAAAAAGGAGCAAATAAGGGAAAGTTTGAAGTAAATAATGGCTTTTTTGTTGTTTCCTGTAGGGTGAATAACCCAAAAGAATATTACCCACAGAAAATAATGGAGGTGGATAGTATATTTTGTATGGCTTACCCAGATGGTATACAGACAACCAGTAAATAAGTAAAGGGTCACCTGTTATTGATGGGCAAGCTTCACTCAAAACTCCACAGGGAAGGGATCTCCAACAAGAGACCCTTCCCCCCACTGGTGGTCAGCCCTTAAATGGGGTCTGGGAGAGGTGGAGCCAGACTCCACCCCTTCCAGTCACACAGGTGCATTGCCTTCACCTGTGCTCCTGCAGCTGACTCAGTGCTCACCTCAGGTGATCAATCAGTGGTTCAGGCCATGATTCAACAGTTCCCATATACTTCCCAATAAGTATGTTATTACAACAGCAAAATACTCTCATCTCATTAGTGTTACCTTGACAGTGAATAGTCTACTCTGTTCTTCTTTTGTGTAACACCGCTTTCTTAAATCACTATTGCATTCTAGACTCTCTGTTTGTTTTTTTCCTATTATTTGTCTGCTATGACATTTACTGTTCAGATCCTCAGCAGCTAGAGAGCATTAGAGTGGCCACTGTGCATGTATACATCCCTATTCTTTCTCTACACTCTTGATCATCAGAAGTGTGATAAGCAGCAGCTCACTTAGGCCTCAAATGAATCTGTGAAGATTCCTTTGAAACCTTTAAACTGTCTTTGTAAAAAAACAACTTGGCATTATGGTTTGACCTTGTCCTCACTCTGGAATCAGTCTAAAGGAACACTACTGGAATCAGCTCATTTATTGTTTGAGTTAACAGAGAAACTGAGTGGGTTTTGTTTGTTTGTTTGTTTAACTAAGGAACCACAGAAGTGAAGGAGCTGTCGCATGCAGTGATGCAATGTGTGTCATGCAGACAAAAGTGAGACAAAGACCCTTGGAGTGAAACGATCTTAGTGGCTAAAAAGGAAATCATTCTTACCTGCTTCTCTTAACTTGCAAGTCATATCTTCATATTCTGTATTATCACATAAAACTAGGAAAATTGCATGTAATTAATTTGAAAATTTCGATAGTCTAATGCTCAGATAGTTATATAAGTAAATACAATACATACATAAACGCTGTCTTGGTGATACAATATTTTATGCTTGTTTTGTAACATAGAAGCCAAACATTAGGAATAACAAAAGGCACGGCAAGCGTTTGAAACTCCCATCGTGGAGAAACTGCAGCACCGCCGTGTTGCCACATGAGGGCAGAAAGAACACTCAAAAACGCATTCCCATACAGATCGGTATGCAGACCCACACAGGAGTCCCGGCTCACTGAAGGGGAGCTGAACTAGGTGTCCTTTAAGGGTACGGTCCACTCGAAACGATTGTATGATTCTATGATATTCCGTTTCTTTTGGGTGGAAATGTACTGGTTTAGTAACAGCTTCTGCAAATTTTCATCTTTATTGCATTAGTTAATGAAAAGTTTGAAACAGCTCTGATCTGAGAACATGCATATGTGAAACACAAACAGATATTTTGAGTTCAGAAAATTCAGGGAGCTGAATTTTCAGCTTAAGAAGGTCGACTACCTCCAGTTCACAAGCTGCCTTGTTGCAAGGCTCCTTCCTTTCTTCGCCCCAGCAAGAGGGATCATTTTCTTTCCCACACTTTTCACAAATCTGCACCCTGCATGGGGACACCTATGCTAATCCTGGGTGGTAAGGAACTCGACATAGAACATATTTAGTATGCTTAACTTAGTAAATTTCTCAGTCTTGTAGCTGTCATTTTTAGGACTGGGTTGAAGTCAAATTCTTCTAGGTCTCCTGTATAACCTGAGAAGAATTATAAGCAATCATATACTTCTTAATGTCACCTCATTTCAGCTTTTTCTTTCTGACTTCCATGGCCTTTCAGAAATAGATCTGATTGTAACAAATTTATTCTCCACATTCTTGACACAAGATGAGTTGGCAGGAACCTCATGTAATTTAACAAGAAGGGCAAAGTCCTGCACCTGAGAATGAAGAACACTTGTCACTGCTTGCTGGGTGTTATCTAGCTGGAAAGCAGCTTTGCAGATGAAGACCTGAGGGTTCTCTCCTGCTGAACATAAGGCAAAGAAGGCTGATAGCTAACCTGAACTGCATGAGAAAGAATGCTGACAGCAAGTCATCTTTCTTATGAAGAAAGGCTGAGAGAGCTGGGACTGCTTAGTCTGTAGAAGATTCAGGGGGGATTTCATCTATTTGTTCAAATACCTAAAGGGAATCTCTTTTCAAGTGGCACCCAGTAACAGGACCAGAGGCAGTGGACACGAACTGGAACATGGGAGACTCTGAACATCAGGAAGCACTTACTGTGCAGATGATTTAGTGCTGCCACAGACTGCCCAGAGGGGTTCCGGAGTTTCTCTCCAGATATCAATGCCTAAACATGGTCCTGGCCAGCCTGCTCTAGGTGACACTGCGTAAGCAGGATTTGGGCAAAAGAACTTAGCAGAGATCCCTGCTTACCTCAACCATTTTGTGATTCTGTGATCTTGTGACATCCATCTTTCTCTAATTCTTTCATCACATTGGCACCGAACAATCCATGTAGCCTAGTATAGGGGCAATAAAAAGAGGTCTTCTGTACCTTAGTCCTCCCAGCCTTCTTTGTTTCCAAAAGAAACTTGTTAACTTGGAGATACAGGAGGGAGGTAATCATATAGCATAGATACAACCAACTTCTTGGCAGGCAGTGACAGGTGTACATATTTGGGGAATCTCTTCTGTATAAGGATTTGGAGGGTACAAGTGACAGCCTAAGACCTAAGACATTTTACCCCAGCTAGCATACCCTCCATAAAGGCAAATAGTGAATATCATTCCTGTGGTATCATAAAACCACAGCTCTAAATGTTGTGTAGCATATTTGGAAGGAAATAATAGAGTTCTTCAACAGTTGAGTAATTAATGAAATGAAGGAAAATATTCTTCTGAGCCTTTCCATATATCCTAGTCTAGTCTAAGATGAAGCATGAGAAATAAACACTAAAAATATTATTTTGTTTTAATACATTGAACTTGTGAACTCTGGGAATTACTGATAGAGCTATCACACTTGCACATGGCAAAGACATTAAAGTGCAGTTCCCTTTAATGTGATGGCCAAGCCATCCATGTTAAAAATAAACCAGTGTTCCAAAACCATAATAAACCAATTACCAGCTCCACTGGCTAATAACACAACAGTCCATTTAGTCAGTATTCAGAAAACCTGTTTATGTATTATCACTTGCCAAAAGACTTGCTTCCAGCTTTCCTTTCCCACCACTTTTCCATGAAAAGTAGGATTTCCAGCTAATTTTACCCTGCTTGGTGAAAGAAACAACAGAACAAAAACACACTCTTCAAACGCATCCATTTATTTTGACAATAATTCAACTCAAACAGAAAACACATTGAGAGAAAAGGTCAGCAGAAGAAAGTAAAACAGATCAAAATCTATCACTGTGTCTGTCAAGCACAGGCATGCAGAAACATCCAGCAAATCAAATAACCAGAATCCATACTCCGTTGGTGCCAAATCCAGCTATTTTGAAAGATGCTGTGAAAATCCCACAAAAGACAAACAAAGAATATTGGTGTCCCTGGGAATGGAAATAAGATGTCATAACTCACAGAAGAACTGATGCCATGCTTCCTGCCTTTGAAATGTATTAGGCTCAGACAGTTTGTGAAGAATTTAGTAACTTCTCAATGACTTCATTCGATACATCCCAGTTATATTCAACATGGTCAAATTTTCTTAGTGAAATGTATTTTGTTTTGGTCTGTGGTTATACTTACTACTTCATACAGGAGATATAAAACATCCATCAGATACTTGTATTTCATACCCCTGCTCCTGAGTGTGCTGTAACGCCCTACCCTTCATGCTGTAGGTAACCAGCTGCTAACATCACCAGCTGTCTCATTGCAGGCATCACTCCAGAAGGTCCGTAACATTCTCTCATAGTGATATCAAATACTACTAGAACACAGGCCAAAGCATACTCACACTGTGTCACACTGAACACGAAGGCAGGCTTAGTCTGTGGTTTTGCTCTACATGATTTCCATGTAAAACTTTTTTTCTGAAGACAGACAGATGTGTTTTGGAAAAGAGGGACTAATCCCCTGCTTTGGAATAAGATCTCTCTGGGGTTTGGTAAATACTGTATTTAAAAGCTTATTACACTCAGATGTTAATTTTTTTGTAGACTTTTTCTTCATGGACTTCTGAAAACTCCGGGGCTGAAATGTGAAGAACTGAGCTTCCTGCTTTGAAAAGACATAATCCTGGAAACTAGGAACTGCATTATAGAACAGGACCACAGCAGTTACATTGGAAGGAAAGTGTGGCTTCTATTTCCTGCCTATAATGTCAATTGTGAATCAACAACTCTGAACATTTTTCTCTTTGCAAGACAGTAGTACTTGAATTTGAGTCATTGGCATGAGATTCCTATAGTGCTCATGTACATACATAGCAGACCACCCAACAATCTGGAAATGGCCAACATGGAAGAATTCATTTAATTTTTTTCATTTGAACATATTATAGCAGCTTCTTTTCTTGTGATACATCCGGCCTAAATGCCTAACCATCCTAGAATAGTAACATTTCAAATATTTACACATTATTTTCCTGTTTGAGTAAGTGGAAGTGAACTCTTTCCCATTTCATTGACACGTGCCTGAAGAGAGCTTGATCAAAATAACAAATTTGTCAAACTTTTGACAAAGTCAAGATTGCAAATATATACCAGTGAGATTAAATCATAGTGTTCCTTTCTTCCTGGTACTCTCATCAGATTCCTTTTCCCATTACAAGTTTTGTATCAAAAAGCTAGCAGACCATAAAATGCAAAGCAGTGCCGAAGCAAGTTAAAGGTATAAGTAGCTCTGAACAGAGGCAACCTGCTTAGATACAAACACCTGCATGATGTCCTAGACAGCAGAATGCTTTCTGAACCTGTCAGTATGCTTATATGCTTATACTGACTTGGTAGTACCTCTCCTCACATACAGTTCATTAGATTATGTTCCATTGTTGAAATACGAGTTATAGGGGCACTAAAGTACTTCCCCTCAGCACACAGGTAGAATGACAATCAAGACAACTAGGAAAAAACATTTCTATGAGAAATTTTGAGGGAACAGTACCACCTTTTCCAGAGTGGGACTGGTACTTTACACTGAATCCAAGTGATCGCAAGTGAGACATTCAAGACCCACCTGGACACCTACCTGTGTAACCTGGTCGAGGGAGCTGCTTTGGCAGGGAGCATATACTCAATGATCTCCAGAGGTCCCATCCAACCCCTAAAGTTCTGTGATTCTGTGAGACAGAGTCAAGCTTCCTTCAGCCAGTATTTGAAAACTTTCTCTAGCTCCTACTCACCAGTAACACAAAGCAACTGTATTACATCTCTTTATTCTGCCTCTCAGTTTTAGTTTGTTTAATAACATGTTAGAAATGACCAATAGCTATAGTAAAAACAACAATAACTTCCAGTCTACACTTTACCAAAATATGCAGAACTCATATATGTTCCTTATTTAGCACCTGTTCACACAGAAAAAACCTCTGATGGTTTGGTATTTTATCCCTCTACTCTGCCCTAGCACATCAAATATGAAACATGATGATGTTGCATGACCTGCTCCACTACCATAGAGAAATGAGAGGGACCACAATTTTATCTAGAACCTTTCAGTCCAACAAGGTACTGACTCCATTTCAAATTCCTTCATGTCCAACTGTCTTGTGAGACAGGTAAGAACAAAATTCACACAAATAAATGATTTCTTAAAAGTATTTGATATCCAATTGCTGTTACTAAAAAGTATTTTTCAAAGGGTTGTATTTTTATGGCATATTCTTTTCTCTCCATTATAGCCTAATGCTATGGTTGGTCAGTTCTCTAGGAAACATGATTACATCTGAAAATACATTATGCTGTGTTTCAAAAATCTCTTGAAACAATTGTCATGAAGAATAAATATGATGTGTATATTGTATTTCCAATTTGGAAAAAAAAGAAAAAGAGATCACATTTCTCAAATGGATCATGAACATTTATCATGTTATTCTTTGATCTAGTCCCATTTTGAGTCCTTTTTTTCTAGATCATGGATTGACCTAGAATTACTGAGATAAATGTCAAGATTAAAATTTAACAACAGGAAGCCTGCAGTTTGTATTGGTAGTTATTAACATGGAAAAAGAAAGTTTTTGGAATCAATGCATTGCAATATTTTTTATGGGCTAGTTAAACTGCTAACTGGGGATCAGCATGTGGCAGAATGCCAACAGCTTTTAAATTTCTGGCAGTCCAAATCTCCATGGTGCTCAGTACTAATGCCAAAATTATTTTTGGATCTACATTCCTATTTTTTTAGATACACAACAAATTCAAAGGTTAGACTCAAGTCTTTCAGTGTTCTTTGACCTGAGATTTTATCTCTGTTAGAATATTTAGTTCTGAGTTTTAACATTCTAACTGTTTTAACATTTTAACATTTTAACTGTTCTAACATACAGACTTCCGTTTTACTACTATTGTTGACTTCTTCCGTTGTTTCTTATGCTCTGAGAAAATTGAATTTCATGTGTTTTTTGTTTCAGATTCCCTCTAGTATGGTTCCAGGGACCGAGTACTGCATCATACTCTTGCTGAATTCCTGGAGCATACCATCCAGTTAATTTCATCCAGAAGAAACCCACTTCATGTACTCCAAGACAAGGCACTGCAAAATAGAGACCATTGGAAGAGTCATGTCAGAAGTGCAGTCCTGATGAAAACTAAAATGCCAGTGTCAATGCATCCTATGTAAGCTCATACAGAATCAGGTCCTAATTCAATCCCTCTAAGAAAACACTTTCCACAGATCTGGAACCTGCCAGCAACACGCTCTCAGTTGCATTGGCCTCATGTGCTGATCAAATCAGTTACTGGCATTCTTCACAAGCTCACTATTTAAGAAACCTTATTCATACACTTTGGTTTGAGCTTCATACAACAAAAAGAGATTGGAGGGCAAAAATGCAATTTTTCTAAAAAAAAAAGAAAAGGGTGTCTGCAAACTGATGTTCTGATATCAGAACATTAACTTACTTTTCTTTCTTCTGTCAGAACAAAAGATCCAGAGAGTTATGCGTTGTCTGGCAGCATTCAGAACACATCTAGAATCATGGATTTATTAAATCATTGGCTATATTCTCAGATGCTGAATGAACAGTACTTTGTTCACAGAGCCTTCTTTAAAACTCTGTCCATCTGAGGATCCAATTAATATTCTCTGGGCAGAGACACTGTTTCTCTGTGTCCTCAAAATCTTTAATATAACTGGATCAATATCAACTATAAATGTTTCTTTATAAGAATGAGATTTGGAACATTTTAAGCTCAACACAGTCTTGTTTGGGCTGAATGAGTGATTAGACCCAGGGATCTGTGTGTGCAATGCTTCACCCTACTGATTACACAAAGTGGTTGTTATGGTACTTAGTGACCTAGAGATAGCAGCCAACAGGAATGATTTATTAATGTTTCCAATGAGAATGGCTTAATGAATACAAATTACCACAGTAGTAGTGGTAGTGTCTGCCTGACTACTCTGAGAAAATGGAATGGAAGATTTAGGAAGAACTTAAAAAAATGATGCTTAAGTTTCTTCAGAAAGTTAAGCACTCTGATAATCCTCAGAACATCCACATTCATATTTTGGTCCATCCTACAACACAAATGTATTGTCCCTTGCATAATGGCAAAAACATAGAATCACAGAATCACGAAGGTTGGACAAGACCACTAAGCTCCAACCACCAACCCATTGCCAGGAGAACTTTGGGATCTAAATGTTCTTGGAGAAGAAGTTTTTTGTTGTTTGGGTTTGGTTGGTTGGTTGGTTGGTTGGTTGATTTATTTATTGTAGGTATTTTTTTTCCTTCTTAAAAGCCTAAACTCACAATAGAAGTCAGAATTCTAATGCTTGTTGAGGTACAGCCACATAATATTGGGTCTATTTCTCTTTATATTTTAGAAGATGCAGAGTAAGGGTTGTTATCCTACCTTTGAAACAAAAATTAGTCACACTTAGGAGAACTTTACACCTGAAAAACATTGTAAGACTGAAGCCAGCCAGTACATGTAGAATGCTGCTTCCCTCCAGTATAGTTTAATCCAAACACTCTCTCCAATTGGCTTCAAAGTAATTATCAACATTCCCAAGGATTAATAACACCTCTGCTTCTGCTTCTTTAGATACATCCTGCTCCATCAGAAGACATATCCATGCCTCTAAATCCACACCAAACTTTGGAGCACATGGCAGAGAAGACCAAGCTGGCTGGGAGCAAGCTGCAATACTTCTATGGTTTACCACATCCTGGTTCACCATGTTCTGTATTGTAATAGCAGAGCAGTGGCTAACCCAGAGGCAACAAATGTCTCCTGGTCTGCAACCATGTCCAGATGCTTCACTTGTCCCTCTCAAGAGACTTAGAGGTAAGGCTCTCAAAGGCACACACAGCAAGTTCTGAAATCAGTGGGAATTAGATGATAAAGCTTCTATCTGCGTCACTATATACGTTCAGTATTCATATGCCACTCCATAGTACTCACTGAAGGGACAGTGTACGTTGTTTCTTCCTCAAGGGGTTCAAATATATCTGTATGAAACCAGATCCCATAGCTCCTATACTGAGCACTGGGATGCATGGTCAGGAGCTATAAAGAGACAAGCTTTCAGAGACAGAAATACTCAGATTCTCAGGAACATCAGAATCATCAGTGCTAAACATCACTCAAAATCTAGCCCTGTATGACTTGGATTTTGAAACTGTCAGTGGATTTCTAAACAGGTAGCATCTGTGAGTTCTGATATTCTCTGAGGAATCCAGACAAAACCAGATCAATTGATTTGGATATTTCGAAGTATATAGGGAATAAGCATTCTACATTTACATTTTCTCTTTTCACAGAGGCCTTCCTTGTGATGTATCCTGCTGAAAAAAAGTGATGTGCATATGATCTGTAAGTTTAAACTGTGCTATTCAAATTGTGGATTTAGAGAATATAACAGCAAAATGAATATTTATTCCATTCCAGTGATATGCACATGTGATATGGAATACACATACAACACATGAAAACTGAAAGAATGTGTTCTGTAAAAAGAGATTAGCTTGTAACAAAAGAGAGCAAACAGCTGGAATAGAAGTCCTGAAGACAGCATTTTACCCCTTCTGTTTATCGTCTTTTCAACAAGGGACTCTGAATTTGTTTTATATGTTTATCATACCATATTTATCAAACTGTAATATTCAGAAATACCAGCCTTACTGCTAGCTGGAATTCAGATTAAACTGAATCAACTGCAGTAACCATGACACCGTGAGTATATATAGACACATACGTACGTATGTGGCTGGACCGCTGCAATCCAACATTTTGCCACTTGATGGCACCAGCAAGACGTTCAAATTTGAACAAATACTGCAATTTTAGATTAAACTAATTTAAAATTTAAACATAAACTCATCAAACGCAGATAATGAAAAATGTTACACCTCTCATACTGGTGTTTGTAGGCAGAACATATCAGAAACCTGAGAATAACTCTACAGCGATTTTTCTCACTTATCCTTCCAGGGCTGTTAGGGATATTGTTTGACCCTTTTTAACCTCCATACACGAGTTAGCTGCTGCCCGTTTTGTGTAGACTCACAACACTCCAAAAAAGCAGGAGAGCTAACTGTGAACAGGTCACAAAGCTACACAAGGAAGGCTGCCACCCTGCTCTTGTAGCATGCTGCTCCTCTTTTTACTGCCTCATTACAGTAAGCAGGAGAAGAAGAGGCTAACTTGGTTACCTACTCTTGTGCAGTGCTTTCTTTTGGGACAGGCTATGGCCTTTCACCAGCATTGTGCACATTAGCCATATCAGCTGTACTGCTTTTGCATAATTTGATTACAGCCACAAGGAAACAGCAAGCTTTCCCACACGCTTCTTCCTATATGTCTCCCAGGATCTAAGTGGCAAGAATTGGCCAATGCACTTTTGTGACGTAATGGAGTACTTTAAAAGCTCTTTTTAAAACCAACATCTTGTAGAAAGTTGGCCTAGCTCAGTCCATATACGTGCTGTGCACATGTCTCAAGTTTGAGATGTACAGTCAATGCTGAACCAGGCTCACCCACTCCTTAACACCAAACACGTCCACAGATCTGTTTCTCTTATGTTGCATAGTCAAGGTGGTTGATCCTGTTTTATTTTCTCATCTGTCCCCAGGAAAACTCCATCAAGTGCAATGGAATAATACCAGGAAACAATGGGCCCACTATGACCTGCTGGTCAAATAAGTGTCCTAATGTGACATCTATCTTGGTGTGACTGAAACAGCAGAAGCACAGATGGATTACAGAGTGCAATTAAAAATTGCCCTCTGCATAAGGTAGGAGTGTTTTCAGTAGTTTCTAGGCTGGTCAGTCTGAAGTACACCTTGGTAAAGGACGCCCAGGGACTCAGGAACACGTTCACAGCAAGAGATATCCTCATGCCAGTTCCTCACCATAATGGATCATCCACATACTCAGGCTAGGATATAGATCATGACACATTCCTGGGCATCTGCTCCCTTAAGAGAGAGTAATCAGGGACTGCTCTGACTGTACGACCTCATGCTGGCCATGTAATGAGGAAGGAGGTAGTAAATGAGCTTGCATTAGACTCTGCCTCCACACATACAGGAATGTACACAACCTTGGATACAAGCTTGTTTGATCATTAGCACACTGATGTACTTTCTTCATTATTTTGCACCCACACCTTCATTTTAAACATGCCAGATCTCTAGAAATATCTTATGGTTTTCAGTTTGTCCTAGTTTGAAGTGGTTGCTTTCTTTTTTCCCTTTAAGGTTGTATTTTCTCTCTCTTAAAGACATAATACATCCTTTAAAATGAAAAGTGAAACGTATGACAAATAATTCTGCCATGCTCAAAGTTCAAGGTCTTTCAGAGCAAACAGTCTTCCTGCTGTCAGGGACTATTAAGCTGTGACAGCCACATGGAATGTGTCCTGAAAAATGCTCACTGCATGCTGCTCTGCAGGTCTACCTGGGAGCTGTTAATACACAGTTTATTCACCTTATAGCCCTGTGAGGGCTCCTTTCAGCCATTACTGTCTTTCGTGGGAAACAAATTACCAGGCATCTGCAGTAACTCTTCATGAGACAACTATGCCTTTGCCTTAAGTAGGCACACTGCAGATCCTAGTGCAGTTCTGTTTCAGAATGAATCGCTTCGTGCAGATGTGTTTTCGTGAGTGCCTTAGCCACTTGTGCCTTCACAGTCAAAGATATTGGTGAACAGTAGTTGCCTCCTTCCACCTAAAGGAGTTCTAAGTCCTCAAGTCTACATCAAATGAGACTACAGAAGTCCTGAAAGGCTTTGAAAAACACCCTTGAGCCAGTGCTAAGAACCTTAGTAACACATATGCACACACAGCATCAGGCCAGTGAATTTACTACTGTTCTTCCAAATATATTTCACCCCAATGGAGTTTTGGGTGTATTCAGCAGCACTACAGAATGAATTGAAACTGGGTTTCCTCCATATGGGTTTTAATCTTATTTCATTGCATATTATAGAATCATAGAATGACTTAGGTTGGAAGGAGGACCAAAGATCATCCAGTTCCAACCCCCTGCTGTGGACAGGTCAGGCTGCCCAGGGCCCCATCCCACATGGTCTTGAAAAACTCCAGGGATGGGGCACATCCACAGTTTCTCTGGGCAGCCTGTATTAGTGCCTCACATATCATGCCACTTAGCACTTCCAAAATCTGGTTTTGCCCCAGCTCCCAGTGCTCAAGTGATTCCCCGACCTGCAGCTCTCTGATCAAAGTGCTTTTATAATTAGGCAAGATAAGTGATTGCTTCCTTTTGCAAGAATAAATGGCTGCAGAGAAAGACAATTTACACATGCAGAACATGTTTTATTTTCCAGTTGTATTTTTTCTTCCTGTTAAAATTGTCAGGAGTGATACATCTTATTCTCTCAATAATGCACTGAATGCACCCAGTGGTCTGCATCACAACACAGGACCCCCAGAACTACTGTACATGAAGCCAGTATTTTCTGTAAGGGAGTTCTTTCTCACACTGAACTTAATCTATGCCTATTTTTATCAAAACCTGTTTGAACAGTGCCCAAAGAGCACTCACTGTTAAGGAAATGGGATGATGTTCAATTGGATCACATCCTGGATTTGTTCTTGGCCTTTCCAAATTGGTGGCCTAAGTCCCTCCAGCTTCAGTGTCATTTTTTTTCAAGAGATTGTGATAAACTCCAGATATTATTAGGGGATAACTGCATCTTGCATTACACCAGTGAACTCTGGTCTACTTGCAGTCAAGTGGAAGCCTCTCGGACTCAAGTTTGGAAAAATTACTTTAACTTTCTTCCTTTCCTGCTGGAGCTCCACCTTTCTATATCATCATTCAGGATGAGTGGTTCCAGACCTGATATTAGTTTGAGTTTTAAAAATATAAGAAACACTCTAAATCATTGCTTACCTTTGAAAGTGTGAAGTTTTCCTTGCTGCACAATAAAGCTTCTCTACAACACAGTAGACATGAAAATGCAGTTATCCTTATTTTACTGTTTTGCCTTATGTTCAGATATTATAATGAAAAGTGTTCTACAAAGGTATTTAAATATTTGTCCAATGATGATGAATGATGATGAATAAGCCTAAAGCAGATTTATTCTCCTTACATTTACATGTTGGTATCAGGAGTATGTCCAATGAATGCAATGAAGAACGTAACAATTCACTCTGTAACATAATGTGAATGGAGAATAAACACAATTTTCCTCCATGTCTAAAGCATCAAACAATTCTGTTCTAACTGTAGGAATGGAAAACGAATTATCTGTGGAAAAAACCTCCAAAGATTGCCTTTCTGTAAGCATGGCTATTTTTGTAAAGGCTTTCATGTTCCAAGATGGATCATTGTAACAGTATACGAGATGTTTTCAAAATCCAACACTTCATGACAGCACTGCTGTCTTTGTAGCATCACACATGAAAAGGAAAGTAGTTTTTTCATTCAGCCCAGTTCAAGCATGAGTTGTGCGGGTATGGTAATTTTTGAGACATTATACATCATGGTGATCATACTCAGACCCATAGAATCCCAGCAAAGATTTCACAGTGCAGCAGAAATGCTGCACATTGCATCAGAATAACACATGAACAAAATTTATACAGCACTTGGAAGTTTATCTTCAAAATAATGTTACAGCATGTGGAAAAAAATTGAGCAGAAGTCTGTGTTTAACATCTTTAGGCAAGGGAGTGTATTTCTACTTTGTTCCTGTTCAACATCTATTTCTATGGAGATTAGATAAGGGATGAAGGTATCATCTCCTGCTTGTGAATGAGTCCCAGACATCTCACTGAGAAACACAAGAAGATTTGGCCATTGGAAGATTTTTGTCTACAGTGCAGAAGGCTCATGTGCCCACCATACGAATAAGAAAGCTGTAAAAAATACTGCAATCAGACAATTTCTCCTATCCAAAGAAAGACCCTTTCAAGCAAGATTGGGCAATTTGAGCTTCTTCAGAAAAAAAAAAAAAAAAATTTGGAGCTTCAAATGAGCCATTTTTATTTTTTACTAGGTTATCTGTCCAGTAATGCTCTTTCAGACATTTTTCTCTGTTTTCACTATATCATACAGTACTATTAAGCAAATTAATTATTTTTTTTAATCTTAGTAATTTTTCTGTCTTGGTACAATCACCAAAAGACTCTTAGCTAAACTCAGTGATTAAATTCTTGCCCTTAAAATTTAATGTTTCCTTTTAATTACATTAAATATATATATTTGAAGCATAAAATAAAAGTCTCCAAGGTAAAATATAAGTAGTTTATCAGTATGGAATTAATACTTTCCCTGCAAATATCAGAAGGATAAGTTTTCTGATTTGCATTACTAATTTGTTTTTTACTAATAGCACTTTCAGTTGTTAATTAATAAAGAGGTTATTATGCAAAAGTGTAAAACTCTACATTTTTTTCCTCACTACTTTTAGAAGGACATTTTTCATACCACTTTTTCTGGGCAACATTTCTAGCTCCCAGCAATACCAAGCACTTATTATAGAATAAGTGATATCACTAAGAATATTGTATGCACGGCTTACAAATAGTTCTATCTTTAATATATATTGATTGCACAAGTTCAGATAAAATGTGGGAGGTGCAAATGAACATGGGTCATTTCAAGTAACTCATTATTTTTCTTCTTTAATACAGACTTTGAAAGCCACCAAGCAGTTTGGCTAAGTACATTTCAGCTATACTGTACCTTCTCTCTTCCTTAATGAAACAAAAATATAAGAACTTTCTGTCATAATTGCACAATGTAAGTCCCTTGGGAGCAAAGCTACTTGACAAAAGGCTCCCTTTCAAATGAAGCATATAATGATATGTTCAGCATCACCCACTCCTAACAAATATCTATCTTGCTGACTTGCCTATGGACTAATTGGGTTTCCTAGTCTGCGCTGATCATGGCCTATTTACTTGATGTGAATCAAAGAGCTGGAGTGTATCTACCAGGAACGTTTAAGAGATTTAAAGTATGTATAAAGTGAATTTGTGAGAGAAAAGCCTATGAAGAACTCAGCTTTGTAAGACAGTTTGTTACCTCATGATGCACGGACTCAGGAACTGAATGAATTTTGCTCCCCTCTGAGGTCAAGTCTTTGCTTTTGACAGCAACTGGGGAACGGCATTTGCTCTCAGTAAGCTGCCACATGCAGTTGTGGTTGAACTTGGAAGAATCCAAATGGGGAACTTAACCTCTCCTACCGGAATAAAGCACAGCTTCCATTTTCCTTGGAAGATTCCTGTTGTTTTAGGATTTAAAATACATTTTGATTAGTCTATCACTTAAAGCTGAAAAGAACAGCCACAGCAGCATAGGAACTCTGTGAAGTCCTGCATCACCAGAAAACTCTCCAGTTTAGCCTCATCTTCCTTACTCCCAGAAATAAATGCCTGCTTACATACGAATTTTTATTTCATACACACAAACTCACTCACTATTAATTTCAGTTTCAGCTCTGTGGGAATCAGAAGTTCACATTTCCCTTCTCTGAAGCCAAATAAAAGTAAATATGAATTGGTATGACTGATTATGAACAAAAGCTTTGGTTCTTTTCTTGTTAAGGAAAGATATAGGCAATAAAGACAATACTTCTCATTTCTTCTTTCTTCAAGCTACTAATAGGAATGTTCTTTCCTGCAACACCATATTAAAAGCAATATTGCAAGAATGCACTATTTGTAATTGATTTTTTAATTGTAATAAATAGTTGGCTACCAAAGCCACAGAGGCTGGCTGCAGACCTAGGAAAGGAACAAAGTATCATGGTATTACATCAGTAGCAACTAATATCCTGGTCCAATAGTAACAGGAAATCCTTCTGCAAATATTAATTTATGTCAGTCCCTCTTGGCTGCTTTAGGAGAGCCAACTTCTATTGTTACAGTACTAGCACTGGAGCTCTTTTTCACTGAGCCCCAGGTTTGTTAAAAGTAATTATACCTGGAGGGCTGAAGAAAACCCCAACCACAGAGAACACAGTTACTGCCACAGGAAACCACACCCACAGTTAATCATGTCTAGAGGTACAATAGTCTCCTGTACAGCGTAGAAGTGTAAAGAACTGCATTCACTGAGCAGTTTTGTCCTCTCTCTTTCTTTTGCTTTCTGTCTCTCTTACAGCTCAGCATGAACAAGTGGCATGAACATTTGTTTTAGATACAGCAATTGCATCTGAAATCCTTCCCGGTCAAAATTTCTCAGTCAAGGTTGCACTTGTGAATGGCAGATGAGATTGACTCTGTTGTGTTGGGTGTTCTTCAATTGTTATTCCCTCTGCTTCTCTTTTTACACTGCTCCTCTGGACAACCTTGCTTTTCTTAATCCTTTCACCTCCTCCAGTTTTGGAGTCTGCAGGAAATCCCTCATGAGCTTTTCAGTCATTTAAAATTTTCAAAGTGGGCACCTGTCTCTGCAGGTCAATCCTGCCATCAATCCCATCAAGACCAAAATAAAATCCTGAATTTGATGATGTTCGATATTGTTTGTGATGGACTCTCAAGAACTGGGGTTTTTTTTTGTTTTTTTGTTTTTTTGGAGAGATTTATTTGTAGATAGTTGTAGCTAATAAGATGGCTATAGTGATAAAAATGAACGTTTTTATTTGCATTCAGGGTTGTTTTAAGGAAGACCAAAGATAAAACGGTTTTGTATTGGTTTATCACTTACTCTAGGATCTTACTAAATCTCATGACTACTTTCTAATGAATCTTAACAGAGCCAAGACCTGAGAACATAGGTGGTCAAGCTGAGCATCTTGCATGCTGATTGTTGCAGTCTCCATGGGAGATACCTCACAACTGACAGTGATGAGTTAACCTCTGTTTCATTTGAAGACTCTGTAGCCTCAGAAGCCAATAGAATTGTTAAAATAAGTGTTAATCCCCACAAAGCCAAAATGTATCACCCAGCAAATCTGATGGCTTCTGGTAGGCAAATACTTCTTCACAATCTGAGGGAATTGTAGATAAAGTAAAAATGCATCAGAGGATTAAAAGACTAGCAATTTCTGGGCAAAAGCCTTGGCAGAGGACAAAAGAATTATCCTTGAAATTAGTCCTGAATGATTCAAATCTTTTATCACTACAGAGATGACAGAATGACATCTAGAATGCCAAAACAACTTAGTTTTTATCGAACACAATGTAAGCCATCAAGTTGTGCTAGTGTTTAAACCCAGCAGCATTTTGTACTGAAAGTAGTTTATATAATACACTGGATGAAAAGGGCAAGATATCCTTGTTGGTGGTGTTTGTTTGTTTGGTTGGTTTTTTTTATTTGGTTGGTTGGTTGGTTGGTTTTGGGTCTTTTTGTTTTTTGTTTTTTTTTTCTGGGGGCAGGCTACTACATTGGGACTTTGACAGGTACTTCCTTTTGGATGACTTCCCAGACTGTTTGCATGAACTGATGAGCAATAGTTGGCAGCTGCTGACCACACAGACTCAGGAGGAAGATGGGACAGGAGAAAGCCACCACCTCAGCTCTCCAGAAGGGTTTTGGCAGTAACTGTGTGAAACAGAAGCAGCACACACTGGCATGGATAAGAAGCTTTTCAGTACTGTAAAAGCTGATAACGTTAAGTAGGAGGTCAATTTGCATTAATTAGTTGCCATTCCCAGTCATCACCAGTACTGTACACTTTTCACTGACTGTTGTTCAGTTTTAGAAATGCTAATCACACATGTGGAGGTGGACTTAACAAAGTCTATTTTTGCACAACAGGAGGATCACTGGAGGCCAAGATCTATTTCCAGAAAAGCTAAGCAGGTTCAGAATTACTTGCTAAGGGAGCAGGTACTGCTGGCACCTAGGAAGTGTTTTAACTTCATTTGCTGTTCCCTCCATGTGGTTTGACTTTCTCTCAGATCAGGTTGCTCCACTCAAATGAGAGCTTAAGAACTTCCAGAAGACAGCTCATTAAATAGGTGAGCTGATCTAACCCTGCTGATTTTGTAACAGAAGAGTGAAGATGAGTTCTGTCTGCAGATCAGTGAAGTAAGTCTCTCTAGGTAGAAAAGACACTAGAGGTAGCTCCAGAAAGAACATCTGCAATCAGCACAGCTGTCTGCAAAGTGAGCAGACATCTACAGCTTAAACTGTAGATCCATTTGTCAGTCAGACCAATGGCATTATTTTTACAGGTAATCCATATAGACATGAAGTTGTCAGCATTCCCTCTGACTCCCTGAAGAAGGCTTTGTGCTGCCTGAGACAGCACACATGCTAGCAAGTATGTTGTTCATAGAGCAAAGAGCAGAATGTCTTTTATTTTTAAATCAAATTTCCATATATCTTTCAGGAGGAAAAATGTTACATAGGGACGTACTGTACTGTTCCAAGTACTTGCAGGTCATAAATTGAGTATCACACATAGAAAGAGCGTAAGGCTTTAAGGACAGCTTTTACCTGCCTCAGCTTTTGACTGAAGTCCTTCAAGTTTTGACTAATTCTCAGAAGTCCTAGCTGAACAGCTTTGGAAGTAAGAAAAAGTTGCAGTAATAGCTGACAATGATGCATTCAGGGATGCAGGAGGTGGAGTAGCCTTTGCATCAGAGAATAAGATTATACTTTGCAGTCCTTAAGAGCAATGGGTCTGAGCAGCAGTTTTTGTTCCTCCATATCTCTCCAAAAGTCCTGTCAGCATACTGACAGGGTGTTATACAGACTCTATTCTCATGTTCTGAAGGAAATAGATACCTTTTTTTTGAATGGACTCCAATCTTCTTTCCTCAGCTACAATAATGGGGACTACCCTGATCCATGAAACAGAAGAAATTCTTTGTGAATGACTGGGTTTCTACTACTCTTCAGTCTGGTCAAACAGTAGTTCTCTTCCTAGAGGAATGTAGCTTGAAGTTTGATGACAGATAAAAGTTACAAAGAATGTAGGAAAAGATAATGGTAAATAAAGAAAGCTACAGACAAGGTCTTTGTAGACACACAGTCTTAGGAATGCAGAAGGGAAAAATCAAAGTGGAAGCCTATTTTTGGTCAATTTATTATTGTGACTACAAAAGAAAGCTTATATAGCATGTAATATTCTGCCTTGGTATGTGAAGAAGTCGATTCCAAGTTCTTTGAACAGAATTCAACTGAGTCATGTACCTGTTAAATCCTCCTACTTGAGTCGTAATACTGGAAAAAAGATTTGTATTAGAGTTTCTAAACAGATCATTTTGGGGCAAGTGGGATATTGTAAACCTTTAAAACATTTTATCCACATGTTTGGTTTATAAATTAACTATTTCTTCTTATTCTTCAGCTTCCTAAACTCTCAGAAGAAAAATATCTAATATACTATCCAAATTTAACAAAAATAGTGGCCCCTAATTCCACTTTTAAAAGAGTTAGAACATAAGCTCTCTCTAAGAACAACCAATATGCTATGAAACATTGAAAGAGCTCAAGGGATCACAGCGTACAATCAAGACTTCACAGGTAAGCATTTTTGGTTTTGTTTTTGTTTTTGTTAATGTACTTGGGGTAGCAACTAAAGACCACCAGATGTTACCCCCTAGTTCTCTCAAAGAAATTCACTTTTTGTCATTTAGTACCCAATGTCACACAAACCATAAATGAGCTGATATTTGAAAGAGGGACCTAGGCACTAGCTCTCATTTTCCTCACCAATAAAAAATGTATGACAATAAAATATGTCTCCATTAAAGAAGAGGTCCTATGAGTCCCCTTATCCTGGGTGACTACTACATGAAAGAAGCTGGCAGATAACCTGGAGAACTTGATACAGATGTGGAATTTGTAAGTACAGCATTTACTAAGAATCAGATGCCTTCACCAAAAGAAATATTGACAAGAGTATTACCAGATTCAAATAGAAGAACGAAGAGTTCCCTTTTACATGACTTAAATGCAAGGCAAGGCTCACTCTAAAAGAAAGGCAAAAATTCAGTATACAAAATCCCTCCTGACATAGGTACTTGATAGAACTTCGCTGATGGATTAGTAGCTTGGAGTGCAGGGGTCAGATTACTGTGATCATCTACTTACCATTTATCTTATCATTTGAAGTTTCCACCAACACATGATAGCAATTTGAAGGACCTTTTGCCTTGAGAAATATGAGTAACAAACTCCATAAAAGGAGTTGGCAGCTCTATAAATGGTGCAGTCTTGCTAGACGTTTAGCTGGTGCTAATCAGCATAGCTGCACAGAACTCATCAGCTTAATGACTTTATTGCCTATTACTTTATTTGATAAGTGACCTAGTACCATTGCAGACTGTTGTGTACTTGCTAACTACACCGGTTCAAGTCTGACAAAGTTTCTGTGCTTCATCCTCCTCCATTTATGTGAGTGGTTTGCCTTTCTTCCCTAATGGTGCATCAGTAATATTACCCAATTGTATTTTAATGCATATATTTACTTTAAAGAATATACAAGTTAGACTGGAAAGCTCTATCCTTATTACCTTCAACAATTTTGATATTTAGTCTGACATGTATGAAAGTAAAAAGATACTATTTTTATATAATGCTATCCTAGCAAACAAAGCATGACATGATACATAGAAGTAGTAAATCAAGGTGAGCTGCTTCTTGCTAACACATCATTACCTGTAATGGCTTAAGCCCTTTCAGTGGCACCTGCACACTGCTATGCCCAGTACATACTCACGTATAATTGATTGCAACTGACTAAGCAATACTGCAAGCAGAACAGATTCCTGCTCACCCTTTCACAGCACTCCTGGCTTTACAGCTCTTGCAGTTTCAAACTCCTCTGCTTGTAATGCCTTCAAATATGATTGCACAGACACACTAGAAGTGAAGTAAGACACAGTCTTTTTTATTATTATTATTTAGAGTCCAAAAATGTCCTGGGTAAAAAGTCCCCAAATTGTCATGCTTTTTTCTATTGGATTTTTTTTTAATCCAAGAAATGAAATCCCTTTCAAAAGAGTATTTACAAGTTGTTGATAATTGAATCACTGCATCTGAAATGGAAAACCTGTCTGGCTTATTTTCCAACATAATGAAGAAACAAATTTTTTGCTTTGTGATGATGAACACTTTAAAGAACACTTAGAATAGCTCATCTCTGGAAATGAAAATTCAAGCTAGCAGCTTACGTCAATTCAAAACAGAGCATTTTTATTGTCCTGTATCTTCCAAAGTGTGATTGGTAGTATCCTACCTTGTGCCATGCTGATTTATCTGAAAAAATTATCCTATTTCAAAGATACGTACGCTATATATCAGACTCCACAACAGCATGAGACTAAGATTAAACTTTCAGTTTCTCTGAACACTCTAAGCCTCTCATAGCAGGATAGACTTCTCCCCCCTAGTGCCATATAGCTGCATCAACAGCCCTACAAAATTCACTCTACAAAACCACAGGAAGATTAGATACCAAAAGAGCTCTGAGTTCTGCTTCATCTGCTGAGATCAAATCCTTCAACTGCCATTTTGCACCTTTGGGTACATAAAATACTTCTATATACCACTCCAAAACGCTATCTTCATAGCATAGGCATATGACAATATAATAGTAATATCTCTACTCTTTAATATCTTCATCAGTAACAATGACAGTGGAATCAAGCACATCCTCAGCAAGTTTTCGGATGACACCAAGATGTGGGGTGTGGTCAACACACCAGAGGGACCTAGACAGGCTTGAGCAGTGGGCCCAGGTGAACCTCATAAGGTTCAATAAATGCAAGTGAAAGGTCTTGTGCCTTGGTCAAAGCAACTCTCACTACCAGTACAAGCTGGGGGATTAAAGGATTAAACACAACCCAGCCAAAAGATTTGGGGGTACTGGTGGATGGGAAGCTGGACATGAGCCAGCAATGTGCCTTTGCAGCTCAGTAGGCCAACCATATCCTGGGCTGCAACAAATGTGGCGTGACCAGCAGGTCAAGGGAGGTCATCTGTGATTCTGCCCCTCCTCTCTGTGCAGGTGAGACCCCACCTGGAGTACTGCATCCAGATGAGGAGCCCTCAGTGCAAGAGACACATAGACCTGATGGAATGCATCCAGAGGAGGGCCACAAAAAGGATCTAAGGGATAGAACACACAAGGATAGAACCGTCAGGCTGCACCCCTCTTAGGGGTCAGCCTTTAAGGGCTGACTGCCACTGAGGAAGGTTCTCTTTTGTTGGAGATCCAACTCTTGGAGTTCTTTCCCTGCAAACCTAGATCCTTGGAGACGGGTGAGCATTCCTTTCATTCTTTTTGTAACAGCCTCTCGTTTGTGCTGTTCCCTGTGCCATTACAAAGACAACGCAAGATAGATATCACAAAACTGAGAAATAAGCCACGCTCTCCTGAGTTCAAGCCTGGTCCCAAGAAGGACATCTTTTCTCTTTCATCCGCAGTGTCCCTCTGAAAAGGACCGGTCAGATGTTTTGTTACGTTTCCGTTAATGCTGTACTTCGGCACATGAATGCTTTCTTTCCCTTCTTTTGGAACATAATTACATTGCAGTGCGTGTAAGTGCAGAACAATCATTCCAGTTTGTCTGCTTTGAGGTTGGAGTTCAACTCCAGCACCTGGCTGCCCCTGAGGCACGTGAATCTAACTACACATCATAAGCAACTTAGGCTTTATTTTAGTAACCAGACAGTCGGTGTCAGTGCTTCACAAAGGGCACACACAACGTGTCCACCAGGTGAGGAAATACCTTAGCATCGCTTCTTCTACTTCTTACACCACCTCGGGAACCGTTCAGGACTCGCCCCAGCCAGGGCAGGGCCGTCCCAAACCCGGAACCCGCTCCTCCACCCACCCCGCCTCCGAGAGCAGCCGGGACGCCGCAGCCGAGGTCCTCGCGATCAACAGCTTTGAAATCGGCACAGCCGGAGCTGCAGTGGCTGATTGAGGTATAGGGTGGGTTTTCGGGAGGATCCAGTCTCTCGGGAACCGAGTGAGAGCGGCGACTCCCGACAGATCCCGACAGCTCTCTCTCGCGAGAGGCTGACGTGGCGTAGGCGTTGCCAGGGCAACGGCGGGGGAGTTAAAACGGTCAGAACGCGGAGGTATCACTCAGTCTTCGTGATCAACAGCTTTGAAATCGGCACAGCTGATTGAGCTGCTGATTGAGGTACAGGGCGGGTTTTCGGGAGGTTCCAGTCTCTTGGGAACCGAGTGAGAGCGGCCAGTCCCTACGGCTGTTCTCGCGAGAGGTTAACGAGGCGTAGGCGTTGCCAGGGTTTCAGCGCCTTCGCCCTCAGCTGAATAGGGCTCAGGGAGGGCAGCGAAGTGTCACTACCCACTGTTTGTTTGTTTGTGTTTTCTTTATATATTTTTTTTTAATTCTTGTTATTATTTATTTATTTATAAGTTATTACGATTCATATCTATATATATATTATTACAAACTATTATTTATTTATTTACTTTCAATTTTTTATTTATTTGTTTTTATTCTTTTTTGTGCCATGGTCTCTACTAGACAGAGGGCTTGCCTTAAAAAGGCTGTGGCGACCCAGACAGAAGGTCTGCCTAGAAGCGTGGCTACACAGGTCTCTGGTTGCAAGGAGTGCCAGAGCCTGCTACTGCTGGATGAGGGTGCTAAGCAGTTCTCCTGTGCAAGGTGTGAGCAGGTGGAAGATCTGCTTAGCATGGTGGTTGAACTGAAAGAGGAGGTTGAGAGACTGAGGGCCATCAGGGACTGTGAGCGGGAGATTGACTGGTGGAGTAGCTCCCTAGAGTGCCAGAGAGAATGGCACCGGGGAGATCCCCCGCAGTTGGTGGTGGACTCCCTGACCTGTCCCCGTAGGGCAGAAGGGGGATATCTGAGGGATAGGGAGGGCTGGCAGAGAGTCCCTGCCCGGTACCGTGGGCAATCTCCCCCTCTGCCTCCCCAGTGTCCCCAGATACCCCTAAGCAATAGATTTGCAGCATTGGAAGTTGAAGAGGTGATAAGGGGTGAAGTGCAGGAAGATTCCCGCAGGAGGTCACCAATGGCAAGGCAGTCAACTCCGTGCACTGAGACTGTTACTACTAAGAAAGAAAGGAAGGTGATCGTAGTGGGTGGCTCCCTTCTAAAGGGAACTGAGGGCCCCATTTGCAGACCAGACCCAAACCGCAGGGAAGTGTGCTGTCTCCCTGGGGCCCGGATCAGGGACATTGCTAGAAGACTCCCGGATTTGATACGCCCCACCAACTACTACCCGTTACTCGTAGTTCAGGCAGACTGCAATGAAATATCTCAGAGAAGTCTGCGAACTATGAAAAGAGATTTCAGGGGATTAAGGCGATTAGTTCAAGGGGTGGGAGCACAAGTGGTGTTTGCTTCCATACCTTCTGGGGCGGTGAAGGACACAGAATGGGCTAGGAAAACACAGGTGATGAATAATTGGCTGAGAGGTTGGTGTAGAGATAGACACTTTGGGTTTTTTGACCACGGGGCAGTTTACTCGGCTCCTGGCCTGTTATCTGTTGATGGGATGCACCTATCTCAAAGGGGGAAATGAATCGTAGCACAGGAGCTAGCTGGACTCATTGAGAGAGCTTTAAACTAGCTGTGACAGGGGAAGGGGATAAAACAGGGCTCACCAGTAAAGAGCCTAAGGAGGCTGTGCTGGAGAAAGGGGTGAGGCAGATATCTCAGCTGAAGTGCATCTATACCAATGCATGCAGCATGGGCAATAAACAAGAAGAGCTTGAAGCCATTGTGAGGCAGGCTATCTATGACCTTGCGGCTATTACAGAAACATGGTGGGACCTCTCCCATGACTGGAATACTGGGGTTGATGGCTACAAGCTCTTCAGAAGGGATAGACAGGGAAGAAAGGGCAGTGGCATAGCTCTCTATATCAAAGAGTGTTTTGATGTTGAAGAGCTTGAGGTTGGAAATGATAAAGTAGAGTCCCTATGGATAAGGATCAGGAGGATAGTCTTTAGGAGTGACATCGTGGTGGGGGTCTGTTATAGACCACCTAGTCAGGATGAAGAAATAGACGAGGTGTTCTGTAAACAACTCGTAGATGTTGCACAATGGCCAGCACTTGTTCTCATGGGGGACTTCAACTTCCCTGACATATGCTGGAAATATAATACTGCGCAGAGGAAGCAGTCCTTGAGATTTCTAGAATGTGTGGATGATTGCTTCCTAACACAGCTGGTGCAAGAGCCTACCAGGGGAGATGCCCTGCTAGACCTACTTTTCACTAACGGGGAAGGACTAGTAGGAGATGTGAAGGTTGGAGATTGTCTTGGCCAGAGTGACCATGAAATGGTGGAGTTTGCTATTCTGGGTGACGTCAAGAGGGTGACTAGCAAAACTACTACCTTGGACTTCCGGAGGGCAGACTTTGACCTTGACCTGTTCAGGGTGCTTGTTGCAAGGGTCCCTTGGGACTTGCTCCTGAGGGGTAAAGGGGTCCAGGAAGCCTGGATGCTCCTCAAGATGGAAATCTTAAAGGCACAGGAGCAGGCTGTCCCGGAGTCCTGTAAGTCAAGCCAGAGGAGCAAAAGACCAGTGTGGATGAACCGGGATCTTTTGTTGAGACTCCGAGAGAAAAAGAGAGTCTATGTCCTCTGGAAGATGGGACAGGCTACTTGGGGTGACTACAGAGAATTGGCCAAGATTTGCAGGCAGAAAATTAGAAATGCTAAAGCCCAGTTTGAACTTAGACTGGCTACTGCTGTAAAGGAGAACAGGAAACCCTTTTACAAATATATTAACGGTAAGAGAAAAACTAAGGAAAATTTCTCTCCTTTACTCGACGAGGCAGGGAATGTAACCACAGATGATAAGGAAAAGGCTGAGGTTCTCAATGCCTTCTTCACATCTGTCTTTAATACACAGAACAGTTGTCCACAGGGTACTTGCCCTGACCTGGAAGTCCGGGATGGGGCGCATAATGCACCCCCTGTGATCCAAGCAGAGATGGTCAGAGATCTACTCCTCCATCTGAACTGCCTCAAGTCCATGGGGCCAGATGGGATCCACCCAAGGGTGCTGAGGGAGCTAGCAGAGGTGATTGCCGAGCCACTTTCTGCCATCTATCAGAATTCCTGGTTATCTGGAGAGGTCCCACAAGATTGGAGGCTTGCCAATGTGACTCCCATCTACAACAAAGGCCGTAAAGATGACCCAGGGAACTACAGGCCTGTCAGCCTGACCTCGGTGTCAGGGAAAGTTATGGAGCAGATGATCTTGAGGGAAATCACATGACACGTGCATGGCAACAAGGGGATCAGACCCAGCCAGCATGGGTTCACCAAGGGCAGGTCGTGCTTGTCCAGCCTCATCTCCTTCTATGACTGGGTGACCAGACAGGTAGATGAGGGAAAGGCTGTTGATGTAGTCTACCTGGACTTCAGCAAGGCCTTTGACACAGTCTCCCACAGTGTTTTCCTGAGGAAACTGGCAGCCCGTGGTGTGGATAGGTTCACTCTTCTCTGGGTGGAGAACTGGCTGGAGGGCCGTGCCCAGAGGGTAGTGGTTAATGGAGTTAAGTCCAGGTGGTGTCCCCCAAGGGTCAGTTTTGGGGCCCATCTTGTTTAATATCTTTATTGATGACCTAGACGAGGGAACTGAGTGTACCCTCAGTAAGTTTGCAGATGACACCACGTTGGGAGGATGTGTCAAACTGCCTGAGGGTAGGGAGGCCCTTCAGAGGGATCTGGATAGGCTGAACAGCTGGGCTGAGCTCAATGGGATGAGGTTCAATAAGACCAAGTGCCGGGTCCTGCACTTTGGCCATAATAACCCCATGCAATGCTATAGGCTTGGGGCAGAATGGCTTGAAGAATGTAGAGAGGAAAAGGACCTGGGGGTGTTGGTCAATGCTCGGCTTAACATGATACGGCAGTGTGCCCAGGTGGCCAAGAAGGCCAACGGCATCCTGGCCTGTATTAGAAATAGTGTAGCCAGCAGGAGCAGGGAGGTGATCATCCCCCTGTACTCAGCTCTGGTACGGCCGCACCTCGAGTACTGTGTTCAGTTTTGGGCCCCTCACTACAAGAAGGACATTGAGGCCCTGGAGCGTGTTCAGAGAAGGGCAACAAAACTGGTGAGGGGTCTGGAGCACAAGTCTTATGAGGAGCGGCTGAGGGAGTTGGGATTGTTCAGTCTGGAGAAGAGGAGGCTCAGAGGAGACCTTATTGCACTCTACCACTTCCTGAAGGGGGGTTGTGGTGAGGAGGGGGTGGGCCTCTTCTCCCTGATAAATAATGACAGGACAAGAGGGAATGGCCACAAGTTGCGCCGGGGAAGATTTAGATTAGACCTGAGGAAACATTTTTTCTCTGAAAGAGTGGTCAGGCACTGGAATGGCCTGCCTAGGGAGGTGGTTGAGGCACCGTCCCTAGCGCTGTTAAGAAGCGTTTAGATGAGGTGCTAAGGGATTTGATTTAGTAGTTGGGTAGGGATAGTGATAGGAGGATGGTTGGACTAGATCTTGTAGGTCCTTTCCAACCTTATGAACCTATGAGGTCAGAGCACCGCTGTGCGCATGCGCCGCGGGCCCTCCCACGCTCTGCCCTTACGTAGCGGAGTTACACGCCAGACGTCTTCCGCAGGAAGTGGTGCGTCGCAACCTACCCCGCTAGCCGCCGGCATTGTGACGTTAGCCTCGGCGGGCAGATGTCGTAACCAATCAGAAGTCCAGTAGGCTGCATTTGATTGGCTGTCGAGCCACAGGGGGCGGTCGGAGCACCGGCGCGGTTTGGCTGCAGCGACACCGGCTTACATAGGGCGGAGTCCGGCGTGTCCTTGGGTGCAGACTCCGGACGGTGTGGTGCGGCCGCTCTGTTGTCACCGCCGCGGGCGCAGTGTAAGCGGGGCGGCTGGGCGGGTGATCGTGTTCTGACTTCCAAGTGGCAGCGCCTGGGGGTCTGGTGCCACTACCGCGGCCCGGCGGGACCGTTAAGTGGGAGAGGGGCGATGAGGGACGGGGCGGTTCTGCCGCTTGCACGGGCAGCGGCCCGCGGGGATCTCGGCACCGCGGTCTCATTTTGGGGCGGGAGTCACGGCCGGGCCTGACGGGGACCTCGCTGAGGACGAAGCTTCCGGGCCGGCCCTCGCCCTTTTGTGAGGTGACCGCTGAGGCATGGGTTTTTTCCTGCTCTTCAGGCGTAACACCTGTCACCTTGGTATGTTTTACATAGTCTAATGGTTCTATGCAGAGCTTGAAACCCAGGTGCTTTAATTTTTGGCTGGAAGGTGTTCAGGAGCACTACCAGACTTTGTAAACCTGAGTGAGCCTTTCTGTTGAGCAGTTGACCTTGGTATTGTGATACTGACCTCTGTGTGTGTTCCTGGTCTAGTACTGACAATGGGAGATATTGAGAAGGGCAAGAAGATTTTTGTCCAGAAGTGTTCCCAGTGCCATACGGTTGAAAAAGGAGGCAAGCACAAGACTGGACCCAACCTTCATGGCCTGTTTGGACGCAAAACAGGGCAAGCTGAGGGCTTCTCTTACACAGATGCCAATAAGAATAAAGGTAAACGTAAAGCTGCTCCCCTGAGCTACTGGTAGTTTCTGGTGATAGTTGGAAGTACTGAAACCTGCAGAGGTCAAAATAATGACCAGAAAAAAAAAGTATTTCTTTCACTTTGAAGTCACTGCTTGTTCTTTGTTTTATTGCCAGGTATCACTTGGGGTGAAGATACTCTGATGGAGTATTTGGAAAATCCGAAGAAGTACATCCCAGGAACAAAGATGATTTTTGCGGGTATCAAGAAGAAGTCTGAGAGAGTAGACTTAATAGCATATCTCAAAGATGCCACTTCGAAATAAAAGTTATCTGCTGCCTTATTTATTTCACAAAGGAGATGGCAATGGAAATGTCTATGACAAGATTGGTTTTTAAACTTTCTATTTTTACATATACCATGTCTAACCTTAAAATCAGTCTTACCCATCAGATAATGTTGCTCATGGTGGGTTACTGAAGAACACACTTGGCAGCCGTTAACTTATGGAAACTATGTAACTGCATTGATTAAAATGAGTATAATGTTCAGTTGTTCTTAATTGTGAAATTAAAAATAACAAAAAAAAAATCCTGCCTCTTCATTGTTTAAAGCAAAAAGTATCAAATTAGTGACTTAAAAATGTAATGGCTTTGATAACCCTACTCTTTAAGATAAAAAAACAGAGTGGGGTCTTGGCATCTTCGACCATAAGCCTTCTGTTATGTTACACCAAAAATTTAAAAGTAAATGATTTAAAAATATTTTTCTAAAATTGATCAGTTCTAGGTGTTGTGGTGCATATTAATCTGTGTAAAGCTTGGGATAAGGACACATCCCTCAAGTGCTATTTGTAAAATGTATTTGTAAAATGAGGCTTGTGCCTCTTCCCTTTGATCTAGGAGAAGCATGTTACTTGAGTTATCTGGACTTTCACAGTTGCATGCACCAGTAGAACAAAATTCTCAAGTGTTACCTTCAGGTCTTCTTAAATATCATTGAAACTGTGTTTAATAAATCTCCAGAAAACAAACATTTGTAGTATAATGAATGAAAGAAGAAACATTTCTTCTGGAAAGATAACTACTAAAGGCCAAGCTGCAAGTTGATAAATCCTATTCCAGCAGTAGCATTAACCTGAAATCTACTGTTACACGCAACTGCTGATGGAGATGCACAGCAGTGAATGCACTGGGTAGGCTAATAGGAAAGTCTTCCTCTGTGCCTGGCAGTAGCCTGTGTCATTCACAGTGTAAAGTAGTACTTTAGTGTTTTAATTGCTTTTTTTTTGTTCATTTTCAAACTAAGCAAGTTGTTCAGATGAATGTATTTACTGTGTGTCAACAGTAAGGCACAACTTAGCGCAATCAATCTTGTAAATTAAAAGAATTCAAAGTCTTGTTTGCTGTATGTGTCTGAAACTAAGAAATGGGGTCCTACAGGCTTTATGTCACTATAGGACAAGCAGGTGTTCAGCATGAAAGAAGCAAATGCTAATAGAGCTGGTGTGAAAAGTACTTAGTGTGGCAGAGTTAGGAAGTATTTTTAACTAGAACCAGTAAAGCTAGGCTCTTCTTCCAGTGTTACCTTTGTTGTGTTTCTTTAATTGGATAGAGGTGAAAGCTTGAAATATCTCAAAGCTGTGCTGTAAAGGTGGAATTCTCAAGTTGTGTCAGGTAGAACAGAACGTTCAACAAGGGGCTGGAAGAGAAGACTGCTGAGTAATCTCAATAGTTGCTTTGTTATGTTTTGTGATTTTTCTTAGTTGTTTTTTTTTTCAAACTGAATGCACAGGTAGTGTTTCATGCAAATAGTAAGGCAGACTTGATATTAACTATGTCAAACGACAAAACTAACAAGATGTACCTTCAAGCTGTGGTTGTTAGATACTGTGCAATCTTCAGAAGTGGTGTTCTTATAGCACCTCCATTGGCACCTTTGTTAAACCACAAGACTTTGTTTTTTTAGGCTGTTCTTTCCTGATTAGGGCAGAGAAGAAAGAATATAGAGAGGAGGATTTTACAGTTAGATGCTGTTTAAGTCTGCACAAATGAAGTTATATTCCATCAGAAAAAAAGTCTTCAGGAAAAGGCAATGATCTTTTGTCCTAAGATAATAGACTTAGTTTGTCTTATTTGGTTTTATTCATGTGTCTTAGAGCCTTTTTACAGGAATCAAGCCCAAGCTTATGCATACTGCTGGAGGTAGAGAAAACTAAACTTTTTCGTTCTAGGTTGGTGATACATTGTTCTTTATGTTTTGGAGAAAAGACCTCTCTGTTAGAATGCCATCTTTCTATGCATACAGTGCTGGATAGCAATAGTTGACAAGATCTGTTCCAGTAAGTAGCTTCCATTCTACTTGATACCTTCAGGCAGGCATGCTACTACAGCGTTGCTACAAGTGGCTCAGCAAAGTAGGATTATTGAAATAGAAGAATGTAAAATTGTCAAAATCAAGATTTTCTTCTTTGGTTTTAAGTTTTACCAAATAGCAAGTTTATGCTTAATGAAGCAGCAAGTGTAGTGTTTTTTCAGTCTGAACACATCGGTGGTATTTTGGTCATTTATGGTTACAAATTAAGGAATCGAGGCACTAAACATTGCACAATCCCATGAAGATGGGAGTTTGATGGGGCTACGCCTTTAAAGCTGATTATACAGTGTATCTATGCAAATGCATTGAGACTGGCGTCACAAATGTGATGTTAGGCTTCTCTTATAGTGAGGGAAGGAGACTGAACTTGTAAAGGAATTATCAGATACTCTAGTCTTACCATGTATATCAAAGGCCGTTAAAGCACACACATTTACTTCTATTGAGCCCAGTCATTTGCCTTTAAAATGCGTCCAGGATCAAAACCAACAGCATTCTCTGTGTTGCTGCTCATGGGATAAGTTGAACAGTTTTAAAACTGATGCCCTGAAAACCAGGTTATTCTGAGAGGAGAGCAGACCAGGGCTAGCAAGAATGTTAACCCTGAGAAACTGCATGCAGTACTGTCCTTTCCCAGCACTGTAATGGCTGAATCAGGACTGCAGATGGCTACATCCATCTGCTCACAATTCACTCCTTGCATGTAAGTACCTGCACGGATTGTTTGTTTGTTTGTTTGTTTTTCCACAGTTATTTTGATCTGAAATTGAGAAAACATAACAATTGCCTTTCAAATAATTAGTTTCTAGTTAGAGATCTCAACCAGAGCTGAGAGACTTGGATTACATGTTTGCTCTGGTAACAGTATACCAAATGATATCCCTAAATTTCTAGAGTACTATTTTAAACTCATGTGAGATGAAGATGTTCTCTGCTGCTTTTGTAGCTGTCTTTATGCAAAAGCAGAACCAGAAAGAAAAGGAGCAATGGGGACCTGACTGTAGCACGCTGTTTAAAACACATACCTTGGAGAAGGGAAGAAGCTGTGTGCTTTCCAGGTGGTTTATGTGTTTAATTTTAAACAGCCTTGTATAAAAATAAACTTGGCAGTGGAGATGAGAAATCAATACTCAAGGCATTCCACATCTCCTTAACAGTTTTTGCAGCAGCTTTCTACCATGGGCCAGTGTTTGGTGAGGCAATGTGAACCCCTGCTTTCTTCCCATCAGAATTGCCTGCTTTCAGGATGTATTTTTCTCCCTCCTCGTCATTCAGCTCTTGAGACATGCTTTTGTATGTTGGACTGTGCTGCCTCATCTCAGCACACTGCCAGTCTTTGACTCATAAGCACCCAAATGCTGTTGAACAGAAACACTGAAGTGTGTTCTCATCTTTACAGTACCATAAAGAAATTTGTTGCTTGTGTCCTATGTTGTGACTGATGACAATTTCTTTTAACACATCTGATGGCTATTCATCTGTCTTCCACTGATTTTGTTGATGGTCTTTAATTCTGAGTTTTTAATAGGGCTAACAAGCATGTAGAGCTTTACATGGCTTTTAGCTGCACTATGTCAGGACTTATTTAAGGTACACTGCAACATGAATGCTGAGCAATAATTTGACTCCATTTTACCTGATACATAGTGCCTCCAGACAAACACCTCTGTGACACTGGTAGCCTCAAGAACCCGGTGCTTTTACATGGACTTCATTGCAGCCAAACGCTGACATTGGCTGGAAGCAGCCTTTCCCTAGAAGTTTTCCTTGCGTTTCACATTCTACTGCTGATGCGTTGCTCAGAGAACAAAAGGAAATGGAAATCAGACTTCTCCATACTGTAGCGTGTTCCTTATGGGACTCTGACATTTTATTTCCAATTGTGTTGTCAGCTTACCTTCTATTGATATTTTAGTCTGCAGATTTTGCCAGTGCTAATTCTAAAGGTACCACATTTTCAGATTTTTACCATTTTTTGCCATAGTGGACAATATTTAATTCTGATTCTCATGTAGAAGCATTCATTGGTTAATCTACTTACAAGGTCTTTCTCTTACTTTGTATTACTTTTGTAATTAATACTTTTCTTGCTGGCTGAACTGCAGGCACTTCACTGCTCAAATGAACTCTTTAAACATCTCAATTCTGTAGTGGACATCTATTTATTTATTTATTTATTTATTTGTGGCTTTCTGAATAATCATTTAACCTGAAAACGCTAATTTAATTGTCTTTTTCACTGTTTAAAATCTTATTTTAATTTACTGGAGAGTTTGCTTTTGAACAATCATTCACACAATTGTACCTGACTTGATTACTTTGTGTATACCACTTTTCCTGACTCAGGTATTCTTATGTATTGAACAGTGATTGTGTCCTTCTCTAGGATACCTGGAAATAGTTTTTGTGGTTTTTTTTTTCTTGTGAGCCTTGGGAACTTGCTTCCACAAAACAATCGTGTTAGGTGCCGACATCTGTAATTGATCACTTTGTTGTTTACACCAAATGAACAGAAGAGGGAGCCAGTGTTCTAAAAAGCAGAAGAAATTCGTAACTTCACTTGAATGTAATTTTGAACAATTCCTCATCCGTTTGAAAGGCTGCATTCATTTGTGCAAAAAGCACCTTTACTGGAAGTACTCAGCAAGAAGTGCTGGAGATTATTAGTACAGCTGAATGCATTGAAATGTCTTCTGAATTCTCAAACTGATACATGATTCATATTTCATCAGGCTAGCTCAAGTTCAAAGTAGCTTATATTAAATTTCAACTTATTCATATTGTAAAAGAGTCATTCGGTTAGAAGGGATAATGTTACTTACTGAATATTTAGGGAATCTTAATCAAAAGTGGGGCATTGTTCCTGCTCTGGAGCTCACCTTGATATTGCCATTTGAAGAATCCTGAAATGGATATACAGGTTGTAGTAGTTTCTCCACTCGCATTTAGGTAGGAACATGTCGACCTTTGTTAAAAATAAGCTTTATCATGTTTTAATGCTGTTACATGGATAATCTTTGATGATAGACTCAAATTGCTTCGAAAACCATGATATGTCATGTAAATACAAGTGTATCCTAGCACTGTTGCAATTTAAGGTCCTAGGATACAAGCACTTGCAATTTGAGTCAGAATCTTAATTAGCTAGGATATGTAGCTGGCTGGGTCAACCATCTGAGTGGCTTTTCTGGCACATACCTAAATATAAGGCATGTGCAGCTTCAAGATCACGTTGTCTTTCGTGTCAAACCATACTGATGGCAACACGAGCTAAAATTTTGAATATGAGTGCCAACTGGGAATCCCATCTCCCACTGTTTTCTTAAAAAATAAAATAAAATTTAAAAAATGGCCAGCTTTGCAATACTTAAGGCTCTGAGCCTTCATGAGTTCAAATCTTGTATTAGATCTAAGCTTTTTTTTCAGTGCCTATTAGAAGATGTGTGAGCAGACATGAAAATTTGAGTTCATATGTGTATGTGCTGCCACTCTGAGCTCTCAGGAAGATGACACATCTCTCTACACCAGCACACTGATGACACATCAGAAACAACTCCCCATAGAATGAAGTAATACAAAGGTTGGGCTTTGCAGTTGAAAGACTCTTCCACATCAGAAAATCTACTGAGGATAGGGAGAAGTCTTCAATAACTGAACAGGGTCATAGGATAGAAATCAAGATAACACAAATGAAGGAAAGAAAGGGGAAACAAAGTGGAAATGAAACAAGGTTAGTAAAGGATGAGGTGTAATACATTCTCTTTACATGTTCAGCATTTATCAGGATTAGCACTGTGCCTATGCTTTAGCCTACTTAGGCACTGAAGTCTGAAATGAGAAGCAGTGGAAGCCTAAAAACAATAAGAAATAAACTCACCCTCAACTGAAACTTTGGCAACTCCGCGTGTTCAGTGAATTTTCCTTTGGTTGGATGCATTTAATATTGCTTGAGCTAGTGAAATCACCCAGATGAGGCTACCTGGCTCCAGCAGTCTGTCACTTATTTTAGTGTAATACGTTCCATGTTAGCAAATCAGCCAGATGAGACTTGGTGTGATATTTACTCAGTGCATGTATCTAATGATATTTTGCAGGGCTGCAAGCTCTGATCCTTCTTCTGCAACACTGGAGCCCAATGTCTCTGCTTATGCAATGTGCTTGAGTTACACTTCAGTTGATGGTATAACTTTAAGCTTCAAATCCTATCTGAAAAGTACAAGGCAGTGATCTGCCTTGTTTGCAGAATATAGGTAAAAGGGCAGCAAAGAAAGACTCAAGAACAGTGGGAAGTGGGCCTGCAGTTGAATTGGCATTAAAAACAGCCTCTGTTCACTAGCTAGATTTTTTTTTTTTTACAAAAAAAAGCATCAATGAGGAGGGGAATATGGCTTAAATTATATTTACTTTGCAGGATTTTTTAATTATTGTTTATGGAAGCTAATTCTCTGAGTCGCTCTGTCCCAGTGCAGAAATCACTTGAAAGTCCTGTCATCAACAAACAAAGATAAAAAGCCACAAAGCCCAGTGAATTTGCACTGGCTACAGTGAGGTCTAGTTCCTAGCTGACTTAATCAGTTATTTTTCTTTTCCTAGATCAAGCATCCTAAAGCTACAGTTAATCAAATTAACCAAATTTCTGTTCTTCTCTCAGGAAATTGTTTTTAACAGCTTCTTTTCTTTATTACAAGATTTTGAGAAACTTGTTAGATTGGTAAAGCAGTTGATTTTACTTCTATCAGTCAAAATTCACAGCAACAGTAAATATCTCTTTGTTCGTGTCTGTCATTCAGACTATGTAATCATTCTGGAAAAGAAAAATGGGGGAAAGATCCATACTTAACAGATAGATACCTAGAAATAGGATGCATTTTTTGTTCCATCTACTCCAGCTCTCCTGAGACCAAGTAAAGAGATGGATAGGTATGCATTTGCAAGCTCGCTTGCTTTTCAGAGTCTGAAAACACGAACAGATTAATTCCAAGCTTACATGCTTGTGACACACTGCTTTCTCCTTTCTCCAATTTCTCTCTGAAAAGGGAGGGGAGAAACGTTTTGATTCTATCAGTTCAGAAAGAGAGAAGAAATGGAGTGTATGGTGAACTGCTTGCTGGGAGAGAATTAAAAGCCCTTCTTATAAAATGATTTATTGGTGTAAATCAGTGCTGTGCACAGCACTTTGGTATTTTCTGAAGGAAAAATGGCCACAACCACCTTAGCAGAAGCAGTTACCAGTTGGTGCACTGTGATGTGAGTGTTATGCCTGGGGGAGTTTCCAGTTTGGGCTGGTATGCTGTGAGATGTTTTGCCACCCAGAGCAGTCTCTGATTTTGATCCTCCCACTGCCTGTTAGCATTAATGTCTCCACTGCCCCTCTGTCTCCTTTCACTGCATCTCCTCTTCTGCATGGCTGAGCAGGAATTCTACCAGCTCTTGGGCATGTTTGGCTCCTTCCAAAAGGAAAAGAGTCTCCAATGATATTCCAGCTGGGTGTGATTTTCTTTCGACTGCATTACAATTTCCAAATATTCTTTCTAACTTGAGGGTTACATATTTTGCTTCTTACTTCTAAGAGCAACAGAGGATGCTTTCTGGAGCAATGACTTTTTGCCTAGTCTTTGATTTCTCCGGGTCTCTCCTGGGCAAGCGTTGTCTTGAGTCCCTGATAGCCAGAAAATCTGATTTAATAACTGAAGCAACAACTTTGTTTAAAGATATCCTTTACCTAGAATCTCAGCTTTATGATCTAGAGAGATCCAGCTCTTCATCCTTCCTTTATCCAGCATTAAACAGTCAATTCAGAAAGAACTAGTCTACTGTGAATGGGTAATGAACTTCTTCCTCTAGTTCCTTCTGAAATCCTTTCTCTGGATTAAATCTTTGTCTTTGTATTGCTCCGCTGTTTGCTCACTGATTTCTATCTCAAATACAGCTATATTCTATTGCTGCCTCAGTGTTTATACTAGAGAATAAAAGCCTGCACAATATAAGACCAATGATAATAATTTTAGGCTTGGTGCACTTATTTTCTTTGTATTTTTTCTAGTAATAACTTCTGTTAGTTCAGAACTGATAAATAGGAGGTTGGATAAAGATACCCAGCTCTGGACAATGTTTTCAGAAATCCTGTTTTTGCAACTCCATTTCTACTGCATCATTTTAACAATGTACATGAAGCTCAAGTGGAAAATAAACAGCTTTTTTGTGATTTAGAGCTTGCAGTGCTTCTCTGTTTCTAAGCATTCAAGTAATAAAGGCTTTGGTGATCATCTCCAGCATACAGCTCTACTGTCTTTCCAAAGCTGTTATTGCTGTTAAGCTTAATGGCTACTCAACAACTTAGGAGCAGCTATGAGAATCAGAAAGGATGATGCCTCAAGTGTAGACTGAAATCCAGAAAACTATGGTTCCTGCTCCAAGAGAATTATTGAATGCATTAGCAGAACATGACTTCATTAACAGCACTAAAACTTAGCATTTATGGGAAGGCAGGCTCTACTTTGGCTCATGTTTCATTAAATGAGAGCAACGTTTTGAATATTTAAACTAACACGCATTGACAACTAGTGTAGGGCAGAGGTCTAAAAGCATTTAAGACTACAGCAATGTTCTTTAAAACAATATGAAGAATTGTTATTGCACTCATATTTTTTCAAGTTTTAAAAAGGCATTTTCCAGAACGTTCAGTATTTACTAATGGTCATATATAATTAAAATCACAGCCAAGATCATAAGTCTCTGAGCTCATTTTGTTACCCAGCATCTTTCTAAAAAAAAAATTGTCATTTATTCTTTTATTTTTCTTTCATAGTAGAAAAAGAAATATTCTAAATTTTGTTCCTTTGTGGCTCTTATAGTTTTGCTTAGGGACGGCTCAGTTTGTAGACGACGAGATTGGACTGTGTCCTTCTGGTTCTCCTCTATCCTCATCTTTATACCACAGACCGGATTGAGTGAAGGCCTCTAATTTCCATCTAGACAGCAGAGTCCTCTCCTAGGTAGTTGTCCAAGCTGCTTGCACCACGAGATTCAGCTTTTGTGACATTATACTTTCTGGGGACAGTGAGACAGATCTCATGCAAGCCACCTAACTGGATAAGGGTACACCACTCTCAAAGACTGTTACTGTTTCCTGAGCCAGCAAAGCAATAGTGATCATTTTCTTAGCTGTGTTGATGATTTTTTGTTCTCTTCAGCCTTGTGATTGTTGCGTGAGTAATTGCTATGATTTTTATTTAAGTCAGCATCACTCAATGTTTCAGAAAATCAGGATCAATTTCAATTAGGCTTTTCTATCTTTTACTTTTAGAAAAAAAATCAAAGTGGGTAAGTGCTATTGCATCTCTGGGGTTTTCATGCTCACAGTTGTTAGGTTTGATTCTCTTCTACAGTGATACATAACAGACATAAATGCAAGACATAATGTAAATGATGTAAAAGCAGAGAGGTGAGAGGAAAGAATTTGGGTGCATAAAGTGCATCTTTGAAGCAGAGGGGGAAAAGACAGGAGGTCCATGGAGCTTGAAGTGGTGTAGGTATTGGAACTCAAGTCCTGAAGAGAAGCACTAGAGGTAACTTGTTTGGTCCCTGACAACTCTATCCACAGTTATACATTCTTGGGTACAGATCTTTGGACAAGAAAACATACAGATGAGACACTTCCATACAGAAGGATAGCCATCTGCATAATCCTTTCCTGCACCTCTAGAGACTGTGAGAATAGAGGGAGGGCTGATTGCCTGCCCTTGTGTCCTGCCTGGGGGTGAATGGCCACAGCCCAAGCACATCTCCACTGTGACAGAGAACCCAGAGGGTCCGGAACCCAGCAGCTGTCATGCCCAAGGCACTGCAGATCTGCAAGGAGCTTACTTCACCTTGCCTGGGCTTGGAGCAGATGATAGAAAGCAGACTTCTCTCCTAGGCAGTTAGAGAAGTTGCACAAGTGTCAGTTGCTGTCACCTCATCCTGTCAGAGGCAGAGGTCTCATCCGTGAGGGAAATGAGCACTGTCCCTGCCATACTAAAAGGGATGAAAGATGAAGTTTAAAGAAATGTGAGAAGAAAGCAGGAAAATAAATGAGTCATAAGTCAAGCTAAGAGCAAGTCTGTCCTTCTGCCATTGCAGTGAAGGAGTGGGGACCATGAATCAGCAAGACCTAGACAGAGGATGGAGTACGGCATCAGTTAACAGCAGGAACCAACAATGTATGTTTGTGTCTCAAATATTCACCTTGTTGCTCACATTTAGTTTTCTACCAATATTTTCAATAATAATAGTCAGTAAACAATACCAGATGTATACACTGTGGGGAAGAGAGTCAGTACAAATTGTGGGGACACCAGGAGTGTTATGGGTGAGCTCATATCCAGTGCCTCCTCGATGGAGAAGTGCAGAGACATTGGAATAAAAGGGTGAAAACTGAAGTGATGAAATGAGCAAGGGAAACAGGAAAGGGCTGAAGGAAAGGTTAAGAGCCTTCATGGAGAAAGAATGTCCTCAAGAGTGCTTTCCTCAGGAAGAAAAGGACAGATGGGGAGGACAGATATTGAAATGATCATGTGGAGAGGCAGGCCTGATAACTTCTATTGAGCGGCAGTGCTGAAGGAGATCAGCTCAGAAGGAAAACAGAAGATGGAAAGGGGAGTGGGGAAAGCAAAGAAAATGTGAAAGGACCAGACTTCCAGGAAAGTGTGAGAAATTAAAGACTACAAAAAATTCACCCAGACATAAAATAATCAAAGAAGAAAGGAAGAATCACAGCAGGAGTAGGACATTTGGCCTATCCAGCACGTTGCCCCTTGAGTGAATGGTTAATGTCTTGCTTCCTTCCCTACTCTCTGTTTGTTTAAATACAGTCAGCAGTTTTCAATGACTCACTCTTGCAGTTAATATCCACGTTACACTAGATGATGCTGTTGTTAAGCTGTACTAAGTGGAGATGCTCTGCAAACACCACTCCATGTGACATTTGTTCTAACCTTCATGAACCTGTCGTAGCAGAAGTGTTTGTAACGCGAAAGTTGATTGTATGGAGAAAGTGTGCTGTTAAGACAGTCCTCTAGATGCTGATTCATGTAAAACTAAGAAGGAAGCTTTCCTTCTTCCTTCCTTCCTTTTCCTTCCTCCCTCCCTCCCTCCCTCCCTCCCTCCCTTCCTTTTCCTTCCTTTTCCTTCCTTTTCCTTCCTTTTCCTTCCTTTTCCTTCCTTTTCCTTCCTTTTCATTCTTTTTCCTTCTTTTTCCTTCCTTTTCCTTCCTTCTTTCCTTCCTCCTTCATCCTTTTCTTTCCTTCCTGCCCACCTTCCTGCTTGTTCCCAGATAAGCCTGCCAATTGACAATTCATGCACAGGGGCCCCAGTAGCTCCAAAGGACTTTATTACTCACAGTGAGATTGGGAGACCTTCACACCTTTGGCTCCCAACCAAGTTTCTCCATGATAGGCCAGGCTGGCGGGTGGCAGTGGCTACCCTGCCGCTCCGATATGGTATTGATTTGGTCCTTCCTCATCCTGAGCATAGCAGGACTCTGTTCCTCTGTTCCAAGCGAAGCAGCAGCGCAGGCCTGAGGCAGAGCAGTGTGTCAGGGAACACCTGGGGAGCTCTGTAGGCATCGTAGCCTATGCTGCAATGCTGTGCTATTGATTTTGCTCCACTCTCTTGTCACCAAGCTGCATCGAGGTTCAGTTATCCTAAAAGCTACATTAGAAGAACATTAGCAGAGGATCCACTGTACTTCCACATGTTGATCAGAAAGCTTTCAGGATTAGATAGGCCTAATGTGGTAAGATAGTGTATAAACTTTATGATTGGTGAAAGTATTTTCTGCTTTGGCAGGCTTTCTCTCTGCCTGAGAGAGAAAGTGTAGTGTGCCAAATTCCATCCCCAGTGCAGCTCCATAAATCACTGTTAATGCTTAGCTTATTAGAACTATGGGCAAGCAAGAGCAGCCTAAATGAGCAATAGTGTGTATTTAACTATGCATGAGGTATGATTTGCACAGCAAAATCAACAACACAGGCTGTGTGTTGGATGTGCTGTCCATAAATGCAGTAATGAGGCTGTTTCCTGGGGAATACTCACTTTCCCCTACCCAAATAACAAGAAATCCTTTTTGGCATTGTGTGGTAATGATACTGTAAGTTTTGAAGTGCAGAAATAAACTTGAAAACTGAATCTAACACTGAACAGTAGCTTGCTGATCACAGACCATATTATTTATTTTGAGGTAAATCACTTTCATCTAGACAACAGCAATTAATGCTTAGACACAAAGGTATAGTGGGCAGATTGAGAAGAGAGTAATGTCTTCTTCCTTGTGTCTCATAAACCCAATGTCCAGAATGTACACAGTGCTGCTTAACCTTCAACAACATCCTTTAAAGAACACATGGCAACTGTTCTGGACATTTGCTTCTTAAAGGACAATTGAAATGAAAATGATCATGATTTATTCTTGCTGTTGTTTGTTGCAAGATCCTGACCGAGATTCAGTCTTCCTTAGGGCAGTTTTGCACTGTGCTCTGGGCAGGATGCTCTTGACAAGGGCATAGCTGGTGTTCTGTTTCTGGATTATACTGCAAGGGGTCTTAGGCAGCAGAAGTCAACCTTTGCTCACTCTGTGACTTTTTTATGTAAGTCAGAAAAAGCTACAGGCAAAAAAGCCCACAACTTTTAGTCTGTAAAGATTATGCTTCCTACAGCCTGTGTTAAAATAATGTTCGGCAAATAGAAATCAAACAAGAAATCACATTGACTCCTGCTAAAAAATCCCAAATCCAGCCTTAATGTGGAACACAAGTGTCTATATTTTCCTGAGTAATGAGCTTCTATCATCCCAATTCTGCTAAGGAAAAGAAAGCATCATCATGTTTACTGGATTTAGCTTATACATGAAACTTACTGTTCTTTCTTCAGCCTGTCCTTTTTGTATTGTCCTTCCTTATATTTCATTTTCATTTCTGTTCTTCCTTCTTCCTCTCCCACTTCTTGAGCAGGTAAGACTACACTTCTCTGTGACACCTGGATTAGAAAGCTGCTCCTCAAAGAGGCTGAGTGCTAATACCATCTCACCCAGTTCTGCAGGCTGTGGATTTAACCTATCTGCAAGGGTGCAAGGACTGCTGCAGAAGCACAAGGCTCATCTGTACCTCCAATTATTTCTCTCTGTTGGATGCATTTTGTTTTGTCTTTGCAGAAAGACAACTGATTTCTCAACAGCTACAGTGAAAGATCATGCTGTCTGCTCTTCTCTTCTACAGACTCTTCCCTGATCAGAGAAGTGCACCAAGAAGGGTTCCTGTCTCAGTGCTGCCAGGCTAGCCTGATCCATCTTGATGCCAGAAAAATCAGATTTGTCTCCCCTCTATGTATCTTACACTTACAGCTGTGCACGCACACACACACACACACACACACACACACACACACACACACACACACACACACACAAAACTCATACTTGTCCTGAGCCTGATTGCCACACCAGCATGCTGCAGCATAGAGGAAGGAAGTTCCCCTTTCCTGTATGCTTTGATTTGTCCAGTGGCATCCCACAGCATGAAAGAGAGCCAAGATCCAAAATAGCCCCCACTGTCTGCTGTTCGTGTTTGACAACCTGCACCATACACTGAGACTATCAGCAGATGCTGTATTTCCCTACTTGAAACCAAACTACTCTTTGTTCTCTGTCCTAAGACTGAGAAAATCTGGTTGGACCTATCACTACAAACTGCCCTTTACTACTTACTCTCACACATAAAGCTGATCATTCAAGCCCCACTCCTTCATCTTCCCCATTTCACCTCTGAAATTAGCCCAGCTATGGCCATGGGAACATCCTTCTCTTATAAGCCATTATTAGGCAGATGAGAGCACTGTTGGAATTCTTCTGCCTGTGTCTGATGGAGGAGGCAGCTGATCTGCAGAGCCTGGGGCCTAATTCTTCAGCATGAGTGAAGCTGGGATGGAAATGTCTCCCACACAATTCAAGGCATGCAGAAGCCAGAACAGAGAAAACATTTGCTGCAACTGATAGCAGAAGTAGACTGTAGTCAATCTCAAACTGTGGGTAAGTGCATGTTATGAGATTAGGTAAGCATGTCAAAATATTCAAAGACTGATGCAAACTGTATGGTTTCTATAAGAGTCCAAGTTTCAACTTTCCTCATTAGAAATACAAGTTTCTGTATCTCCATCAGTGGTAAAGTTTAAAACAAGAGTGAAGCAGGTGTCAGGAACGATCTCCATACTGTCCCTGCTGCCTGTGTTCTTGGAAGCCTCGATGGATTTGATATTTTCTTCCTTTAATTATGTCAGTCTTCATTTTCTTCCTGTTCATAAAGAAGCTATTAGCCTGGAACAGCTGCTATGTAAAATGAGCTCCAGCCATGTAAAATGAACTCCAGCCATGCCTAGGCTCCAGCAGACTGGTGCTGCTCTGCACAAGCTGATGCATCTGATGCTGACATCCCATCCTGAAGCCAAGTGCAGAAGGCTGAAAGCTGGATATGCCCTGCAGATCAGTTTGTCCTGTCTTCCTTGGGGTTTATCTTCTTAGGCCTTGCTGAGATGGATTTATGGGGGGAAGTCAGGAGGAGTGTAATTCTCCTCCATCTATAAGTACAAGTGTATTTTGCATCATGAGACAGGGTAGTGATCGTAGCACTGATTCCCTTCCCAAAGCACCATCATAACCACTTTATAACTAACCCAGAGCTATGGACAGGTATTTGCAGTACTTCTGGAAAACCCTACCTACCTCCTACTCCCCATTTTCCACTCCAGAGAACAAGGGACAGTTTCTTGACATAGTTAAATCTGTCCTGGTTGGAAAATGTCACTCCAGCTAAAACAGAGGATGATCCCCATGTCAGCAGAAGTGTTTTACCCTAAGAACTGTAGTTTGTGTGCTATTATTTTAGGGCAGCTATCTCCAGGCCTCTGCTTTGGGATTTTTATCTCAGGGCATGTTTGGTCGGTGTTTTCGCCCTGGTTTTACCTGTTCTCTGAGTGATACTATTTGGCCTCCAGTCCTTCCAGTGCAGCATGTAATTTGCCCAGCATTCCTGTCCTGTCACTCTGAGTGCTCTTCACTTAAATTAAGGCTGTGTTTCAAGGGGAAAATCAGCAATGTTTTGGTGAGTCAAACAGAAGCATGAAGTCAGCTGGCATAACCTAACAAGAGAGAAACTTGTGTGTTGAAAATTTGATCCTGCAAAATGTCTTTGGTTTAACTTAGGGCACTCTTCCATCACAGTCTAAGTCCCTCAGGATTAAGGACCACTTTAGTCACATTAGGACCACTTTAATCCTAAATGAGGACATCCATTTGGGGCTTTAATATGCACTGGCTTCCCATGGTCAGGTGAACTGGCTTAACTTACTGAGCATCCCTTGCAAACAAACCCTAAGTCTCCTTTGTTTTGCATTTTTGCAGTGTCCTACAGCAAAGGACTGCTGCGTCACCCCTCTACCCCACGTGTCTAAAATCCTCTTTCCTTCCCCAAGTCACTGACTCATCCCTCTCATCAACTCTTGACTCCCTTTGCAAAGTTTGTAGGCTGCAAGCTATATAAAGAAACAAATTATGCTCAACTGTATTAGCAAGCAGCCTGGAGGGATTTTTTGTTTTCTTTCTCTTTTATTTTTTATTTTCTTCTAAGCAGCATCAGAAAACACTGCCCATATCTTCAAACTTTCTGAAACACTTGACTCACATTCCTGATTTGTCAGGACTACTTTATGCCTTGAAATTACTGCACATGCCAGTACTTCCCTCTTTTGTTCACTGCCTTCTTTATTCAGAGTTGATGACTTTTTCAGAAATAATACAGGTGATGTTACAATTAGATTATTTCACATAGAATGGGCAAATCCATCTACTTTCTCACTGTAATTAAAGAGAAAAGTTTCACATCTGAAAATAAATAGCCTAAGCATGAGGTGTTTCTGTGAACAATACAGAGAAAGTGGGAGGACAGGAATGCAGAAACAGAGCCAGGACTCCGAGTGGCAATAGCTGGCTCATCTCCATTAGCTGGCTAGGGCTACAATAGATTGAACTCTCACATTTGGCAACAAGCTGTTAAATGATTAAAAATGCATAGAATAAAGAGAAATGTATCCTTTTAAGATGCTCTTTCAGCTGAGCTTTACTGGCAACAACAATATCAGAAACAAATTATCTAAACTTAGGTTTCTTTAGTTGCACTTCTGACTGCAACTCATGGGGTCTTGCATCAGGGGAACAGCGCAGAGCCTGGGCCTCGCTGACAGCTGGAGTGATGGATATATACAGGAGGTAAGTGAAAAGACTTCTCTCTGTTGGAGCGATCTGAGTGACCTGGAAATGTGATTGTTCAGATTGATAATTTATGACTTGTAATTTACGTCACGGGGTAGTGAAAAGAATATGGGAAAAAAAATCATTGGATTTTCTCCTCTTCTTACAAGCACAGCTGTTTCTTATCTTGAGTTAGACTCTGGAGTAGCCTCTTCAAAACTGCCTACATTTCCTTAAAAAATTTGGGATGTGGGTTCCAAATTGAAGGTCCTGTTAGAAGTTGTATCCCCATCCTGCTAGTCATCACTAACTTGATATCACAATTCTCCCACGCCACAGCTTCTGCTTAGTTTCTCATAGGCAGGTTTCTAGTTTTTGTACATAGGTTGGCCTTCATTGGCATCTTCCAGATCATGGACAGTGCTCAATAAGCAACCAAGCACGTAAAATTTTCTTCAGTACTGATTTTGTTAGCACTAGGAGGAGAGAAGCAGATCTTTGTGGTCTGGATTTCTAGGGTAGTATTATGCATAGAAACATGTCTTGAAGCAAGAGCTTATTGACTTGTATGGAGATGCTTAAGAAAGCCAGGTCATTAAATCCAGTTATTTGTAGTGATCTTTACTTGAGTACTTTGTCTTTTCTATTTTCCTATAAGCCAAAAGATTTTATGACAGCCAGCAGATCCTTAGAAAGACCTCACAACTGCTGTGATGTATATTAGTCAGAAGTCTGCCAAAGCCTTTTCTCCTTATGATTTCCAAAAATATTCTTGCATCCTTTCATTTATTTCCCACTTTTGGCTGACAACAGCTCTTCCATCTGCTTAATACAGCACATAAATATCATGATTTTGCAGAATATAGACCATCAAAGCGGAGAATTGCGTCTTACTATGTACTCTCTCATTTCTCAGGCTAATTTAAAGTGCTGTTTGCTTCAGGTGCTGAATTGGAAACAAGTTGCTGTTTCGTGGATTTTTTGTTTAGTTTTGTTGTGTTTTGTTTTTAAATTCGGGTTAAGGGTACCCTCACATACCTACATGGGAAATATTATGAGAACGAATCTTCTCTGTTGCTCTTTCTTCCTCCATGATGTTAGCAGTAGGGCTAGCAATCTCCCCTAGCAAAGATGTTGTATGCACTGTTCATTCCCTGACATATGTCTGATTGCTGAGACTGAGGCCAGTACTTTGTTTTCAGAGCTGACAGCTGAGTTCCACACTTCCATGACTTCTGTCCTGGAATCTGCAGGACAAAAGTATTCATGCAGAGTTCTGTTGAACTATAAGGGACTATTCTTAGGATACTGTTGGGAAGCAAGACATTTCTATCCATTGTATGTTTAGCTATGCAAATTATCCAGGTGTTGATATGTACAGATCATGTTTTACTATTACTATTGAATGAAGCATGTCAAGAAGATTATTTTGTGTAGCTAGCTGAGGTTCCCTACAATGAGCAGTCCAACAGTCACCTCTGTTGCAGCTGTTCACACAGAGGGACACCATGAGAGCACTGGAAAGGACCAGAAGTTGCTCAAAATTGTTTTGGTTTTTTTTTGGTGATAAAGTCGAGATGTATGTGACATTTCAGAAAATACCTGCAGTTCAGAGGAGGCTGGAATAGGAAGAATCAGAACTGAGACTGAGAACTTGCATGGTGCCTTCCCCCTCAGCCACGAGGGGCCATCTGGGCTCAGTGCCCAGAGAGTGCTTTAGGGACTGCCAGCATCACTTATCTGCAGGCAGAAGGGAATGAGTAATGCTTTGGATGTCACCCTGCACCTCTCCTGCTGAGAAGTGGTGCTGCTGCAGAGGAGCCACCATCACCCTCTGGAGACCAGGATGGCAGCAGGAATACTGTCCCACTCAGGCAGACTGTTCTGCCTCAGACGAACTCTTGGCATAAGTCACATTTTGGCCTTGATTAAGAAGAAATAAAGAGCTGAGTCTGAGAAATTTTTTCCCTACATTTGGGGTGATTTTTTGGTTATTTGGAGCACTGTGCACCTCCAACCCTTCTACAGGTTCTCACTTCTGTGGGTTCTCACTGTGTGGTGTTTAAGGATGCTTAGTTTGCACACTCTCCTTAGTGGCTTATTCCTCTTAGAGAAAGAGAAAAAGAGAGAGTAGCATGTTTTTTTTTCCTGGTGCTTGTTTGTTTGTGTAGTTTAGCTTGTTTTTGTGTTGATCATTGTTTGTTTTGGTTGCTTTACTTCGAGGAAATAAAGTCTTTAAGACAATTTCAGCCAAGAAGGATGGTTGGGCAGAGGTCTCAGAGGCGTTAAGGTCAAACAGCTGACTGGATGGGAGCAGAAGCCTGCAGGCTGTAAGCAGGGAACAGAAGGAGAGCTTTGGATGTTGTACAAACAATTAAAGGGCTGTAAGAAGAGTTTGAGGGGAGAAGGATTTAGGGCAAAGACTGGGAGCATAATGGCAATATCAGAAGAAACATAGCTGAGAGTTGGATTACAACAAAAATATGTTTGTGTGGCATCAGGCCGAATTTGTTTTACTGCCTGTAGAATAAGTTACTTCTCCCTTTAGTCCCAATTACCATTGCTTTATTTTTGTATTGGCTCCCTCATCAGCTATGGCCTGAGAAGCAGACACAATCTTCCACTGCCACTTGAAGTTTTAGGCTGGCAAAAAATAGCATTTCCTAGCAAGGGAACAGCTCCCTGACAACTGTAGTAAGGAAATTAAGGAGTCCCAGTTCTAAAATGTGTGTGTGTGTGTGTGTGTGTTTGTGCGCACATCCATGTATGTGCATGCATGCACCTCAGTAGCAGATCTCTTTGCTCAGTGATCTGTGCAAATTAAAGGCAGAAATCAGTAAGGAGCCAGCCCATTTTAGCAGAATACTTACCAGAAGTGTGGTGTTTAACACTTTCTCCTGTTCTTGGCTTTTGATCTGTCTGGTGTGGGTGTTCTGCAAATGTGAATAGTCCTTATCAAGCTTGTGGCCTTGAAAGAGCTGCTGTCATGAAAGAAAACAGATTATGCTTGTACAGCACTTGTGTCAGAGTCCACCACGAAGTTCTTTGCCACTTGCTTAGTGAACTGAGGTTTTTTTTTCCACTTGGCAGTGTGCCTAGTTAGGAGTTAGTATCAACCAGAGATTAAATCTAGATCAGTTACCTACTTCCAGGAATAGCATTTACCATACTGTCTCTATTGTCAAGGTAACTGTGTCACCCTTTTATAGTTCAGTGTTAAGTTTTTAGAAGACTTCAGATTTACTGAAGTCGTAAAGCAAATGGCAACAATAACATTTCTGTGATCCTCCAGGAAAGTGGTGGGCTACTACAAAGTGAAAAGGCTTGAAATATTAACACCTAGGCTTTCAGAATCCATGCTACTTATATGTAAAGTACCATGAAACGTTACAAAACTGGGCATCAGCTCACACAAACAGATGTAATAGCAGACAACTCGGCAGTACAAGGCTCTGCAAACCCGTGTGACCTCAATGCAATAAAGCCTAGAAGGCATCCTCACGAGATCACAGACATATTGCTTTCAAATTCAGGCTGGGTCACGTGGAGCCTGCATGGCAGTTTCTGCATAGAGAGAGCACAGCTACGGTGCTACACAGTTACTTCTGCCCCAGATAAACAGGAAGAGATTGCCATTGCTTTGGTTTTGGCTGGGTTAATAGGAACTAAAACCCTCTTGCCTGTAATTTGCACAGGATAAAACAGATGAGAATTACTTGATCTGGTGGCTAGGGTGGCAGCGTTTTACCAGAAATGTACTGCTCTGCGTTTGTATTGCTGCAACCCAGCATGAAGACTCTTTTGCTCTTTTCTTCCTTTGTTTTTCTAGGAGCTGATTTCCATTTACAGAGTTATTTCATCTGGATCAGATAGCCAAGCTTTATTTCTTTTATAATGGTTGAAAATTATTTGCATCTATTCATGGGGAAAAGAGCCCCAAGTTTTGGGCATTCAAAACAGAAGACTAATTTTAGTTCACTTTCTTAAGGAAGCTGTGCCCATTCAGCCAAGCTGTTTGTTCACCCATCTATCAATTTGGTTCTAATAACTATGAACCTGCACACTGATCTCAGCCAGATTTGGCAGATTTGCAGTGTTCCTGCAAGTCATCTAGATGCATGTGGTTAGACAGAAAGAGCCTATTATTTCCTTCATCGTGCAGAAAAAAATCAGCCATTCTTTGCTCTTTTGGGTGAGAGCAGGCTGGCCTGTTAGTCTGTGCTACTAATTGATGGGGTGCAGAGGTGTAATATGGCTACAGCACATCTGGCTCTTCCCTGCCTGCTAATTAAAGCACCCAGAGTGAGGTGAGAGTACTGCAGGAGAGTGTAGGGATATATGGAAAGATTAGGGGAAAACTAGGGTTATTGAACCTAGTTTTGAACCCCCCCTGGTTGGGGGCTTTGAGGTAGATAAACAAATCTATAAGAGATTAGGCTTCAGTAGTTCTGCTACTCATGAAATGTTGTCCCCAGGAGTATCTCACTCTGAACTTTTTTTGCCATCTATATTCAGAAACCTCACCTGAATGACTCAGATCTTTTCAGCTGGCACTTTGAAGATGTCATTGCCATTCAGCCTACATCTGCTGGATAAAAATGCCACCTTTCCAGGCATCTCCTCCCTCAACTGCTCGGGAACACAGAATCCCAAAAGCACACATCATTCTCCCCCCTCACTCACACACTGTGTCACTTTTCATCCTTTTCTTCTTCGGGAGAATGATTACTGAATATACATCTTTCACTGGAACAGGGGAACTTTTATGATGACAGTCATGATTTGTGCAAGTGCCAGCTGGTTATGTCTGGTTTGTTTCTCTTGTAAGATATTAAGAATTGCAAGCACGTGTTTTAGCAAGTACCTGCTAAACAATGTGCTTTTCAAATTTAAGATCTTCTCTATCACAACTACATCCACATGCGACAGGATGGCAACCTGAGAAGGTGAGAGGGAAAGAAAGGGAAAAATAGAGGGAAAATAGTAATGGGAATATCCGAGGTTGCACTTGTGGTATACATGAGTCAGGTGAAGGAATGAAGAAAAGGGGTTGATGAAATGAGGGAATGGGAGTGCAAAACACTGCAAAGGAAAGCAATGTGAGATGTCTTTGCAAAGCACCTTCTCTGTAGCAGCCTTCTGTGACTTGACTGAGGAACGCTCAGAGGAACGCTGCATGGCAGCATATTGTTTTCCTCAGTACCTTTCATTCTGTTGTTACAAATGTTAATGCTTTGCTTAGTATTTGATATCTGCTGAGCGCTTGGCAGACGTCTTGGATGAGCTGTCAGCAAGTGCATTTGCATCTTGGGCACCACAAATCGATTTGACGGCTAAATCAGATAATTTAAATAAAAATAGGTTACAATGAAGAATGAAATCTATCTTCTGCTCACCAAATTAAAATCCTAAGAACGTAGGTTCATTTAACACAAATTTTCCATTCAGCCTCAAAGAAAATCTTTGCTTAGAAGGAAGATAGAAGAAAATATGATGTAACTCTCCAGCATTCCTGTCCCTGTTTCTTCTGTGAGAAAACAATCCTCAGTGATGTGGGAGCCCTAACTACCTATCTGAAATGTTTTTCTTGCATAGCTGAAAGGAATCAAACTTTTCTTGGCATGCAACTAAACAAACACGCTAGTTCAGGTACAGTCATCTTCTTAGAAATATTTTAATCTCACTGCCAGAGTCAGATATTCAGATAATCCTTATTTTATTTTATTTTATTTTATTTTATTTTATTTTATTTTATTTTATTTTATTTTATTTTATTTTATTTTATTTTATTTTGTTTTGTTTTGTTTTGTTTTGTTTTGTTTTGTTTTGTTTTGTTTTGTTTTGTTTTAATTTATTTCGTTTCATTTTATTTTGCTTTGAGTAAATAAAACCCCTCAGCCCACCAGGCCTTGGCACAGCTTATGCAGTGATAGCCTCATGAGATATGCACCTCCCTCACCAGGAGCAGAAGTGAACTGGTTCATCTGCATCTTCTCAAAACCTTCAGTTACAGCTTCATTTTTTTTTTTTTAATTCGACCCTCATATATATATATATATATATATATATTTTTTTTTTTTTTCCCAAAGGTAACAGTTTGGCACAGTCAATGAATACTGGCAGACCATTTCAAAATGACAGCAGTCACACTGGCAATTTTACAGGTGATTTTTGAATAACCTTGCTGCCTGCTCCTTACAGCTTTCCTTGGAAGCTACCATTCACCCAGAGCCCACTGCATGCATGTGCTGCAGCCTATATTTCTTCCAACAAGCCGTATCTTAAACTTTTTTGGCATTTCCTTTACAATTATGTTGCTTCCAAACATTTACAGTAGCTTTATTAGATCCATCTGGTATCCGTCATAATTCTCAACCTGTTCCAAACCCAAACAATGTGTATCACAAGCAAATTTTACTACCAGACCATTCATCCTCCCAGACTCTGAATAATATACCGAACGCTGGCTCCAGCTGGGGTCCTTGGAGCATCCTGCTATTAACCTTTTTCCATTTTAAGAACTAGCAATTTATTCCGTCTCTTTGTAGGCTCTCTCGCCTAGTTTTTAATTCATGACAGAACTTTACCTTTCACCTCTAATTCTCAAGTTCCTTTGCAGCCTCTTTGTAAAAGATTTTACTGACTGTTTTAGGGCTTTGAATTTATTACACTCCCTTATCCGTCCATAGCCATTATGTTAATACTGCAGTGTAAGTACATAAATGCCTTAGAAAATAAACACTACCACTAGCAAGTGACTTTATTTTGGCTTACCAAAGCCAGTGCATGGGAGGTCTGTATGCTTGCTTCTCTTCCTTCTCCTATCACTATGACTGTTTGATTCCAGCCTGTAGCAGTCCCCCAGCTGCCTGAGAAATGCACCTTTAATGCTTTACCTCAACACTGAACTATAACTCCATAACCTGCATGAGACCCACTTTGAAGAGTAAATATTTTGCTTTTCATTTTCTCCTTGAAAAGTAAATGTTTACCATAACACATTACCTGAGCTCTTTGAGATTAGATAACTGGCACGTTTAATTCACTGCGCTCTTTTCATTCTGTGGGATGGGTTTCTAGAATTCAGCTACTTCTTATCTTAGTTCTTTCATTCTTATATCACCTATTCTCCATTAGGTAACATGGTTTAATTTCATCTTTTTCATACATGCCTCCAGGAGACTTCTGCCTGTATAACTTCTAACAGCCAAGACAAAACTCTAAGCTCCCATTCCATTACTCTAACTAGTGTGAGAATGAACATGCATAAACAGTTCCATACCTCTACCAAATATGTTTCTTGTTTGGTTACGAACGAGGGCCTTTTCCATTTTAAAGGCTTTAAAATACACTTCGTCATGCTTGGTTCCTACAAATGTGTACAGAATGATGGCCTCAATATGTTTGCTATAGTATTTGTTTAACTTTTCAACGGTTTTTTTTTAGGGGGTTCAAGTCCATGGGAAGATAACAGCATATAAAAATAAAAATTTTAATAGCTGGTAAATCCACGTCTATTTATATTCAAAGGGCAGACATTAAAAGTGGATGGCTTTAAAACAGCGTAGCAACATTCCTTTTCCAGATCTCTTCTGGAGGCAAGAAAGTGGGAAGGCAGCTGCAGATCTCTGTCATAGCTGATGCTGTTTGAATTCGTGCAAAGTGGCTACTTGCATGATCAGCAACTGGCTGGGCTGAAGTGATAGTGATGAACTGGCTACACCTGGGCTGCTGGAAGGTAAACTTCCCTCCGTGCCTTTCCCTAGTGACCTCTGTATGTGTGTTTGCCCGTGGCACACTGTGTGCAAGGTTTGTTTTTCCTCTATTTTACTTTGCGGTCATTCGTGTCAAATTGACTGTAATGCCATAAATACTTTTCTTCTCCTATGCAGTAATCACCTCTGAGTTCAAATGAAAGCTTTCACTGCTTCATTTGTGTCTAAACTTGCTTATTCACAGAAACTCCTTCCTTAGCAGCAAACCCTTAGAAAATAAAAGCATCAAGCAGTGGACTAGGTAGCTTCTCTTGCCACAGTTATCACTGGGGCAACAGTAGGGCAGGTGTTGTCTCCTAGCAGCTGTCTGCATTCTCATTAATGCCTTGAGATCCAACAGAAATTCCCACTACTCAACATTTTGAGCCATTAGGTGGGTTATCTGACTCAGTCTGTTGAACCCAAAGGATGATTTTTCCATTGATTTCAATAGCTCTGCATCTGGTCTGAGGCAACTGCCTGGAACTGTGAAGCCATTCCACATAAAGGTGAAGATTTTGTTTCCCAGACAACCCTTCTGCCTGGAACTTGTGCTAGCCTTTGGCACAAAACAAAACAAGATAAAACAAAACAAAAACATCTGTGTAAACTTACTGGCTTCTGTGTTGAGTCTGCTGTATAGTGTCTGTGAAGATGTATTTTTCTGTCAAATAAAGTTTGCTGCCAGCAGGGAAAATGGGAAATAAGCCATACTTGCACACTTCTGAATCGTTTAAAAACTCAGACCCTGACACTAATGGCTGTGAGACAGGGAAAGGAGGTATTGCTATTGTGTACATCAGCAGAACTGAACCTGTTTAGCTTTTCCCCACTGAAACCTAGCAGCTAGAATTAATAGCTTTTCTGTTTGGAAAACACCTGATGCAAAATGCAGTCAATTCACACGCCAGCAACAGGCATGCTTTCTACTCTCCTCTAGTGAAATTCTTACCTATATAACTAAGAGCTTGCACATTAGACAGGAACATTAATCATTTACTGAGGCGGAGGCACCTAAAGTATCAGCAGACACAAACTGGCTGAACCAATGCCTGTTCTGACAGCTGGGAGACTGTCTGATCATGGGAGCAGGAAGACTCTGGAGCAGCTCTTTGGCTAAAGGCCAGAAGTCTGACTTTCAAGCATCTATGAGGAGACTTGCTTCTCTGCTCTTTCAATCCATCTGTCAGGAATAACTGTTTGCTAACAAGCTCAATGTCTGTAACTGGACCTGTTTTCAGGCTTGTGCTTGTTACTGCCATAATTGAACCTTTCCAAATATCACATGCACTCAAATGAAGCATTAGGATTTTGAAGGAGTTTACACAATGGAAAACATCTGTGCTGGCAGGAAGCACACCTGGTCAGCTACAATTTACAAGGTTTGAAGAATATAATTTCTTTTCCCTTCCGAGTGAAATATATAGGCATCTATCCCACAGCCTTCCAGATATATTCAGAGCCTTTCATGGTCCTGAAAGAATGATATTCCACAGTATCAGCAATTTCTGTTCCTTAAAGTTGTGACTTCAATTTCCTGTTACATGTGTTAAAATGAAAAAGCAAAGATAAAGGATCCACGTTAGTAAGAAAATGTGGATCCTATTCTCAACAGAAGAGGACAGTCTGTAAAAGAACCTGTGCATAATTCTTCTGAGAAAAGGACAGCAGGCTCCAGTCTCTTAACTTGAAGTGCTCTATTCTGTGTGCAATAGAAGAGAAAGAACAGCACTAGGTGTGCCTGGGCCTCACCCAGAGCCCAGCAAAGTAAGTAGAAACTCTGGCTGCAACGGACAAATACCTCAAGTCTTCCAAGTGCAACATAAAACTTATAAAGGGAAAAAGGCAATGAGTGTTGGGAGTATCCCTGCTAATCCCTTCTGCCCCTCAGGAGGTTTCTGTCTCTCCTACTTGCTAGCAACCTGAATAAAGAAGCTGGCATCATTAGGGAAGGAAACTATAGCTCAGAGTGCACCGAGATTGTTTTTTTAATACTGTGTGGACTTCTGTTCCATCTGAATGACATCTGGATGCTGGATTCTGGAGAGATCTGTATCATGTCTCTGCAAATAAACTTGCTGAAAATAGTAAACCTTCATATACTTTGGTATTTTCTGCCTTAAACGATGTGGAAAAAAATATGACATTTTTTCCATCTGATTGCATTTTAGATAAATACTAAAATCCAAGAATACTTGAAATAATGAGTAATAGTCACCAATCAGGGGGAGGAAGATAAATGTTATAAAACAGCATCTGGCATGTATGAAACCAGTACAGGACTGACAAATCCAGAATCTTAAACTGCAAATTTGTTTAGTTTCTATTCTTAAAGGAAAAAACTACAATTAAAAAAAAATCAGAATAATTTTGTCTTGAAAACCTTCCCTCTGATTATTTCCAAGTTAGTCTCAGAGTTACATGTCCTTGTCTGTGTCAAGTGGAAGCTTAGTGATTTCTTAACTCCCTGCTTCTCCAGTGGTTTGGGGGTCAGATTTGCTCATTCATCACATAGTTACCAGCTGACACTCACAAGCTGGCCCTCAGCTGCAGTAAGCCTGAGAGCTAGACCCACAGCTGGGTCCTCTCATTTTCCCTGAAGCTGGATGGAACAGACAAATCAACAGCAGGAAGTTTACATTTACTGCTAGAGATGAATGTTACTATCTGGAATTCAACTGTTTCCAAATCCATGGATGCTTATTGGGGCAGCAGCTACACAGATACACAAAGGCAGGGTTCTCTGAAGTCTGCATTTTTTACTTGTTTTTATTAGATAACAAGCAAACGAAAACAACCCAAGGACTTAAGTTGCATGCCTTCTCTACTTATTTGGTGCATTTTGATGCCTTCCAGGGCTGGATTAGCAGTGCTGTGGAAAAAGGATGTATGGCTACAACAGGTCACATTACTCAGCAGGAATACCCCATGTGTGGTCTCTGCAGCCAGAGCAAATCTGTGCATCCTATAGTTTGTTGCCTGTTCTACCCTACCCCAGCTTTGTAGGTTTGTGGTCAGAGCATATTTCTTCTATCCGGCACAGGAATTCTCTTGAAGAGCAGTTTTGGCATGGTAAAAGGACAGCTGCTTACTTTCCTCACCGTGGTACAGTCTCCCGGGATAACTCCTTGCTGTATGCCAGGCTGGTGGACACCCATCCCTTTTCAGTTTTTCTCTTTTTTTTTTTGACTAACTTCTGGCCATACATCTGCTTTACCAACCCACAAAGTCTGTAACCCTCCTGCTCTGGATGAGTAAACTGGAGCCAGTTAGGCCTCTTGTGAAGAGTTGGCAGGGCAGCAGTCTGTTTTCCCTGAGCTCTTGCTATGAGACAAATGAAAGGCAGAACTGAGATCTCTACAAGTATTTGCAACAACTCATGAATTGTGCAACACAGGTGAGAGGTGTTCACACAGGCATTGCAGCATCAGGCACTTGAGAGGAAAACTTTGCACCTCAGAGGTATTCAAAAGGGCTCCAAAGGTAGCTTTACCAGGGGAACTCTAGGTGGAAAGTACAAGAGCCAGGAAAGAGTGCCCAGAGACCACAGACATATTAAAAGAGGGCTAGCCAATTAGGGAGATGATAGATAAGTGTTTAGAAATTCAAGCAAGACATACAAAAGCTAGTGCCAGAAGCTTGCATAATACTAGCCTGGATATGCAACAGGGCAACAGTGGTGTTTGTCAATGGGACAGAAGGTTCTTGAGTGATCTTGGAGGGAAGGAAAAAAAAAAGTACAGGCTTTAGGACAAAAATGACATGATGATGAGGGACTGGTGGAAAAGGAAAGCTACCAAGGATGGAAGGTCAGATTTACTTTGACAGACAAGGAAATATATTGTTGAATTTCAAGACAGATAGCTCCTGACTAGGACTGAAGATGTACATGCTAAGTCATTAGAAGATAAAGGGTGGACCCAATGACTTTGCACACAATTCTACTGCTGCTCACACCTTCTCAGCCACAAGGACAATGATAAACACATTCCTCTGCTGTCAGTGTAGAAGGTCTTCAAAAGGCTTGTCTCAGTTGTTCAGCTCAAATTCCAGGACTCTTACAACAAGCCTCTCTATTTGGTCCATACACACATTATAGGAACTTGTTTGCCAACATGAGCCTAACATTGCCAGAACATGGAAAATCATCGCATGTCATTGAGTTGAATAGAGATATAATAATTATTTTCACCCAATAATTAAAAAGTGGAAAACAAAGAATTCTTTTCATTGTATTCACTGGAAGCATTACTGTGAATTGACATTACAAAACCACAGGAAAGAGCAAGTTAAAAGAACACACATAATGGCAAAGTTTTAATTCAGACCACGCAATTTAATTATGCATTACATTAGATCAAAGGAAAAATGAATTAAAAAACAAACAAACAAAAATGCTGGGTTATGGAGAATGGAGTTCCTCTTCTTAAAAGCTCTGGAAAGACTGAGGCTCTATCCATCAGAACAGAAAAAAACAAAGAGCTAGGATAAATGGAAGGTAAAGTGCACAGGGCTGGTGAACACCCTAAAGACTTTAAAAATATATGTATTTATATATACATATATATTTTTATACATTATAAACCGGATGGCTTTGTGTTGATGGGTCTATTGGAAAGGCAAAACAGCAATCCATACTCAGAAGCTTTCTGCCTATACATTTACCCTGACATACACAACCATCACCTATTTGGCCATATTAAAAGACCGACACTATTTCCCTGCACTTTGATCTTTCTGACAGGAATAATAGCCTTATCCCCCAATACCGCCTCCCTGCTCCCGTTCAGCAGGAGGGCGGAACAATAGCGCAAGAAGCCAACCCACAGAAAGAAATGAATTAACCGCAGCTAACACACCCCAGAGCTACGTTTAGTCCTCTTTTATTTTATTTCGCTTTTTGCAGCGATGAACGCAGGAACGGCGGTGTCCGCTTCTAGCGGCGCCTCAAAGCCGCTGCGGGATTAGCTCCGTCCGTCAGCTCCGGGGCGCGCAGCGCGCCCTGCCCGGCCTGGCCCGGCGCTGGGGCTCAGCACCGACTTAGCACCGCGATCCCGTCCCCACGTCGCCCCAGCGCAGCGCAGCCCATCCCACCTGGCCGCGCGGCGCCGCCTGCGACGTCATGGAAACACCTTCGCCTTCAGCGGCCGGGCGGCAATAACGCCCCTCGAGGGCGGGAGGCGGGAGGCGGGAGGCGGGAGGCGGGAGGCGAATGCGATCTTCCCATTGGTCGGGGCGGTTGTCAATTCAAAGCGGCGGCCCCGCCCCCTGCCCCGCTCGGCTTCGTCCCCACCCCGGAGCCGGGTCGGTGTGCTGAGCTGCGGCGTTGCACTGTGTGCTTCTGCCTTCCCCGGCGCAGTTTCAGTCGTGCTCTGGGCTTGCGGTCGCCCTGCGGCCGGCAGGTGAGTGGCTCAAGGTGGGCTCTGCTGCGGGGCTGGAGCGGGCTGGAGATCGGACGCCGCGCACCGTGGGTCGCCCCGCATCCCGCGTGGGGTCCGCCCGCGTTGGCAGCTCTGTCCCTGCTCTCAGCGCGCGCTCCTCGGCACGAGGAGGAAGGGCTGTCGCTGACCTTCTCTTTCCTGCCCTGTTAATTAAATCCAGGCGCTTCAGGATGGCGCTGAGTTTGATGAAATGTCCGTTTGAGGGCGAATTAAGCAATTCGTGCTTCATGATACTCTATTACTTGAATGATTCCCCAGCGCTTGCTGGTTTATTTTTGTTAGGGGTTGTGGGGTGGCTGGAGAAAGGGCACTCAGCGAGCGCGTTCCTTCCTTGTGGGGTGATTCGTCTGTCCCGTGTTTGTCCTGCTTATAACAGACCTGAGAAGGCATGCAGGTTGCTGTTACTTCGTCCCTCTGCTCTCACTGATTAATCAAGGAGTTTCAGATGTTTCATTCTACTTTGCTAAGTCTGGCCTGTACTTAAACCATTTTGCATGAAGGTAACTGCAGCTTCAGTTTCCACGAGCTTCGCTTTATTATTACAATAATCATTATTTTTATTCCTGGCAATGAATAACCAACAGAGTTCACAGTCCCATATCACCTTCCTCCTTGCTCTCATGTCCAACAACACACTGCGCTAGGCTGTGACTGTCCTATGTGCTTTGTACAGGACCCAGGTCCGCAAGCTGAAAGAGTGCCGGGGGACTGGAGGGCTGGCAGATGCTCACTGTGCAGGTGTGGATACACGCTGTACTCTGGGGTGCTGCTGAGCAGCTGTGGTCAGGCTTACACTGCTGCATGGTCACTGAGGGCAGGAAGTGATGCTGAGCTCTGATGGAGTTGGCTTGTTGCAACAGTCCGTGTGTGGCCAGCTCACTTCTGAAAGTGTAGATGTCAGCATACAGAATTGGGTCTAATTAGGACACCCCTGAGTGTGTATCTAGTAGGCTTTCCTTTGCTTACTGTGCACTGTAAGTTTTGTTGCATGCTCTCTAGGGTGAGATGTGACATTGTGGCAGTGTAGGATCTTACGGTTTCTGTTTGTAAGAACAAATTTTCAGTTGCTACAAACAGTACTTCAAGCACTTCGTATAGGAACTCTTGTCTACAGCTGGAAAGTTTTTTTCATTTTGTAGCTGACTCACTTTAGGATTAACTTTGATTTGCTGCTCAGCACTTTGAGATGTGAGGTTTTGGTGCCTGTCCTCTGCCACTGAATTTACCGAGTGGGGTACAGGCGTTGCTTTTAGTTGTGTGTGGCTACCACTTGTGGTACCAGTATGTGAATCTTCCAATATTGTGCCTGGAATTATTGCATTATTGCTCCAGTTCCTTGTCTGTCTGAAGGATGAGGAGGTGTTGTGTATGTGATGTTGTGGGTACTTGTCTGTATTCTGCTGACATAGAAATTAACACTGACAAATATATTTTTATTGCCTTAGAATAATTTATGCTGCCTGCCATCAGGGTTAAGAGATGTGGGTGCTGATGGTAATAGACTACGTAAGGCAGAAAACAGAATTCTCAAGAAATGCACTGTTGGGGTCTGACAGAAGCAGTGTCCTTAACTCATTCTTCTGTGTCTGCCTTAGCTTGCTCCTTCTGCAGCTTTCTCTTCCAGCTTCTTGTGGCTTTCATGTAATGCATATCATGTTCAGAAACGCCAGATTGCTATAGATTAAGTTATGGCATGAATTAATGCAGTATTTTTAGTGCTAGTTTTGGAGCTCTGTCAGTGTGAAGCCCACAGCATATCGTTTCACATAGACTGAAGCAAAACAAAAGTTGAGGACAGCCTCAGAGTGAAGGAAGAAAATAAAAAATGCAATTCTTTTCTCTCTTTAAGTGTCTGAACTGGGATAACTGCTAAAAAAACAGCCCACCACTCTGATAGCTTTGTGTTAGTATGAATTTAATGGCAATTGTGGCACACGTGTTGTCAGTACAAGCACAGAGCTGTCTGAGGTTGGTCGGTGCACTGCAGCTCAGCCCACACAGCCCTGCCTGCCCGGTGCTCAGAGCTCTGCTGACTCAATGCAAGCTCCTTAGGGTACAAGTCACGTGTTAATATCTAGCAGTGAGCACAACAGTGCTTAATCCTATTTCAGTGTCTGGGTGTTCCATAGTGCTAACCACAGAAGTAAAAAAAAAAATAGACTTCTGACGTGGAAGGCACTGAGTGATTTTTGCAGTGCATGCGTGCTGAGAATTCTGTCTTGGGCTGAAGGCTGTCCTTCATGTGGTTCTTGAGGCACTTTTTTCTGAGGAAGATAAATACTGATAAATTTGGCTTGATAAGAATCCTTGTTATGTGCAACAGAAGAGAGGATAAGAGTGAGAACTGACTTCTGCTGACCTCTGGGCCTTGTGTTTCAAAACTGCTAGGAGCTCAGAGGGATCTCTGAACATACTAACTGCATGTCTGACTGCAAGAAGGCCTGATACAAGGGCTGCCAAATATCATCTAGTAAGTCACGGAAGGAAGGTGGCATATGTACTTCCTTGCATGCCTCTGGCACTGCTCTTCAGTTTTATAACAGCTTAGACTGAATTTGAACAGTTCATCCTTTGCAGTCCTATAGCACGTTAGCCAAGCTCTGCTTCCCTTGTCTGACCAAGAGGTGCACGTGGACTTTTGGTTCCAGATTTCTCCCTTTGAAATCCAGTTGCTAAGATATGAGTAACTGACCTGAAGATTCAAAGGTTTGGTTTTTCAACTGTGGGGATTTTGTTTGAATCATATTTAGGTTGGTAATACAAATGTTGCCATTTTAATGATTTATTTCCTTCTGAATGTTTTCTTTGGCACTTATACACAAGTGCGAACAAACCTACCTTTCTTCTTCTTCTAATGCAGTGCATGAATTGGGAATTGTTTTGATTTATCTCTTCACAATACCAGCATCTTAGTGATAGCTTCAGACTCTGCCTGCATGTTGGTTAAACTGAATCTCTCTACCCCCCCAAAAAAGGCTTAGGAAAAATGTTAGTACGTCGCACTATAAGTATTAAGCAGTGCAAATATTTAGCTGTGGTTCCTAGAAGAAAGATGGTAACAATCCAAAATAATGAAGCTGAGAAACTAATGATCCTTGTTTGCACCCATATTAATTTTAGATCTATTCTTTGTTTAGGGTAACGTGTGTTGCACTTTATTGCTGGGTTTCATTAGTGAGTTTGCTGCCAGGAGAAGAGCATAAAGCACTGGGCTTTCTATCCAGGTGGTGTATCCTCTCATTAATGCTTTTATAGTTTACAGAGTTAAAGTCTGAAACATTTCCCTGGCTGAAGGCAGTCTTACTCTTTCCTCATCTTAATTTCTGCCATTTCTGTTATCACTGTTTAGGGTAGCAACTCTGTGACTCTTTTCACCAAGCATCATCTCTTATCTGTGTTGGTCATCACTCATTCACTTTGAGGTTGCCTTTCTTTGACATTGTTGTTTTTATGCCATGTTTTTTCCCCGCATTCTGGAGGCTTTTCTTAGTCGCAATGTGTATGCATTATTCCTGTTTGTTGTCTGTTCTATTTTACATATATTGTTGGTGAAACCAAATGAATCTCCTGGTCCTAACAGTTCCAATAAAGAACAGCTGCATGGGTTTACACAATTGCCTTAAGCATTTGCTTCCTCTGCCTGGACAGTAGCTGAAACCACAGAAGCAATAAATTCAGACTAGCTTGTCAGTCCCTAGCAGAGCAATGTGTGTGGGAGACTTTATCCTTCTCAGTGCACAAGCCTGTCTGTGTCATTCTTAATTGTGCTTGTTACAGAAGGTTGTCTTGTCCTTCAATTTTTTAAATGAGCAGTGAAGGATACTGCTATCTCTCTTTTGTTCTATCTTAACAACCATTTACTATTTTATTTTGTTGCTGCTGTTAAGATCCTAGAATCTATAGGATAGAACCATAGAATCACCAAGGTTGAAAAAGACCTCCAAGATCATCCAGTCCAACCATCCAACTATCACCAATATTTTCCACTAAGCCACGTTCCTCAGTACAGCATCTAAATGTTTCTTATCATCTCCAAGATCAGTGACTTCACCACATTCTTGGCAGCCTGTTATAGCACCTGACCACTCTTTCAGAGAAGCTTTTCCCAACGTCTAAACTGAACCTCCCCTGGCGCAACCTGAGGCTAATCCTTCTAGTCCTATCACTAGTTACACTGGAGAAGAGGCTGACTCCCAGCTCAGCACAACTTCCCTTCAGGTAGCTGTAGAGAGCAGTAGGGTCTCCCCTGAGCCACTTCCAGACTAAATCCTAGCTCCATCAGCCACTCCTCATAAGATGTGCTCCAGTCCCTTCACAGCTTTGTTGCCCTTCTCTGGACACTCTCCAGGGCCTTGATGTCTTTCTTGTAGGGAGGGGCCCAGAACTGAGCACAGTATTTGAGGTGCAGCCTCACCAGGGCTGAGTACAGGGGGAAGATAATTTCCCTTTTTCTGCTGGCAGTACTATTTCAGATACAAGCCAGGATGCCATTGGCCTACTTGGCCACCTGGGCACCCTGCTGGCTCATGTTTGGCTGAGTGTTGACCAATTTCCTCTACACAGTCTTCCAGACACTCTGCCCTAAGCCTGTAGTGATATCTGGGGTTGTTGTGGCACAAGTGCAGGACCTGGCACTTGGTCTTGTTGAACTTCATGCCACTGACCGTAGCTCAGCTATCCAGCTTGTCCAGGTTCCATTGACAGGCCTTTCTATCCCCTGGCAGATTAACGCTTCCTCCCAGCTTGATGTCATCTGCAAGCTTATTGAGGGTGTACTCAATGCCCTCATCCAGGCCATCAATAAAGATATTTAACAGGACAGGTCCCAGTACTGACCCCTGGGGAGCACTACTCGTGACCAGACACCAGCTGGATTTAACTCCATTCCCCACCACTCTCTGGGTTTGGCCATCCAGCCAGTTCTTTAACAAGCAAAAAGTGTACCTGTCCAAGCCATGAGCTGCCAGCTTCTCAAGGAGAATACTGGGGATGACAGTATCAGAGGCTTTGTTTCCCTTTCTTTCAGTGTAATTATTTTGTAGTCTTTAGAAGGAATGGGGAGAGTTTCTTCATAGTCCCAGTGCCTTAAGTGAAATGTGCCGTTCTTATTTTTCAGAGAGCTTTTGCTGTCTTGTGTGTAGTGGCAAGAGATGGCTCTGAAACCAGTCTCAATAAGGATTATTGTCACAAGGCTTCTGCCACTAACAGCATAGCAGCAACGTCTCCCCTAAACAAGATGCAGAACACGTCTTGCTCATATTGGTGTCTGGAGCTGCTCTGGCTGCAACCAAAGAAGCTTGTTTAATGATCCTATAAAATACTGTATGCTGTCAAAGTGAACAGATTCTGTATCCCTCATGTGTGACAAAGAGGAGTGCTGAGATCCCCCAGACACAACCCTGGCAGTATGAACTGTGTATTTAAGTGCAACTTATGATGTAGTGGCAGGGTAGGAGGGAAGTTTCATTATGAAGCTGTCACTACCCTTTCCATATCTTTTAATTAAAAAAAATAAATAAAAAAGGAAGTGTCTGTTAATTGTCTGTGTTTCTGCTTGTGCACTTCATGTAAATTAACAGTAGCAGCAGGGATTCCCAAGCACCTCATTATTGTCTGCCTATTGAGGAGCTGATGCAGATCACCTCAAAGGATGTGGGCTACAGTGAGCCTTTGCTGGTCTGGTGAGATGACTCTGCTAGGAGTTTGTGGTGCCTTTCTCAAGTTCCCTCCCTGATACCTTGCTGCTTGCCAAAGGCAGGCAGGCCGATACTTGCTGTGAGATTCCTTCCTACAATTTAGAAACGTTGGTTTTTTTGTTTGTTTGTTTTTTCTTTTTCCCTCCTCTAATGGGATGTATGTCTGCTGCTCAGTGATACATGACCAGTGCAAACATTTGGGCAGCAGATGTTCATGTTCGAAGAGCAAGCTAGCATGTATCACGCAGTTTGGATCCAGCAAATTACAAGTTGCAGGTCTTTGCTTTTTAAATAAGTGAAAATGGAACGAAAAGAATGCCCTCTTGCATTTATTTTTTTTTTCCCCCAACACTATACAGAAAAATTTCTCCTTAATGTTTTTGCTAACAAGCGAGACTGATTAATAAGCCTCTGTGGTCTGTGCTGGTGTTGTGATGTCCTGGGAACTTCTCAGGAATGAATATTGCTTGCTGTCAGACAGGGTTAATGGGGTTTGTGAAATAACTCAGAACAGCTATCTTTAGTTTCCTTAAAAGATAGCATTCTGATGGTGGTTTTGTCACTTCTTAAGATGTGGGACAGGACAAGAGATGATGGGCACAAAATGAAACATGGGAGGTTCCATCTGAACAGATAACAAGAAATAGAATAGAAGAGGGGCTCAATCTACTTCAGTTACTGGAGTCTAGCAACAACCGTTTTGGGGAGGAAGAGCTGATATTTCAAGCCCCAGTAGTTGAAGGAGGAGGACTTTCTGAGCTGGTCTACAGTACTTTGTCATATACAGGAAAGAAAGTTATGTCACAGGTAAGAGAATCCCAAACCTGTACATTACAAATTGCTTGCTAGCTGGATAAGTGTTCTTACAGCACCACCACAGCTGCAGAATTCAGGAAGTAAAAAACTCATTCATTCATTCTTTTCTGTGATGTGAGTTTTTATTGTTTGTTTGGTTGGTTTTGTATTTTAAGAAGAAAGGCACAATCTCTGAGTTCATTCCACGTATCTTGTCTGCAAGGCAATAAAACCAGAACCACTCAGTATCACATTAACCTTATGGACCTTATAAAATAAAGGCTCACTTACTGAATATCTACCAGTGCTTAGAGAGTTACAAATGGCTGAGAAAGGGGAACTTAATGAGGTAGAGAATTGCTGTTATGAATAAATAAAGTTCTTGTCTTCTAGCTGACATCCAGTTATATGGCCTATTAGCTGTATAGTTGAAACAAGTTCCCTCTTATTCTGTTTCTTACAATAGGAATAAACAAGCATAGCTGGTTTTGTGTGGTTTTTTTTTCATTCGATTTCCTGAATAAATATGGAAATTCATGTCAGATTCAAAAGTAAGATGTTAGAGTTTTCCACAGAATACCTGAATCACAGGCTTTTCTCATCACACTTCTTTTTTTTTTTTTTCTTCCCATGTACTGTAGTGTATTGTATTTTATCCTTCTTGTAAATTAACAGCCAAGCCATTTCCAGGATATTACTCTGGCAAATGAAACTTTTTTCTTGGGGAAAAAATAAAATTGGTAGACTTTCTCAAAATGGAATGCTTCATAAGAGTGACTAGTAAAATATTTTCTCTTTTATTGCAGTGGTGCTTAAGTATACAAGACACACTTTCTTCTGCTACCTTATATATGTGGAATTGCTGGTGTAGTAAGGATCCCTTACTGGTGATAATCTCACATTTCAAAGGATCAAATTTCAAGTAATGGGACACTATTGATTGTTTCTGAATGCACATGAGGTCATTGTTTTTATCAGGCAAGCTTCTAAGATCTCCATATAGTCCTAGCTGATCATTATGATAAACTGGATGGGGAAGACCTTCCCATTTATTCCTGGCTGTATCTTCGTTCCACTTCTTTAAAACAAATGACTTTCTCAATTCCATTAAGTGGTAGGATAGTGACTGTATCTGGGTGTCAAATGCCTGGGTGCTTTCTCTTCAGGAGATACTTGTGGAGCTTCTGCAATGGTGGCTGCTGCGAGCTATAGAGGCCTAGGAAGTGTTTGCATTTGTGGAATAGCTCAGTACTCAAACAAGTACACATTTTTCTAATTCTGGATAATGGATAATTCTGTCTTGGTAATCTAGACATAATGACAGTTTGTATTGACAGTCTCTTGGATGTTAGGAAGATATAACACCTCTCTCAGAACGGCTTGTCTCCCAGTTCCCAGCGTTTGCATCTTGCTGAACTTGAATTATTGAGGGATTTGCATTGGATTTACAGGTTAGATTGTGAAGGCTCACAAGCTGAAGCACAGCAGATATTCTTGTTATTCTTCAAAAAACAAAACAATTCTCTCTTCTCATGCTTTTGATAGCATGACGTGATTGTAAGGAAATTTGATGAATAACAGTCTGTGGAGGGAAGAATGCTGGACTACTTGTTAAGAAGGAGATGAAAGGATATGGACAAGTTCTAAAAGTAAAACAGACATATAGTTTCGTCTGTCAGTGGCTGTAATGTGAGTCTTATGCAGTAAAGAGGAAAATACTACATATTCATTTAATAGTGTAAATTAAAAACAAACAAAAAAAAAAGGTTCACATAATTCATAATCAAGTTAGAATTTTCATCCTGATTGCTCTCTTCTGGGGAGTTGAAGAAAAGTGTTCTTATCCCTGCACTAAGATTTAAAAATGCTTATTTCTGTGAATCGACCTTCCAGAACTGTGGGAATTGCTGTGATTCAGGGGATGGGAACATGCAAAGTATTGTCATCTTTGAAAATCTGTCATCAAATCAATAAGAAAATACCAACATATCTCATGTCAAATGCTGCATATGCTCAGTTGCTTAAACATAGATTCCAAAAAGTATTATTTTTTTTGATCTGCAACTTTTTGAAATTAATATTCTCTAAACACCCTTAACCCCTCTTCCTTCCTCTTACACCTTCACAAAAAAAAAAAAAAAGAGTAAAGTTGGAATTTTGATGTATTGTTGAAGAGCTTCACTTTAAATATATATATTTTTACAATTTTTGGAGGAAAGTTTTAACTCTATTCCTGCACTTTAACATATGCTGTGCAACTTCTTTAATCAGTTCCTTCCCTGCCATTTAGGGAGCTTTGGAGAAGCCTGTCTATTCAGGCTGTTTCATCTTAGAAGTTGTCTCCTGCATGCTGCATCCCATGAGAGATTTCCAGGCTGGTTTCTGCAGCAGCTCAGCAGTTGTGGTTTGGATTTCTGAATTCCTCAGCCTGCCTGACTTCTTCAGCTAATTTCTTTTGCTTATTATTCACTTGTTAGAGAAGTTAATCTCTTGTAATGCACAGTTCCCTGTGATTATAATGAAATCTGTAACAAAGCTGGATTTTTGGGATCCATTGCAGACTTGCAGCACTCCATGCAGGGCAGTCTTCCTTTGAAGTGCCTTTTTGGACCAAAACAGAGTGTATTCTTACTTTGCAATGTCTTAGTTTTATATAAATATATCTATTTTAGTCTATCACAGTTTAAAATTGTGTAGATACCTACCACCCATACATCCACTTCTGTTTTTTCTGAATAGCAAGATACGTTTTAGCCACTAAGGCTCTCTTGTCAATGTTACTTTTAGCTTTATATTTAATACCCAATTCAAATTCTCCCATTTTGTAGTACAGGCCTGTTTTATTTTTTCCCCTCTTTTATTATTATTATTATTTTTAAACTAGTACACTGATACTTCAAATTGGACAGTCCACTTGTCTGCCTGACCCCTGTTGTCATCCATGTTAGGAATTTGTCTTTACCAAATGATAAGAATCCTTCCTGGCCACCACATCCTCATTTTCCCCTGCTAGTGCAGTGAGGCATTTGACATTGAGTGGGTGCCCAACAACTTTCACTTCTCACTTCCATCTACCAGTCCCTTTTTGGGTGTGTTACTTTATCCCCCAGGTTCAATTTCTTGATCTCATGAATGTAGTCCATTCATGAGGAAAGTCCTACTACCACAAGTAACACTGAATACTCAGATGTTTCACCCACCTTTCTCTCTTTGTTATTTTAATTTCTGTTAAATCACCTGAGATACAGCTGGATCAGTTGTTTGAAGTCTTGCTATATAAATAACCTTCAGGACTTTACCTCCCAATCTATTCTCTTGACTGTATTTTGAGGAACCTTGAACACCCAGAAGTAAAGGTTCAGCAGGGAAGTACCTAAAGTGCAAAGGGGAGGGCAAAAGGCCTTCATATGTGAATTATGTGATCTGATGGTGAACGCATTCACCTAAACATAACTTGGGATGTCTATCTAAATTCACACTTAAGTGTGCATCTATGTACAGATATTTGTATGAGAGAAAACATATATCTCAAGTCATATAGAAATGAAAATATCTATATATAAAGTGTATATTTTTCTTTCCCCATAATGTCACATATATAGCAATAGCTCTTGCAAGATTTTTTTCCTCAGCTGTTATTACAGCTGAATGAAGCAATCTTGCAGAGAAAAACATCTGGTAAATGAATGTGCTCTGGAATGTGTAGACACGTAACTGGCCATTTCTATTTCTGTTTAATTGTGCAGGAAAAATTCCTTGAATAAGCCTACTTTGAGTAGGTTGCAGCTTCTGAACAATGACAGAAATTTTATTCTCTTGAGTTTTGTTGTTTTAATTAATGGAAAAGCAGTTATGTTACTGTTTCCATGGAAGTTTTGTAAATATTGAGGTTTCATTTGTCCTGACTTGAAACTGAAGGTGCTCTGCTTCTCTGGGTTTCTGTGTGCAAGTGTGAGGCTACAAGGAACAGAAGAAGCAGTTATACTTACAGAGGTGTTCTAATTTTGGAGAGGAAAGTAAAACCTCTCCAGCATTACCAAGGGCAAGAAAACAAATCACCTTTTTCTAGTATCTTTTCTCTCTAATCTTCAGATCCAGATTTACTGGATGGTCACAGGTTATTGCAGTTGCATGCTTCTTTTCCCGGGCAAATCCTGCTTTTGCTTTGGCAGTTATCCATGGTTCTTTCATCTTTTTTGTTTGTTGTTTTGTTTGTTTGTTTGTTTGTTTTTTTAAGGGCAGCATTTGGTTCATCTCTTCTCAGTGCACCTTGTACAATGGATTTAAATATGGGTGGGAGATGGCTTATGCAGCTGCCCCTGGCAGGCTGCCCTGCACTGCCTGTGCCTGGCTGCCACCACCAGACAGCAGGACACTAAGTCCTGGGTCACTGCAGTTAGCGTGTAATACTAAGAGCATTTATCCACAATAGGTACACGATGGTGAGTGTGTGGGTATTTTTTAGATATTCAGTTGCACTAAATTGCTAAATAGGCTGTGTTGTAGGTTTTAAAACAAAAATGCATGTCTGTGAGAGTGGCAGAAGGTCTTTGTATTAAGTCTGTAGAACATTCATCCCAATACTTGGTGTTATTTATCCATATCTTGATCTGCTATTTCAGAAAGCAAAGCCTTAATGGCTTTGTTACTGCATTTACTAGAAGTGGATGGGAGAAGTCTGTCTCTGCCTGCACTGACAGCAGGGAGCCTTCCTTTTCTTCTCCTCTGTGTCAGCACTGCTGGCAGGAGAGCATGGACGTTCTCATGTAGAACAGCGTATGTCAGGAGGCTTGCTTTAACATTTCTTGCAGTAAACAACAAATACACCAAGTTCTTTTAACCTGTTCTATCCAGCCTGCTCCTTGCCTGAGGACTGGTAGGCCAGGGGACAGGAAGTGTGGGATACTGGCTTTGGACTTGTTCAGTGCAGGAGGTTCCTTCTGGCAGACCTCCAGCTGTGCTCCTGCAGTGCGTGAACAGCTCTGCAAGACAAGCAGGGCTGGAGTCAGCTGGCCCCTCTTCTCATCTCTAATGCCACATTCAGTAATTCTTATGGTCTGATGAATACTTCTTTTTCCATAAATAGCAACGTTCTTGTCTGCATGCACCACAGACAAGGGATGAAGATGACCAGAATTCTTAAAAATAAGTTATATTTGTTTGTTTGTTTTAAATTCAGTAAATTTCCTCAACTCAGTAAAGTGAGCAGAGGATGGATAAAGCCAGAGGAAAAATAGGTAGAGGAGAGGGAAAAGACAGGTGATGGCAGGATGGGGAGGGGTTGTAGAAGATGGGTGTTGCAGTCAGCAGAAAGTTCATCGTCTGTCATTACAGCAGTGATTTATGTGTTTTCTCTCCCCCCTTTTCCCCCACCCCAAACAGTAGAAAAAGTGGGGAACTTCAGTTACATAATGACTTACAATGCTGGTAAACAAAAATGCTGAATCTGTAGGACGTACTTCTAGTTGTCAGCCAAATTTTCTGCCTTTATGAGCTCAGAGAGGGAAATTAAAGCCTGCTACACAGAGCTTTGTATTTAAGTTGTTCAAAATCCTGATTCGGTGTAAGAAGGCAGAATAACTTGTTTCATGCCTTCATCAGGGTGGTGCAGCATATGGTGCTGTAGCAGGTGCTGGACCCCTCATGCATCTCATGGCAATATAACAGCAGCAGGCGAGGATCAAGCTGCACACGTGCAGGAGAACACTTGCCCTCTTCTTTTCTTGTGCTGCTGAGCCAGGTGGTACATGGAGAAAAGCACGTGGGTACCAGGGCACTACCTTGACTGGAAGGATCAGGCAAGTGCAGTACAGACTGCTAATAGAGCAGAGAGATGGCAGAGCTTGGAAAGGAGTAGGTATGTGTGCTTTGCTTGCTGGCTGCAATTGGAACCAGAGTGGTGGAAGAAGAGAGCAAACAGCAGCCTACTGCAACCAGGAGTGTTGCCATGAGTATTTGAGACTCCAACTTAATTGTATCAGTGGTTTGCTTCTTTTCTCTTTGTGATGATGTGTAATTGGGTATACCTATTTGCTTTCACTAACTTGAAATTTTTCCTCTTCTTGAAAGACAGAAAAGCTGAGGGGGAGTTATTAGATTCCAAGTTATATTTAGCTTGGAGTGATTACAGCTACCAGTACATAATGACATTTGTAACTCACTTATCCATTGTGCAAACTGTAAGATGTTAATGTGTGGTTTCAGCCAGACCTGGCATTACTGACAGCTTTTGCTCGCACGCAGCAAACTGAATTTAGAAGGCATGTTTATTGCAGGCTGACTCTGGCAAGATGCTTGCTTTCTTACTGCTACTTTGTTCCCAGTTCCATTTTCAGCGTCAATCAGCATAATTTCATGCCACTTCCAAAAATGGGGTAGCTGCTCTCTGTGTTCCTGTGTGCAGCTGCTTGGTTTGTTCTTTTTATTGCATGGATATTGGCATCCATGCAGTGAGCTGGTTCAGCTAACAGTGTGACTAAAAATCTGGCTTTTTTCCTCTCTGAGTTATTAGCTCAATGACTTGAGTTACTTGGACTAGTTTCCCAATCTCATTCCAGACATGCTGCTACTGGCTTGACTAGGAGTTGCAGCAGGAACAAATGGCAAACATTAAGAAGGAAGAGAATTGGCCAGTCACTCCTGAAGAGCCTAGTTCTGCCTGCTGCATGTTTGTACCAAATGACATCTAATTGCCAGATTTGGCATTTATTTGTTGCAGGCTTTTCCAGAAACACTTAGAAATGTACTGTACCAATTCTAGATAAGCTACATAAAACAACTGAACAAATTGTTGTGGAGTTGTGAAAAAATCAACTACTGTGTATTCTTTTTTTTTTTCTTTTTAAATTTCCTCAGGTGCCAGATAATTGATTTCCTTTGTTCTGCATTAAAGGAGCATCTTCCTGTGATGCGGACGTGAGCTGTAGCTCCCCACTGAGAGTTATGTGTGGACTTCCTTTTGTCATTCTATTCCAGTATATCACACTCTGAATTTTCTGATGTCTGTGAACATGATAGCTAGAAGTTTTGTGTTGGGTCTCCACAAGTGGGGATTTTGGTTTTCTTTCAGAAGTACAAAAAAAAAAAAAAAAAAAGAAAGAAAACAAAACAACAACAACAACAAAAAAAACATAGATTGACCAACAGACTGTTAAGTATTGCAGCTTGTTTGGTCTGGATTTCCCAGATGGTTATAGGAAGTGTGCACCTATATTGCAAAATACTCAGAAACAACAGAAAAAAAAATCATAAAAATAACTTTCTACCTGTTGTTATGTTTACTAGATAAGATGTGAAACAGGCTGGAGTTATATAGATATTTGTATGATCAAGGAACTCCTGCATTTGACCTCCATATTTACAATTTGATCTTTATCTTAAAAGAGCAGAAGAGATGTTTTATGCCATGCAATATTCCTCTCCTTCCCGAAAAAAAAAAAAAAAGGATTTTATTTGCATAGACAGTTTGAAATGTCTCTGTTCCCTGACAGTCTTCTCAAGTACCTTTAGGAACATCATTCAAGGTGGAAACCTATATACTGGGCTTGTCCTATGTGGCATGTAGGTCACAAATGCGACAGTTGTGAAGGCAAGGCCAAAACTCTTGCACAAGGGGCTGCAAAAGAAAGTGGAGAGCTGTAAGATGCTGTTTTGTGTAACTCATAGCTTTCTTGTCCTGTGACCTGTTGGTACTACTGCATAAGATCTGACCTTGTGAATCCCCTTTAGGGTTCCTGCTATTTCAGTGTGATATGTAATATATTCCTGATGAGTAATGTAATTGTCTCAGAGTAATCTATATCAGATTATTCCTTCTATTTCCCTACTTTGTTCATAGAAACAACACAAAAAGTTAAAGGCCGTGTTTTGCAAAGCTAGGTGTTTGCATTTATTTTTAGGGGATTATTGAACATAGGAAGTTTATAATGCGTGATTGGCTGGAAGTTTTTAATGTGAAACGGCTTAATTTTTGAGGTACTGGGAAAAACGCCAGCCATAGATTTGGGAAATCTGACTAATAAAATCATAAACCCAGTTCATCACTCAAATATGTTATTATTTCAGCTGCCTCTGCCCACTACAGGCTCCTACAGGCTAAAAAATGTCAGTGAGCTATTGCATTAAAAGCTGTTTTAAGTCACCAATCTTGAAAGGCAGGACAAATAAAAGAACTTTGAATTCATATAAAATATCATGGTTAACTCAGTTTTTCCAGCCTTAATATTTTGATACACGAGATCATATGTGAAAAGATCAAATCCTAAAATTAGATCACAGATGTTGTGATTTCAAACCAGCTGGGGGTGGTGGTGGCATTTCTAGGAGTGTAAAAAACAGAAGATGCGAGGAATAAAGTGTAAACATGAAATTAGGAGTTATTAAATATAGACAATAGATAAAAGAAGGCAAATGTGTTACTCAAAGCTCAGTGACTTGAAAACAGAAGGAAGGATTCATTTGCTCATTCTCTGGAAAACGTGCCAACATTTTAAGAATAATACTAAACGAGGGCAGTAATGCACTAACTCAGCAAATTCAAAGTAATTCAGTTCCACTTCTGAAAAGAAGCTGTATGGTCTATTCACAGCATGTAGAAGTGTTAAATTATAACTGCTAAAGCTGTATACTCTCTATATATAATTCTTTTTTTTTTTCAAACTCACATAGTGGTTAACACTTTTGAATCAAGGGTACGCATAATTTGTGGAATTCTGTTCTTTCCTGTTGATCTTGAAGAAAGATCAGGAAAGTATCAAAGCCCTGTAGGAAACTCGAGGATACGCTAGCTTTTGTAAACAGAGAATGAGATCTGGTATCCAGACACGGGTTTGGATTGTCTTCAGAGAAAGTGCATCTGACTAAATACAAAACTGTGTGTTGGTTGCTAGAAAGCAACAGCTGAATAATGGTAGGAGTTTGTCAAAGATGGTAATAACCCCCAGCTTCTCCTCCCATGCAAGACTCTTTTTCTTCTTTGTTCTGACAAGATGGGTGAAAGTGAGTTTCCCAGACCCTAAGCAGAGTTGCACCTGTTGTGCAGAATTCTTGACCCTTTGGGCAAGAAAGATTTCTGTTACAAAATGTATTAGTCAGGTAGTGTGTTAGTAGACTAAAACTTTGTTGTAGGAGAGTTTTGCAACTTGACCTTCTAACGTATACCCTTCAGGAGAGGAAGATGTAGTTATAGGTGCTGTATTTTAGGGCAAGGATTTAGTTAACAACAACATAAGAGGAAAAAAAAAGAGTAAAAATCTTTCCAGATATTGATAGATCATACTCCCTATTTTCCTCATACTTTACAGGTATGGGAGGACAAAGTAGCTGGAAGTTTTAAGTCTGGTTTGTTTGTTTTCAGATCCAGCAGTGGGCTCGCATGAGCTTCCCAGGTTTTGCCTAATGGAATTGCTTGGACTTCTGCCACCCTAAAAGAAGAGATTTGTATTCTACACAGTCAGCTCTGAGGGACTGCCCACTTACTGTAAGTCAACCTTCCTTATGTTGTGGATACTGTTCCCATTCTATAGGAAAGCAGAAGTTAAATTGGCATGGAGCCTCTTCAAGCCTAGTGGGTACATGATGACAGAAGTGGTATAAGAAGCTTCTTGCTATGAATAATCACACTGTATTGAATCCTATATCTGTGGATTCACACAAGGGGAGAGAACTACATTTTCACTTTCATAGAGGCAGCACTTCCATCTCATTTTGGGATGACTGTGCTCAACTGTGTTCAGAAGAATTGAAGGATGTGGAAATTCTTCCACGCTTCACATCTCACAATTTCTATTGTGAGCATGTACTATGTATTGTTAGGTGCACATTGTTCAGGAAGGACTTGTATTCCTTTGGAAAGTCAGAGGTGAGTCATGAAAACTGAAGTATGCAACAGGCACAGGGTATGGATCTTTGCAAGATGTGGCTGATGTTTATCACATTAACATCCATGTGCATTTTTTTGCTTCTACAAACTAGAGGCTGAAAAATAGAGGAGAGCAACCAGTGGAAAATACTCCAACTTGGTTTATTTGCTTTGGTAGGTACAGCTGTAGTGCTACAATGATCTCTTTCTGGGAGGTGCCCAGTAGTTGTTGGATCTTTCCACCTAGACAAATAACAGAGTTTATCAGACACAGTTACTAAACCATTAACTGATGATGTTGGCATACTTTATATTTACGTAGTGAAGTAATGTTTTGTACTTGTCTACAGAGACTTACAGAAAGTTTTGCGTACTTGGCAGAATTTAGTATAGCCCTGCCCCAGCCCAGCATGCAACATGTGGCTGTTCTATTTTCAGAAGGGATTTATGACAAAAAGATATGTTAATTTTCTTCTGTTTGCATGCTTCCTATGGAGAAGTGCAGGAATTCTTCCTTTTGCTTATGCTAATCTTTAACTTGTGGTGCAAGATTATTTTCTGTTGAAAAACTATTTTGATAGTTGAAAAACTATTTTGATAGATAAAAGGAAGGGTGGTAGATTTACAGGAACAGAAAACTAACAGTTTGAACAATTACAGAAAGGAAATTCTTTGTGTCATAGCTATGGAAGAAGGCTGCTATGAGAAACATTACTGAACAAATGTTCGTTACACATTTCTTACTGACATAGTACTAACCTGTTGAAATAATAACTTGTTCCTAGAATCCTTGAATATTTTGTGACCTTTTTTCTTAAGAGATGTTAAATCTCACAGTAATGCATGGTATTATTTTGCTCAATAGCTGTCTTTGAAAAAGGAAGGAAATGCTTCTTGGTCCTCAAAGTGAATTCACCTTAAAGTGAATGAAGTTCATTTTATGAAGTTGAAAACTGAATCTGTGGCTATTGTAGAACCAGTTTATATATGTTACTGAGCAAAAGGATTCTTTACTACTTACTTGAACGTAGGAAAATATTGTGAAGTAACTTATCCTAATTTTCTGTGCATTCATTGGTTAATTTTCTCAGTTTTCCCAACCTGAAATTCCAAGTTCAGTTCTTGTATGTACAATGTACATTTATTTTTCTCTTATCTCACTCGAAGCACTAGCACAGTCAAAATTCTCATATTTATTTTGCAACATTTCTGTCAATATTCAGCTTATGAACATTAGCAGTTCAACAGTGCCTGCTGTCTCTTTACTCTTATATGAGAAACTCTTTTGTAAAGAAGTGTGGATTCTGTGCTAAAGTATGTTGTTTGTTGCTTCTTTTGAAAGAAAAAGAGGTCAAATCCTAGTGTGTGGGGGCTTCTAAATGCAAAAATAACCAATGACCACAAATAGCTCTTTGCTGTGCCCAGGCTAGTTCCTGTAACTTCAAATTACTTGTCTCAGATAAATGCCTCAGTGTTTCTTGTGAATTATTTTCCTTGACTTATTTAATAGATGGTAGCACAGGTTGATGTTTCTGGAGGAGAAGAAAGGGAACGAGTGGAAGAGGGGAGAAAAAATATATTTGTAACTTTACTGTATCAGTAGTTGCTACTGCAACAAGTTAATTTTGTTGTTGCTGCAGACTAAAATAAACTATATATTTAAGCATCATGAATGGCATATTATGCAAGGAAAAGTGGAGGACCAAGATGAATTTACCTCCTAAGAGTGTAGTTTATAGTGTTTGTTTCGTTCATAGACACTTAGATTATAAACAGAGGTAACATCTGATCGGTCAGAAGAGCTCTTTGAAATAACTGGGCTGCTGATTTAGTATCATTTCAGAGTAATGTAATTTTTAAGTATTTGCCTCAGTAGAAATGAAATGTTTGTGAAGTTACAACGTATGGATCAAGTGTTCAGTCACAGTTTTTTAATAGCTTAAATACCTCTTACGGGAATTTGTAAACAGCACCTGTGTGTTGGACTGTTGCTGGGCTTGAAGAGGCATCGTGAACTCTGATCCTGTGGTCCCTCTTGCAAAAGAGTTGCAGCATGTCTCAGCTATGAAATTCAGATCTTTCTAGTAGCTACTAATTCCTACATTGTTAGAGACATTAACTGAAGTGCTTGAAATAAGCAATTAGCATTGCCAGAAGTACTGTCAGAGTATTACAAGTCTTGTCTCCTGTTACTCAAACTTGTGATTCCTCATGCTTGTACTCAGAGAAGATTAGCATCTGCTCGTTGCTCTAGAAGCAATTGGGTTGGTTCCCCTGCATTTTAGGAATAGGAGCAAATTACCTTTTTGTTGGTGTTACTGTGAGGATTTTAACAAAGTGAGGCTCTGTGTTTTGGTTTCCAGAAAGTGATACGGATAGTCCATGTTCTCACCCCTGAGCAGAGGTGTTCCCTTTTTAACTGGAGTTCACTGTGAAGTTCACCTTTGATGTAAATCAGCTTTGTGCTTGGAGAAACCCTCATTTCTCATAAAATGTGCCTGTCATTTAAAAGTGGTTCTAACACAGCATCTCTGTTTTCAGTTTAAGTTTGAACATGTGTTTCCATCAGGATTATATGTTTTTCTAGAGACCTCATACATTTTTCTAGATTAACTTTTCCCTGGTTTTGCTATTGTAAATTTGTGGTGAGATGTTTGCTTGTTTTCCAGTTGAAGAAAAAATAATAGCGCTGTATCAGAAACATCATTAGGCAAAAGAGTTGTCAGGTTTTCAAGGGACTTGAAGAAGAAATTTATTTATGTAAAGTAACCATTAAGTATGACCAGAGCCCTTGCTTTTCAGTTGAGCAATGGCAGAGGTTTTGCATGCAAACTGATTGTGTGGGAGAGAGAGAGAGTTGCAGTCTTCTGTGGATTCCTTCAGTAGTATGGTAATGGGATGTGGGAATGAATTTTGATCCTGGCATATATTGTTGTGGATGAGGTATGTTTCTGGCCTTTGACTTTGACTTCTTTGCTCATTCTCTGACTTCTAGTTGAAATGCCTCATATTCCCATTTGCTTTTTGGAGAAGGTCATGTCCTCATTTTAATTCAGAAGAAGTGTTACTGTGGCAGATATTCAAAGAAGAAATTAAAATCTTGTTGTTCCTTAGATTTGAAGAAGTTTCCCACACTAAACAGAAAAAAATATGATTATTCAAGTAGGTACTTTCCAAGGAGAAGGTTATTTTAAAGTCTGAGTGAAACATTAACTATGTTTTTTGTTTGTTTGTTTGTTTGTTTTAATACTTATAAACAATCTGTGTGAAGTTTACTATCAGTGTGTTCCTGCAGTGGTTTGCTTTCATCTTATTTATCGTCATGTAATCTGTTGTTGTTTTAATTATACATCTTTTCAAAGCGTATGAGTGATGAAGGGGGGGGGGGCAAAATCTGACCAGTGATAATTATCAGTAGTGATTAATCAGCATAAGTGTGTTTATGAAAATATAATGTTTGCAATATTTGTTTCACTTTATTAAACACGTGGACTCTATGCATGTGCCACACATCTATAAAGTCAAATGTCTCTTATGGAGACAAGTCTGTAGCAAGAACTTGGAGAAGAGAACTATATTCTATCAAAAGCTGAAATTCTGTTGAAAAATTGCTGATTCTGGCAGAAAAACAGACAAAATCTTATCTGGTAAGGAGTAAAATAGGCTGGCTGGTAACTTTGTGGGCACAACAGTGTGCATCAGAGCAATCCAATGTAAAATTACCTTGACAAGCTTTAGGAAGTTTTCATTGTAGCTGCCTGATTTTAGTTTTCACTGTCTGTATTTTGTCAAGGTAACTTTTATATTGCCTTATCTCCCAGAAGAGACCTGAATATTACTTCTCTGTAAAGGGGAATTCCAGTGTGATGCTACTTGCTGAGGCTTCCAAGCAAATGGGTGCATGGAGGGTTCCAAGTGGACCCTGTATTATAGGCCTAGGGAAATTCCCCTCGGCCAAAGACCTCCATGGGTACACGGAGGGCCAGCCCACTCAGAAGTGTGAGAGAGAAAACCCCTCTTGTTGGAGAATGTCCTGATGTGATGGGCACTCTCTCATCCCTAAGGTGACTGGAGATTGAATGTGAAGCGTTTGGGGCTGGCAACTGTACAAAGAGATGTAAGCACTGACATACACAGAGGTGTGTGTATATGTATATGCATGTGCGTGTATTAAAATACATATAGCAATACCAAGGATTTGTTTGAAAATTATTTTGCACCTCCCTTTGAAATCAGTCTTCTGTTTCAACTCCTAAAGAGGACTTTAAAAGAAAGTTTTCTTTAAGTTCTCTTCCCCTGCCCCACCCAAGGTATTACTGGTATCACGTGTAATAGCTCACCTGCAAACCTTGTTTTTCCTGTGGCCTTAGACCACAAAGTCTACCATGGCTAAGCTGCTGTGTTTTCGGAGGATGGCAAATTATTGAAGGAAAGGAAGAGGTCTTATCTAAGAGTAGATTTTATAGGGAACCTTACTTTATAATGTACCAAGCCCCTTTACTTCTCCTGTTTTATGTTGTTGTGGTGGTTTTTTAGTTTTTTGTTTTTTAATCCTGGATTTTGTTCAAATGTAGATTTATTCCCAGGAGTTTTTATTCCCAATATTAAAACTAACCTGAACAATTTGTCAACTGCCTGCAGGTGTGTTTGAGTGCTGTGCAAGTAGTGGTGTATTCTAAATAGCAGGTCCCTTGCTTTCAGAAAAATCAAAGAAATTTCAGTTATACTTTAAAGTCTTGTACTAAATGATTGATGAAAGTGTTGATACTAGAAAATTGACTTTCTGTAGTGCAGTGAGTCTAGAAGTGTTTTGAACTGCTAGCAAACTGTCAAGTGCCATAAAATGAAATAATTTTAATTCTTATGGGCCTTAATGTCATGTTAACTAAAAAGTGATGCTGTCAGCTACAGTAATAGTCAAAAGACAGCGGTGCTAACTGTGTTTAGAGGGAAAAAGACCAACATAATTGAGAGACATAATAGAAATTGAATTGTTGCTTGTAAGGATAAAGGAGGATTTCAAATGTGCACTGTTCCTTTGAATGCAGTTTTAACTCCAGGTTTTACCTTTGCCTCCAGAGGCTGAAGTTGTTAATGCAGTTTTTAATGTTTAACGAATGACATGCAGTTCCCTCCTTCTTGCTTTTATTGTTTTCACCATTGGACAAAGCTTATCCAAATAACAAATATATTTTGCAAGGTAAAAGGTACTCTAAGAGGTGGCAATTGATAGCTTTGCCTGTAATGCAGTTAAGTTTTTTGTCAACAACTTCTGAGTGAAAGTATTTGATTCAGGAAAAGTGGGGAAAAAAAACCCACTCTTTGTCTCAGAAAGTAGGTCTCTTAAGGAAACTACCAGTTCTGAATTTCAGAACTGCAATGTTTGGTGGATTTGTTCTGTCACAGGAGTAGCACAAATCTACAACTTTTTTATCCCTGTAAGATTATTTTCATAGCTAGTCAACTTCTGACTAAGGTGAGCATGTTCTAACCAAATGGGGATGCAGAATTGCAAGAGAGCAGACTGATAGGATTGTTCTTCTCTACTCCTAAAAAAGAACATGTGTGTCTGTGTCCAACTGGATTCTTAAATTTAACTTATGTTAATTTTAAGAAGATGACGAAGATGGTATTCTGTGCATTATCTACATTGAGCTGCATTGACATGGAAATTGGATAAATCCTGAAGGTAATTTTTATATTAAATTAAATTAAAAAGTTTCAATATGCAGATAATTGCTTCACAGAACCAGTGGTGTTGTGTGGGTTTGTTTCTAGTTCTGCTTTGGAAGCATAAAAGTTGTAGAACTTATCCCCCTGTACAACTTGTTGGTGATATTTTGCTAACTTAGGTGAAAAAAAACAGGTTTTGAGGGTTTTTTTTCATTCCAGTTCAGCTTTCTGCCTTTCAGTAAGCAACATACAGCTCATGAGACCAGAGATCACGTTACCTGAGGAAGATATTGTTGTATGAAAGTTCTTTAACTTTTCAGTGAGCTCTTGATGCCAACTGCATGAACTCTGAGGATCTCTGTGGATTAAAAATGCGTCATGGTAAAAATCCACAAGTGCCAGAAAGTTTTCCATTTTAGAAGCAAGCAACAGATCCCACAGAGGACCTGTTCAGGAAGACGCTTAAGAATGTGGTTACTTTAAGCCTGTGCTTAAATCTCCTTGCTGTAGATGAGTTGGGCTTGATGATCCTTATGAGTCCCTTCCAACTTGGGCTATCCTGTGATTCTACAATTACCATCTCTTTCTAATCTTTTGGTTAGAGTCCCTGTCAAACCTCTCTTTTAAGGATATGCTGCTTTATTTTGCCTTTTCAATTTAAGCAGCGTTTAGTATACTGTGTCAACCAGTGTATCATAACTTCAGAAATCAAATTTCAAAGTGAAGGAACATGGTGACAGGATTGTTTTTGTTAATCTTTCAGGCTGTCCTTAGCAACTAGAATTTCAATATTTCTAATTTTTCTCATCATCTGAGTGTTACAGCCTTCACCCAACTTCTGAGAAACAGAGGATACCTGCCTTCTTTTCTGTTATTTTAATGAGAAAGGCAATGTGTCATAAAATATGCAAAACCTCTGACTGCCACAGTCTAAATAACAGTGAGACAGTAATTTACTTCCAGTAATATGTTTTAAAAGCAGTAACTACTGAAGACTTTTATATCAGCACTGATGAAACTCTGGATATATGTTCTGTTATTGTTTTAATTTGGAAAAGGTATTAATGAGTACAATTGCTTAATTATCCTTCTGTTTCAGTATTAATGAGTTTAATCACTCACTTATTCTGTTTATGTAAACATAAATAAAAATGTTAGAAAGTGGTGAGGGATTTTTCTGCAGCAGACCACTTAAGAATTTTGTTCATGTTACATCTTTGCTGTCTAACCTTTGAAGTGTGAACATCCATTTCTAAGTGGTTATGATTTTTTTTTTCAGTTGGTTTTCTTTTAACCAAATCCTTGACAAAATGTATATTTATTTTTATTTCACCCATTGCACTCAGATAACTTGCAGAGAAGGCAAGGGAATGCTAGCAGTGATGAATCAGGGCTGTGGTTATCTGACTAAATAAAACTGATGGTTTTATTACTCTAGTTGAATTATCTTCTTGGCTTTCTGCTTGAGCTCTTCTAAAGAAGCAGGCTTCTTATCCCAAGCTTGGTGCATCCAAGAATTTGTAGACCAGAAATTCCAAATCTTCTGAAAAATCTTCAAACATGAACTTGTGCTTCCCTAAGGCATGATCCATGCTCTACCTTAGATGGGTATTTGTTCTACTTAGCTAAAGTGCAGTTTATACTTCATCTGTAAAAATATAGCTTGCGGTTTGTGGTTGTTTGGTGTTTTTTTGTTTAAACCAAACACTTAGGATAGCTGGTAATAGCTCAGTAACAGCTGTTGAGGGTGTGATTCAGCATCTCCCCATGCAGCGAGCGGACACTTGTATTCTTATGAGATTTCTGTGTACCCTGTACCTGTAAACTCCTTGATGAAGGGAGTGCTGGCAAACAGAGCAGGAACTGCCACTGTGAATGTGCTCTGGGGTTTTTCTATACTGATCTCTGGCACTGGCTAGTAGCAGATGCTATCAAGGAAAGGATGTCAGTCCTTATCCTGAAGAGTTATAAAACATCTGCCTATGCTTTGGATCCTTTCTGTAATCTTCATCTGGTAATGAATGACTTATAATCCGGTGTGAAAGAAGGCTGCATTTAATTTTTTTTCCCAAGTTTGTAGAAACTGCATTTTCTCTTCCAATTACATTGCTTACTTGGTGGCATACATGAAGCTAAATATATTTCTACTATATTGCTGCATTTGTTTGGCATAAATAAGTTGCTTTTCAAGAGTGGTGTAATTGCTTGTACAGGCAAAAGTTCAGCTTGAAAAATTAAGATCATTTGTTTTAAGTTAAAAAATAATAATAATTAAAAAAAAACCAGTGTATATCAAAATATAAGGAAAAAATCCTGGAACACCAAGAGCGGGGAGAAAAAGCAATTAATGAACTGTAACAACTGCAGTAATGAAGTTGCCAATGAAATGAAAGGAAAAACAAACACACATGCGAACAAAGAAAACCCACAATGAGGTAGCTTTACACTGTATCATTAAATCACACTTGATAAAATGAGATGTCTGGTTCAAGGCTTTTGCTATGAGAAACTACTTATTTACTCAGGGCCGTTCTTTTCCTGCCCATTGAAATGCTTGCACTGTTTTTTGGTTATGTTCAGTTAAGTTTTGCTTTCTTTCTGGAATTATGTGTGTCAGATGGAAGACTTTTGCACAGTATGAGAAGTATTTGTCAAAAGAGGTAACAGCAGCATTTCTAAATCCCAAGTATCTTTCAGACTGTCAGTGCACCAAAACAGTGTCATTGCAACGAAGTGTGCTTTAGCAGAAATGGGTACTTCACAACAAAAGTAGCACTTCACTTTGATAGGAGTTGTCTCTGCATGGTGGTGGTAAATGTGGAGGGCATCCTGGCTGAAAACTGTGAAGGATGGTGAGTGGAGGCTTTAGGGAAGTAAAGACAGGAGTGGTAAGAAATTCTTACAACTTTGTATTTTTGCACTTAACGTCATATATTGCACTTTGTATAGTATATTTTAAAGCAGAAATAGAAAGACATTCAAATTAGGAACTGATCATAGGCTTTTGTAAAGCATAACTAAACTAAAATCTTATTTTTAAGAGCATTTCATGCACGCTGTTCTTGTCTTGGATTTGTTTAAAATACAAGCTTAAAGTTAAAACTCCCCATTAGGACTGAAATGTGTCGGTGTCGATGACTATCCATTACTTCTGATAGTGTTTGTCTTGATAGTCTTTTCTCTGAAGTCCTGATACTGGAGCATATAAACACCTAATTTATAGCAAATATAAATACGAGTGAAAGTTACTTAGTGTGCACCTGTTTAGACAAGTTTGAATATCTCTGGCTTTACCGTAGTACCTTAGACTTATGACTAGCAACAAAACCATCTGAGGAATGCTTCCAAAGGTTTTGAAGTGGGATCCTCAGAACAATATTTTTCAGCAGGATGCCAGCCTGAGTGGGAATGAAACTTCTGCTCCATTTCTGCTGTTCGACTCTTCATCTGTGAGAGGATTGATTTTGTTGTTACAGTTGTGTAACTATGCATCACTTTGTATTTAACTTATAGCCCAGAAGTCTGGCCTCAAAATGCTCAATATGATATATGTGCTCAAAAGAAAGGCATTGTCATGGGAAAAAATCTACTCACTAAGATAATTAAAAAAAAAAAAAGATCAGTGACACTGTAACTAGATGATGGTATTCCTGTACGTGCATGTTTAGAAAGCATGTATATAAATGTGCATATAGTTGGTAAAGAAGCAGCTTTATGCCTGAAGAAAGAATTGTGGGATCTGCTGTGGAACATACCACTGCTGGAAATGTTCTTACAAGTGGAATAAAGCTGTTAGAGGTGCATTCGGTCAGGGAAGGATGGGGCCCATCTGATTCTCTCAGGCCTAAGATTGTGTGACCAACTGTGAAAGCACAAGTGATGAGTGCATGCAGTGAAGAACCAGCTCTGTTCAGACTGTGGTGACTCAAAGCAGGATGTCCTCAGCCTCAACATCCAGATATGCTCTGTGTGATCTGTGTAATCTTACAGGCAGTGACCTCTTCAAGACCCTTCAGCCTTGCAGGAGCAGGCTGCAACTGTTACAACTGAGTTTTAGTCAGTAAAATTCTGTCAGTAGGCTGGAGTCTGAGAACAACATTCTTTTACTTGGGGGTAGCTACATCTGAGGTGACAAAGTGTCCTCAACAAACTGTTTACTTATTTAGATGCTGTGAAACAGAACAGCTTATTACTGAGTGTGGGGGAAAGATGGACTTTCTTCTGTGAAGCATGTTTTACTTGTGTCACAAACATTTCTGCACTTGTGTTTCAGAGTACTCTGAAATTATTGTGAAAAACAGCATTGCTGGCTTTATTTTTCCCCCCGTTAACGGTGGTGAACAAGTCCTGATCCTGTATGTTACAGGAAGGTCAAATGGAAGGCTGCTTATGGTGCTGGATAAACTGGCAACCTAATCTGAACTGTTTATTTTCAAGTGGTTTATAATTGCTACCTGTAAAATATCTTGTTTCCATGCATGTAGATGAGCCAACTGATTATTCTAAGTGGGTGATGCTCAGGTAATAGATCACTACTAGCTTAGCTGAAGAAATATCAAGTCTGCAGAGTCGCTGGAATTGGGTCTGAACTGAAACCAACAAAAAAAAATGTTGTTGATTATGTACATAATGTTAATTGTCATTTTGCTGTGTTCAGACATAACTGATGCATGACTCAATTTGGATACATTAGCTGAGAGTCATTAAATTCACATGGAAAAAAATGCATTTGTCGCATGTATTTAGTTTCCCATGCTTAATGCATAACATCCAACTTGACAACTCCTGCACTTGGTGAGTTTAAGCCTCTTAAATTTGCCGTGTAAGGTGGTTAAGCTGCTGGTTTTAACTTCTAACGACCTCACACTTTTTCCATGTCCTGACCTAGCTCTGGAGAAGTATTCCAGGTGCAGGAAGTGGGGCAAGGAGAAAGGTGGGGAGAGATGGAGCTGGATGAACAAATTCACAGCAGATGTGAGCTCTGGTTCAAGCAGTCTGTTGAGTCCCCAGGCAAAATTATGAAGATCTCTCTGCACAAGGGAGCCAAACCAATACTTCACAGCTTTTACTGGAAAGCTCTAACTGTTCCAAACACTGTATACCAAAACTGTATGAACAAACTGCAAGAGAAGATGACAGGCTTTTCAAAATGAGCTGGTGGGCACCACAGGCAGGAAAATAAAATTTATATTAAGTTTTCAGGAACAGAGCAACATTTTTTTAGTAGATTGGTACTAGATAGGACTTTGTGTGGCTGGGAATGCTATCATTCATGGTGAAAGCAAAATGTGAAGTGTGAAAGTTTAATGCTGCTTTGAGTCAGTCTAAATGAACTGTACTTCAGAGTGGATGTTTTGGGAAGCATGAAGATGCAGTCAGCTTTTTCTGGATGCTATTTAGAGCCTGGCATGTGGCTCTCATTTGTCCTACTTTCAAAATCTTCAAAAACTTAATGGTGGTGAATGGAGAGAAACAAAGAAGAGAGATAAGAATCTCTTTAATCCACTTTTGGGATACTTTACGCAAATGTAAACTACTTGAAATGCGATTTGTGGGCTTCCTAAATAAACTGGCATGCTATTCTGACAGTATATTCGTGCAATTTACCAAAACCAAAGATACAGGATACAAGATCAGGTGCTTAAGAAACGTTATGTTGTGCTGTACTCTGTCTTGACTTTTGTCATCTTTTAAAAGTATGATAACTGCTCGGCTTATTAAGTAATCTATTCTTAAAGTCTTGACTCCAGGGGCTGCAAATGATACTGTAATGTTACAGGAGATCCTACTTGCTTTGTCCCTGTTTTATTATATAGTTTGGTTGCTAATTTGAACCTTCAGTGTTCATCTGCTTAATGGGTATTATAAAATGATGGAGAACAGAGAACAGTCTTTAAGTCATCTCACTGGGAACTATATAGAAATAATTTCAACAACTGTCTCATGGTTCTCCAGATTGGTACACGTTTTCCATTCTGAAAGATCATTCCAGTGAGGGACATCAGTGGGCTGGTGTCTCCTTGTGTCTGAGGATGACAGCCTGGAACAGGGGTTGTGAGACTGTGGGCTCCAGCTGCCTCCCTGTTTGTGGCTGCAACAAGCAATTGACTTATTTTATTATTCGTGAATACAGAATAGAAGAATGGAAAACTGCAGTCGCTGCTGATTTCTGCAAAAGTAATGCTTTCAACTGCCATCAGTCATTCTACGAATTATTTCTGTGTTCCATGTAAATTATCATCATTTTGAAGTAGCAAAAATAAAGAATTTGAATGTTTTTTACATCCTTTACGATGTGTTCTTAAAATAAAACTGTGAGCATGGTTTTGGGAGCAAGTTTATGATGTGGTCTCAAAAATGAACATATGCATTTCCTATGGAAGAAGCGTTAAAATTCTCTTGACTTAGGTAACCATTCACAGAAAATTTTTACACACTCCTCCTCCAGCTTTTCCCTTCTGAAACACATTTAATTTTTTCACCTTTTCACAATGAAATATATGGGACAAAATAATTCATTTTTAAGTGTTGTGTTGTAACTGTGTGTATGGCATAGGTGCTCTTTTCTAGAAATAAATGTGAGTTATGGCAGTGCTCTAAACTCTGCTGTCAAGACTTGATGAAAACCTTGTATATACTTTCAACCACAATTGTAAAAGTGTTTTCCACCTCTATGCAGTCTCTAATTTGTAATATAAAGAAGATGTACATGGGTGAGGTTTCTCTGATGTTTTATCCTAAAAGGGTTGCTTGCTGAAAAAGAAGTGTAGAGAATGGGCAGTGGAAGATGAATATTCAGCACAAGTAAGGAAAAAATATTTAGGTCAGCCTGGATAAAGTGGGCATGATGCCATCTGTCAAGAAAACTGTTTTCAATATTATATTTCCTGATACTTCATATTTTACTACTTGAAACACAATTTAAAAAAACATAAGTCTTTTAGCTCCTTCCTTTAGGAAATTACTAATTTATTTGCATGTTCAGAAATTCATTAAATGCATTATACAAAAAATTGTGGGAAAGTCTTCAGTGTCAGGATGCACTCTGTGCTGCAGTACTCATACTTAAGCACAAGTTTCATTTATTTTTGTTGTAAACCATAGTGGTTAGAAAAGCCATTAACTGCCAGCATTTTAAAAGCAAACATGAAAAGGATGATTGTTTGGAAGAGAGTGTAAAGAGATAGAAGGTGAAGAATGGTGCTAGTGGCACTTTTCTGCAGTGAGGGAGTTTAAGGGGAGTCTGCCTTGTTTGTAAGTGCTTCTTTTTGTTGCTTTTTTTATAGTCTATAATTAAAATCCTAGTTGTTCAGACATAGTTCAAGTATAAACAATGTCAAAAAATGCTGTGAAGCAACCGTGACACTAGTCTACATTATAAAAATCTTCACGTTGTAGTTTGCTGTCTCTGTATCCTGGTTAGTGACTGGAACTGAAGTGAAAAAATGAGTATACTCATTAGAGTAATAAATATGTACTGTTAAGCTGTAGCACCATTTCACTAAGCTCACATCAAATTCCTTGTAAGTTACTAATTCTTTCATGTTGCTGAGGCATCCTAATTAAAAACTCCAATCTTATAAACCCATGAAAATGGTTGAGAATGGGATTGTAGCTGAAATTTTTTTGTGCGTGGAATTTCCTTCATTTGTAATTAAATTCAAATGGAATGGCAGCAGGTTACAGCAGACTGAATCTAAATGTAAGGTTAGGGGCACACAGTGTCTTTTCCAGATCTGTCTGAATCAGTTGAAAATAACACTGCTTCCAGTTTCTCATTGCTGCCTACAGGCTGGTGATTACTATGCCTGCATTTTAGCCAACTGAGCAAGGTACGTGCACTGCCTGCTGTGATAATTGACTCTACACTGACATTCAATACGAAAGGCTCCTATGATTTTATTTGTTTGTTAACTAATTTCTTTTATTTCTGGGGGGGGGGGGAGGGAGAGTATTTATCTCCAGTAAAAGGACAATTGCTTGGTAGCAAGAATATCTTAAGCTGATTTGGTCTTTTTCATAGTGTGTATAAATTTAAACTTAAAGGCTTTAAGCACTGAGTTACTGTTGAGAGCTATGAAAATCCTCAGCAGATGTATGCTAACTATTAGTATTATTGCTGGAGGGATGTTATTTTCTCTATTGAGATGCTATACTGTAGTCGAATGGTATAAAAAAGCTCAGTGCATTAGAACTCCATACATCTTCCTTCTGGATTGTCTGTAATAACATTAAATTATTCACAATTGTTGTTTGTTTGTTTGTTTGTTTGTTTTTAAACAGAAGCTCCTCTTTTTAATCAGTCTCTTAACTTGCTCTTAGATTTTGTTCTGTTGTAGCTTACCTGAAAGCATTTAGTGAAATGAGCCTTGTGTTCCTCCCTAGCATGGCTTCTGCTTCTGAAGCTTTGGGTTCATTTTCTTTTTTATCAAGATTAAAAGTTCTCTTACCAGCTCTGAGTAAAGCTTTTAGTGTAAGCTATCAAGATTCAGGTCCATCTTCAGTGGCTGTGAACTAGAGGTAGAGATAGCAGTGGTTTCAGCGGCTTATATCGTTCTAGCTGGGGAAAAGATCCATTTTATGGTCCCTTTCTTGTGCAGGATTTAACCTGTTAACCTAGCTGCTGGCCTTCATCTCTTGCCTGCATCATTTCCTGCTGACCTAACTGTTGCAATTGATTCTTTCCCCTGGTTTTCTTCATTTGGGCACAGTACACTGCATGTAATCGTGTATCTCACATCTCCTTCTAGGTCTCTTTCAGTTCATCTTTATTCTGTGCCACAAGGATAGTGTTGTAGGAAACCTGATCTGTGGAGCCTCTTTCCTGGCTCCCACTGTCAAGGTGTTTGTTACGGTCGTATATATGAATGACCAACTGTATAATAATGACTCATATATTAAGACAAATGGTGATATACATGTCTGCCAAGAGAATTATTCAGTCAGCAGCTGCTTCTCACTGTTCTTGTATCTGCATATGTGTACATGATGTGTTTCCAAGCAAAAGGACAGTCGCAGGCATCATTCAATCTGTCCTGGAGGAGCTCCATCCCAAGCCTTAATATACTGAATTTTCATTTAAAACACTTTTCTGTGTGTGTTTATATTTGCTGTTTTGTTGGTGGTTTTTTGTTTTGTTTTTGTTTTGTTTTCATCAAAAGGTCAGAGTTAACAAGCTCTTCCTTCTTGTCATTAACAGCATCAATCCTTGCACTTGTAGCACTAATTATCCTCAGGTATACTTCTAAATGTTAATTGTTTCTTTCAACGCTTCTCTAAAGTGTCAAAATTTGTTCACAAATTACTGTGTTCAGAAGCATAATGTAGAAAAGTTCGTGGCCCTCAACCTAAAATGTTAGAGGTGAACGCTGATGCGCTTACCTGACCAAGGCTGTTCTTTTGTCAAAATACTACACATCTCCTTTGATGTTTCAAGCAGTCTTAATATGGAAGACAACCTGTAAAGACCTAATCTATACGTAAGCTTTAAAAGAAAGCTGTAGCTCAATCTGCAGCAATTAGTTAAATTATGATGAATTGATCAAGAAATGTGACATTACCGTAGTACATGGTCATTACACTTGGTAAAGTGTGCAAACAAATGTCTTTATCTGGGCAAGAACTGAATCTTGTTACCATAATCGTTAAAGTTAATGAGATCAATTTTTTAAGGTAATAGGCCTACTTAGAAAGGAGAAACAGTAAACATTCTCAAAATGAAGTGGTGTTTCCCTTGCAACTTTTTTCACTTGGAGATTGTGACATACACTGAACATATGTGACAGTGTCATGGGAAAAAACAAGTATCTGCAAGGGGTGAAGTGCTAAAAGGTTTATTTTAGACAGTGTATGATGCTGAGGTGTGAAAATTTAAACACTGCATCAAAAACGACAGAGGAGGCACGTTAGGTTGTGCTACTCATTGAGGAAATGTCTGACTTTCTGCATGAGATGAGAGGATCTCTGGGTTCTGTTTATTCATAGTACTCTGTGGCATCTTCCTTCAGGCCTCTGTTAGAATAGTTCTTGGGCTGCAGAAACTCTTTTTCCAGAAGTCCTAACCACTGTTCTACATGAAACTATGGGTGACTGGAGTTTGCTTCTCTGTAGTTAAACCAACTAAGTCAGCTGTTTTAATAAAGAATATTGCATGATGTCAGCCTTGGTAGACTTATGCACCTGACAACATTATGCAGCTTATCAGGTCATAAAGAGACAGTCTGGTATGGAATTATGTGAATGCCTTCAATGATTTTGCAGAAAAGTGATGTATTTTTCCTGTTGTACAGACAGCATTGTCTTAAGATTCTGAGTTACTACATGCTGGCTGGCAGACTGACAGCTATTTCCTCAAGAAGGCTCTGATTTCCAGAACACTATACCTATCAAAATTGAATCTAAGAAAACTGTGTGTATTCGGTAACATCAATAATAAGTGTTGAGTTTTGTGTTTGTCCTTTTTTTTTTTTTTTTAATAAGAAAGGAAGGGAAAGGGAAAGGGAAAGGGAAAGGGAAAGGGAAAGGGAAAGGGAAAGGGAAAGGGAAAGGGAAAGGGAAAGGGAAAGAAAAGCCTTGGGACATAGTAAAATGTCTTTGTTTCAGCGAGCAAAGCTTCAAATAGCAACAGATAACAGTAAAATGAGAGGCAACAAAGCTTGTGCCAAAGCTCTGAAGGTGTTTCCATTCATACCAGCCCTGAGACATTACCATTAGCAGGTGCTCATTTCTGAAGATTTAGTACAGACTGTGAAGTGATACTATGTGCCTGCTCCTTTTCTTACTGAAAATGGAAAGCCTTTTTCTCTCTCCTGTTCCCTCATCATCCTTTGTCTTTGGGCTCATGAAGACTTCTCTGGATGAATAGCATTTCCATCGTGAACAGACTCACTGTTTCTCTATAACTTGAGGTTGACAGCCCTCCCAGCGCTCATTAGCACTACTCTGTGCAGTGTGTGTGCTTGCAGCATAGTGTTTGATCACAGCTCAGTAGCTTTTACTTTCCTGACAGAGAGACTGTGGACCCGTCTGTTCCAGCATCACAAAGCAGTTCCTGCCATCCCCAGGCTTGTGGCATCTCAGTCATGTGTGTCCCCATTCCTTCTGGCAACTTGTGCTAAGGAGCACGGAGCTGCCAGCCTGGCCCTAGGCAAGGCTCCCCCCAAAATGGGCGGGGGGGAGATGAGGAATTAATTATTTAGGACGTGCCTGTGAGCTAGGTCAGTTGTATTTGCAAATGCAGTTGCATTCTTGACTGTGATTAGAAGCTGGGTTAAAAAGGTGGTATGACAGCTAACCAATTAACATAATAATGCTGCCATTGCTAATTTTTTTGTGTAACTCATCACAAAGACTTTTGAATGTATCTGCCTGGAATACATACACGGTAAGTTTCATCCAAATGCAATCTGTCACATCTCCTGAGGGAGAGGGGCAGCAGTGTCAAGATTAGGCATTTAAAATTAATCACGTTCACAAGCGGTATTAAACTCAATTTCAACAGTAGATATGATGAAAACGTGGTATTTTTATACATACTTACATTTTAGGATGCATATTGACCTACTTCTAAATTTATACAAGATCTTCTAATACCAGGTACTGAATTATTTGCCTCCAGGGTTGGTGAAATTGCAGATACTTGCTTTGCTTTGGGAAAGCCTGACTAGACCTGACATCAAAGCATGTTCTTCTTTGGTGTCTTACCTGGGGTACATAGTAGTGGATTGCTTCCAGGTGGTTGAGTTTGGGGTGGTTTTTTTTGTGTGCATGATTTTGTTGCTGTTGCTTTTATTTGTTTTCCTTATGCTTGGAACATGCAGGATATTTTTTTCACTAGTGAAGAATATTATATGTGAAAAGTAATGCAGTGTTAAATACAACGTGCCTGTTGTTTGTCTGGTTTTCTTCTTTTCCCACCCTGTATCTCTTTTGATTACACAGACAGGACTGTTTTGTTTGAACTAAATTTTCCTCTCTGGGGCCATTGAATTAGTATGATTTAATTACTACGGCAGCCTCCTTAAGGAAGTAGGCTAGATGGAGCTAACTGTCTCTTTGCATCACGGAATACCTTAGAAGATAGTATATGCCTATGGCCAATGAAAGTGTCTGCTCAGGAGAGGTGGTGATGTGGATAGTGTCTTGGACAGCACCTAACTGAGGGAAGGTCTCAAAAGCTTCCTATGTTACTGCTACTTTAGTTAAGTTGTTTGAATTGTTGCTTTCAAAGATAGTTTTAATAACTTCATTCTTTTTAACTGCTTTGTAAGTTTCTCCAAAGGAAATAGCCAGCAACAATATGATATTTGCATGCCCTGTCTTTCAACAGCATGAATGTTACAGTAATTCAGGAATAGCAAATACCTTCCTGAAAAAGACATTTCCAGTAGCTGTACACAGCATATCTATAGGCTATATATAATTCTTTCTTTTTATTTTTGAGCCAAATGAGATTGTTGGATAGATTAAAGCTGACAATTTGAAGTATGACAGAGAAAGCCACGAAAGCATTACTTGGAAAAGACTATTGCTTTCTTTATCCAAGTGGGCATGAGTGAATGTAACCTAATAATTTAATAATTCATACTGACCAAAGGTTTCAGTGTGGATTCTTTTTCAGTTCAGTGGGAGTCACTGTGTTGCTTGCTACTCTGACTTGGATTGCTGTCTTGCATTTGCTGTGTCCACATGACTTCCATCAGACTTTCTGTTGTTCTTACTCTTCTATCCACAAAATCTCTATTGACTACAGTTATAGGATGAGATGTACACTCCAATTTTGCTGCTCAGTTTCTCTCTACAGTGTTCTTTTGATGCTGATTCAGCTCTGAAACAGCTGTAAGTCTTTTTTCTTCTAAAGCCATAACAAAAACAATGGTGTAATGTCGATTCAGTACTGCAGTTTTCCAGAATTTTCTAAATTTCTGCCTTTCTTCTTTTGTGAGACGTGGGATTTTGCTGTAAGCTTATTGCTTTGAGAATTGCTGGAAATGAGTTATACTGAGAAGTCATTTTGAACCAGTGCAGTTTTAAAGGTTTGAGGACAATGAGGACTACTTATAATTTTTAATAGTCTTCCTGTTGTATATGTTGTCGTAAGTCTACATCTGCCTTAACTGATATTGACTGATAAGGCTCCTAGAAACAGTAAGTGTTGTTTATGGGTTTAAGATACAGTAACTATAAATAATATTTGACACTCAAGTTTTCTTACTTCTTTAAAGTGCTCCTGCTGAGGTCATTTGCAGAAATAGTCTTGGCCTACTTTTGCTGCTGTTGACTCAGTAGAGAAGAATTAGGCCAATACTTAGCACTTGTGAAAATTCCTGTCCTAAATGTATTTGAATTTACCTCAGCCTCACACTTCAGATTTGTCTTTTTGGAATAGACTGAAGTAGCTGGTACTGTGTGCTTCAGAGGAAAGGTGGGAATATTCATCATTAATTCTCAAGTCATCCCATGGCATGGGGAATTCCAGAAGGCACTGAACCTGAAGTAAACAGATCGTGATGACCTCAAACCATGAGAGTCTGCTGCAGTTTTAGCTTTGTTTGCATAATCCTGATTGTTATGCCTGCTTTAAAGTCTTAATTGCTCATGTACCTTTGTAGCATTCAGTCCTCCAGTAATGTAAAATGAGAGTCACCCTGAAGAGGCACAGTCATAGCTGCTGGCAACCAGAATATGAGACACTGTTTGGGATGTAGGGTCAGTGTTTTTACACCTTTCTGGAAGCACTGAGTTGGTTATTGTTGAAGGGCAACTATGTCTTCATTTTCTCTTTCTGAGCTGGAAGGGAATTTTGAAAAAGGAACACAAAGCAGTTGCTGGAGGCCACAACAGTTTTGACAGATGGGATGGGGTCATATTCAGTATTCATGTATAGTTTCATGTTCAAATTTGAAATTCTCTAGGTAATCATTTAAATTAGTATGAAACATTAATAAAATATTAATAAGACTTTGGACAAATGGCACATCTCATTCTCGACTTTTTTGGGGCTGGTAAAAAAAAAAAAACAACAACAACCCTTTTCTTCAGTTCATTTAGTAAATTAATTTGAAGAATACAAGAAAATTGGAAAACCCTATTTTAGAAGTAGACTCTCTAACTACTTTAGGTGCTCTCTGTTAGGTTTATCCTGCCACCCTTTGCTTAAGCAGCTCAGGTTAGGTGGCTGAGTCACTTTCAACTCATTTGAATTCTAGAAAAGTGCCCATCTCTCTTTGATTACAAAAAGACAAATTACTTAGCCAAAGGAGATCTGAAGTGCTTGGCTGGGTTCCCAAAGTTTATGTCTAGACCATATCACTGTTAGTGAGCAGAGCAGTGCAGTAAAAGCGGGCCTTTTCAAGTGAGTCAGTTATGGCATGTAACCCACACTGGCACTGAGATAGGACTGGTTGGGATGAGCTTGAGCCTGGTGCCATGAACTCAGTGCTATGAGCATTGGATGCATTCCTGGAGCACACTTTCTGCTTTCCTTTTTCCAAAAGAAATTTGGTGTACATGCTCCAAGACTGTCCTGCAGATTAACCCAATATATGATCAGAGGTGGTGGTGAGGAGGTTTTTGGAGTAAATGTTCTACTGATATGTTCTGCATATGCAAATGTAGCCACACTTTTTTGTTCAGATTCCTCAGGGGTGAAAAAAATGATGGTAGAAATAATCTTCCGACTACACAGCTCCTTTTTGTATTAATGTTGGTGAGACCTCCATTTTGTTTTTCCACTATCTGAAGCTTTCAGAGTATAACAACCACTGTGCTATGTTCAGATGGGCAAAGGGCATCGTGACCTGGCATATCTTGGGGATATGCTAACAAGGTACTGATGACAATAAGTGCATTTTGCCACAAATTAGGGCCTGTTTCCTATTATAACTCTGCCAATCTCTGTCAAAATGCCAGGTAGTGAACAGTGAAAACCAAGTGCTATGTTGAACACTTCAGTCATTTTAGACATGGAACAGTGAAGAGGACCACGTAGCTATCTGAACGAGCAGTGTACAATAGTTAAACTTATGCTGTGTGGCAATTTTGAGGGAATATTTGAACTGTGAGTTTACAGAAAGCTTTTTTACACTCCTATCATGAGTGTTTGATCTCTGCTCATAAATAGAGATATTCTATTAAACTGTTCTACAAAATGCACCTTGAAACTAATTAATAAGTTATGCTTTATGCTTACTGAATGGTTTAAACATTTTAGAAGTGCTAGTCCTTGGTGAAATGCTGCACAGAAATTTATCTTTTGGATAGGAAGAGTCCGTATCATATCAAAAACATACTCTTCCTAATCTCAGCAGTAATTTCAGTGCAAAACTTGTGTGCCAGGCTCAAATCAGGTCTTGTTATCACATCGCTGTGCTGTTCCATTTCTCCTAGATTCTTGCATCGTGCTCACTGGCTTTTTGAAACAGCCTTAGCCAAGTGTGCTTTCTTACCTGATTTTTGGAAACGGGATTATTTCTGCAATACTCAAGGCCACATTTCAAATCTGGAGAAGAGGAGACTCAGGGGAGAGCATATAGCAGTTTACAACTATCTGAAAGCAGGTTGTGGCGAAGTGGGTGTCAGCCTCTTCTCCCAGGTAACAGTGATAGGATGAGAGGTAATGGCCTTAAGTTGTGCCAGGGGAGGTTCAGGTTGGATGTTATGAAAAACTGACATTGCATTTGTTTTTTGCTTGTTTGTTTCTAGGACAAACTAGAGTTTTTAGAACAGAAAGTATTTTGCTAGAGATCTTAAAATGTGAAGTAATGCCTCCCTCTTTTGGAAATTAAATTTCTCTCACCTGTGGAAGTGTCTTACCTTCCTTGGTAATGGTTTTGCACTATTCCTCTTGTGCAAATTCCTTGCCCAAGACAATAAAATCTGAAGTGAGAGACAATTCACAGAGCTCCTCCACCACCCCAAGTTTTGTAAAGCATTACCCTTTTGTTATGTCCTCTGTTCCATGTAAAAAAAAAAATGCTGTTACTATGACAACTCTTTCCCACACTGGAAATCCATTATTAGGAGTTTCTGGCATGGGTTTTATTTGCATATGCTGCAAACAACTCTGTTATTAAACAGACTGATGATTGTTCTTCTCGTCACTGAGTTAGATGGCTGATGTGACAATGGTTGCAACTTCTTGATTCCAGGTGAGAGTGGTCATGAACAGCTCTGCATAGCTCTTACTTCTGAATATAGCTTGTATTACATGTTACTTTTTCCTTACAATGTGAAGCCACACTTGTTTAAATTATCAAACAACTTGAAGAAAATGTATTTATTTTAGTTACTCAACATCTTTTTTGTGACACATTTGATTAGGTGCTTCCTCTTCATTTTGAGAATGCTTTGATCTTTTTTTGTATATTTAGTGTATTGTATGTCTTTATTAGACTTCTTTTTGTCATTGGAATACGAATTTAAATCTTAAAAATGATGATTTACTTTTTCTTCTACATAAATAATGACAATAAAAGCATGCAATTCTTGCTAATCCTATTTGATAATAGAAAATATATCATAAAGTGACTTTTGCATTAATTTCTAGTAGAGTACAGTAATGTTGTCAGCTTGCATTACCAAAGGCTATGTTATGATTTCATTATTTTTTTCTATGGGATGGCAGTAAAGAGATTGTATTGTATAAATTTGGCATTTTGGTTTTTTTTATTTTTCATTCTAGGAATTTCTATGGGATGCAGATCATGCTACTGGAATGCATTCGGGTAAAGGATGAGTTCTGCAGTTCTCTCAGGAGTCTTCCAATACATCTGCTTAATTACCTTTTAGTGGCATTCTAAGTGAGCTGATGTGAAACAAATGATCTGGAGCCATGAGTGAAGAAAAAAACTTTGGCGTATCCCAGAAAATGTTGTCTCCTTCAAGAAGTACTAGCAGCTGCTCCTCTAAGCAGGGAAGTCGACAGGTAATGCAACCAAACTGAACACAGTGACAAGGACTGGTTGTTACTTCTGCTCATGAATATTAGTGAATTTCTAAAATTCTGTTGTACTATTGCTTGTTCTATTTGGCCACCTATCTGATTTCCTTACTCTGTTTTCTTTTTCTCTTTGCATAGCAGCATCTTGTTTTTAGTGAAATGCACTGAACCTGTTTTACAAATATTATTTATATTATACTGATATAACCTGCCTGAATAGCAGGCTCTTGTAAAATTGGAATGCTAACACTGAATCTTTATTCTGAAATATTTCTGCTGTGGAGGCTTGATCCTGAAATCCCAAATCTTCCCTAGAAAATAACATTCCTGTGGGTCCCAGAATACTGGGTAACAGCTCTGCTTATTTCAAGTTTCCAGGGAAAGGTTTGCATGAAAGGGAATGCATTTTTCTGAGACTTGATGTAAAACAGCCTTGACATTGAAAATGTTCAAGTGAATGCCTGTATGCTGGTTGTTGTAGTAGTAATGTAGTTAAGAAAACACATATTTATATAACATACTGCATCTAGATTTCCAGTTCTGTATGAAATGTGAAACTGTACTTTGTCTTCTGCAGAAGTGATCATTTTTGCTATTCTTTCAACCTTACAGTGGTAACCAGACTGTAAACATTTGTACTTGATGAGTGAGACTGGTGAAGACAGCTTTTGTGTGTGAGCAAGAATCACTGACCTGTATCACTGCTGAAAATTAAGCTTAAATACACTCAAACGGTGCTTGCAAAATGATAAGCAATGCACTCAACATACATAAACTTTTATTTGTACAGATGCCAGATTAGTGGAGCTCTTGGAGCTGCTTCAGGTTGAAATGTTAATTGGAACTGAGCATCCAAATCCCCTAAAAGCTTTGGAGACCTCAGCTGTGTGTAGAAAGAGCACCTGCTTTTCTGAGACTTCTATCCCTACACCTCCAATCTCTGCAGTTTCTGCAAAGTGCTATGCTTCTAAGAATTGCTTTGCATTTCTTGTTCATTCAGCAAGTGAATCCTCACTTTCAGGACACTCTTTTTGTTTTCCTTCAACGTTATTTTTAATATCCTCAGTACGAGATTACCTTTAAAAACCATAATTTAAAACATTTGGTATTGTCTGTTCCAACAGCTCCAGTCAATTGCATGTTATCACATAGTATTTCATTAATAAGATTTATATGAGCGTGTCTAAATCCCTTGGTGCATTACATAGACGGTAAAATCAGCTATACTTATGCAGGAGCAATTTATGCAAGAAAATAACTTACTGCCATTTAACATGATAGAATCTGTAGAAAAGCTGAGGCTTTTGATACTATTGTTGGTAGATCCCATTTCTTACTCATTTTATTTTCACCTGTACTCTTTGGAGGGAAGGAATAAATCAGTAAGGTTTACTATCATCTTGTCTGTCCCCAGTTTTTTATTCTTTGATCACTCGTACAAAAGAGCAAGGTATACCTGACAGATGTAGGAGATGGAACTTGGCTGTTCTGTTCATATTCAGGTGCATCTGTGTTCCTCCTCAGGCAGATGGTTAAGTTGCCTCATACACCAATCAGGTCAAGCTGAATGAAGGTGTAAAGTGGGTTGTTTCCTGATCTGTTTTGAAGGCAGCGCAGTTCATGTTTCTCCACACTGGACATGGTGATAAATATCTCCACTTTGATTTAAGTTTCAGTATTAAAATTTTCACGGTTGGTCACTGCAGTACCAAGTAAGTAACTGGATTCTTTTGCACCTGGGCAACCTAAATGAGTCAAATAATCTGTCCCTGATTTCAGAAAGCATTACTAATAAGCCAGCCTGCATGAGTTGGGGCAGTTCACATGACTTGTTATGTGCTGAGAAATAGCTGCTGAGAAAGGCTAAAATTTTTGCTTGCTTACTTGCTTTTCACACTTACCCTGAAAATTTAGAAATACTTGTTTTCAGAAATAGCATGACCTTTTTTAGAGTCTTTATGATTTCTCCTATTTTAATAGAGACTTCTAACGTTTGTAAGGAATTATTTAATATTTACCTACTCCTTTACCAAATATAATAACTACCAACCTTATCTTATAACTTTGCATCTGCTGAAGTGATCATGAGGTCCTAAAAGTAGTTTACAATGCTAAAACAAAACAAAAGATCTAAATTACAGTTTCTTTCAGGGCTGTCAGTGTTGTTTGGGAATTTCTAAGTCACAGCCTGAACCAATAGCTGAGCACCTGGTAAAGGGACACAGCCAGCTCTGGGAGTGCAGGTGAAAACAATTCACCTGTGCAACCAGAAGGGGTGGAACCTGGTTCTACCCCTCCCTAAGCCATAGTTAAGGGCTAGCTGATATAAGGGATGGATCTCTACCTGCTATTCTCTCCTTTTGGAGAGTTTGGTGAGCCCTGAGTTTTGGGAGGGATAAGCAAACCTTTTTTTTCTTTAACTGGCTTGTGGCTATCATCTTTTTTTGGTTAATTTAGAACAGGTTATCTGCAAATGAGTTTTCCTATGCAATGTTTGTGTGCATAGCAGTGTATTGTAGTTCCTTATTTTATTCCCTGATGCTTTTTTTTATCTCTGCACATGTTTGTTTTGTTTGTTTGTTTGTATTTTACATTGAAGTTGTTTCGCAACTTACGGAACAAACAGATTTGCTGGGGAAAGCAAAGATTTAAATAACCTGTATAGTATGTGCTCTAGATATTTACTTGAAAATAACTTATTTAGGTCAGTTTTCCCTTAGGATTTTAAAGTTTGGTTGTTAAGTATAATTTGTTTTGATGGCAGGCTTCAGTGAATGTTTTGATGAATGTTAATCTCTGCTGTATGCAGAATGATGGTCCTTTGGATCTGACAGAGGCAGTCTTCTGCAATGCTTACTAGTTTGGGTACACTAGTGCTATGGGAGAGGAGTAAGACTCTTTTATGTAATCCTGCTCCCAGAAAGATTTAGTCTCTCAATTTATAGAGACTTGCACTTTCTTAAAGGGACTTTCTCTCTACTACTGTAGATTATAGTATAATGACATATATTGTAAAATCTGAACTGTCAGTCTGTGCAGTGAAAATGTAGAGTTCTGTGTTGTTTCTGGCCTTTTATATTATTTCTTGCACAGTTCCTGTCACATTTCATAGAATATTATTGCTTTTATTGTTGTATTGCTTCTTTTTCTTCTTAGCCTCTTTCACTGGTAAGCTGGAGCTACATCAACTGTCCCTAATATCCACGTCCTGGTGGATGTTCTGGGAATGAGTAAGGCCACCAACTGAGGCTTGTTTGGCCTTTTCATTTACATGTTAGTTTAAATAGCAGCAGGTGTACTGTGAAGCAAACAGCAGAAATCTAAAGTGCTATAAAACTTCTAAAATGTCTCTTAATACTAAAAGTACCATGTATGCAACATACAGACGTTATTTTTCCTAAGTCCTATTAGAAAACTGCGGTGGAGTACTGTTAACTCCTCTAACTGTATTGACTGTACTGACAGTATTGTGAAAGTTTGAGTAATTTTGCCCTGGCCTCTTTAGAATGTGGAGTGAATTGTTGGTTTTTATATTCTTTATCTTCCAGTTCAGTGGAAGGCTTCCTACTCCTCTTTTGAGCCTTCAAAACTAGACTCATTACTTGCAAGTTAAGGACACATCCGCCTAGGTGCTTTCTTCTTGTGCTGCTGATTTGACATGGAAATTCTTTTAATCTAGTTAAGTAAAAGTGAATCCTGAAAAATGGAGGAGGCAGAGACCTGAACAGTTTTTGTTTTTCACCATAGTAGAGGGGTCTGAGTTCTGAATTTCCCTGTTTCCCTAGTCACAGACCCCACTGTGTGTACATGCTGTCAGCGAGTAATTAACAAGTTGAGATTGGGATGCAAAGCCACCTACGCGTAAGGCTGTCCTTGGAGTTGCAGTGGCTGCTAAAATGTAGTTATTACTCCTCCCAGAGCAATGCATGCCAATAGTGTGGAGCATAAGTGGAGACCTGTGATACAGAAGATAAGCTGCTGTGCCAGAATTGACTAAAACGGAACTGCTGGACTTTGAGAGGCCTGCGCTTTCCTTTCTAAACTTGGTGGCCTTTTTCTGTAAGGTGCAATGCATTTCTAGTGTGAAGACACCAAGTTAATGCTGTTCCACTGTGTACATCTCACCTTGAAGCCTCATAGTAGGGTTGGAGGCTACTGCCGCATCCAAACTCTGCCCTTCTCTGTCAGTCACAGAAAGAGTTGTTTTCTACAAAGTTGCAACTCAGATTGTGTTTTGTGAGCAAGGAAAACTGGTTTTGATCATTCAATTTGAATTGAAAGATATATTGTGATAATTTCTAAGTCTAATATGCAAGCTAACTTTTTAAGTACGAACGATAGGGAAAAGCCTTACGAAAGGACTGCTGCTTAAAAATACTGCATGCTCTAAAAAAGAAAATGGAATCATTTCTGCCAATTTTATGAACCGTAACAAATGCTTTAGTTGCAGCTGATGCCAGCCCTTATCCTCCACAAAGCAAGTTTCTATTTTTGGCACTTTAAAATATTCGGTACAACTGACTGCATTTTATACTGGAAGAAAGTCTGGCACTGTCATCTCTTTCATTTGGGAAACAGCAAGTGCAAGCCTCAGTCTGAGAGCTGTTCAAACTCATTACTTCATTCTTTCTCCTGAGATAATTCACCTTGAGGAGCTGTGTGGCACACAGTATTGAAGAAAGTGGGAAGGTTTTTATTAAACATAGAAAATTACTCTAGTTACCTAATGGCAGACTTATCTCTGGAGACTGAAGTGTGCTTTTTTTTTCCTCAGCCATAGAGCGTATATAACCCTTCAACTACAGTGTGAATTCCCATGCTGATCTGAAATGAGCATCTTTGAATCTGTGAAAAGTAACAATAGTGCTTCCTCCCCCAGCCTTGAGTGAAATCTCTGCCTCAGGCAACAAGTGCAGTGTTGATCTTTTTCTGCAGATATTGGTCCATAATAATGTCTTTGGTAGGGTGGTAGTCATTCAGTCTGGGCATCAGACTGAATATTATCAATGTTAGACAGCTGTTTTTTTGTTTTGTTTTTAATTTGAGGAGGGTTGGGTGCAGAGCAGTAGTGAGGATGAAACTCACTGAACAATTGAGCGTTATGGTCTGGGGTATCTTTTCCAGTTTCGTACTGTAGGATGGGAATCAGCAAAATAGACCATAATCTGAATGCTTCCAGTACCTTTCAGGAAATCCTGTATTTCCAGTTTCCTCCAACTATTTCAGACAGTTAAGAACAGATAACCTGCCAGTTTGATTAATTTGTCTTCATTTTAGAGAGTAACCAACTTTCTTTAGTTTCTGCAGCTGTTCCCAGCAATAGCCAACTGATGCTTTTTACTCATTAAATGAGGTGTCAGATATCTTGAAGAACAGAGCACTGATCAAAATCCTGGTAGGGCTTAGTTCCTGAATGGATCTAAAAAAAAGTCACAGTCAATGTTTGAAATAAACTGTGGGATTTTAGAGGCTGAGGTGGGAAAGGTTGGCCTCTTCTGGTTGGAACAGAACCAAATGCTTGCTGTTACTGCAGTGTTGTGTCTTGTAGTTATCCAGCAGTTCTCTAAGCTGTTAATTCTCTGAAATATTCACCCCATTTCCTTGGGTAATAAAGTTGATCAAATAGTCTTGTACTTTTGAAAGTTCTAGATCTATTTCCAGTTCAGCTAAAGCTACCTTTTTAGGTAAATTTTGAAATTGAAATGTGATGTTCCCAGATTAACAGGAATATGACTAGGGAGCTTGCCATCACCTGAGGTTTGGCAAGACATTGGCCCTACTCAAAGGGAAATGGTGCTCTTACTTCTTTTCATTCTGTTCTCACACTTGTTTTTATTGTTAATGCTTTTTTTTTTTTGTTAAAACAGTAAGAAATGCAGATCATCTTCAGGAACAGGGGAAACCTCTTATGCCTGGACTGCAGAAGCAGCCCAAAGTAAACTTTATTTGCAATACAGGCCAGGATATGTTCTATATTTAAACCTTTCACCCAAACTGTTGATGCAGAACGTATTCCAGATGGATGTACTACAGCTCTACTATTTCTCAGCTGCTTCCTTTGTCTTCACCTCATGTGCCCAATGTAGCATGGATCTGCCTAATTTCAGTACTTTCTTTCCAAATTTATCCATATAAAAATGTGAATCTGGATTCCTGCCTTTTTGGCTGTGCTCAAATTAGTTCTCGTCTTCTGCAAGTAGTCTGCTCTATTAACAATATGCTGCATTTAATCTTGAGCAAAGACTGTGAGAACTGGTTCAAGGAACGTTGTTTGTTAGTAGGACCTTTTCAGTATTCTTAATGTTATGCCTGTTTGCTAGTCTTGACTACTATCAGGTTGGCTTTCAATGGAAAAATTTTGCAGTTTAATATATTTTGGATTAGGAAGTAGAAATACCATGCTTAGATATCATGTAATACAGTTTTTTAAACTCTTCTGGATAATTTCAAGAAGGAAGAAACAAAACCATAAGCATACCATTATTCTTCATTTTTAAATGTTCCTGTTAGTTCTTAATTTTACTTTTTAATGTTTACTTCTTTTCAAGTCTCCGGTTTGAAAACATGTCAATATTAGTTTTTTATTGGCTCATTTGCAGAACATATTTTCTGAGGAGAGGAAATTTTATCCACCTGTGGACAGTGAGTAGCAGTAAGTTCAGCTGTTGCTGACTTAATATAAATTGTAGCATTACACTATACTTGATGATACTTAGAGGCTACTTAGTCATCATAACTTCTAAAAAAGGGTTAATTACATAATCTTTAACAAGAATTCCAAACTCACTATAGAAAGCATTTGGTGGCCTAGTATTTCTGTTTTTGGTTAGAGCCGATGGAATATCATTTCTTTTTTGCTTTCAAGATTGAAAGGCTCGGTGAAGAAAGCAAAAGAAGGTCCTTAATTGAAGAGGCTCATAGCTGCCTTTGTATTTACATAGCTGTCAAGCTGTAGCTAACTGTCATATAATGGGCACAAGCTGGCTCTGCTTCGTTCTCTGACTGTTTCAGCCCGCTAGACTCATGCTGCTGGTGTCTTGAAGCAGAGCGTGCATTGTTGTGGTTTGTGATGGGCTGATATGCTGGCAACAGCCCAGAGAGCCTTATGTCCTCCATTCAGCACATTAACTCCTTGTGTCTGAGTACCTTCTGTCTTCCCTGACTGGATGTCACAGTAATTCACCCCAAAGCAGGAGAAAATGTGTTGTTATTCCTTATCCTAAGTGAATCCCAAGTTGAGAAAAATGAGTAAAGAATATGGAGCATAACCTTTGGTTACACTAGGGAAAATATGATTTCATGACTACTCTTCAGAAATAATGGTTTTTAAGAAGCTGTCAAAATATTCGAGATTGGAGGAAGTAGACTGCATGTTATGATAACAACTTCATTTAGAATGACTGCAGTTTTGACTTGCCTTCAGGTGGCATAACTGTAGTCTGGAGAAGAGGAGGCTCAGGGAGACCTTACTGCTGTGTACAACTCTCCTGTGTAACTAGTGGTAGGACTAGAGGAAACAGCCTTGAGTTGTGCTAAGGGAGGTTTAGGTTGGATGTTAGCGTTCTCTGAATGTTGAAGGATGTTATCCTTCTCTGCAGGAGTGGTCAGGTGCTGGAATGGGCTGCCCAGCGAGGTGATGGAGGCACCAACCCTGGAGGTGTTCAAGAAACATTTGGATGTTGTACTGAGGGGCATCATTTAGTGGGAAATATTGGTGGTAGGTGGACAGCTGGATTGGATGATCTTGGAGGTCTTTTCCAGCCTTGGTGATTCTATGGTTCTGTGATCCTTGGGTGATCTGTACTGTCTGTTGGCAGAGTTTGGGGGCTGAACTTGAATGATTCTGGAGATGGTTAAATGAGTACATCTAGTGCCTTCGTTAATTTTTGTTTTAAAGTTTTTTGAGTCAGTCAAATCCAGGGAAGGGTAAAGGGGAATACTTCACTTTTTAACTTAAATGAAAAGAACCACAAATACTCACTTGTATAGTAATTAATTCTGTTTTCACCAAAGTGTTTCACAGTGGTCCTTCATGTTGTTAAATTCTACAGGTTACACCATTTCTCTTTTTCATATATAGCAATGGTACGAGCACATGAAATTTTCTGACAGTTTTTAATGGGTATGGATCTGTAAAGTTCTGTGATAGCTGGTGATAAATCATCCATGAGGTTTTTGATCAGAGATCTTGAAACTTGTTTTATGCGGTCACTAGCTTTTTTTTTTTTTTCCACAATAAAGATTTGTAAAAATTATTCTCTTTTCTGTTAAGTTGTTGCAGAATATTTCATACAAGACTTGCTGATGGCAAGAGATTCTTTAAACTAGAGGCGTATCTGATATAAGTGGGAAGTATTTTTTTTATAGTCTCCATTTACATTGTGTTCCTCATTATACTTCAGATAGTCACACGGCTTCTTAGCTTTTTTTTTCCTTTTTTTTACTGGGGAGGCTGCAGTTTGTAAGAAAATGGAAAACCTTGAGTTATCTAGAATAGATAAAGTGCTACAGTCTTAATTTTCAGAATTATTTTTCATCACTTATAAATATCCTACTAGCATAGGCTATTTCTGCTCGTGACAGCAGGAATTTTTTATGGTAAATTGTGACTAGGCTGTGGCTATCTGTAAAGATATGTACAGGTAAAGGATAGAATGGGTTAGGTTGTGAGGAAACTTAAAGGTCATCTAGCTCCAACCCCCTGCCTGCAGGCAGTGTTGCCACCCACTAGATCTTGCTGCCCATGGCCCCACCCAACCTGGCCCTCTTTATTTTTATGGCCCTTCCCTCTGGACCTGCTCCAGCAGCTCCGCATCTTTCTTGTGCTGGGTGCCCCAGGTCTGGATGTAATACATGGGGTTTTACAAGGGCAGAGCAGAATCGACTCCTGCTCCCCACTCACTACCCCTTTCTTGATGCAGCACAGGATACAGCTGGCTTTCCTGTCTACAAGAGCACACTACTGGGTCATATCCAGCTTTTTGTTCCCAGGACTTCCAAGTCCTCTGCAGGACTCCTATTGATGAGTTCTTCCCCCCATCTGTACATATCTGGGATAGCCCTGGCCCAAGTGCAGTGCCTTTCTCTTGGCCTTGGGTACCACATTTGGTTCATAATGGGTCCACTTCTCAAGCCTGTTCAGATCCTTCTGAAGATTATCCCTTCTGTTGTATCAACTGTACTGCTCACAAGGGCATGCTGCTGGCTCATGGTCAGTCTGTTCCACTACAACACCCAGGTCCTTCTCCACAGAGGTCCTTTCCATCAAATCAGCTTCTAAACCTGTAGTGATGCACGTGGTTATTCCTGCCTAGTGTAGGGCTCTACATTTGCACTTGTTGACCCTAATGTTTCCTCTCCATTCAACTCTCCAACCTGTCCATGTCTCACTGAATTGCAGCACAACCTTCTGGTGTGTCAGCCACTCCTTCTAACTGTATCATCAGCAAACTTGCTGAGGGTGTACTCTATCCCTTCATCTGGGTCACTGATGAAGATGTATTTGTGCTTCTTCACAGAGTAAGTTTTATTCAGGATTTTTCAGGCCTTTAATTTCTTATCCAATATCAACATTTTTCTATTAGATGACTTACAAAATACTTTTTTTTTTTTATTTTAACATCCCATGTTTATTTTGCTATTGCATTGTTATCAGCTAAAATTTCTTACCTGGATGTGTACAGTAATAAAAGTGCTGAGAAAGTTGTTACTAATGATGGAAGCCCTGTAGTTTGACTTCTAGCTCATCTCAGATCTATCTTAACAATTTTGTTAGTTGGAAGAAACAGGATCTAGATTTATTTTTTCTCTTTGAAGCAGGACAGCTGGGAAATTGTAGAAGGGCTCCGGGGCGCAATGAATTGTACCCAGGAACCACAGAAACAGGAAGGCTGCTTGCTGAAAAAAAGAAAATGGCCTTTGAAGGGCTGGCACAAGGTAATAAAGGAATGTCTGTATGAAAGCTTGGTACTGTGTAAATATGACTTACAGAGTGTGTTGTTACTGGAAGAAAAAAAAATTAAGAGCAGGAAAAATGTTCTCCAAATACGTGTGGGTGTTTGAAGTGGTGTTTTTTGGTTTTGTTTATTTCTGTTGTCTGTGTGATTTTTAATTCTCTCTGTTTCTAATTTCAGAGGTACTTCTTTTTGGACAGAGGGATTTTGAAGTACTCTAAATGCCAAGCTGATGTAAGTGATTTAAAACCCTTTAATGCCAGTGTAAGGTAACAACAGTTTAATCTGAAATAACGATCATTCCATATTGACAGTAAAGTAGAATTTCAGCAGCTCTTTAACAGTAAACTGAATGCAGAAGAATGATGGTCAGAGCAGGAAATGTCCAAATTGCTTTATTCTAGGGCTGTTGTATTTTTGTTGTTGTTGTTGCAGATAGAGAGAGGGAAACTTCATGGCTGTATTGATGTTGGACTTTCTGTCATGTCTGTAAAGAAATCTACAAAATGTATAGATTTGGATACCGAAGAGCAGATATATCATCTGAAGGTAAATCTTTACAGTTGCTTAAGCTTTGCTCCCCAAACTGAAGGAGTATAACAACATTGTCTATACAGTAGAGAATGTGTTTATTTTTAGCAGCAGGCGGTCTATTAGTCTCACTAATAGCTTAATTTTTAGTCTCAACATACTAGTTTTATAACTTGAGAAGCTTTACTGTTCTGTTCCAGAGTTAGGGTACCCCATTACACTTGCTGGTAGTTTAACCTTGATGAAACCTTGAAACTGGCAATTAAGAAGTGAGAGTTTTTGTTTATATTGTTGTTGGGTTTTTTTACTAGAAATTGCTAAGTAGTGTGTTCTGCATTACAGTCATAGCACTGTTAACTGAAATTTCTTTTTTTTTTTTTTTACTTTATTTAGTGACTAACTTTGTCATGCTTAAGCTCATGCCGTAGTATCTTCTAGTAAGAGCATATTTAGAAACGCTTTCCTGGTATTTTTCCAATAAATGTCACCCAGGCTAGCTGTCTAATGAATAAAGATATTAAGTCTCTTTGTTAGCAATCTTGAATATGGGTGTTATAATATCTGAAATTTTCTGTAGGTGAAGTCTCAGGAGCTGTTTGATGAATGGGTAGCAAAGCTTCGTCATCACAGAATGTATCGTCAGAATGAAATCTCCATGTTTCCTCATGACGTCAATAATCTTTTCTTCCCAGTATCTACTACTGTGGACTCTGGCCCTGGTGTGTGTGATTCGACTCCAAGTAGAAAGGTAACAGTGATGATTTATAAACAGTGAGCTTTTATCAGTGATTAAATTAGACTGATTTGTTTTGAAGTAAAGAGCACAATGAAAATTTGTACGGGTTTAAGTTATGGTCTAAAATATTTTGCTCTTTGAAGAGCAAAATAATTATATTTGCTCCCAAGTATTTTTCTCTGTGGTGCTGGTAATTTTTTTAATATTGTCCATTGTTTTAAAGAATTATATTCTCACAATGACTTTTAAAACTGGATATCAAGTTAGAATCCTCATAATTTTTGACAATGTACCATTATTTGTCTGGTATGTGCTGGTGAATGTTAATGCGAGTCACAGAAGAGCTCTCAGCTATATAAATATTTTTCCCTTTTCTCAGGTTTTCCATTTTTCCTTAAGCTAATAAAACCTCTCCCTTTATACATTAATACATCTGACTGCCCTAAACTAGCAGATAGGGATTATTGAACAGCTGTAACCTGTGACTTCTTACATTCTGTGAGGTAGCCTCACAAAACAGTGATTTTATTCAGCACCTGAACACAGTCTGTCTCCAGTGGTTTGCATATTGACTGGCTGACATTCACCCAAAGAAACGCTTCTGCTGTAGAGTAAAACCACACCTCTTTTGAGAAAATAGAGCACAGTACTGCTAAAAAAAATACTTACTGTAACTGCTTTCTGTCAACTCCACAAATGTCTCTTATGCAGCAGTCGCTTCTTTGTTATCATGCTGTCCAAGGTACTCTTTTCCTGGCTGTATTGCTGTACAGTCTGAGTGGGCTTGTTTCACACTACCTGTAGTTCAGGAATATAGTTCAGGAATTTTCTTCCGACTGGTTTGACGGGGCTCCTTCTGAGCAGTCAGCAGCACATTTATCACTGTGTACTGAGAAGTCTCCATCTGTCAAATTTTAGGAGGATGTTAAGAGTGCTTTGTCAACTTACCCAGTATTTTTTCTCACAGTTTTTTTTTCTTCAAAGACAGCAAGTGCAGTGCATCTCTACTACTAAAAGGGAGGGAAAAAAAGCAACAATGAATAAACAAAATGTGGGGAAGAAATGTGGAGTGTTTACATTTCCTCTTTTGAGCCTGAAAAACCATTACAGATGAGTCAGCATCCCTCGCTAACCGTGTGTCCCTGGCTTGATAAAAGTATAATAGCTGCATAAGACTAAATCTGTGCTGCACTGGAATGGTGGTTGGATAGCTGTAGTATTCTTTGGAACAACATCATTCTGAAGTTTGACTGCAGCTGCATGGAGCTTTGAGTCTGTCTAAAAGATCCTGAGATGAGAGGTTTGCTGCTTTGGCAGGACAATGCTGTAGGTGAACGGCAATTTTTTTTTTTTTTTTTACCAAGCACTAACACGTGCCTGAATTGCTTTTTGCTGGTGGCTGAGAGGGAGGGGGTCTGTGTGAGCTGGCAGCTGAAAGAGCAGACTTGCCCTGTGGTAACAGCAGTGTTATGCAAAGAGCAGTCTGCATGGCTCTGTGGAGCCAGCACCTCTGTGGCTCTGACAGCCGTCTCTTCTGTGACTGCAAGGAAATGGAAAACCTTCTGGGACAGTCTAGTTCTTTTCTCTCACAAGACAACTTGGATAGAAGGGGGAGAATAGTATCAAGAGTAAAAATAGAACGTAGCAATGCCCATTATATCTCCATATCTCCATATCTTTGCTCTCAAAAAATAAATAACAAAAGTAAAAAGGATCTATGTGACCAGCATATCTAAAGTCTGTGCGTACTGTCAGGAAATTAACCATTTCTTCTTTAGTGTGAAAGACTCTAATTCACTTTTAATTTATTAATCCAGATTTGCACTGCAAAGAAGCCCTACTTATTTTCATGTGAAAAATAGAAGGGGATAGTTCTTAAGCAGCAGTTAATCACCTTAGCTCTGCTGAAGCTAAGTGGAGGTTTGCCAATTTATATCAGCCCTAGGTTAATGTTAGTTGATATCAATCCAGTGGTTAAATTATTTTGAGAAAAACATAAGTGGACTTTGCATTGCATTTTATTTACTTTTAGAGACACCTGGACAATTCTCACAATTCTAATAGTTGTTGGGGGTTAAAAGTATGTATCTGTGTATATTTATGTGGAATTCTTGGATTCTTATGCTTAATTAGAAATGGTGTAGCCAGCAGGAGCAGGGAGGTGATCATCCCCCTGTACTCAGCTCTGGTACGGCCGCACCTCGAGTACTGTGTTCAGTTTTGGGCCCCTCACTACAAGAAGGACATTGAGGCCCTGGAGCGTGTTCAGAGAAGGGCAACAAAACTGGTGAGGGGTCTGGAGCACAAGTCTTATGAGGAGCGGCTGAGGGAGCTGGGATTGTTTAGTCTGGAGAAGAGGAGGCTCAGAGGAGACCTTATTGCACTCTACCACTTCCTGAAGGGGGGTTGTGGTGAGGAGGGGGTGGGCCTCTTCTCCCTGATAACTAATGACAGGACGAGAGGGAATGGCCACAAGTTGCGCCGGGGAAGATTTAGATTAGACCTGAGGAAACATTTTTTTTCTGAAAGAGTGGTCAGGCACTGGAATGGCCTGCCCAGGGAGGTGGTTGAGGCACCATCCCTAGCACTGTTCAAGAAGCGTTTAGATGAGGTGCTGAGGGATTTGATTTAGTAGTTGGGTAGGGATAGTGATAGGAGGATGGTTGGACTAGATGATCTTGTAGGTCCTTTCCAACCTTATGAACCTTTGAACCATACCGATTGCAATTGAAGCTATGCTATCTGGATCTTTATAAACTGCCTCTTGCCTGTTTCTTAGCAATGTCTTCTTGTTTCTCTGCTCTTAATTATGCCCTTTGTATATATATATTCTGGAAGATAACTGGTTATTTTGCATGAGATAAATGTGGTATTTTTCTCCCAACATGTCAGTACATTGCTTATCTTTAAATTCAGTGTACTCGAGCTTTTAAATGTACTGGAATCATTTGTGTTTACATATATAGATGACTGCAACTCCTACTGTTTTATGTAGGAATATAACAGCTGAACTGCATAGATTAATTTAAAAGCAGGTATGCTTATGAATTCTTCCTACTATTACGTGATATATAAATTGATATGGTACTGAATGACATCACCTGGATAGTTTTCTGCAACTCAAATTGAAACATGAATTATAAACATTAAAAGACTAACTGTAAAAACAGCAACAGATAGAGATGATGTTTCATATGAGTAACTTTAAAACAAGTATTACCTGAGTTTTGGTAAAAGGTGAGCACATTTTGTAAATGTTTTAGAGAGGAGCAAAACAATTTAGTCAGCTCTTTTCATCATCAGTGAAGTGGCCGTGTAATGGCAGTTAAGGTGAAACAACATATTAAGAACTGATAGTGAATGAAATGTTGATAAAATATTTAATTGCTTTGTGCAACTTTTTGATGTATATATTAGTAAAAGGCAAAAGGTTTAATAAAGTTTAAAAAGCAATTACTCATTTATATGGCTACTACTTGTTTTGTTAGAGAAGAAAACAGCTTTTTAAGCTGCTGTGCACTGGTTATAGTATTGGGTGGAAATTTCTTTCCATTGGAAACTACTTAATTGTACTGCTCAATTAGTTTGCTGATAGCTTCCAGTGTTTGTCATAGCATCTGATAGTGAGCACTCCTGAGAGTTAAAAATAATTGAGACACTGCAAAATGATAGTCTTTACCAAAGTAAGATATCACACGTGTATTAAGGTCTATCAAGCTAAATCCACACTGAAGACACATGACCTAGAGTAAAATTTTCACAAAACGTCTAAGATCAGGCTTTCTTCATTGAAAAATGGCTCTAAACAAATGTATGCATGTTACATTTTAGTTAACTTTGGGCTTCTTCAGGAGGCATATGCTGTTTTGGTACTGTGCCACATATGGTGCTTTAAATGTGTTAGATTGATTTAATTGATGCAGAGCTTTGTCTTTTTTTCAAAGTTCACTTTTCAACAAAATTTTATTGTTCCTTTAATATCTGCTTTTGTATGTCATATGTCCTAGCAGTATGCTTGATGAATATAATGCCTAATTTAGTTCAGACACTTTATTTATTTATTTTCACCACCATGCTCTTAATGCTTTCAGTCCTTGTCACTGATTGTGGACCTCAACTGTTGCTTGTCAAAATGTGTCCTTACAACTTTATAATATTATTTATTAAAAATTTGCTTGTTTTTCTCTGGAACAGGGAGGAAGTTTGACCAAACAAAACTCGCTGTCAGCTGGTGGTAACTTGTCATTTTCCTTTTCGAGTAATGAGTCCAGGATTCCATCTTGGCTACAGTCTTCTGAAGACATGGAAAAATGCTCAAGAGGTAATATTTGAAGGAAGATGGAAGTAAACTGATAGTTCTCCTACTTTGTCTTGATAACAACACTACAATCATAAGTAGTCAGTATATTTTTTTGTTGTTTTCTGAAACAAGAGAGAGGAAAGGGGTAGTTGTTGATTTCTTACCTACTCATTTTTAAAAGAGCTAGTGAATGAAGAGGGTATCAGTTTTGAGGCTCTCTTAAAGGATCCTATATATTCCAATATCATTTCTTTTATGAACATTGCACTTGTTAGTAAAACTTGAACTGTCTTAAGCTGGGTTCCAAATCACCTTCTGCTTTCAGGTATTCCTGAAACAATGAAGATCTTCTTCATGTTGGTGAAAGTGTCTGTTTTAAACATGTTTTCTACCTACCAAGAGGTGCCTCATCTCTAGCTCTGCATTAACTGTTCAGTCCCAAAGCACTCTCCATGAGTAGTTTGGGTAACTAATCCCAAACTGCAGTAACTTATATGTTATCTTGTATTTTTGCAAGCGACTATGACAAAGCACCATGTATCACTGAACAGGCTATATAGAGGCACTTCAATATTTAGAAGACAGAAGGATACAAGCTATTTTAGCTGGTCAACAGAAAACAGATTATTAGACAATTAATAACTGAAGACAGCTACACTCAAAGTAAAACTAGCCTGTAAACAAAAAACTTTCATTTTATTTGTTACTTCAGAGCAACTGAAAATATTCTCTTGTTCAAAACAGATCTCTCTGCTTGTCATGCGTATTTACTGGAAATGAACCAGCTGTTACAGAGCATGGATGTCCTTCACAGGACCTATTCAGCACCTGCTATAAATGCTATGCAGGTTTGTTTAAAAAACAAAAAATCCTTGCTATTCCAAAAACCAACCCCAAATTCTAAAACATCAAGGTTTTTGTTCTTAACTTTTATGACAATCCATTCTTTGTCTTGCTTGTTCTTAAAAGGTTGGACCTTTCGAAAGCCCAAAGAAGGAAAAGAGAACACATAGGAGGTGGCGATCTAGAGTTGTTGGGAAAGAGGCTAAAGGAACATTACAGGTGCCTTCAGTCTTTTCAGTAGCCTATCTTTTCTGTAGTTCTTACTGATAATTTCTTGGCATAACCAGTTTAGGAAATGTTTCCTTTTGAAGTACTGTCCTATGCTGACTCATTTTAAGAAGTAATATCATAAGCAAAACACACAAATGCCCTTATTGAAATCTGCAATAGGATCTGTACTAATTTGCTCAGGAGATAAACTTGTCTTTCACCTGTTATTCCAGTTCACCTCCAATGAGGGGCATGGGGGGGGGGGGTATCTGGTAGTTTTTTTCTTTTTTTAGCAGCAGATATTTTTGCAAATTCTCCAGGTAGTTTTGCTCATATTTGCATCTAGCGTGCTTGTTGTTGGATGCTTACAAGCAGAGGGGAAAAAATACTACTGTGTATGTTACAGCTCTCAATGGGCTTGTTTCTTGGGAGTTTTGCCAAATCTTCCAACTATAAACATCTTAGGCAAAATTTTATCAGTGGTTTCATCCATTCCAAGACTATTGGTAACTGACAGTAGTTCTGTTGGTTTTGATATTGCAGATTGGGACAATTAAAATTCTTTACAGTTTTTTTTAAATATCAAGACAGATACAGTCACAAATTGCTGTCATCCTTACAGGTGCCTTCAGTGTTTTCTGCCCCTATGAGACTACATGCTTCCAATCCTAACTTGTCTACAATAGATTTTGTAGAAGAGAAGAACTACTCTGATGGCTCTGAAACATCATCAGAATTTACTAAAATGCAGGAGGACTTATTTCATATTGCACATAAAGGTAAATAAAGTCTGTCTTTCATATTTAATTATACATCATCACAATTTAATGTGATTTCTGAGAACAGGTCTTAAAAAAAGCATGAAAAACCCTCCCTTTAATTCCTTTGTGGGATTGCAAATGTTGATGTTTGGAGTCAATTAAAAAAAGACTTAATCATCCTATTTTTATTTTTAATGAAGGACCTCCTTTTTTTAATGTGTTTAAAAACCTAAATTCTGCTTGTTGCCAAAGGGTGAAAATCTCCACTGCTGTAAATATAACAGCAGATTATACTCTTCTGTTTGCCTGTATACATATGTATGTGAACACACATATGATTATATATTAAAGTTGGTTCACTGTATTTCAGAGTTCACCATTTGCTGGTGATGCAAAGGTTGCTATGGTAGTAACCTATTTTTAGTGAATACATAAGAGTAAAGTCATGTAAAGCAGCCAGAAGGGCAGCTTGACTGTAAATGTTTTGTCTCTTGAAATCGTTCTTCATTAGCAATACTTTGCCCTGTCACCCTCACACCAGAATCATTTTTATGGTTTAAGTAATCTTAGTGAGGGAAGGACTTGAACTTTTTATGTCTGAAAGACTTTTAGAAGTATAGGTGTTGCTCCTTTTTGCACAAGATAATGAGCTGATGTTATCAGAATGCATTTTTTTTGTTGTCCTCTGGTGCTGATGTATCTTTATTCCATTACGGAAGGAATAGATCTCTCTTAGCAGTAAGCTTTATAGAGTTAGAAAAGTTGCTATCTGTGGGAGCCTTAGAATTCTCCTGCTCAAGATAATATTAACTAAAATGTCTGTCACAAATTTTGATTGGACTGAACTATGCACTAAGGAGGACAAAGGACCGCATAAAATTTAGTAAAATCATACTGTACTAAGAATAGAAAGATCTAATTCTTTGCAAAAGCTACTTTTATACCACCACCCTTCTTAAAAAATACAACTTATGCTATAACATTTGACACAGCTGAAATGTATAATTAGTACTTTATTCTGTAAAAAAATCTTGAAAATTCAAATTAATAGCTGGTACACTAAATGAAATGGAAGTTTACTGAGGGTTCTCGTCATGCATCCTACATGTGAAAGACTAACATAAAATAGATTGTAATGGACACATCTTCTTTTTACCCCCAGATGTTTTCTTCACATAGATTTAATTAGCAAAACTGTGGTTTCTGGTGATGAAGTACACTTAAAAAGCAAATAATCCTTAAGATTGTTACCTGAGATACTCATTTAAGTAATAATTATTCAGGCTAAAACTGAGAGATATAAAAGATGTCATGTTTTTTACTCTTCCTGTGGATCCACATTCAGATTTTATCTTCATTTCACTGCTAAATTTTCCTAATAAATTTTTGCATTGCTTATTCCTATGACTTTTTTTTTATATAAGACTTGAGTAGTCCCTCAGAAACCTGCTAGTTCTGCAGAATGGTGAATGTTGAAATGCTACATAAGCAAATGTTACCTGAGTAAATTTTTATTCCTCATAGGTATATGAAAGATCAAATGTCAGACAATAGATCCATGCAAGATGTTTTTGTGATTTGACAGTTTTAGGCTAGTGAAATGGGCTCAGAAAGAAGTGGGAGCACCATCACATTCAGGAACTGAGCCTTTGAGTCAGTAAATCATCTAGCAAGCTGAACTGTCATTATACCCAAAATGAATCACCACTGCTAACTCATGGTGAAACTTCTAAACGTATAGCTGTGACACTGTATGTGTTATAGCTGCCTTCTTGATTTTTTTTTTCCTTCTCCTTTCTCCTCCCCCACTGGAATTCATAAAGGAATGTGGAGTAGAATCATGGCCATCTGAAGATTCAAGCTAATTGGGAAACAAAAGCAAGTAAAGAGCAGATGTGGTTAGTTAGCTTTGTTGCCATCTGTCACAAATTAATCAAAGCAGTTTTGACTGTGGCTAATATAGTCATCATGTTAGCATTTACCATAAACATTTCTCCTTCTTGAAAAAAATATATCTGATAACCTTGATTAATATACTTTCCTGGGTCTTTCAAGCTAAATTCTTATTTCTATCACCATAAATGACATTTTATTCAAGTTTAACATAACTGGTGTGTGCACAACCGGTAGCTGTTTTTAACCTTGTTTTTTACAAAATGGTTCTAGTTTACTTCACCTTGAAGTCAGCTTTCAGCAGCATATCTACGGAGAGAGAAAAGCTGAAGCAGATGCTGGAACATGAGGCATCATCATCTCCATCTGCACAAATAGTTGGCTTGAAGAATGCCTTAACGTCTGTAAGTGACTTGCTGAATTTCAGCGAGTTTCATTGTCATCAGTTATTTCTAAATTTTATAGTAGTTAATTTCTGTTTTGTTAGTGTCTACTCTGTGCTAAACTTTGCAGCATTGAAGCATAATGAGTCATGATTATATGTGGTACTTTACAAAGACTTTCCTAGATGGTAAAGATACTGCAAATACATGAAGACTTGATAGATATACCGTGCACCTAAATAAATCTGTATTATTCAATGCAAGTATAAGAGTTGCTCTGTGACTGAGTCTACTTTGTCTGGATCAGTCATTTCATTCTGGTAGGCTGTGGATTTCCTCTTCCTAAACAACACCAAATATTCACTATAACTTGGCACAAAATTAAGAAGGAGCATCTGAAGGCACTCTGCTGTCCTTTCTATTGCACCAGCGTTTTGCTGCTGCGCACCAGAACACAAAAACAAACTGAAATACAGCCTGTTTATACTGCCTTCCAACTTCATCTGTTAGTCATCAGAAAGCAGCAGTGGAGCAGTTAGAACAAAATTGTAAATGATAAAAGATGCTGCTCTTTAAACAGTTGTTAAATTTGGTTGGTATACTTTCTGTAACTGTTTAAGACCAGCTTATGTTGAAATGCGTCAACTAAATAGTGACCCAATTTCAGAACAATAAGTGCCATCATTACTGTGCTTTTTCAATTTCAATCTATATTTCAAATTGCTAATCAGAGTCAGGAGTGACTCTAGATAAATGTGGTACAGCTCATCTTAGAATTAGTTCAGTATAAGAACTTGGTTTGTTTTACAAAAGCTGTGTATGGTTGTAGTTTTTTAGTTTGAAACATGTTTCTTTCCCTAGTCCTGTAAATGCTGTGATGTCTTCATAGAATGTGGAGAAAACTGAAGCTTGTTGCATGAAACTATATTCACTTATTTGTTTTTAGCTTTCAGATGTTTCACTTGAGACATCTAAATAGGTGATTTCCATGTTTTGCAATGCTATTTGCCTAATATTTTACATTTAAAAATCAGTTAAGGTTTGTAAACTGAATGAATGCTCAGCTAAACCTGGATTCTTTTTTCAAGCAATGAAATTCTGTTCATCCTCTAGATGTCTTCTAGAAATTATGCTCTTTACTCTTACTTTCTAACCCTTGCTTAGCCCATCCAGATGTTGTTTCTGAACTCTGGTAGTTTCAGCAGAAGTTAACGTGTGAAAGCTATTCTTAGTCTTTAGATCTGTAAAGCTGTGATGCCAACAGAAATTTTCTCACCATGCTCTGCAGAGAATCCTGTAGAAGAAAAGATTGTGCTTCTTTTGAAGAGTTCTGGAAGTGCAGATATGATAAACTTGACATAGGTCTGTTTCTTCCAAGAGAGTCTTGTACTGGCATCTTTAACTTCATGTTTTTTATTTCAATTCATATTCCATTCACAAGGAGCAAAAATCATACACGTTGAAAGCTATCAACTATTAGGCTGTTGTGCTCTTCTTGGCCTGGCAGGGGAAAAGATGGGAACAGATTTAAAGAATATAAAACACATTTTACAAGAGAAGCATCTCTGCCTTTGCTTCTCCTTCATTAACATGCTATCCTTGACCTACACATAGTGAATGGAAAAAGTATACGGGGAAGGAGGCAGAATAGAAGACAGCCTTCCTGCATATCATGCTAGAATTACTTTCTCCCTTCTGTTGTAGCTATGTGAATTCTTTATTAATTTGATGTTTGTGTAATACTTAAGACTGTCCACTTGAGCACAGGTGCAATAAATGCCAGTATGTCAAATCCAGACCACACAAACATAAAGCCAGAGAATATTCTCCCATTCACCATCACTTTTGGTCTATCTTTGACTATCTTTCCTGCTACCAAGGCACTTCCAACTAAAGAGAATACCATCAAAATCAGAACTGGACAAAGCAAATGCATGAACTGCAGCATTTTCCACATTCTAGTATTGATTCAGTCTAGTATTGATTCAGATGTGCAGAAGTGGGCAGTAACTCTTTAGTTTCATTCTAGCCATCAGGATATATTGTTTCTTTTATTTTCTACCCAATCCACCAGATGCAAACAAAGAGGAAAGCATGTTTCATAAGGGCTGTGGGACTGTCCTCACTTCTGTCCTGTAATTATTTAAAATTATGAGCTTTGCTAGACTTGCAGTACAGGAACTATGACTCAGAGGCTTTTTTTCTTTCTCCTTTTATGGTTAAAGTTAGTAACACAGGTTATTTTCATTGCAGCAGGGCTATATTCTCTTCCTACTCCAAGTGACATGTGACCATCAAATGCATTCAACATGAATAAGTAATCACCAGAGTTTGCTGCAGAGGTTTTTTTCTTATTTCCACTAAAATGCTGTCAGGACACACACTGTATCTGTTGTTTGATTCAGAGTTTAAGTTGTGCAATTCTGTAGGCTATAGTGAATGACTTGAAATGTGTGGATTACCCTTGTCTACTTTGGCCAGAGGAAATATTCTAAAATATACTTTATTTAGAATACAGCTTAAAGCAGCCTACTATAGAAGATATTGGCACATGTGGAACAAATCCTGTGACTAGAATATTGCAGGAAAAATCTTTTCCTCATTCCCATTTTTACCTCAATAGACAGCTGAGACCAGACAGTTAAGAACACATCTCATGTTCCTGAACATGTCTAACAACCTAAGGATTCACACAGATTTCTGAGACTTTGCAGGATGAACAAGCACTGGAATTATTTCTCAGATTCCTAACCAAAGTTATCTCTTTCCTTCAGCTCTACATCAAACCATCCATATTCTGTGGTGGAATGTTTTAGATGTATCTTGCAAGAAGATTCTTCTTCACACTGCTGTCTTTCTGTACTGAAAGGAGAAATATGGTTAGGTAGAAGAGACCCCTTTATCAGTTTTTAAAGCAGAAGGTGTTGATATAAACAGAGTAGCCTTCATAGCTCCAATTGGTGCAGTAGAAACTTAACTGTGCTTTCTTGGTTCTCTCAAAGAAGACAAGACAAAAAAATTACTCCCATAAATAAGCATAAAACCATATCTGATTACCCATGTGGTTAGATCAATCTTCAGATATTAAATCCTTACCAATGATCAGAGGGCTGGGGCTAGAACATCTCTACTATGAAGAGAGGCTGATAGAGCTGGGGTTATGTCTATGGGGAGACCTTATTGCAGCTTTCTGCTACTTAGGAGGGGACCACAAGAAGGATGAGAGACTCTTTACCAGGGTGTGTGGTACTATAAAAAGAATAATGGTTTTAAAAGGAAAAAAAGGTAGATTTTAGGTCAGATATGTAGGAGAAATCTACTATGAGGATGGTGTGGCTCTGGAACAGGTTGCCTGGGAAGGCTGTGGGTGCCCTCATCACTGGAGGTGGGAAGGTTGGGCAGCCTGATCTAATGAAAGGTTCCCATGACAAAGCAGTTGAAACCATATAGTCTTCAAGATCACTCCCAACCCAAACCATTCTGTGATTTCATGGTTGACAGGAGCTGTCCCCCCAAGCATGCCTTTCACAGGTTAAGTGGACATCCAGGAATTATAGGCAATCAAAGAAGCAGGGAAACATCTGAAAAAATACACTGTAACAAAAAAATCCCTAGTTTCAGGCAATAAGCAAGCTCATATACAGGGGCATCTAAACACACCAGCAAATTGAAGTCTAGTCAAACTCCTGGCTCGGGCTAATCCTCAAGAAATGAACTTGCTCCTAAAACTTCTACACCTTCAGTGGTTCCAACAAGAGTTGGAAGGGAAACCCACCTCATCTCAGAAGAGGTATTGCAGTGTGACTAGCTGACAGCTGTGGCTGGAAGCGTGCTAGCAGTCTTTATAGAGCATGTTGTAAAAAAAAAGTGTCTTACCATAAGTGAAGTTGGTCTTACAATGCTATGTGTACTTGTAACACTGTGGAGAATTGGGTTCCTTTTTGTTCACAAGAGCATCCCAATTTGGAATTTGAAGTGGAACAAAGAAATAGCTGTATCACTATCAATATCTGTAGAGGCTTATTTTTAGGCTTTTTTTTAAACAGAATTTAAAACAATGCTTATTATGCTATGCATGATTATATGCAATAGAATATAAAATAGTATTTCAGTGCAATATTATAAATATAGTACAACTGTAGGAAACACAAATAGCATTTTTTTCCTAGCAAAAAACAGAGCTAAGGGTTTTTTGTTGTTGTTGCTCGTTCTGTTTTTAATTATGTTATTTGTTCATAGCTTTTCTGTATGGCTTGGAGATGTCTTTCTCCCCTAGGGCCTCATTATATCCAGTGAAACTTGCCCTCTGCCATTTCTGGAATTGTCTCTGGGAAAACAATGTCATGTAAAGGGGTGTCTCATATTTGTTCATACTGTATTTTCTGTTCTTGCCTTATTCAGCAGCACCACTTCAGTTGGGGTACAGCAACAAAAACAGAAGATAGCTTTGTCTTACTAATCAGTCTGGAATAAAATCTTATTTCTGTTAGTGGAAGGCTAAGGGAATAGTATATCAGTTTTATGAAAAAAAGTCATTTTCAGCTGTGGCAAGAGTGAAAACATTTAGAGACATGAAGTAGAGGTGAGAGAAAGGGGCTGAAAAAAAAGACAAAGAATGAAATTTATGCATAAAATATTGTATCACCTTGCACAACCTAGCAACTTGAAACTGACATCCCTAGCTTTTGTTGTCCACTTTTTTTTAGTGTGAGGGAAAAGGTAAAAGAATTTTACCTTTAGAGACAGGATACAAGATTTGAACCATTATTTGAACCACAAATAATTTGTTGAACCAGTAACCAATTATGTGTTTAATACTGCATTTTAAATATTCCTTCCCTCTCTTTTTACACAATGAAACCACTGTTCAAATTAGTTGAGAGAACTTTATATCCCCAATATTTTTGTTAAATATTCCAGGCAATAGCACAAAACACAGATCTAAAAGACCGGTTACGCAGAATACATGCCGAATCTATGATCCTTGATTCAGCATCTAATGCAAAATCAAGTCCAGATTTGGTGAAGGTGGGTATGGATTTCCTCTTTCAGCAATATCTTTTCCTCCAGCTCCTACATCTAGATGGTGTTACATCTTGTCCTGTTCTTCATGTCTTCCCTACAGCGTATTGTGTTAGCAAAATGAGTCTGCTTTTGTGATTATGAATCATTTCTGGTGATGCATTGTGTTATATTTCATTTCAAAGATATTCCTTGTGAGCAGTTTTCCTGAGCACACCACCATTGCTTTTGCCATTGGCTCCTGGTATTCTCCCTCACCTCCTGCCCCCTTCCCATTCAGCATGAACAAAGCTGTCTTGTCACCTTGCTGCCAACATTTCTCCCCCCTTGCATTCCCCTGTTAACTTTCACGCCTGTCTAAATACTGTTAGCCCAAAACACTGATTACCAGCGTAGCTGATTTAAGGTTTAGAGCCATTATTAAACTCTCAATGAAAGAAATGAGATATGGGATGTTCAGCCATTTAGTTTTGTGTGTTTGAAGCCAGGGAGTTTTCTGTACATCCAGTTAGCCACTTTGAGATCCACTAAGGTACTGACAGTTTTTTGGCTCACTTCAAAATGCACATGAATGTGGTGTATTTATAGATCATAGGACCTAGATGCTTAAGACTCTAGTAAGTGAAGCAAGAACTAAGTTATTTCTGATGGATTTTCCTAAGTACTAACTGATTTGAAAACTTCTGTGCTTGTATAATAAATCCTTCATTAGAACTTGAATGGATGTAGTATGTTATATAAAACCCCCAACACTATTTCCTTTCATTTTTAAAAGCAGTTTAGTCATTCAGTCTGTTCATTTTCTATTTAAGTTCTGCTTTAGCAGAACTGATTTTAGTAATAATCAACTTTTTTAAGGGAAATTATTCCAGTGCCTTTCACTCTTAATCCCATAAGATTTTTGAATAGCACTGCTATAGAGAGGCATTAATGAATGAGTACATTTCATTTTTAATTTCAAGAGTAATTTTCCTGTTTAGTGGAAGACTTCATAAAGACACTAAGTTATTTCTCAAACACGCTGTATGCACTGCATGTACACATGAAAATATTAACTTTCAAAACGTCCTTTAGGGATTTTGTTGAATCCCCTCTGGCATGGTTTGGAATGGAACTTATGGATGCAAATACTACAATGGAAAATTTTCATCTTAGATTTGTCTGAGGACTGCAATACAGTAGCATTGCTGTGAGGTCACTGCACAAGGCTTGGCTCTCGCTGATGTACCAGGTGCTATGATAGACCTCTGGAAATTGAAGCAGCATTAACTATTTTATGCAAAGGCTTGAAAAACTAAAGGTTTAGTTTATATTTTGAGCAGTTTATGGAGCAGTTTATCATGCTGCAATTGTCTTCATGTTCCAAAGTGAATCACTCATGTGATTATATTTAAAAAACCAACTGTTCTTTTATGATCCCTCTTCTGCTTATTTTGCTTCTGAGATTCAAAATAGAGTTGGAAACAATCCCAGTAGCACTGCTCATGCACATAGGAAGCTTTTTTTGCAGGCCAATGTAGCTGCCTTCCCACAGAAGAGTCAATTTTGAGATTACTTCTTGCAGCTTCATTTAGATTATAGAATTTTAAAAAAATTAAAACATCTTTTGTATGACAACAGTTCAGTTTTTTACTGTCACCATTATCAGCACACAATGAATAAGTCTATGCTGTACCAACCAGCAGAGAAGTCTCAGATTTGTCAGTTTGATTACAGACTTACCAGATTATTCACTGAGTTCTGAAAGTAAAACTTGTAAAATTCTTTTCATTTTGCAATTCCTGCAAAATTATGATAGCAAGGGCATTCCTGATTATCAAGTTAAGAACATGTGGAAAGAAGCTTTAGAGCAGCTGACATGCTAATCTGGACCAGTCAGCCCCATTCCTTAGTAGTGATGGAGTTACGGGGGAACTACCAGTACTCACTGGTAGTCTCACCTTTGCTAGACTACATTTGGTAACTCTGCTTATGCCAGCAACTTATAGAGAAAACCTTTGGTTTCCACAGGTGGGGATAATGAGATGTGTACAACACTCAAACAGGAATGCAGCAGCAAAAGCAATGTCACTGATGTGGCTTTGATAACATGCCGATTTTGGTTATCACAGTTCTTGGGTGTGAATATGAAGCCTTCTAGAACAGAGCATGGAAGACAGCCTAGTGGACAGAGATCTAGGAGAGCATTGCTATTGTGTAGCAAACATCTTCACCCCTCTGAATTTTCTGTGCTACTGCTTGACCAGGTCTTCCTGGGAAAGGAAAAGACTGATGCACTCATTATGATCAGGAAAGAACAAGGATCCAGTACGTAGCAGGAAAGAAAAGTTCAAATTTCCATTTTCATAGGGCTTTTTTTAGCAATATGCTTGCATATATCTGGCTGAACCACTCAAGTATCAATGCATTTTTACTTTTTTTTCCTGGGGTGGGAGGGGGGCCGAAATGTTACATGGAACAGTATAAACTGATCTACTGAATCATAATTTTTTCTTTTTAGTCTGTTTTCCTTTGGTTTTAATACCCTCCCCAGAACATGCTACCTTTCACTGAACTGGAAAAGAAGCATGTGCAATCTTCTCCCAAGTTTTACAACCCTTTAACTTATAGGGCTTGATTTGCATGCATTAAAGATATTTGTAGTACTTTTCCCCTCAAAATTTTGTATTTCTTTTAAACAGGAAAATTCAAGAGAAGAAAACAGAGGTCTGGTTCACCAGATCTCCAATGAAAGCAGACTGTCTATTGCTGACTCCCTTACAGAATTTTTCGATGCACAGGAATTCCTACTGTCTGCTAGCTCTTCAGAAAATGAGGTCTGAACATTAAGGTTGACTCTATTCTCATCTAGTTCATTATCTGCTAGTCAATATGCGGTCTTTCAGTGTGCTAATTACACATCAGATTATTTGACAAAAAAAAACAAATGAATACTATGCTTGTATTATCTCTTCACAGTTGAATGTAGAAACTATTAAGGAGATGTCATGAACATTGAGGAGAATGGCAAACAGGTAGCTAATATGCAGACACTGCATATATCATCTGCCTTGGGTCATCATACAGGAGCTAAGGAAATTGTATTGTAGAAAAGTCTATCTGCCCTGTCAGTACCTAGGGGCTGAGACTATGCTTACCAAAACTTATGGGTTCTCAGAGATGTGAGCTATTAAATTCTTGATGTTTGATGTGGTGAAGCTCTGAGGCCAAGATAATAAGCACATTTTCACTAAAATAAAAATTGAATGGGAATGATTACCATCAGTGATAAAAGTAATTTTTAGTTCTTAGGCCCATTTAATACTTTTCTCCAATACTGAAACACAGCTTTAAAAGTTCAGATGTACAAAACTATTAATTGCAACAGAAAATAACAATTTATGTGCACATGAAGTTATTTTAATGTATGTGTTAGTGAGTGAAATGTTCTATTTCCCCATACTGCACATAGGTGTCAGATGATGACTCCTACGTAAGTGATATCAGTGATAATGTCTCAGAAGATAACCTAAGCAATGACATAGAGAATGAAAGACAAACTTTAGGTAAGTTCAGTGTTTTATGGTATCACATTTTGGGAAGTGTTTCTTGTTTAGGGTATTCTTTCTTGTTTCAATAGAAAACATTTTATATTACAGATTTTCTGATGCATACAGCTTGTTGTTCACCCCCCCCCCCCCCCCCATCACCTTAGATTGCTTTTGAGCAGCACGTTCTAGTTAATCTGGTTAAAAGGGCCAGGGCCTCTCAACTTCAGCTCCTTTTCAGATCCTTTCTTAGCCACGAAATTTTTCAAACTAACAAGGCTTGCTGCTTTTGGTTGCTTTTTTGTTTTGTTTTTCTCCAGAAAGTAATTTCAATGTAACAACCACATCCGAAGTTTTGTGATTTTTAGCAGATTTTGTTGTTTAAAAGAACATGAGAGTTATTATTTGCTATCAGACCTCATGCATGACCGTACACATTTCTTCTCTGCCTGTTTTAATTATGTTGCTTGTTACTGCATACACTTATTTAACAGTCTTGCTAATTAGAGAGAATAAAAAGTGAGGGAGGAGAATTGGTCATAAACTAATTGGCTTTGTGCTTTCCAAGCACTTCAGCTAATCACAATGTTCTTCTCACTCTGTTTTGCCTTCAGTAATGAAGACCAGTGGTTTCTTACTTGCAAGCATTTCCTGATAATCTCCAAGGACCAATGGATCCCTTTAAAATTTGGGTAGTTCAAAATATTTGGAGATGTAGTCTGTAACTGTTTAAAAATTAAGATCTTTTTGAAATATGTGATTGTTGTTTTTGCCTCATAATCTGGAGGCTATAAAACTGTATCAATGTGGCTGTGTTCATCTTGTAGCTAAGATGACCACTGAAACTGCTGTATCAGAAGAACACAGAGGTGCTGCTGACACCTGCTATTTCTGTGATTTGGTCAGTCCACCATGCTCCACATGAGCTTCTCCTGAATTATACAAATTGTGTAATTTAATGAAGTCTTCTGAATGTAGAAAATCAGATGATGGCAATAGTCCACTCTGACTTGAAAAGTCACTGATTCTAGGAGAAGGTCAGGTTTCTTAGTCTCCCTCAGTATTGTGGCTGTTTATCACAGCTCTTACAAACCAGGGACATTTTCTTCTCATGATAAGTGGGCAAACTACAGTGTAGTAAAGAGAAATCTAATCCCTCTGACACAGCAGTTATAGAGAAGTTGATTTTGTGGTCATCTGTGTTTTATCACTGTTAGAAGCACTGATGGTTTCATGTTTATATTAATGGAACAAGAGAGGAAATGATGGATGCAGCACACAGGGACACAATTTAGCAGTGGGTTGTTAGGGTAGTATATTAGGTTGTGGTTGGATTTTATGATCTTGAAGGTCTTTTCCAACCTGAGCAATTCTGTGACACTTTCAAATATGTATGTAAGGGCAGTAATGCTTTTGGTATGTACACTACTAGAAAGGTATGCTGCCCTTCTAAGACAAAGCTGCCTGAGAAAAGCCTGATGAGGGCGGGGGTTTGTGGTCTGGGGGGTATACCCAAAGATCTACGAATTACAATTGACTGTAGGGCAGGAGCTTCCTAGGTGCTGCTAAGGACATGTAGAATATGTTCACATAGCAGTAACTGTATTCCTCTCTGAATTGAGTGGATGTATAACTAAGTAACAAACCTGTTGTAAAAACTCATAGCTCTATTTTGATTCTGATTCAAATAATTTCATTGCACACTTCATACTATTTATCCTGTTCTGATTGCCTTGGCAACATAACACTCATCACCTCAGTGTTCTTCTGGTTATTTGAATCAGTTTTTTGGATCTTTAGCAAACCCAGAGCTCCACAATTGCTTCAATTTTTCCTATCTGTTAAGCAGTTCATTTCTCCACCAATATACGGGTGCATCTAAAAACCAACATGGTTTAAAATTTTTTAAATGCTCAGTGCTATAACAAGCACTGTAGAAAAGCCTTCATGTAAATCTGTGCTACACTAAAGATCCTTGGAAGCAGTATTCAAAAAAAAAGTAGAAAAAGATAGATATGCACTCTTTTGGTGCATGGATCTGTAATTTATTCCTTGTCTTCTGAGAAGTGGCAGCTTAATTGAAGCTCTGTCAGGGAGGGAGGTTTTATGTCACTTAAACAGATAGGAATCTATCTCTGCTACAAATAAGATAGCAATAATATTTACTCTTTCAAATGCAGTGGAAAGCCTGAGTCTCTCTTTTAACCTTTTTAAGGAAAAGAGGTAATTTTTCGTGCTGCTTTCTGATCTGCATTTTGCTTCAGTTAACTTAGATATTAAAATCATGTTTATTCTTCACCCCTTTGTAGGGGGTAATCTTCAAGCCACAAGTGAAATATTTGAATGAAATGTGACAGAGAAAGACAGTTTTGACAGAAAAAAAAGGCTATATTTAGTGTATATTTGTAAAGGGTATTCAACAGTAAGTAGGCAATGTATTAACTTGTTCTCAAATTCCTTTTCAGATTGTATTTCTGAAAGTAGAATTGGATGCCAATCTAAACGGAGAACTTGTTTACCAGCTCCTTGTCCTAATACTAGTAACATCAGCCTATGGAATATCCTGAGAAATAACATAGGAAAAGATCTCTCTAAAGTGGCCATGCCTGTGGAATTAAATGAGCCACTTAACACCCTTCAGCGTCTCTGTGAGGAGCTGGAATACAGTGAACTACTAGATAAAGCAGCTCATACACCTAACCCATTTGAACGGATGGTAAACACTTTATTTCAAGTACTTAATAACATTCAGTATAACCAGAAGAGTATACAATGTGAGATCAGTCTGTCAGATAAATGAAGGTGTTCTCTTTTATTTTTCTTTCTTTCCAGCTAGGAGAGGCAGACTCTTCTAACATATCTGTTTGTTTCTATACCCACTAATTTTTATTCCTCTGCCTAATTTCTTTCACCTTGTCAGGAAGTGTATCTTCTAAAGCACCTTGTCCTACACAAGATTGAACAAGTACTAGCTGAACTAGTTGAAGTCTGGTTTGCACTTTCCCCTCCTTCCTTCCACTCTTTATTTTTTTTTTTTAATTAAAAACTTGGGGCAAAGAGGATTGAGCTACTTTGCTTCTCTCATGAAGGTGAAAATTACAGTGCAATGTGTCCTCATAATGTAAAGTAGCCTAACCTGGAAACAGTTTTTCATAGAAGACAGTGGGTCTTCTAGCTGTACACCACTGTGATAGTTAACACAAAACTAAGTCAGCTCCATTTGTTTCATCAGCTGATTTTTTTTTTTCAGTTTCAAGGATGCTCCAAAATAGTCAGGAACTCAATACTAAACAATATTTATAATATATGTTGGTTACTGTATTGATGTCATCTTCCACTAACGTGGAGTCCTGATTTCAAAATTTGACAAATAACAAGAAGCAGAAGAAAAAAAGTATTTCAGTTGTTCCCTTCCAGTTTCACTGGAACTACTTAATGCATATGCCTATAAATAAAGGATTGTAAAGCTCCCGATGTTCTCTTAAATAGGATTTATGGATTGTACCTTACACTAAGTTAAGTCTTCTGATCAATATTTCTTACTTTAAAATGAGGCTATTAATGAAGGTAAATAACTATGTTATAAATACTGCCTGAAAAGACACTTGCTCCCTCTTGACACACTCTACAAGGATCATAATTTAACACCTGCTCTCAGGATAGAATATAAAATGCAATAGAAAGCACAACAACAATAGTAGAAAAGCAAAGTCCTAGGATGCAGTGAGGGTTTGCTCACATACAATAATCATGATCACAGAAATAAAGGAAAGAAATTGCTTACCTTCAGAATGCCTCAGGTACACAGGGACCTCCAAAAAGATACACTTGCTTCCACTGCCAGCCCTTAAATGAGATCTGGGAAGGGGTGGATCCTGGCTCCAGCCCTTCTGGTCACTCAGGTGCATTGCTTGCACCTGAGCTTCCCTCAGTTGGCCCTGTCTTCCCATCAGGTGCTCAGTCACTGGTTTGAGCTTTGACTTAACATTTCTGCTACAGAGGGTGTGGTCATTAATTTATTCTTAGGTGCAGAACACTTTCTTGTTTTTGTTAAGAATGTGTGTTAAAAGAAAATGAACAGTAGTTTTTTTGCATGGGAATGAAAATAAGTCTTTTCACTCCATCCTGCACCTAAGCATCTGGAAATTGAGTCAGAATGAAGTATTCTTTGCCTCTGAAAAACTCTTGAGGTGAAATTATCATTAGCTTTTGCATAGTAATTGTAGCATTTCACTTCAGAATAGTTCTTTAACTCAGTTTCTGAATTTGTGAAAGGAAAGCATCTACTCTGTCACAAGATGGGGAAAAGGAAATGAAAAGAAAGAAAAATGGTACAAATTGTGTTGAACATAGACTGTTTTGTGAAAGCTCTTACAGTATTTCATGTCCCATGTTTAAAAAAAGGGCAGGGAGTTGATCCATAGAATAACGAACCATAATTATAAAAGCCAATTATAATACAAACTTTATCAGTGTTTTTTAAGTTCACTGCTTTCAACTGTGTGTGTTCCAAAATGCTGAGTTGTTTCAAGCTGTTTTCAGAGACACTTTTTTCAGTTGAATCAATTTGCAATGTTTGATCCTATAAATGCCATCACTGGACTCTTGGATGATTCATTGAAAACTGAAAAGTTCTATAACGTGCGAGCTAATGTTTAACTCTGAGGAGGAGACACACACATTGACGGACTGCAAATAATGGAAAAAATAAATATCTGATGTCCATATGAGGCCTTCTTTATTTTATTTTTTAATCATCTGTTAAATCAGAATCTCTAGCAAAAAATTGTGCGTGATTGTGGTAATCAGAATTCTCTGTGTTATTCCCAGGTATATATAGCTGCATTTGCAGTATCTGCATATGCATCCAGTTATTACCGAGCTGGAAGTAAGCCATTTAATCCTGTTCTTGGAGAAACCTATGAATGTATTCGTGAAGATAAGGGTTTCCAGTTCTTTGCAGAACAGGTACTGTATGCTGCAACACTAATGTTTGCTGTTTGGTAGACTACTTAATTCTGAATGCATGGCTGGTATCCCCCCGGAGCGAATGCAAAACACAAAATTACTTTGGGTAACCCTAGCCCAGCAAAACTCAAGGGATTTGATAATTTACAGAATTATAAATGAAGGAAATTGCTTTGTTTTTTGAGGAAAGGCAGCCAACACTGGGATGGAGCACGACAACCAAATGCAGACAGTTAGAAACAAAGGCTGGCAGGCTGTTTCTCCAGTAACTAGGTAACTTGTTTAAGTAGAGTACATTTCCTCATGCTGAAATCTGATCGCTACTGCAACAGGCTTTATGTACTTGTCATGTTCTGTTGTGTGCAATTATTTAAAATTTTCATAACAAATCATCTTTTTTATAGCAAAGATTTCATTCACGTGAATTGATCGACCATCAGTATTTTCTATGGCACCATGAGTATCCTCCTGGTCCAAATACTTTGTGGGCTAAGCCTGTCAAATCTGGTACCACGGCTTAGTAGCTGAAGGGCGTATACAACACATCAAGGTCTGAGTGTTGCTGAAAATAATCTCCCTGTAGTATGATTATTAAGTGTGGGTAAAAAAAATATGATATTTGAACCAGTCCAGTTAGTGAAATTGCTGATCTTGAGACAAAAGTCAAAATGAGGTAAAATTTAAGGAATCTGGTTCCTATCAGAATGTAAGAAGGATTGAAAGCTGTCTTATTCTGTCTAGACATTACAACAACAAAAATTACAGAAGTGTAGCAGGCAAGGCTGCACAACCTAGAAATACGATCAGTAAAAGCCTTGTAGGAGACTTCCATTAGTAAATGAAAAGTGTTTTTGATGCACTTTGTACGTTATGTTCTACAAAGGACAAAAGGTAGTGCTACGTGATCTTTCTTTAGTTTAGGAAGTATCACGAACACTAGTAAAAGCAAGAGAAAAAAGCATAACAGTCAAAGCAAGCACTGTGTCTGAATCTTTACTGTGTTTATTTGTAAGAGTTAGTTTTCAGAGCAGTGAACATAAAATCACAGTAGCAAAGCAGATTATGAAGTTTGGTACTTTGTTTAACATAAGTTTGAATTAAAAGAGAAGATTTTCTCCTTAATCTTAGAAAAATCAGTACAGAGGCTACTTTTTGTAAAGGAGATTCTAAAAATGAGTGTTGTTAATAACTATTGTTCTAATATGTGCAGTAAAGGACATAAGTGGTAAAGTTTTACTATACTATGAAGTTGTGGAATATTAGGAAGGGAGGGTGGTATAGCAAGCAAGAAATTTCATGCAACTTGCAAGCATTAAATGTTTTGCATCAGGAGCTCTTATATATTGTTTGTTTGTGCAAGCATTTTGATGCTTACTCTAGGTAACTTGTTAATGCAGGTACCATGTAACCTGTGGAGTAGATAAGCAGAATGTGTGAAATTATAGAGATCTGTTCTATTATTAGGATGTGTTCAGAATAACTCTACTTAGCTCTATGACCTTACTCTGGAATTATCACAGTTTAAGTGAGAGCCAAGTTTAACCTAGGAATTATAGTGACATCTGGGGATAATCTGGGCACAGTATGTGAGAGAGAGTGTTGCTCTCAGTGGCTTAGGACATAGCTGAGAGTAATTAGTACTACTTAATTTCTTTTTAACCATGTAGAGGTTGCTCAGGGAGAACTGCACAAAATAACAAATTCACAAAATTAGAAACAAAGAAGAAAGTGAAACTGCATTTGAGTCACGGGGGTGATTAAAGAATGAATTTCATAGTTGGAATTAGCAACTTGACTTGAAAATAAAGGTGTCTTTGTCAAAAGAACAGTAGGCATTACGCATCAAGGTGTTGGTCCTAGTCAGGTTTTCATCTTGTTCACCCAGAAGGGTGAATGTAGAGAGCTTTTGCTTTGTGCAGTCACTTTATGATTTACTATTCTCTTTGAACAGTATGCATAGCATGTTTATTTATTTACTTAAAATGCTTGCTTTGTTGTTTCAGTCCTTGCCTTGTCATGTGTTCTTTTATTACCCAAAGCTGATAAAATGCAGTATGTGTGGTTAGAGCTTCACACAAGAAAAATTGGATGTGTCACTAGTGCAGTCTTAGAAGTTACCAGATGGAATTTCATGGTTTTATTTCTTCACTATTGGTCCCCTTCTGTGATGTTGATTGTTGGCCCCTCCCCACAGTCAGGGTTTAGTAAGGATCTACTGTACAGAAGTATTTGGCCTTTTGGTTTTTGTTTGATTGGTAATTTTACCTTTTTGCTGTCTGCTTAAAGTGCATCTTCTGTTAATATATGAATGAGGCCTTCAGATGAAGTGTAATTATTACGTTAGAGACAGTGTACAAAATCTATAGTTAGTTTTTTGTTTTTTTCAACAAACGAACTTACAGGCATTTAAATAGTGCTTACCTTTTCTTTCAAGCCTTAGGTCTCAGTGCGTTACAAATCTCACTGGCTCCCCCTTATGGAAACTACTGCGAAAGGAAATTAAATGTTCAAATTGTAACTGAATGAAATATACGAATATGTGATCGAAAAATAAAGAGGAAAAAAGGGGGAGAACAAAACAAAATGACTCTTCAAGTGTTATCATTTTTATGTTTGTTTTTTTTTCCCCTTCTTTCATGTCTTGCTTTAGGTCAGTCACCATCCACCTATTTCTGCATGCCATGCTGAATCTGTGAATTTTGCTTTCTGGCAAGGTAAATATTCCGCCTATCATTTATTTTCACAGCCTTTGGAATAAATTCACTGTATGTTTGACATGAAATATCCAAAAATAGGGAAAAGGTGAATTTCTCTGCTTAAATCATAATAGAATGGCTTTAACAAATCCTAGGGTTACTGGTACGTTTTTTAATTGTATCTTCTGCCATTACAAAAATGTACAAGTGTTTTATAATACTGATGATGATTCTTTGCTTGTACAATTATCTGCGTTTATTCAAAATCTGTTAAATAATTTTCTTGGGTTGGTTGGTTGATTGGGTGAGAGGTTTGTTTACTAGAGAAGAGTTGTACAGTATATTAATAAAGACTACTTAGAACAGAACTTGAAAACTATGTGTTGGGTCCTGAGCCATGACAGATCTTGCAGTTCTGTTCTGAAAATAATTTCCAGAAATATGCATAACAGCAGGGACAGCACATTCACCAATGTCTGTCTGTTTTAGTGTTACTACAGTGCATAAGATTTCATGCTATTTGACTATTAATGTTGTCTTTCAAAAAAATGGTGTGTTGGAGCTTTGTTTGCTGCACAAGTCTGGTGAAGATATCAGCCAGTTGCAGTACCTGAACGATCCAGTATTTTTGGAGTAGACACAGAACATAACTGTGCTTTTTAACTCAGTTAAAATCCTTTGCCCAGACTTTTGTCAATTCACTATGTAGCATATTATAGCCTTTAATTCTGTTATGATCGACTCTGCTGACTTGATTAGAGCTATTACGGGTGGAATTGTATTGAACAGAAATTGCAACTTTGTCATAAGTCTGATTATTCAATGTAACTCTGTGCTTTGTAAACACATACAGGGCAAGAATGCTTCTGCTCTTAGCCAAAAAGGTGACCAAAAATGTATCCATGTGCTGAGTACTTCGTATACAAGACTAGATAGCAACCCATCTTAAAAATTGAAGATATATTTCTTTCACAGATCTTGGGAAGTTAATGTCACTTAACTATTGTATCATGAGCTTAGCAAACGAAGTTGTTCTGTGAAGACAACTGAGAATCTCAGGGAGAGTCTGAGATCAGGTCCATGTAATCCCAGAAGACTCACTCAGGGTGCAGCAGTGCTTGTTTTGGTTTGGTTTTTGATTTGTTTTTAAATGTGTCTAGCTGAGCTTGTAGGAGATCTAGACAATGATTTTTTCTAAAGTAAATGTAGTCTGTAAATGCTGTAGCTTCTTGTTACAGGGCTATATTAGCTTATGTTGAAAGATTAACATTTAGTTAATCATAGAGGTAGCTTGTCAACAAGGTAAGTTCCTTCTGTGCAAACATCTGTCCACTTACCATGTTGTCTCATCTGCTGAAAGGAGACAGCTCTCAGCCACACTGCTAGAACAGCGCTGTCATCCCACCAGGTACTGAATGACCTTAGTTGCATCAGGAGATCTCTGGATCACTTACAGGAAGCCAGAAGACTGGATTCTTAGAGGGACAGTTATTTCAGAAACTGTTTTCCATTTCTTCAGAAACCAACACTGCTTTTGTAGGACCTGTTTGCAAAGGAGAATTGCATAGGAAGTATTAGTTTGGTTTTCCTTTTATCTTAGCATCTTTTCAAGAGTAGAGATGATGATTTCCTTCATTTGAAAATGAATCAGTGAATGGAATTGGAGATCCTAATGTCTACTACTGCAAGGATACTATCTTCCAAGCTCTGAAGTCACTGTGAAAGTTAGTCTGATTTTCTAGCCTACTTTAACTCCATACCCCTACACTATGCTTCTCTGTCCATGTTTATTTCACTTTGAAATTTAACAGCCTCCTCAAGATATTTTTATAAACTTTCATTGAGATATATCATCATCTTCTTTTTTTGGAGGAAATGACATGAGACTTGGACAGTTCTTCTGATTCAGACCAGATCTTTAAAGGCCAATTAAACTCCCAAGGGAAGTCAGACTAAATCTCTACCCGATTTTCTGCCCTGTGGATGTTGTTAGTTGTTATATTTTTGTATTTGGAATTTTCTGTCTGGTTTTTGAAATGTCTGCATTCATTCACTAGCAACTGAATTACAGATAAATGTACACTGCCTATAGCTTATTTAAATTCCCTTCTTTTGAAAAAGTTTTTAAGAGATGACTCTTTAAACTCTGGTGCTTTTCTATTTAAATAGCCAGTGATATTGTGAATAAATACGTAACTGTTTGAAGGTTAGCATTATTTTGAACACTCCTTATTATGTTGCACTTCATTATTTTGTGTTTCTTAAAGCAGAATCTAGATGTAGACTGATTCACCCATGCCGATGACTAAACCTGCCTTTTAGTTTTTACTTTTTGTCCCTCATTCTTTTTCAGATGTAAGATGGAAAAACAAATTCTGGGGAAAGTCCATGGAAATAGTTCCAGTTGGTACAACACATGTAACTCTTCCAGCGTAAGTGCTGCAATCACACGTTGCTATTCAACCATTTACATTTTGGAGAATACTGTATATTCTCCAAAAAGAGCCAGTAGCATATCTGGTGTTTGTTATCCAAGGAAGTAAACATTCACAACTACTACAGTTTAGTTTGATTTTTAAAAGTAAAAAATCTGCAGTCTGCCCTCACTGGCTTGTTGAAGAGTCCACTATAGATCAACAAATAGAATCACCTCAAAACTGCCCTATATCCAGCACGGTAACAGAAACACAGATCTAAAAGTTAAGTAGTGTTCTAATTAAATTTGTTTTCCAAAGAGAGTCTACAAATTTAATTGTTCTACCATATTTAATACAGAAGAAAAAACAACTCAATGAAGTATCCAAAAGCCAGTGTGTAGAAAAAATACTGTGTTATTTTGTTCATAGTAATTAGACTAAGCTGTGCAGTCTGAGGTCTTTAGAACGTGAGTGAAAGTTCAGAGGTAGAGTAGCCCACGGATTAGTGCCCACGGTGGGCTGGTGAACTGGAAAAACTTCTGATTCATGTGTAGTTTCCATGTGTCTGTTGGTATCCCTATGGAAAAAAAATATCTGAATTGTTGTCATAGGCTTTGTTAATAATAAGAAGGTGTTCGAGAGTATTAAGGCTTTATTTTAAAATTGAGAGTTGTTTTTTGATCTTTTTTTTTCTTCTGAGTTCTCCTTATATTTTTTCCACAAGTTTATAATCTAGCTTAAATATGGCAAAAAACTTCTTCTATATGTATTTTGTTACAGTTTTAGAGACCATTTCGCATGGAACAAGGTGACATCTTGCATCCATAACATCTTAAGTGGACAAAGATGGATTGAACACTATGGAGAGATCATCATCAAAAATCTTAATGACGACACTTGTTACTGCAAATTGACTTTCATAAAGGTGACTTTCAGTAACAGCAGCAGTTTTGGCAGTGTACTGTCCAGCAGATGCAGCAGGGGATGGATGCTGTCTGCTGAAAGAACTGTTTACAAGCTGTGTAGAACTGTTTACATGCTGTGTTTTCATATAGTTCTGTAATTACCCGTGATTCTTGGAGAAACGTGAACTATAAATGAAGTGCAGCTCACTAGGTAGAGCCAGGCAAGAAAGAAAAGCAGCAGCCTTCTCAGGTGATTCTAGTTGTAATGCAGAAAAATAAATAAATAAAAGAATAAGAGGGAGGAGAAGGAAGAAATATCATCATAAACCTAGTCTGTGTTTGACAAGAGAGGTAGATACAAGGTGTCTACTGACAGAGCTTTACCACACCTCCTACTAACTCACTGATATGTGTTATGGCTGCATTCATCCAGCAGCTGTGGAAACAGTGCTTACATGGGGTGTTTCAAACAGTGCACTTTTCTGGCCCTGGGCATGTGCTTGGAGGAGCCTGAGGGATTGTGCTGTTCAAAGCTTTTGCTTTAGTATTGATACATAACTACCTAAGAAATGCCCTCCTAACTGAAATTAAAATAAACTTTTGGCAGTAGATGACTTCTTCTGGAAAAGAAAAATTAATTGAAAGCCCAAAATAATGCCAACATTTCTAACCTGAGAAATACTCAGCATTGTAATAAACTTACCTTAACCTGAGTTTTCTGTATCCAATTGCTGGAGCAAGGCTCTGCTTTTCATAGGTTATATCTGCATGGCTGCATGGTCTGCCTGTAAGTACTTCTGCATACTTGTGCACCATGGTGCACTCAACAGCAGAAGGAAAGTGAGTGTTATCATTTTCCTTTCCTTGCTTGTTGTTTTCTTTTTTTTTTTAATACTTTATGCTTTCTAAGAAGCATTAGAGCAATCTTTTTAGGCATTTTATTCAGAGTACTGTAATGTACTTGCAGAGTTGTAGTAGATGTTTGGAGATGGAGAGACTATAAGTTTTATGTCAGCTGTGCTTCACCTAGTGCTGCCCCAACAAAGGCAGAACAGATAGAATTCTCAGCAGCCCATTTTAGTAGGCTGATTAATAGTACCAGCAGCAGTTCCTTCTGTATGATAATGTAATGCACACCTAAATGCACAGTTTTCAATTCAGAAAAAATACCCTACGGCATGGCAGTATTACTCGATCACTTATGCACCTTTTTCCCACTGTCTCTTTTGATTCTAGGCAAAGTATTGGAATCCAAATGCACATGAGATTGAAGGCAGTGTCATGGATAAAACTGGCAATGTTGTGCATCGACTGTTTGGGAAATGGCATGAGAGTTTATACTGTGGGACAACTTCATCTTCAAATTGCATATGGAGAGCAAGTTAGTGACCAGAATGGCTAATGCACAGAACTTAGAATCTGCTTGAGAATATCTATTGGTCTGTTTTAATCTACCTCAACTTCTTGTTATTCCTGCAAAGAATACTAGAATTTTTTCAAGCATTTAAAATTTAGACCAGAAAAAATTAAATCATTAAAATTATATTGGGAACTTAATTGCATGGCTTCCCCTATTTTCCTCATTCTCCCTCCTTTTCATATTTGCCTACAAAAAAAGTATTGAGGACTCTAAAAGCAAATAAAGAAACAACACAACAAACAAAAATCCCTGTGTGTGATGAGAACTGTGGTGGTTTTCATGTATAGTCAAAATTGGAGGATAGAACACATAGCTCAGTTCTGTAATGAGAACCATATCTGAAGTTCTTCCAAACCTTATATGTTTTTGTCTACTGAAGTTTGAAAAACCACTATGATTGTAGAATGTGTTTCATCACTGTTAGGCCTTGATTCAACTTATTCCCCCTAAACTGAGGCCATGATTCAGACTGAGGGGAGTTTGGTGCTGTCCTTCTAAGGATAGTAACACTTAATTGGAATTCTTAATGTTCTCTTTTCTCCTGTAGATCCAATGCCTAAAGATTATGAGCAGTGGTATGGATTTACTCAGTTTGCATTGGAATTAAATGAACTGGACTTGCAGACTAGGTCATTACTCCCATCCACTGACACACGCTTTAGACCAGACCAGAGGTAAGAAGTTTTCCTTCTTAAGTATCTTCCTCAAATAGTTTTTAATTTGTTCATTCACTTTAGCCCTAAGCTCAGGCTACTTTGTTTGGGTACCTGCAAAATGTTCCCATTTCTACATTAATTCTGCATCTGAAACAGAATCACCTATCAAGAGATGGTCTTTATTGGCCACTGTTTTCTGGAACTGGTTTTGGATGCTCTGGTTTCTAGATAACTGTCTTTACAAAGATGTTAAAACTTTTCCAGGACTCTTTGTTGAGCATACTGTGTTTGAAGAGTTGAAAACTGAGACCCTTGAAACTTCTTTCTGTGGTGAAATCTCTACCATTGCTAATTTTCAGGGAAAAGAATCTAATACAAAGATTACTTTGAGCTTGTTGTGAGTTACCTTTCTGTAAGTGCTGTTTGGTAATGCAGTTATTGACTGTAATCTTTCAAACACCAAACTCTTCTGTAAAGACAGAGTTTTCTAGAGAAAAACAGTTTTCTGGAGTTGTAGAGGACCAAGCAAAAATAATGGACTGAAGCACCAATTGTGTCTTTTAACACTGCTGGGACTACAGGTTTCTCGAAGAAGGGAATATTGAAGCAGCTGAAATGCAAAAACAGAGAATTGAGCAGCTACAGAGAGAGCGACGGAAGGTGCTGGAAGAAAACAACCTAGAGCATCAGCCTAGGTTTTTCAGGTATTATATAGTAATTAGTATATACAGTCATTTACTGAAATGTTTACTATAGATATGGGGCTAATCTACCATAAGGAAGGCTCCTGTTTTTTCCAGGTTTCTCCTCTGTTCTTGATTTTTATGCTTAAACAATGTAGAGCACTCCAGACATAGTTAAGTAATACATGATACACTTCTTTATTACCACATCCCTGATTTTTTATTTTTTTGCCACAAAGATAAATGGTATTTGGTCTCAGTCTGGCTTTGCCTGAGGAGTGAATGTAGCACATTTGATTCTTTCAAGCAAGGCAAAGTGTAGGTGGTTATAGCTTAATTAGCTGTGCTGAACTTCTGCTGAATTCAGTGGGTCTGAATTCTTTGTGCAGCAGTGTTTGGAGCTAGAGAATTGTGACTTAGAAGTCATTTTGTTTCTTCCTGTTGTAAATTAAATAACACAGGATTTCAGCTGTTGAAAGACTAGAATGAATGCTAGTGACAACATGACCTTATGCCCTCCAGCTTCTCTGTTCAGGGTGCAAAGAAAGAGTTAGACCCAAGGTGAATGCTGTATGGGCAAATGTATCATAATTAACAGATCTGGGATACTAATTATTTTTCTAGATAGACAGTACTTATAAGGAGTAAGACTTGGAGAAACGCAGAAATATTTAAAATAGATGCAAAAGTAAAATGGCTTAGACCTCTGCCTGTCAGAAGAGCTGGTGAGCTAATGAAAAGGAAGTACACTTTCCTTCCAGAAGGTTAAACAGACAGAAGAGAAGTAAGGTCTATTACTATGTTATTGTATATTCACAGTGAGGATTGTAAATGAGGGTGAGGATTTGAATCCTTATAATGAGGATCTGAAAGCTGAGATTTGTGCTATATGTTTAAATAACAGAATAATATATATATATATTACTACTATGTAGCAAAAATGTGAGCAAATATTAGAGTAGATATGAATTATGCATTTTGCTTCTCAGTATTGATTTTTCCGTTCAGTAAATCACAAATTCAGATTTAATTAAAAGATAGTTGTTTTGTCAAAAATGTTGCACACTGTGTTAAAGAGACAAGTACCTTCAGGGTTACAGTACATAGAACAGTGAGCCTTGCTTCTTGGCTGAGAGCTGTGTCTCTCTCTCCTTATGCAATAACTGCGGTGAGCCATCTTTGGAGAGGAAAAAGGAAACTTCCAGATTCCATCTCAGTCTGGACAGAGACAATGACTGTTCAGGTTTTAAAAAGGCACATACATTCTTCTAGAAGCTTATGCAAAGCTGCCTGATGGCATTTGAGACCATGAAGTAAACCTGGAGTGTACTTTTAGTGCTAAGCACTGACATGGGACAGTGAAACAAGAGTGTTTTGTATTTCCCCAAGACCAAAACATACCAATTTAGTTCATCAAGCTGTACTGCCTCGTTTGAATGCTGTACTGAGCTTCATTTCACCTGGTTTATGGGCTGGATTAGGTATCTGTACAATGTGAATGCTACATTACATCGCACAGCAAATACGTAGAAAAGATAAGCTTTACATTTAAAAAAGAACTGTTTAATCTTTGATAGGAAATCCAAAGATGACTCCTGGGTGAGCAATGGAACCTACATGGACCTTAGAAAAGAACCAGGTTTTTCCAAACTGGACAATCCTGTCCTCTGGTGAAAGAGGAGCCAAGTGAAGATATTCCATGCTGTATTCCTGGATCTGACTGAAAAGTGTATACAAATATTTATACACACATATAATATATGTGTGGGGAGTGTGTATGTGTGCAAGTGTGCATATTTCCAGAATTGTGCTTAATTTAGAATCTGATAATTTGTTTTCTCTACTCTGTTTCAATGATTGTTTGAATGTACAAATACCACAGTTCTTTTTATAAAATATTTAATAAATAGCACTGAATGTTAACAAGTAGAGGGAAAAGAGGAGCTTTTACACTACTTTTCCAATGTGTGATAATATCAGCTAAGAGTTAACTTATGCCTTATTGAGTTGCATTGAAGACAGTAGCATCAGCATCTCCTAGCTGTGCTGAGCAATGAGTGTTAAGCCTTAGTGACTCAAACTGTAAGTAGGCTTCCACAGTTCAGTGAGTAATTCAGCTGTCTAAGGACCGGTCTAAATTGCTAAAACAGGTTTTCAGTCGATGCTGAAATCTGAGTGCAATCTTTTGCTGCTTGTGGAAAAAGATTTAAATAAGCTTTTCTTTCTATTAGCTTTCTTACTAGCGGTATTGGAAGGGGGAGTTCTGCAGTTACATCAGTGGATCAAGTCAGAAACGTAAGCTGTACCTGGCTAAAAGTAGTGCTAGAAATTCAGGAATCGCCAAAATCTTCCACTGAGAATCTTCAGATTTCTAGCTGCCAACAGGGCACGAGGAGATCTTTTGTAAATAATGATTGAGCACTGTCTAGATGAAGCAGCTCTCTCTTTTTGCAGGAAGTAATATGTATACAGAGCACGAAATCCTGTGCTTCCATAGCTTCATTTGTTTTTATTAACCTAAGAACTGCAACAGTAAGACTTTTTACAAAGTAAGCAAACTGATTGTTTTAAGCTAGAAATTTTTTCTTAGTATTTTGATATTTTCTACCTCTTAAGAAATAAACGACATATTTAAGATCTTATATTTAAAAAATGACCATCTGCCTTATGGGGAAATGTATGGAATCTTTGATCTTCCTCTGTTTGTTTGTTATATTCAGATAAACATTCAAGTGTCTTGCACTAAATCATTGAGATCAAGAGAGTTGCATCTCTTTCCTGTAATTTTATACATTTGGATAGGTTTGCGAAAGCACTAAATCGTTGATCAAAATATAGCAGGAAACAAATGTAGCAGAAGTCTCTCTGAATGAAAATTATAGTGATGGGCAGTATCTTCTCTTCCATGAAATCACAATGCTATGTTTGTTGACAGAATCATTTGCATTCCTACCTGTCTGCAGTTCAAGCCTGACTCGTGATTCGTCACGTCTGTTCTGTGTGTCTGTGACTCTCTGGCATCAACACGGATTTCAGGTTTAGATCTATGTCCACCACCACTCTCTCTTCCTACTTACCACTTCAAAAAAATAAACCCTGTCTATGATAAACATTGTTTATGTGACTTATGACTGGAACACCTGGATGATGCATGTTAGAAGGACGAGCAGCTTAGAGAAGCTTACAGTTTACTGCGTGCTGCTTTGTTCTAAAGAAAAGCCATTAAAATTGATCCATATAAGACATGTCACATGAATGAAATACTATGAAAACTTCCATTTTAAACCAAATGTGTGATATCAGTTTAGATGTATATTTAAATGTTCTTTTCTGTTACCTTGAGGTGTCACTGTGTCACAGGCAGATGAATGTTTTTTCACTATTACTCACTTTGCCCAGGAACTCTGGGCTCACTGTCATTTCTGTAATTTATTACCAAAAGTGTTAGTATAATTTCTTAATGTGTCTTTAAAGACTCAGCTAGCACTCTAGCAGTTTGCAACAAGGCATGGTTCAAGTCAGCATGAAAACAAAATCCAGGCTTTCAGTCATAAGGAGATCTTAACCTTTGGGCACTGTTTGGCTTTTCAAGGAAAATGAAGATCTTTTCATGACTCAAATCCTTCCTGTTTTGTTCTTGTATTATCAAAACTTGACGCAGAAATGAGTGGATATTTGTAATTATCCTTGTTGTTGGCAATTACCATCTATAACTAATAATTACACACATTTAACAACAAAGGAGGGTAGGAGAAAGGAGGGGAGAAACGCTTTTAAGGAAAGGAGTGACATTTGTGGCAGATGCATTGAACTCACTCGTTGCATTTGGCAGCTGTTGTGATTACAGCCTGATCTGATTGCAGGTTTTACATTTTCTATGTACGGAGTGGATTTCCCCATACTTTGTCATACAAGTTCATAGTTAACAGTGGTCAAAATGAAGGGATTAGGGGCAAAAAGGCAAATTTGAAGAACTGTAATGCATTAAAGTCTGTGGGTGTTAAACCAAACCAATCTCATTTTGAGTGTTGGAGTCATGATTTTTGAGAAATCCAAGTGGCATTGTTTTCCTGTATCATACAGTCTGAAATGTCTAAAAGTCACTTAGTTAAAGACAAGGAGCAGTGAGCTGGGAAGTGCCTTACAGAAAATTGTTTCCTTTAGCAAAATGCCCATAGAAAGAAGACAGACATCACAATTTCACTATTTTCTTCAGTAAAATAATGCCCAAGTTTATGTTAGGATTTTTTTTTTCTCTATAATGCAAAATTTTTGCACCATTAGGAGCTCCTTCTGTAAATCTGTGGTACACATCTGGCAATCTGGTGTAACCAGTGTTGAATGATCCTCTGACCCATGTTTTCAACTGCAGTACAGTTGTCCCTGCTGTGTTTGTATGAAAGAGTTGGGTTTAATTGCTAAGCTTCTGTCAATTGTATATTAAGAAATGGAAAGAAATTGTCTTGATGTTATTTCTGTGTATTTCTGTATAAAAATATATTAATCATTCACAAAATTTAATATACTCCATAGTTATTCTTGGTGAAATATGATTTTATTTTTTTTATCCTCACAAAAAAGAAAATCTTCAGATGTTTTAGAGTGCATTACTTCCATTCTCTTTCTGCAGTGCACTAGAAGATCTGTTGTTTTTAGTAACTGACATTTAGGGACTTCATCCCCACATTTCTACCCTGAGTGGTAGAAATAAAGTATTAAGTGACTGACTGTTTTCTTTCATGCACAGCAGTGATTCCTAAACTGTTTCACTCAATGCATCAATCTTAAAATTTCCTGATGACCATTGCCTCCTCTTTTAGCACTCTTATTTGATGACTTCGTAAGCATTGCTTCAGATAACTTTGGGGGACTGTTTGAGCACACCTCATGTAGCTCTGTGCACCCCTTCACAGAGCAAAAAGCTTAGTACAAATTTACATCAAGGTTCAAATTGCACAGCAGAGAAAGAAACGATTCCAGGGAAATAGTGTTCACAGAGACGTAAACCCACAGCTGTACTTCCAGATTTACAAGCTTGACACTTAGATTTTGGTGCAAAGTTGGGTGTTACAAAACAACAGTGTACCTTGTTTAGCACATTACTCATGGTAGTACAAAGTGCTACACAAACTGAATGGAAGTAGAGTGTGCCATTCATCACTGCATTCCTTTCCTAATCTTTAATCTCTGTTAATTTGCCAACACTGATCTATTTTGGGGTTGCTTTTGAAAGACAGATCTAGTCAAGCACTTAAGTTCTTCATGCAGAGCTTGGAAAATCAACATTTATGTGTAACTTATTGCTGCTTCTTTGAAAGATCTGAAGCAGGTTTCGTGGCCCCTGGAGGAGGTGGTGGTTGCAAACAGGATCACTTTATTATTTGGCAGTTTACTGTTTTAAGTGTCCCTGCAAGAGTTTCAGGCTGTTGAGATGAGGTCACTGGACAGAAAGGAACACAAAGGAACATACAACCATGGTCAGCTTTGGGGCTGGGGAAAGGTTCAGTGCTGTTCTTCAATAAAAGAAATAAACTCTCTGCCTTCTATTTCCCTCAGCTGTTTACACTGCTTTTAGGCCCCCTCACATCTAAAAGTCCTTATTCAGTGTCCCATTTTCTCTTTATTAAAAAGAAAATCCTGAAAAGTAGTAGAATGTTCCATTCTGATGAGCTTTTAAATGACAAAACATACTTTTTTTTTCTTTCCATAAATGCTGTGGCCTATTTCTGTACTTTTTCCTTGACTGTGAACAGGATTTTCTTCACGCTGGCACTCTGGAGTCAGACCGCAGCCTGGTAAGGGTGCAGCTACATCTGCTCAGCGTACTCCTAGTTAATGTTCTTGCACCTGCTTTTGAGTAAATTGTTCTATTATCTCTGGATGATCAGCTTTGCAGAGCTGAAAATTTTCAGCATATCTTATTTTGTTCAGATTTTGAACGTAACTCATAGGAAGTGAGGACATGCTGAAGAGGAATACAAAACCTGGACTACCATGCCTGTGAAACAGTGAAGGGTGAAATCCAGCTTCTCCACATAACTGAGTACACCTTGCACGAGCTGGAGCCAGATGGTGCTATTCAAAGGAGTGATGCTAAAATGGAAGGCTCTTTAGATTAGGTATGTTTTCATTCATGGATTTTGCTTACTATAAATAGACTCATCCTTTCTATTTTCTAGCTACTGGTGAGTGCAACTTAGTCCAGCAGCTGGAGTTGTTAAGGACTTGCAAATCTTATCTGGCTTATCTATCGAAACTTAGAAAGTGCTGTAACTTATCACCAAACACAGTATTGTGCTGCTCTGTTCTTAGATGCTGTCCTTGCTGTAGTTTCTGAAAGCAATAAGAGAAATTTCTCACGTAAATAGCTGCTGTATGTTCAAAAATATTTTAAGTGATTTTATATATATAGATATATATATATATACAACTTGTCAATTTGGTATTACTGCTGTATAAAACTAAACTGTATTAAAACTTAGGGGGAAGTTTTGGAGATCTCTATCCACTAGAAATGTTGAGCTCTTTCACCTCTGCATCTTTGGGGTGGTGGTGAGAACATTTGGTATTCCTAAGAACTGTATTTAAGTTGAGTGTTTTACTTGTTCCAGTACTGGAAAAGCATGCCACATGTATGAGGTATTACATATGCAATGCTGCTAAATACTGACTTTGTTGTATGTTTTGATAGGGAGTGAGTGATTTGGGGACGAAGAAAGGTATCTTCTATGTTAGAATGACCACCAGCTTTCAGATTTTTGAGAAAATTTTCTGTATTCAGCATCGTTCCTGATTTCTGCTTCACTTAATGCAAAAATTTGTGATGCCGTTGGAGCACCTTGATGCGCAGTTTCATTTACATTTTTGTCTCTGTAACCAATTTAGTTGGATGTTAATAAATCATACTTGCAAAAGGCCACAGTGCACCCTCACTTCTTCCCAGGAGCTGTAAGCATCCTTCATCAAAGGTTGTTAGTGACAGCTGAAACCAGGGGAGCTGCTGTGGTTTTTTACTGTTCTTTAGCTGTGGCTTTTACACCTTCTAAAAAGGCAAGTAGGAAAGAGATTCTGTCTGCTGGAAGTCTTATTTACTGCTCTCACAATCTGTCTAGTAGTTAACTTCAGCAGTTTTCCAGTTGTTTGTCAGTTACCTGCATGCACAGTACTGTTGCTATTATGGCAGACAGTGGAGCAGGAAAAATTGCATTACAGAGTTAAGTTGTAAGCAGGTTTTAGTTGACAGATGTGTGACACAAATGTTGTGTGTTAGCATGAAAGTACAGACCACAAACTGCATGTTCTCCAGAAAACAACTTCTAAAACAAGGAAACATAGTGTTTACTGGATAAAATAAATAGCTGGAAAGAAACTACCAATGTGATGTTTTGTCCCTTGGAGAATGGTGGCTTAGTACAACTCTTGTTAGTCAGCTATGTCTGACAGTCCCACCATGTGTGTATAAGATACAATACAGGGATTAGGCTCTTGAAGGTGGAAATACAGTGAGTGTGGTCCCTGACCAAACCTCTAATTCCAGACAGCAGTTCTGAGCTTCCCAGACTCAACGTGTAAAAAAGGTTTATAGGAGGAAGCATGGATTTTCCAGGAGTTGGGAAAATTGGATTAATGAATGTGTTACCTCGCAAAACATCATCAGCTGTGTTGTGAGGTAGAAAAAGGAGAGAAGCCACAGGAAACACAGCTTTTATAGAGGGCAAGGATCACCTCCTGTTTTGTGAAATCCATCCATTTTGATTGTGTATTGAGTTTTTAATTTAGAACTTACTCGTGATGTCAGTAGAATCACTTCATTACTGATAAAATTTCAGAGAGATCTAATCTGCTTTAATTGTACCTGAAACAGCTGACATTTAGAACAAGTCAATGGGAAAAAAAAAACAGTTTACAGAATTAGTGATTTTTTTCCCATAATTATAAAAGGGAGAGGAAGATGGCAAGGGATCCTTATTACTAATGTTCTTGATCATGAACACCTCAGGTAATAAGAAACTTCTCTCAGAGAAATGGATATGAGGTGAATTCCTCGTGGTTGCCACGTTCCCACTTTGCAGTCAGTGCTTCCCACACAGAGCACACTGTTCCACCCCACAGAAGTGTAAGGTGAATGTGGCTTATATAGACCCTGCATCCAATTGGTATTTCACCACAGCTGTCTGTTCATTTACAGTACTTCAAAGTCAGTGCTTACTGCAAAATGACTCAAACCACCAGAACGTGAGGAAAAACAATGACAGCTGGGCAAAGTTTGCTCTGCACAGTAACTGTCACATATTGGCTGCTTCTTTCTTTCTTTTTTTTTAATGCCTCCTTTACATTTCTTGTGTACATTGCTCAATTTGTTGATTTTTAACTTAGACCTTTGCCCCCCATAGATACTCGTAGGGTCAGTCCAGGATGTTAAAAGCTAGCCAGATACCAACTTCTGCTGTGTAGTTAGGAATTCCTATCTTTCCTTACTCTGCACCAAGTGAAATAATTGAAACTGCTGTGTGTAAACCTTCATTTGAGGTAAATCAAAGTTGCTCAACCGAGTGGGGTATAGTGGAGTCTTAAGTTAAGTGAGAACTTGAGTCGTTGGATCCATTGATGTAAGGTTTTGTAGGCTCTTGGAACAATAATAAATTCTTAGAAGACAAGATGTCGCATACAAAGGTATCAGCTGCAGTTCCTGCTTGTAATTTCATGGGCTTAGGGGGTTACTTGGCTTTCTCTGTTAGGGTACTAACTCTCTTTAAGGATTTAAGGATTTTGTTTGAGCTGATACCTCTATTTCTGTTTTAAAAAGACCAGCTGTCAGAACTGGAAAACGTGGTTTTGTGGTTGAGCTTTTTTTTGTGGTTTTTCTTTTTTCTTTTTTGCATAGTTAACATTGCTCTTCTTTATAAAGAATTTCTTCAATAAACTGTAATTCCTAAATTACAAACTTCTTTTTTTGCAATGCAAAAAAAAAAAAAAAAAAAAAAAATCAAGCACCATGACAAAGGCTGCAGCAAAACTACTTTGAATTATTGCAGTACAAGCCTTGACAAATCTCTTCCTTCTGAGATTTTATGAGGGTATGTCTGAAATGCACTGATTGCTGCCTAGGGCAAGGAAGATTATGCAGATTTATCAATGGATAAGAACCTGCCCAATAGCTGAGAAAAAGATTTACTGCTTTGTTTACTGTTTTTTATCATAGCCACTGTCAAACTAAGATGGAGTGAAGTCAAGAGACCGTCCTACTTGTATCAGTTGTTTGCTACTTGCACTTTGGTTACTGAATCCAGTCTTGTGAAAATGACTAGAGCTACATAATAGCTGAACAGGTGTTTGGGATGAGAAATATCAGTTTTCTTATCAAGTTCAAAAAGTTTTGAATTCTGTGGGAAAAACTTCTGTTGAGAAGTTTGCCTGAAAAAGAGCACTGCAAGTGGGAGAACGTGACTTTTCCTGTCTGAGTTCTGTAGGTACAGAGAGATTGTAAGCCTAGCTCATTCTTAACTTGTGGATATTATATTCTTACCTTCTGTGGATATCAGAAACTGGAAATGATGTGCCACATTGTAAGAAAGGCCATGGTAGGAGCTCCATTGTATTTTATCTAGTCACAAAGCTTCAGAAAACTGGTAGTGAAATGAATGCTTTGTTCTCTGACACTGGCTCCAATATGGACACCAACAGGAATGACTCTGTTTGAAACAATGGGGGAAGGAATGAGAGGGAAGAGTATATATTGATGAAAAAAGATTTTCAGTATTGAAGTGTGCAGCTGTGAGGTTCTAGCTGGACGAATGACTGCAGTTCATGTGTTCACAGCACTGGTTGCTCATTGTTTCCCTTTGCACTACCACTTCCTCTCAGGACACAGATGGTCTTCCTTCTCTCTTTCAAGTTGCACTGCTCACACTGTGATATATTTGTACTGGGGGAGGCTGCACAGCAGCCACATATAAACCAAGTAAAACCTAGCTCAAGATGCTTATGACCAATTCTGTAGAAAGGAAGCACACCCTTGTCTACCAGTTGCCAAGAAGGTGGATCTGGGAATAAGAAAGTCATCCACCCAAGGTCACTTGCATCATGCCTCTCAGAAGCTGCTCACCCAAATCAGCATGTCATTCAGACAAATAAGGGCAGTACAAGGAGCAAGGACACCAGTTTTTCCTGTGACAGAGTAAAACATAAAAATGTGTTTTTATTTGTGAGGGAGCCCTGTGCAAAGTGGGGTCCGTTTTTACCTCAAATCCCCCCTTACCACATGTCGTGTTCCCATGAAGATGGCCCCTAGCAGCTCCTGCTGCAGAGACTGAGAAGCCCCAGGAGCCCCATCTCACCCAACTGTAGCATCACAGACTCACAGCTCCTCACAACTTTGTTGTTTTTTTTGCCATTTGCAGTCGTCTCCTCAGTGGATCCACTTCTTACATGAGCCACAGTTTGCCTCAAAGCTCCCAAAACCAATTCCTCCATTTCCAGCTCTGTAGGTACTAAAAAATGCATTCGCTTTGTTCTTCTGAAGACACTCTTTTCAATTCACCCTGGAACAGGAATGCTAGTCATAATTCAGTTCTGAAAGAGACTGAGCTGACAGTTAGCACATAATGAGAATGAAGGTTCAAGACTTGCAAAATAATTGGGAAATACAACAAAGGAGCCACAAAAACCAAAAGAGTGACACAAAATTTGTCTTAATTCATAATAAAGCTATAGCTACAAATGTTGCAATAGATGAAAACATCCATCTGGTGTTACTCAATGAAATATTAACGTTACTTCTGAACATTTTGCAGGGTTTGACTACGGCTGTGCTCTGGTTGTGTTGCACTGTAATACAAACACCACCTGGCCTGCTGCCTCAGGAACTGCCAGCTTCTGCAGGTTCTTTGGAAAAGTCCACCCAAATAATTTGCTCTCACAATTGGATATGAGAGTACTTGGGCATACATCCTTTCAGAGGATGTAAGGTCAATTATGTGAGCCAGGAGAAAAATTAGGAGTTGATAAAGAAATGTCTTCCTTACAGTCAGCTTTGCTCTCTACAGGCAACCTCATCAGAGGCTCTTTCCTGGACAGCCTTTTGCTCCTCTTGGTTTCCCAGATCTGTCATGCACTTTCTGTGTACGTGGCCCTCAGGGACACAGCTCAGTGGGCATGGTGGTGATGGACTGTCTTAATGATCTTACAGGTCTTTTCCAGCCTTAATGATTCAGTGATGACTGATGATTCTTCCACCCCTGTAACCTTATGGCTGTCTATAAATAACAACATGAACGACACTGTTAAGATCATGTTTTCATTGATTTGAAATTGTAACACAGAAATAACTATAGGAGCATAATTTATTAAATTAATACATGTCACGTAATCATTTAGAAGCAGTTCTACTTCGCTGCCATCAGTACTAGGTACTGTACCACTGTCCTTTAAATAGTGCTACGTGCTGCACAGTTATATTTTAAAGGACCCTGCCAAAGTGCTAATACTCTGAAAACTCTACGTGCTAAGATAAAAAAAGCTTAGGTTTTTTTTAAGCTCAATGAAATCTATCCTTCATTTGCAACGTTTTTAGAACAAATCCTAGTATTTCTTACTTTAATACAGTCATTTAACAGCATAGCTCCTGTTCCAGCTGCTCAAAACCAGATTAAAAAAAAATGGGGGAAAAAAAGAAACTTAAAAATAATTTTAAGATTAATAAAATTAATTAACAACAAAAACATTTCAGATTCAATTTTTCATGTCTTCCTTAGGATTAATGTAGAATAATATGCTTTTAAAAGTACTGTGCATATGTAGGATCTGCATAAATATTTGGGGCTCTTGCACAATATTTGATAGCCATTCCATTTGGGTAGTTTATGATGAAGTTCTGCTGCTGAATAGCTTGAACAATACAACAGCCAGATGGTCTTTGATAAAACCTTAATGAGGCCAGATGGTTCATAATAAACTGTAATGGAAAAAGAATTTTGAGGCACTCAAGAAACATCATCTATCCCCATGTCTTCATTTACCATTACTGTAAAAGAAGCAAAAATCTGTGGCCATCACCTGATTTACATTTTAAAGTTAGAAGCACTTCGATTGTGCAGCTTCATGCAAACTGCCTTCCATGTTATTGTTAGACACATTATGAGATGATTCTTCAGGTAACCACAAAGATCCTAGCCTACCTCTTCTACCATTTTTCTTAAAATCATGGGAAAATCATCCAATAATCACAAAGTTTTCATAGGAAGATGTTTAGAAAGTTACTGAAAGATCCCCTACTGAACACTTCTTTTCTTCATTCTGGTCCATAAAAGCAGTAGAGATGAATCTGACCTCTGAACAGTTGCCAAACTCATCTCACAGGCAAAATCTCCATCATTTCAAGTTGGTGTCTTCCCGTTGCCTTCTTCAAAAGCTTCATGGGCAGCAGCTGATAGGAACAGGTGGAGAAACGCAGCAGTATGGCTCTGTGGCTACTCCAGATTGACACAGCCCCTTCCGGCTGACTGTGTGAACTGACTGCTCTCCACTACGCAGGATAGGCTAACCTGCGGTTTGTTAAGCCTGTCCCTGGCTGCTGGTGACAGCTGTGCCAGCAAGACAGTGAGACAGCTGTTGTTTGGAGCAGGAAACGTTTCTCGGGACTGACTGGCACCAGTGAAAACTGTGTAACATCCCAACAAAACATGAGATGGGTCCTAATGTACAATATAAATGAGGCTGCTTGGTTGATTTGAAAGAAACAAAAAATCTGTTCAGATCTTTTATTCTTGTGACAGGAAATGGTGGGAAGAATTTCAGCCTTTCAGTGGTGATTTGGCTTGTGTTGCTGGACACCTTTAAAAAGATTTGCTTCACCAACTGTCCTTTTTTTCCTAAATGGAAGCCCAAAATAGTTTCACGCTTTCTTCTCTGTGTTTCCTCCACAGAACTGAAGCCAGCAGACCTTTTTGCAGCCAGCAAGAGGGTTTAAATAAAGCCTAGCATACAGCAAAAGAAAGCTCTGAACAACCCCTGACATTCCAGTGTAGATGCTGGATTTAAGTGAGCACTCTCTAGCCAGGCTGGCTGCAGCCTGAAACAATACCATGACTGCTATGAGGCACTATATACCATTAGTACAGCTGTCAATGCTGACCTCATGAAAGCATTTTGGACAGTTCTGAAGACAAAAAAATAAGTAAATAAATTAAGAAATTCCCCTCTGCAGACAATTTTGGTCTTACACTCTACCCTAATGTCAATGACTTAAAAATATAAGACAGACTGTGCTATCACAGAGAAAAAAAAAGAAAAGAAAAAAAAATTAATACATAATATTCACAGGATGCAGACCTCTTCTGTACTGGGTAGGAATAACCATTCTCCAATGCTGACATCTGGTGGCGCTCAATGATTTCTATTTTTAATGGAATGTCTGAGGAATTTCACAGAAGAGTATTAAGAGCGCACAACTGCTGTTTGCTTGCTTGTTTTTTCCTTACAGACTAAATGGCATTTCAGGGAGAGAATCCCCTTTTATCTTGGCCCAATTAGTTATCAGTTATTCTAGGCTGGTAGAAAATAAACCATTCATAACTTCCCAGCCTGATCTAGTGGGTGCCAATGCAGATTAATCTTCCAACACGTAACTGATGCAGGTCGTGTTTCTGCTCCCGAGATTCAGCACATGACAACAGATCTGAACACACAACACACTCACCACGTGCATTTCCCATACTGTATTCTCACTGCTGGCTCCCCAGTCAGCCAGGACAGAGCTATGTGTTGTGAGCTCTGTGCTACACATCTGAAGAGCATTTCCATGAACACCAAAGGATAAAGGTGGGTAGGTATTCTATCCACAGTGTCTCCCACTTGGAGCCACTTTCAACACCAGTGTTTGAAGCCTTTAAGTTAATTGCCCCAGGGCCCCAAAACTGTTAGTGTTGAGATCTGTTTCTGTCTAACTAATGTCAACTATCTTGTGCTGGCTTGTGTCTGTTAAGTGGTTAAATGATGTCTGTTTGATGTTTTTTCTGGAAAATATGGAAACATCCTTGGTGCAGATGCCCCTTACTTGGTGCACACTTAACCACACAGACCAAAACTGTCTGTAGAGGGGAATTTCTCAATGGTTATTTTTTGACTGTCTAAAGTCCTTAAGCTGACTGGCGAGTTTCAGTGTTTCTGCCTCCTCCCTCCCTAGCAAACATTTCCATGGTAATGTGGTTCAGTGTCACTTCCTGCCCTGATTTCTCAAAATTTGCTTGAGCAGACGCTTGCATTGAAAATGAATCACACACTACCACTCCTTGGAAAAGCACATGACTGCTAATGAAACCTGCTGTTACTGGCCACTGCAGATTATGCCTGGAGCTAGTAATTCTGCAGTTCAGTGCTCATCCTAAAAAGAGATCTCCTGAGGACTTGTGGGTGTTTTTTCTCAGGATGAGGCTCAAGAAGCAGAGCTTTCCTTTTTATAGAAAGGAAACTCACATATGCAGATACTGAGTTACATCTGGGCTATTTGTTAGAAGTTCTGAAAGCAGGTACAGGGTAAGAGATCTATCATCAATTCACTGAGGATCACAGAATCGTAGAATCGTTAAGGCTGGAAAGACCACTAAGATCATCTAGTCCAGCCATCAACCTATGCCTGTGACCACTCCAGGCCACATCACTCAGTGTGACACCTACCCTTTTCTTGAAAGATAACCTCTTCTTCCTCATATCCAACCTGAACCTCCCCTGGCACAATTTAAACCATTACCTCTCGTCCTGTAACTGTTACCTGGGAGTAGAGGCCGATCCTTACCTCATTACAACCTCCTTGCAGGCAGTTTTAGAGAGTCATAAGGACTCCTCTGAGCATCATCATCCCTACAATCAACCATCTCAGCTCTCTCAGCTGCTCAATCATAAGACATGTGCTCCACACCCTTCACAGCTTCATTGCCCTTCTCTGGGAAATAAAGGAGCATTTGCTGGTGAAAATATTGTGGGATAAAGAGTCTGGGTAGGGTAGGATGTCAATTAAGGGAATCCTTCCCTGGAAGGGAAGAACGGAGTATCTGATGATGAAAATATTATGGGGCAAAGAGTTATCGTCTGGGTAGGGTAAGATGTCACTTAAGGGAATCAGAATTGGTTGATAGGTTAAATTCCACTGCAACTAACTGGAAGTTTCGGATAACAATGGATGAAATGGGTACAACCTCAGCTCCGTACACAACGCACCGCCACACGCCGCCCGACAACATGGCGGCGCCAAGCCCCGCTCCCCCTCCACACGCGGCGTGCTGCGGGCGGGGCCTCGCTCCCCCCCGCCCCGCTCCGCCGCGCCTCAGTGCCGGCCCGAAGCCCCCTCCTGCCGGCGCTCCCCGGTCCCCGGGCGGAGCTCGGCCCCGGGGCGCGGCGCACTACGTCCTCGGGCCGTGAGTACGGGAGCGGAGCGCGGTGGGGCGGGAGGGCGGGGCGCGCGTGGTCCGCGCCGTCACTGCGTGCTCTGCGGCTTCTGTGGTGGAGGGGGGGAACCACGACAACAACAACAACAAAAACCGCGCACAAAACTGAGAAGTGAAGTTGCTGTAAATACGTTCGCTTGATCTCATCCTCTTCGTTGTGTGGTCCGCCTGTAGCCCGGATTCAGGCTGATTTTCAGCTTCTCGGTGGACAATGAGCCTGCTCCTTCCTTTCCTTGCATAGCTGTCAGGCTGCAGGGGTGAATTCGGTCTGCCAGGCCTTTCCTAACAGCTCTGATACCTTTCCTTCCAGTTCTGCCAAATCGGCCGTGGTTCAACACGACTTTTCACAGCGAGAAACTCCAGAAGGAGAGTTTTCTTAGTGCTGCATCCATGACCGTGAGGTCAGGATGCCGTCAATGTGGTTGTATTATCATCTTGATGCTGACCGTGGGGAATTTCCACCTGCTCTCTGCCCTTTCATGAACTAGTGAAACAAGATTCTGGAGTGCATTTGAGAGTTTATGTTAAAGGCACTATGCTCAAAGAGAAAATTTGGATAGAATATTAATGCTTCACTTGTACTTCTGCACCTGGAAATAAGCTCCTTGCAAAGATGTGCCCAGCACAGTGAAGCATAGATGTTAATGTTGTCATCCTGTGGCTGAAGGCTGAATACCTCTCCCGGCCTGGGAGTCAGCAGATTTCATAAGCTCCCTGTGGTCTTTCCGTCTTTCTTTTTGCCCATTTGTAGCCTCATAACTGGGAGCAAACTCAAACCACCATGAATCAGAACGGAGTTTTGCAGAATGGTGTCACTGGTTCTTCTCATGAGATTTAGTGAGAGTGTAAGAGTAAGACGGATTGCAAGAACTTTTTCTTGCAATGTATTTCTCGCGAGCTCCTTAGAAATCAGTAGGCCTTTTTCATTTAAGAGAGTACAAATGTGAGTCCACTGTGTGGGAATGGGGTCCGAATGAGTGAGCAATCACATAAAGCACAGAAATGTTTGAAGGAGGTTATGCTGGCAGACAGCAGCTAAGGCAGGGAATGACTGTAGTGTTAGTGCCCTCCATGAGATACCAGGCATCTGATGAAATGTACTGTTGCACTAAAGAACTCCCTACATCTTCTAGCCTATTGTTTATTGTATTATTTTTTTCCTGCTGCAGTGGAGCTGCATTGTTATTCATCCAGATTGAAACTGCGGAAATTTGAGGAGGAGAAACTAAAGAATGCAAAAAATCAGTCTCTGCTTAGAGCCTGCGAGAAAGCTGGAAAATGAGGAAGTCAGTGGAAATAGTCCCAGTGTAGCTGCAAGTTTGTTGCAGCCCCGGTTTACACTGAAAGCCTGAGAAGGCTTCAACCAAACGTACAGAATGACATTGTTCAAATCCTTTCACTTGCAGGTGCTGTTGGGAGGTGCCCTTTGCTTGTTTATGGCAAGAACTGAGAGTAGGCCCCAGAGGTTACAGAAGAAGGTCCATATCTCAGTGTGAGTCGGTAAATACTGCATGAAATATTATCCAAAATGGGATTTGGGAAAAGCTAATGGAAAGCTGAGTTTCTGTCTACTAAGAGTGGTTTTCTTCTTTTCCCCAGCTCATAGTGAAACATGAGCCCTGTAGTCCAGGCACTAATATCTTTACTTACTTTTCCATTTTTCCACAGTTGTAAGTGTCAACTACAATATCTTCTCCTGTTTGTTCATTTGAAGTCTGCCTTAGCTTATTCTGGCCTGTGTTTGTGATGGACAAATCCAGCATCTATTTGAGCAGGACAGGTAATTAGTGGAGAGTGTGTGGGTGCCCTATTTCAAAGGAGAGAAATGGGCATCTGGGGCAGCTTACACCTGAAGTTGGACTTTCCAGTGTCATCTGGAGGGTGCAAAGGAATGCTGACAACTGAAAAAAAATAGGAAATGCTGCTTGATCAAATAAAACAACTGAGGAAAAAAATATTGTAAGGTTGAAAACTGAGGCTTTTAGCACTGGATGCTCAGCAGTTCTGAGTATCACTTTTATCATTTCTCCCATGCACTTAGCCAGTTCCACATACTGAGAAACTTTCTGATAAACAGCACGCTGTGTTGTGTGGGATAAAGGGAACCTTACACGATAACAGATGGCAGTATTTTTAACTGTAAGACAAATTGAAAAGCTACAATAAGATAATGTAAGTAGCTGCTTAGTAGATATTGCAAGCAATGTATGTTCTGTTTAGCTGTAGTTCTGCTAACAGGAAATAGAAAATTGGAAAGCACTGAATGTATTAAAAAAAAAGGTTTAGAGGGGAAAAAATGAATTGGAACTTTCTATGGGTGAGGTTCAGAAAGAAAACTTAATCACACTGCCTCTGGTAGAAATGTTAGTCGCTTTTTATAGAATAATTCCTATTATCCCTATATGTGTTTACGCACTGTTGAAACAAGATAATTTGTGTGAATAATACGCAGATACCTTCTATGGAGTAAGGTGATTTTATGGTAGGTCATAAAAGAAGGAAGGAGCCTGTGGGGAGGCAGGAGTGCTCTGCCATTGCGCCTGTGCTCTTGTGAGCCCAGTGAGTCTCTGCAGGGTGCTCATTAGGAGATGTTTTTTCTTAGAACTTCAGGTAAGTTGTGTAGGTTTTTTCCTTCCTAGCAGATTAATTACCCGTGGGTGTTCTTTCAAGGATTTTTTCTGCTCTAAATTGGGTTGCTTCTTTTCTCGTACATTTCTTTATTCGTTATTTGCGTGCTCATGAATTTCATGATTACTGCAGTGTTTAAGACTTCTTTATCATGCTTGCTTGCTTGTTCTTTACTTATTCACTGTTGCTTATTTAAATCTTCAGCCAAAATTCCATCATCTGTTACTGTAAAAACCTTTTGGGGAATAGTAGCAACTGTCACAATTCCCAGTTTGGAGTGGAGAAGGTGGAGTGAAAACACTTTTCCTGTATTAATACCAATACTGTGAAGAACTCCTTAAAGTGAGAATGCAAATATTTGTATTTTCTGCCTGTAGTTTTGAAAAGTGGGTTTATTCTTTCAGGCTGTAAATGATTCTCCAAGATGTTTGCAAAAGCAACAAGGAATTTTGTGAGAGAAACGGATGGCGGAGGTGACTTGATCCCTGTCTCCCACTTGAATGCCTCAGACAAGCTGCAGCTTCTGAGCTTAGTTACAAAGAGGAAGAAATTCTGGTGCTGGCAGAAGCCCAAGTATCACTTCTTGGCAGTCTCGCTGAGTGATGTGCTTACTGAAGACAAACCTATAAAACCAGGTAAAGCCATACTCAGGCAGCACTATTATTGCAGATGAAAAGAATAGAAAGCCTAACTTTTTTCATTGTTATTCTCGATCCTGTTACTAGAGGGCTTCTTTGCTCTGAAATATTCTCCACCTTTAGAAGTGAGGTGACTGGGTCTTTTTCACACTTGGCTATTCGATTAGCTAAGAAGAGTACTATTAAATATTTAATTTCAAAGAATCTAGATGGAGACTGCTGCAACTGAGCGCTGAAGATTGTCATGTCATGCAGTGCTGGTATTTGTAACAGTGCTCTCTGCAGCCACAGGAGCTCTCCTGGAATATTTTTGGGAGTTTCTAGTACGTGATAATGGCATGAAACTGTACTGTGCCCCAGGTGAAAAAGCACTGGACAAGCTGTTCTTTCTGCTGGTGATGGTAGCCCAGAGAATGCTTACAAGTTTTATCATGGCTTCCTTTCTTCTTGCAGAGACTGTTAGAAATGATCCTTGTACTCATTTCATCTAGCTGCACCAGACCTACCCAGCTAGTAGGAGTAATGATCTAGAATCCCATATTTCTGGGCATGTCATAATTCTGAACATAGATAAATATACAGGTCCTCAAGCATAGATGTTAATTGTAACTAACTGGGAAAAATAGCTGATTCTGATTCTGTCCTATGACTTTTAGGCTCTTGAAGCTCAAGAGTTTGATTTAAGCTAATTTGAAGTTTCCATTGTTTTTCAGTGAGCTTTGGGACAGGCTTGTTACAAGATATATAAAGATAATGGCAGAATATTAAGTCTGTTACACAAGCAGGTCTACTTCAGTTTTTCCTTGTAGCTGAAGTAAATTTCTGTCTGAAGACAGAAGAATACTTCTTCTGAAGACTTCTTTAGCGTTTGAGTTCAGCATTTCACTCCTCAGATGTTTTCCTAAAATGGCAAAACATAGAAGGTAGCTGATCAAGGATGAAGAAAACACAGAAGAAACAGAAGTTGCAGAGCTGTAAATGTATCTTTACCTGCTCATTGCTGTTCTTGCCTTCACTGACTTTAAATCTTTGTGTTTTCTCTTAAGTTTTTGTTTATCTGATGACATCAGGAATGTTTTAACACTGGTCTTTGTGGTCAGCAATTACTTTTATTGTTTTCCTAGTAATTGTGGAATCCGACTTCGTTAAATATATGGGAAAATTTGAAGATTTAGTCCAAGGAAGTATTGAAACTACGTTTGGAAAGATCAGCCTGGGAGCCGGAGCGAAGGGCTGTGTGGAAAGTCAGTCCTCCTTTGGGAACCTGAGGAAACAGGAGGTTGACTTGCAGCAGCTTATGAAAGATGTCAAGGACAGGTACGTTTTAAATGTGGGCATTGCAGTGGCCAAATGAAACAATCCAGTCCACTGTGTATGCACCTTTATACAAAGAGTTAGTTCCTTAGTTGATAGAAAAGATGCTCGTGGCTTATTTAAAATTTACAATGTGAACCATATACATCAATATCCATTAAGCCCAGCTTCCACATCACATTGAGGCCCACTGCACACTGTGTCATTTCCTTAAAAATAACAAGTCTAGTTACTGATTTGTTAATATTCTGTGATTTATGAGAGATCTTGTCCATGGATTCTAGCATTTGTCTCTGTGGAGCCTGCTGAGGAATTCAGTATTTGGGAATAGTGGTGCCTAGAAGCAAGTGATTTCGGATGCAAAGCATTACGGTACTAAGGGGATGTTTACTAGTCAGTCCTTGTGGGATGAGAGGCAGCTAAGTGTTCTTGATTTCATATGATGACGTACGTAGCTTGTGCTTTTTAGAGCAATTATTATTTTCCTTATTATTTCTATAACCTAATTAAAATGCAGTAGAAATTGTTGTTCTTGTATTAGGCTATTTAAGTCAAGGTTGCATATAAATAGCAGAAAACACACATTAAAAAATGTTAATGCTGATGCAGCTTCTCTACCACGTCATTGGGAGCCTTCAAGATTCAGAAAGCTGAAGTGCTGAGTGGCAGCACATCGGTTTCCTGTCGCTTCTCAGGTGAACCTTATAAAGGAGAAACCTGCTGCTCTTTAATTAGATTCCAGATGCTGCATTGGCTCTCCTTTTCAGAATGGGACTGACAGCTGAAGGGTGTGGGATGAGATCCCTCCTGATTTGCAAAAGCAGTGACATTCAACGTGCTTGTTGTCATAGTGTGCCGTACAGAAATAGCGGGTTCTTTTAGGAACATGATCTTGACGTGTTTTGTGATACACTGTTCTTGCCATTTGTATTACCTTGTTGTTGGTAGTTCAAAGTACCAAAACATACTGGGTTTAGGGCAGTCTTATGCTTTCAGCTCAGTGAGGTTGCTGTGGATTTTTGACTATATTTTATCTTGTGTAAGACTGTTAGTACCATCTCCCATAAGATCCTCACAGTGAGGCTGGTGAGGTATGGGTAGATGAGCAGGCAGGTATGTTGATAAGAGGTTGAACAGACTGTTAGTACCATCTCCCATAAGATCCTCACAGTGAGGCTGGTGAGGTATGGGTAGATGAGCAGGCAGGTATGTTGATAAGAGGTTGAACAGTTGGTGCAGGAAGAAGATGATCAGTGATACAAGGTCAGCCAATTTGCTGACACCACACAGTTGGGAGGAGTGGCTGATAGAGCAGAGGGTTGTGATGCCATCTAGGAGGACCTTGACAAGATAGAGAATTGGGATGACAGAAGCCTCGTTAAGTTCAATAAGAAGTGCAGAGTTCTATGTCTGGGGAAGATTAACCCCATATGCACCAGTCCGTGCTGGAGGCTGCGTAAGGTCACACCTGAAGTAATGGGTCCCATTCCTGTCTGCCCAGTAAAGAGATGTGGGTGTACTGGAGGGGGTCCAACAAACTGCCACAAAGATGTTGAAGGGACAGAAGTGTGTCTCCTTTGAAATAGGCTGGGACACCTGGGTCTGTTCATCTTGATGAAGAGAAGGCTCAATTGAGGATGAATTCTCATCAGTGCAAACAAATACCTGAAGGGAGAGTGTAAAGCGGTGCCCAGTGACAGGACAAGAAACAGTGGGCACAAACTGGAGCAGAGTCTGAATGTCAGGGCACACACTGTAGCTGTGTGGGTGACAGCACTGGGCAGGTAGCTCTAGCTGAGTGTCTGTCCATTTGCTTTTATCATCTCATGAAGTTGTGTTAGGTGATTGAAACAAGCTTTGGGAGAATGGTGACAGAAGAGAAGTAGGCTGTGAAGTAGCAGCAAATGGCAGGCATTCAGTGCACATCAGATGCAGAAGGCTTTTTTTGCCTTTCACACTTTCATCACCTCCTATGAATGATTGCTAATGCTCATTAGCTTATTAGAAAAACAGGATAAATAGTAATCATTTTCAATCGTGCCATATTTTATTATTTTTGTACTTTCACAGATTGCCTTTTATTTTGCCCTTTCATTGACTCAATCTGTTGCTGCTCACACTGAGACAGAAATAGGTTCCTGTTCCTAATCTGAGTATGGTAAAAATTCAGCCCATCAACTAGCCACGCTCTCACCCAGTTTACACTGGCTTGACCTGTCCAAGCATTCATGCAGTGCATTCTGGTGCAGACCTTTTGTTATTTATTCATTTTAACTCCATGAGCATTTATGAGTGCGATGAGACAGCCATTCATCAGTGTTCTTCAGTGTGCTGCATGAGTTGTACAAAGTCACTGTATGTTATGAGAGAGCTTTGAATACAATCAGGTGTGTGTCTGTGATTTAAAATGGAAGGAAGATGCTGAATAGGAAACGGAGGAACCATCTGTCACTTGTACTCTCTGAAGTATTTGGTATTCTTGGGTAACTTGTTCTATAAAGTAATTGTCAGGTTATTCTGTAGGAAAAACTGTGAAATGCCATCAATAAGCTGACTACAGCAGATACTGAGTTCTGGTATGAGCAAAGTAGGTCAGAGAGGTGATGTCTGAAACAGATTAACAAAACATATACCTGTCTCTGTTTGGTGTAAAGCACAGGGTGAAGCGTTGGTGCATTTTACTCTCTGGCACTGATCTAGAGGTCTTTACCTGAAAAGGAACAAAGCATAGTGAAGGCTGACATTGCAACAAGCAGCATTTGGGTGGAAGAAATCAGACTGCTGATGAAGTGGAGAAGACCAAACAAGTGGAGGAGTTCTGGCAAAGTAGTTGATAGAGGTTTTGAATAGAAAACATCCATGTGCTGTGGATGTCAGGGAAGAAGGGGTGTTTGGGCAAGCTGGTAAATGCCATGCTTAGAAGATTTGTGGGAGAGGTTACTCAGAAAACTGGATTGGTTCTGATGGAGAAAGCGTCTAGCACACATTCTTTGTGCCTAGTCCAGTCAGGGATGCATGCCCCAAGGGAAGAATGTGGTCTCAGCTCTGAGTTTGAGAAATGTGAGGCTTAAACAGAGAGAGGCTGCTGTGGTGCTAGGTGTTGTCTGCTTTCTCTGATTTTATGTTGGTTTCTGCCATTCTTCTTCCTTTCCTGTTTATCACTTGCAGCAAATTACCTTTGTGCCAGTTCATTCTCCACTCCTTTCCTCATCCAAGAAGGGAAAAAAAGCTGAATAAAAGTGAAGGAAGCTTTGGCATTATAGGACAGTGGAAGTGTTAAATCCAATTAGATACAAAGTGAGACCAGAACTTAAATTTTCTGCTCACACTTGACAGGCATTCAATCATTGACCTCAGGAAGGTTATTTAAGAAAAACAAATAATGAAACAAAAGCTTCATAATCCTGATCTTTTGGATTGGTCTTTTTTTGTACCTACTTATACTGTGTGTTGATAATAGGAAAGCAACATCTTGTTTTATTTCATAGCTTTTCCTTTCATGTACCTCAGCTCACTTTCTCGAGGGAGGAAGGAGTGCAGCAGCAGTGCAAGTCACACAGGATTGCTATGCAGTGGATGGTCAAAGAGATGGGAGAAGCCATGCAGATCAGAAATAAGAGCTCTAAAATATGACCTGCAAAATAAAAGAAAGCCAGCACTTCCATGCCCTGCATGCCTGTGTTCTCAGGGATTTAACCCAACCATCTTGCTGTTCTGGATATTCGGAGGGTTGTGCTAGGAATTGAGTTTAGCCCTTGCAAAAATACATTCAGATGGAGTGGCCGTTGCCCTGCAGTACTTTCAGCCTTGCCTTTATGGTCAAACTTTAACCCTGTTGCAGTTTTGCCCTCAGTGACTATTTTCAACGCTAATTTAGATAAGCCAGTTTCTTATTTACCTCATGTTGTCTCCTGTTTGAGTCACTGTCCTGTGCCTTCCTGTGAGGAGGACGGAGTGTTCTGCCTTTCCCAGGCCGTGCTGTGATACCCGTGATGTGCCCTCTGTGACCTCAGGGTTTCTGGGGAAGAAAGCTTTGAGCCAGAAGTCATGGGAAGAATACTGAAAGAAAAGGTGTGACTGTAAGCATATGCATTTTTTAATTCTCCGTCCTCTACTCTCCAAATGCAATGGGAAGAGGCATTTCTGCCAGCTTTACAGCTGAACACATCCCACTAAAGCCACTCGGACCTGAGACAGTGGCCATGCTTTTGACATGCGATGCAACTCCACGTGAGGGACCCAGAATCAGCTCTGAGGCAGTGTCCCTGCAGATGTGCTGCCCTGGGGACTGAAGCAGGCCTGTGCCTGGCACTGTTGTTGTGGCTTATCCAGCAGCAGCCCAGAAACTCCTTCACTGAACCACACTGTGAATTGAGCCATCTCATACGAGGTGCTCACATTGCTGCTCTACTGTTTTTCAGCTGAACTTCAGAGCCAGGAGTGTGAGAAGGTCTGAGGCAGATCTATATAGTAAAGAATGCTGTAGAAATAAATGGAAGAAAAAGTCTCCAAATTACGTCGGTTGTTCATTTGGATATGATTAGGTCAGGCATGGATAATTCCTCTTAGGTTCATAGAGTTGTTAAGGTTGGAAAAGACCTCTGAGATCATCTTGTCCACCCATCCCCACTCTGCCCTCTGACTACATCCCTCAGTGCCTCATCCACACGGTGCTTGAACGCCTCCAGGGGCAATGTCTCCACCACCTTTCTGGGAGGCCTGTTCCAATGCCTCACCACTCTTTCATGTTTATTCAGAAACTGCAAACCTCAGTTTTCTGCCTTTGAGTATTTTGTTTCTTTTGCTCCATTTATTTGGCTTATCATGCTCTAAAGCGGGCAAAAATACATCATATGAAAGCAAGTGACAGATTGCCTTTGTGCTTGTTTCTTCATTATATTTCTTCATTTGTGGCTTCTTAAGTCATACATTAAAATTGCAAGCGCGCTCTGCCTTAATTTATGTTTTCAGGATGCCTAGCACACCTCTTCAGAGTCATAAATAATTATTGTGAAGTATATGATAGGCTTGATGGTCTTCTGCAAGATACAGTGTAATTAATAGCTGCAGTTTGGCAGCAGTGTTTGTGATTGCGTGACATTTCTTCAGTTTCTCTTAATCCAAAGATTCATTGCACTCCGTGCACAAAGCATGGCTTTTCACCAAAAGAAAGCAAGGTCTGGTAATAATCTCAGGAATGTTTGGGGGTACTTCTCTAGTGGCTGCTGCATTGCTTCAGAGGTATTTTCTTTCCTGTGTTTAAACAATCAACTTTAAGGTTTCCAGACAGTTCATTCCAACTGATTGAACTTTCATATAAGCATGTAACTCTCCGAAGATCAAAAATTGCCTCAGGATATTTTTAATTTAATAAAGAGCCAAGCTGACTTCAGGCTTTTACAGACCACATAAATCCAAAACTCCAGAATCTAATAAATCTAAAACTTTTTAATTAAAAGTGGAGATATCTTGATTTAAATAAAGTGGAGTCTTTCTGTCATATTTTTGGGGAATTGCCATTTCACCCTGTGAACAGACACTTAGTACAACGGAGGAAAAAAGACTTCAGCCATGGATAGCAATCTTCTAATCCTCTAGATGTCTTGCCAGAGTTCTCTGCTCGTAGAAAATACTTCATCCCACGTGAGGATGGGTATTTTGATGGGTATCTGGTGGCTATTTTGCAAAAGTATAATATAACGGACGTAGTTTAATCAAATCATTGCTTAGAAAGTAGGCAGATGACATTTTGCTTCAGAGGAAGAAGTCAAGAATTCAATATATACATTAGGGCTTTCCACACGGTGCTGACATTTACAGTCTTGCTGCTACCAAATAACAAAAGAGGACATAATTATTTTGTGGAGACCTCTCATACAGAAACTATTGTTCTATCTTCATGAAAGCTTCTCCAAACAAAAGAACATGCGTTTTCTCCATTCTGGTATTTGTTGTTAATGGTGTCTTTTTTTGCTGTTTCAGAATGATAAATGTAAATAGTAGTTTACTACAACAAGTAATAGAAAGAAAACGTGAAGTGCTGTGCATCTTGAGAGAAAAGATAATAACAACACAAAGGTGTACAATATCTGAACACATCCAGACAGAGGAAAGAGTCAGCGGTCTGCTGGGATGCACTACAAAGATAGTAAAGGTAAAGTGTGTTATATCTGTGAGGCAGAGAACATTCGTCTGCGTTAAATCTGCAGATTATCTGAGTAGGAATTGATTTCCCTATGCCAAATAGATTTCAGAGTGTTTAATGTTTTAAACTCTGTCAATTGCAGGAACTCACCACATTACTTAGTTGTGAAACTTTACAAATGTGAAATGTATTTCTCATTGCCTCGCTGGCAAAAAGATGTCATCTCTCAGTGTGGAAATGTGATTTCCATCAATGTTACAGCATTATGATTCAGTTTCTGTTAGAATCGTGTCGACAGCAAAACATAAACCAACAGTTTGAAGAAGAGCAGAAAGCATTACTGAAGCAGATTCATGTGAACAGCAAAGGAATGACTGATCAAAAATGTTTGCAGTGTTAGCGAGTTTACTAATATTGGGAAGCTACTGTGTTTTTGATCGTGGGAGTAGAGATGAACTGCATACTGGGTGTGAATTGAGAAGTTGCCCTAGTCAGAAGATGTGCTTGTTCTTTGAAGTGTTTTCAAAGGTGCAGAGGAATCACTTCTGCATAGAGGAGTCTCCAGTGGCAGACACCTGGGAAATGCAGCTCAGCATCCCTCTGTGCAAGTGCCATCTTCCTGGCAGCAGTCACCAGTTGGGCAAAGGGAAGTCAGGGTAGGAGAGGGTAGGGCAGGATACCAAAAGGCGTGCCAGATTCAGTGCCAGAGCTTCACATGGCAAAAGCTGCACCCAGGACTCAACTTTGACCAGAGTAGCTAAGTTTGAGACCTGCACTTGGCACTTTGATGCTCCTACCTTGCTGCTCATTTTGTTCTTTTTTTCAGATGTCACACACATGTGCTGTGGGTCAGACATCATGAAGAGTAATGCATGTCTTTCTCTGTATCTTTTGTCCTCACTCAGTTTTGTGTTTAAGCTGCACAACAGCTGAATGAAATAATCAGTGCATTAATGTCATCTAGGTTTCCGTGAGTGACAGTGGAAGTATGATGAAGGACTCCAACGTGATTCTCGAGATTCCTCCTGCAACCACTATTGCCTATGGTGTAATTGAGCTGTTCATAAAGTGTGATGGCCAGTTTGGTAAGCAAAAGCTCGTTTTCTGTCACACACTATTCAGCTGTGGGAAAGGAGCTGTCGGGCACTGGTTTTTGCATTCCTCTGTAATCAAAGGTGATGATGTTGCAGTCTCCGCTGCCTTGGTGGTTACTTCAGTTTTGAAATGCAACTTCTGATTTACTAATGCTTTTTCATGTGTTTACCTAAATTGCAGGCTCATTAAATAATGTAGGTTTCAGGGAACCGCAGGCAGTCGTGTAACCCAATCCCAAGGCAGGGCCAACTTCTGAGGTTTGATCCAAGTTCAGTGTTGATCCGTTGCCCCCCTGGGCATCCTGTTCTCCTCTCTGACCACCATCAGGATCAACTTTCTTTTTTCCCTTATTGTCTAGCAAGAATTTTCCTTTCTTTGACTTCTCCCTCTTGCATGTTTGTCCTGTCATCATCTGCTGTAGGTAGCAGTAAGGTCATCCCTTAGCTGTATTTTCTTGAGGCTGGACAAACCCAGTCTCTCATCTTCTTATCCATGATGTTCTCCAGCTCCCAGCAGTCTTGGTGGCTCACTGCTAGACATGCTCCTGTTTACATACAAATGTCTTTCTTGTACTGGACACAGCATTCTAAATGAAGTTGCCACGCTCCTGCTAGTACATCCCAGCAGCCTCAGGAGCTGCAAGGGGACCTAGAGATCCTCTCAGATTTGATCTAAATGTGGAGTTGACCAGGAATGTTGAGACAGCAGTACTGATAAGAGAAGAATTACTCATAAAATCCAGTAGAACTCTTGACTTTTTTGTCGGTAACTGCTCTGCGGTGTCACTTGGATTTTTCTTTCTTGACAGTCCTCAGTTAAACTCCCTGACTTAAAGGAGCTTTCAGGGGACGTTATGCAAGGAGGGGAGGAGTTGGGTGGACTGTGTAGGGCTGGAAGTTAGAAAGGAGTTGTGTAGGAAGAAACATGAGCTGCAGTTGAGGGATTTGAATCCAGGGTGCACTTTATTAGGATAAGAAATGCGGATAATCTCCATCATTCTCCTTCAGATGAATTCTGATATTAAGAAAACATGTAGGTTCAGGAATATGTGTAAATACCACATAACCTTTAAAAAAATTATAAAATGTGGATTGCACTGCTATACAGTGAACACAGAGATACACTAGAGGGCATTGACTTCATGGTCATAACAGAGCTCTAATTCAGAGAAATCAGGTGCAGTTAAAGCAATTGTAAGATAATGTGCTTGTATGGCTGACAGTTGATACACAACCATGAAGTTATAGCTGATAGCCTGCTTACATCATTTCTAGATGGAAAATCCAAGTAACTTATAATTAATACAGGAGTGTTGTTAATGATTGGTATTTCTTTGCTTTTTTTCTTCTTTTTTTTTTCCCCCATTTCTTCTCATATTTAATGTTATATCTCAAGCTTCAGAAACATCACAGCTTGTTTCATGTTTTCTCTCAAACAATGTCTGTCTTACTTTCTTCAATTAGTATCATCTTCCATTGCCTCAGCATCACTGAGGTTAAGTGGAGGAGCTAACATCAAAAGGAGGAGTTAGTAGCAAGAGTAAATCTGGCAGAGCGCAGCCTTCAGCTTCTTAATGTCTGAGCAGTGGTCAGTGTCTGTTTATGGAAACAACAGTAGCCTTTCAGGTTAAAGCTAGAGATGATGTAGTCCTTTCTTGTGGGATTGAAGTTGCCAACAGCAGGTGGAGCATAATGGGATTCTCTTCACAGGTAATTGTGGAATAAGATGCACACGTTTCCTTGTTCCTTTATCTTTGCCACTGACAGGCAGTGCTGGAGTTATTTGGTACAGAAGAATGGTATGTAAACTTTCTTAAAAATGTCCTGGCTAATGTGACTGGACATTCTTGAACATAAAAAGAAAGGGAAAAAAAAACTGTACCAGTGGAGATTTTCAGTGGTGTCTGCAATAGAATTCAACAGAAAAAATATCACAGTGTTAGATGTATTCTTTCAGTCACATCTTCTTCCTTCTAAGAGTCTGATTAAATTAATGAGTTATAAAATTAACTAACAGTCCTATTAATACAAAACCAAACAGTCCTGCTACAAGATTTACCAGCAAGTACATGCTTTGCACAATGCTGTGTGTGGATGTCCCTTACCATGTTCCTCCCTTGGCAGGCAGGTAGGTTATTAGCCCTATCTTCCTTCTTCAGGGTTCATGTGAAAGCCTTGTTGTTATCAATGGAAGTTACACGAGCACGTTGGTCTTGTGGTGCCTTTGCTGCTGTCCCAAGTCTTGTTGCTTTGGGAAGTTGTTTAATTTGGGTTAATCACTTTCTGCTCCTCTGTAGCTTGCTCTTCTCTGTGAAGGGTTATGCAGCCATAAAGGTCTCTTTCATTTTCCGTGGCAGAGATTTCTTTGTCTGCTCTCCCTTTGAAAAGGCTTTTTGCTGATGGAGTGCTCTCTGTGCTTTCTCATCTGCTTTGAATGTCCTTAATTTGGTGAGACAGACTGTTACAACTGCAGGAAGGTTATATTTAGGTTCTGTGCCTGGTACATGTGAGCACTGTGCTTGATTAGTTACATTTTTCCCTTTGCTGTCAGGTATTACTTCAGAATTGACTTTCTCTCGCTACCTGCCCGTGTCCTCCTTAGACCTGCTTCAGAGTGCATTTAAGCTGCTAAAAGATTATCAAAATCATGCACAGGGCTTTGATTATGTCGTGGCCCAACGTCTCAGAGAGTTGGGCACATGAGCACAGAAGCTGATTTTGCAAAATTCTCAGCAGAACTTTTACAAAGGCTCCCTGCCCTGCAGAGCTTCACAAAGCTGGGGCAATGGGGAGCAGCCCAGTGGCAAGACACAGGCAGTCCTGCTTGGGTAAGCTAGGCCAGTGCTCGTAACTCCAAGAGAATGTTATGAGGATGCATCAGAAAGGGGAATCCAGCAAGACTATGTTATTTTCTCCATCACATTCTTGCAAAGGAGACCATGTATTGAAGGGTTGGTGAACGTGGCTAGGAGAAGTCCTTCAGAACTCAGAAGAGCCCATGAACTTTCACTTGTCTGGAGATGTTGAGTGCAGAGCTGTCCTGACTCAGAAAGAAGTGTCTGTCAGTGCTGTGACCAGAAGAAGCTCTGTGAGGGACGAGCTGAGAGTTTCTTATGAATCCCAGAAAGTGCTTTCATGTGCCTCCATTGTGAGTGGATTCTGTAGACAGTGTTCCAGTGCATCTCTTATTGATAGAAATCCCCCCCAAAAAATCCTGTCTGCATCTCTTGCATGCAGCATTTGAGTTCACAGTGTCTATGAGAAGTTTTCCTGTTGCCTGCTGGCTGCAGTACTTCCATTCACAGAAGCTGATGTCGTATTTTGCAGCTGATATCTGCAGCACAGGGCCATTTCTGGGGCGTAAGGGCCACAGTAACAGCGTGCAGCAAGCAACTGCTGGCACTGTTTCCATTCAGAAGAGATGGGGTGTGGAGAAATTAAGTGTGAGAGCGCTGGATGATGTAAGCTAGCATCTCACTCAGTTATTGCACGTGTGTTTTGTGACTTTTTTTGAATTGTGTTTCTGATTTCAGAATTCTGTCTGCTGCATGAACAGCAAGGGGGCTTTGAAAGCTCGGAAGGTTCAGTGTCACCCCATCCAGTGCTGTTCAGAGATGCTTCGTTCCTCTATAACCCAGATGCTGTTGATAACGGGATGGACTCTGAGGCTGAAAACCCCATTCCCAGCCACGCTTCTTTAAGTGTGTTGAAAGAAGGTATGACCAGAAATGCTTCGTGTGATTACATTACATTACACAGAAGGAAATAATCAGTCAGTTCATTTTTGTAGCCCTTATCAGGACGTCCTGGGAGAATGCACTGAAGGAACAGAAAGATGTAAGGGGAACATGGAAGGAACTGCTCCCTAGGAGCAGACAGAAGCCCTCTGCCATAAAACCCTGTATTTTGAGGTAGTATTTATGTCAGTTCTTCTATGAAATCAGCGATGATTTGCACTTTCATACATAAAAGGTCACTGAGAATTTTTTTTCATGCTTTGGAAAGCACTCTCAGTAAATTCCTCAGTTAAAGTCTCAAAAATTACCAAGGCATCCACTCCTCCTCCTTCAGTTATGCTCATTATTTTCTGACAAGCTCGATAGGTACATTTCCTAACAACTAAGGCTGATGAAATTAAAATGTGATACAAGTGGAATTTTGCAAGTGGATGCAGTGTGCCAGGCACAGCATGCTTTTTGCAGGGATGCAGGAAGGGTGAGGTTAGCACACAAGGAATGGAAAAAGGAGGAAACAAATCCAGGCCTGCAGACACTCTTTGCTTTTCATCAGGTCTGGGTAGAGTTCTCACAGCTGTTCCCAGTGCTGAACATTGCTTTTGTTATCTCTGAATTTCAGCCTTTGTTCATGACTGTTCTATAAACTGACTTCTACCACAATAGAAATCTGTTGTCCTGAAAGAAGTTCTCTTATTATCTGGTATGGACTTGTCTGAAAGGAATAACTCTGTGTGTTTTGGGAAAAAAACAAAACATTTTGTGAAAAAATTAGTATGCCACTGTTCTGATTTTGTTTTAGCTTCACGTATCTTCTTGCCTTAATTTTTTTTGAAGACTTGGAGGTTTCCTTTAATTAATAAACCTGAACTAGAGAAAAAATTGAAAAGAGAATGTTTCTACCAGTGCAATTTAAAGCAGGTTTCTTACCCTGTTATTTGGGTAGACAGTTATATCCAAATACATCGCATTGCATCAGATACAGAGAAGCATCTGCCTGTGGGTGAGCTTTTTTCTTTTTTTAATAAAGTAATTTTCAGATATAAAAGGCATCTTTAAAGAGAGTACATTTCTTACTGGAGTGACAGAAGGCAAAGTCTCGTTGCTTCTTTTAAACGAGGTTAAGAATGCTTTCATGCCCGTATGCTTTGGAATGTGCAAAAACACACTGCAGCCTTCCTGTTGACACTGTTGACTTGAAAACTTATTTTATTTTACCTAAGTGGTAATTTTGATGTCATAGGATATTTTGTTGTGGAGTCGTAATTGAATGGTGGAAAATGAAACGTGCTGAACTCTCTTGTGTCTCTGTTTTATGTACTGTAATGAATTTGATATTTTAATCAAGAAAATGTTTTAGTCATGAAGCATAATAGGTCATTCTGGGTCAGAGCTGAAGGTGTGTAATGCTGGGATCCCTCTGTTGAAATAGGATGCTTACAATTCAGCATCACAGCAGAAACTTTCAGTGCTGTGTGCAGACTCATAGCATTGATTGATAACTGCTATTAGTTAGTTCCACAGTCCAAAAAGTAAGGTAATGAGCAGAGCATTTCATTCTGCCTTAAAATGAACATTGTCTGGAGGTGAATGTTCAGTCCATACACTTTGTATGGGGTTAATTAAGTTAGCATTAACATACTGACTTCTGAAATATGGACTGTGTGGAATGTTGGTCCACCATAGCAGTACTTTTTTCCTCAGCATTTTCATGGACTGAATGATGAGGGAAATGCATTCAGATGTGCTCCAGCCTTTCATTATAACTTGTGCTGGTGGAAATCAGGATGACAAGATGTGCTGATAAACTAGCTTATGAAATGCATGGCAAAAACATTAACTGTTTTTACTGGCGCTGGCGTAGCAGTACTTAGTTTTACTTTTTACTGCTTTCTTGGGAAAGATCTGTCACGGCTGAAGGCTCAGTTCCAGCCCTTTGTGAAGCTGCCAGAAGACAAGCAAAGAGCATTATATAAAAGTCTGTGTGAACTCCTGCTGCATGAAGAAATGTTAACTGCCCTGGAAGATGTGGTAAGATAAATAAACTTTTCCTTGCTTCCTAAAAGTAATTTCAGAATAGAGCTAACGTTATCTGTCGCTCAGACATCTCTCCTTTCAAGAAGCTGTGCTTTTTCTTTGGCTTCCAGTTAGATGCTGTCTGCACAGGAGACAAACCAGACCTCAAGGAGTTAAAACCTGCACAGCAGTGGGACCTGGTGGGCTTCCTGCAGCTCGTAGGGTGCAGCACACAGGATGAGCTGTTGCAGAACTATCAGCTTCAGGATGAGGACCTGCTCTCAGCTGCTCACCTCCTCATCAGTGCCATCTCTGGTATGTTGTGGACGCAGAAGGGAGCCTTTTTGTTCCAGCCCTTGTGGAAAGTCCCTCTGCCTAAAACATTTATGGCTCTTTTTGAGTGGTTGGTGAGCTTAGCCAATGTCATTTGTTCTGTTCCTTTTTCCAAGATCTGTGCGACTCTAGGCATTCCTAGCTGTAAATTAAATTCAGCCCTTGATCTCTGGCAGGTTTTGCTTGTAAAATGCACAGTCCCTCAAGATTACTCTACTCTAGTTTCTGCTGAATGTGGGCATTTCCCATTTGACAAGCTAATTTCTGCTCTTGCTGCATGCCAGAGTTCTTCCTGCCCAAATGCTGAGAATTACAAATGAGGCAGTGTCTTCTCTGTAACAGCACATATAGTTGAGGGGCAAACTATATTTAGCAAAAATGAATTTAACATGGAGACACTGCAATTAGACAGTTGCTCTGCAGCCACTGAAAAAGGAGATTAAACATAAATGCCAAATAGGTGGTGAGGATGGCATTTGTTTGACACACCAGTGTTAATTAAAAGTCACCTGCAGGATCCAAGATAGACTCTTTCCTGGCTTTTTCTCCTCTCTGTCATATACAAAGAGTTGCCTGACATTAAGGTGATGAAGGAGTCCAGTGCAGTATTAGCTAGATTTGGCACGGTGCAGCATTCACTAGATGTGGCACTGTGCAGCAGAATATCAGTTTGCATCCATTTATGAACCGTACGCAGGTAGGAAATCTTAACTAATTTGTAGACAGGGAACAGAAATAGAAAGCAGACAGCCACTGATGTGGTAATGCTTGTCAGATGCTATTAACAGCAGAGAGCAATTAATTGAGCATGCTGCATTATCACCTGGCTTTGGACATGGTGTCTACTGCTCATGTCCAGGCATATCTGTAGCAGGATCAAGAGCCAAGAGCTGTTTAATGCCCATTGCTTCTCTTAGAAGTTTCAGTTACAGAGCTGAAGGGCACCACAGGGACCATTCAGTCCCTCTCCCTGCCCCTAGGCAGGGTCAGATATGTCATTCCTCTCAAATCATGTTTTTGCAGAGGTCAGCATCACCTGCAGGTTTTGAGAACGGAGGTTCTTGTTTCATTCAAGGGCTAAATCATATGCCCACCTGTAGGCTTAGGCAGAAACACTGGGAGATACCTGGGGAGAAGGAGGAAATGCCACAGAGGAGGCATCCTACAGCTACCTTTCTGTCAAGGGCAAGCACAGGCAGTGCGGGGTGTGCTTGCACCCATTGCCCATCCCCCTTGATTCTGCAGTCTGGGAAGCAGACAGAAAAGGTGTGGATCAGCCTTTTCCTGGTGTCCAGCAGAGCACTTGTCACAGCTCTCCTCAGTGTAGAATCTCTTTGTTTCCATTTCCCAGGGCTCTGTACCTGCGTGTGGGCCTCAGAAATGCAGCCTGCTGTTGCTGCTCAGCAGGAGAGCCCCGTAGCAAAGCTCCAGCAGCCAGCTCTGTGCCGTGCTCACTGGAAACAATCTTTCCCTATTAATGTCTCCTTCACAGAGCTGTCTGATTACACTCTTGTCCTGCTGCGTGCCTGCTCTGATCTACAGGTTGTTCCAGCATTGTGTTGCTTGGTGAGTAATCAAAGCGTGCCCGTGTAGCACCGTGCCCAGCAGCAGAATGGCTGCGTTCCCTGGCTGGTTGTGTTCCCACCCAGTAAAGCAGATGTCAGTCTCCAGTGTGAATTTCAGCTTTAAGCGTTGCTGAGGCGAGGTCAGAGCCTGACAGTGGCAAACTGTGGGTAGTTTAGTGTACGCGGGTACCTTGCTTCTGAAGCATTTCTGCGTTTTGGTGACACTGTGAGCAAAAAGAAAAATAAAAGGAATTTTAACTTGAATTTTAGTGGTCTCCGTGGCCCATTTAGAAATCTCAGTAACAGTAATCACCTGCCCTCGGGGAACAGAAACTCCACTTTGATACCTGTGGTGCTTGGCCAGTTCTCAAGTTCCAAATCTCAGAGGCCATTCATTAAAACTGCTTGAAGAAGGCAATTTGCTCTGAATTTCTAAAGGTCAGTGACAAAAAATGGCAGTAAAAACCTTCAGATGTGTGGGGAGAAGATGAATGCTGCTGTTCATTCGGAATAAGAGTGTTAAGTGTGATCCGTGGAGCAGCTTTTTGCCACAGCAAGTCACAGCTGTCTTTCTCAGCAGTAGTGGGTCACCTACTTCATTATGGTTGGAATCTGGAGAAGCATTTGGGAATGACTTATAAGAGCTTCAGTTTTTGGTGCCTGCTGTCAGGATATTTCCTTGGTAAGTTCCAGGTCTGGCGTGAGGGCACCAGTATCCCCGGCATGCCGAGGGCCAGCAGAGGGAGTCAGTGGTAACAGGGTGGGGGCTGTCCCAAACCAACAGAGCATTGAAATGTGGCTGTGGGAGGTGAGCTTTGGTTGGGGATGAGTACGTTGTACTTGTTGAGGCTGATGGAACAGGGAACTGTTCCCTTTTGCGCTGCCTTGTAAGCTCTCCAGTGGCTTTGTAAGAAAGAACTGAGCTGTGCGGCGCCGAGCAGCACTGCTTGAAAGGCCTTTTTAATCTCTTTGTTTCTGTCTTTTTCTCTCTCATAAATACAGCCTTACATCGCTTCAGCTGATGGCACCTTGGCACTGAGCAGTCCTTCAGTGGCAACTCTCACTGACAGAAGAAGATTTGATGCCGTGCAAAGGCTTTTTGCTTCATCAAACATTAATTTGGAAAAGACAGAGTCTTCTGTAAAAGCTGTAACTACGAGAGAGCCTGGATTCTTCCCACTTGTTCTTTATGTTGCTTTGTGTGGACTTCACAGTTTGGGTGGGACTGCAGAGGAGCTTTTCTGAGCAGTCCCTCCCTCTGCAGTGCAGCGTTGGTGCCCGGGGTGGAGCACTCAGGGCAGTGCAGACATGGGAGTGCAGCTCAGTGCCACTCTGCAGCTCCACTAACGTTTGTCTGCAGTGGAAAATACATAAATAAGTAAACAGGGGATGCAGGGGAAGAAGAGAAAAAAGGCAAGCCTGGAAGAGAAACTGGACGTAGCTGTTCTGATGGTTGTCACATCTGCAGAGCAGTGGAAGCCTGATTGCTTGCATTACTATGCACGGCAGACTGCCGAGGACGAACTGCTTTTTGTGAGCAGAAAGGCTGTGGAAATGTAGGGTTGTGCAGTGCAGATGTGCTTTGCTCATTTAAGACCTGACGTGCACAGTGCCTTCACTGTGGAGGAGGAGAAGTGGAGGGCTGTGAAAGAGGTACCTCGTTAGGTTTCCCTTCACTAAGTGTAGTTTGGCTGCACACTGCAGGAAATAATGTACTCTTTTCTTTTTTTCCAAAACTGAGACCACCTTAGGGATTTCTGCCTCTTGTTTTCCAGTGAGTTTTTACCAAGCTTAGCAAGTTTCAGCTGCTTACGTTGTGTTTTGAACTTTCTCTTTGAGGTACAGTGCTGCCTTCCACTCAAGTCAATACCAAGAGTCCCTGCTGCACCACAAAGCAGTCAGTGTACCTGTGTGATGCTCTCAGTGTTCGGTTGTGCCTTTCACTGATGGCAGAGTCTGTGTGTGTCTGTACATGGGAAGGTTTTCTTTCGCCAACCACTGCTTGTAAGTCTGTTGCCTCTGTAACTATTTTACCAAAATGTTGTATTTAATGCTATGTCAGAACAGTAGAATTGTCCTCGAAATCCATTTGTGTGATTTCCATTTGTCCTTTTTCTGATTCCAGTCATTCTCTGGGCTTTGAAAATGGGTGCACGCAGGCAGCAAGAAGGCACGTGAATCCTTGTAGTGCTGCTGTCTGTGTGTCCTGATTTGAGTCTTGTTGTGAGCCTTGGATACAGTCACAGAACTGTAGGGGTTGGAAGGGACCTCTGGAGATCACTATCACTGGGATTTGTTTACATAGGAAAAAGCCCCCCAGGTGTTCTACAGAAACCGAGTTTAAAAAAAAAGAGGCATTGTTTGAGCATGGCAGCCCCCAGGCTCAGGTCCGGCCCTTTATGTGCTCTCTGTGCTTCTGAAAGCAGCATTTTAAGCACGTGAACATTGAAAATAGCTCAGGGTGGGGATACACAGATCCAAAGAGGCAGCAGAAGCAATGAGTCTCTCTCTGTATAACTTTGTCCCACGCTTCCCTAAGCTAAATGAGGAGAGCTTCTTGTGACCCCAGCTGCACTGCACTGATCCAAATGAATTCAGATTCCACTCGGTCCATCCTAGCTGGAGCACTGATTGCTCGTGACAGGCTGGCTCCAAGGTTAGATGGGGTCTTCCCAAGAAAACAGAGGTGGTAAAAGGGCACTAGGGTCCTCCAGGACAGACTGGAGCTTCATTTTGCTCTCAGCCTTCTCTCCTGTGTCGCTTCCTTGATACCCTTCTTGATAGCCTTCTACAGAATGGGGAAGACCCCACACCTCTGCAATTCAAAATCAGATCAGGATGGGGGAAGGTGAGGTCAGCAGTTCTCTCCAGCAGCCTCAGCTTTGCTGCCAGAGCTTTCATGCACACTGCTGAATTACAGCGTGAACCCAGGAGACCGAGCCCTTCCTGGGGTAGTGAAAGGAAGCAGCTCTGCTTCAGCAGTAGCAGTGGCTGAAGAGGCCCTGAGTGCTCTGCACTGGATCAGGAACAGGAGGGCAGAACACTGCCCTTCCTGGTGAGGTGAGGCTTCACGGCCTCCTGATGGCATCTTTCACTCAGCTGCAGCTCCCATAAAGACCAAAACAAATCCAACAACAACAAAAGTGTAGTTTTTCCATATTAAATCTTTATTATGTACAAAAATATTTTGTTGGGAATTAACAGAATTTCACAATTTGTACATTAATATTGTTACGCTTGGCTGTGTTTGTTGTGAAAATATCAGCTGTGAAAAAGACAATGGGGGTTTTAGAAAACAAGTTACCATTTAAAAATGTCCCGTGTAGGAGCTGACCCCATCGACACAAAGTCAGCAGTGCTATCAAGTCCCACCTCCTTGGCCTGCTCTAGAGCACTGTATTCAAACAACAATGAGTTAGCTACTAAATCAAATTCAGTTTCATATTAGAAAATGCATTTAATAGTTCAGATTTTGTTTGTAGGATATTCTCAGCTAATAGAAAGTATTTCCTTACAGGAGAGCAGTTGTTTGCCATTTACGAGTTTCAAATCCAGTTTAGTTTAATATTCTGTAGAAGGAAAAAAAAACAACCAAATCATGCAAAGCTTCTGTGAGGGAACAACAGGTGTGAGGGTCAGCGAAGGGAAGAAACGCACACTGACACTCTGAACACGCATTTAAATCAAAACACTTCAACGAGATCTTACACCTTGGGGTGGCAGGGTGCCAAGGTTTGTGGTAGGACCTAAGGAGGAGGTTCCCCCTTCTATCGGAGTGCTCAGGTATTATGTACAGGAGATGACCGCATGCGCCAGGGGCAGGGAAAGCTCAGCATGCATTTTCAGAGCGGGAAGAATGCCTTTCTGCAGCTCTGCCCGTACAGAACTGCACAAGGCAGTCAGAAAAAAAAAACCCAACAAAACAACTTCTGCAGCCAATGATTTCGCTGCTGCTCCCAGAGCTGCACAGGTAAGTTTTGGCTCCAGCACCAGTAAAGGGACTGGGAATTCAGCAGTTTGTGGAACAGTACCCCACTGTGGTCCAAAATGGAGAATTCAAGTAAGTTAGCACTGTTCAATTTACTTGCAGTATATTAACCCTAAGTAAGTTCTATTTCTCTATCTACATATATCTATAAATTGTGTGCGAGTACACTTCTACTATTTGGAAGCCAAAGCTGCCTCTGAAAAATGTGTTAATTTTACAATTGTTTTGAATGCAATCCAGTTTTTTCTTTTGCCTCCAGTCCAGGCTTGCCAACAGCTCGTAAATACCAGAGCTTATGTTGACCACGGTGTCCTCTAAAGGAGGCAACGTGAGAAACCCAGACAGCTCCTGTCAGAGATTGTTAGAAATGTGGAAATCAAAAAGGGTGGGGAAAAAGCAAACAGAGCAGGGCCAGAACCTCACCATCTTCAAGAATGACAGCCCACCAGAGAAACCGAAGCACCTTTCACTGAAGAAGTCCCATTAACAGACAGCTAGAGGGATATTTAAGGCAAGAGGTCTGGCAGACTGGAAGTCGTTGTATGAGCTAACTGCTGCCTCAGCGTGGATGGATCCATCCCCAAACACTTCTGCAGAAGTAGTATCGTTAAGTTTGGCAATAACAACGCGATGCTATAAACCTTCAGAATCCGGGGGAGGCAGGAAACCCTGCAGGAAGCAAATGCTCCACAGGGATTAGCGTGACAGATGTGACAGACTTCCACCTGCAATTAGTGACAGAGCTGTACCTACAGGCACCAACTGTGACTGGGAAGCTACTGCAGCAGGCACTATGGATGTTCTGAGAATTGGCATCTGCCTCCAAGTTCAGTCTGAATGATGAAGATGAGGACTGGATGGGAAGCTGAGGGACAGGGAGAGAAGTTCGGGTTGGATCGTGTACACAGGAATAGCCTGTTTACAAACAGGTAACCCAGCTCGCCTGATTTCTGGAGCCGTGCTCTACTTGTCATTCTCCACCGGTCCCTAAGCACAGCAGAGAGGCAAACTTGGCTTCAAAGAGTCCCTAGCCAGGAACCGTCTGTCTTCAAAGGAGAAAAGAAAGTTTCCTATTTATTATCTGAATCACCCTTAAAAAAAAAAAAAAAAAAAAAACCCACAAAACACTTCCTGAACACTGAGCTGCCAGCAATTTGTACAGCAAATCACTCAGGTGGGATTTTAGAGGACACAATGAGTTAGGACAGAAGATAGGGGGAAAAAAAAGTTGCATTTTGAGCCTCCTAAGGTTGTGGCAGCCTACATAGACAGATTCAGAAAGAGCCAGTCTGCTATCCTGCAGCTTTTGTATGACCGAGGACACGGAGCTGCACTGAGCTGAGAACTGCAGGCTCACAATACCACATTGGGTACAGGCTTATTTCCCTGGCCCGTGTCAGTATGTGACACTGCTCCCATTTTGCCTTCATTTTTTTTGCTTGCAGATCATTAAAGCCCTTGGTGAGTCTACGCAAGATGACATATTACACCAAACTTTACCTGACTGCACGTTGTCACATGATGTAGAACCTAAAAGAGACCTGCTAATCACGTGGGTATGAATGCACCTAAGTATTTACATTAAGGTTGAGATTGGTGTAGAGTTAGGGGAAGTGTTGGTGCATTTAAGGAAATAACTTACGGGTCTTGGCATATTGACTGTGTTTTTATGTATAGCTTCTCATACAGAGGGCAACTACAGTGTTTCTTCTATAAGTAAGTCTCTCTATATGTACAGAATTTTACAGCACCTCCATGCACTGTTTAAAACATAGAAATTACAGATAAATATAGAATTTTTAGACTGAAATATCTGTATATTTAGAAAAATATACATTAGTAAACACAATAAACCAGGTAGAGAAGTGTACCAGTTCTAAAGTCACACATGCAGGTACATTTCTGGATTAAGTCATGGTAGGTAGCAATGTGGTAGCAGACATGAGCATTTTTGTTTCACCAGCCACATACACACATATACACAGACAGCTATTTGATAATTCATTTTTCTAATCTACTTAAATATTTATCTTGTGATACATACCACGTATCTTAAACATTTAGCAGCATCTTCACCTCGCTCAGACACACCTACTGTTAGTAACAGTCAATGTAAGACGTCTTCCTGTTGTCTGCAAAATGAATGCTCAGTACAGATGAGATGCATGACATCCCAGCTATTTATCCCCCGGGAATACTTCAAACAGCTCTTGTATGAAATGGCTTCCCTTGCTCAGAACTCGCCTTTCACAGCATCTTTTCCCTTCCAGCAATGTGCAGGTCCCTGTCCAACTTCTGACCTAGCACGCTGCAACAGTGGAGTCTGTCACCACTGCGTACATGACCAACGTGGCATCCTCGTTCTAAGACTCTCCAGGAATGCTTTGGTTTAATAAAAGTAACTTATTTTCATTCCAGTCACCCTACCAGGCAGCAATAAACTAAGCAGAAAAACATAATCCCAAAACACTATACACCTGCCAACACGGACTCTCAATTTGCATGATGTAGCAAACAGATGCAAGGAATGTATTTTTTTTTCCTTTAAACTGTGACCATCCAATTAAAACCTGCACGTGCTCTGATGGTGAGTGGTCGTTGAATGCATCCTTAGCAACCCATTGCTTATTGCTTCAGACTGTACTTCTCATTAGCATCTATATTAACAGCAGCAAAGGGTCAGCTGCTGGGCTCCACTGTGCTGACTTAGATGTGCTTGGCTGTTACGCACTGTGTGGAGCTTCAGCAAGAGCTAAAGCTTCTGGCTTCAGCAAACTTACTGCTTACTACGTAGGCTCTTTCCTCAGTAAGATCTCTGAGATGGAAATAGGAGTGGCGAGGTTTCTGTGACTGAACCTTGGTGTCCGCTCTCATGCGATTCGTTTGGCTGAGTATATGTCTGCAGAACGATGAAGAGAGGTTTGCAATATCAACTGCTGTGGGGTGGAAACTGAGGAATCATCTCATTCCGTTCTTTAAGAGTGAGCTCAGCCCACTTTTGGCATCACAAACAGGGTATTTTCTGACTCGTAATGAAAAGGCATCGCATCTGTCCAGGTAGCACATCTTATTTACAGCATATGTAGGTCTCCTATTACACAGTATACAAACACAATTCAGTCACGTTCAGCTTACAGTGCCAAAGCAAAAGTTAAGCAACAGCTCTGCTGTCTTTGCTGCTACATAAAACACTCCATCTATTTCTCAGGGCGGTCTCTGAGTGACAGGATCACAGAACACATCTGTGGGAAAGGCAAATAAAGGTCTGGTGCTGCTACTGCCACACTTAAAAACTCTACCCAGCTTAAATAAAACCAGAGCAAACAAAACCAATAGAGCAAAGTAGTGGCACGAATTTTCCTTACAGACTTTCAGATTCCCTCCAAAAGACTGAAATCTCAGTGCTGGAGCCGTGACGATGCCCCGTGCTTACACACAGTTCTGACAAACATTCCCTAAGTACACTGCCATCCTGAGCTGCACCCCCTGCCAAACAACCAACTTCACCAGCTTTAAAAACAGGTGGGGTGGTTTTGCTTTCTGAGATGTGTGCTTTTCTTACATTATATAACCGTTTCTCACGTGCACACAGAAGTCCTCAGGAGCCCCAAGAACCAGTACTGCATGACAGTGCACAAGCCTCTTCCTTCAGATGCAGTTGTGAGGAAGTTGCCTTTCTGATAGCGTCCTGTATCACACTTTGGTGTTGAAAAAGAATTCAGAAGCAAAGGTGCCTGTCACCAGATGGAAGAGAAATTAAGCGCACAGATGACTTCTGATTAGCCTGTAAGCAATGGTGAACGTTGCTATATACAACAGCTAGCACAGAAATATAAAGTGTGATCACAAAAAGAGCAAGTCTTGGTGACATGCTCTATTTTTGTTTTGTTCTTGTCAAGCAGAAACGTATACTAGCATAAGCTTTGATCGACGAACCTAACGTGACTTATGTCTATGAGCCTACAAAGGGGAGAACTGTCACCAAACACAAAAAGAAATATGTTGTACGACACTAAAGTTATGAACAACGTTGCTTTTTAGCAGGAAGCTTCCAATTCACAAGCTATCTAATGAAAAAATAAATTCAATTAAAAACACAACGCAACAAAGAGCACAGAAATTCCATTACATCACACTCAAAAATACAACAGTTGATCACACAAATTTTCCAAAAGAGAATACAAAACTCAGCTAGATATCTCAGGAAATTAAGCCACAGATCACTACATAAATACCAAATGATGTCCTAAGAAAAGAAAATGCTGGTTTGGGTTTTTTTTGTTGGTTTGTTTTTTGTTTTAAATCAACATGTTCTCACAGGAATGAATACAGCAGTCGTAAATATTAAGCTCTACTCTACAAGGCTCTGCTATCAGGTTCTCTCTCTGGCTGTATCACCTCTGTACTGCACGACCTTGCACACACGCTCCCTGCTATGGGTGCTTCCACCACGAGAGGCTTCTGAAGGGCTGGCTCCCAAGAACAGCCGACGAGCAGCTTGCAAGGTATTGCTTCGTGTGGTTTCAAGGGACACATAAGGGAACCTACAGAACAGCTGTCTAAACCAAGAGACACCAGGAATTTGTGAAACATCAAGACTGCTTCAACACTTGGCAGAAAGAAGCTGGAGCAATGGAGCTGTGTGTTGCTTGTTGCTTTTAGCATTTATAATTCTGCTCCTGTCAAATCATCACTTTTTAAGGGAAAATAAAGAAAAAAAAACATTAGTGTTCTTTCCTAATAAGAGCTATAGACTTTTGACCGGTTAAACACTGACATTAACAAGGTTTACAAAAATTGTTTCAAGTATCCTCTTTTTAGTCACAGTGAAAATGTAAGACCAAGACGTAAATGTCAAAGTGAATGACTGAAAGTTCCTCAGATGAAAAAGGCAAAGGTACTAAATCAAAACGTATAAAATGCTTAAACGCATTTCCTTCATGTGATATGAATAGAAAGGTTATCTGTAAAAAGTTAGAAAAATTAAAATAAATTACATATCTAAGTACACTTTCCCTTCAGCATTATTATAAAAAGTCAGAACAGTGTACTTCTGAATATACACAGAGTAAAAATGCACAGGCGCCGCAGTTATCATCGGTATCTACACCACATCCTGTCACGTGAGTTTGTTTGCTGCAGTAGATTTTATTTGTTACTTAAGCTCATGGTCAGGAACCTCAGTATACCCAGCTGATGGGGACCCACTGCGGCTCCAGCCTCAGTTTCTCGACGGCAGTCTGCAGCTTCTCAAAGGCTTTGTCCAGGTTGTCGTTTACAATGGTCAGGTCGAAGTAGTGGTTGTAGGCTCTCTGGATCCGGGCACTTTCATCCACTGTTTTTTTCAGATCAGTGTCCTGGTGAGAGCATTACTCAAGTTACTAGGAACGTTAAGACTTGCCAAACCCTTACTGAATCAGAAGTACCAGCTCGTGACCAGCTCGTAGTATGAATGACTTAATTTAAAGCTTTGTACTGCTATCAATTAATATACATATATATATTTATAATAAATCCACAAAACTTTCCAGCTAAAATGCACTGATGGGACTGAAAACCTTATACTTGGTGTCAACGGTGTTAAATATGCAAATGCCCAATACCAAATGTCACACGTCCTGCCATTTTTAAGCAAGCTGATAACTTGCATGGAAGGGGCCCTGTATGCAAAACAGCCAATTAATCACTTTGTGTATGCAACTGACAACTCAATCGGAATAGTTAATGCTTTGGGAATAATTGGATCAGTTATGTACATATGCCTCTTTTTGCTTCCCTACAGAAAGCACCAAAACCCTAAGAGTTTAAATTTGCCTGAAATGAAAGATCATGAAAGCTGTATTTACAGATGAATCTCAGATCCTCAAAGTGCCACTACAGTTGTAAACAGAAAAGCCAAAAATCAACAACTATGTGAACAGCATTTCCTTCACAGTAAACGAAGGAGGGAAGCAAATGCAGCAGCACAGGAGCCAGAGCTCTTCCAGCAGTGTGGGAAGCCAGGAGGAGTTCAGACAGGCCCACAAGCAAATGATATATGCAACACCTGAAATGCACATTTCTTCTTTGTTTGTTCAGGAAGCTGAAGATGTCCAACGTTATGATGCAGAATCCGTACATATTTTCAGTGTAACTATCCTCATTCACAGAGGAAGTAAAACTAAAGCAAGGATGCCCCTTAGGGAGTCAAACTTTTGGAAGTACAGGAAATTACTTTTATACTTGTCTGAACAGTTTGAATCTTGCCTCTTGATTACACAAGGCAAAAGTCAGCATGTGGGGGAAGGAGGAAACACAAAGCACCCACGGACATACTAGAATCCATAGCAACCCGAGTCCAGGTTTCTCAGCCTGGACAGTTTCTCATGTCGTTAACAGAATGGAATCTCACACATTTCAAGAGAAAAAAAAAGTCAAAAAAATCACATGTCCGTTCAGCATAAACTAAATCACTTCCCTTTTTATAGCTCGGAATGGCCCATCGGCATCACACAAGCTATCACTACTGCCTAAGCTCCACAACTACAGCTGAGTTGTCAGCGTGCCAGGGCTTTCCTCAGAGGGGGAAGATGCACTGCTGAGCGTAGAGAATGATTTCATTAACTGCTCAGCCTCAGTTTTTTTATTTTTTGTGCCCGTTTGCTATGCCTCTCACTTGCCTCTGCTGGCTCCCAGGAAAGGAGACAGGATCTGAGGAATAAAATGTACCACTTTCCTTTACATGACAAACCCAAGGAATGTCACTGGATGAGAAGCTTTTCAATGCCTGTTTCTGGCAGCTCTCAGCCATTCTGGTGCAGCGTGTGCTGCTTGCAGCAGTGGAAATGAGATCCAGTTGAATTCTGGTTGCTTCCTTTGGATTTTTTTGTTTGGATGGTTTTTAACTGTCCCTAATGTCTTTCCTAAGGATTACAGATTGTGTTTTTAAGGCACAGCTATAACGTAAAGGCAAAGCTGAAAAGAACAACTCTTCTGGGGGTGAGGTGGTGAAGTTCTTATTATGTAAGTACCTTTTCTTCACATCTCCTACCATCAAGGTATCTGTAACATACTGTAAATAATCAAAGGTGGCACTTCCCAAAGAGTACAATCCAAGTACTCGCAATCAACATTGTCTGTAAGAGGACTACTTTTAAGGAAGAAGCACTCTGCCTTATATATAGTGTTTGATTAACTCCTACTAAGCAATCAGCAAAAATCTTGCCTTACTCTTCTTGAAGACTTTAATTTTAGAAAAAAAAAATATCTGTCTAAAATTAAAAATAAATTAAGAACATCCTGTTCAAAGCAATCTGAATATGAAATAATCTGCTTACAGTGAGAAGTTTGGTTGTAATTCCAGCATCTACCACAGCCTTGTGCATAGCACGCAAAGTCTCCAACTCTGGAGCAGCAATGAACACTACGTAGGGCATGAATTCTGAAGTCCTCAGCATTTTCAGGGCCTGGAAGCAATAAAAAAGAGAGGGGGGGGGGAATAAAGAAAAAAAAAGAATGGCTCAAACATCCCCATTGCTTAAGGAGCACCACAAAACTATTATGTTATGAGTAGAAATACAGGATAGGTGAAGATTTTTAATTCTATTTCACAAACTCCTACACTGCCTTTTGAAATGTTTAGTATCTTTTTTTTTCTTGGCTAAAAAGAACAACTGCTATTCTGTAAGCAGAGTTTGGTTTTTTTCCACCATCTTTATAACGTATTCCATCTAAGCCCCATAAACACACAAATCCAGTTGGCAGCACTATCTTTCAGCCAGCTAAGAAGCCTTCAGAGTTAAAGGCACGCCTCATCAACATTATCCTCCAACTTTTTGAGTGTAATATTATGAATGATATACCTGTGGATTCACATCCAAGATGCAAGTCCTTCCTGTCTGAACAACTTCAAGGATAGAATCAATTTTAGTGCCATAAAGATTTCCTTCGTATTCTCCATGCTCTAAGTATCTGCCAGCTTTAATATCCATCTCCATTTCAGCTCGTGACACAAATCTGTATGCTTGTCCATCCTTTTCATCATCCCTTGGCTTTCGTGAAGTAACTGAAAAGATTTAAAATACGAACTGAATGTTAATCTTTTTGTACTTGGAATACACGCACGTGACTGGGCTGCCTTTAAATTATGGAGATTATAATAAGACATAAAGTGTAATTATCACTGTTCCAGATACAGATTCATCCATTACTCTCAGTTTCCAGAACTGAGTATAGCCCTTCCCATTCTCTTTATTACTGTCTTTCCTATATGTTGCTTACCCATAGTCATTTCTTTTTCCTTTGCATTACTCCTTGAAACCATACACAGTATGCATTTAAATCACTTTCTTAATTATTCACTGACAATAATTATTTAAATGAGTTGGAAATGAAATGGAACTTCTATGAAATGAAACTGACTTCTGAAAATCAACCCATCACACATCAAAATCCACTCCATTCTACCTCCCCCCCCAAATATTATCACATTCGTCACCTAGTGTTATTCAAGGCAGAATTACCTGAAGTTGCTGTAAGAAAAGTTAGTTCAAATACCAGAACAAGCCCAACCACAGCAATGAGAACCTTTCCAGGACAACTTACCCTTTACAGAGAAGAAGTTTCACTGCAGAGAAATTAAAGCCCACACTTAAGTAAAACAATAGCATCTAGGTTGCATATTGGCCCACTATATACAGCACAGACATTATTTAAGCAAGAAAGTGCTTAAATAATACATTATAAAAGAAAATACCAGATTATTACCTACTTTGCTTCCCTATCACTGCATTACTGCCCACTATTTGCAGTTTGTTAGAGTTGAACTGTGGAACTTATCAACAATAACAGTGAATGGATCCCATTGGCAAGACTGTGATACAAGCAGAAAGCATTCTCCCCTCATTTCTATCAACTTCATTATTACCAAAAACTCAAGTCTTGGGAGCAAGGATCTTCTGAAGCCGTTAGTAACAGAAGTATTAGTACAGTACCTAATCTTAGACGAGATTCTACAGGCAGACTGGAAGTCTAATGATTGCTATAATACTTTATATTAAAAAAAAAGCAATAAAAATAGAGCAGTTTGAAATAAGCTTTGGAGAGTGAGATGTGATAGCTCACAGGCAGAAGATGACTTGAGAGTTCAGGAAAAAAAACAAACAAACCAGCAACTTTTGCTGGATCTAAGTCCAACACTAAGGACATGCTTTGACAACAATAAATAATGGGATTTCCAAAGGAAGATTTCATTTAAAAAAAATGATGCTGTGCCCTCGGCCTTTTTATTAGTTACACAGATGGTTAGTGCACTGGCCAGTTTTAATTGTTAGAGAGTCAGCAAATGAGGAAAGAGACAGATCTCTCTTCACACAGCACAATTCATCTTTAAGACCTGTGCCTCCTCTCCTGTTAGCAGCCCATTTTTTTTTTCCATCTAGAAACAGAAGAAACAGATTGACTTGGAAATTCTGAAGGGCAGGAGGAGAATGGTAATGTAGCTAAGGTTCTTGCATCAGTGTTCAAACAGAAGACTGGTGTTTTGTTTTTTTTAAAGCAAACACCACCACAGACCCTGTAAATGAGGAAAAGCAATCGACTGTAATAGGCAAGAAAACGAATATTTCAGTAATGGAGGAGGGGAGCAAGTTCTTTTTCTGAAGCTGATGGGGAGTTGAAAAGATAGATGACAGGTTTAAGGCTAGAAGGAATAAAACATCAGATAAATCATATGGACCTGAAAGATCACAAATGCTCCCATTTTGCTGGAAGTCTAAATGTTTCCTTTCCCTACATTTCCAAGACTACAGTAACAATTTATAAAGCCTACAATGCTTCTACAGATGAAAAAACTAAACAGCAGACCTGAGAAACGCCACTGGCTGATCATTACAGAAGACTGCTGCTTGCAACTTCTACAATCCCCTCAAGTGATGGCAACTGGCACTGAATGAACCCAGCAGGTGGGTAGATACTTAAATAGTGGCAGGTACACATACAAAGCTGTCTTCTGCAGCAGCAGTTATGGTTAATTGGTAGTTGCAAATATTTTGACTGTAGTCGTATGCTAGTTCAGTTGTCCGAGAAGATGAAGGATGTTTTTTTCTTTTGTTTTCCCACAATAAACAATTTATATACTTTGAGAAATTACTTCTATCACAAATCCATGGGATAGGCTCTGTATGTTTTCCAGATAAGACATTCAAAACATGGTATTATTACAACAGGCGTGCTAACAACTTACATGGAACTGTAGTTCCAAACCTAGTAGGATTCAGTACTATAAACCGGTTCTTCAAGCTTCTTCGTCCCACTCCTTGGGCCCCAATTAAGACCAGTGTTTTCCTCTGAAAAGGAGGCATTTTAGCTACTTCTTCATAGATCTGGATTTCGTGACGATCAAATTCTATATTGAAAAGAATACAAAAAATAGCTAATACCTGGACAGTAAGAAAAAACAACGAGTTCTACTGTATCTGAACAGACCAAAATGGCTCTATAAATAGTAGCCGAATAACTAAGTCTGATATAGGCTTTCTTGCTTTAAATTCATATGGAAATAGAACATATTCGTGAAAACCGTAAGGTCAGATTATTGCCTTTACTTCCAAGGAGAAATTACTAGGGTGATCAGAATGGGAAAACTGTAGTTAATTAGTGAGCTGCCAGAGAATCACTGAATGGTTGAATTTGGAAAGGACCCTCTGGAGATCATCTGGTCCAACCCCCTTGGCTCAAGCAGGGCCACTAACAGCCACTCAGATCCAGATGGCTTCTGAGTATCTCCAAGGAAACTTCCACAACCATTCTGTGCCAACATTCAGCCTGTGCCAGCACTCAATCACCCACAGTGTAAAAAAGTGTTTCCTGATGTTCAGAGCTCTCTGAGTTTCATTTTGAGCCCATTGCCTCTTGTCCTTTCACTGAGCACCACTGAGAAGAGCCTGGCTCTGTCATCTTTGCCCTTCAGGTATTTCTATGCATTGATAAAACCTCTGCCTGCGGCCTTTTCTTCTTCAGTGTAAACATTCCCAGCTCTCTCTCTCTCCTCATAGGAGAGATGCTCCATTCTGACATCTTAGTAGCCTTTCACTGAACTCTCTCCACTAACTCCCTCTGTCTCTTGTTCTGGGCAGCCCAGAACTGGACACAGGACTCTAGCTGTGGCCTCACCACTGCTGAGCAGAGAAGGACCACCTCCCTCAGTTCACTGGCAAGTTACAATTTTTTTTTCTCTTTTAACACAGTTCTTCAATGACTTCCACCTACTGAAATGTGTACTTGGCATCAATTTATCTCCACTGGTCAAAACTGCTTTTAAACAACAAACCTTCCTGACATATTAAATATATAGCCAAAAAAATCATGACAAATCTTTCAGCTTTGGATACACCAGGCTATTTGAGTTTAAAAGCATAGAGAGCTTTGATTCATAAGTAAACTTAAAAGCTACCTGCATTTCTTGTAGTGAGATACATCATCTTTTTCTTTTTTTTGCTAATTGTTCCACAGAAAGGCCCTAAAAATAAAAATTGAGACAAAATCATCATTTTTGCTCAACATTTTTCCTGAAAGAATTTACATATCTGATTTCCGTGAATACGTGAAAGTTTACATTAATTGCACTTAAATAGACTATTTTCAAGAAATTATTACCTTCCTTTTTTTTCAAATTCATACATTCTAGGGAAGGACATTATATCTGCCTTCAGATACATTACAGAGTGTAGTAAGAGTAGAACACAGAGGAAAGAAAGTAGTTTTCCAAGAAAACTGGAAAAATCCTAGAAAAATCCTTCAAAAACATTTATTAACTTTCAATGGATATTATAAAAATATCTTCCCACCTCACTTAGTTTTTATCAACAGGCAGTGAACCTGATTCATGTATCTATGAAGGCTACGCATGTACTTTAGCCTCTGTCCTTCACTAAAAGCCCAAACGATACAAACATAACCACTGGCATTCAGCAATATTCTTATACAACAATTTTCAAGTATCTGAGAAGATAGTAAAAGCAAAACAAACAGAGTAATAGCAAAACATATCCCTGAAATCTCTTAAATCTCACCTGAGTTGTCCCAGTCCCTTCTAACAAAAGCCTTTCTCTTCTCTTCCAGGAACTGGCTGGGAATAAGCCCTGCACTTCCTCCTTCTTTGACATGACTAGCCTGGAAATGAAAAAATAAAAAAATCAGAGGTAACACATAAGAAGCATTTTTCTCATGACATCTTGATGATGACTGACTCTTATGCTGACTGAACTCAACGGTGAAGGCTCTGAAGTATCTGGTTCCCATTCTGTTAACCTCCTCTAGCCAGCCACATACTTTTAGCACAAAAATCCTAAATGGAATTCAATGGCTACAGCTCTCAAGTGACAAAAGCCAAGACTTTGTAGTACACAGTACATTTTGTCTTCTTGAGCAACTCCAAATAGGTTCCAGCACAGCTTAATAACTGTCATTTTACAAACTGGGAATGCTATATACACATCTAATAAACGCCTTCAAGTTTTTGTCTATATAACTGGAGATTTAAATCTGAGTAACTTAAGTATTCCTGGAAATGAAAGCTTGGCTAAGATTTTCTAAAAAGTCATTTAGTGGCAGGCCCAATTCTCTGCAAGATTAATGCATACAGTTATGAGATGTTACTTCTCCATAACTAGCTGGCCTGTCACTTCCTAACAAGACCTGTCTGCTTTTCAAGATGTGTGCTTTTACCTATTAGTGATTTGCTGATTTTTCACAGTTCCTGAGTTCTCAATAACAGTCTACCATTTCTAGAACAGACAAGGAAAAACCTAACTTTCCTTCCCAGCAGCAAAACCTGCAATAGTACTCTCATATAGGCAGAATGCAAAACAGTCATTTTGCCACTCATCAAGGGTGTTCAGAAGCACATTGGATTTATTTCTCCTAGATACCCGCAAGTTACATGCTGAAGAATTTTGAAAAAATTATTTAGAAGACAGCTTGTAAGCTAAACATCAAATTGCTCTGAAGTTTCAGATTGTTCAACTTTGGAAATTAGCTACCTTGGCAGTAATCAATGTTCGGCATTCCCTCACACGATGAACTGTTTATATTTGAAATAGTGTTGAGCACTTGAGCTACAAACATGCATGTTATAGCTCAGAAACACTGTCCTCTACGGTGAAAATAAAAGATACAGCTTCTGTATCTCTTCTCACCCCCTCTTCAAATCCACAGGGTTCATTTCCCTCTCTCTCCCCTCAGCTCTGAGCACTCAGGAAGGGATCCACTCCTTCCACAGTCACTGTCAGAGAAGGCTTACCTCAACTAAGATAGACAACTTGACGCTAGAAGTTGTTTGCTGCTAACTGATTTTTGAATGCCAAGGCTTATGGTATACAAAGACAAATAAATAGTAGTAACAGCAAAAACACAGTGTTACACACATAGTTTATACCATTCAATGTCCACTAGTACTGCAATTGCTTATATTTTCACTTAGAATACTAAGAGCTTGAAGCTGGATTACAATGTAAATATATCTCTTCTACCTACTGCTAAGCAGAAGTAGTTTACATTATTTAAAGGGTTTATTATCAAGGAAATTAATGATTTTTTTTTTTTTTACAATTAATTTCTTTACCAACCTGCCACCAATTTGGATCTTCCCGGTTTACAATCTGAAGAATTTCTCCTTTAGAAAATTTCAACCCTGCTTCTTTGCACGGGATGAGGTTGTCATTATATGGATTATAATCAAAATGACATTTCACAAAAACCTGAAATGTAGAAAAATTCACAGTGCTTAAGCATTATAAAATACATTCTTACTAATTCATCTGTCAGACTGACTAGTGTCTTTACCTACAGCATAACAAGTTTGACATGACTGAATTTGCATTTTGCAAGTAAGATGCAAGTTACAGGAAAAAAACTGACAAAGAGCACACCAGCTGAGAGAGCTGGAATAATCTGCAGCGCAAACCTTAGCTGAGGGAGCTTCCAGACAAAAATAAAAAGGCAGTTGCTCTACTGGACAACATATTCACGTCTGCACTTCAATATATGCAACTTAATTAGTAATCTAACTTTATCTTTCTTAAAAACACAAACATTTCTCAGAATGCAAACACTGTTCTCAAGGTTTGTTTGATCCCAAGAATTACGTGTACTATTGACTCAATGTTTTAAGACAAAGTATGCTGAATGTACGCATAACCTATTACATTAGTGGGCATTAACATCCACTACCTAAAGAAGTCCTATAAGATGTTTCAAACCTACTCCTTTTGAACAACAAATCACTTCTGCATTGGAGAAACTGACCGTCTACAGCAACAATGAAAGGATATGGAATAGCCACTACCCAAGTTCCTTCCCAAAGGCAATGAATTCAAGCTCATCTGTTGAACAGCATGTGTGTCTGAATTCCATGAAACTTTACCTGGACACGGATCATGTTAAAAACATACACACTTCACTGAAGTTTAGAGTGATTGCAGCTGACTCATCAGAGGTCAAAGAAACAGATTTGCAGGAATCCAAATGCTTATCAACTAATAATTTTTTAAACAGACTTATCATCTTAATATACCAAATAATCCCATTTCTAACACGTATTTTAAAGCAAATAAAGGTCATATCTCTTCTGCTAATATTAAATACTCAGAAAAAAAAATCTCAAAATCTGTCTGCTCCTATCCACTGAAGTACCAAGCAGAAGTTCTTTTGACAGAATTGTTAGAAAAGAGCTACTGACCTGTTGAGGAATAACCGCATCTCTGTAGCTGGGAAGAATCTTCAGAGTGATGCTGCCACTAATATTTTTCAGCAGTTCCTGCAATTCTTTTGGATTGTTTCCAACCTCGTGGCCATTCACCTCTTTAATAATGTCACCTACATGCAGAAGACCTTGTCGATCTATCATTCCACCATGGAGAATTCGTGCTATTACCAGGTCGTTGTTCTCAACTCTGAACGTAACACCCTGAAAGAGGAACGTGACCCTAGTTTACCACTGTTTGAATTTAATTGTTCTTGGTGGCATACAGTCCTGTCATTTTGTACAAAGATGAAACAGATGCTGTGTTAGTCAGTTATGCGAGCAGGTAAATCTGCCTAGTGACTGCCTGTTTGTTAGGCCATAATTTCCTAAAGAGAACAGGGTAGAGAACACACAAATCTTCCTATTTCTACCTCTCAGTAATGACCCATTAAATTATACAATATGATAAGAGTAAGAATTAAAACTTAAAGCAAGAAATAAGGCATGTGCAAATGCTTTCACTTAAACTTTAATTTAAAGACTTATTCATCTTCCATCACTTACCAGAGGTTCTCCCTCTCTTTTGTGAATTCCAAGAATACGAATGGCATCTACTGGAACAATCTGGTTGTTCGCTGAAGAATTACTGACTTCTGGACTAGAAGGAGGGGAATCGTAACATTTTGAAGCCACAATATCATGTGCTTCCAAGAGTGACTACAAGGGAACAGAAAAAGACATTATTAAAAATCATGAAATAATCATTTTAAGAGGATTTTCCGCTTAACAACCACTGAAACTGCTGTTCTAGGATCTGATATTGAAACATATTTCACATGGCAAAAATCAGTTCTTATATTTGTACGAAACAGAAGCACTCACATGTCCTACTAACCATACTGGTTTGGCAAATATGTTCTCTTATGCAAATACAAGTGATTCTTCTTAAGGAAACATAGAAAAAACATTGTTTATTTGCATGGTGTGTATGAACTTACAGGAAACAGAGCTTCACCTAATGAAACAGTATCCAAGCAAATGGTTAAAGTAAACAAACAAGCAGCTGCAAAAAGATGAACGTAAGTCATCATTACATACTTGTGTTTAATATAAGAAAGATTTCCTCCACATTAATTTGGAAGTAACGGTACATTAAAGATAATTGCAGGTATGTAAGAATTTCTAGCAATCTGCAGAATGAGTACTTTCTGCTTGCATAAAACCAATGCAGAATGCTAGCAGAAAATGAATCCAAGTTGACAGAATTCACTTTTTGTAAAGCTTAGATCTTACAATTAATGGTATTTTCACCAGTTCACGTATGTAAGTACAGATGAAAAGGAGGAGATTCAAACAAATGCAATCATCTTCGGAAGAATATTAAATACAGATTTTATTTTCTTATAAAAAAATGCTTTAAGATTTAAACAAAAGATCTGTTAAAACAATATGTACAGGTAAAACAAGATCAAATTTGTGAATTGGATGGCAGAGGCTTTCTGTGTTAAAGAAGAAAACAGACACACTATAACCACCACATAATGTAGTCCAAAAAAAAAAAAAGTGCCCTGTGATGGACAGTCTCTCTGACACATATCACAGAAGGAAAACAAGCAAGCAGGAGAGATGGCTGTTAGGCCTATCTTACCATAAGCAACATAAACAGCTTTGTTTCAAACACTGACCTGATAAGATATGGTCGTAAGTTAGATTACTGACTGGTGTCAAATAAGTAAAGAGAAGTCAAGGAGAACAGGACATCATAGGGAGCATGAGTGGTAGTGACACACATATGCCAGAGGAAATCAGCAAACAGCACTAGGAAATGGAGCAGGCCGACAGGCCTTTGAATTTAACAATTTTGCTTTGCAGCCTGTTCCATTCTTCTGCAAGTAACCTCAAATAACTCAAAAACTGTGCAATCACATTAATGCAGTCCTAAGCTCAACGCGAAAATCCTCCAAGTGCCATTTCTGAACAGCCATTTTAAACCACCCACTACAGAATGACCCTGGTGGTGTTTTAACTTGAGATTGAAGGAGCTGCTAGTTCATCGATTTTGCCCCCGTCTTTAAGACTGTGAAGACTTGTGGCTGCTCTCATATTCTGGACACAAAGCAAATGAAATTAAATAGGAAAAGCTGCAATTTATTTAAATCAAACAGTAGTTAGATGGTAGCAATTTCTAATTCTTCATCACCCAAGATACATTCAATCCAGAAACCAGAGAACAGATCTCCATTTGCCCATGCGTGTTAAGCAACGTTTTACCTTTTTTACATTTCCAAAATGAAACCAACTGGTATCAGCTATGTTTTTTGACACATTACCACAGATAAAACAAAGCAGATGGACCCGTGTGATAATTTTAGTTTTCTCTTTTGGTCACACACAAGAAAACAATTGTTGCCAAAAGTTCTGGCCACAAACCACTCGATTTCTCATGGAGCTCACACAGAAGCATGTTGTACACCTCACTGCCCTTAACAGTTATCTAATTTATGGATTACGATCGGATCCTCAGCCAAATAATGACTATTAAGCAAACAGTGCCATTCTTTTCAAATTAACATGCTCCGTAACACTCTTCAGTTCTTAAAAACTCATCTCATCGTTCACATTCTCATCCTATTTATTCACTCCATTCCATGGACAAGCATGAGTTCTTTCAACTGCTACTTAACCATCTGTCAGTCACAAAATCTTTTTCCTGCCATTTCCATGATGGCTGAGTCACAGAAGGACTATCAGGGACTGTAAATTGCTTCCCATAATTTTGTGCAAAATGATTTATTTGAGACAGGAAATGTATTGGTTTTCAAAACAAAACCAAAACACAATCCCACATAGTTCATTTACTACATTCCCGTAATTAACTCTCACACAAGAATTGATAATCAGGAGAAGAGAAGGCTGAGGGGAGACTTTATGGCTCTCTACAGCTACCTGAAAGGAGGCTGTGGAGAGGTGGAGATCAGACTCTTCTGCCACATAACCAGCAATAGGACGAGAAGGAACGGCCTCAAGTTGTGCCAAGGGAGGCTCAGTTTGGATGTAAGGAAAAATTTCTTCTCCAAAAGAGTGGTCAGGTGCTGGAATGGGCTGCCCACAGAGGTGGTTGAGTCACTGTCTCTGGAGGCGTCCAATAAATGTTTAGATCTTGTGCTAAGGGACATGGTTTCATGGGGAAATAATGGACAGTGGGACTAGGTGATCTTGGAGGTCTTTTCCAACCTCAGTGATTCTATACCAGGTTTAAAGGACCGTTTCCGTCAAAATGGGCCACGGTGTGTACTGCTAAGGAGCACTTAAAGTGACATGGTGAGAGAGGCCAAGTAAATATATTCCTTGGATCGCTCTCCAACATGTTATGTTGATCACAGTTAGTCTCGTATTTCAGTAATATAGTTGAATGACTGGAGAAAAAGTTACATGGATTTCACTTTTTTCCTTCCTATGGTATCTGAAAAAGCTGTTATCTTCTGCTGCTGCAACTCCAAAGCTCCCCTGAAATCTGACCTTTCCCATGCTGGTGATAGAACGCTTACAAAACCACAGGAAAAGTCTGCAAAACAACGTGGACTCAGCAGTCTGCCTCCATAGATGATTCAAATTTTCCTAAGTATATTATAGATAAAAAGCATCAGTAACTAGCCAACACTGGGTAATTGTGGAAAGGTTCTTATGGAAACAATAGCAACAGTGCCTGAATATGGCATTTAGAAGAGTTCTCAGCACTTCACAAGAGACACAGCACACTGGAAACACAGAACTGCGGCAGACAGAATGGCTCCTTTCTGCAAGATACAGTCAAAAAGTAATCCATAAACTTAGAACATATTCTTTACTTTTCTACTGTTGTCTTCATTTGCCAGGCAAAAAAGAATAACACATTTCTAAAATTTGTAAACAAAGTAACATTAAGCATCCAGGGCTCTCTTCAGCACTGAAGCAAAATTCAAATCTTGGTTTTCCAAGCAAAACGGAACAAATAAACAAGAAACCCACAACCAAAAACCTTTCAGCATGACCTATGTAGGTTACGAAGCACTGCCTGACCCACACGATAACTATTTCCCCAGTGATGTCCAATAGAACGAGCACATTTCAAATGGGCCTGGGGGAGAGGTACAAGCCTCAAATTCAGGACTGCTTTCCTAACAAATCAAATCTCAGATGAAGCAATCTTCTTCATAGCACGCCATGAACGCAACTGCATTTTTAAAACAAGTTTCCAAAAAAAGAATCAATTAAAACCTTTCCCTTCTTCTATGTACTAAAAAGGAGTTCATTTTCTCTGATAACACACTTTGTAAATTACAAGATAATCAGTGAAGTTCTGGCTGCTAATATACATGTGAAGAAGAAAAGAGAATTTTAAGGACTGCCCTGGTATGGTAAGGAAATAGTTTAGAGCCTTAGAGAAATCAGCAAGACTGCTAAGGAGACATGAGTATTAAGAAAAACAGATATCCTACAAATTATCTGCCTAGTAGACAACTTGAGATCACTTTTCTAAATAAAACATTTTTTAAGGTATGATTAGCCACCATAAAGTTAACTATTAGGAGAAAATATTACCTGCTTTCAAGATGAAGTATTTTACTGGCAACAGAATTTACTACTATATGCAGTTTGCATAATTCTTAGAAAGGTGAATGCATGTTTAACCTCTCCAACAGTGCAATGCTTCCAACTCCTTGCTCTTTCCTTGAGGCAAACTCTCTCACCACTTCTGCTCTCCAGCTACTGTCAAGACTTGCTATAACTTTTACCATGTAGTGTATGGCCCTTTGATAAATACTGTCCTGATGGCAAACCATCAGTGGTGAGGAGCTCATAAGAGCTTAGTATTTTCCACACTTTGACACCTGAAAAACGTATTAATCAAAAGAGTACAAAGTGGAAGGGAGGAAAAATCAGAATGAAATGAGAAAAGAGAAACAAACAGTCAAACACAGAAGTATAACCATAAGTGCATGTATGCTCCAGAAGCCAGTTCCTACCCAATGTATCAACTGTAAAAGTGGGAAAAAAAAAGTTCTATAGTTTAGTAAACTTCAGCACTATGCATCTTAATAAGCTATTGCACCAAACACTTGTACATCACCTTTGAGACTTGCGTGCCAAGGTAGGATACAATTGTAAGGTGATACTGTGGTAAAGCAGTAGCACCCACTGGCAAAATATAGATAACCAGTTTCTAAAACAGTTATACAGTAGAATCTGTGAAACCTCAGAGAGTGATGTTCTTCCTGGTGGCTCACTGCACAACTTTACCAAATTGGAGACAGAACGAAAATTCATTTTTCTGTTATTACAGAATACACTGAATTTTTTCATATTTAATTCCTTGAAGAATTTAGAATATGTCTTCCTGGAAAAAAAAGGGGTAGAAAGGATAAATAATGACTCTGAAAGTAAGTGCTGACTTTCAGAGAAAGAGATCTAGAGCCTCTCCTTTAGCCTTAAAAGAATACTGCGTCCACATTCTGGTCTGCAGTTTTTCCTAGAAGTTCTCCTGGAGCAGCTGTAACTATGATATCAGTTAAATAAAAACACTTACTTGAAATAATGCAACTTTGTCCTCAGGGTTTGTTGGGTTTTATTTGTTTGTTTGGTTTTTTTGTTGTTGTTGATAAGTTGTTGGTTTTTGTTCTGTTTTGCTTTTTGTGCCTGCCTCCAGATGGGAAACAGAAGCACTAAATTAAGGACCAAGAAGTGTAACATTAATTTTAGGCTTCCAAGCTGAATCACATCAGATCTAAGTAGCTTGCTGTTTTTGTCTGTACTCTTATTTTTCTGCAAATGAGACCAAGTGCCTCACAACAGCACTTGAAAAATGAAAAACACAAGCTTAAGCTGCTTTCACATTCTTTTTTTTTAAGTGAACTCAGTAATTCCGAACTCCTGAACTCTAAGTGAATGATAGCTTAGTTCTCAAAAGGCAGTATTTAACTACCTTATCCATTAAGTAGTATTTTCCTTTCTTTAGCTTCCCACCTGATTCTTTGTGTACCATCCAATTTTTGCACCAAATGAAGCAGGGTGCCCTAAAAATACCTTACTTCTCTTACATACCCATGACTCACTCAATGGAGTACTGTAAGAAGGAACATGCAATCTTCTTCAGAGCACGCCATGAACACAACTGCATTTTTAAAACAAGTTTCCAAAAAAAGAATCAAACAGTATAACTGTGAGTCTGACAGTGACACAAAATAAACTGGAAGTTTCTAAAGGAAAACACAAAAGCAGAATATTTTTGCATCATAATTACCAATTCCTCCAAAAACCATCCTCTCCTTTTCCAGTCCCAATTTTTGCTAATGGATCAAAGACTGATTTGAAGGGTCATTCCCCAATAATTTTCTAAATCAAAGCCTTTGGTCCCCTTAGTAATGACACACAAATAAGAGCAGACAACAGACTGCTCTTCAGAACAGCATTCATAACAGTTACATCGTTGCTGTGTTTGTATAACATACAACTGAAAATTTAGAAAGCAAAAATCAACCCAACATGATTAAACTTAAATAATGTTTATATGGCTCTATACCTGTCTGCCAGAAGATGTGTTTATGGTGTGGCAAAAGATTTGTTAATTTTTTTCATTTAGGACACCTACTGCAAAGTACCAAAACAAGTTGAAGCCGGCCTAGAAAGTCCAGAATCCAGTGAGGATTTACAAAACCTCATCTTTAAGGGCCAGTATGGAAACTGGTAACAGAGTAGCAGCAAGGGGAAAACAAGAACATGTCAAAATTTCATTTATGTTTCACAGAACATTAAGCGAGAAGGATGTAAAGTTGCAACTTAAGCTCAGTATAGATCACATGGCACAAGAAAATCAAGTTCATTCACTCTGCAAACCGCACATCTTACATGAGTATGAATGCAAAGAACTGAACGGAAATGCAGACTGTATCAGGAACTAAGACCACCTGGAAAAGCTAAGAATAAAGCCTTCAATTAACCTCCAGTATTCATTAGACTTACAATAGAAACAATGCCATGAATGAAGATGTATTTGAAGCATTAAAGACTAAAATCATGGTCATTCTTAGCTCCACATGACTACTTCTTTACCCTGCATTCAGAGTAAAATCCTACATTAATGTTGGCTATAGTTCAGTTCCTGTTTCATTATTAAACTAAGATCCATGTGCACAGTATTACGGTGAGTTGTATACAGTGAAAAGGAGTAAAAAGGAGGCACCTGAAAATGAGGGTCCTTGAGTATTCCAACCAATTCTGTGACGTTTTCATCTTTATTAATTAAGGGACTGATGTCTTCAAGAATTTCATTCACCAGCTCCAGGTTGTTGTCACTGACAGCCTCAAGTTTAGAATCTTCTAGTCTCTCATGAGCCTGTAAGATAAAATAATTATATAAGACTGTAACATAATTTAAGTTTCAAGTAAACGATACTTCTAAATTATATACCTTTTTATTAATTTCTTGGTGCACCCTTCAGTGGGAAAATAGGAACAATCATATATAGTCTAATCTGCACATTTTGTCTTTGTAACTGCTGACGGATTTTGTGTCCTTCAACATGACATGACAAACCTTATAAGCACCACCTGTCAGATACACCTGCATGTCCATATTCCTACAGCCTCCATGCTACATTCATCAAACAGCCCTCTCTGAACGGTATCACACCTCAGACTTTCTCTGCTTCAGAACCCAGGACAAGGAGACCTTCCAGAATAACAAAAAGGGAACTATGCAATTGGCTTGGAAAAATACAGGCTGCATCTGAGAAATGTTTTATCTGAGGCTTCTCCTAGTCAAATACATTTGAATGGCAAATTCTAAAAGAAAGTCTGTCTACGTAATAGTAATAGCTGTTTATAGTTAAGAACATGTCTGTTTCCATTACAGGCATTTTTTTTAAATTCCACATCTGCTAGTTAAACGTTAACTGTACAACTACAAATTCCTGGAAATTATTGGATAACAAATTCTCATAATAATAAATTCTTTGCAATGAACATTTCATGCTTTGCAATGAAGCATGTAACAGATACTACAGTTGGAAACAACTCTAATCAATAAAGTTTTTAACTTAACTCCAGTAACTTTAGCACACAAATTTTCCCCTTTGGAGTTCTCTCACCAACAGATGAAAGACTTCCAGTTTCCATTTTTACTCCTATGCAATTTCTTCAACTTGTAAACAATGATCTTGAAAAGTGCAATGGTGTGCTCTTCTTGCCTTGTCCAACTTAACCTTTATTTCCCCTGCCCCTGCTCGAGCAATAAATGCCACGGGTGGTTGTGATGACTGCATCTGACTTCAGTAGATAACCATCAGTGGCAATCATGATGGGTGTAACCGGTTATGAAGGCTGCATCCAGCTGAGCACAGATCGATGGGAAATAAAACACAATGGCCTAGGGCTAATTTGAGCTATCTGCCCACCTAACAGCTGTGCTAGTCTATGTTTGACTCAAGCCTAATTTGGAAGAAACTAACATCTGTAGTCAGTATGCAAATATGAATGAATCAGTGATCTTACTCCATAAATACTGAACAGCCCAAGAGTCTGTTGAGTTCTCCTGCAAGGCAGCTGGCTGCATGACAAGATCTGCCCTCAAGTAGGACACTTCTTGAGGGTACAAATTCTGCAGAGACCCCTCATACTTCAACATCGAGAGATTCCTCACTGCTACAAACCCTCAGTAAGCGACTAATAGCTTGCTAAGCTTTGTAAGCTTGCTAAGATTGTATTATAGATTGATTGTGCACATATAAACCACTGATCAAGTCTGGGGCTAGAAGTGAATTCAGCCACACTTAGGTTCCTTACCTCCATGGTTCAAGGTGTTTAGGAAACAGTGGATCCACTCTGAACTTTGTAAATCAATGGAAAGTCCTCTTAGGTAAGTAAATGATCAAGTGTACCCTGAAATCTCAAACCTTGTTAAGCCTCCATATTATTTAAATCCCTACTTTATATCAATACATACATTGCTGCCTCTCTCTTCTGAGTTGTGTTCTATTTGTAACTGATAGTCGAACAAAAGTGAATTCTTACACAAATTCTTATGTCTTACTTTCCAGATTTTTATAGAGCAAAATCTGTACACGGTGATCCTTTAACTTTACAGACTATTTCCTGGCTGCCCACAGGGCATCGCTTCAGATGTTTATTCATATTAAAATGACAGCTATACTTGAGTTAACTGTTTTTTCTCATGCAAGAAACTTATTTTTATGAAGAATAAGAAGGAATGCAAGTGCTGTACGACACTGACTGCATTTTCTTATGATAAAATAAGTTACATTTTAAATTCAGGGTCTAAATAATTTTTGTCAACATCACTTAGGTAATTATAAATGAATACTGCCACCTACGAATAAAGTAGTCACATAGTGTTAGACCACAACTGTTTGTCTGCTGCCAATCAAAGGCCCAACTATTACTCTGAGATCTAGGAAAGGGCTTGGAGAGAATACTTTACTGGGTTGATCAGAAAGTCATTCTCAGCCAAAAAGACGACTTGTTTATGCCATGGGGGAAAGAAGGTTATTGCTCTCACTTTTCATCTTTGAAGAAAATGCTAGAAGGGATATGGCTTTTGCACACAATAGGGGCCACAAGACTATTAAAACCAAATACCTCTGAATTCAAGTATTTTGACATTATCTTCATCTTCATAAATAATTTTCACACATTACTACCGGAGTGTCTGAATTTTACTCCTTCTTCTAGATCTTCCATGTATCAATAAATCGTTGTACATAGAAATTATACCAAATATGCTGTTTTCAAGAACACATTCGAGCCTTCTAACAAGACATACCATATATCAAAGCCACAGCTGACACCTCAATCCATACTCAATGTTCTTTCAGTAGTACCAGCTATAACATTTTCAGTTTATACTCAGAGCAGGAAGTTGAAATACCTTAGCAAGCGATCTTACAATAGGGTTTTCCATAATTCCTTTGAGAAAAATCAGGTCTATTTCTTCAGCGCCTGTCGATGTCGGCAGATCAGTAAGGTTATCCAGTACCTGCTGCATGACTGATGACAAGAGAACAAAGCGACAAAAAACAAACAGAAAAAAAGTATTGAGCAACATAGCCTTGGATAAATAGCAAAAACTCAAGAACACACCACAGTATTTGAATCAGAGATCTTAAACAGCTAACTAGTGAGTGCAAGTGGGCAGAACTGATAAACTACTATTCATTTATTTGGAAGATGGAAATAGGTTATCTACTCAAATCCTTAGCATTACAATCAACGAAAAGGAATGCTCTGGGCCTGGATTAAACATGAACTACTACTTAAAGACTGAGAAAAATCTCAAGTATTAACTACATTAATGGATATGCATAATATCCAAATACAATCGAAGCAACCAACTCATGACTGCTTTGTTTCACCTCTCCTCCAGATAAAAGTTTTCAGCCCTCATACATACACCAAACTACGAGTTCTAGAGTGCTTCTATAGGCAGATGTGACTGCTTCTGAAATGAATACAACTTCAAGGACTTTAAAAAAAACAAAAAAAAACTTGTCTGCACTCCCAGCAGTCATTTACAGCCCCCAGATCTGACCTACTGCACTCTGGCACTAAGAGTAAGCACTGGGCTGTACTGGGAAGTGTATGTTAGAACTTGAAACCATAATGTATTTGCATGGTTTCCTCAGTGGAGATATTCTTGGCTATCAACAATTCCACAGAGAGAACTACAGTAGTCTGGGTTGAAAGGGAAGAACGGCGCACAAGAAAAACTCCATAAATCCTACCATTCCTGCTGTCTCATTCACAGTGTCATTTATGAGGTGACGAGAATTTATTGTATAACCTTCAACCCTTTCATTTAAGATAGAATTGAACAAAACAGATCTTTTATGTTTGACAGCAGGGCCAGCACATTCATGTACTGCAGAATTCTCGTGCATTTGGGCATGTGTACAGTAGCCCTTTGCAGGCACTTCCTAGGCCAATTTCAAGCCTGCAGAGATGAGCATACGCAAGCTCAGGCTCAGCACAAAAGGGGACACCACTGAAGGAAGTTATGATGTCCTTCACAAGGTAAATGATTCTTTTCATTTTTCTTCCAACACACAATTAAATATACTCATCTTGTAAGTATTATCTTAGCAGTGAAAAACCTATGTTGTTTATTTTTTTAACAATATGTTGTCAAACTCTCACAGAGTTAAGTTTGCATATTCATTCATACAGACACATACACAGGCCTACTAAAAACTCTTCTGTCGAGCTCCCCAGCAAAAGTATTAGAAAAAAAATACTGTGTACTGCAATACTATGCATGCTGCACAGCAGCATACATCAGATAATCAGAAAGCCTATATGCCCACACTCCCACACAAAAATTTACCCTTAACTTTCTTCACTGCTTTATAATGAAAGTTATTATGAAACAGCAAAGTAAGAGAACAACAGCATTTCTCAACACCTACTTTCTAATTTGAATGTTTCATAGACAATTCCATTCCAAGAAAATACTTTCTGGCTGTACTTTCTCTCATGTGGAGCTGACTTTTTCAGCAATCAAATGATCTTGTACGGTACATTTTAACTACAGCAGTGAATGTCAAGAGACTTTTTTTTTTTTTTTTTAATGCTTTAACCACGCTTCTCTCTTCCAAAACATGAATCTTCTGTGAAACCATGAGTAGGAAGAAAAGTGACACTTTAACTATGCTTTCAGATTTTGAAGCAATACTATTTCTATGTTTTCAATAGACAAAGTGCCGTTAATGATAACATGTTGGATAAAGTCACCAAACCAACCTGGAAACAGCCTCTGTCTTCCTCAGACTCAGTATGTCCTGTATCTTGAGAAGGATGCATAGGGCATTCCTTATGTTCTTATTATTATATTCCTTATATTCCTTAGATATCTCCATGTTAATAAACTGTTTCCAGTGTAACACTTTCAGAATTCAGCCTACCTGACATGATCAAATTTAAAATGAAAATCTCTATTAAAACATTATCATCAAAGATAAGCTGTTGAGAGCATCATTTAAGCTTCACAAGAATGACTTTCAGGCTTTGTGAGGGACATTTTCAAATGAATAGTACATTTAATAAAGGTTTCACAAATTCTATGATCAAAGCTGCCAAAGCATCCTTAAGTGGTCTTGGAAAGCTGCACCTGATGGTCACCTTCTCTCATCCTCATGCTCTCTAATGGTGAGAGTTCTCTCAGCTACAACAGCACTTCTTCAGTCTTAGGAAGAAAACAAAGAAAAAGAAGACGTATCTAACTTGGGACAAAGCATCCTGGATTGCTACTCAAGTCTGAACAAAACACAGTACTACACATTGCTTTGATGTAACTAATTCCCCATCTTAAAGGAAAGATTCATAGGTTCATTAGGTTGAAAGATCTAGGTAGTTGAATAAAAAAATACTGCAAGAACCCCCTTTAAAAAAAAAGTCAGCTATAAGGCCAAGCAAAAATTGAATGTGAAAGATTTAAGAGGCCTCAACACAGATTTTGCACCTCTTATCTACTATGTGGTAACAAGAGACCAGTCTTTATATGGTTACCTCTTCACTGATTTATATTCACCTGGTTAAAAAAAAAAAAAAAGACCAAATGATGTTTTTCCAAAAGTCATCAGGAGCACCTCCCAGCAGGAATTAGGTTAGTTGATATATATACATATATATATATAAAGGCAACAGTACATGGAGACTACAGAAAAGCTTTTTGTGATGGACTAGAAGATCTGCCCTTGAAATGCTGATACAGGTTACTTGCTGAGGGAAATGTGGGAGAGAGAGGGAAAAAAGATGAGTAGAACTTAAATGTAAAGTTGGGCACCCAAGAACCAAGGTGAACAAGGACAAAGCCTGATAAGCCATCAATTGCATAAGCCAAGTTCTCAGGAGTGCTCCGTGTTGTTGAATATTTTGGTGTCCAGTAAAAAAAGAAGTGTTTGCTTTTTTCCTCTGGAGAAAATATTAACTGTATCTCTTGTCTCTCTCATTCCATCTCTTAGAGGAAACTGGTAATGGTAAGAACACACTAACTTCAAGAGCTGTACTATTTAATTCCTTCTCCCTCCAAACAGCAGCCTTTTTGTATATTCAAAGAGCCACCTGAGTAAAACTTCCAATTTTCATCACAACAAAGCGTTTGCTTTTGTGAGGATAACAGGTAATAAGCATGGTTGAAGAAACGAGCTAGGAATACAGACACTACAAGAAACATGCCTTGACAATAGCCTCCAGACAGAGCATAGGAACTGAGCAGCAGAAAGAGGCTTCCGGCTGAGACAAGGTGTTGAAGTAAAGGACTCTCAGGAAAAAGTACCAACAGAACAGAGCTTGAGATAGGACTCCTAAGAGAAAATGAGATTACAACGGGGCACCCTCCACTACAACCCCTGGCTTAGAGACAAGGAAAACACACACACAACTAATTCCCACAATAAACTTTCAAAGAACATCTTTATAAACATTGGGAATTTAAAGCCTGAAGCAAGACTCAGCAGGAGTGCACTGTTCTGTTGTGTACATGCACCGAACAATTTACTCCTACTGAGCATATGACTCAATACTCAAAGCAACTAGTATGTCACTTGAACCCCAAATCAAAAAGGGAAAGGGAGATGCAGGGGGAAGGAACACTAACTGATCCTTGCAGTAGATCCTATGCATCCTGAGGTCTAAGAATACAGATTTACTAACCAGAATTAACTCATCCTAAATTCATGTATGGCTCTTCAGATAACCAAAGCAGATGCTTCAAAGGCTTAATCTGAAACATGCTGTACCTTACAATAGTAAATTCAGATCAAACAGAAGTAAAAGTTACTATGACAAAACTCTTCCTGTATTTGTAAGAAAAAAAAAAGACAGATTTTCAACAAGCTCTCAACTGTGACTCTTCCATCAAATATGATTTTTACTTTTTCTTTCAATGCCTAATTCTTGACTAGATTAATTCTATGTAAAGGAAAAAGGAAGCATACATTTAAATAAATTTTCCAGATTTGCAGACAGAAGACAAATGTGTCATTCACTGGGGAAAATGAAAGCTTTGCAGAATGAATACCCTGCACAGATTTTTTAGCTTAATTTCATTTTATTATTCTCCAAGCTAAAAAATGAACAGGGAATTAAAAGAAAATTGTGTAGTATACTTAAATAAATGTATGCATAATTATTTTCCCATGCTCCACTTAGTCAGATAGGGAGGTATGATAAATACCTTAGGGACTACTAGTGAGAGTTGTGATTCACATGAAATCTAGAAAGTTAGATTTAAATCTCGTCACATACACAAGTTAGGGAGAGATTTCTCATGCGAATGCAAATCCTTTCAAGAGGGATATATCCAAAAGAAAAGCCTCGTAAGACACCCAAATATGCACCAGGAAAAAAAAAATAGAGGATTTATACTGCGGGTTATTTGGTTATTCTGAATTGTCCACTTCTCTCCCCAGAGAGATACCTATGAACATGCCAACATTTTGAACTAGCACAAACTATTCACTAACAGACCATTCATTAAGAATATATGAAATATTAACCAGAAACAGAGGGTTTTGTCAAAGTAATGTTCAGAAATCAAAGTAAGATGAGAAAGTCTGGGAAAGCAGTGTGCAATGAGCACACAGGGCATCATGCTCACATTGCCACACTCAGCAGCTGAATACACCAAGCAGAGATCAGATTTAGAAACCAGACAAGAGCTACACAAAGAACATACAACTGTAGCTTGGTCTCTCAGCCACGTTACAAATCAGCTACATAATCCCACGCAAAGAATGCCTATGCTGTTACTGTTGTAGGGTACAATGACTCTTGTCCTCTAAGCATCTAAGATCCGTGCACCTACAGGAGCGTGAGGTGCTCCCCAGGCAGGTAGCACTGGGCCGATGTGGCTGTAACCTACTGATAACTACTTAAACTTCGCTGGGCAGCACTGCACCGTAACATCATCTAGGCACATTTTCAAAGCAGGACCCCTTCCTCATTAAGAGTGGACCTCCTCTAGAAACACAGCCAGATTGTTTAATTAAGGAAGCTGCTGTCTGCAGTATGCATACCTCATTGACTGCAGAATCAGAGAAATGAATAGCATAACTGGCAGTGAATTAGGAAAGAAGGAACAATCTAATTGATAAGATTGAATGCTCCCTGGAAACTTACATTCTACTCACTGATTTTTTGCATGTTGAAAAGAAGTAACAAATGACTAGAGATATTTTTTTCTTTTTTTTTTTTTAATTCATTTTCTCCGCATCCCCTGACAAGCAGAGACTGAGCTATTTTAGCATAACTACAAATAGAAGCTCAAGCAGCCCATAGCCTTAACAAATCCAGCTCAAGTATGTCTTCCTTGCCCATTTGCTGTCATGGCTCTTACAGTCACAAATCATGGGGGAAAAGCAAAACACACTTGTGCATCCAAGAGTACTACAGCCCCACTTTTCAGGCTACTCAGCTTAGATACAGAATGAAGAAGCATGGATTTTCTGATGAACAGATGGAACTCACAGCTGCATCTTCTGGACAGAAGAGCAGTATTTTAGAATAATTTCATTAAAGATAAAAAGGGAACACACACAGCACCACACCTCCAAAACTAGCTGAATTAAAAGGCTGTGTTTCATCTGCAGAGAAATATCATGACCAAAAATAAGAAACTACCAATAGCTACAATGAAATTCAGTACTGAGGAAGTTGTGATGGACTCCTCATGAAGAACTGTAAAGAAATCATCTCAGACATAAAGCACAAAGGCAGTTGGCTTAACATGAAGCTCACTAAGGCTGATATTTTGATGATAAGCCTATACAGCTGTTTATATTATAGTAACATCAGAAAACTCGGTAATATCAATTTGAGAAAGACTGATGCAAGATTCAGACAGATAACGATGAACTGATAAGCACACACACAAATATGCTGAATGTCTTTTCCAACAGATAAATGCATTTTATGTGATGGTTTATACTGAACAAGTCTAAGCCCACAGCTGAAAGCCCTCTGCAGAAAAAAAAAACAAAACAAAAAAAACCCTAGAAGGAAATCAGAAACTGCACAGTGATTTCTTTTTTACAGCCTGAACAACCCAATGCATTTGCTTCTTCATTATGGCATTTTTGCCACTGAAAGAGGTAGGAGGGCCTAAGATACCTTCTGAAAGGTTCAGGAGGTGCAAATATTTAAACAGAGAAGTCACTTTTCTGTTTTTCTGCTTAAATAGCTCCCAATCGCCACCAAAAGTAGCAGCATTTTCTAATGAATTAAAGCATATACAAATGTTTGGGGAAAAAATGTTAAAACAAATGACCACTAAAAAGTAAACCTTTTCTTCCCAAGGTACATTCAGGAAAATAACTGGACCAAGTTATGAAAGCTTAACTGAAGTGTGAAAGGACCGCAGTATGTTTCTAGCCTAACCTCATGCTCAAAGAGTACAGCTTTGAGAGTGCCCCAGGTTGTTCAGGGCTTTATCCAAATGAGTATGAAAAAACTCCCAGAATGGAGACAGCACAACTCCTCCTGGTAACTGCTTCCTCTGCTTCCTAACAATCAGGAAGGTTTCCTATATCTACAGCTTCAGTTTCTTGCTTCCATTTAGGTCCTCTGTCGCTCTTCCTCCAGAGCTACAGAGGGGCCCTGCTCCATCTTCCTCACATATCCCCTTCAAAGTCAGTCTTTCTTGGGCTGAACAAGCCCATTTCCTTCAGCCTCTGCTTCCAGCCATCTTGCTGGCCCCCTGCTGATCTTTCTCCAGCTTAATCAGTGTCTTTCTGTACTGGGGTCCCAAGACAAGAGGTCCTGTTTAGTAGCAGGCAAAGGTACACTCCAGAGAAGACTATCTGAAGAACAGCTCTGCCAGGAAGGACCTGCAGGTCCAGGTAGACACCAAGTAGAACATGAGCCAACAATGTGCTATTGCAGCAAAGGTTTAACAGTACTCTCAGCCGCTTATTATTAAGAGTGCTGTCAGCCTGAGGGAGGTGAGCCTTCCCTTCTGCTTTGAACTGCTGAAGCCATACTACCTGGATGCTGAGTTCAGTTTTGGACTGCCCTGTGCAAGACAGACATGGACACACTGGTGGGAGTCCAGTTAAGGTCCACAAAGGGACTGTAGCACCTCTCCTACAAGGAAAAGATGATAGCTGGGACTATTCAACACAGAGAATACTCAAGGAGGATCTTATCAAAGAATATATATATGTGTGTGTGTATGCACGCACACAGTTCATGGGAATGAAGAACACTGAACCAGAGTCTTCTCAGCAGTGCATACTGAGAAGGCAGAAGGCAATGGGTAGACATAAAAAACAAACAAGCAAAACAAAAAATCCCACCTGAACACAAGAAAATCCTTTATTTTACTGTGAGGGTGGTCAAACACTGGAACAGTTGGCTCTCAAAAGCAATGGAGTCACCACCCCTGGAGATATTACCTTCAAATAAATACCAGTAACTCACACTGATAACTATACTGAAAGATAGAAATCTCCACTCTTTCTGTGATGTAAAAGGCCCCAGTTTAAACCTCAAACACTATCAGCTCATTTACAGATGCCTGCAACTCTCTAGGGCATCTCAGGTGACACTAAAAAAAAAAAAGAAAGTACTACAATTGGTGGTTTTGAGCTAAACATAAGAATTTTCACACACAAAAAATAGAAGCAGATCTATTCTCCTTCAAACTATTTATGAAATGATACTAAATTGCTAATATGCTATTTTACAACTTCTAAATGCTGTACATTAGAAATGCAATGACTACAGTTAAGTCTTTGCTGAATATCTGAACATCACCACTGGCATTTGCCAACAAATAAATTTACACCCACCATTTCTGAGAAGATTACACAGTGCCCCAGATATATACAGCTTTTTTTTTTTCTAGATGCATTTTCATGACTGCATTAATCTTCCTAAAGGACACTACTAAGAAAGGAGCCAGGTTTTCAAACCATTTCAATTCCCCCCTCTACATTTTATATTACACAGTTAATATAAGACATAGCTTAAAAGAAACCGCTACTTTTCCTCTCGCTATAATGTTGCTATTTTGATGAAGTATTTTCTAAGATCTTTAAAAAAACCTTCAGAATGTAAACATTTGTTTGAACCTGTTAAGCTACACAGATACAAAAACCAAATATTGCAGAGATGGAATGAATTAGTATCAAGTATTTAAGTACCCCAGAAACCTAAATCTGCCGGAGGCTATGGAGGGCAGTGGAAGGAAGAAGAGGTATTCCAGACTTCTGAAAGTCACTATCCATAGTCTACACAAGTAGGATAGTATATGTAGTAAAGGCTTGCACTGCAGGAAAAAATGTGTTTCAATATGAAGTAACCTAAAAATTTAGTATTGTGCCTCAAATTGCAAGGCAGTAATTGCATCTGAAATAGAATACTGAAGGAATTTGGTGTAAAAGCTTCAGCCATCATACAACACAAACTACAGCACATAAAAGCAGGTCCACTAAAAGCTTTAACAAAAGGATGAATTAAATTACTTCATTTTTCTAAGTGTTCCTACATTTCAGCCATAGAATTTAGAAAGCATGTATTGATGCCACACAAAGACAAATGAACTTAAAATGAACACTAGCATACATCCCAGAACAAATTTCTATTTTGGTGAACAAAGAATATATCACCTTAGTACTGTGACCAACTTATGCTTCAGGTTCTAAAGAATATTTTTTTTTTACAGACTTTTAAATGAAGGCAAAAAGGAGGATATGCAGTCTAAGGTACTACTTTATACCCAACATTCCATTTGGAATTCAACATTTGGGATGTCTATGCTTCACTCCACTTCTAACAGACAAAGCAGGCTGAAGTTACTAGACGGAATCAATTACCTTTCCTACTATCTGGAAAGAAACAGATAGATGAAGGCGTTTTCTCTGCAGTCACATACACAGGCAATTAATGCTGCTATTTACAAAGCTCAAAATGACAGCATAACATATGCAACAAAGCAAGTACACCCTCTGAAGTGCGGCCTTTCCCTTCTATTTTAACTTCTCAGCTCTGATGAGTGACCTTCCTAAATGAGTTTTTTAATCTTGATATTTTGTCAAAAACCTGACAAAATACAAACATAAGTAAAAACTTCTTTTTTATTTACATATACCCAGAAATAACTTCGAAAAAATTACTCAGATTATTGTACCAATTTTCTCAAAGGAAAAGTTGCTGAAGATGTGCAGAACTGTCTATCACACTGATGTACCAGCAAACTGGAAATCAGTGAAAAGCTCTTCCTAAACCAGATTCCTCCTTCAAACAAACATTACATTTAGGAGAAGAGGGAACAGTCTCCCAAAAGGGAAAGGAGAATTCTACTTTTTGAGTGTTACATACTTCCATCTTGCCACTGGTTTCCAATCCATAGTGCCACAGCAAGTCAACACAAGCTCTGAAGCTCTGAGATGCAACTTCTGCTGCACTTCTAAGAGCAGACATTTCAGAAACAACTCAACAATCAGTTCAAGTTTGATTACAAACATGCTTACTGAAGCATTTATCTAGGCACACTACACTGGCATACTTTCAAAGGAAAAAGCTAGAATTCACAAGGATTGTGATCCAACCTGAACCTCCCCTCCCCTAGACAAGTGTTCTGTTGTTTTATATATACATATATATTTGCACATATTCTTAACATGCATATAGAATATGTTATAAAAAAAACCCACTATATATGTATATATGTGTGCATGCATATGTGTACAAATACAAATGCTAACAAATATGTATTTTTAAAAAGCATTCAATGGACTGACTGCTTCCTCCAACCTATTAATCATAACAATCTCATTCTCTTCAGATAGATAAGTAACAACATTCAGCAAAAAAAGGAGGAAGCTCTTGCAGCATCTTTAGCAACATTAGTAATTCGGAATATTTTCCTCACAGGCAGCCACTCCTACAGCTGCTCACTTGCATGCAGTGTTTTAGATTATCCTCTTGGATTTACATTTGCTGCCCAATGACACGTTAAAAAAAAAAAAAAAAAAAAGCAGCAGATGCGTTGTCTTTGCTGTCCACTAGGTGGACTTCCTGCCTGGAAATTTTCAATTGCATGCCTTTAGCACTATCAGTCTTTACCCCTTCTTAGTTTCCAGTTCCCTCCAACAAAAAACAAAAAATCAAGTATCTTTGGAAGCCGGTCATGTGTAGGCCCAGGGCAATTACATAAGGTGTTATTTTAGTTGTGAAAAACACACTAAATGTTGTGTTCTGTCACTGGTGCAGATTAGCAAAAATAAATTTTTCAGAAGTTTGCTTCTAGCAGTACTGAGATATTTGGTAATGACTACATGCTTGATCTGGAAACTGAATTTAAGGCTCTCCAGTCACTAGATGTTCTGGCCCCAACTCTCCCTTATCGAGAGACACAGACATCCAAAATAAACATGCTGCAGCTTCTCTTCTGTCTTCTTGGAAAAAAACTACTCAGAAATAACGTTAAGAGGAGCTCCCAGTAGATTCCGATGGCTTCAGAAGTTGCACTGTATGCCAGAAATAGAATATGGAGTTAGATGGACCTTTGATTTGATCCAATGAAAACTCTTTATCATTTGAAAACTTACCTTATTAAAGAGCAAATACTTTCAAGTTTGCAATGGAACCAAGCGCTGCGTAGCTACGCTTCAGGACTTCACCAACAACGTAAGCTGAACCGGTTTTATCCATTAACATTGCATTTAACAAAAAATAACTTGCATGAACATATAATGCTCCCGCACTGTGATAGCAGATGCCAACTATAAAATGAAGATGAACTGCCTCTACCTACATTCTGACTATATTCAACACAAAGTAATGTCTTCACACCTTAGAACACCAAAGATTTCCTTCTGCCTATTTCAAAACAGCACTGTTTTCTCCAATAATGAGGTTCACTTATATACTCCCTGTTAAGCAGTTAAATGCACAGCTATTTTGAAACCAATTAAAATCAAACATAAATAGGCCATTTATATAAAGGTATACACAAGTACATCAGAACTATTTTCCTATCGTGACTCACGGTCAGCAACCCAGAGAACTGCCCCCCTGCTGAAGCTCATAAACTTGGGAAAAACATTTTCTTGGTTGTTCTCTCTGAAGACTTACCCCCTTCCTCTATTTCTTTCATACTAACTAGCTTCACGTTCCTAGACTTTATAATAGTGGTAAAAAGAAATAACTTATTTTGTTCACACAGCTTACCAAAATACTTGAAAGTTCTGCAGATCCAGATTTGACAAAAGCACTGCTTTAGCTAGACTTATTTGAAAATCACAGCTGATTTAGTGTGCTTACTCTGCTTACTAAGTAAATATTTTCAATACTTGCAAATTAAGAAACTCTACTACTGATATTATAAATTAGTGTACCTTTAAAATGCAAGTATGTTTATCAATCCTAGCCAAGTAAGAAGGAAGCGCGGCAAGCATTAAAAGTGATCTGAATTTTGAATTAATTACAGAAAAATAAAACTCAATGCGTTAATTCGCCCTGAAGAAAAAAACAGTAATCTAATTCAAACTAGTCTATGGCTGTCCAGAGAGATTACCTTCTGGAAGTACAGTAATTACATTTGTAAAGTAAAATCACTTATGCCTGGGGTGGGGAGGCTCAAAGGATTATTTTTTTTTTTTTTTTAATTTGAAACGTGTTGAAGTTTCATGATGCCACGAAGACTGAGAAAAGAATACTGCATACAAGAGTCCGCATTCAGAGTAATGGTCTTTTTTGGTGGCCGTAATCAGGTATGTGCATCGGGTATAGTCACAGAACACCAGAAGTCACCTATGGATGGATGCAAAGTTCCACTTTTCCATATGACTTTTCAGTCCATGCTAAGTAGCAGTGTTTTGGCAACACAACCATCTACAGCAACACCTAACGCCACTATTCTGACTCCCACTGTGATACAAAACAGCCACAAAATAGTTTTGGCATCTTTATGGAAAAAGTAAGATGCATAGTCAAACAAGGTTCTGACCTTATGTCATATCTACAAAAACTCTACATTTTCTGGTATCTTCTAGATGCCAGAAGCTCAAGTTTTGAATAGCTAGGAAGAATGAGGTGAAACAACACTAGAGGCTTTGAATCAGGTATGGAGCATTTACCTCTCTTGTAATTTTCACATGGCTTAGGCCAATGCATCTGGAGATCTACTTTATTAGCATCAGAGTCCAGCTGTTGAATGGTCAGCCCTTCTCTTTCCCATTCCCCATTCATTAGTATCAGTGCAATATGTCTTTCTGAACAAAGACAGTCCTACTGTTGCTGCTTACAGCTTTCCTGGACTGCAATAGTATGTTCTGCAGCTGTTAACATAGGCTGTTTTGTTTCCAGAGCTACTTGCCATGATTTCAGCGAGTATCCTTCAATTCACAGCCAATACATTCCCTTAAACAGTAAACTTGCAAAGAGTAAAAAGAAGAAAGTTCCAGCAAAGATAATGCAGTGACCTCCCTCAAGAAATACCCTCCTCACACGGAAAAATCCTTGATGACTCCAATTACTTAGCCCAAGATTCTGAAAAGTTGCGCATTTTGGCTACAGTGCACTTCTTCAATGCGTTCAGCCACTTACCAGTCGGGCAGCGCGGGGAGCCAGCCGGCACCGCTGCCACGGTGCGGCCACCAGAGGGAGCGCTTGGGCCGCGTTTCCACCGAGACACGGCGGGGCCGCTCCAGGCCGCCCTCCCCGCCTTCAGCTCCGAGCTGCGACAGAGTCCACGCAACACCATCCTCCCACTCGTTGCAAGAAACACCCAAACATCTCGCCATCTCGCCACCATCCTCCCACTCGTTTTGCAAGAAACACCCAAACATCTCGCCATCATCCTCCCACTCGTTGCAAGAAACACCCGAACATCTCGCCATCTCGCCCGCGTGCGCCTCCTCCGGCCACTCATTCCAGTAGCTAGGGCTTCTAACGATGCGTTCAACCCTAAGACCTGTGACTCGAGTGCTGGGGGTGGACAGAACTCAACCGTCAACTCAGTGCACTCTTAACGCCCTTCCTAACGTTTCTCTTTGTGCCTTTATGACGTAACTGCCCTCTCCTTGTGACGGCACAAGAAACAGACGCCATCCCCACACACGGCAGCAGCAGGAGAAACTCAACTACAGTGGCTCCCCGTAAGACCAAGTAATGCCAGAGAAGCGTTGCTTGAAGCCCAGCAAATCCAGCTACCAAAAAATATTGAGTCCACTTTAGTCCATTTTACCACTCATGAGCCAAGGCATCTATAAAATGACCACCAACTAACATCCAAAAAATAAGACAGGCAACTTCTTACACAGCACGTTCACGCAGAGGTTAATTTTTGTCCCTGCAGCAAGTGGGCCACCCTCGAGAGTTAGGAAAGAACAAAAACACACAGAACCAGCCCAAATACCACAGAATCTCACTTCACAATGAAGCTTCCTCTGAATATTGCTTTAAGTATCGCACAGAGCCGTGTACGCAGCATACACGGTATCCTCAGAGAGAGAATCACATATGACAAATGCCAGTTATGTCAGGTGCTTTTGGCAGTTGCTCCTCTAAGACACTGAACTTACTTTCAAAGGAGAAAGCTAGAATTCACAAGGATTTTATTGACAATGTAAACATCATGGCACAGAGCAATATTCAGAGCTTTCTTAACCCAAAGCTATAGAAGACAACGCTTCAGCTTTTATTTTTCTAACATAAATAATGCAGTTGAGCCTCTCCTATATATAGGGAAAGAAGTAAACCTTGAACAATTCTTCCATGTCTCTTCCAATCTGCACCTTCTTCCAGTATGGACAGTCAGAACTGTTCCAAGTAAACTGGACGTGAATCTCAGGAGCTCCTTGCACAACACCAGTAATATTTGCCTTTCTACTGATACAGGCAAATCATACAGTCTGTTTTGTTTCTCTCACCTGCTTGTCTGACAAAAAAGGATATAAAATATTTTTATTGCATGTTTTACTATATAAATGTATTGGATAGAAATGGCTCTTCCAAATTTGTTTGCAGAATGACACTGTTTCATTGTTTTTGAAATGGTGAAGAACACATAAAACTTATCATACTTCCAGAGAGATGGCAAAACATGATGGTTTGATAAATGATTACTTTACTGTCCTAAATGCATCTTTCACTTGAAAAACATTTTCCCAGCAAGATTCTACTCTAAAACTTTTCTTTCAACTAAAACACAGTCACACTTTGCACAACTGCTCCTTATTCTCAGCAGCTACCTTACTTTATCCTTAGGAAGCATATGCTCATGAGTCCTGCAAAAGGAATAAAGAAATCACCTTGACACTCAAATTGTGAAGGAACTGAAAAATTCCACGGATAAAGTCACACTGCCTTTAGTTTTGTATTTCATTTCCCAGACTCCTTTCCCACAGAATGCCGCCGTGATTTATTCAGGTTCACAAATATTCGATTAGAATGGGAAATTAAAGTTCAATTTAAGAATGTCTAGGCACAGCAGTGAGGGGCAATGTTATTTCTAGTGGCCGTCAGACAATTTGCATTAAGAATCACGCATTTTTAAGAAAATGATGATTTCAAATGTTCACCGCCTTCACTTTCAAGTCATTTTGCAACTTACTGTTGTGAACACTGAAAGACAATTTTCCGCATGTTATAAGGTGGATGCAGCCACTGAAACTCTAAAGGCTACCTTCAAAACAGTGCTTTGCACTTGTACCTGGGATGCATACTGACAAGCCTGAAATTTTCCACCCTATTTCCTCAGAATACCAAGTTTGGTTACATTAAGGTTTGCACACTGACTTCTGAATTTTCAGTCATGTACTAAATTATTCTAACCAAAGCAAGAAACAAGAATACAACCCAAAGCACAGGGATTTTAAGCAAAGGCTTAAATAATAATAAGTATTTTACTGTATGGTGAAAAGAAGAAAGTTCCAGCAAAGATAATGCAGTGACCTCCCTCAAGAAATACCCTCCTCACACGGAAAAATCCTTGCTGACTCCAATTACTTAGCCCAAGATTCTGAAAAGTTGCGCATTTTGGCTACAGTGCACTTCTTCAATGCGTTCAGCCACTTACCAATCGGGCTGCGCGGGGAGCCAGCCGGCACCGTGAGGCCACCAGAGGGAGCGCTTCGGCCGCGTTTCCACCGAGACACGGAGGGGCCGCTCCAGGCCGCCCTTCTCGCCTTCAGCTCCGAGCTGCGACAGAATCCACAGAACACCATCCTCCCACTCCTTGCAAGAAACACCCGAACATCTCGCCATCTCGCCCGCGTGCGCCTCCTCCAGCCACCCATTCCAGTAGCTAGGGCTTCTAACGATGCGTTCAACCCTAAGACCTGTGACTCGAGTGCTGGGGGTGGACAGAACTCAACCGTCAACTCAGTGCACTCTTAACGCCCTTCCTAACGTTTCTCTTTGTGCCTTTATGACGTAACTGCCCTCTCCTTGTGACGGCACAAGAAACAGACGCCATCCCCACACACGGCAGCAGCAGGAGAAACTCAACTACAGTGGCTCTCCGTAAGACCAAGTAATGCCAGAGAAGCGTTGCTTGAAGCCCAGCAAATCCAGCTACCAAAAAATATTGAGTCCACTTTAGACTATTTTACCACTCATGAGCCAAGGCATCTATAAAATGACCACCAACTAACATCCAAAAAATAAGACAGGCAACTTCTTACACAGCAGGTTCACGCAGAGGTTAATTTTTGTCCCTGCAGCAAGTGGGCAGCAAGTTATTTTTGTAAGAATGACATCAGCTGTAACTAAATAATTCAGGCTTCCTTTACTCTGTAAAAGAAGAAAATTTTAGGCCACAAAACGGCATATTAACATCACGATGCCATAGTTTACCCTGAGATAAACTTCAGACAGTTAGTAATGACGACCAGGGAACTGGATAAAAACCTAACTTAGAAGTGGTCTTAACTTCCTCCCCAAAACTGAAGCTGAGCCATTCTTCCGACATTTTGTTGAACTCAGATTAGAAAGATTTTAGTCGTAACTGTACTGAGCTAGCCAAAGCCGCCAACTGGCCCAGCTATGTGGCACTGCCCTCTAGCTAGCATACACACTGAACTGAAATTGCACACCAGTTTGAAGCTCTGAAACAATCACTATTATTTGTCTTCTGACAAAAAAGTCACAGTGATACCTTCACGTCCATGAAGACAAACCATCACATTCCTCCAACAGCATCTGTGGCCTGTTTGTATTTCAGCCTGCCTCTCACCTGCAAGACTCAACTAAGCTCACTTTTTCCCCACATTATGAGTGTTTCTGTTGTGGAGGACATTAGAACTACTTTCCCCTAACAGACTCGCTTTTCATCCTGTGATCATATTCCACCTCATCCTTCCACACAAACGCTGTCTGTGCCGCTCTGGTTGCAGGACATTTCTGAGAAGTCATTTTTTACCACTTGTACAAGGCCAAACCCACTTCAGTCTGCCACGGCACTGAGTTCGCAGAACACAGGCTGCATACTGCTGCAGTGAGTTGTTTGGCTTCTCCTCGTGCTTCACCACCTTTATTGACTCTCCATTCCTCAGGAGAAAAACCACAAACATCTCATTCAAGGCCAAGTCAAAGCGATAGAAACAGGCAGCAAAAAGCAAGTTCAGGTGCACACAGTGTTAAGAACCCATCTGTCCATCCTACAGTATGCCTTCTGCAGCAGATACTTTTCCTCATCTTGTAGCACGATCACTGCTCAGTCAGTTTCATAAACCGGGGTGGGTCCATTTTTACCTTAAACGTGGAACACAAGAGACCACATAATTTAAGCCTCTGTGACTCTGTTATTCTTCCAAATCTTAGGACAGCTTAACTCATTCCACATCTAAATGGAGACTGCAACACCTAAAATACTACCATAAACATTACCATGATTCCAGCTGCATTTCTGTCTCTTAAAGCAAAGGAAATTCCCCCTTTCCTACGGCACAAGGAAAGCATCGATTGTCTGTGGATCAGCGTCCTGCACAGCATATCAAAGGGCACTCCTGAGAGCCTGTGACGGTCACATCAAACATGGTTTTAAAGGACACAAAACTTTTTTAAAGCTGCGTTCCACAAGTAAACACATTCAGAAAAATGGTGTGATTCAGGGACTGAGTCACTGTATGAACAGACTCAAATGCCCATGCTCTTTTGCCCATCATTATGGTACTACTAAGTTTCCCCCACACCACTGACCTAACACGTTTCTACACGTAGAAATACCCAACACGAGGACCTAATACTGAGCTGGAGCCCGATTCTGACAGGGTAAGTTGATTGTTTGAGGGCAATGCTCAATCACATCCTTAACAGCTTGAAATAAAGCCTGCTAAATTATTTGGTGGAGTATTTGGATTTCTCCTTTATACTGTGGTTGAGCATCAAGTGGAAATGCCAGCAGTTAGAGTGTCCAGATTTCTGTTTCCTTATTTCACTGAGGTTTGCATATACTTGCAAAGAAAAAAAGACTAAAATGGTATGCTTTAAATAAGCAGCTTTCTAAAAATTAGTTTTTTCTTCAGTAATTCTACAGTAAATTACTTGTGACTAAATAGTTAAAAGTTTTTTAATTGCACGGTGAATTTGAGACACCTGTCCATGCCACTCTACCTTTAAGCACATTAGTTGGCAGAACCTTTAGAACATAACTGGAGCTTCATAGTAGTGGAAGGGTGGCAGTAAATAAGAGAAAAAATGAGTAAACTGCATGTCCTGAAATATAATATTCAGTTTTGTATACAAGCAAACATCTTGCTTCCAACAGCTATCAATGTTTCATCCTCACTGCCCAAAGAACATGCTTTAACTGAGTATGAGGTACAGCCTACTATCGAAACTAAGCACTGAGAAGTCAGAAACATGTTATATGTCCAGATGTAATCTGCTATTGTACCAAGCCTACACCAGATGACATGAAATAAGCAGAACTTAGAAACTCCTGTAGCAGAAGACAATCATCTCACTTCAGTTTATTCCTTATCTTTGATAGCCAAGTACAGTCACCTGCATTACATAAATCCCTCCTTCCATTACTGTAGCAGAAGCCAAATTCTGCAAATCTTCTGTTCAATCTTTTCCCTCAACATCCCCCTCCCCCGTCCCCAAATAAATAAATAAATAAATAATATTTATCTCTGGTAAATGCAATGACAGCTAAACTTTACTTCTTGGACAGTCCACAGCACTGCAGAACTAAATCAGAGAATACAATCTATCAAGGCTTTTAGTCATTTTCCCAATTAGGAAAATTGCTCTAATATGTGAACATAGAAGTGTTTAAAACTACTACGACTTACATTGATGATCTCTTTCACAACATGCTTTCTTGTAAAAGAGGTCTCAGATAAGGTTGGGGTGTGAAGAGAAAAGAGAGGCAGTTGTTAGTTCAAGCAGTACATACACTGATGAGCCCCTTTGGTATTTTGGCTACGGAATCTCTCAGATTCGCTCAAGTTTTCAGATCCAGGGGATGACTTCAGTATCAGTAGCCAGAATGAGTTAGAATATAACTCAGTCAACAGAAAAGAAGTGGAGAGGACTCTCAAAATAGCCAATTAAAATCCCCCCATGCAAAATCAGAAACAGCAAGTTAGGAACTACGAGTCTTCTCAATCCCCAAACTTGGAATCCCACTGCAACAGATAAATTATTTCATGTTTTGGCTTTTCCACGAGAAGGTTTTATGATGCCAAGGTCTTGACCTAGAAGAGTAATTGCTTTGCCAACTGTCTTCAGCATGGCAGTTAAGAGGACTGTCTCATCACACTAAATGAGTTCTCAGAGCAGCCAGTCCCATCCACAGTAGTTTCTGCTTATTATACTCACCATTAAATTCCTCTTTATCAGAAGTGTATTGGGCCTGAGAGATATATAAAAAGAGAGCAATGTACTCTCCTGTGGATAAATTGGTTCTTTGGACAGAACTAGCTTTAAGATTGTGGAATAATTTAACATAAAGTAATCCTCAAGTTCCTGAGCGAACTTAAAAGGGCAATGATGTCTTCTTCCATAATGCCAAAATACTCAAAGCTTTCTGGGTAGGTCAAAAGCCATTTGAAACAGTCATATCTACAGGAAATGGGAAACAAATACTATATTGGCCAACAGGTCATAAAGAACATAAAGGAAATAAGAATCATAGATGAAGTAGTGTAGTCACTGTCTTGCACAAACTCAGCACTGAAGTTAAATGGCCTTATTCTTCCCCATCATTTTGAAAGGTCTGAAACAAAACCTAGTCTAAGAGATAATGCATTTTCAGAAAGTGCAAAACCCTCTTCATAAAAGCAAATCAATCTGTTTGACTGGCTTTGTTGTTTTTTTGTTTGTTTGTTTCACTGCCCCTTCTCCATTTCCCCCAAATCTGCTACTTGTAATTGATCTTCCTCCATACTGGTAAAGGAAATAGAAATGAAACACAAATAGAAAGGTGATCGGGCACTGGAACAGACTCCCCAGGCCAGCCATCTCAGTACTGAGCTTACCAGAGTTAAAGAAGCACTCAGATAACATCCCCAGACATTTGGTCTAATTTTTGGGTAATCCTGTATGGAGCCAGGAGCTGGACTCAGTGATCCTTATGAGTCCCTTCCAACTTGAGATAGTCTGTGATTCTAAGAAATCTGGATTCTGCTTCAACTTTTAGAACACCCTGCATGTCAGAACAGCCCGCAGCATACCTTCACACATTGCACTGGTCATGGGGTGCAAAAACAAGACTAACGTTCAAGACTGAAACTGGACAGCAGTCCCCTCCCCAAAAAACGGCTGCAATTTTTAAGCAGTCTGAGCTTGCACTTCTGTCCACTAACAGATCCCAACAGCTCAGGTACAAGCATACCATACACAACCTACACGCGTGTGCAAAGTCAGACCTCAGTTTGCTTTTTGGCAAAGCTGGGAAGGTAAAAAATAGCTTGAGAAAATGGATACAAATAAACTACGTGTAGGTAGATGGACAGAAAATCATCCTTGGACAAATCCAAAGGCAAAGCAAAAAAAGCACAAGCCCAGTCACCTAGCCACTCTCCGGATTACTGGTCCACATCATAGCATTTGCCTGCACACAGGGAGTCTTTAGAAGGACCACAAATGTCATGCTGACACTCTTTTAATAACATGCAGTTTAGAAGAGTATTCCTCAGTAATAAGAGCACAGTACACTGCTTGGATTTTTTTTTTTCCATTAATACAATATTATTTCCAAGAATCAAACTTACTGATGGCACCATGGATTTCTCTACAGAAACTTGTCATGGTAGCAAGTAGCAATGGCACTTGATTCCTCAAGAAGGAATTTGTGTTCAATGACTGAAGCAGTTGAAACATGAAAGAGGCTTTCTCAGCTGCAGAAGTGCTGGCAGAGCTTCTGGTTTTCTAAACACAGTGTCATGATTTAAACACCACATCACTCCTCAGCATACGTTTTCAGACCCACATAGGCCAGCTTTCACACAGAAGGAATCAACGCTTTCTTTTTAATACCAGAGAGACTGGTCTGAAAATAGCTCATGCAGCACTGGTTCAAAAAAAGAAGCTACATCTCTATATTTAAAATTTCATTTTTCAAATTACAATCTTCCTGTCCAATAAAATGGACATCAAGGGCTATGAAGGAAAAAGATAACTATCAAACATGAATCATTTCGGTTCAACGCAGGATTAAATTAAGGCAAAAAAGATTGAGAATTAAATAGTCTTGTGAATATTGTAATTACTTGGAATTCAAACTGCAATTACTTAAAATTTACATGCTCAAATTTATGTTATTATGAGTGTGTGTGCACTTAATAAATGAATTGCTAGCATACTGATCAAGTTTAGGCAGCGTACATCAAGGTGCACAGCAAGTTCTTGGCCCCATGTGCCTGGTAAACATTTTTTGCTGTGACAGAATCTGTAAACCCATGCTCAATCATCATATAACTCCTCTCACCTGTATTATTGGCATGCACTGGACTAAAGGAAGAAAAGGAAGTGCAGGAAGCAAATGGGTACGTAGACATCCAAAGACAAGACTTTGGATGTCTGAGCACGTGAAGTATGATTCAGAGTCAGTGATTTAGACTTTTACTATCAGCACTAAATTGAGTTTGATACCAATGGACTTTACACCTCTTTCTACAGAAGCAGTAAGCCTTCTAAAGAGGTGACAGTCTTCTCTGTTCCTTCAGGTAGAGTTCAAATAAAATTAAGAATTAGCAAATCCACAGATTTCCTCAGGACGAACGCATACTTGAATTACCCACAGTTGAATGCAGCTTGCTAACAATAGAGCTAATGTACCACACAGTGTCCTATACTCTTCAAGGAAGAGAATCAGATTCCAGAAAAGAGACACACTACAATTAAAGCACCATAAACAAACTTAAAGAGATTTTTGATACCTACTACAAAGAAGCCCCTAATAAAAGAGCTGGCTGATTTTAATCCTTCGGTTTTTGCTGGACAAGACATTTGGGAGGGATGGAAAACATTTCTGTGAGTTTGATCATCACTGAGATGCAGCAATTCAAGACTGTCTGAGTGTAAGACAATCTCTGGTGCTTTTTTGACACCATCTGTTTTGTGCATTTCCAAGTTATACAAGCTATTACAATACACATACTCTCACCACCCACCATCAGTGTTCACAGTATTTACTCAGAAGTTAAACCCTAGTACAAATGGAAAAAGCTGGTCACCTCTGCAACACAGAGTAAAATTACACTTGAGGCCCAAAAGCCCTGGACACCTATTTAGCAGTGAATAATTTTGAATTCTATTAAATAAAAGGCAGAAAAAGACTGGAAAGTAAGTAACACATCATGATGAAGTTAGAAAAACTAGGTACAGCAGCAGGAGTGGCTCAAAAGGAAAAAAATGAATGTAACACAGCCTAAAGCATGTTTCAATTGATGACACAGGGAATGCAACTGGCCCATCATTTTGCACCATCTACCACTCACAAGAGTGCTTTCTCTGTGCTGGAAAGGGCAGTGCTCAAATGGGACTGCCATCTGTTCCACCTGTCTCCTTGTATATAGCCTGGCTTTCGAGCTGAACAATTATGTTATGCTGACCGCACAGGCTCCCAAAAGCTGAAGGCTCAATTCATCACTCATGTACTGTCATTTCAGACTACTGCCTTAAAAGAAGAAAGTTCTTTAGACAATATGACTGGGAAGTGAGATTCACGTATGAGGAAAGTGTTCTTGCTAAATATCACTGAAAAGATTTAAGTGTATGTTCAGCTGCAAGCAGGTAAGTAGTTCGAAGACTTCAAAGTTAAGGTATTCACTACAGTTGTTTTTGAGAATTAGGCCACAGAAAAAAGGCCAAAAAGAAGGAAGTGAATTACTGAATGGAAAGTTCATTCTGAGGTATTTATTCAGATCCCCTCAAAAGAAGCTGATGAGGTATTTGCACACATTTGTTTAACTTCAAACTGTGAAATGTCACATAGTCTAAGTCCTGATTAACCCACTTGGTTCTCAAAGGTTATTCACACCAAAATACGCCTAATAAAATCTTTTCAACTGTCCTTCCACTCATTGCTTATTTCTGTTCACCTAAGAAACACTCCTCCTATTTCCAAAGTATACCTAAATGCCTAGGAAACAGTGTGGAGGCTTAAATCAAAATGGCTTCTTAGCTGCAATTAGAAGGATAGTATTTTGATTAAAAACAAGCTGTGATGTAGACATTTAGAGATGTGCCTAACATGTTTAAATTCTCTTATCAAATGGACAGTATTTGTAGAGTCCTGATGACTCCACTTCTACCTGAGTCCTCTTCACTTCTCTTGCCTTTCTTCATCCAGTTAACTCAGGCAGAAGTTGCCAATTAACTCTAACAACAACGCAATAAAAGCTTTAGTAGGACTTCAGTCTCGATCACAGATAACCTAGTAATTCTAGAGAATATTTGCTGAAATTTATGATGCATCCAACATCTTCAAATTCACGATAGTGTTTCTGGGTATCACTTGAAGAGATGGTATTCAATCTATCACTGGCAAGAAATTGTACTACTTCCCATTCACTTCTCACCCCATTTCTATACAAGTAGTATACGCATGTTGCAATTCACCTCAGTTTTCTTTCCAAGGATGTGTTACTTCACCAAATGAAAAGACACCTCTAGATGGTCCTTACTTTCAGAAGTTCAAATTGAGCCATTTTGAGGATGGGAGTTAGACATAACATCATCACTTGTCTCAGCAACAATTAACAGTTGGAGGAAGACTTGGCCTTCTGGTGCAATTTCAGCTGTTGGGTTATTTAAAAACTTAAAAAAAAAAAAAAGGACAATTTGTTTTATCCAATACAATCAAAATATCTTATCCCAAGAAGAGCACTTCAAGAAGTCAGATCTTACTCTGGTAATGGAACCATTGGTACTTTCATACACTTATGTCAAGGCTGAAAACTTACATAGAGTAATATACTTATTCCAAAGTACAGTTTTGCCAGTGACTGCATTTCATGTTCAAAAGTAGTAAGTCACCTTGAAAAAACATTTTTAACATATTTATTGGGGTGCTGCTTCTTTCTTACACCTTCAACTGACCGACAAAGGGATTAAACACAAGAACTTTGACTTCTGCCAACAGGCGTGAAAAGAATGAAATACTGAAAAGCAAAGAGAAAAAATGCCTTTCTGTCTCTCTGGGTCACTGTCATCATATTCCCACAGGTAGGAGAAACTATTCCTATAACACTATGCCTATCCTGTACAGCAACCACTGCTTGAGTTCTAAGATCTCATATCAGGCTGATTTCACTGATCAAAGTACATCTCTTGTTCACCTTTAACATCGGATGGTCTAGAATTCCTACCTCCATCCTCCTCGCTTGCATCAGAGGTCTAAACCAAGAACTTATAAAAAATGTATTTCCTGGCATCTTAAAAGTCATTATGTGTTACTGTAAACATGGAAGTGTTTTTCAAATAATAATGAACTTATCAAACTGGTAGCTGCCTGCAGAATGATTAAAGTGAATGGAAGATAGCCAGTTGAGAATGGGAGAGCCTTTAAAACTACAGCAAGATATCAGCCGAGGAAAGGTCCACTTTATACACAGGATGCTTGTGTGGAAGATGTGTTGAGAAAAACATAGTCCTATAGCAACAGACAAGTTTCAGAAGAACAGGTAAACATGTAAACAGGCTCCTGCGTTTGAAGGCTAAGCATCTATCTGCTGTTTCAACTGGACACATCATTAGGCAGCAATGGCCAATGACAACAGAATCTGTGAGACATTTTGGTCAGCCTGACACGTTTCCTAAGTTACATATATGGGTAATCATTAATCTCTTGCAAGCTTACATCCATCTCTATTAACAAAATGAACCAATACTGGCTCAGTCCTCATAGCAGGCTACAAACATACAGATATCACATCTCAGTTAGCAAGTGCTGCCAAGAAAAGCCATATCAATTATTTAAAGAAACTAAAGAGTAATCCAGGATAAGAGTTTCTCATGTTTAGTCAAACAGATCTCCAGTGCATAGCAGCAATTTATGTATGAATACTAGTCCAGGAAGAAGCTGAGACAAGTTTTGAATGGAAGCATCATGAATAGTACAAGTACACCATATAGATAACATAAACAGCCCACAAACCTAATCCAGTTTAAAACATCTTCAAGGTAAACATTAGCTAGACTCTGGGAGATTACTTATGGAAAATAACTTATATGCTTATTTTGTGGTCATATTCCATAGAATGATTAAGGTTGGAAAAGACCTCTGAGATCATCTAGTCCAACCAGGAAGTGAGTGCCATATCTCCTTGGCTCTTGAACATGTCCAGGGCTAGTGACTTCATCACCTCTGCAAGCAGCCTGTCCCAGTACATCAGCATTCTGTCAGAGAAGAATTTTTTTCTCCAATACCCAACCTGAACCTCCCCTCCCCTAGGCAAGTGTTCTGTTGTTTTATATATACATATATATTTGCACATATTCTTAACATGCATATAGAATATGTTATAAAAAAAAAAACCCTATATATGTATATATGTGTGCATGCATATGTGTACAAATACAAATGCTAACAAATATGTATTTTTAAAAAGCATTCAATGGACTGACTGCTTCCTCCAACCTATTAATCATAACAATCTCATTCTCTTTAGATAGATAAGTAACAACATTCAGCAAAAAAAGGAGGAAGCTCTTGCAGCATCTTTAGCAACATTAGTAATTCGGAATATTTTCCTCACAGGCAGCCACTCCTACAGCTGCTCACTTGCATGCAGTGTTTTAGATTATCCTCTTGGAGTTACATTTGCTGCCCAATGACACGTTAAAAAAAAAAAAAAAAAAAAAAGCAGCAGATGCGTTGTCTTTGCTGTCCACTAGGTGGACTTCCTGCCTGGAAATTTTCAATTGCATGCCTTTAGCACTATCAGTCTTTACCCCTTCTTAGTTTCCAGTTCCCTCCAACAAAAAACAAAAAATCAAGTATCTTTGGAAGCCGGTCATGTGTAGGCCCAGGGCAATTACATAAGGTGTTATTTTAGTTGTGAAAAACACGCTAAATGTTGTATTCTGTCACTGGTGCAGATTAGCAAAAAGAAATTTTTCAGAAGTTTGCTTCTAGCAGTACTGAGATATTTGGTAATGACTACATGCTTGATCTGGAAACTGAATTTAAGGCTCTCCAGTCACTAGATGTTCTGGCCCCAACTCTCCCTTATCGAGAGACACAGACATCCAAAATAAACATGCTGCAGCTTCTCTTCTGTCTTCTTGGAAAACTACTCAGAAATAACGTTAAGAGGAGCTCCCAGTAGATTCCGATGGCTTCAGAAGTTGCACTGTATGCCGGAAATAGAATATGGAGTTAGATGGACCTTTGATTTGATCCAATGAAAACTCTTTTATCATTTGAAAACTTACCTTATTAAAGAGCAAATACTTTCAAGTTTGCAATGGAACCAAGCGCTGCGTAGCTACGCTTCAGGACTTCACCAACAACGTAAGCTGAACCGGTTTTATCCATTAACATTGCATTTAACAAAAAATAACTTGCATGAACATATAATGCTCCCGCACTGTGATAGCAGATGCCAACTATAAAATGAAGATGAACTGCCTCTACCTACATTCTGACTATATTCAACACAAAGTAATGTCTTCACACCTTAGAACACCAAAGATTTCCTTCTGCCTATTTCAAAACAGCACTGTTTTCTCCAATAATGAGGTTCACTTATATACTCCCTGTTAAGCAGTTAAATGCACAGCTATTTTGAAACCAATTAAAATCAAGCATAAATAGGCCATTTATATAAAGGTATACACAAGTACATCAGAACTATTTTCCTATCGTGACTCACGGTCAGCAACCCAGAGAACTGCCCCCCTGCTGAAGCTCATAAACTTGGGAAAAACATTTTCTTGGTTGTTCTCTCTGAAGACTTACCCCCTTCCTCTATTTCTTTCATACTAACTAGCTTCACGTTCCTAGACTTTATAATAGTGGTAAAAAGAAATAACTTATTTTGTTCACACAGCTTACCAAAATACTTGAAAGTTCTGCAGATCCAGATTTGACAAAAGCACTGCTTTAGCTAGACTTATTTGAAAATCACAACTGATTTAGTGTGCTTACTCTGCTTACTAAGTAAATATTTTCAATACTTGCAAATTAAGAAACTCTACTACTGATATTATAAATTAGTGTACCTTTAAAATGCAAGTATGTTTAGCAATCCTAGCCAAGTAAGAAGGAAGAGCGGCAAGCATTAAAAGTGATCTGAATTTTGAATTAATTACAGAAAAATAAAACTCAATGCGTTAATTCGCCCTGAAGAAAAAAACAGTAATCTAATTCAAACTAGTCTATGGCTGTCCAGAGAGATTACCTTCTGGAAGTACAGTAATTACATTTGTAAAGTAAAATCACTTATGCCTGGGGTGGGGAGGCTCAAAGGATTATTATTTTTTTTTTAATTTGAAACGTGTTGAAGTTTCATGATGCCACGAAGACTGAGAAAAGAATACTGCATACAAGAGTCCGCATTCAGAGTAATGGTCTTTTTTGGTGGCTGTAATCAGGTATGTGCATCGGGTATAGTCACAGAACACCTATGGATGGATGCAAAGTTCCACTATGACTTTTCAGTCCATGCTAAGTAGCAGTGTTTTGGCAACACAACCATCTACAGCAACACCTAACGCCACTATTCTGACAGTCCCACTGTGATACAAAACAGCCACAAACTAGTTTTGGCATCTTTATGGAAAAAGATGCATAGTCAAACAAGGTTCTGACCTTATGTCATATCTACAAAAACTCTACATTTTCTGGTATCTTCTAGATGCCAGAAGCTCAAGTTTTGAATAGCTAGGAAGAATGAGGTGAAACAACACTAGAGGCTTTGAATCAGGTATGGAGCATTTACCTCTCTTGTAATTTTCACATGGCTTAGGCCAATGCATCTGGAGATCTACTTTATTAGCATCAGAGTCCAGCTGTTGAATGGTCAGCCCTTCTCTTTCCCATTCCCCATTCATTAGTATCAGTGCAATATGTCTTTCTGAACAAAGACAGTCCTACTGTTGCTGCTTACAGCTTTCCTGGACTGCAATAGTATGTTCTGCAGCTGTTAACATAGGCTGTTTTGTTTCCAGAGCTACTTGCCATGATTTCAGCGAGTATCCTTCAATTCACAGCCAATACATTCCCTTAAACAGTAAACTTGCAAAGAGTAAAAAGAAGAAAGTTCCAGCAAAGATAATGCAGTGACCTCCCTCAAGAAATACCCTCCTCACACGGAAAAATCCTTGCTGACTCCAATTACTTAGCCCAAGATTCTGAAAAGTTGCGCATTTTGGCTACAGTGCACTCCTTCAATGCGTTCAGCCACTTACCAGTCGGGCAGCGCGGGGAGCCAGCCGGCACCGCTGCCACGGTGCGGCCACCAGAGGGAGCGCTTGGGCCGCGTTTCCACCGAGACACGGCGGGGCCGCTCAAGGCCGCCCTCCCCGCCTTCAGCTCCGAGCTGCGACAGAGTCCACGCAACACCAAACTCCCACTCGTTGCAAGAAACACCCAAACACCTCGCCATCTCGCCACCATCCTCCCACTCGTTGCAAGAAACACCCAAACATCTCGCCATCTCGCCACCATCCTCCCACTTGTTGCAAGAAACACCCAAACATCTCGCCATCTCGCCACCATCCTCCCACTTGTTGCAAGAAACACCCAAACATCTCGCCATCTCGCCACCATCCTCCCACTCGTTGCAAGAAACACCCAAACATCTCGCCATCTCGCGCCTCCTCCGGCCACCCATTCCAGTAGCTAGGGCTTCTAACGATGCGATGCGTTCAACCCTAAGACCTGTGACTCGAGTGCTGGGGGTGGACAGAACTCAACCGTCAACTCAGTGCACTCTTAACGCCCTTCCTAACGTTTCTCTTTGTGCCTTTATGACGTAACTGCCCTCTCCTTGTGACGGCACAAGGAACAGACGCCATCCCCACACACGGCAGCAGCAGGAGAAACTCAACTACAGTGGCTCTCCGTAAGACCAAGTAATGCCAGAGAAGCGTTGCTTGAAGCCCAGCAAATCCAGCTACCAAAAAATATTGAGTCCACTTTAGACCATTTTACCACTCATGAGCCAAGGCATCTATAAAATGACCACCAACTAACATCCAAAAAATAAGACAGGCAACTTCTTACACAGCACGTTCACGCAGAGGTTAATTTTTGTCCCTGCAGCACGTGGGCCACTCTCGAGAGTTAGGAAAGAACAAAAAAACACAGAACCAGCCCAAATACCACAGAATCTCACTTCACGATGAAGCTTCCTCTGAATATTGCTTTAAGTATCGCACAGAGCCGTGTACGCAGCATACACGGTATCCTCAGAGAGAATCACATATGACAAATGCCAGTTATGTCAGGTGCTTTTGGAAGTTAAATCTACACAGAGCTGACCAAGTCAGCTACTGCTCATCCCAGTTTGCTCTCGTTTACCAAATCTGACATAAATAGCAAAACCGCCTCAGCAGATTCACAAAGAGAAAGCGACTATCTGCATGATTTGCATTCAGATGACTGCCTTCCAGTCATATAAACAATACGTTTCACTTAGCAGTTTCTCCCTGCCAGCACGTTCTTTACCAATGAACCCATAAACTGAACTTTCAATTGTTAATTACACCACCTCCTGCTCTTCTACTGACACAAAAGATGAAAGTGAAGCTGTGAGAAGCAGTATGACTACAGAAAACTTAGCTCCATTCAAGTCATTTCTAACCCGCAACACGGCGTTGCCACAGCGCAGCATTTCACTACAGTGCTAAGCTGGAATTTCTTGGAAAGGTGAAGAACTTTTCATTCCGCCCATTCAGCAGGCTGCCGTTTGTCCTCCCGGCTTTAGAACTTCTGCTGGATAAGCAGTTTCCCCTCGCCAAAAGACTTCTGCGAACTTCCAACAGTGGATGAGGAAAGGCATGGTGAGGAATTTTAAAGGGAAGACGTGTAAAGGCTGACTTACCAATTGGCCCACTGGCTCGCTCAAAAAATAAACCAATGCCACACGGAAAGTTGCTGAGATGTTTTAAATACAAAATACACAAAAGCATGACAGTTGCATACCTATCTCCAAACATAACACTGGTAACAAAGGAATGAACGTGGACTCAAATCCTAAAGAATAAAAAATAAATGGAAGTTACGTAATAACAAGGTTTGAACAGCTGATATGTTTTTCCTTTCATTCCCCACATATTTACTCGAGTTCTCCCTCCCCCCCCCACTGCGTTATTAGCCCTAAGAAAAAGCTTTACCCTATCTGTTTACCCTCAGTCTACTTACCCTACCTATTTACCCTCAATCTACTTTCCTCTATCCTGTGTTTAGGTATTTAAAGTGATATCCCTTTAACTTTTCATTAATGCACATTTGAGCAGTGGGTGGAGACAAAGCTTTAATTAGAAAGCTAAAAACAAACTATTTGAGTAGCTGCTGTTACAACAGAAATGCTACACAAATGCCAACACTGCACCTCAGCAAGGAAGCTAAAATGCAATGATCTTAAGGTCGAAGCTTTTCTCTTACCTCCTGATTTGCATTATTTAAAAAGTATTTTGATAAAAACGTTTGGCATAAATAAAAATTAAAGCTAATTTGGAATCAACAGCTGTGTCTCCACCTACTGGAAAAGTGAATTTAACTTCAATATTAATTTGATCCTTCAAAATTTGAATAAGCAAAAGCCACTCCAGCAACGTACTGGTGCAATGTACAAAGAACCAGTTCCCTTCTCCCAAGTACCAAAAAAAGTTTATGGAAATTACTGATTGTTCCCAAGGTCAGCATGGACTTTATACGGTCCCTATTCTCAAATAGTTGCTTGTCAGAATGCAAAGCTAGTCAATACATTTCAGCTGATTTCTTACGTAACATTTGCGGCTAATTAATATGAAAAGTCATCTATTTTCACTGTCTTACTGCCTTGGGTTAACAACTGACATGGGTTAAACACACAGTACTGCAGTTAATACAAAGTGTTGTCAATATGTAACACTCTTTTTTAAAAATAAATGAACCAAACAACATGAGGTAGAAGTAGAGAATCTTCAACTTCCAATTTTATATTTTAATTATTTAACACGGATTGTGATACTACTCAACATTACTTTAAAGAAACTAACCAACATAAAATAGCAAGGTAAATGTTTTGATAAGGAAAACCACCTCTCTCAACCACTTTTCCACGTCAGTTATTTTTGTAAGAATGACATCAGCTGTAACTAAATAATTCAGGCTTCCTTTACTCTGTAAAAGAAGAAAATTTTAGGCCACAAAACGGCATATTAACATCACGATGCCATAGTTTACCCTGAGATAAACTTCAGACAGTTAGTAATGACGACCAGGGAACTGGATAAAAACCTAACTTAGAAGTGGTCTTAACTTCCTCCCCAAAACTGAAGCTGAGCCATTCTTCCGACATTTTGTTGAACTCAGATTAGAAAGATTTTAGTCGTAACTGTACTGAGCTAGCCAAAGCCGACAACTGGCCCAGCTATGTGGCACTGCCCTCTAGCTAGCATACACACTGAACTCAAATTGCACACCAGTTTGAAGCTCTGAAACAATCACTATTATTTGTCTTCTGACAAAAAAGTCACAGTGATACCTTCACGTCCATGAAGACAAACCATCACATTCCTCCAACAGCATCTGTGGCCTGTTTGTATTTCAGCCTGCCTCTCACCTGCAAGACTCAACCAAGCTCACTTTTTCCCCACATTATGAGTGTTTCTGTTGTGGAGGACATTAGAACTACTTTCCCCTAACAGACTCGCTTTTCATCCTGTGATCATATTCCACCTCATCCTTCCACACAAACGCTGTCTGTGCCGCTCTGGTTGCAGGACATTTCTGAGAAGTCATTTTTCACCACTTGTACAAGGCCAAACCCACTTCAGTCTGCCACGGCACTGAGTTCGCAGAACACAGGCTGCATACTGCTGCAGTGAGTTGTTTGGCTTCTCCTCGTGCTTCACCACCTTTATTGACTCTCCATTCCTCAGGAGAAAAACCACAAACATCTCATTCAAGGCCAAGTCAAAGCGATAGAAACAGGCAGCAAAAAGCAAGTTCAGGTGCACACAGTGTTAAGAACCCATCTGTCCATCCTACAGTATGCCTTCTGCAGCAGATACTTTTCCTCATCTTGTAGCACAATCACTGCTCAGTCAGTTTCATAAACCGGGGTGGGTCCATTTTTACCTTAAACGTGGAACACAAGAGACCACATAATTTAAGCCTCTGTGACTCTGTTATTCTTCCAAATCTTAGGACAGCTTAACTCATTCCACATCTAAATGGAGACTGCAACACCTAAAATACTACCATAAACATTACCATGATTCCAGCTGCATTTCTGTCTCTTAAAGCAAAGGAAATTCCCCCTTTCCTACGGCACAAGGAAAGCATCGATTGTCTGTGGATCAGCGTCCTGCACAGCATATCAAAGGGCACTCCTGAGAGCCTGTGACGGTCACATCAAACATGGTTTTAAAGGACACAAAACTTTTTTAAAGCTGCGTTCCACAAGTAAACACATTCAGAAAAATGGTGTGATTCAGGGACTGAGTCACTGTATGAACAGACTCAAATGCCCATGCTCTTTTGCCCATCATTATGGTACTACGAAGTTTCCCCCACACCACTGACCTAACACGTTTCTACACGTAGAAATACCCAACACGAGGACCTAATACTGAGCTGGAGCCCGATTCTGACAGGGTAAGTTGATTGTTTGAGGGCAGTGCTCAATCACATCCTTAACAGCTTGAAATAAAGCCTGCTAAATTATTTGGTGGAGTATTTGGATTTCTCCTTTATACTGTGGTTGAGCATCAAGTGGAAATGCCAGCAGTTAGACTGTCCAGATTTCTGTTTCCTTATTTCACTGAGGTTTGCATATACTTGCAAAGAAAAAAAGACTAAAATGGTATGCTTTAAATAAGCAGCTTTCTAAAAATTAGTTGGTTTTTTTCTTCTTTTGAAAGATTCACCCTCCCTATCAGTCCTCTGTAAGATTCCTTGGTATTAACTAGGCATATTTTCAGCACTTTCTTCATCATTTCAATTTTACCTAAAAACCCTATGTGATCATACCCTAGTTTAAGTGCACAGCCTCCATTATTTGCTTACAGAAAAAAAAAAAAAGCAACAAGAGGTAGTTGAGGAAAGGTCCAATTGCACATATGTTGCAACAGCTTTTCAATTGTTCTGGAGGCTTTGGGTATGTGCAGTTAGCCCACTAATGTAGCAGCAGAACAGGCATCATTCCACAGCACTGTTGCTGTGTATTTCTCAATAATTTCTTTATTAGTTTTGACAAATGAAAACAGCAGTGATCCACAGGATCTGAAATGAATGCATGCGGAATCCAGAGAAGCTGAACACTTTTGGCAAGATGCTGAAGGTTCCGTAACAACTAATAACGAAGAGAGGAGTATCATGTCTCATATAGAAAAGAAATGAAAAACTAACAACGGGAGCAGCCTTACGGTGACACCGTGCTCAGCACTGCAGGTCTTCCGGAACAGTATGGATCTCAAGTAATCTCTGTAGTGCAGTGCTCGAGAGCAAAATAAGGAAAGCGACATCATCAATTCCAAACATTTCAAGAGAAGAAAGAGGAAATCAAAGATTTCTCCAAAGTGTTGTTTAAAAATCACATTACAATTAGCTCAAACTAGACATCAAATTTCAGCGCTTTATTGAAATGAAAATTTATAGCATTTTCAAGAATTTTATGACAAATGTTGGGCGGACCGGTGGTCTCATGGCCAAGTGTTTAAAAGCCAACCAGGTCAGCAGAAATAACAAGAAACATTATGACGCTACTGTCGGGTTGAACAGACACTATCTGTTCAGAAGCAGTACGTAAGATTTGTTCAAAGCCTCCTTTAAGTCCAACATCTATTTATAGCCACCCAGCCTCTCTACAATTTCTCACAGTCTCTCCTCCTCCCCAAGCCAAGTCGGGGAAGTTTAATGGATGCAATCCTGGGCCTTGTGCCGCAAGGAGCTCTGCAACTCTCCTCCTGTGCAATAAGACTAGGAATAATAATAAGAGAATGCTCTAGCGTACGCAGGTGCCAAAGACACAGGATCGACCTCATCTCTGCTCCTTAGGAACGAAGTTGTTTTTTGTCTGCCAGCACGCTGACAGCAGTGAACCACACGAGCATCAGAGCTGATGGTACCTTCCCTGCGGCCACGGCCAGGCAGAGCTAACTGCCCCAGGAGTGGCTGTCCAAGCACACTCTGACCCCTGTGCAGCAGCAATGTCATCTGTGTACCTCCCTACTTCTGCTTCAGTGTCACAGATATATGTACCTTACTCCAAGAGAGCACGGAGCTCTTGGGTTTCCTGCGGTGCAGCTTGCACGTTAGGGTGGATTTCCAGCACCCAGCCACGCACGTCTCCATGGAGCACTGCTCCGGGCAGGCTCTCCTCCACCAGCCGGCATCTTCCCGACAGCAGAACGGCTGTAGAGGGGTGCACACCTCTGCCACGAACTCCGCCACACCTCCACGAACAGTGAATGCCGCCCCAGCACCACGTCCAGCCCGGAGCACGGGGAGGCGACGGCGCTACGGGAACTGTGCCTGCTCCGCCGGGCCCCGCTCCCGGGCAGGGGCGGACTGAAGGGGAGCACGGCCGACTTCCTCGGCCGGGAACGGGCAGAGATCAGAAGGGAGGAATCACCCCGAAGGGAGAGTGGATAATCCGCCAGGCACGGCGGGGCGCGGGGTGGGGGATAATCCGCCGGGAAGGGGATAATCCCCGGGAGGGGGGCGGATCCCAGGCAGGGAGGGGCGGGGGCTCCGGTAATCCACAGGAGAGAAAATGCGGGCGGGGGTAATCCGGGCCGGGAGATGATGCGCGGGGCTCGCGGGGACACGGCCGGGGGCGGCGGCAAAGCTGAGCCCGCTGCGGGGCACGCAGCCCTGCCTTCCCCACCGCTCCTTAGGCCGGCCCGACGTCGTTACCTGCGGGCGGCTCCGCACACGGTGCTCCCGCCGCCGGATGGCCGCGGGACGCCGCCTCTCGCTCCATTTCCCCGCCGGCTTCCCCCCCCCCCCGCACGCGCACACACACACACACACACACACCGCCCGCTATCGCAACTCACCGGCTGGCACCGGCTCCCGCTTCCCCGTCCCCTCCTCAACGAGCGCCGTTCAACCCCATCGACAGAGCCGCGGTGCGCGGCCCGGCGCGAGGCGGAGATGCGGCGCGAGGCGGAGCTGCCGCCTCCGCTTCCCCCGCCGCTCCGACCCCGTCGCTCTGCGCGCGCCGCCGGCCTGCCAGCAGCACGCGCTCGCGCTCCTCCTCCCCCGCCCCCTGCCGCCTCCGCGGCGCGCGCGCGCGCGCGCGAGCACCTCCTCTCCCCTCAGAGCAACACCCCCCCCCCCCCGGCAACACCGCCCGCCCCCGGGAGCGAACGACTGAGCGCGTCCGTGCAGCGGCCCCGCCCCTGCGGGTGTGCGGGAGTGTGAGAAGGGCGGGGGGAGCGCGTGTGCGTGTGTGCACGAGGGTGTGAGTGTGCGTGCGAGTGAGTGCGTGCAGGTGTGCGGCTGAGCGCTCTGACGTTGCCTTCCTTTTGTGGCTGTAGGCTGGCTGTCACTTTTTGCTTCTGGTTGGTTTTGGGAAGACTTGCACCTTTCAGTACTCCCGGGCTATGTGGGTTGCAGATCCCGAAGCGCTTGTGCACGCGCGTTTCTCGTGGTAGCTGAAGCACCTCCCAGCACAGTTTGCCCCAGAGCTGTTCCCATCCAAACCAATTCCTCATTCCTGCTTCCATTCCGCTTCCCTTTCTCTCACCAACTTTCCAAACATTTTTAAATCCAAGCGTGCAGGTCCACGGTAATTACACTGTTTTAAAGGTATGTGGTAGCCTGCTGTAGCGTATGGCAACTCTCAGTACTAGCTGGCTGCAGTTCATACTGGCTTTTGCTGTGGAAGCCATGGGGGAGAAGGAGAAGCCAGAACTTGGCGGAGTTTGAGTGCATTTGAACAGAAAATCTACTCGCTGATGATTGCATTTCAGGTTGTGCTTTCCTACCAGTGAGCAGATAAGCTCATTGCTACACAGCCGAAGATGTCAGAAGAAGCAGCGTTTGATGGGTATAAATAAAAAAAGTGAGCAACCTTTCTCAGGCTGACCAACACATCGAGTAAGAACTTGTCCTTGTGTAACTAGGAATTATTTTTATTCACTCTTCAAAGTACAGCAGGTACCAAAGGCCCTGCAGTGAGAGTCACTGTGCTGAGAGCTTCACAAGCACACCTATCCCTGGGTCCAAAGAGATGACAGCCCTCTAGAAGTGTCTCAAAAAAAAATGTCCAAGTTGGATGTATTTTTTTTTTATAAAATTCTTCACAAGGAGTTGACTTTTTCTTATTAAACTGAAGAGGAATTGAACGTGACTGGAAGGATTCTCAGCTACCTATGGCCTACCATTCTTTTGGTGTTCATATCCCAGCACAGTGGAAAAACTGACAGGAGTAGAAAATCCTTGTGCCACCCCACCCCCGCCAAATAACTCCACATCTTTCTCTCTTCTAAGTCCCTCGATTATTTTCTTGTGATATTCTGATGGAAAAACTTTTGAGCAAGCATCACATAATGCAGAAATGTCGTCTTGTTCCAGATTTTACAACTCAACGTCGTGTTGACTTCTCTTTCAGCCCCTCCAACTGGGGAGACTGTTCTCCTGATAAGGGGAAGGGGTTGTGGGAATTTATGCTGGCATCGTGAATGATATCCTGACTTTATCTTTATGGCCTATGAAAGAAAATCACTTTACTGCACAAGTCTGAAGTTCCTTATTGCAGTTCAATTCAAAGCTTGAATCCAAAACTGTGAAACATGGTAGCTCGTTTCTAGCTGTAACAGAAGCATCTAAACACAAAACACTTTGACTGCTCTGGAGCTTTTTGAATGTCTTCCACTCCAGCCTCCACAGCTGTTATTTGGTTATTAAAGCCCTTCAGGGAATGTGCCCCAAATGCTTGTGCACACCACTACTTGCCCAGCACTTAATCCATTTATCCATTAGGGTCAAGAAAAAACAAACAAACACCAGAGTTGCATTGTTTTACGAGTGGATTTAGAACTTCATCCTCTGGTAGGAATTTTATCTTTTGGGCTTATCATACACACACCGTGTGTAACAGAAATTTCCTATCCAAGGTTGGCCATTAGGACCTTGGTGGTGCAGTTCAATCTGATTGCTTTACATCCTTCCTGAGGTGCAAAATGAGTCTAAATCCCTTTTACCCACACAACAGGCAGTTACCAAACTTCAGCCAAGCATCACTCTGTTCCTCTTTTAGGGCAGAGAGGGAGTGGCCCTGGTCAGGGCTGACTTACACTCCATCAAGTTCTGACTAGTGGTCATGGGCAGCCAAGCACTATAAAACAGTGGCAAAGCTGAGTTATTTTATGCCATGGATTATCTCAGTCTCTGCCTAGCCACAGTCTTGAGGCAGCATAAAAGGCTGTTTGGCAATGCCAGTCAGCCCCAGCCCTCATGCTTCAGGGCTGATCATTTAGTTTTCACTTGAAATGGGTTTTATGACTTTACAGAGCTTTGAACTTTGCCTTTGATGACATGGATCTTGCTCAAGCAAGTGGCTTCTATGAAGCCTGATGCTCTTCTCAGTAAAACTCTATAGACTGGATTTGCTAATATTGTGACAAGTAACCCTGCTGTGCTACAAGTTGCATGGTACAGGTGTGCCTTCAGTCTTATGGTTTTGCTAGGGCTGCTGCGTGAGTGTAGAGGAGCAGGCACTCCAGCGTACAAAATGTGGGAATGAGTGTGGTGTAGTTCTCTGTCCCATCACAGTTCTGGGAGGAAAACATAATGGAGAACGTAAATAAAACAGATATCATATATTTGCTAGCACCACATTTGCTTATTTCTAAAAGAATTGTATACTGGCTGGAGTAAGCTTCTCCAGCTTTTGCTTTGTCTCAGGGTCTGCACAGTTCTGGGTCTAAATTCTGAGTGTCTCACTGTTCTGATGACTGTTTTAATGACAAAAGGAACAGATGTAACCATATAAAAGCTTCTTCTTTGAGTTAATTTCTTATGCCATTATGGGGAATTGTTGTTGAGTACTTCTAACAAAAGGCTTGGAGATGGTATATTTTGTAAATAATGTTTTCAGCTGGTTGCTGGCAGACTCTTCAAGTCCAGTGTTCTTTGTCCTTCAGTTTACCTATGTCTAACTGGCATAATCAGTTATGATCAGCCTTCAGACTGCTGGAATTCCAGACTATTTCTTTAGTTGATAACCCCTAAAATATGTTGTCTTAATCACCACATAAATTGTAGACAGTATAGCATCAGATTCTTTCCTGTTTTTATCACTGTTATTACCAATCTCATAATGATGATTTGTCTGTGCATCCAATAGCATTGCATCCAAGTGTATCATCATCAAAGCTGTGATTTTTTTTTATGAAGTTCTTTGTGTCCAGGAAATTATCTAAGGTTTTGTTTGTTTGGATTTTGGTGGTTGGTTTTTGGGGGTTGTGTTTTGGGAATTTTTTTTTTTTTGGTGCTTTGTTTCTTCATTGGTTGGTATACAGCATAATTTCATATCTGTACAAAAAATGTTGTTCAAAATATTCTAAAAGACTCAGCTAAGACAGCAAAATCTATAAGTTACACTTCATAAGAAATTGCATAATTTTCCAAGCTATCCCAGAGGAACTCATTAAATGATCGCATGGGTGATTACAAATATTGAAGGTAGAAGAAAAATTATTTTCTTTTAGGGGGGTGATCAAAACCACAACAATTAGGACAGTGTTGATTTACATGGAAAGGCGATGTGAAAGAATAAAAGGAGACTCAACTTTCAGAGTTAAAAGTCTGTGCATCAATTCCTATGCTATTTCCATCACTGAGGTCTGTTTGCATGTGGAATTCAGCTTCATGGGAGGAGATAATCAAGACAAATAGTATGGCTTTATTTTTAAAAGGGGTGGATAATTTCATGGCAGCTTACAACATTGGTAACTGGGCAAGCTAAGATAATAAGGCTAATCAAATCTCATGCTCCACAGCACTAGTTCCCTGCGGGGTCAGGAAAAATCTTTCCACTATATACAACACTATACAATTAGCAAGGTTATTATTGGGGAGCAGAAATACAGCTTTCTAAAGCAACAAGCTGTAATCATTACTGGAGAACAGAGGCTGCACTTGAGCAGATAGAGAAAATAGCATTATTTTCCTATGCCACTTCTGCTTCACTTTGCTGTTAGATCCACTGTTTTAGAATTAACAGTACCTTGTTTGCTAAAAAAAACCCCAATAATGTTTTCTCCTAACATGATTACCTAAATTCATTACCGCCTAAAATATGTCATAAACTCTTCCACCTGTCACTGTCAGCCCAGTTCAAAAATATCTGGTGCTGAATGGACACAACAATGGTATTGATTTAAGGCATTGCAGGTTGCAACTGCATGTTTCCCCCTGGTAAAGTCACTACTGTCACAGAATTTGCTTCTCAGCAGTGGCTTGGGCAGGAAGACACAGTACCGAATGATGATCAGCTCTTAGCTAGAAGCTGAAATAACATGTGTTTGGAATATTTAGTTTTGGAAGTTCTACTAATTTTCTTTAATTGCCTGAACATATTGTTGTAGGTGTTCTGTCTGTATACTTGAATTTTATTTTCATTCAGTGTGCGCACCAGAGAATTTATATTAGTGGCAATTGAAAATATTTTGATTTTTTTTTTCTGCAGAATTTACATTCTGTATGTGAATGTGATACTCTTTACAAGTTTTCCTTTTTTAATTTATTTTATTCCTTACAAGGCAGAGGAAAGCTGTACTGAAAGCTTTCTTTGTACAAGCTATGCCTCAGACATGATGAGTAGACATTTATTTAACCCCTTATCTCAAATGTATTTATTTTAAAAGTATTAGCTGTTCACAGATGACCTGTTTTTCACCCGTCTGTATGACCTATGTGCCTTCTTGACTCTCAGCCCCACACACTACTCAGAGCAAAAAAGAATACAAAACTTCACCTCCTCCTTAGATTTGGGTTAAATTACTAGAAAGTCTAAAACTCTGAGAGGAAATTACATAAAAATAACTCAAATAATTTCAAGCTTTCTTCATGGATGCAAAAGTGATGATTTTATTTAGGTAAAGAACATTCAACCTCTTTCTTTCCCTTGGCTGCATAGCCATGAGCTGTAGAAGGCTCAACTAAAAGAAATATAAATAAAAAGAAATGGGTAAATAAAGTTTATGTTTACTCTTTGGATCTCAGGAACAGTTCCAGTAAAGTATCTACTACCTACAGACTAAAAAATCCCAAGCATGGGATCAAACACCAAAAAAAATCCACAGAACATGAAGAATAAAAATGTAGATGTGTTGCTGAATAGAGTATGTGATTTAGTTACAACAGACACTGCTGAATCTGAGGTACTCAATACATTCTTCCCTTCATTCTTCACCAACAAAGTCACCCAGCTCTCTGTGCAAGAAGTACTAGAAATGGATGAAGATCACAACAAGGATTATTTGCAAGCACACAGCTCATACAGTTCCGGGGAATCAGATGGTTTCTCTGGGAGAGCTGAGAGCTTGCTCATGTCCTTGTAATGCTGCTGTCTGCCATCTTTGAAAAGCTGTAGAGTTCAGAGGAGGTTCCCAGCAAGTGGAGAAAGGCAAATATTGCACCTGTCTTCAAAAAAGGCCAACAGGATTATTTGGGAAGTGAATGTCAAGACTTTAGAAGACTTTAAAAAGCGAGGTTTTTGACACTGTCTCCTACCATGGGCCGACAGGAACCTTGTGGAAGTCATCAAGGACAAAGGCTGAGTCCTGAATCTGACATAGCCTTGCACCAGTACATGTCCATGGATGTGAGCATGGAGGAGGAGCTCTGCTGAAAGGAAGTAGGCAGCAAGCTGAACATAAGCCTGGGGGGTTGAAGATCTACAGCAACATGAGCCAGTTTAGCAAGAGGAAGACTGTAGGTTATTACCTCCCTCTTCTTGGCGCTTGTTACACAACAGCTAAACATTGCCTTCTGTCTTGGGGTCCCAGTACAGAAAGACATTGTATAAGCTGTAGATAGTTCAGCAGAGGGCCAGCAAGATGACTGGGGGCTGGAGCTCTTGCCCAGTGCAGAGAGTTTGAGGAAAGTGGGCTTGTTCAGCCTAAGAAAGGCTGGCTTTGAGAGGGACATAGCAGTGACCTGGCTGCACATGCAAGGAGGTTTTTCAGGAAGACAGAGCAGGGCTCCTCAGTGCCCCGTGTCTGGAGGATGAAAGACAAAGGACTGAAATGGAAACGCGACAAATTCAGGCTTTAGATATAGAAAACCTTTTTCGTTGTTAGGAACCAGAGGAAGCTGTTGCCAAGAGAAGTTTATCAGTCTCCATTCAGGGAGGATTTTTGTACTCAGCTGGATGAAGCCCTTAACAACCTGATGCACTCTTGTAGTTGTCCCTTTGAGCATGGCCAGAGACCCTGTGGGATCCTTTCACACCTTTGTTACTCAGTGATTTAATGACCCAGGAAGTCCACCATGGAGAAAATTAGCTGTGTCTGCAGAAGACAGTTCTGGCACATGTGGTTTATCCAGTGACTTGATAAATATTAAACCATACTGAGAGCGTGGATGAGAACCCATGTTAAAACTGCTCCTGTGTGCTGTAATATGCTGGCTGTAGTTCAGTATTCCCTCTTGTTTGCTGTCATTTTGGCCTCAGCAGCCTTACAGTCTTGGCTAGACAGCTTCAGGAGGAACATTTGCATGCATTGAAGTCTTTTATGGCCACCAGCAAGTTTCTTGGACTTCCAGCTTTTTAGGTTTTGCTCTCCTTCCTACAAAAAGACATCCACAGAGTGAAAGAGAACCCATGGAAAAATTCAGAAAATAATGCTTGCCAGGTCTTTTGACAAGGTCAGTAGTACTCATATCTGAAAAGAAGTTCCTTTTTAAGAACTATGGAAATTCCCCTAGCTCGCCATCCTGTCTTCAGTTACACACAAAGCTGAAATTAAAAAAAAAAAAAGCAGATATTCTCATAGCCCCCAACGTTTCCTTTACGTCGTTAAAGTGATGTTATTTATGCTTCCTTAAGAATTCTTCTACAGTACACGATGGCTGTAAAGCAGCCCTGGTTTTAAAAAACAAAAACAACAACAACAAAAAAAAGAAAAGTGCCAAGAAATCTTTGTCATATTCAATAAAATCAGAGTACCAACACAGCAGATTTTAATTAAAAATGTCAAAGAAACTCAAGGGAATCAAATCATTTTTGAACCTGAGCCTATCAGAAAAACCATGGCTTCGTGGCCTACATGAGTAGACTGAGTTCATTTCTTAACAGTGTTCTCTACTTTATAAAAATTATTGTCAGAGAGACTATGTACCCTCATGCTTTGAGTTACAATTAATGGTTAGCTGTGGTCAAGAAGAACTATTCCTTACAGCAGAAAAAGAAGTATTGGCAGCTTCGTACTGCAAATACCTCTTTCCTAAGCATCTTTTCCAAACTATTTGCCTGCACATCTTTTCAAGATGAAGTACCCTGCTGTTTGTATCTCCAGCTCAATGGGATACCGTAAAAAAAAAACAACAACTGTGTTTCCAGTGAAAATCATGTAGAATATAATCACTGTCAGTAGCAGGCATTACTGACTGTTCCCTGCATTCTGCCCTGCCAAAGTTGTTGGAATAAACTCACAGAATCTGTCAAGGATGACATCAGCATCGGACGACAGTTCTCTGCCTGATGAGGAAAGAAAGAAGAAAATAGGGAAGGCAAAATATGAGGTGATTATAAAAGGCATACAGTTTGGAAAGAAGAACAAAGATGAAGAGAAATGCTGATAAGGTATTTTAATTTTTAGAGAGAATTAATTTTATTGACAGCATGTTTACAGATCAAATTCTCATTTTAGACAAGTTCAAGATCATGGGAAGAGTAATTAAGAAATTATTCTACTAACATTTATCTTCTAGTATTCCCTGGTTCCTTTTGTTCTAATATCCATATATTTTTAAGACTGTAATATGTAATCTTAAGATTTGAGTCCATTTGTTATAAAACTATTTGAAAGAAATCCAATTATGGCCACTAGAGAAAGCACAAGCACTAAAAAAAAAAACCTTAAAAATTGATTGTAGGCACATGTAATACAGTATTTCCATTTAAAGTCTAATTATACTACATTGGCTTAAATAAACCCCAAAACTGTACTTTCTGTTCCCATAGTTAATTTCTTTCACAAAATTACTTATCATTTCATAAAAGTTGGCTCATAGGACTACTGGTATCCTTTTGTTCTGTGTTTTACGTCCAGTTACAGCACCACTTCTGCTATGAAAGCCCCTTTTGGAAGGCCAGGAAAGAGCTGGGCCTTCTGCACCCATTTGCTCAGTTTCTTCTGTGTCAGAGATGGTTACTAAGTAGATGTACCAAGCTGTACAATCCATCCATGGGAATTACAGGCAAAGCTCTCATTTCTTTTGCTTCAGATGAATTTCTGGCAGAGAAGGCAACTGAGAACAAAGCTGACTGAACATGGGATATCACCTGCCAAAGGAAAGGTACAAACCGGTTTGTTTTCCTTCTTGCAGTACAAAGATTGTTTCAGGGCTGAATTTCTGGTTACTGGTTAAATACTGTCATGTAGGATACTACTTTTTTTCAGATAACCCTGGAGGTGTAATAGAATTTCAGCCATCAACTTTGAGAGCTGACAGTGTCATAGGTGTAGCCTACCCTGCCTTGAAGCAGGGACATGCACTGTTTCACTCAACCTTTGCATTCCTAGTTTTTTGTCCTTTATAGAGAATAATTTATAAACCAAACAAGTTATATTTATTTAATGTTCTACCTTGCACTGGGTTATTAACGTATCACCCAGGATCTTTTACACAAAAATAGTTAAATATTTTAAAGAAGCTGAGTTTAAGAAGGATCTATCATTTTTTATGGTATTTATAAACCATGTATCCTTTTCCTTATCATTTGTTTTCACATTTATTATATTGTGTTTCTTTACATTTAGTCTCCACAAGGCAGGGATTATCTTCATTCTGTGTCTGAACTGAACAGTACCTATTCTGTTAGAACTTCACTTCTTGTTGGTCCCTAGACACTTCTATAAATAAAACTGCTAAAAATAGTTAATTATATTTCTTAGTTTTTTGCAGCACTACATAATAGCCCTTTTTTCATTGTTTTGTTTTTACTCTGATTTTATCAGACTATCTCTCTGGTGTTTCAGTGCCTTTTTGTGCCTTTTTAGAAGCCGTGTGCTTCTGTGTGCACCACAGTGCTTCCCTTCAATACCTTCAATATTTCCCTAAAAAATACAAGTAGTGTAAAGCTGGGGAATTTTTTTTAAAGCAGAAGTTAGAAGAAGCAGATTTGAGAAGTCTGAAATCTGCAGCAGAGTTAATGCCATCAGACAAGAGTGAAGATAATTCTATGTTTTTGAACAGTGTAACAGTGACTTTTAATATCTCTTCCTTCCTACCTGGATTTTCATTTTATATTAGAGAAATTGTTGAGAAATTAAATACTTATTCAGTCCAAATTCAAAGTTGCGAACAGGCATAAGTAGTCTCCCAGACTACTCAAAGCAAAGCCAGATATCTGCAGTAACTACCTACCACCTCATTGCAGGTTGGGCTTTATCCTAGGAGAGACCAAATTACTTTATAAACTCACACACATGTTATGCAGAGATACTATTTAGACTACCAGTCAAATACTGGAATCTGGAAGGGGGAGGGAGAAGGAAAGAGGACATGCCATTGATGTTTAACAGTGCACAGCTGCTTCAGGAAAAGAACATAAGACAACGTAAAGAAACTATTCAGCTGCAGGTTGGATTTATGAAGGTGGCGCACCAAATTTAGCCGAATCACAAGGCCAAGTGACTTCTGGTCACAGTCAGGAATCAGTTTCAGGTTTTGTATCTTATTTAGATTTCTATCCATATCTGAAGAAAGGAAAACACTTCCTGAAGGCAAAGTGACTTATAGCAAGGCTAGGTGCTTTTATAATTATGTAAATACAAAGGCATACATGATCATTTCCATATTATCCAAGGTCAAAAGCACATCCTCCAAATGCAAAGCAGCCAATTGCAAAATCAGGCTCCAAATGACAAACACTGAATTCCAGCATCAGCTATTTAAATAAGTTGAAATGTGTGCTTATCAGTTGCGACCCAAGGTTCCTGTTCTTTCCCCAGTGGTGAAAGCTGACCTCTGCCACTTCCAACAAATGCAGTCCTTCAGGGGAAGCAGCACCTGTGTTCTTCATGACAACAGCTTTTGGAGTAAGGCCTACCATACAAAGAAAGGGATCCCAAATCATCATAGGAGTATGGCATAAGCTGGTCCTTCCAGAGTTAGAGAATTGCTTCTGTGTAGCCCTGAAAGCTAATGTCGAGTTGGCAATCCCTACTGTGGATCTGTCCCATTGCTGGGATGTGCAGCTGTCTGCTCTCTTCCACTCACAGAAACAGAAGGGAACATATGGTTTAGTATATCTATCTTCTATGTCATGACCTTTTTTCCCTTGAGTAAGGGAAAAGGATTGTTAAAAAATCCTATCTTTGTAGCAGTATATAAATCGCCAAGTGAAAATTCATGATCCTAACATTTGAGGTTGGCTTTTATTGAGGAGAAATCTTAGCACAAAAGGTATTTTTGTGATTATCACATTTCCAGTGCACCGGAGTAAATTGGCACCTCTGAAAAATCATTATGGAGTGCAGTAGGAGCCCTTTACTTCCTTACTACAATCTATTTTCCCCTAAATAAAAATATGAATTCATTGAAATATATTTCATTAAAATGGCTGTTTATTGATAAATGCTTTATTATAGGAATAGCACACAATAAGGCAAGTATTAATTGGCCATTAGTACAGTTCAAGGGAAGATTAAGTTCCTCCACCTTGAGCTTCTGGAAGAACACAAGGTGCATTTTAATAGACCGTTAAAACATGGCATGTTGCATCCTACTGCTGAAGCAATGCATTACGGAATTAAACAGGCTGCATTTCACTGAGAACATATTGACTGCCTGTAGCCTGAAAAACGAATGAGAACACTGTGCTCCTTACATGTTGGGAGAACCAGAAAATGGTGGCATTTCTCCTCAATGACACAGAACTTTGTGGAAAGGTTTGAGTCATACTGGGTAAGAATCTGTTGCCTAAACTCAGGCGTTTTTGACACAGCAGGCAGCCTGCATGGTGTCCAGCTGTCTCCCCAGAAGGTGCCAGTCTCTTGTAGATCTCTCTTTGCACTCACTGTCATTTCTATGAAGATGTCTTATGTGCCTTATACCATCTGAAGGACTCTGAACACCTGCTTTTTTAGCACCTGGATTGCACCACTGCAATCTATAGCTCCCATTACAAACATGCTAGATCAATATGTGGATATTTCAGCCACGACCTATGGATGGACAGACATATGCATAAACAGATGGATATGTATCTCTCTGTAGGACAGTTTTCCAGATTTTCCATAGAGCTTTGTTGCTGAGGCATTCTGGTTCTCTCGAGGCGGTAGGAAGCAGGTAACAGAACTGGTGTCAGTGCAGTGGTCTCAACTGATGTTATGCATTTCTGACCAAAGCTTTTACTGCCTCAAAGGTTAGCTCTCACTCAGCTTTCTCCAGGAGCTCTTAACCCTTCCTCAGAAGATGAGCTAAGGAGAACTGAACAAATAGCTCATGAAGCTTCTCAAGCATCCGTGTCCTGCCTGTGGATATCTAACAAGAACAATTAAATTGTTGTGGCTGGCTGCGTAGCTCTTCTCCCAGTCACAGTTCAGACAGCAAGAGCAGAGCTCCCAATTAGTTACCACCACTACTGCAGATAGTGGAAAAGAGGAGAAAAAACCTCTTAAACCAGAACTGATTAATTTTGGAAGCTGCAGGTCTAAATTTGCTTCCCGCTTTAAGGGTCTCAGTAGATTTTTTTCTTCCATGCCTTTTCATGTACAACCTTTTACAGTAGAGAGTAGTATTTGTATTTGTGTCTAGTACTTTATCTGGCCTTAATAAACAGACAGTGATAATAAATAATCCCAAAGTGGCATGCTATGATAGCTTACAAGTAGTGCAACAGGCTCCTGTTTTCTAGTGCACTCAAAAGAGACTACATTAGCGCTTCAAAAACAGTGAAGTAAATAAACGATGACAGTATAAAGAAACACTGGAGAAAATAGAATCGAGTTAGTAAAAGAGCTGTTTATTTAGAGCAGAGTTTGATGTGCTAACTATTAAACATTAACGAATTATCTTGATGGATTTTGTACCTAAACACTCTAAGATCACAGACAAAAAAGATTTAAAATTAGTTTTTTGTGATACATGCTTCATTTATTAGCAATGAATGGGCAAAATGGATTGTATTTTTCAACCTCATAACATCGTTGTCCTTGATGTCACAGTGAAAACCACAAATTCTGTTTTAAAGCTGAAAATGAATTGCAGTTGTCCTTAGAAGTGAGTATTTACAGATGTTATTAATTGAGAAAACAGTACGTTGTTCTCAGTAAGAGAAGGCTGCATTTGTACTCTGGAGAGCTGAAAGCTCCCTAGAAGGAGAGAGGAACACTTAGCAGCTTTTGAGACATGAAGAACATGGCCCATGAGTAATGTCCTCTCTCATATGCGTTTTTTTGTGGGGGTTTTTTGTTTCTTTTTTAAATTAAAATATACCTCAAATAGTATTTAGTGAGTTACAAATTTCTTTTACCAAATTTCACAACCTTGGCAGACAAAACAGGAATCTAATCCTTCTGTGCTTTTAAAATCTCTTGCATTGAAAGCACTGGAAGCAGGTGATGTCCAAAGCAGAATGTGGAACAGAGTGCACCCAAAAACTTCTCAGCTCCTGTCCCCCCTCTCATCCTGCCGGTGGCTGAGCTACACCAGCATCGTAGATTTCAGCAGGAGCTTCAACTTCAATTTTCTCTCAGGATAAGGAATGTCATTTCATGTAAAAAAAGAGAAAATATTTCCTATTTTGAAAACTATTGTAGCCCATACTTTCTACCTGCCCTGCTTTGTGTCCATATGGGGAAATCAGAAGCAGCACTTTTAAGTTGGGAGAGGAAACTAAAGTCAGGATTGGCCTGTAATTATCTTGCTCATTCCAAAATAATCTGAATTTTAAAAACATACTATTGAGTCTTCTCTTTCAGGAGTCAAAATACAGGCTATTAAGACAGATGTTCCATTAAAGCAGTGTGTGGTAGATTTTGGCATGTAATAGAAAGTGGACAAAGTACACAATGAGTAATTTCCCTCCCTAATTTTGAAATTAGGGCATTGGAGGTTTTCAAAATGTTTCAGTTTTTTCAATAGGAAAATATAGGGTCTTTGGTGATAAAAATGTTATCTTTTAATTCCCTGGGATTCTACCTTAAACCAGCACATTGGAGTAGTAACAGGATTCATCATGTGTAAATTTCAGTAGCACCAAATTAAGTCTAGCAATGACTAACACGTGTGCCAAGACGTTGGACATTTTTTCCTAATGTGTTTTTCTCTGTATCTTGCTACTATATGAAATACAAATATAAGGGTAAAAAGCGACCTATATAAAAATAATCGAGTGAGTAAAAAAATCAACACAGCACAATAAGATGCATAGCCCGAATTTACACCATGTCACACGGAGCAAAACCACTTTCCAGCATCACAGTGCCTTATAAATATGTGTGTGACAGCTTGCTAGCAAAGTGCATTCCCTATTTGGACGGACCACAGCAGTTCTGTGGGATGGTGGCTCATTGTGAGCTTGTCCAGCTGGCAAGGTAATTTATGTCAATCTCCCAGAAGAGTTATAAATATCCTCATACACCACACTCTTTCTTTTGCTTCTTCAGCCCTTCTGCGCACAGCGGTTTTGACCAGGGTATGATCACTAGGTTAGCTTGAACAGTGTCAAGCTTAGGCTGATCATTTAACCAGCCAACCCCTGCTTGATGTGGCAGCTCATTACTGAGGGATATCTCGTAGCACATTCCTTTGCGGCTCAGCATGGGATGCGGGCAGATGGTAACTGCTTTGGTGCTTGAAAGTGCTTGAAAAATCATGTAACAAAAATGTTTAAACCGGTATCCCAGCCCAGCCACCTCAGATTTCTGCCAGGAGTCTTCAACTCTGTTTTTTAAACAAGGGGTCTGATGAACCTTGTCAGTAAAAGGCTCTACAGGGCTTACAAAATACTGGGAAAAAATAGTTATTGCACCAAATCAGGCTGTTTGTTGTTCTTAGATGAGACGACAGCAGCCCAGAACCCATAGGGGGTGGGGGTGGAACAGAGGGGGTGAAACAGCTGTAATCATGTTTTTGCAGCAGCATGGCAAATGGCCTTTATTTGCATTTAACAGGCCTCTGGTCCATATAAACAGCAGTAGGCAATGCGTATGGCAATACTGTGCCACTGAGGGACTGGGTATTGAGCTGCACCCCAAGCTCAGCGTGGATTTAGATCCCGGGAATTTCAGCTGGAAGCATGCAGACAAGTCTTCCTGTGAGCTGTGTGAAAGTTCAGGCCACCCCTCTTGTTTGAATGGGAAATACTGGGTGCTGCTCAGATCCCTGCAAAAAGCAGCTGGAGATATCAGAGCACGGGATGCAAGCTGTGACAGCCCCCAGCAGCACACTGCACCAGACAGCCCCAGTGCTGCCTGAGCTGCAGAGCCTCTGGGAGCATTCCCTCTTCCCCCACACTGTGGTAGGAGCTCGGACACTCACCACAATGCACAGCCTCCTGCTCTCCAGGCTGCGTCCAGAAGAGAGAAGCATTTCAGTGCCACGGTTTCATTACGTTATTTATTGGCTCCCACCCCTTTTCATTGACCGTGTGTCAGAGCTGCATTTACCAGCAGTGGAGTGATGTGGAACAGAGGGCACCCAGAGGCTTAAGGCACTTGCATTGTTTCCCTAAAACATCCTCAATCACACTGATATTTTCTCTCTAAGGAATGGGAGGACATACATAAAAATCAGGAATAAACATTTTGACATGTGGAGTCAAGGAGAGCTATGCCATCATCTGCATTGGAGCATGATTAAACTGCAGCTGACCAGCTGCTAACAAGAGGAAAATATGCCCATGTGTTAATACATTTTCATGATGTCCAGATGTGTACGTTTACAAGCATGGGAAAGGGCATGTTTGCTAATCTGAATTACAGTGTGTCTTTTCTAAATTGACAGAAGTGCCACCCTTGGTGTTACTGTTTAATACAGAGCAGATCCTGTCATCTGCCAGAGGGATATCTGTTCTTCCTGTTTCACTGGATATCTGAAATATTTATGTAGGATAATAAGTAGGGAAGAGCTTTGCCATTAAATAGAACACGTCATAATGGAAACATACAAGCCTGAGATACACTTTCAAGGGGAAAGCCTAGATTTCTTAGGAATGCAATTCTTACAGAGCAGCTGAAGTCAAGTTACTATACATATGAATGAAGAGTTCTCACTAAACTAGAGACTGCTCTGAGTGGTTCAAGCCAGTCAGCACTCAATGGGCTTTGGAAGCAGAACCCCTCCTGCTGGAATGAAATCAGATTCTTTCACATCCCAAAATTACAATTCCTTTACTTGTATGTAAACTGTATCACTTTTATGATGCCATACAGGAAGGTGAGTCATTAGGAGAAGTAGGAACATGGGGAAGGCTTGGCAGTCCAGGGTGGAGAGGATCAGTATAATAAAAATAATGAATATGGGTGAAGAGATGGGAGGAGAAGGCAGAAGAGATGAACAGAGCACTGATATTACCTGCGACTGGCAGTCTCACAAAAACTAATTGGGGCTGAAGAAGCTGATGAATTACATGAGAAAATTGAGTTTGAATATTAATAGGCACTGCCCCATTATTGTCCAATTCTAAATCCATTAAATTTGAAGGGGCTTAAAGTTTGGAAAAATACATTTTCTCACTCCAGTGACAAGATGAATAATGCAAGGATTAGGAGACACGACTTTTTGCAAGTGTCCAAACGCACATGTGAACTGGAGCTACCACACAACTAATAGGCAACTAAAGTCACACTTAAAACTTTCCTGTTTTCAAGGTTTTCAGGAAACATAGACAGTGAGCCAGGCTCTGTTTCTGCATAAGCTTGGCAGTGTCACTCAGCATTTGCCTTCAGAAAAGGAAAAAGTGTTGAACAGTGTATTTTCCATTTGTTTTGCTATTATGGTGTTTTAAGAATAATGATTTGCCATTGCTTGGCTCTGTGATTCATTTGATTGTTTTCCCTCATTTCGAGTCGAATCTTAGTTTTTAATCCGTTTGCTGTCATCTCTCATTTCACCAAAGCACACATATTGCTTATATTACCATGCAAATAGGTGCCATATAAATGAAACATATTATTACGATCATTAAACTAAAAGAACCCAGAGCCGTTCATTACACAGCGTGCTCTTGGCCAGCCCCTCAGCGTGCACGCACAGCCTGGCTCTCCATCTCCACTGGCAGAGCTCAGGGCAGCGGTGTTCCTGAGCATCCCAGCAGAGAAGTGTTGTGGCAGAAGGGCGCGTGGAAGTAATGCAGCAGATTTATCACCAGCCAATTACAATGTGCTGACCTCAGGCAGGAACCAGGGATAAGAATGCAGCCATGAGTTTCAAGCTCATCAGCCCTTAGGAAAATGGAGGGAGCAAAGGGACAGACAGTGTTGCTCATAGCTGAGTAAGAGGAAGGCCACCTCACACGTTCCTTCCAGAACAACATCTGCTGAAAGACAAGAAACCTCCATGAACAGTTTTTGAGTTTTTGGACTGCCCTCTGTATGTGTGTGCTGCAGGGAGGGCAGGAGGAAGAGATTTTATTCACATTCTATTAATTAAGCTCCTCTATAAAAGAGAATATATATTGTGCTAAATTAGGTTAAAAAAAATTAAATTTATTTGCTGAATGCCTGAGTAGAAGGGGCTAATCTATACTTTGCAAAGACACAGGGATTCATTGTCTTCTCCAGAGTCCTGAGAGAAGTGAGTCAGCCAACACCAGCCATGTCTGTGTTGTCACTTTCTGTGCTGGCATGCTACACACCTATTGGCTCTAGATTTCCTAATTAGTTGTGTTCATACTGCAAGCCAAGACTAGCCAGCTGGTTCTCAAGGGGGAAAGATAGATTCAGCTTGTTGAAGCTGAGTGCTCTCTCTCTTCTTAAAGGTTTTCTTACCATTCGTCCCAGCCAGCAGCTGAGGTATGGTGTGATCAGCTTCTCCTGGGCTTCTGGTGAACACCCTGAGGAATCCCCCGCACCAGGGATGTTGTACAAACATTGCAGGGTGGCCCAGGGTGAAAGTGGGGCAGAGAAAAAAGGCCAGGGAGCAGTTTGGACTTTATGTCCTAGCCTGGGTCCACAGTGCAGGAAGGATGTGGAGCTGCTGGAATGGGTTTAGACAAGGACAACAAAGATGATCAGTGAGCTGAAGCAGCTCTCCTGTGAACACGTTGAGGTGAGGGCTTGTTCAGTCTGGAGAATAGAAAGCTCTGGGAGGACCTCACTGTGGCCTCTCAGTACTGGAAAGGAGCTTATAAACAGCAGAGAGACCAACCTTATACTTGGTATAACACTGATAGGGCAAGGAGGAATGGCTTTAAACACTAAGAGGGGAAATTCAGGTGAGATGTTAGGAAGAAATTCTTTACTCAGAGGGTGGTGTGGCACTGGCACAGGCTGCCCAAAGAAGCTGTGGACTCCCCATTCCTGGAGGAGTTCAAGGCCAGGTTGGATGGGCCCTGGGCAGTCTGACCTGGTGGGTGGCAGTCCTGCCCATGGCGGTGGGGTTGGAACTGCACTTAAGATCCCTTCCATCCCATGCCATTCTGTGGTTCTATGACTCAGTAGCTCCTCATGACAGATAAATGCTATTCTAAGGGTTAGGACAGGGTATGCAGAGGGCTTCAAAGCCCAGCATATATTGTACTGGGCAGGTGAGTATGGAAGGGAAGACAGCTGCCTTCATAGGATACAATGGCAGGAGAACTGCTAACTCTGAAAGAGGAATTAGGAATTAGAGCAGGAGTTCACTGAGTATTCTGGAAAGAAGCAATGTTTGAGAGCAAAGAGGACTGGAGGCTGTAATATATGAGTATGTTGCTCTTTAACACAAACCATACAGACATGATAGGGCCTTGTAGAGCCCTAACAGCCAGTGGTGGCACAATCACACTGGGAAAATCTCCCCCCAATATTGGCTGTGCTCTGGTCCCTTGCTGTGCCATCACACACGTCAGCAGCAGTGGCAGCATGGAGGACAGCACACCTGAAAGCGCCAGAGGCTGATGAGAAATGCAAAGGGCACAGGAAGCTGGAGAGCTGCCACATGTGCCAGAAGGCAGCTCAGCCCAGCTCAGAATTGTTCACAGTTCAGTGAACACAGCTGGCAGAGTGCACACGAGCCCTTAATGCCACTGCTCTGCATGGTGAGGCCAGGAAATGAAGCTCTCCCAACTGAGGCTGGAGGAAGCTAATGCTGGGGAATGGATGGAAAACAACTCCTTCAGGGCTTCCTCTCCGTATCAGTACTTCATCAGTCCTCCATCCTAACATGGATAAGAAATTACCAATGCTGAGATCCATTGTGGAGAAAAAGTTGCGCCTTCCTTCATAGTAACAAGAAAGCTTTCCATCATTGTAAGGCAAATACTCTTTTTTTTTTTTTTATTGGTGAGGTTTCTTGATGATCAGTCAGCATTTGATGCAAGGGAAAAGCTATCAGAGAGCAGAAAAAAATGGCTCTGGATGCATTCCTGATCTAGAAAAGCAGCTGCTGACTCACTGCCAACTCATGCGGAATGGAATCACAGAAATTTACAAATAATTTGAACTGTACGCCTGTTAAGTACAAAGGCTGAAGGAGCTTTACAAGCCCATTGAAGTGCGGTATAGAGTGTCAAGGGACAGATCAGTGCAGCTCCCAGCTGCTGAGCACGCACCAGGCATTTGTGCTGGCCTGAAATAACATGTCGTGTCTCAGGAAAACCATCTTACCCTCCACAGGAATTGTCTGGGGACTCACTTTCTTAGGTTTGACTGGTTTTTAGAAATTCAGCTGATATTTTTCATTTTGGTTATCAGAAAATCGAAACAAACAACTCCAACAAGATGTACTGAGCTAGTCTTAGAAACAGCCTGCAAGAATGAAAGCTGAACAAGGAGGATTTGTGGTAAAAGGGCAGAAGTCATCTGATACAGGCAGTGCAAACACCCCTGCATGGCTCTGGCACTTCAGAGCTGAGTCTGCAGAGCCAAGTGGCTTTGCCTGGATGGATCCACAGGGACAGTGAGGGCCAGGCTCCAGACTGAACAATGAGGAGGGATGGCCTTTCTCTGTCCCTTCACAGAAAATCCTGTCCATTAATGGAAGTGGATACTTGACAGCGTGCTGAGTCCCTTTCCAAAGTTTCCATTCACAACAATCCTCAGTGCAACTATCCTCAATGCAGTCAAATATCTTTTCTTACCAAAGAATGTGAAAGAAAAAGGAGAACATCTATCTGAAGTTGTTAACATTTTTCTCACAATAGATCTGTAAACACGGCTTCAAAACTCTATGCTCCAACTTCATGACAGCTTCTGCAAGAGCAAGGAGATCCATCGTGAAATAGATGCTCGGAAAAAATCCCTCTGCAGAACTTGAGCTCCTTCAGCTGAGCAGTTCAGACTATCTATATCTCAGTAACATCTGGTAGATGTGTCTGTTGCTCAGCTTCCGTTTGTAAATATGTTTGCTCTTAGTGCCATGTGTTAATATGATTTTCCTTGTAGGGGTGGATTATTTTCCACTGTACAATACAGTTCATATCTCATTTGTAACAACATAACTTAGCAGTTTTGTCAAAATGTATACAGTCATTAAAAGCTAATAGGTAACTGGTATTAAATTGTGTTGAGCGTTGGTGTGTTTGAGATTCAAGTGATCCTGAGTAGGGGCTATTGATTTTACCAAGCCAGAAACGCTCAGCACTTCTGAGACACGGCTCCATAAAGTGCTGTTATTTTTATAACTGTCCAAACTAAGAGTCTTCATGGCTAAGAATTGTCCTTCCCTCTCCTGGATATAACAATCACATTCTCATTGTACCTCTTACACTCTCCGCATATTTGTTTGCAGAAAGTCTACACAGTCACTAGCATACCAAAATGTAAAAGCAGCACGCCAGCACCTATGCCTGTACATACTCCATCTTCATCACATCGGAGGCTGAAACTTCCTGGCAATTGGAGAAAAAGCCATTAATACTCATAGCCTTTCATTAGCCAAGCCAGATTTGTTTTAATTTTCCTTTGGCAATAGTAGTAGCTCTTTCGGACTGCACAAGCAGCTACACCTGAGCAGAATCCAAACAGACACCACGCTTCCACTGCAGAAATGTTAACCTTTGTACTGTGCCTGGGAAACAGCCTCAGGTAATTCAGTTTTAGGGTAGTCCTGACAGTCACTTGGCTAGAAACAGCTGTAACTTGAAATACAACTGCTATTTTAACCAAGGTAACCACAGCCTTGAAGATGCACCCAACCTGTACCATGCACCACTGCTCAAAAGCCCCCAGAGCCCAACATAGGCAGGATCTCCTACTTGATTATGCTCAAGAGAGAAGGCACAATGCAGTCTCCAAATGCAAAATTTACTGGTGGGATGAAATCAACTGTTTGCTGAGAAAACAATATCATGAGGTAACGATTAGGTTTTGATTAAGCCCATTTCTGTCTCACTGATTTTTGCAGTCCAAAGCACCTTCCCCCAGATGTAATTTTTTGGACCTTATTCCGTAGCTCTGAGTTTGCAGAGAGAGAGTCCCTCCCTCTTGGAATCAATTCACCTGAAGTGCTGGGTGGTGGCAGCTCCTCTGGCATTTCCCCTCTGCTGTTAATGTCAGAGCTACCTTTAACCAGTCCTTCCCTCCCCACCAAAACCACCTTTATTTGTATTCTGTTCTCATTCTAGTGAGAACCGTGCCTTGCAAACCAAACAGGGGGGAAATGCAGTACTTGCTCCATTTGGTTTTATTTTCTTCATCATCTAAACAGGCATCTTAAAAAACTTTGAGCACCGAGTTGCATTGGAAGCCAGCACATTAGGGTTCATTTATACTTCAAAAAATGCATATGTTGAAGTTGTTGTCTCTGAGAGTACCCGATTGTTATTCTTTGACAGAGCTGTCACTAGAGGGTCCATTTTGAGCTCATTCATTGAAAGCTGTGGCAGCACAGCAGCCAGCCTTAGCTCCGCTATGCCTCCAGAGATTTGCAGAGAAGCTATTTGGAGTTTATCACACAGTTTTGCAAAACACTACAGCCTCAGCAAGCTGTCATAAAGAGGCTCTCATTCCAACTGGGCTCGTTTACAAGAAGTATTTTATTACTCTCTGGTCTGTTTTACCCTGCACCTTGCAAAATCTTTCTTTGCCTCTTTTACTCTGCTGATAGAGTAAAAAAAAACCCTGAAATAGGACTCCAAGAAATGCTTGGTATTTTTAATGCATTTATAATTCAAGAGCTATCCAGCTCCACTCAGAGCAGAGTTCTTTGATGCTAAACTGTTCCACAACCCAAGCCTGCACAGCCAGGGTCTGCTTCACAGAGCATTTCTCTTTCTTCCCCAGGCTGCTCTGCAGTGGCTCAATCCCACCTGTGGCCATTCTGTGTGCTGACAATCAGTCCTTCCATCAGCTCTTTTTGTGAGAGAATTTTAAACCCAAGCATCCAAAGCTGTCAGTGTCTGAAGAGCAGTGCACTTTCTATCTGGCAGGGTGGATATCAGAGCAAACACAAACATCCATGAGGCTGATTTCCTCCTGTACCTTGCTCTGTGTGTCGGCTCTGTCCCCAGCCTGCCTTCCAGGGGACAGCTGCTGGCTCTGTGCCTTCGTCCCTCAGCATGGCATGACAAGGAACAGGAGGGTGTTTCAGCTCAGAAGTTCAGATTTGGGACTATATCAGCCTTGTCATCTTAAGTACGAGAATCTGTGGCAGTAAAAGCCTAGGTGTGCCTTGCCCACCAAGCACTGACACTGCAAGCAGCAGCGCTGCCAAATCATGCAGTTTTATCTTGGGACATATAAACACTTGGTGCTTTTCCCAAAGTCTCAGCTCAGTAAGTCAATCAATTACAAGCATGCACCAGCTTCCAAAGGTGTGAAGCCAAGTTCTTGCCATCCCTTTGCCCTTTCCAGCAGAGCTGAAATACTGTGGGAAGAGAAGCAAAATGCACCATTTGACACAAGCGCATCACTGAGGCCATGAGCTGCATCCACTCAGTACAAAGGCCAAAGAGGAAAGAGCCAGATCCATGCAGCTGCCTGCCCCCAGGGATGCTCGGTTTGGGTTCCATGTTAGATATGAACCCTTTCCACAGCAAGGAGAGGAAAGCAGCTGCCACCTCAAAGCTGCTGTGTCTCACATGGCTGCCTGCTGGCTGAGCTTCCCTCCCATCCAGCTCTCTGCTCTCCTGCCCCTCATCATCCCCAGAGGCAGCGCATCCTCTCATCCTTTTTTTTGGTTGAGAAGCCAATTGCTCCCAGTACACCGATTTCAGCAGTCATAAGAATTCCATAGGAGTCTTAAAAAACGTTGGCTTGCGTGGGACTTTTGAACCTGTTTAGTGACAGTAATTCAGGTGATTTTTCTCTTCCACTTCTTGTTCATCCATATTAATGGGTGACAGCCTGTAACAAATGTATTCAAAGCTGACAGATATTACTTATTAGCATAAATTCCAGCTCCTTCGTGAGGTAATTAATACCAAATTTTTCTGTCATTTTGTAAAATCATAATTCCAAGAACTATTTTTTAACCCACATAAACAATGATTTACAGCTTTGCAGGTAAGCGATTGGAAACAGTTCCTCGTTGTCTGCAAGGGGGTTTATCTGTAAAATAGTTTCTCAACAATCTCATCTATGCAAAGCAGAGACAAACCACATTCATTTACTTTTCCTCAAAGATTTTCTCATACTTAAAATAGCTGCTGCTTTTAAAAAAAGCCTATCTGTGTCTCTGATGCCTGTTAACCTGGCAGTAATTTCACAGTAGCTGGCAGTAAGTTTTCTAGGTGACCATGCCAAGAGTCACATTCATCTCTTGGTCAAAAGAGCATTGTTTCCTTCCCCAGCCCAGCCTCATCATTCCCACTTTGGAATTCTGTTTCCCTAGATAAGCTTTGTCTCTGTGTGGCTTGAAACCCCTGACAGGTAGGTCTCACCTTCCAAATGGCTTTTATGGATGATGATAATAACAACAACAATAACAAAAAAAAAAGAGGAGTATCACCTCTGATTTAAAAAACCATTCCCTACTCTCTGAAGCCCAACCTCTCATCCTTCATACTGAAGCCTGTCAGAAGGTCAGTGCTTAGTGCTAAACGTTAGCCAGAAGGTTTGTGTTTCCTCTCCTTCCCCTGCTGTTAGCAATTTCTGCCTAATGAGAAGCATAACCGACGGTACTGCTTGCCGTGCTGAGAGGAAGGGCAGTGCTTTGCCAGCCATACCAATGTGTTTCTAGGTCTTGCTCCTCCTGCCCTCACTGCAGCTGCCAGCCATGCAGCACGTGGCACACATCATCTCCCAGACCCAGCTGCAAACAGCCCTGGGGGCGCAGATGCCATCTGTGGGGACTCGGGACCCATTGGTGTGCTCCCCTGAAGTCTGCCATGCCTACAGCAGGGGGTGGTGGGGACAGGCTCCAGGGGCTCCTGGGGACACTGCCTCAGGATGAGACCGCTCACAGGGATTTCAGCCGTGGAGAAGATCTCATCACACAGCAGCTCCTCATCACTGCCCATTCTGGACTGATGCCAAGAGCAATGACGTGGGGATGAAAGCCTCTGTATCCCAAAAGCAATCCTCTAAGCCATCCAAGTCCCTCTAAAGCTCTGTCTGTTTGCGAGCTGAAGTCTTTGATGCTATCTGTATAGCAAGGATAGCAAGAAAACATTCCTGTGGAGAATCCCAATGCTCACTTCATTTTGAATGTGCAGACCAATTCCTTCCCCAGCACTTGTTTTTACCCTCTGAAAGATCCACACCTACCCTATAGCAGGGGAATGTAGCTATACTCATGTCTAAAAATGTGCTACCTCCATCACCTCTTCTGTTACTTCAACCAACAGGGTCTTATCAAGACGCACTGTTGTATTAGTGGTCCTTTCCAACATTAAGGAATCTATAATTCTATGATTCTATGAATTATGTGTTTGTGCGGTTTGAGTTTATGGACTTACATTAAATTTAATTCTTACACTGAAAAAAGCAGTAAAATAAAGCTGCAAAACATCCATTGCTGCCAGGTCACATTTTTCAACAGAACTGCTAGGTCTGCTTTGGCCTTTTTGATAAATTATGTTTTATCCTTCTACCATGATCACTGGAGGAGGAGTATTGCCTGTTTGGTTTTTTTTTATAAAGAGGTAAAAGAAATCAGTGTTCTACAGTCATACAGGCCTAGGTCCATAAAGCACTTATGCACATTCAAAATGTTCCTCAGAGCACCTCAGAAAAACACTGATCAAAATCAGACTAGTTTAAGAGGAAGAACATATTCAGACCTGATTGATTTTAATCAGCCTGCTTTGGGTGATGACCCAGACATTCTGTGTTATTCCCCAATGAAGATCCCTGTGCCACAGTATTGCGGGGTCAGTAAAATGCTATCTATAGCTGTTGAGATCAATGGGAATTTTGCTATTGACTTCGATGCAGATTCAGTAGTTATACAGCTGAAGATTATTTCCTTCTGATTAAACCACTGCAGCATTCACCTATTTATCATACACACCCTACATTACTATTTGCATGTATCTGGCAACTGCCAACATCATTAGCGTTCACCAGATAATTCCAATATAAACACTGCTGGTCATTTAACTGCTATAAACACTATGGTTAAAGCAACTCTATCAGTAAGAGTCTGTAGGGTGAATACCCTGAAAGAATAGTATCCACACAAAATAATGAAGGTGGATGGTATATTTTGTATGGCTTATCCAGATGGTATACAGACAACCAGCAAATAAGGAAAGGCTCGCCTACCACTGATGGTCAAAGCTTGCCCAAGACTCCACAGGGGAGGGATCTCCAACAAGAGATCCTTCCCCAGTGGTGGTCAGCCCTTAAATGGGGTCTGGGAGAGGTGGAGCCAGACTCCACCCCTTCTGGTCACACAGTGAATTGCCTTCACCTGTGCTCCTGCAGCTGACTCAGTGCTCACCTCAGGTGATCAATCAGTGGTTCAGGCCGTGATTCAACAGTTCCCATACAGGGTCTAATACACAGATACCTGTAAAGCTATTTCGTCCCTGACCAAATGAGCTTTTGTGAAGACATTTTATGATCTGTATGAAGATTGCTAATATCACTATGCAGGGCTTCAGCTAACCAGAGCAGCTCCCAGAACTGCACCGAAATGCCACGATTCACATTTGCAGAGCAGAAGGTACTCAGGAACTCTTTAAAAGATTTTCAGATATGCTTATTTTATAATCACATGGCTATTTAAATAAAATCACACTCCGTAGCCCTCTAACCATCCACTCACAACATTTTGAAGATGCCAATAGGAAGGAAGCATGCAGCTTTCTGTTGAACATCATGCTCCAGACTGGGCTGCTTCTCAGTCCAACCAGGCTGCTGTTGGTGCTGCGTAGCTGGCTGGAACTGGTAACACTCCCTGCTGTGATAGTTCAGGGAGCTGGGAGAAACAGCCCTATGCTGGAAAGCGTATGACAGTGAAAACTATTTCATTTACAGTGTATTGGTACAAGAATCATAAATATAATTAAATTCATTAATAAAATCATTTGGCTACATTTGCAGCAATGTGCAATCCCATTAAGAGCTCCGAGTCAAATTCTAAATAAAAAGTTGAGGATGGCTTTTCATTTAATTTAGAAGTGGCTTTTTTCTAAGTGATACTCATGCTGCAGTGGGCAGTGTGCTCTCACACCTGAGTGATTTCTGAATGGGCACGTAAAAAAGGTGATCAGTACCTCAAAAAATATGGACCTAACACCATCAAGCAGTTCAATTTTTATTGTTTTATGATAATAAAAAATAAATTTCTAGTAATCATTAAGTATGCTAATGCAATTCATTCTGGTGGCAGTGGATTTATGCTCTATTTGTTATTTTTTATTCAAGTAATTGGATTTACCTGCAGAGAAATGGAGATTCCTAGCAAGTTATTAGCTGGAGTTCCTAAAGATAAAACCCTCAAGAACCTATAAATCTCTTTGAAATTTCTTTTAACTTTAGATTCCTATCAAGGAAAGCATTTTAATGAGGAAAAGAAAGTGCAAGTATGTCATATATGATGTTTTCATTGAGTTTGTTGTTGATAGTCTAATTGCACAAGCATCTGAACAGAGAGAAAGCAGGGACTTTGAAACAAAGGCAATGAGCCAACTAGCTGCTGAATGGCAGCTTATGCACAAGTGAGTATATAAACATATTTTGAATATGTTGCCTTGCTTACATTAACAAGAAAGTGTGTGTGTGGGGGAGTAGATGTGTATGTGCATGGAGGTGTGTGCATGTATGTGTTTATTCAGCTTGAGACTGAGCTTCTGGATTCTGTATTCACAACTGGGTGAGACTGGAAGTGGCTGGGGCTGTGGTTCATCTCACAATGACTTTTCAAGATTTGCAGGACACACTGGACTGTGCCACAGTTTAATTCAAGCTGCACCTATGGAGGTGATAGAGTGTTGGCAGCGACATCACAGTTGCCTGTGCTCTGGTGACCAAGGGTCTGCTTCTCCAAGTGGACACCCATGTTATCAGGGTTGCATTTGTCTATGGCATATTTTAAGGACAGAGGCTGCTTTTCAATATGTTTGCTTTACTTTTTTGTCCAGGATTCAGGATCTTTTACATTTTCCAAACTACATGAGCACGCTAGCTCATTTAATCATCTGCACTCCAATCTTCTGCAAGGAGGATATGACATCAAATACTCTGCCATGCATAACTAAAAGCACTGCTCAAGAAGCATTCAGCCAAGCTCCTCTCATCACCCTGAAGAGAGAAATCTGGAAAATACTGCATTTTATCTCTGAATATCTCCAGTGGTGCTTCCCATGCACAGCCAGCTGGGATCAAAATAAATTGCCAGAAATATCAAACCATTTACAAGCATAAACCTTACTAACCAGCTGACTTACAGCTCAGTCAAAGAGGAATAGCTGTTTCCTCAAGATTCCAGGTCTCATGTAAAATATCATCTCCTCCTGGCCTCTGAGTAAATATGTGCTTTTGTTATCGGGCACCTGACATTTACAAGATGAATCCTGCGTGAATTTTACAATAGAGAATGAAAGTGAAAATCCTTCTTGTCTGATGAAAGGTAAACTGGGTAATTCCTGGGAAGATTACGATTTTATGCTCCAGAAAAGAAACACCTCGATATTGTCAGGGCAACTTAATTGTCTATTTCCAGCAGATAACAAAAAATGAACACTACAAAGCTCAGTTTGTGCACCTATGCAAATCACAAATCTTTTCCTTAAAATTGGTCTTTGCTGAGATTACTCAGAAAGATTCTTCACTATAGGAAGAAATAAAATCTCTTTGAAATGCTCTGTTAAAAATTTCCAGGCCTGTGTAACAAGATAGCTCAGAAGTAATGACAGATATCAGTTTCCTAACTCATTTAATTTTTAAATCGTAACTGCAATAATTACTTCTCTCTTTTTGTGTTCCTGTCCTAAAGGACAGAAAATGTTTCTGGGGAAATAGGAAGGATGAGAAGTAGATAGTATTTAAATCTTGTTTGGAAGACCTCATGAATTCCGTGTGTCTGTCACTGTGGATTTGAAACTGTTGCCCACTCAGTGCAACAGAGAGAACAGATTATTTAAATTGTATTCCTTATGATGGGAAATAAAACATACAGAGGAGAAATGCCGGCATGATGACGTGACTCCACCAAGGGAATCCAACTGAGAACATGGCCATATTTTGCTCAGAACAAAAATACCTACTTGGAGAAAAATCCCTACCACACTCCTGGTGGTGCACTTTCAGGAGATGGGGGCATGCGTCTTACATTAGAAGTGTTAGATTTGGTATTTCTGGTGGTGTAGTGGTTCAATGCTTCTTATTTCCATCCCATATCCAACCAGAGTAATAACCACAATTAAATAGAATAAGATATAGGTTTTTCTCTATTTAGTGGTAAATTAGTGCTATGTTAATGCAAGGCCTGTGCAGCTTTGCAAAAACTTAAGCCCTTGTGACATGAGGTTAATATTCATGTATTTAGACTGTTGTCAGCTCCCAGGATTTAAGAAAAGCCTGAGATTTAAGAGGATGGTGAGAGGAATTGTAAGAGGCTGCTATTAGAAACTCTGTATTGAGCTAAAACTGCAAGTCACTTCTCAAAGCAACACAGATACACAGACAAAGTTATCAGGTGGACATGAACACCTTTTGTCAGCAGCTGGAGAGAGCTTCAAGAGCTTCAGAATCCTGAAGTGGCAAAGATCTTGGAGGCTGGGTGGGAGGAAGGGCTCAGAGAGCTCTGCAGCCTCAGGACTGCAAGAGGAGGATACATTTTGTGTTCCTGGATGCCTCTGCAGCGAGTGATAGGGCGGTTGCAGATGGAATAGTTCTTCAGCAGCATCTGTATTAACAGAAGTGTCACGTTTCTATGAGAGAGTCATGGTGGGAAATCTAAGCTGCCTTCAGAGAAGAAATTTAAATGCAGCCATGCAGCTTCTTGGAGAAGGAGGGACATGATTGCTCTGACAGTATCAGATATAAAGCTTCACGCAGAGAACACTTCTGTTCCAATTGGCTCATGAATCAATGGATAATAATGGGAAAAGTAAAAAAAGAAATATTAGAAAAAAATATGTGGAAAATACGTGGAGAAAATAAAATACTTGTATTTTCTCTGCTGAAGTAGTATGAGCTTCAGAATCGGGCTGTTCCTTCTGGCTTGAATAAGAGGGCTGAAAATCTGACGTAATCTGGGACAGTGATGGGGAGTGTGAGTCTTTCGTAGCCCTGTCTGTCCATCAGCTAGATGCGAACTGAGATACCTCCAGTTACTTCAATGGGCCTGGGGCACTCTGTGAGGCAGCAGGGACAGCTTAGGGGAGCGACTGCTGTCTGTAGCTCTGTCCTCAGCTGACCCTAGGGATTTCCAACTGGAAATCAGAGCTATGGCTAATGCTGCTTGACACAGAATTAATTCTCCCAGGGCCTCTTCTTTGCTTCTGCAGAGCTGCTGTGGAAAAAATATCTGAGTTGGAATGCATGCTCCCCATGGTGGCATGATGCTAGGAGGACTAGAAAGATGGAAGAGAAGCATGAGAAGGGAAATCCGTAAAAGACCCATATTGCAGCCCCAAAAGGTACAGTTTGAGAGTGAGTTCAGATCTCTATAAATACCATATATCTCCCATATTTCACCCCCAGGAATAACGATGGTCTTCAGCAAAAAAGCAGCAGGAGCTCTGTATCATCTGTCATGCCAGTGCGTTTGGATATGAACTAGAAAATAATCTGTTTCATCAGCTTTTCAGACATCAAGCATACATATAGCACTGCTTTCTCTCTCTTATGATTGCGAGATGAAGGTGTTATTTTATCCATTACAACCAATTTAACACCAGTCAGCAGCATGAGAATGACTTCTCCCTCAATCATTTCATCATCTTCCATTTTAGGCACAATTTGTTGGTTTGTGGGTTTATTAATCTCTCTGGTGGAGAACGACGGCATGAAATTTTACATCCAGAAAGCCATGGAAGAGCTCCAAACTCTGTACCAAGACATGAGAGAGACAAGCGCAGTGCAGAGCCCTTGCAGTTAATGCCTCCCAGCATCTTCTTAGCCCCCAGGATGCAGGCTCGCACCATACGAGGCCCAGGCCCACACTACACAAGGCCCAGACCTGTACTAAACAAGGTCCAGGTCCTCACCATATGAAGCTCAGCCTTGATAATCTCCTGGAGTTCCTCACAACCTGTGCTACCTGTCATCAAAGGCAGTCCTGGCTGATGGATGTTTCTTGAGGGCAGACGGGAAATAAAGCATTTCAGAGCAGAAAAAGGAGCCCTTGCCAAAAGCTGGGTCAGTTGAGAGGTGTGGAGGAACCACAGGCAGGAGATCCCTGAGCTGGATGACTTCTCCCCTTTGTAGAGAGATCAGTGTTTCTGCCCAGTGAACAACCACTTGCCAGGAGCTCAGTGCAGTGCTCTGAGTAACTGGAGCGTGTCAACATACAGGAGGTTAACCTTGACCCAGGGAGCCCAGATTCAAACATATTAAAATTCACAATGAGTAACCTAACGTCACAAAGTCTTTTGCTGATGCAGAATGACGAACTTCGGAGGGATGCTGAGCAGCCATGAGTTACACACATCCCTGGAACCCTCCTGGTTTCTCCCTTCACATACTGCATTTCTTTTTTTCCTCCTGAAAAAAGAGGTATTTGCAAGCCATGCAAATGAATGAATGCAGCATGTGATTTCAGAGCAGTCTGCAGCTCTTCTTTTGCCTCATACACAGGCACCGGTTTTAGTGCACATCATCACATTGTGATTAATGACAACACGGCTTCTACTCCAGGGAAAACAGCCAGCTTAACCATGAAAACCCACACTGACTCAGAGGGACAGGCAGGCACACAAACTTTACTTATTCTGCCAGCTAAGCAAGCAAACTGTAAAAATAAGAATACAAAATCTGCTCTTGTGTTTGCTTTGCTGGAGGTTAACATGATTTAACAGCATTACCAACCATGATTTTTTGCCAAACAGTGTCACACACACATCCCAGCCTGCTACCACTGCTGCAGCTGTGCTGCCCTCAGCACAGGTACAAAATGGACTCTTTGTCCTGTTTCTTCATCACTTTGTTTTGGTGTCCTCAAGGGACACCGTTAAAGACACATGGGCCGCAGGAATAGCCCAAATTACAGTTAAACAGCAGGTAGCTTGCAGCAGCACTTGCAGCATGATGTCTTCTCCTCACCCAGCATCCTGTGGCATGAGCCGTCACCCCAGGCCTTGCTGAGGTGCACAACATCCTCTGGAGACCCGTTAGGTTGCTTTATGACCCTTCCTGTTGCATTGGATTTGCAGAAGGGCTATAATATTGTAAGACTAATGCATTGGTCTGGTATTTGTATTCCCTTTATACTTCATCTTTCACAGCCTCTGGAGGCTCTATCAGATGACAAACCGGCACTCCAGGCATTAAAGGTTTAGTGCCACTGATACAAATAAATGAAAAGGACAAAGGTTTATGCTATCAGTATGAAACATAGAGTGCAATTGAGTTATGTTATTTTTGCATCTTAGATCAAAACGCTCCCTTAACCTTAAATTTTCTGATTTTAGCTCAAATCTTTCAAGGTCAGTATTCCTCTGGGGCAGGGTTGGGTTATCTGATATGCCCTTTCCAGATTTTCTCAATGGTGTATCTCAAAAGGCTTTTCTCCTAGCATTTTCATCTTCTTTAATACAGGATATTTTGACTATTTTTTGTTCCCTGCAATAGTTTCGGGAAAATAAGATAAATCTTCTTAATTTCTGACAGCCTGCTTTCTGCCAGAACCGTTCCATGAGCCATGGCATTGTAATTCAGTTGTGTTAGATAGACACAAAAAGAAGCAATGAAAACATCTGCGAGTAGGGTTTGAAAGGACAAGAGAACAGAAACCAGTATTCTAATGCCATTCAAACTTACAACTCTGTGTAACATCTTCACGATTTTTTCCCAGCTCTTTTGGTCTAGATGGGAGTTTCAGAGGCTATAAAATGTCCAAGGCTGTAAGAATAGTACCAGAAATCTAGAAGTCCTTTTGATGGAACATATATGCTGTGTTTACTTGAGATTACATGAGCATATCAAAGCAGCAACACACACAGCAAAGAGAATTTCATGCTGGGAGAGAGGGGAATCATTCATTTGAATCACCAGAAATATTTTTAAATAACTATCCATTCATGGCTGATCCTTAAAATATTTTAAATCCAAGGGATGCAATGGCAAATACAAAAGCCCTTACCACAGTCCATACAAGCATTTGTCTGTCATGGATCATTTTGCTGGTTTGATGTTTTAAACCAAGCCCACACAGAGAAATAAGACTATCCAAACTGGCATACTGTGCTACATCTCTTTACACAAACACTGCCATAATTTTTAGCAATGAACCCAAGATAATGGGAAATGATAATGAACTCTTTTATAATATAAACCCCACATTCTGTGCATATTGCAAAACTATCAGGAAGACGAATTTCTCACTAATATGTTATGGACTTCTCAGTCCTCTATTTGCAAGCAAGGATGTTGAAATGGTAGTATTTTAAAAATAGGCTCACATAACATTTTTTAGTATAATCAGCTGTGGATGAAGCCCATCTGTCATATCTAGTCTGTATGACTAATTGTTAGTGGTCTCTAATTGAAATTTAGATTTATTAAATAAACAAAGAATCCATTATAAATGCACTAATTCAAATGTGGGGGAGTGAGGGCAGGATATGAAATCGGGCAGTAGCTTCTCTGAATTGTTTGTGTTCATACATATTCAGATTAATATGTTGCCATCTACCACCAGCAAATCCCTCTGCAATGCACATCAGAGCAGACTGACAGATGTTGAAATCACAGTAAACCTTTTCCTCCTCATCTTTCCTCACTTCAAAGAGGGCTGTGAATGGAAGATGGGCTCATACTTTTAGGAGATTTGTATTTCCTAGGAGCCCCTAGACACAAAGAGCTCCTTGCTTATCATTATAAAATACAGTGAGCTCCAAAAGACGACCTGTGGTTTCATATACACCATTAGAGTAGCCTAGGCCAGCAGAGCATCAGAGAATCTGTAGAATCTGTATGCAGGCAGCAGACAGATCCAGTTTATAGACCTAGGATGAAAACCTAGTCAGATTGATAGCAAAACTTCCATTAACTTCAAAAGAGTCAGGATTTTGCTCTTTGGAAGTGAAATGCAATTCTGTGATGTGCTAAGTGTCCTCAGCTGGCAGCAGGTAAGCTCATCGAGGAAGGAGGTTGCTCAACGCCTGCGAAATTGAGTTCATCACTAGAAAGCAAAGCGACATCTTCATGCTCTTTGAAAGTGTGTTTCCAGAACGACTCTCTGCCTAATTTTTCTTCAGTGAAATAAATAACCACCAAAAAATACACAGATGTCATCACCAGACACAATTTCTCAGTTGGTATCACTGTGAAATGAAAAGCTGTTAGACCACAGTTTCAGCTAGAATTGGAAGAAAATCACCAGTGAGCTCCATGTTGTTTTATTCTGGCTTCACTTTGCCACCAGTTTTTGCAGCCCTGTATTTCTCCACTAATCTGTTTTATTGTGGAGGTGTTTTAGTTTTCTGGATGGGAAATAAAGCCGAGCACTAGATTTAATCACAAGGATATAGGATCATGCCTTCTGTTAAAGTCTGTAATTCTTTCATGGCTCAGCAGTAGCATGTTGGGTATGTGTAGAGGCAAGACACATGGGATCTCTTTTAGCAGCTAGTTGCTTGATCCTGCAGCCTCCTGAGCACCCTTAAATCACAAGCACTACCCTGAGATCTGAGGGCACCAGGTGCCCCGCAGGGCTGCCATGCATTTCAGAGCTGGTGCTTTCAAAGGAGTGCATCTCTGTGCTTTCAGAGATGAATTTTGAGACTTCTGCCACACAGAGTTTTTTGGGTTTTTTTATCATGAGCTTTTTTTCTTGTTGCTTTTAAAGTGGCTTTTTTTTTTTTTTTTTTTTGGAAAAGCTAAACCCAATCCACTCCAAGTTAAAAATGCTCATTTAAATAGATAACCACTTACAGCAGATGTAGCAGAGAGCACTATCAGAAAAAGGCTGGAAATGTAGGGCCTATTCACATAAGAGTGCAGATCAGATGCTGCTCACAGATTTGACAGAGACTTTAAAAGCAGTTTATGACCAGAAATGCCTCAGTTTTGCATAGGTACGTTACTGCTGTTTTTCAGCTCTGCCTTGACCCTGTTTATATTGGCCATGGCAGAGCTCCTTTCCAGAGCACACTTGCAATTAGAATAGGAAATATTGTGGGGCTTCTAGAGGTCTGCAATCAGCTCTTACACTGAAATAAGCAAGTCCAAGGGCAATGTTCTGGAGAAAAGAATGGTATGAATATGGATGTTGTTGTTGCTCACTTAGACGAATGAGGAGCTTTTGTGGGAAGTCAGATCCTATCTTTGTCTAAAACATTAATGCCCTGATTCTGACTGCTAAACATAGAGCAGGGTCCAGAATCATTTCATTACCCATAATTATAATGATCATGTCTGTACGGTTGCAGCTTAAAAGGGTATTTTTATATTTTACTGAATGTTCCCACTGTTGATGAGGAATATTTTTCTTTAAGAGTGATCAGTGCCCAGAGTTCAGTTGTTGCATCAGGCCAAGCTGTGTATAAATCCTGCGCTCCCTCCCACCTAATCACATAACTAGAGAAGGAAAAAGCAGCATGGGTTTTTGCTGAAATCAAAGCATATCAAACAACTTCATTTTCCTGCTCAAACCACTCAAGGCTGCAACAACTGTTCGCTTTATGGTCTGGCAGGCATTCTCCCCACTCTGGGTTGTTCAGCCTTCCTCCCAGCACATAGCTGGTGCAAGGCGTTGCTCTCGCTTTGCTGAACTATTGCATATGTCATTCCAGCTGGAAAAAAAAAAAAAAAAAAAGAGTCTACAGTTTCAGGTATTCTTCTGCACATTTTTCTCCACATACTTCTTGTTGGCTTCCTACTTTGCATGGTTGATTACGTTTCTTTTGTTTTAAGCCAGTATCACAAATGTTAGCAGTTTAGGTCTGGTCTTCATTACTCTTTTGTTCCCTTTCCAAAAAGCAGTTTTCTCTCCTTGGCTCTTTATCACTTTTATGGTGACTTGCTCATATTTTGGATCTTAGGATTTTTCTTGCTTTACACTGGCAATCCCTTCTTGCAGCTTGCTGTAAATTATGTACTATCAAAACAGCCTAATATTTCAGAAATGTGTGTGGGATGAATGGAGGGAAGGAAGGCTTTTAGGTTGCTTTGTTTTAAAAAGTCAGTCTCATTTTACTGTCGCTCTTCCACCAGCCTCTGCCTCCTTAAAGCCAGGGCGTACTCATTTAAAAACCTTCTAGGCAACTCGGCAGCAAATCCTAAGAAACTTCAGATGCTGGGCTGCTCACTTACCACAGCATTTGGATATGCTACTGTCAGCCTCAAAGAACACATGACTCTGGCTGCTGCCTGGGTGTCAGCTCATGCCATCCATTGAAGTGGGAGCGAGTTGTTGCCTTTCATTGCACTGACTCACAGTTCCCCCCTCCTCTGTCTGCAGTCCCTGCAGGATCTGCTGCCTCTCACCAACGCCCAAGCAGAGGCCAAATTCACCTCTTGTATTCTGCAGGCTGGATATGCAGGTATATAACCTGGCATCACTCTGCTGACTGGAAATCATAAAAGACATGGGGAAAAAAATATAAAAAACATAATATTTTAGACCAAAGAGTTGTGAAATACTGATGCAATGCTCAGGGTTTGGAAGATCTTTCGCCTTATGCCTCAGTCCTTGCAATGTAGCCGAGATCTGTTGCATCAATAGGCCCTGAATGAGCTCTCTGATACTTTTTGTAGCTATTTTGAGTCCTTTTTCCCAAAAGCCCCGGCCCGCTTTCAGAGCCCAAGCCACCTGCTGGGATGTTGTGTGCCCTGCAGCTCGCCGGCTCTGCAGCCTGTCAATCAGTGTTTGCTGTCACAGGGCATCAGGATCTTGAGAGCTGGTAAATAAAAATGAGGTCAAGCCCACAACGTTTTCCACTGAGTAAAAATACATAAATGTTGCAACAGTGATTAAACTCTATCTTCTCCCCACTTGTCTCAGGGATTTACAGCTTACACACAAGCTTAGCAGAGCCATAACTTGTTCCCTTTTGTATATATGCCTCCTAGTTTTTATTCAGTTATTTCAGCTCTCTGGTTTTGTAAACTTTTATGTCTTGGGCTGTGCCCCTTCCCATCAGGAAATGTCTCCCAGGGTCAGTTTTGAAAGCGATGCACAAAGATTTATCCTCATGCCTACCATTAATGCCAGTGGGAATCAGGCTGCTGAACCTCTGAACACTGTCTTTAAAACGTACCCTGTAGTATTTGCGCTCTCCCTGCATTATAAGCATTTCTTTATAGGATGTCTCATGTCAGACAAATACAAACGTCTGCTTTTTTTTCTTCCTTAATTGAACTGGCAGAGGAGATGAATGAAAGCCCGGGGGGAGCACAAATAAAAGGGTCGGGGTTGGATAAAGAAGGTTAATGCTTTCTGCAGGATCTCATCGCAGAGCTTAGCAGCACTACGGCGCAGCCATCGAGGTGATTACGTAGCCTGGTCAGCAACGTGCACACAGCAGCACCGTCAACAGCGAGCTAATTAAATGAACACAAATTACGACAGCTCCCAGAGTCAACAGCTCTGCTTGTAGCTTGTGTTTGAAACGGATTTCAAACGTTAACTGAATGAGCAGCAACATAGAAGATAACGTACAAGATGTTTACAGAACTGCCTACTGTTTCCTTGCATCCCCCCCGCCTGCCTACCCAGAGCTCGCTTATGGAAATCTGCATAAAGCATTTGCTCTTCCTTACTAATGTTTCTGTAATGATCAGCTGGCCCAGACGTCCCGTCCATCTGACTGGGGAAATTGCATGAGGGAAAAATCCTGAGGCAGAGGAAATGCACATTTTAAGAGCTTTATGCGGCATTTACTTGCATCCCAATAATCAGCTCTGTAACTGTGCATTTTATTAAAATCTCACATTTTATTTGAGCTGCTGGAATCGTCCTACTTAATTAGCAAAAAAGAGAAAAGCAAGGCCCTGACATAAATTTACATGCCCAGACTCAAACCCTGTGAATTCCTGTGCGTCCACTTGACTTTATTCAGCTGAACAGCCACTGTCCTGCAGCTCTGGGATGGCATGCACCATGCTAGGAGGGAAACTGAAGCCCCCAAGGGTGGTGGTGCCATTTGGCCAAGGCACCAGGGACATATGGAATGCCATGGATGTGCTGAGAGCAGGGCAGAGGTGTGGAAAAGTCCCCAGGATTAGCAGAGATGGGTGTGATATGCAAAATGGGACTCAGCATGCAAAAAAGCCACTGTCACACGGCCGCTCTCTACCCTCTTCTTCCACATCTCTCCTTTTCTTCACACACTTTTCCCTCTCTGTATTACCTCCACAAGGGGAAGAGCCCTTTCTCTGTCCCTCTGGAACAGCAGTGGAAAAAGTCAGTGGGACCATTTGGATAAGAAAGCCTCTGCTTGGAAACAGCATCCAGCAAAAAAATGAAATGAAATGAAATAAAATGAAATAGAATAAAAATAAAATAAAATAAAATAAAATAAAATAAAATAGTAAAATAAAAAAGGAGGAGAACTTCATGGGGAACTGCAGTCAACTTCTAGGAAGTGCAGAGGAGGAGCAGATGGCTGTGGTCCATGTGCATAGCAACACCATAGGAATGGCAAGGCTAGGGAGAGTGGGAGAGAGGTAAGGCAAGGTGCTGAAGCTCTGAGGAGCTGCCAACCAGGATCTCTACAGCAACTGCCTCTGGTATGCTCCCCATACCCACGCACTACCAGGGAGAAAGAGGTAGAAAGACAGAACATTTATGCATGGATAAGAAATAAGATAGAGGAACAGGCATGTCTGGTCTTATGAATGTATTAGCCTGACAGACATATCAGAAACACGCTTGAAGCAAGGCAGTAAGTGGGACAGTGTAACACCAGCTATTAAAGAAGGTTAGAGTAGAATATGCTAGAATCAATCAAGTTAATAAATTAACCACTTCTGTATGGAGCATGTGTATAAAAATTCCTGGCCCAAATAGGAAGAATATCATTTTAACAAAATAACATGGGAGTACTGTTGCATGTGTCACTGACTCTCCATCTCTGATGAAGACATGGACTGTAGGATATGGGAGAATTCCAGGACACCACAGAAGTAGGAGATGCAATAAAAACTCTAGACGTCAATTATTTCCATGTAAATTGACCAGCTATTGCACAGGAATGAGAGGTGGAATAGTCTGTAAGTATTTCATGTTAGAGATAACAGTCAGAAAAGAGGCCATTCTATACTTGGTTTGGAGTAGAAACATATATAAATGTGAAATTTTGTTAAAAAGAAGCTCAGTGGGACAACAAAGAAAATTAATTCCTTCCTGCCAGCAAGGAGGCTGCTGAAGGACACTGCTGGAAGCACAAGGCCAGTGCATATTATTCATCAAGTAGGCTTGAGAATGGGCAGTACATGGTGGCTTTATAAGACAGCAAGATAAGGGAAGTTATTAGAAGAATAACTGTGAATCCTTCAAACAGCATATCTGGATCCAAATGATTAAGTTAGGAAGTAGCAGACATTCTGGAAGATTGCATGAACAAAAACAATTAGACAGCCAAAAAGGAATTTGATGAGATTCTAGCAAAAGGAATCAAAACTAGCAATAAATCTTTTCTTCAGCACATCAGGAGCAGGAAGCCTGCCAGAGAATATGCAAAGTCAGTAGATGATCAGAATTTGAAGGGAGAACTCAGAGAAAATAAAGCTATTAGTGAAGATAATCCTATATATCACTTTTTTTCCCTGTGGAAGAAATGCTGTAGATTCCCAAATGTGATAGCTTCTTGGGGTGGGAGGACACTTGGCAGCAAGTCTGCCTGAAATAGCTGTGCCCAGAAACCAGCTCTAGGATCACCTCAACAAAACAAAGAGCAACCAGGTGCCAAAAAACAGGCGATGTCACTCAGGAATTTCAAAGGACCTAAAGGATGAAATCACTAAATGACTAACAGCAGATTATAACTGTGTGCTCAAAAATCCCTTGATATCTATAGAGTGGCTGTCAAATATCAAATGTCAGGCCAGAATTTTAGAAAGGTTCCAGGGGAGGCAAATTAGTAGCAAATGCAATGAAGAACTAAATCCACTGCCACTTCAATAAATTAGATTTACATAGGAGGAGTCAGCACGACCTCTGCCATTTGTACATATTGGAGTTCTCTGAAGAGGTCAAGGAACATATAGATAGGAGCAATTCAGCTGATATAGTCTCCTTGGCTTTCCAAAGACTTTCAGTAAATTTGTCCAATATAGATTCTTCAGGGAATCAAACGGCATTGTGACAAGAGACCAAGTCATTGCATGACAATAAGACAGTTAAATGATAGGAAACAGAGGAGGGGACCAGCAGCCTTGGTCTTGCAGCCAGTGGTAAGCAGAGAAATTCTGCAGGGCTGCATCTCCCAACCTGTGCTCTCAGGGTATTCACAAATGATCTAGAAAAAGTAGTGAACAGAGGAGAATTTGCTGGCAACAGCAAAGTATTGATGATGTTAAGAGCAAGAGCTGGCTACGAAGAGCTGTGGTAGTGTTTTATGAGATGTAGTGACTAGTCAATAAAATGGGAAATGAGAAGTGTAGATAGATACAAACTAATTCATAGGTGAGAAAAACAGTCGTAGTTCCATACCAAAAATGATGCACTGTGAGCTGACCATTAGCACTCAGGCGTAAGATTGTGGGGCCTGTTTAACAATTCCACAAATATACCATCACAGCACTCTGTAGTAGTCAAAAAAATCAACAACAACAAAAAAAAAAAACACCCTAAAAACATACATACATACATCACGGTTCAGTGGGATAGGAATAAAGATCTAATGAGAGAAGAACATTATTTTTAAATTATTAAATGACCCATATTGTGAATACTCTGCTGCTCTGGTCGTCTCCTCTCCAAGAGAGTGCAGGAAAACTGGACAAAGTTCAGAGGAGAGCAATAGGTATAAACGGCTTCAATGCCTGAACAGCTATGGAAAAGTTTCAGTATGAATTTACCAGGGTGGGATGCTCCATCCTGGAAGAGTTACAACTTGAAAGGGATCAGCAGCACAGAGAATGACATGGTGACTTGGAAATTGATTGCTCACTGTCTTCTCCAATACAAGGACTTGGAGTAGGGGTAACACAGAGTTACAAGGCGTCATGTTAAGTTTAGGGGACACTGGAGGAGGGCAGGGGTGGGAAAATCTGTCATCTTGAGATATATGTCATAAGAAGCTTTTGATGGAAAGTAGTTCAAAATGGGAAGAGTACCACTTTGGATATCTGTGGGAAAATACCATCTATTTTTTCCCTAGTTTTATTCTTTATGTGGCAACCACTTACAGCCACTGCTTTTAAAGAGAATGGATACTGGGCAATCTTAAGTCTTTAGCATGACCAGGTGCAGGTGACCTGGTCATATTTTTCTGCTATCAGCTGCCTGAGAGTTGTAAATACATACACACAGGCCCCCCCCTAGACAGCCTGTGTACTTCCCCAGCATTTCTCTGCCCCAGTCATGACCTCCTGGTTTCCTCCCCCTGAGGTCGGTGTTGCCCAGGGGGGTCCCTCTCTGCTGCCAGGAGCTAACAGCCTGTGTAGGAGTGCAGGGCGGTACTCATCCAGGGACACGATGAGTCCATCCAAAGGTTGTTGAGCCCAAAGGATAAACATGTAATAAAACCCAGAAATAACATGCTGTTGTCGAGTGCAAAAACCTTTCCTCACCACGCTGCAGGCTGTACTGGCCTCACCCAGAGGCTGCTGGCAAGAATTAAGGCTTGAAAGCCAGCCCACCAGTCACAGCCCAATCCACAGGGTGCTCATCCCATCAAGAAGATTTAAAAAAGCAACAGAAAATGTTAGTGTACAAGCTTAAGACCCTTTATTGGGCCCTGACCAACTACTCAAAACTCCACAGTAGAAATTCACTGTAGATTAATGCATCCTTGCTTTTTTAAGGCCAGTTCAGATCTGTTCCAGGCTTAGCCTTTTCCATATACTTCCCACTCTATTCATCTTTGGATTTACAGAGAGAGCAGTTTGAATACCTGGAGTTCTTTATTGGCACTATCTTACACCTTATTGTAACATATCCTGAGGACACCAGAGCTCCACACCCTACAGATCTTTATTTAAAACTTCAACTTAAATAGAGACAAAGTGTCTCATATTAAAAAAATAAAAAATAGAAGAAGTATTATTTTTTCAAGGGAAACAGATACTGAAATATGCAGGCCTGCTTCCTTTGGGATTCACATTCTTCCTGGAAGCAAAAAGTATTGAAACTCTCATGGGATCTCCTGTTATCATGAAATTCTGAGATTCATTTTCAGTCTCAAGTGGCTAAAACTAGATATGAAGTGGTTCAGATTAGCAGCCAGGCTTGGGGTACTTATTGAACTGTCCTCAGCTCGGTAAGCTTTGATGTTTGCTCATCAATGAAATGCTCCGCAGTACCAAGGATGTAGCTCTGTAATCATAGATTTAATTAAACTGAAAAGTACTTTGTTTTATACATTGGTGTTGTTTCTTTTTTCTCCTGAAGGATGAAATCTTCCCACGCATGAAGCAAAACCGATGACATCAAGGATTAGACCTTATCTAAAGTCAATTACTGAGGTTTTGTGTCTGCATCTTCCTAAACTACCTGAAAAGAGCCTAGTACAAAAGCCGATAGCAAACTTCTCAGAAACAATTATGTGATGACTCCATCTCTCAGGCTCAAGGATCTTTCCCTCTTATGAAAACAGTGCTTCCAATGTAGAGCCCTGCAGCTGGTTGAACTGCTGCCTCTCAGAAACGCATGGATGAGAGGGCATAAATACGCTCTAGCGGTTGCAACATGGCTCTGCGCCCTGGAGAGAGAGTTTATTTCCACTAGCTGGCTGCCAAAAGCCTCTCTCCTGTCAAAACACAACAGATGAATTCACAAATTCCAGATTTACGTTCCCTCACATTTGTGGGCAGGTGATCAACTGAAATCGTCCTGCAATAGGCTAAATAATAACCGCCATGGCAGCCAACGCCTGAGCTAAGTATCCTTGATCTCTTTTGTTTTGCAGCCTTCCCTTCCCATATTAGTAATGAAATGGGCTAAGAGGCTTTGTGACTGGAGAATTAACTTCTGTGAGCCCACAGCAGCTTCCTATCCCTGCATGCCCAATGCATCAGAAGTGGCTTTTTATCTCACTTCTGTCTAGAAACTTGTTATGGGGAAGAGTTCTTGTTCTTAGGGCAAAAGACAGTCTTCTGGATAGGGATTTCTTTTATTCTTTCATTTGCCAAGAAAATGTTAAATATTTCATTAAAAGCTGAGCATTCCTAAACCAGAAAATATTTCTTTCTTTTTAGGAGGTTGAAAAGATTTCTCATAGAAAATAAAACTGTGTCATATACCAAGTACATTCTCAGATCAGTCTTTCAGCAACAAATTGCTTCTTTCCTTCAAAAGATGAGGAACAGGTTGCACGTTGCTCTGACTGCATATCATAAAGTCAGAAGCAAGAAATTCTCATTAGCCATCTTTACATTTAAACGCATGTTACACGTCCTGTGTTGCCAAAACCATCCTCCTGAAAGCTATGTCTTTCCTTGATCAGTCTTTACATTCAATGCCCCTCTCATTCCCTGACTTTAAGAGCTTCCATTCATATCTCTAAAAGGTTGGGAAGAAAATTGCTCTTTCAGAAAACAAAGTGTGCACATTTTTCTTTTTCCCTAAAAATCAAATAGCACCAAGAGTGATCCTTCCCTTCACTGCTCCATTTGCTGCTACAAAGCAGTTCCAAGCGCTATTCTTACTTTTTCCCTTGGAGAAGCCCTCAGGTACTCAGGCTATTGCACCCCTCCTGCCAAACGAAGACAGAAAACAGAAGTGATCCCACCAAAATTCAAGGTTTGTTCCTGCTTTTCTTCCATGGTGAAGCTCCTCAGTACTTCAGGCTTTTGTGTTTCTCTTACCAGTGTGCAATGTTAGGGTTCAGGCAGAAGTCTTTGGCTGAAAATTGCGATAGGTTCATTTTTGCCTTTAAAGCCCAGCTGTCAGGTGGTTAATTCTGACATGAAATGTGCATTTTCATCACTTCTTTTTTCCTGTAAAATGAAATGTGCTTTATGACCACTAAATCTTAATCACATTTTTAAAGACTTTATTATAGTAGGTTTACTATACTGTCTTTGAGTTGAAACCTCTCCATAGAATATTAGCTATGGGCAAACCAAATGCCTGATCACCGCTTCTTAGAAATGCAAGAGATTAGATAATGGGATATCTGGACTGGAAGAAAATAGCTAAATGCAATTATTTGAAATTATTTTAATTCTTTCAGTTGCTTTCACCCCCACTTCCTTTTGAATAGTTCCTGACTACAGGAAATGAATTTCTTATCTGTAAATTAGGTTGCTACAAAACAGATTTCCATACATTGGTTATTTTGCATTTGTATCAGGAAGAGATCTGCAAAAGTTTTGCATCCGGACTAAAAAGTCCACCTGGACTCTGCAAGAACAGCAGCCCATGACCAAGAGGACTTGTTTTCATCTGAGGTGATTTATCTCAAAGCCACAAGGAAAGGATGCCAAGCTTGACTTGAGAGCCTGCTTCGTAGAATCCAGTTACTGGTGAAGAAATCCACTTTTCCTTCACTGAGGTATTTCATTATAACTGCAGTGATGATCACTGTGTGTTTGTTGTGCAGCCCAATATCCCTTGATTTCGGAGCACTCTGGGCAAACCAGAGATGTGGTCAGGGTCAGTGCAATCTTACCGTGTGACAACAGAAGGGAAAGGTAAGTTGCTTTCTCTCATTTCAATCTAAATGCTAAGTGTGCTCAGAACTAAAACTTCACGTGTATGCTTCTACCAAAGAGGTATCCACAGGGATGAGAGGCATGGTGAGATTTAGTCAAACTCAGCACTTCAGAAGGGTCTCGGAGTAGGAATGAGCACAACACCTTCCTCCAACAGCCCTGACTCCATGCTGTTCTGCCTGTTCCTTCCTTGCCTGAGTGCTAAATTCAGTGGCAAATTCAAAAAGCAGTCAATGTTTGCATTTTCCATGATGAGAAGAGGAATCACAGCTAGCTGGAATCAGTCCCCACTGAGTATCTTTGGAAATTGGATATCCTTTCCCTATCAGATATCTTTGGAAGCACATAACAGTTGCATAGCCTGCAGTCCCAAGCTACTACCCTGCGGGTTGCTGGTGGGGCTGGCAGCTTTGTTTGGGCTGGCTGCTACAGATAGAGCATGCTTACACCTCCCTGTTTGAGTTAATTGTTATTGATTTTTTTCAAAAGTCAGCGCACACATGTAATACAATATACAGACAATCAAACCAGCAACTGCAGCAGCACAATAAAAAAGAACAAAATAAAAATCAAGAAGAAATAAACATAACCAGAAATGCTGGGAGACAGATCCAGAAACACAGGTTCATCAATACCTATAATAGCTGAATTTGCTTATAGCAAAGTCCAATTAAAGGGAAAATGTCAGTGCAAGCTATGCAAGTGGGAGTTGGGCTGTGTCATTCCTTTGTAGGGGAGAGCTGCTGCAAACAAGGGGAGGCTGAAAGATGCAGTGTGCTCAAATAGGATTCCTAGCCAGGGTCTATGAGTGTGCCAGCATGGGCACAGCAAAGGTGGACCACAGTCACAGGGTACCAAATCAGCACATATCCCTAGTCCTGTATTTAGGTATGTAAGTCATGCAAAAGTCTGGTTATGTGGTACATCTTTGCTTTTGACTAATTTTGGCTATTTCCTTGCTGCCAGATTGCTCAGCCTCTGCTTCCCAAGCAGTGAAGTCCCCTGACAATGGTGCTGTATTTTTCATTATGATATTATGCACATGCACTTTTACATGGAAACTTATTACTTTGTCCCTGAGGTTTTTGCTCTTCCCAGGCTTTTATTTCCTGAATCTTCCAGTCTTTCTAAAACTAGCTGTGGTCTTCCATCCTCCCTCCTCTGATGATGTTTCTAGTCCGTCCTCTCTCTATTGTCTCTACATCCACTAAAACTGGGGTTTTGTTTCTGTGACCCACCCCACACTATGCAAGCCAAGTGTTTCACAACCTATTGGTAAGTCTGTTTGTAAAGTAGGCAGAGGTATTTCCCCTAATTGATGGATGAGAGGCTGAGGTGCTTCAAGGGTTGCGTGTATAGATGCAGAGAATTCTGAGTGTAATGCAGAGGTCACTGATTCAATTCTTTTGTTGTCCTGGATCTCAGCAGTTCCCTTGGGACCATAAGGAGACCAAAGTCATGTGCAGTGGTGTCAGCCTCCACTCTCACCTTTCCTCATCTCCTTCCCTCTTTCACAGGCTTTTATTCTTCCTTTTGGAAAAAAAAAAAAAAAGTTGTTCTTACCATCCTCACTCCCTTCTTTTTCACTGAGGTTCTCCTTTATGCACTTACAATAAGAGGAATGCATATTTGTGAGCTTATTTCTCCCCTTTAAGAGAATGCACTGAGTGTGAAGAGCACAAACGTTGGTTGGTACACTGGAGAAGGTTATGTTACTCAGAAGTAATACATAGAAGACACCCAAAATAAAACTTTGACAAAGTAGACCAATGCACTGGGCGCACTCTCCTTTAACACAGGCAGAAGTGTTTGGACTCCAAGCCCACCTCCTCATTTATGTCAGACTTCCTGCTGTGCTGCAGTAGGGGATGGAGGCATATAGAAAGCAAAGTGATGTCAAGCCTTAGAGCATGAGCTTTAAGAGTGCTCTGCTCATTTCTGGTCCAGGTGAGATTTTGACATAAGTGGGGAGGTAGGATTGATGTTCTCCAGTGTTCAGGTAGGCAGTGAATACTGTGCTTGATCAGCTGTTCATGATTTTTGTTGTTTCTAAACTTTGTGAATCTGTAAACAGGATAGAGAAAAAAAAAATATCTTTTCAATGGGTAGCAGTTGAAAGGAAGAGAAGTATTTCACATTTGAGTGAAAGAGACAGGAAGATCCTGCGATGCTTAACAATAGGTGCTCCCTATATAGCTTGGGTCTTGCTTTTCTCATACATACAAAGCCCACTGTAAGTTTTGTGCATGAAAAGAAAAGAATAGAGAAGAAAAAAAAAAAGTCCAAATGCAGCTGCATTGCATTACATGGATTCTTCGTGGTCCCCAAGGGGCAGCCCCCACTTCTCAGTAACAAATCATCGCCCAGGTGCTAGAAAACAGTTCTGGGAATGTGACTTGGCTCCATAAATCTCAAACACGAGTAGAGCCTTTCCCAGGAGTGGGAAGTCACTGAGATTTGTCCCTCAGGAAGCCCTGGATGCTGAGGAACCACCCATTACTGAGAAGGGAATTGCTGCCTAGTCTGAAGAAGCAACGGGGAGAGAGAAGGTTTATTTCATGCTTTTTTTTTCACTGAGCTTTATTGGCCTGGACCTGTGTGTTTGTGGGCAAACTAAAGAGAGGCAGACAGCCTTTCATGGTCATGGCTGCAGCATGCAGTGTCTTTGCCCACAAACATTGCAGCATTTTTATACTTTGCTCAAATTTTTCTCTCCAAAATCACAGTGTAATAATCCAAATCCTTTGCTAAAGGCATTAAAATGTATTTTAGAAGCAGTGCAGTTTAATTGTAATATATTCCCTAAAAGGATGATTTAAGTTAGCTGTTGATGTAATAACTGCAGCCACGGATGGGACGTGGGCTCAGTGGAAGGCTTCAGAAGGGACTCTCAGTTGCTCCTGTCACATACAAGGATAACAAGATGATAACATTTCCAGAATAGACTTTGTTTCTGTCATCTAAAAGAAATCCCCTTGCCCACAATAAAGAGACTTAGGAGACCTCTGTATCAGATAATTACATTGTAACTGAGATAAGGATGTAATAAACTTAATCACATGCTGCAAGCGAGACCCATCACACAGGCAATGAAACTACAGATGCTTGGGCTGCAAAAGCATCCAGGTCATCCCGGACAACTGCATTTGTATTTTCTATGTGACTTCATGAAAGTTTTAATAGGATGACAGTATAACCTGTGCTCATCTGTGTGAGTATCTCCCTTGTTGGGGTAGAGGGGTGTGAAGGAGCCACTTTCTCCCCACACCAACCTGCAAAGGGCACTGTTTTTGCATCCACCTGAGCCCAGCTCACCTCCTGCATATTGAGACTGCAGAACAAGCTGCAGAGACACGGTGATACACCCAGCTGACTGCACCGACACCTCAGTACAGAAGACATTAGGAAATACTTGTAAATGTGCCTTGGGAAAATAACCAAGGAAGGGCACCTTGCACCTTAACAACCCACTGTGCTAGGAGATGAATTTTGAGCCTGGGCAAGGTGCACAGACCTGGGTTTCACTTTTCTGCCATGAGCTCCTGTGAAGCTGTGGGTGCTCTCTCTGCTATTTCCAGCCATAAAACATAATAGTGCCTCTTTCCTGCCTCCCAGGTATGCTGTGAGGATAAGCATGCTGCAGAGACAGCAGCTACTCAGGCACTGTGGGAGCTGTGGGAACAGGTGGAGGGAAAATGTAGATAGAGAGCTGTGGGTACAGATGTCTGTGTGTTGTCCCGTGGGCTGGCTGTGCACCCCGTATGTTCAGACTTGATAGACACAGACACACACAGACAAAATGTGGGCTGTCTGGTTATCTGCCCCACGGTGGCTTTATGGGCACCACCTGCACCACCTACTCAGATAAGGGCAGCACATAAGGCAGCTTCTCAGCTTGTCTTTGAAATATAACAAAATGAGGGATAAAGTTATTCAACATTTTTGCTTTTCCCACTTTTGATGTATTTATTACTTAAAAGTCAAGGCTTGGTGGGTCACAAAATAAATTATGTACTCCCTCTAGTGTCAGAAAGAGTATATGGGCTTCAACCACTTTTGATCAAGTGCTGCCATAAATGTTAAAGTAAGGCTCAATATAATTTCTCCACATTTCAAGATTAATAAGTTACAGTGATAGGTAGAATTAACAACAGCCCCAAATGCTGCTGTTCTGCCTCCTCAGTGCTGCAGCAATAGAAAAGAAATACATTATTATGCAGCAAAATAAAATAAGTGCTTGTTGAATTTGTAAAGGCAGGTCTCTGATTAGTGCTTTTTGTCACTCTTTTTAATTCTAGTTCCAAACTGCTGCTTTGAAAGGAAATGTATGAAAAGTCAAATTGCACAACAGAAATGTGCCAAAGGGGAGAGCTAGACTGGGAGGAAAATCCAGGGAAGGTCTGCTGAAATTCAGCAGAGAAGAAAAAGAGTCTTCTCAGTGCCTTGGGGATCTGTTGTAGGTGTATAGGCTTTCCCAGATCTTCTTTTACTGTAAATTGCAAGCATTTGGAGAACAGTTCCTGTGGCTCTTAGGGTACCCTGGGCAACCTTTTGGGGCAGCATGCATTCAGCTGCAAAGGTGCTTCACATCAGTGCAATGTGCTCCCTGTCCCAGCTTTCTATAAGCAGCACTGGGTCTTCCAACAAGCTCAGAAGAAGGGGTAGAAGGGAAAACACTGCTGGCCAGCAGCAAAAGGTTAAGCAAAATATCAGATGACTGCAGGGATTTTCCTCCCTAATGCATACTGTTTTTAAAACATGTAAAACCCTCTGTTTTCCACTAATTGGAAAAAATGAATGGTCCTGGCAGCTGGCTGCCTGCAGAGATGCTGGGCTCCCTGTAAGTAAGGTTGCAGGTGCGCAGATCTGTACACGAGCAGTGGCAGGTGGAAGTGGAAAGAGCAGGAGGAAAGCCAGATCCAGGGGAGCTTCAGCCTTAGCTCCTGGCCCTGGTGAGCATTTCAGTGTTGAGGCACAGACAGGCACTTCTACACCCAGGTTGAGAGTTTGGACGTCAGCCACTGCTGACCATTCACAAACAAAGCTCCTTTTCTCCAGCCACCTGACCACTGATTATACGTGTCTAATTTTATCCAGCCAGTTCGAAAGAACTATATCATTACCTCTTGCCTAATCCTCGCTCTGGACAACCTGTTCTGAGCTGGCAGGCTGTCGTCAGCACAGGGGATGCTTCAGACACGTGTGGTGTGAGAACAGAGCTGCGGAGGGCCGAGTTGGGTGCCACATCCCTGGAGACATACAGTGGTCCCAAGTAGGCCTTCAGGAGGTTCAGGAGATGCACCAGCATTCACCTGGAATATCCACACCTACTGTACAGCTCTCATCAGCTTCCAAGCCCAGGCCTGGGGAACTAAAACTAAACCACAGACTGTGATGCTGTTGATTTCCTAAAAATATACAAGGCTGTGCCCTGAAAACTGTGTTGGGTGCAGCCTGCCTATCTTCTCAGCGGAGACGCTCTGAGCACAGTGCTGTGCAGCCCGCTCCACACACCATGAGGAGTGCCACCCACTGTTTAAGGGAGGGGGGAAAACACCCTCTGCCATTTTTCTCTTCATGGTGACAACAGCTGAAGCTTGGCCACTGGAAAATCTTCTAAATTTCTCGAAAAACATTACTGCAGTTTGGCTGTTCAGAAGATTCTCCTGCCTACTCTTCCCCTGCTTGCTACAGCCAGGATTCATGTTGGGCCACGCACTGAGCAAGACAAAATGTCCTCTTCCTGGAGATGGAAGTGAGGAGTAGTTTCTTTACCAAAAACCCCATCACCCTTCAGTGGGCACTTGGCCCTTACATGTTCTCTCTCCTTCAGTGCTTTCTTATTCTCATAGTGATATACCCCAGCTTGTCATCCATGCTGCATCCAACATCACCTCGGCTTGTGCCCTTTTTCACCTTCCTGCTGCTGTCTCACTGCCACACAGCCACACATGCTTTCAGCTAATGCTCTGCTGCCCACGCTAGCTCACAGAAGCCTTCAGCCCCCCTCCAGCTATATGGGTGCGTTTCTACTGCCATGCCTTGCCACATATTGGGTGGTGGTATCTCCTGCTTTAACAACCTGGTTTCATGAAGATGCACATAGGCTCCTTAATGTTTAGTACAGCTGGTGCATGCTTCAGTAAAGCTTAACCAATTCTTGGCAATACTGAGGTTATTTTAAATTTTAATTTAGGATTTTCTTCTCTTTCTCTCAATAAATGACAAAACTAGTCAGAGAGCTGTAAAATACTACATCAGAATTTTGCAGCTATGGTACTTGGTCCAGGCCCAACAAGCAGCTGCGCAAGCTTATGTCTCAGACATTTTAATGCTTACCCTTAATCTTATTGGGAATAACTTGGCGGGATGAACTTGGCAGAATGAGGGTCCCAGCATGAGACTAGAAAATAATCTGTTTCATTATGCCAGGAGTATCTTCCCTTATCTCCAGTAATTCACTGACAGTTAGGAAAGCACTTATGAACAAACAATATTCAAAGGAGACCATCAGCATTTTTCCAAACGCTTCAAGGTGATTCACAGGATTCAAATTCCAAAGGCCCCGAGGAACAATGGGGCTCAGGAATGCCTGACAGTGCTCAGCTGCAGGCTCAGAGGTAACAGGCAGAACTCACAAGAAAAACTGTTTACATGTAAGTATTTAGGTTTTTTTTCACTATGAGTATGGTCAAAAACTGGAATATGTTGCACAGAGTAGTTGTGCAATGTATGTCATGGAAATATTCCAAACTCAGCTGGAGAGGACCTCAAGACACCTGATCTATCTGAACCCTCTTTGAAAGGGAGATTAGATGAGATAACATCCAAGGGTCTCCTTTGACTAAAACGACACTCTTATTCTGTGATTACATGCAATGAAGTTATACAGCCACCTTCCAGGTATTGTGGTGAATGCTGTGTTGCATGGACATCAAAAGCCTTAACTAACCTCTCAGCACATTCGTCTGTTCCCTATGATGTTCAGCCTGTTACATTGCCATTTTCGAACATGCACAGTAGGCATCATGCCTATGTAAAATATAACTCTTCTGTTATTGCCCCACTAGAGGGTGCTTTAGCAATATAAATCCTGAATACTTGATTTAATACTTCACAAGAGTCATCACACTGGAGAACTACTTTGCATATTGAAGTCCACCAATTCTTTGGAGACACTCTGAAAAACTGTATGATAAAGAATCCAGGATGATGCATTTATGCTTGTGTGATGAGCATGTAAATAACACAAATAAATAGAAAATCCTGGAATACAATCTTTGAATCTTTTGAATTTGAAGAGACCTTATGAAAGACATCTGTTCCAACTCCCCTGCAGTGAAGAGGGGATCTACAGCTGGATCAGGTTGCTTAGACCCCTGTCCAGCCTGACCTTGAATACCTCCAGGGATGGGCTTCCACCACCTCTCTGTGCAACCTGTGCCAGAGGCCTTTAAGTGTCTCTTCCAAACCAAATGATTCTGTGATTCTATGATTTTATGATCCTCAATACACAAGAGCAGAAAAAAGATAGCTCTTCTCATAGGAGTGGTTGCAGATGTCATGGACGATCCTTTCAAGCTATGAAAAAAATGTGGTGTGTCACACAGGCAGATTTTTTGCTGATGCTGTTTTACCCAAGCTCTTTTGCTAACCATTATCTTCCCAGCTGCTCGAACTCAACAGTGACCTGACGTTTATCATCAAGCACATATGTAAGTAGTGGCTGAGGGATTATTCAGGTTCATTCTACTGTAGCTTTTGAAATGCATGACAGCAAGGTAATAAACCTGTAGGCAGTTTTACTGTAAGCTGCAAATCTGTCATTTAGCCCCATGAGCAAAGCTTTTTTCTATTGCCACACGGTAGCCCTGGCTTCAGCAGTAAGAAGCCAACAAAAACCAGCCTTGGCTTCGGACAGTTGGGAAAGTTTGTTCAAAATTAAACACATAAATGTATAAATGTGTATATATGTATCTGCATATAAGAGAAATGTAAAGAGATGGGTTTCACAGAAATAAGAACTTACTGAAGGTAAGAAAAATCCCACTGGAAATCTTGGAGGAAAATACGTTTCCAGGATTTGTTCTTTTCTTGAAGAAAGTATGTGAAGGATAGAAGTGTAAAATTTCCTCCTCGGGAAGGAAGGCTGTAAGGCACAGCCACAGGCCAGCATCACCACCACTGGCTCTTCTATCTTCTCAAGAGAAGGAAGGAAGGAAGGAAGCTTCCTAAGCCTCACATTGTTATGGGCATATATAAAGGATAACTGTACAGGGATGCAGCTGTAAAACCTCTGGAGCAAAACAAAATACAGCTCCCCACACACAGAGGTAAGCAGGTTGTATTACTGCTTGGAATAAGTGAATATGACTAAGGCAAGGGTCGTCCAGACATGTAACAAGGCAGGAAAATAATCTACTGATTATATCGCAAAAAGTATCATCAGTTGTCACTAAAAGGGCCACCTGGGATCAGGCAGTCAACACAGTTAACATCAGCAGCTGAAAGCAAGGACTCAGGCTTCAGCCAGGAACAGGCAGACTGCCAGTGCTCCTGCATCCAGGAGCCCTCAAACCCGGCCATCCAGAAGCACCTAGCAGTGTGCCAGACTCTGGCCAGACTTGATAGACAAGGGAGCATTGCTCAAGCCATGCACTCTTTCTGATGTTCCCATGAAGAAAAGGACATTTTTCAGCCCAGACACAGCTCCCATTCCAGCTCCCAGCCAGGTCATGTCCAGAGGTGATGTGGCAGGGACTGATAGATGAAAGCTCTGCTGGGAAGTTGCCCTGCAAATGAAGCCCAGAGCTGCCTCAGAGCTGCCTGTGGCTGTTCTGCAGAGCTTGAGTAATATAAGAGGTTTTATAGCAGAGGGGTGTTGGTGCTATTACTTTCCCTTAAAAGGGGGAGAAAAAGAGGGGCAAGAAAGTTATTGAATAGTCAGCTCCTTTTCCAAATATGGAGGGAATAATCAAACAACTAATAATCACTGAAAGAAGATAAATGACAGACAGTGCAGGTTTTACAGGAATTAAGCATAGCAAATTCAATTCTTCCTATGGTAGCAAACCATGTCAATTTTGAGAAGACTGCACTATCCCAGCTTTAGTACCCTCACAGTCAATAGGCTGTCTTTTCTGCCCTGGTACAACAGACTCATAAAAGTGAATGAAATGTGTGCTAGCAGACATGTATGAGTGGCATATAGGTGGTTGGGGAACACATACTTAGACCATAGCTATCAATAGCTCACAAATGGAAGGAATTCATCAAGTGAGGTCTGTCCTCAATCCAGTATTATTCAATATTTTCATTAATGACTTGTATGATGAATTAAAAAGCATACTTAATTAAATTTTCAAGCAACACCAATGTTGAAAAGGCTGCAAGCGCGGAGGAGCACAGAACAAGAATTTAAAACATTCTTGACAAATTAGGAAAACGGCTGAAAGTAATAGGCAAAAATTCAATAAGGGCATGCAAATCTCTACATTTATTTCTTCAAATGCAGGATGGAAAATGCCTGGCTAGGCAGCAATACTTCAGTAGAGCACTAAGCTTCTCAGTGAATCACCAACAGATTATGAGTCAACAACATCACATGGTTGCAAAATAAGCAAACAGCATCCTGGTGTACCTGAAGAAGTGTTCTGCTTCTTAGTCAGATGAAGAAAGGCCTGTCTGTAAGTGGCAATAACAAGAATTCAGTTTGGGACAGCACCAGTGATAAAAGGTCCTGGCCAACTGCAGAAAGACTGGAGGAAAATTGTGAGTGTGGAAAGAAGTCTGAGAAGCATGACCTATGTTATGAGAAGGAGAGATGAAAAAGAGGCTGTTTAGTACAGAGAAGAGAAGGCTAGAGAGATAGACACAGAACATCGTGAAGTTCTACAAGGGCAACTGTACAGTCCTGCATCTGGGGAGGCATAACTCCACGCACCATTACAACCTGAGAGCTGACCAACTGGAAAGCAGACCTGCCTTGCTGAGCTCTCACAATCAAGGAGAAGTTGGGTGGTAACTAGAAGGGCTAGAAGTCTTGTTAACACTGGAGAAGCTTAACCTGCCTCTTATCTTTGAAATAGATCACTTCTGACTAAACAAGGGTTGCTTTCCACGCAAAAGAAACTAAAATTGTTGAGTCTTTCCCCCAAACTGCTCGTCCTTCTTGAGGAACAGCTAGCGGTACAGCCATATTTTGCAACCAGATGATAATTTCACATGCATAATTGTCTATCAAGACACCATATGTCCTGTCTTTCCTCTGAAAACAGGAAGAATTCCACCTGCTTTTATTTCAGCTTTCTAATGCAATCCTCTCTGATCTGAAAATAACTCCTTGCCATTACTGATCTTATTTCCTATCAATAGTTTCTTTATTAAACTGATCTACTTTAAAACATTCACTTAAAGCACCTGACATTTAGTAACCAAGGAACTATGTTGATCAAACTCTGCCAGCATCTCAAAAACACTGCAGCCTCCCAAATCAGAGACCACCATAATTAGCCCAAGGAACTGATTGCGAATGATGAAATTACCACATCTTAAAGCCTGATTTCCTGTCAGCTGAGCCACAGCACAGCCTGCTTGGCCTAAATAATTTCATACACAAATAAATTATCTCCTAATTCATTTTGTTACAGAGGGCAGATGAAGTAGCCAAGTCATCTGTGGGAAGTTCTTAATATAAAGCAGTTCAACCATATGATAGGTCCAACTTTATACCAGGGTCAAAAAAAGCAGAAAGTGACATGACAGGAACCTTTGGGATGCAAACAAGGAATCCAAGGGTGCCTGGAGAAGACCCAAAGGATGCTGTGGTTTGTAGAGAGACATCTCCCAGGGCTTCTGGGTGGGGGCACATAAAGTACCCCTGGAATCTGAGATGCTGTGGGGTGAGTGAGAGTGCAGGAGAGGGGCTCATTTTAGCTCCTTTGGTCAAACACAGTAGGTATTGGTCTGAATTGATCTGAGAGTTGCACATTTTGGAAGGGGGAATCCATCTTCTGCCAGTGTCTTTCATCAGTTCTGCACCAATTCCCAACCATGATAGGCTGTGGCCTCACCCTTACCAGTAGGAGAGGATGCGCCATGATTAGGTTCAGTTATATCTGGGTATGACAACTCCTCAATGAAAAACCATTGAATTCATTAGAGAAAGCTCAAAATACTGCTTTGAATGTGGTTAAAAACTATATAATCTAACCCTACTTGTACATGGAGATGTATGTGGATTACAAGAGTCTACTGGTGTATTACTGGATCAAGGTAGCACCATGCATAGCTTGTAAACACATGGATTACCTCAGGGACCTTGAACACACTCCCTACAAACAGGGAGGGAAATAACAGTTTACCACTGTTGCATACTGTGGGTTTGCACACTGTGAGTGCAGCCTTTAAACATGTAAAATGGTGAAATCGGTACAATATTTTGCTTGATAAATGGTGGAATAGTATTGAAATACTTAAGCTATTGGTGGCAATATCTTATAGGGACGTGCAAGTTGTGATCACTACTGAAGTGTGAAGAAAACAACATATGTCATTATTTTACCTTTTGTGTAAGGGAAAAGAACCAATTGTCTAACCTAACTGCTGTACTTGATTGTGATTTCTGTGCCTGTCAGATAGCAGTTAGCAGGACTATTAAAGTGCATTAGCTCTCTGCTGGTGTTTAATGACAAACAGACATGGTCCATATTCATCAAGCAATTATTTATACCACAGCCTTTTATAGAGCTGTGAATTACCCTTAGGACTTTTGCAGTGACTGATATTTCTAATAAACTGTTAATTTTGCTCCATGAATTGTTCATATTTTTAAGCTGGGGAACTAAAAACTGTGAAATTAAACCTACAGTGCAAGCTGTGTAAATGGGATCTAAGAGATTATGACACAGTTTCAGGTCACTCTAATGCAATAAAAGTGCATCATTACTACCAAAATTAGAGGTAGCTGCAGATATTACTATCTACACAATAGACTTTTATGAGAACAAATATACATGGCCTGCCAAGGCAAAGAATGTGACACGTTTCTACAGCCCTGTCACTGGAACAAGCCAGGAGATTGCCTCTGCATCAGGTTTCTCCTCACAGCTCCAGGGGCAGCAGCTCCATTGCACACTTTGCCCTTTGCTCTGCCAGTTCCCTGCCATCAGGATGATGCTGACACGCATGCTCCAAAGATGTCTTGTGTTAGCAACATATTTCTGCTGGGAATCAAACAATAAAAGGAAATTTGAGAGGCCAGGCCACTTCTTAGTAAGGCCAAACATCATCTTATGCTGATAGAGGTGTTGTTCCAAAGAGGAGCTCATGTTTCTGACACTGCTGGCTCCTGTCACAGTGTTCGCGTCCCAGATCAGAAACCCAGGCTTCTTTGTCTCTGACAAGGAGCCTGATTTTACAATGTAATTCACAAACAATGTTACAGAATGGCATCTGGTGAGTTTATCATGAGGGTCTTGGAACTTAATTTCCTACATTAAGACACCTAAAAACATTAAGAAAAATATAATCTGTCCCTAAATGACTGGATTACCTTTGCCTCGTCTCCAGAGGTGACAGAGGCTCTGTGGACTCCATCCACCAGCTTGCAGAGAGGTATCTATTTCCTTCCATCTGAGTTTCCCTGAAGTCAGCCAGCAAGTGCCTCCAATCTGCTGACTGCCATGAAATGCCTTTGATGCCCTACCCCATGACCAAGCCACATAAGAGCCCAAGTGCTTGTGAGGCTCAACCAACATCTGTTTTTAATGCTGGAGCCACAGACTGATGCTGGCTGTCACAATCATGGTAGTGATGCTCCCATATATCTTTCCTCCTGAACCTAATTTCCTGCCTGTAGAGGGTTGGATAATGTACCAATATAATTAAAAATGGAGTACTTATTTAGCCAAAAGCATTAGAATGGATAATGAATTCTTACATTCCTTCATTAGGAGCCAAAACCATAAGAACAAGGAAATCCTTCTCCAGGAATAACATCTTTACTGCTACATTCAAGGCCAAAACATTTTTTTTTCCCCAGGAACAAGGATCTGCTCCCAAGATTAGAGTTCAGCAGAGAAACACCGATTGTACAGTTTTGAACAAGAACATTATAATTTGTGTTTCTCATGAATGTTTTCTATTTTGACAATTTTCTCTTCCTCAGCAGTGTATACCACTGGAAAACTAAGTCATTATATGCTTTCTAAATAGATTTCATTCTTCTTCTCAATACAGTATTGTCTTATAGTGTATGACTTATTTACCAAAATCCTTTAAATTTTGATGCTGAGTATTAAAATATAGCTTAACTGTAGCTCACTCAGCAGGAACTCATTTCTTTTCTTACCTGTTGCCTCGTCACTATTCAGATTTCAGTCTAGGAACATGCAGCATTTGAACAGCAACAAAGCACCAGGGTTTCCTAGGTGCTGAGCTGAAATAAATAACAGCTAAATAATCAATTTTGAAGCCTATAACTTCTTTTGAGAAAAGAAGCCTTTGATCCCCCAAAATATAGCATGAAGTAGGGCACTTATTTAGTCTTGCTTGATGCCACCTAGTGTCCTGGGGAAGGACTGAAGATCCTGATTCACCGTATCATGCAAAGGCTAAAAGTATTTTACCTACATTCATTAAGCAACCTTCAAGGAGAAAGGTAGCTGAAGCAAAGTACCTATTCTATCTGCTCCTGCTCATATAATGGTTTCAGATTGGCATTTATTGGTGAGATACTGACTGCCACATTGCTAGCAACATGTGAAACATCTGAAAATAGTGATGCAGAAATGTTTTTTCTTCCAATACACACACCAGGAAAAAATTAGAGGACCATGATAAATATTGCAAAGCCTGGCTGTTATGTTTTTCTGCTGTCCACAGAGAAAAGTTGTGTCTTTTTTTCTTCCCCCACAAAAGCACTTTTGTACAATCCTATAATGTCTCACAATCTAATTTTGTTTCAGGTCCCATCTCCCAGGAAAGCACCAATAGGAGCTTACTAGCAAATACAGCGTAGGGCATATTTCTGCCAAAAAGAAAAATCCTAATACACTTTCTAAGGCTGTGGTGATTCCAGTTTTGGGGGAAAAAAAATGAACAATTACAGTACATGTAGTTTCGGAGGTGAATAACTAGAAAAGATTAATACTTTTGCCTTACAGTTAATGAAGTGGTATGCTTCGGTTAAGAGTACAGTAAAAAGCAATTGTTTTGTGATTGCTTCTTGAAATACACTGACATGAAATGACGTGACAAAGAGTGAGAAGATTTTTCGCTTTGAAATGACTCAGGGGGATGAGGAAGTAAGAGTGGCTTCTTACAACTTCAGCTGCTGTGCCATTTCTAACTAACAGAACCTTTGTGATCTTCTTGGCGGCATTTTTTAAATCATCAGCAGTATAGATGTTTGTGGACATGAAAGACAATGTCTGTCTACCTAGAGCAACACAACTTTCCAGGAATTTTTTTGTGTATTTAGGCATTTGCCATGTAGTTTTCACTGCAATCAACAAGCAAGTAGATAAGAAACACTGCTGGCTGCTTCTCTGCAGAGAAGCAGAGACTTTGCGTTTATCCTTGCTTCTTACTATCTAAAGGCCACACTATCAGCTGCAATCACAGCAGGAAGAAGTTGCTTTCAAAGCAGCAGAGGCTGTTAAGTAACATAGTGTCTTCCAGATAATTCAGCAGTTGAATTATGTATTCTCTGAAGTGTGCTGTCACATAGGTGCTCCATGTTTCATAGGCCCAGAAAAGTCTTTGATGTAGTAAATGGATGAGAGTGCAACCATGCAAAGAATCTTGAGGGGTAAAGAAGACCAGTCTTTGAGCAACAGGCACCCACCAGATGGCAGAAGTGTCCCTGGCAGATGATTGGCATCTAAAGTTTCATCCATCCTGAAGGCTGGACAACCCAAGAGATGTGCCCTTTATAACAGACATTTGATTAGCTACTCAGAGCCATATAAGAAGCAACAATTCACTACTGTTAATCAACATTAGCATTAGCACAGCTTGAGGAATGACAGGCTCTACATAATACATGAAGTTGGAAAATGACACGTGCATTGTCAGTCCTGTTGAGAAAATTTGAATTTGCATTTGTGCTGACTGGGCATTTTTGCAGAAGAAAAGTGTGACCTTCCTGTGATCCAGCAAAAGGCAAACAACCTATTGTAAAATCAGAAAAGTACTGCAAAGGAAAAAAAAAAAAAACAACCAAAACCAATAAAGTGAACATTGAAGGGAGAATTATAGGATTTACAAATGTGCCAGCTTTGTATGAAGGATTGCTATTTCTATTTCAAACGTACTAAATATCAGCCCTGAGAGAAAATAAACAATACTAAATCTGTAAATTAATATATAAATGTCATGGCTGAAATAGAGAATCATATGATCAACACAAAATGACCTAGGGGACTCAGATACGCTTCACAGATGCCAGCTCTTACAGTAGCTCTGTTATATGGAGGAATATCCTTACCTCTGTCCTGCAGCTGGGGCAGTGGAAGTCTCCAGAAGCATTGGCCTGGAATCACCTTCCTGACCACCAGGCACGTGACTGCCATGTCACCCTTGTAGGCAGCTCCAAGTCAGACCTTTCAGTAAAAGAGACTGATTATTTTCTTTGATTATTTTCTTCATGTAAGCATCTCATTCATGTTCTTAATGACATCTACTAAATCTCAACCTCTCCAAAGCAATAGAATCATGGTGGTACTACAAAGAGGAGAACCCAGCTGACTCCAGTTAATTTGTTTGTGATTACTTCTTTGTACAAAAAGCAGCTTGTTTTCATTTTTTTTCTTTCTCATAATCATGTTTCTCAGCAGAATACAGAGTTGGCAGACGCATTTGGCATTTAGTTCTCCTCTATCACTACTGTACAGATCGCTTGTTGCAATTACTTACGCAAAATGAGAAGGACGATTTAAATATTTGCTGCTTCTAATCTGGCTTTTTTCACAAAGTATTGGCTGGGAAGGATTGGCTTTCCAGAGAAAGCATAAAGGTTGAGAAATGGTGTTTTGCTTTTTAGTTACTACATTTAAATTAAATGGAAATGAACTGGGATCAGCCCCTGGTGAACTTCAGATCTACTCATCTCAGACCTGCAAAGCAAACCAATGTACCTCTGATTCTTCTGTCAAAGAGGCCACCTGAGCTAAAACCAGTTACCATGACTTCCACAGTGAAAAGTGGAAGTGACTTCCATCACTTCAAATGCAGACTTCTATGAAGCAGATGATCTCTAATGCTTTTCTGCTACTGGCAAGGGGCTGCCTTCGAACTTAGCCTCTTTACTTCTTTCATATGGAGTAACTGTGGAGGGAATATGGAAGCAGGAACCTCAGGTTCCTCCTAAAACCCAATTCGAGGCACTGTTTCTAAGACTAACAAAAAAAAAAAAAAAAAGGAAGGACCATTAAAGCCAATATAAAGAACAAAAGAGCCTTCCGGGAACTTGCAGTACAATACAAAATGTCTGAGACAGATGCTCACAAAGCTAGAGGTACAACAGAGAGGTAAAATGGGGATTGAGAGTGCCTTATTCTTTTCAGTAATGAAGGGGTTAAGTCTGTGCATGAGATTGTGCTGCACTGCCACTCTCCACTTTTACACAACCCAGTTTTGTTGCTTTGATACTACTTGCATGAGAGTGGTTTCTTCCACTTTATTTCACCTTTTAAAGCACATTTTCCCTATCAAGCACTGAGGACTCCACTTTAAAAACTGAAGCTTTCAAAAATGGGGAGATGGCAAACAGAATTATATTTTCACAAATTTATATAGCTCCTGTAAAAGCCAAGGGATTTGGTTCATTTTATAAGTTAAGAAATACACAAGCTTTAGGAATCAAAGTAAGCTGTGTAGGACATACCACTTCCTAAAGACTTGATCCAAAGTCACAGAAGTCAGGTAAAACTTTCTATCAGGTAGTCTAGCTTGGAAATCAAGACTAAGTATTATTATTTCTAAAATATTAGGAATAACTTGAAATAATTAAAATGGATCATTTAAAACAATAATGAATAATTTTGAGATATATATTCCTATATGTTCTCATTAGAATACACAGGAATAACAGAATTATTCTGAAGATTATATATTCCTAAGTGATACAACAGACATAATCTCTAAACAGCATGGTGCCTGGAGTCATTAATTACAGCCAGATGCAACCATTGAGAAACTTCTTAAAAGCTTCCCCAGCATTGCCTGAGATTTTTTCCTCGCTGGTGCAAATTCTGTCCTGTTTTGGAATAATTTTGTGGTTCACCAATTCATCTCATTTACACAATTCAAGAGTCATTAGAAGCAAAAACATTTGAATGGACTGCATCATCTGCAAGCAAAAAGCATCACACTCCATTTTAAGCCTCCTTGGCCATCTGGTCTCTCAGCACCAGATCATTTTTAATATTCACAGGCCACAGCCATAAAAATCACTTGGGGAATAGAGAAAAATATAATTAATTGCCGTGACTTGAACTACTTCTTTTCTACATGGAGGACACCGATTTTTTAATTAACATTTTGTTTAATTGTTCTGAGGGGCAGGAGAGATTATTATCTGGTCTTAATTACCAGCACTATCCCAACCAGAAATGTTTACAGATTGCTGAACTGATGCAATACCTTTGTCTGGTGTACAAGTTTGTCACTCCTAATTAATGTTCCTTAGAAAAGGATGCCAAGACAAAGCTTACAATGGTAATGACACAGGCATTAGACACTAACAGGGGATCACATAATTGCCTCAATAAAGCTGGTATAACAGAACACTGCGACTTTCTGCTCCTTTGCGACCAGGATTCACAAAGCAATTGCTCCATCACAGAGCCAGATGTAAGAGAAGTGAGAGTGTGCATGTGCTGCAGAACATCAGCTCTGCAACAAAATGCCTTCAATGAGCAAACACAATGCATAGAGGAGACATCCTGGCACACTCAGAAAATTCTCTGCATTGCCTGTACTGGGGGAATAAACTTCCCTTCCTTGCCTATAAGAAGAAGCTGTGAACAGTCCCGGACTGAAGAAGAGGAAATCTGGGGAGGCCTCATCCAGCCAAGCACACAGGTCACTAGGCTGGCACAAACACCTGGGGCTAGCCAGGCTGCAGTGCAGCCTTGTTACACACCATGTGAAGTTCCCAGGCTGTGAAGGGCATTAACCTCCTCCAGTAGCACTCTTTGCAGTCCTGTGCACTTATGGAACCATTGCTGGGTGAAGAATGATCACTTCAGTGCTGAGCACTGACCTTGTTGGATATCCAGTGAAACCAGGGCAGCAGCAAGGCCCCATCAACACAGACCCTCCATCTGCAGGGAGATGGGCAGAGGCCATGTGTGGGTTTGAGGTGTCCTCAGGAGGCACAGCTGAAATCAGGTGGGTCTCTTAATGAACCCCTGGCACAGCTTTAGTACAGCACTTCTGCAGAAAATTGATTAGACATGGTAACTTGATTTCAAGTACTAAGTTTAGACAGTGATCTAAAGATAGCTATGGTTACAGGGCTCTGTGGCATATCAAAGTTAAGTAAAGCAGAAAGGATATTTTTGTTAACAATAAGTAGTATGACAAAGAGGTTAACCAGAAAGAGACCGACAAAGTGCTGTACAGCCCGATGGAGCAGCAATGTGGTTTATAATCCGATTCCCTTCAGGGGAAGGGAACAAAATGATGAAGTGATCTTTGAAAATATTAAGATCTATGGTTTGGCTTCCAAGAATAATGGGATTGTTGTTTTTCCTACTTACCATGAATATCCTCTCTGCCCCTTAAAAACAAGTACTCAAAATTGTAAAGGTAAAGAATAAGAAACTGAAGTCACTGAGAGTGTACACCTGCGGGGAAGGGAGGGAGGGAGAATCTGAGGAATAAAAAGCTGTAAGCAGGTTGCTTTTTACAGCTCTCCTACAGGGCTGCTGAGCATTTGTCCCCTTGCTCTTTGCTGCCAAACAAAGCCTTCTCTCTATACCTGCAAGAGCAGCGGAGGGGAGAAAGGTGGGATCCAGACAAACAGGGCCACCATAACACAAGTAAAAGAAGCAAGTAATTACAAGACCAAACAGAACCAGAAGTATGTGAAATTTAATTATAAAATATAATATATGCATGTATGTGCATATGTAAATACATGCATATATAAAAATATGCTTGCATGCCTGCAAATCTATCTGCAGAGAGAACAGTAAGATGATCAGTACTTATCACAAAACTCTTAGCACGTTTTGCAGCTCTATATACGGAGAAGTTGAACGATCAAAAAAAGAGAATTCCTGGTTTTTCTTAAGACCATTTAAGATACACAGTTTTCACAGTTTTCTGTTTTGGTTATCACTCTGATTCACTGTTCTGATATTGTGGCTGATGGCTTCATTAGCACAAATAGGACATTTTCTATTATGTTCTAAACCAGCTGTCTCCAGGTTGTGTTTAAGCTGATCAGTAGGTGATCATCACTGTTTACAACCCTCTCACCTGGTTTCATCTAGTGTTTGTTCACTCTAGCGGAAAAACACATGCACACATTTCTCTACTATTGTTTTTTTAATGCCTGTTTACATCATTGTTAAAGGTAGTTACAAGATGATTTGCTTAGATTCATTCATTTCCCCCTAGACTACTACAGCTCTGGCAAGCTGAGCTCCTGCATAACCCTCTCTACTTTCCCATTGTGGAGAGCATGCATAGTTCACATAGTTCAAGAGGGGCAAACCCTTCAGCGTGCTTTTATCTCATGGTTGCTATGCCATGAGTTACCAGCAAGCCCCTACTTTCCCCTGCCATGGCCATACCCCAAGGAGGAAGCTAGGAGTTTACTGCACACTTCCCACACATACTGCATACAAAACAGAGCACCTGAGGTATTACTGCAGGAGGGCTGTGGGCTGCTTCACTTCACTGCAGCACATTCATTTATCCCCCACTTATACCAGATTAGCTTAAATAGCATCAGCTGTGGGAGGTAGCTTGCCCCAGTTCTATCACAGGAAGTGGAGAATCCATCCTATGAAAGGGTAGGGCTGCTTTCCTGGGCTACCAGCATGTGCCCAGATTTCAGCAGATTTAAATAGTGTTTTGTGGATGGATTTGGTTGAAATCGTATTGATTTAGGTTTCATCCAGATTTTTAGGATCAGAAACAAGTGTGCTTTAAACAAAAAGAAGAATGTCAGTATAACAACTGCAGCAGGTAACCACACTGGCTACGAACAGCACCTGGAAGCTTTTATTTTCTAACCAGGAGTGTAGCTTTAACTGAGTGAAACTGAGCTGTAAAGCTGATGCTGCACTGTGATTAAAATACATTTCACTAAAATAATCTATTTGCAGTTTAGATTGCAACTCCTGTTTCTGTTTTGTTCCATTCATTTTTCTTCCATGATCCTATTTTTCCCTTCCTTCGCTGCATTCTCTCCTCAGTGCCTCACTGAGGGAGTGCTATGCCAATTATCTAATAAAATTCTGGCAGAAATTCAATCACACTCACTACACACATCATTAAAAAAATTCTAAATTATGATTGAAAAGTCAGAAATTTGGATATTCCCACAGCAAATATCAGATTTCCTTCTGGTAATATTCTTGTCTTCAGGTGGGAGTGGGAAAGGACACAAAGGCTATTTAGGAAAATGCAATTATTCAAATATATTTATAAAAGACAGATCATTCCCCCCCACCACCCACCTCTCATAAAACAAAGCATCTCGAGCTCAGCTTGTCAGTACCACAAAGTCACTGCTGACAGTGCAGATTATCACCGAGGAACCTGAAATTGTTTTAAGGATTTCTGTTCAATAGTCCAGAATAGCTGGCAGCTGGCATCACCCATTGCAGGGGGCTGAGCAGCAGTGGTGAATGGAGGCAGCATAAGGTACCCAGGTGAGGCTGCACTGCAACAAGCACTGGTGTGTTTGCTCCAGAGAAAGTGGTGCACTCAAATACTTAATCAGAGAGAAACTGCAATTTATGTTCTCAGATTGCTTCAAGGAAAACAGCTTAAATAGACCCAAAGGGAACTTCAGAATGATGCAGCTAATAGCTGTGACAGCCTCCTGACACCACAGAGGTTTTTTTCCTGGTCCAGCCTGGCTCTACATGACCCTGAACACAGGACTGCCTTGAGATAGCCTCACTTGAGACTGCTGGGACCAGAGCCTGCCACACTGTAGGGTGAATAACCCAAAAGAATAGCATCCACAGAAAATAAAGGAGGTGGATGGTATATTTTGCATGGCTTATCCTAATGGTATACAGACAACCAGTAAATAAAGAAAGGCTCACCTATCACTAATAGTTGAGGCTTGCCCAGGACACCACAGGGGGAGAAATATCCAACAGGTCAGCCCTTAAATGGGGTCTGGGAGAGGTGGAGCCAGACTCCACCCCTTCTGGTCACAGAGGTGAATTGCCTTCACCTGTGCTCCTGCAGCTGACTCAGTGCTCACCTCAGGTGATCAATCAGTGGTTCAGGCCATGATTCAACAGTTCCCATACACACATCCAGCACAACACATGACCCCAGGCTGTGGTTGGGTGGTTTTGTGACCAGTGGAAGTGCTTGTTGTGCTCATGTGGGGTGGCTGGTTGTGGAGGGGGGAGGCTCTTGGCTTTGCTTCAGCACAACTCCAGCATGGGGACTGAAGGCAGCTTTTCTGCAAAATGTAAGGCTGTTAAGAAAATGTCAGAAAAAGACAGCTCAGTGACCACATTTTTCAGCCTTAACTGGCATGTGAAAAGAAACACTAATTGTGTGTTTGTGTCATCGCCTCCCACAGCTGACTGTTGCAGAATGCAGCTTAAGGTGGCATTAAAATGTGAGGTGGGTGTTATAATTTGCCTGAAGTACTTCAGCAGTTTTTAGGTTTTTTTTTTCCAAAAGCGATCTGAAAATTCTATCTGCCATTCTACCTATGTCCCTATAAATCACCTACATCTTCTGCTATGAAGCACAGGAGCATGCAGCCTCATGATCTGCACAGTGTTCACAGCAGTGACTGCCTTAGTGCATGATGCTTGTTGGTCTGCACAAGGAGCTCACCAGGATGCAGGAACTTGCTTGGTTCTCCTAAAAGAGTCATGTTTCTGGTCTCCTGACTTAAACTAGTAAGAACCTGGATGTTTTTTGCTGCCTCAAAGTAGTGCTTCCCAGGCCTGAATGCAGCCATGCATCTGCCTGCAGCGCCAGGATGCTGCGGCTGAGCACCCCAACACTGCCGGTGCCACTCTGGCAAATCTGGCAAAAATCTGGCAAAACAATTCATCTGCTCCTTGAGCAGCAAGGTGTAACCCAGATCCTGCTAGCATCACTTACAGTAATGTCACCAGCAAAAATGCTCAGGTTAAGCTTCAAGCTATGTGAACAGAGTGCAGTTTCTTGTCCAAACAGGCAGGTGATATCAGGGGGATTTGCAAACATCCTGTTTCATATAAGCATAAAGACAATGAAATCTAATTAACCTGGTGCCAATATATTCTCCTCACTGCATGAAGATAGGGAGGGAGCTTTCCCCAAGGATTCCCAGGTGCTGCCTGGCAGTGCTGGGCCAGCTGAACCAGCGCTAATGGGCTCCATCTATTCCAGCCATGTTGAGTTGTGCCAAATTTGCTTTTGGCTTCCTGCTAGGCCACATTTGACCATTTCATTGATCATGTGGGAGCCATATCCTTTTTGACAGTTCCACAGCAAGTGAGCCACAGGTCTGTGATCTCTCTTTAAACAATTCCCACCCCGGGAAATGCCATGTCACTTCTATGTTTCACCCTGCCTCTCTGAATCTCTAGCCCTAGGGGCTCAGGTCAGTGAGGGGTGACCACTGAGCACTGCCAGTAAAACTGTAAAGGGAGAAAGCATTGATATGTAAGTGAACCAGGTTGTTGTTCCTGAAAAAGGAAGTCCTAAGAGGCTTTTTTCAAGAAAACCCAAGTCAACATCATCAAGGGGAGGTGTTTAGAGAAGGGTCTCTTACACTGTTGAAGCCTTTAGGAGCTCTCCGCAGCATGCAGTGGAACTCCGTACCCATTAGGACCAAGAAAAATGCTGAGTATTTGAAGGCATGTAAAATGATCATAAAGTGGCTTTAACATGCCAGTACAGACCTTTATTTGGAAGCATCTCTTCATCACAGATGTGTTCCCAATGCCATTTATGTTACAGCACAGTGAGAGGGCAGCTTTATACTTCATACTCCTCTCTTGAGCTGTATTTTTCAAGCCAGTAATTGTTAGAGCAGAGATGGGGAGAAAGCAGAGTCTTTTACATTGAGCCTGCACAGGATTAAAGAAACTGCTTATCTAGACAGAACTGACACAACAAGACTCACAAATGGTGTACTGAGTTTGGTACTGTGGGTCGGACAGTGGGCTACACTAAATAGACTCAGGTGTACCAGTATGTTTTTACAACTCTAGTCAATTCACTGAATGATCCCACTGAGCTTGTATTCTTTATTGTACAAAATTATTCTATTAAACAAAAGAGTAACATGGATAAGAACAAGAAAAAAATCCATTACTTTATGTATCATCTTCGCTTGGAAACCAGCTGCATGAGACCTACAGAAGAAAGAACTGCTCTTAACAGAGCCCATGCACTGATTATCTGGAGTGCTGTGTCTTTGGCTTACCTGCGTTTCACTACAGCTTTTCTGGTGACTTTTACTCTCACAGTGTAGGTTAGGAGAGCCCAGAAGCTCCTGGGATCTAAGAAGTGAGAACAGGAGCTGCTACCAGCAGTGCTGACAGGCTGTAGGGATCCAGCAGCAGTATCACTTTGGACACCAAAATTCCCAGTTTGGCCAAATGAAAGGTCCTGGAGAGGTGAGGGCTGTGCACAGCTTTCTCCCTTGTGCTGGCATGGCTTAATCAAAGTAAAAATTCTGGGACCATTTCTTTGCAGCTGATCAACTGTTTCCTGTTTCTGTCCCTCTGATCTGCCAGCATCTCAACAGATGCTCAACGATGACACTCAGCTCGTGCTGATTCTCCTTTTCATGTCTGGTATTTGCCAACTCTCTTCTAATGAGATGTCCCCACTTGGAATTTATACAGCAAAATGACATGTGCTCTCTGAAAATGAGAGAGCATTATTGCTTCTTAAAGTCATTTTTAAATGAGAATATTCTTTCATGCTCCCTCTCATGGGCTCTCTGTAAGCTCTGGTGGGTTTTGCTCACAGGTCCCCATGACCAGCACCACTGATGGTCAGCAATGGATTGTGTGTTCTACCAAAGCTCAGAAGACTTCTACCACAATCTTCACTCTGATTTGCAAAGAGCTGTAGCAACCAGGATCTCTCAAAGTTATCTCTGCTGTTTTTCAGCACCAGCTACCTGAAATTTGTAGGTGAAATTTGTAAAGACTAAGCCAAACTCTGTTTCATCAGTAAAATGAAGAGCTGATTCTCTGTCACGTCTGGCAATTATCACAACTCAGTGTTCATGTTATAGGTCACTTCCCACCATAGTGAAAAGGGGTCAACAAAGGTCCCTAATTACTGCTCAGTGTAGCACAGAAATCACCACTCACCCAAGATCCAAGGTAAAAGCCTCCACAACCCCCTTAAAAATCTTGTTAATTCATTCATTTCTGATACTTCCAAATGACAAGGTTTCTATACAATTTAGATTTGACTCATGTTATCTAATTAGATCAATTAAGGCAAATTATCATGTTGCAAACCAAGGTGTTTGCCGCGTTTAGCCAAGGTTAACCCAGAGTGACGTGGGGAAGCATACACATACTCAATGTGAGCAAGCTTCAATTTTATTATTAAATTGGTACCTATTATATAGTATTTTCTTACAAAGATCATGCACACCACTCGTGATGTGTGCTTTCTGATTGGTTAGTTTTAGATTACATAATGCATTCCACACAAAACTTTGATTAGTTACACATTATCACTTAAGTACACTAAGACCTACGCGGTATAACATTTTACTTTTCTTGATCTTGTTCTGGTTGCTAAATCAAGTACATGTTCTTCTTCTCTATAACATTTTACTTTTCTTGATCTTGTTCTGGTTGCTAAATCAAGTACATGTTCTTCTTCTCTCTGCACGCACCATTCCCCTGGAGGAATGCTGCGAGCTCAAGCGACCATGCTGTCCCAAAATGTATCATCCCTAACATTTCCCCTGTTTTTCTTTTAAGGTAAAATAGTCGTGACCCCCTTGCTCTATTAGCCAATTTTGAAAGATATCAGTTGTCGCCGCAAGATTTGCTTGTGGCGTAGCTAGTCGGACTGTGCAGGAGACGACTATGCGGGCCACAATAATAGCTACAATGATGATAAGTATCCATTTTACAACTTCCTTAAGCCATCCGTATAACCAGGATGAGAGTCCTGGAAAGAGTGACCGAAACCAATCATCGATGGGGTGGTGGTCTTTCATTACCTGTTGTGTATGATTGAGCAACCAGTGAATTTGATTATGAATAGATTGACTATTATCAGATAGGTTAAAGCAACACATACCCTCAAAATCTTTACACCCATGCCCCTGTGCTAGCAATAAGAAATCAATTGCAGCGCGATTTTGCAGTACAGCATGTCTCAAGCTATTCATATCCTCCAACATTTCTTCAAGAATCAGTGATGTAATATTACTTTGCTTAACAGTCCAACAAGCTAGTCTCTCGATTTGGGTTAAGGCGTGGGCTGCTGCTACACCTGGAACCAGGAAAGAAGCGAAGGCGTTTGCTGTTGTTGTCCATAGTTTTATCTCGTCCGAGCACTCGGCTGTCAGCGGTGAAGCGGCTCTCCGATGTCGACGACTGTTGCTACTGATCAAGGCTTTAGAGATATTCAGCCATTCCTGATTGCGAGGAGCAAACAAGGTTAATTTGCCAAGATAACATGGTCCCCCAACTATGTTCTTTGGGAGGCCTGCCCAGGCTCTATCGCCACATATAAGGAAAATTCCTGGTGGTAAGGCTTTAGCTGACTGATCATTTATTAAAACCTCTTGTCTCCCAGTCCCTCCTTCAGATGTATAACGTAAGCCATAAGCATTTCCCTTCGAGAAATTACCTCCACAATAAGTAGACCAATTAAAAGCAACACGATTTTTTGGAGAGACACTTGTCCAAACTTGACCTATATAAGGACTATGAATGGTTAGTAGTTTTGGATTATTGTGCGCAAATTTTTCAAAGGTACTACCTACACCAAACAGCAAGCAAGTGGTATTAGTTCCATTCACATTATTAACCGCGCGGGATCCCAGTAAATCCAGTTCCTGGGGGTCCCATGGCAAAGAACTATTGAGGCTACGGATTAAACATGCACTTTGGGTTGCAGGCTCTGAATAATTACAGGCAGAAACATTTCTGACATATGCCTTGAATTCCCGAGTCTCGTAACCTGGCCACCCAATTAAACAGGTACGAAAGGGCTCTCCAGCTGATTGTAAGCTAAGACAGAAATCTGGATTGTGTGTAAGGTTTGCCCATGTTACCCAGACATTTGAACTAGATGTCAATAGCGGTGGTTGCCTGGTCGCTGCTACCGGGAGAATCAGCAGGAGTGTCAGGATGTTCCATAGCAGCTCGTGTCCACTTCGTAGGGACCCATAGTGGACCTGTGGGAGTAAGCACACACATGTATCCTCTACCCATAAATAATACCGGGGCTGGATCACACCAAACTCCAGTTTTCGGATCCCGATATTTTACACGCATTGCAGATTTCTGAACAGGAGAAGGAGTGTCCTCAATTCCCTGCTGGTGTTTGATGATAGGTGGGACCGATTCTCCTTCTAAAACACATAAATGATTCAATGTAAAAAGAGCATGATGTAATTTTTGACTGGGATCTGGATGGTCAAATTTATCGAGATACATTTTTAGGGTACGATGCGCTCTTTCTATAATAGCTTGACCAGTTGGAGAATGTGGAATGCCGAAGATATGCTTAACTCCCCACTTTTGTAGAAATTGTTGAACTTTGACTCCTGCGTAAGCTGGGGCATTATCTGTTTTAATACTCTGTGGAACTCCCAAAATTGCAAAACATGCAGTGAGATGACGAATAACATGAACTGCTCGTTCTCCGTTTTGAGCGGTTGCCCACAAAACCTTACTGTAGGTATCAATTGACACATGCAGGTAATGATATCTGCCTAGATTACGAACATGAGTAACATCCATTTGCCAGATTTCAAGCGGACCAAGTCCTCTAGGATTCACGCCTATACCTAATCCTGGGCCATGGTTTGAACACTGAGGGCATGCGCGAACAATAGCTCGTGCGTCGGTCAATGAAATATCAAACTGCCGTTTTAAACCCTTCGCATTTTGATGATGCATAGCATGAGTCTGCCGAGCCAGCTGAAATGGGTCTACAGAGAGTGCGGGCGATACTAGTTGATCAGCAATCGCATTGCCTTCGCCTAGACCCAAAGTAGTCCGATGGCTCCTAATGTGCAAGGCACAATATTGGGCAGTGCGAGTGGAAATGGCTCGCTTCAAAGTACATAATAAGGAAAACAAGCGCTGATTAGAAATGTCTCTTATGCGCGCTCCCTCAATTCTTTGAACAACTCCTACCACATAGATTGAGTCCGAGACTATGTTAATAGGATGGTGTACCCAATTCAGGAGCGACCATACCACAGCCAGGAGTTCGAGGGTCTGTAAGGAATCTTCAGGCGTAGCTGCCATCACATGTGATTGCCACTGCGTCTGATTTTTCCATACTGCTGCTGCTTTTCGGGTCCGTTTTCCTGCATCTGTAAAAACTGTTACAGCATCATTTAGCGGTTTCAATGAGAGCTTTGGCATTTCTAGCCATGTTGAATTTGTAATAATGCTCACGGGAGAGGTCAAGGACTTTACCATGGAGTTGGCAAATGACAACAAGCTTTCAGACAGTTCAGGTGAATGCAATAAATACCAGTCCAACATCTCCTTTTTGATTGGCAGATAGATTCGATCAGGATCTGTGCCTGCGATTGTACGCACACGCAACCGTCCTTTCTTAATTAAATCTGCTAACCCTTCAAGGCGGGTTTCCAATGTAGTGCGAGGCTGTAGTCGAGGGAACAACCATTCTAGTACTCTAGGTTGCGGACTAGGCTCTCCTTGAGTAATGGCTCCTATCAGTTCCTGATCGTTCATAAAAATTGTCAAATCCAAGGGCAGTGTAGGTAATCTTCGCTGGACACTTTTATTCACTATCTGAGACAACAGTTTCTCCACAGCTTGTTGCTGCACAGGTGTTATGCATAAAGGAGCAGCAGGATCTGACCCTTTCAATAATGGTCTCAGAATATTTAAGTCAGCTGCGGGAAAGCCTATAATTGGGCGTAGCCACTGTAAATCTCCAAATAACTTCTGAACATCATTTAAAGTCTTTAGCTGTACCCGCACTGACAACTTTTGCGGTCTTATTGTCCCTTCAGTAATTTGCCAACCAAGGTATCTCCAAGGAGACTCTCGTTGAATTTTCTCCTTGGCAATTTGCAAACCATGGTTACTAAGAATGTTCTGCAAAAGCTGTTCCTGCTCCTGAGTAAACTGATCAGGTTGAGCGATCAAAATATCATCCATATAATGATATATAATCGCATGCGCCCAGCGTCGCCGAATAGGCTCCAAGGCTGCACCAACAAACAGCTGGCAAATTGTAGGACTGTTCTTCATGCCCTGGGGCAACACTGTCCACTGATAACGAGCCGCAGGCATGGATTTATTGATACTAGGAACTGTGAATGCGAAGCGCTCTGCATCATCAGGATGTAGTTTAATTGTAAAAAAACAGTCCTTTAAATCAATGATCAGGATATGCCATGCTTCAGGAATCATAGCAGGATTTGGGAGACCAGGCTGAAGTGCTCCCATTGCTTGCATCTGATCGTTTACTGCGCGTAAGTCATGCAGCAATCGATATTTCCCTGATTTTTTCTTTATCACAAATATCGGAGTATTCCAGGGACTTACCGAAGGTTGAAGATGACCTGCCTGCAATTGCTCCTGTACCAGTTGCATAGCTTGATCCAGGCTTTCACGGTTCAACGGCCACTGCTCGATCCAGACGGGGGTATCTGTCATCCAGTTCAGGCGGATCGGGAAAGCCCATGCAGTAGCCGTTACTAAAAAGGCGTCTGGTGAGAGTCGTTAGTAAGAACAAGACCCATTTGGTCCATAACATCACGACCAATCAATGCTTGTACGCCTGTTGGCAGAGGCATAACTATCACTTTACAGTTTGCAGTTTGATCGTCGATGCAGACTTGCACCAAATTTACACTTCGCTGCACCACAACAACACCACCTACACCCTCTACGCCTTTGCCAGCCCTTTCAGTTGGCCAATCCTTAGGCCATACAGTTGATGAAATGATAGTAACATCAGCTCCTGTGTCTAGGAGGGCTCTGATATGTTCTCTTTGGTCTCCATGTACCAGGAGAACTGGCGTAACGGGGCGACCGGTGAGGGGCATTGTTAACAGCGCTAACGCTCCAGTTGATCCAAATCCACCTTGTCCCCTGGGGGTTTCTTGCCGAGCTTTCATAGCCGCAGACAGGTGGGGCAATGGTATAAGCTGTGCTATTAACGATTGCGCGGGAATGTGAACAGGCGGAAAGTTGGTATAAGCAACAATATATATCACGCCAGTATAGTCCTTATCAATGAGTCCAGGTATTATCATGAGACCCCTTATGCCAGCAGAAGAGCGGCCAATCAATAACGCACCATGAGGTTGATCGTTAATCATTAACGGTGCTATGGCGGTTGATGGAATTTTCTGTGGCCGTTTATCAATCAATGTTACATCTACTGATGTTGCTAAATCGAGTCCGAGGCTGCCTGGTGTGGCTGGGGAGAGGGAGAATCGCTCGCTACTGTTATCATCGCGCGGCGGCTCGCGCTCCGCTTGGCGTTTCCCGAACGACATACAACCGTAGCATGAGTATTTGACCGACAGTTATTACACCATACATTGGTTGACTTACAGTCTTTGCGAAAATGGCCATTTCGTCCGCACCTGAAGCAACGTTGAGGGCGCGAAGTCGAAGACGCTGCTTTACTCTCAGCTAGCTGCAACAGCGGTCCAAAGGCAGCAAACACCCGATCCTGGGCTCCAGCCAACTTTTCACCTATATCTTGAACAACAGAGCTTAACATCGCTTGAGTGGGGGTAGGCACTCGGCTCATACGCTCTAACATTTCTTCAACAGTGGCATTTAAAGGGAGAGTGACAAGAATTGCCTTTGTAGTTTGATTACTATTTTCTAATAGACACTGTCGTAACAAAGACTGTTTCATCCACTCAGGTACATCTGCATGTGACAACGCGTCAGTTATCTTATCGACAAAGTCAGCAAAAGATTCTTCCCGACCCTGCTTAATCGATAAATAAGAGGGAGCCGGTTTCGATGACCGCACCATGTTATACGCATCTCGAGCTAGGTTCATACTTTCCATACACACGTCTGGCCCCATTTGTACCTGTATCTCTGGTCTAGAAAACATATTACTGCCTGTCAATTGATCAGCTGTCACTTGGTACAATGGATCATACATATCTCGTGGCGCGCTAGCACTCATTTCACATAAGCGGCGCCAATGAGATTGCCACATCATCTGTTCTGATGGCTTCATAATCATTCTCATAATTGTTTTTACATCCTCTGGAACAAGCACACTGCTAGACCATATATAAGTTAACAATTGACGAGCCGGTTCACTATGCAACCCATGTTCTGATACTGTAGCACGCAATTGAAACAGCATTTTCCAACCAAGAGGAACATGAACCCCATGAGCTCCACCATCTGCTGTGGGCTCGAACCGAATCGGAAAAGCCTGACCAATTATTTCAGCCACGTCAGAGTGACCTTGTTCCACAGCTTGTCGAGCAATTTCTGCCCAGTGAGGTCGTGCAAGGGGACCTGCGGTGGGTCCACTTTTACGCACTTTGCCGCCTGAAAGCGGTGGCGGAGGAGGCAATGACGGTGGTGGTGGGAGATCCCCATTTCCCTCCTCTGGGGGAAAAAGATCAGGTTCTGTCTCCGGGTCCTCAGCCGCTGGTGCAGTAGGCAGCACCGCTGATACCCGTACAGGGACAGGGATCCCTAGGGACGGTTGAGGGGGATCTTCAATTCGACCAGTCGCAGCGGCAGCTCCGCCCTGCAACTGAGCAACTGCCTGTCCCGCTACCTCCTGTTCAATCTTATGCCGCTTTATGCAATTAGAAATCTCCCGCCAAGGCCTCATCAGCTTTTTCGCCTCCTTTCTATCATCAATTACATGATCCCACAACACTTCACCTAAGGTACGCCACTGATCGATATTAAACAATGTCCCTGCCGTCAAGAAAACTCCTACTGTCCGACCATAATCCAAGATATTTGGCACTGCTTTAAGGGTGCCAGCACTAATTCCCCGCTTTTCTAAAAAGCATGATAAAAGATTTTGGGCTACCTCTCTCTCCATCCGTTCTGTCCCGCAGGAACAAAGGCACTCTGAGGAGGAGAAATCGCGCTGGCCAGTCGCTTAGCCCCTGGATCCCGTGCCGGTCCCGCTGCGCGGTCAACCGAAGCTACGCAGCTTTTCCGCTTTTCGCATTTGTGCCGGTCCCGCTGTGCGGTCGACCGCACCTGCGCAGCTTCTCTGCTGCAAAGCAGCAGAGGCTTTGGTCCAAAACCACGTACTCGGGTCCCTGTTCGGGCGCCAAATGTTGCAAACCAAGGTGTTTGCCGCGTTTAGCCAAGGTTAGCCCAGAGTGACGTGGGGAAGCATACACATACTCAATGTGAGCAAGCTTCAATTTTATTATTAAATTGGTACCTATTATATAGTATTTTCTTACAAAGATCATGCACACCACTCATGATGTGTGCTTTCTGATTGGTTAGTTTTAGATTACATAATGCATTCCACACAAAACTTTGATTAGTTACACATTATCACTTAAGTACACTAAGACCTACGTGGTATAACATTTTACTTTTCTTGATCTTGTTCTGGTTGCTAAATCAAGTACATGTTCTTCTTCTCTATAACATTTTACTTTTCTTGATCTTGTTCTGGTTGCTAAATCAAGTACATGTTCTTCTTCTCTCTGCACGCACCATTCCCCTGGAGGAATGCTGCGAGCTCAAGCGACCATGCTGTCCCAAAATGTATCATCCCTAACATTATCACACTGCAAGTTTGACAGGGAGATGTTGTAGTCACACCTCTGAGCAGAGCTATTGGATGCAGAGTAAGGTGCTTAAAATTTAAACACTATGGCAGTAGTATACAAACCTTTATCACTAGAAAAATCACACAATCAGCCCTTCCATGTGAGGCTGAGCAGGAGAGACAATGGTGCAGGTAACTGCAATGCCTATCAACCTGCTTTGGAAATAGTCTTCCAGCTGGTGAAGAAAGGAAAAACGTCCATTGAAGGTACATTAACTAACATTTAACACAGAAGTCCACCTCTGTACCCTCAGGTGCACTTCAAGAGGAAGGACCTATACTTTTGCACATGTGGCTGTTCTGCACAGCTGATGTATCTGTGTGACGTGGTATATCTTCCACAGACAACGTCCAGTGGAAAAGCTTTGAAGATTTGGGTCAGTTCCCTGATTAAATGATGTGAGGGAGTAAAAGAGACCACAGAGAGAAGGAGGTGACACAGAGAGAATAAGAAGTGATCGAGTGCCTGGAGTTTCCCTCTGAACACCAGAGGAAAATGGTCAGGAAAAACTACACTTCAGAAGATTTAAATATAGTGTCTCATTATCTCAGCCTATTTCCTTGACAGAACATAAGGCTGAACATCTTTTTGTTGGTGGTGAAGTTCTTTCTCTCTCTCTCTTTTTTTTTTTTTTTAATAAAGAAGCTGATAAACGAGGAGGATTAAAGGGAGTGAAAAACGATGTCTTCCCACTTAAATGCAGCTCATTATTAATAACCAGGTCTGACTCACAGTACAGGAAATATATTTCTGTGCACGCGTGCTATTGTGACAGTCCCCATGCGTGCTGAAGCACAAACACTCTGACGTGTGCAGAGCTGCAGCAGGGCCAGGTACCACTGCTCATGTGTGAAGAAATGTAAAACGTAGTTCTGGCTAAGACAGATAAGGCAGCCAATTTGAGATGAGTTTTTAGCTGTTCTAAATGTAATTCATCTTTTAAAAGCAGATTTACGCTAAGGCCATGGTGCACTAATGCAAAGCTTCACATCTAAAGTCAGTCATTTTCTGACATTCCTGACTGCTGATTTGAAGGCAGCAAAGAACCAAAGCAGAAGCTAAAATATTTCAAATATGGACACATAAAAAAGCAAGTTAATGTTTTTGACTGACCTCGTTATTTAATTTGGACCTCTTCCTGCTTAGAAGATGATAATATCAGAAGGTGCCCAAGCCTTTGGACTACTAACCTTGTTTTGTGCTTATGGAATATCATTTATTGTAGCCTGTATTTCCAGCTGGCTTCACTGAAAACAATACTGCAACACCAGTAGTTGTCATCTACATGGCAGAGTGAATGAATGGATAAATTCAAGAAAATCATCCCTGACTAAAATGAACAGTTTGCATCATAAATGCAAAATAACATCAAATGGCAATCATTTTCTTCCCTATAAAGGAAACCAAATCAAACATAGGAACAAAAAAGGTATTCCTTAAAGGGAAAGAAGCTTAAAAATGGGACCCAGAGCCTTTCGAAAAGAGAAATACGACAGATCTCTTAGAGCCACTCACCCACTTAACACAGAACTTCCTATACCCTCATTCTAGCCAGGCAAAGAGCTGGTGATGGGGAAAAGCAAATTGCTTGGATTGAGAAGAGCTCATCAGAGATACATACAGACTTGAAACGAGATAACATCAGGCTACATGTTTGATAGCACATTATTAATTGCTGTAATGAGCAACTCTAAAAGTAGGACCACTATACCCTCCCACAATATTTAATTCTTAGCCTGAGTTTCCACGTTCTTTCTTTGCATTTGGATGAATTACCTCTCCAGAGTAGGTTTGTTTTTGTTGTTTTTTTTTTCCCCACAGTGATTCTATACCAATGAGCCCCATTTCTGGAGTCCCTGGTCTTGCCATAATATAGATAAATAAATGACTAATAACACTACTGACAGATAATAAAATACCCTGTTCTGCCATGAACTACTGTCTTAGTTGGGTAATTTCTGCTCAGGTGCAATTTCTCACACAGGGTACTAACCCATCACCATGAAGCAGGAGGCTTTTTTAATTTGCACTTGCTGGTGTGTGTCAAATTACTCTGATCACTCGTTAATAGGAAACCGTTATTAAATGTTGAACAACCAGACCTGACAGAATTCCAAATTCTCTGATAACTTGGGAATTGTGAATCATGGACTGGAGGGCAGACATTGGCTCATAACCCTGGGGCTCTTTGAGAAGTATCCCAGGCTGGTATACTGTCCCCAGGTCATAGATTTTGCATTTAATTGTTATATTTTATTGAAATCCATATGGAAGCCCATTTCTTTGGTCACAGTCCATCTATTTAGTTCACACATATTTGTTTGGTTCCTAGCTATTGTATGACTGGCAAAAATTTGATTTTTCTATCTGTCTGTTTTAGATAGCAGCACATATTGACATAAGCCACTCATTTTTTGCTAAATCACATTTCCTGTAAAGGGGTAAACTTTCACACTTATGACAGCTGTTTTTCAGAGCTGTATATATGCAGATGGGGCTAATCCCATGTAAATTCATCTTCTCTTATTCCTGAACACACACTGTGCTGATCTCAAGACAAATTTGGATTCTTTGGCCAAAAGAAATGAAATGCAAAATAAAGTTTTAGAAAATATTCATTTAAATACCTTGCTGAATGTCACCAGAACAATACCAGTGTTCAGCAACTAAGTTCAATTATTCAAAGTTTGTGAAATAGTTCAGATGAGCAGAGTGGGAACAAGCACACTGTCACCTTTCCCTCTCAGAAGAGAGTATTAAGAGCCTTGAAGGTAATCAAAATGCTTCTGATTTCAAGAGAAAACATATTAATGAAAGAAAAGATGTTCTAGGAAATGTTTCCAAAAATTTTTCTTCCTTAATCCTTGAAAAATGAAAGCCTTTCCAAAAATAATTAGCTTTTACTAGGAGTTTTTGGTCTGTGTTTTTAACTTGGTGTCCTTACACTCTTTGTAAAGGGAAGGGGCTGTAAAGCACCTGTTCTGAGTGGGCATGGAGCACCCACTTCCTGTAACACTTTGTTCTGGGAATGTAAACAAGGTATGTTCCCAGACATTGGCATTACAAAGCCACAGCTGAGCATTTGTGGTATTCTTTTGTTTCTCCATTTGTTTCTCTATTTTTTGACCTAGGCTCTTCACAAGTTAAGAAAACATCAGAAGACAAATACAGACACTATCACAGTCAATACTGTCCTTTCTTAGAATTTTGCTTCCAAATTTTGTCCAAGGTCTGGTTTGAGGCCAGGACACCCATCAGGGTCACTCCTACCTCAGCTGCCAAAGCAATGCCTCCTCTTTGCATTTCCCCCAGCTCTATACTGCCAGCACCACCAGGATTCCCCATGGTGGTACAGCCTATGACAGTGTTGTCTTTTGCTCCCTAAACAATGCTTGGGATAGTCTGGGAGAACAAAGGGACAGCCCCTGCCATCTGCCCACTCCCAGAATGAGGTTTTCACCTCCTGGATGACAAGCAAGAAGTTTGACTTGATGGGTAGCTCTTTCCCACCAAGGAGGAGGATGGCAGATGGGACACCATGCAGGTTGAGTTTGGCACTGGTCACGGGAACAGTGTTTCAGGTTAGGGCTAGGAAGGGAAAGAACCATCAGAGAAAGACTGAGCATTTGTGTATTGTGGCACAGAAGACCCTTGGAGCTGAAAGCATTGTGATGGAATAGTGATAGGATAAGAGGTAATAGCCTTAAGTTGTGCCAAAGGTAATTCAGGTTGGATATTAGGAAAAACTTCTTCTCAGAAAGAGTGGTGATGCATTGGAACAGGATGCCCACAGAGGTGTGGAGTCACCGTCCTCGGAGGCGTTTGAGACACAGTGTAGATGCAGCACTGAGGGACATGATCTAGAGCTGTCACAGGCATGGGTTGATGATTGGACTAGATGATCTTAGTGGTCTTTCCAAACTTAATGATTCTATGATTCTAGGGATGGAAAGCGAAAAGGACAGAGAGAATTTCCACTCCTAGAGGAGAAGATGCATGGTTTAATGAGATCATCTAGATCTCCTAGTGTCTTTAAATAAAATCGGGCATAATTTAGGGAAGTGTGTTACAGAAATTGTCAAAGGTAAAAGTGGACTGCCTTTTCAATGATTTACACCTATCTGTGAACATTAGTCATGATTTCAAATCCTCCATAAATAAACAAGAGTACTGTTACCTACTTTGGTGGTTCTCCCTTTTTGCTGTTATTTTCCTGGCACTTCCTCAGAGTCTGAGATAAATTTCTGCCTTTGTTTTAGAAACAAGGCTCTTTTTCTCATGGTTAGAAGGAGAAAAGATGAAAAGCTTAACCATAAAGCCGAAATGCAGAAAGCAAGAAATCAAGCCAAACAAATTCGGCATTTATCTTCATTTCACAGCTCGTTTTTCTAAGCCTGCTCTGCAGTTTGTGGAGCTGGTGCAATATTTTCAATGTCCTGGCTTTTCAAGAGTGGTATTTGAAGTACATGAGGAAAGTAAGTCCAAAGCACATTGGTGAGGTCTGCCAGGACAGGAAAGTTTTAGAGAGAAAACCTTAGCATTGTGTGGATAGATGTATGCTGTGTGACTGCTTTGCTGACTGTTTTGCCTTGCTTCTGTCTTTTACAGTTCATTAATAATAAGCCTGCACTTTATTTATTTATTTATTTTTAATTTTTAGCTTTTCTACACAGATGGGTGTTCTTTCAGATCAAGTAAAAGTCAGGTAATTGAGTGAAACTGCTCAGAATGAGCAATTAGCATGTGCTAATTCTCATTTCACTCTTTCCTAATCCACTAAGGCATGTTTGCAATGGTAGTGCTAAGCAATATGAGTTAAGTTTATCATTTAGAGATTTTATCTTCTGCACAGTCAGTAATATAAATGTATAGTCACTGGGAATTACCAGGAATTAGAGATAATACATAGCAGATACCTCACTAATCTCCAATCTTCTTTTTAATAATTATTCAAAGCATCACTGTGGTGGACTCTCACTCAGCAGGTCCTGGCCTGCATCTGATAAGATTCCTGTATCTCCAGTAAGTGCCAGTAAGCCTTCAGTGGAGTTCCTCTAAATACTGTCTCTTAGTGCCTCTAAATACTGACTCTTCTGGAGTCCCTCTAAATACTGTCACTGCATTCATGGCAATGCTTTATACTGGGGGCCCCCAGATATTTTATCACTGAATCGTAGAATCATCTAGGTTGGAAAAGACCTTCAGGATTAACTCCAACCATAAACCTGATCTACTGAGTCCTGTCACTATTCCATGTCCTTTAGTGCCTGGGACTGTTCTTAACCCTTACAATTCAACTGTGAAACCCATCAGCAAGACCGTAAATGAAAGTATCATGGTTGAAAGCAAAATGTTTCTATTTAAGGTCACCTAGGTGTTTAATAAAAATGAAAAATATTTTATGTGTGATCAAAATAGCTGGCAAGATCAGGGAACATGGTAGCACTTTGTGAATGCAGCATTTCTAGGGATCTGGAACTGATTTGCTCTGATTTCCTGGGGACAACAGCCATATGAAAACATTTGTACAGCAGGAACGAGATGTAAATGTACTAAACCTTCAAACTGACTCTTTTCCACTTTGGAACTTTTTATGTGCTTTAATTATACAGTGTCCAGTCCAGGTGTCTAAAGATAAGAATTTGTTCATCAAGCAGGAATGAAGAACCAGCATTTGTGTCATGTTGCATCTGATAATACTGCAGGATGAGTTTTGTGAATTAAAATCACATGTTGTCATCATATCATGTTACTTGAATAAAAAGTGAGGGCTTCCTAAGAAGTCTTTGTGGCTAAGTAACTCATCACTAGATTAGTGATGAAATTCATGAAAATGAAAACCTAAAGACACTTCCTCTTGTTCCTGCTCTGGCTACTTTCTTGTGGTGGAAACAAAATATGAAAGACTCCAAATGAGAGTAGTGCTCAGAGTGCAGGTACCCAAAGGCATGTGATTTACCCGATTATTCCTTTGATTAAGCAGCATGCTCATCAACTTGGGCAATACGGCTGTAGGATTGTCCTGATTTATGAGTTACTTTAAATCTCGTTTTCTGCTGCTTTGAATATTGCCAAAACAAAGACATTATATTTGTTTCATTCAAAATTCCTAATTCAAGCTTACACCCAAGCTTCAAACCAGTTTTGAGAAGTTAGAAAAATTAATGGTTCCTTTGTATTTTGAAAATGCTATCCATTTTGATATATTTGTCAGTGTCAGTACTAAGTTGTCAGTATGGCGACTCTGAGAAATCACTCTGATTATTTGCCTGAAGTACTTAGCACACAATAAATTATTTCTAACACTTTGGGGTAAATCAAGCAGCTAAGTTCTGTCTGAGGATACCACAAATGGTGTCTTCGCACACTAATTATTGTAATAACTATGACACTATTGTTGTCCATACCACCTTAGACCATAGGGAAGTTATAATCCAGTTTTAATATTTTAAAACAATCCTTTGCTATACCAATGACAACACTGCTCATTTTCATTTAGTATGTTGTATTTTGGAATGCACAAATAATTTATTTAAATAAAAGTATATACAAATATGATGAAGGAAAAACTCTACAGAGTTCAGTACAATGGCTGCATGCACTGGGAAGGACGCTATGATTTGCTTCAGAGGAGTGGAGTATGAATTGAAAACTAGGAAAAAATTTGATGGTGTGCTGAAAATCCCATCACCACATCGAAGGGTCTTCAAACCTGTAACATATTATGAATAGAAACCTATTAAACACATTTTAAAGTCCTTTCTGGGAAATCCAGAGTTACAACTACTTAAAATTTTCATTTTAATAGTAGCACTGATAAGGAATACACATCCACATTTGCAGCACAAGACTCCCATCAAAACGGATGAACCTTGGATGATTAAAAGTCTAGTAAATTATGATATTTTGAAATACAAATGTGTTTTAAGAGAGCTTTTTAGCTTTTAATCAGTAGTAAGCAGTTTCCAAAGAGAATGGAGCCAAACAAAGCCACGTCATGCTTTGAGCATCTTCAAACAAAACTGAAGAAACCATCCAAAATATTAGTGTTGTATTGAAATGCATGTTGAAAGAGGTTCTGAGAGCATGATTTGATCTAGTGGTTCTCTGCTTGCAAAGAGCTGTTCTGCCTATATAGAAAGATTCAGCAAGTGGTAGAACATGGAGAGAGATACACAGAAATGGATCTGCCATAATTTTTGCCATCTAAAAGTTGGGTGACTAGTCTTAACTAACCATCTGGTCTGCCTCTACAGTAACTGGGGAGACACTGACACCTTGAGAGGGTAGATAAGCCTAAGCATTTGAGGATGGAGTGGCTCAGATGAGATATCCATCTCTCCTGTTGACTACAAAGGGAGCGTGGACAGCTCCTTCACATGAGATACTTGACTTTAAAAGAAGCAGAATGCATACTGTTACTGAATCATACTCCACAGGATCCAGTAATCAGAAAAACAACATCTCACTTTTTTGCTACAGGAACTTACTTGTACTCAGGCCGAAGCTCCTCCAATTCCTTAACATCAATTCCTTAACTTCCTTACTTTCACCTGATTTACTTTAGAAAATCTTTAAACATTTTTGGATGCTCTGACATACACTTATCCTACAAGAAATATTTTAGCCAGCAAAAAGTGCTGAATTCAGCCAGCCCTGCTGAAAACAGTTAAGCTGTTTCTTAATACCTCAGTGTTCAGTCTCAGAGAATGTATGAAATGTGTCCTCTAAATCATCCAATAGGATATCATTATTTTTGGTTCACAATTATACCACCCTGCCTTTAATTCATTTACCTTAGCTTCCTCCAGGAGGAATGATTATATAGACATACTGTATTTGGGCATATTTGATGCATGTCCAACCTCCTGGGCTCCCTTAGCTTCTCCATGAGCTCTCAAACCCCCTGGACAATTTCCACTGTCACAGAAAGGTACATATGTCTTGGAGAGTAAGCTCCTGATGTGTGTCATCAGACACAGGGCTGGATAGAAAGATGTGTGATTATAACCTCACATGGGGGTAAGAGCTGGAGTGGGGTTCAGAATCCATACTGTGTTTTATCCTAGAAAACATATCCATAGGAAACTAAACATCGTTGTTCCCAGTACTCACATAATTGTCATCAGCAAATGACAAACATGTTTGTTTTTTTTTCCCTCGGTTTAAAGTGCTGTTACAGGGGGGTATGAGATAAAATCTGTTTCTCATCAATTCTTGATCTTAAATGCAGACTTGTTTGTTATTTCGCTCATGAGTCTTAGCTCCCTGGCGTGTTATAAATAGCATTATTGAAACAATAACAACCATAAAATTTTGTTGTAAAGGGGGGAAAATTACAGAGAGTATTAGACTTTGTACTACCCTCTGTGTTGCTACAAATTCATGGCAGCGGAAATTTCCCATTATGTGAGCGTTCTGTCTTCTCATTGCAAAACTCAAAACAGTCTCAAACATTTCAGTGTACTCCATGCAGTTTTTTTACATAAGCATCTGCAGATAAAACCATTTCCCAACAGCTGTGGTTAGTCATCAAACCATGAGTCAATATTCTTCCTACATGTGGAACCCAAAGTCTGATGGACATTGATGGCAAAGTTTTGGTCACCTCTTGGTGACATCATCATCCCCAAAGTTCAGTGCTACAAACTATTACAGTTAACAATTTAACTAGTTTAATCGAGTTTTCACACAACAGATGGAAACACAGAGCTTATGGACTCCTGAGATGAGTGCTGCACCAAACATTTATTTCTGCAGCAGTATTATCAGCAAGCTTCAGACTTTCAGTAAAGGCCTAAACTGAGCTTATTCATGCTTTCTTTTTGTGACTGAAATGAATGTTTTCATTCACAACAAAATAAAAATAAACAAATCCCCTGTATTTACTTTTAGCATAAGCAAAAGAAAGGAAAATTTTCACAGCTGCATAAATTGTGGTCACCACTACAGTATCTTGCCTCATAACTTCAGCGTCATTACCTAATTATATATAATACATCTGAAATTCCAGTGCTGCTCAAAACACCACTGTTTTTTTCAAACCAATTGCAAATGGAAATATAAAGGCTTTTTATTTTCCCTCTTCATGAAACATCAGGTACAAAATAAGTGTGAAATACTGTATATTAAAGAACAGTCCTAGCTTTGCATTTGTGGGTAAGTTAACATATCTGCATATTTACCACTCATCACACATCTGTAAAGGAAAAAATGTCAACTTCTAGAGTAGGGAATGAATAAAAATATGCCATCTTTGGGGATCCAGTATGTAAGTCAATCATCACTGGGCAACAGTGCACAGTTCTGTGTAATAAAGCCCAGTAAAGAGCAAGACTTAGAGAATGTTTCCCTTCCTTCAGCCAGCAGGTACCACCTCTCCCCAGATCAGGAAACCAGGAGCACATACTACATTGTACCTGGGAAAGCATTTCTTGCATTGATAGGACGATTTTAGTTCTTAACAAATAAGTTGATGATGTTTGTAAGGATATGTTTATCTGGCTGTTGGTGGCATGTGTTTTCTCCCTGTGAAACATGTTTACTGATTACAAATAAAACTGTTAAATCTAAGTTAGAAATGAAAGCCACTATAAAACTTCTTCAAACATACCGGGATCTAGGAATATTTTCTGTGCTTTCCCTCAACAAGAGGTCTGAGATCAGTGTCTCTGGGCTTGATCTCTTTCCATACCTAAAAAAAAAAAAAGACAAAAAAAAGTATATTTTTATTTATCTTGGTATTTAATAATGAAGATTAAGCAGAGAAGTATTAGGCAGAAAAATACTAAATACACCTGATACAGAGACAGCTTCACAGCAAGTATTTAATTTAATTATCTACTCATGTTAGAAAATATTTGTTCTTCAGTGTTTATTTCAATATGTATTTTTGACAATTGTTACCTGATACTGTTGAGCAATTCTATGTTTCTCAGTTCAATGGCTGTTTCTGGCTATGCTAGAACCCTGAATCTTACTATCTAAGCATGAAGAAGTGTGTATGAGAAGTATATATATATATCTCTGTGCATGAGAAGTATAAATGTGGAGTCAAACTTGTCTATTATACAAACAGTACACAAAATTCATATATGCCATTATGTTCAAAGAACTGGCCAAGATTTTTAAAAGGTAGCTAGTATATTTGGAGATGCCCACTACATACCACATTAGGTCATAAAAACTAAGCTGCCCCAAGACAATAACCACTCTTGAACTATATGGCTATAGGAGAGAAAACTCCTTGAATCAGAATTCTAGGAAAGAGTTTACTCTCTTTTTCTCAGAAAAAAAAAAAAAACAGCCAGCTTGAGAGACACTTCTTCAATATAAGAACTCACTAGATTACCAGTGATAACTGTAACCAAATGCTCCCGAGGTTGGAAAGAATTAAGATCATGGTTTGTAGCTTGTGTATGTAATTAGTCTGAATCACAAAGTACATTAACAGATAATAGCTTTGTGAACATCACTTGAGTGAAATTCTAGCTCCAGAGAAGTCAAAGATGCCATCAAGGATTTAGATTTTATCCTTTGCTATAGCTCTCCAATGGCTTGATCTAATTTTGGGGAGGGGAAACAGCTTCCCTTCAAAAGTTGGCAATTTTATCAGTTGATGTCTTATTTTCCTGAAAACTGGAAACATTTCTCACAATTTTATTTCTCTTTGTATTACTGCCTCACCTTAATCATTTTAGAACATCACAGGTGGTCCAGAAGGACAAAGTATCAAATTCAGATTTTTAAAACAAATTTCTGAATCTAAACTGACTGAAAGAAGGTTAAATGCTATTACAATAATGCAATCAAGCATGATGCTGAATAAGAAGCCATGCACTCTATCACCATAAAGGGATTTCTTTCCTGTTCCCTACTCCAATTAATAAGGATGCGACCATAGCTTCAACTGAGGGGTAATCTAATTTGTAGCTGTTTTTTAAGAAATTTATTTCTGCTCTAGCAGAAATAGTCCACATTTGGGCAAAAAGTCTCACTAACCTCTTGGAAAGTTTTCTCTGAGCAAGAAATAGGTAGTAACCTTCAGTAATGCAGAGATTTGCTCAAATAATGAAGACAACTCTGTTGGAGACACACGCATTGTATGAGTCCCTTCAGCATGGGAAGACCAGTGCTGCTACCTATACAGGACAGCCCCACCTTGTCCTGAAACAGCAAGCTGCGCATCAGGTGATCCTTGGATTCACCAGCTGGTGTGGCCAAGGAGCAGCTGTTCTTCCTATGTCAGGTGCCAAAGCTTCCAGTCTACCCCATACTTTTGCTGCTGGGAAGCAACCGTGCCATAATGCAAAGAGATCATGAGCAGCTGTGAAAGCATAGCTTCAGTGCAGATGTTCTCCCTTCTTCCAGCTGCTTCGTGACTTTGCTGCACAGCTCTGGATGACACAAACACAGAAATCCAGGCCTTTTTTTGGTGTTTGGGAAACAAAAGGAAGAGGGCCTATCGGTGACAGGGTGTGCAGGATGCACCAAGCAGCAGGAGAAAGGATTCAAAGAGATTTGGGCTCTGAAGAAAACTCTTGAACAGTGCAGACTTCTGTCCTTTTTGAGAAGTGGGATTAGTGCAAAGACACATGGGTATCTGCAGTGTAGGAGACTGCAGTTGTGCCTTCTCTGCACCATCAGTGAAGATCTGGAACCTTGTGAACAATGGATTTCATCTGAAATGAGAAGTCTGAAGAAGGCCTGGAGTGAAACAGGTACTTATTACCCTCAAATCACCTCAAAGGGGTACAAAGCCGATGTATGCATATGGCTAAAGCCAAGTGAGGTGGATGTGAAGGAGAAGGACCCTAAAGGACAGAGGGAGCAAAGCAGCCATGAAGGCAAGGGCTAAAGTCAAGAAGAGAAGGAGGGTTTGAAAGGAGCTTCACAGGAGCAGGGGTGAAGACCCCATGGATCATGGCTGCTTGCAGAGAATGACACTAAAATGCCAGAAGCAGAAGGATGAGCCAGAAGGTTGTTCATAATCACATAAACATCAAACAAGACTAGAGAGATGAACTGAAGAGACAAAAAAGCACTGATCTCAGCCCTCACTGCTCCGTCCCACAGCAAGTGGCCTGTGGGCCAGGCTGAGCCCCAATGGTCTGCTCACACGGGGCGAGCCCCAGGCACCTCTGCTGAAACAGACCAAGTGATGCACATGTTTAGACCAGAATGCCTATAAAAACAGCAATTCATTTTGCAAGTGACCGTCACTGCTGAAACAGAAGCCCTGTCACCTTATTTATCTGCTGCTAATTCACCTCAGAACAGAAAAAGCACACTTCTGGTAGTTGGAGTGTTTGTTTTCAAGTTAAGCTTTCTAGACAGCTTTAAAATCAAGTTGTTGTTGCAGTGATTTTATCTGTCAGTTTTCTTTTCATTCTGGGTCAATCCTGTCCCCCTTAGATTCAGAAGGAAGACAAAGAATGGAAGTACTGATGGAACCTGAATAAGAAAACTGAAATTCTGAATTGTTTTGTCCATCACTAGCAGTAACTATTTCATTCATTTCAGAGCCTAAATACAAGTGAAAGCAGTCTCAGCCTCTGAACTCTGCACTTGCACCCAAGTCATAAGCAAAGAAAGCCACATCAAGTTAAGCAAGCACATGATCTAGTGGTTGGCAACCCTGCCCATGGCAGGGCAGTTGGAGCTAGATCTTTGAGGTCCCCTCCAACCTAAGTCACACTACAATTCTAAGATTCTACATTTCTATGGTGGAGGATGAATAACGAAGGAGGGGGCTGTTCAGCTTCGTACCTTTTAAATCAGAAACAGAACAAAAAAAGGCAGAGATACAAAACCAGCCCAGAGGTCCCAAGTGCACGCAAGAGAAAGGGGCAGCAGCAGGAACAGATTATTTCAGCAGTCATCTGACAAAAAGTTACAAGAGCACACAGCAACGCACAGAAACACACTGCACACACAAACAGCTGTGAATATTGCTTTAAAAGTCCAGGACTGAAGAACCATAGTGTTATCAGCCTCCTCATCACTATTATGGTATTAGTGCACAGACAATGTCATGGGCTTGCTGGGAAAGCTCTCAGCTACACCATAGCCTGCCTCCCTTCTGATTTAACTCTTCAGACTTCTACAGGGAGAAATGAAAGCTTAATTATAGATCTCTCATCTGGTTTTGATATTTAAAAAATAGATAAATACGCCAAAGGTCTTCTGGGTCATGCACAGTTTAGGAACCTCAGGGAATGCTTCTATTAATCAGTCTAAACTGGACAGATGCTCCCAAAGAAAATAATTTTATAGCACAACATTAACAGTTCTGAGAATGAACTGATCCTGAGAATGCCAGCTTGGGGCAAGGCAGCTTCGGGTCACACTCTAATCTTCCAGCTTAGACTCAGGTTCTTGTTCATGGTCTTCAGAAAGTTTTTGTCAGACTACTGGGGTTTCTGGTACTGCTCTATTTAGTAGCTGACAAAGCATATGAACTCCTACAACTCCTCAGCAAAAGGGCACTTTTTCCCACTGAAATCTTCACTAGTCAGTGGCAGTGACAGAAGCGTGAAACGGCTCCCACTGCCCTGCCTCGTCCTCCCCAGGGTTAGTTACGTTTGCTCTCGATTTAGAGGGGGGCTCTCCCCATGCCCGCTGCCCTGTGATCACACTCCTGCCCACCAGCCCGCGTGTGCCAGGGCCAGAAAGGGCTGAAGGAGCGGAGGCACCATGGAGGCAGATGGATATCCACCTCTAGATCAAAAGGAGTGGAGGCACCCCATTCTTCCCCGTCAGCGGTTTTCCCGAAGGAACTGAGGTGAGACCCCTGGCCGCGAGGAGCATCCCATTATCCTCCCTACCGCCTCACCCCAGGAGAAGGACAGCCCGGGGAGCGGGGAGGGGGACGCTGCCGGCCCTGCCGCCTACCTCTGCCTGGTGATGAGGTTGATGTAGTGCCTCAGCGCCGAGTAGTATCTGGCCATGTCCTCTGCGGGAGCGTCCTCGCCGGGGCTGTCCGGTTTGGAGGGGTACGCCTCCGCCAGCGTCCCCAGGCAGACCAGCAGCGACAGGGCGAAAGTCAGCACCGACACCCACAGCCTCATGGTGCCCTGCATCTGGACGGCGAGCGAGGGAGAGCGGCAATCAGCGCCCGCCCCGACGGCAGAGCAGCGCGGCCGTCCCCCGGCGCGCAGCCCCGCGACCCCCGGCCCCGTGCCCGTGCCCACCCCGTCGCGGTACTCACGGCGGCGGCTGCAGCGGAGCGGCTATGGGCGAGGCGAGGCGCTTCTTGTCCGTGGGTCGGGGCTCCCGAGTGCGGGGCTACGCTCCTCGCCGGGGTGTTTTAAGGCCTCCCCGGCAGGCAGGAGGGGCCTCGGGCGATCACGCCTCGACAGCCCCGGCCCCCCCTGCTGAACCTCCTCCGCCTGCGCCCTGCCCCGGGAGGGGCACCGGGCGGGGCCGGGCGACGCCGCCGTCCCCCGCAGCGCGAGCACCGGAGGGGAGGAGAATTCCGTAGGGGTTACCCTCCCGTCCCGGGGCTCCCCGATGTGGATGTCCGAGAGCGGCAGGGGAGGGGGAGCCAGGGTGCAAGGAACCGTACCAGGCCCCTGTGGCATGCGGGGGTCCCAGCCCAGATCTCTTTAACGAGAGTGCTATCAGATCCAGCGCAGACGAAGTGTGGAGGAAGGTTTTAGGAACGACTGGAGCATCCACAATTGTGAAATCAGAGCCGCAGGCTCAGACATTGTCCCCACCAAATAAATACACCTCGAGGGTTACCTGCCCAGGGCTGTCGAGTGGCAGCAGTGAAATTGTCACTCTGTGCTTGCTGCCAGGGTGGCCCTGCGTACCCATAGCTGCCTTCTGAGTGTCCGTCCCGAATCTTCTTGAGTTTTATTTCTGTGCCTGAACGATGCACTACAGCAAACAGCCCACGAGTGCCATGGGGTCCTGCTCAGACCCACTGTGGTTGGGTCTGAATGGTGCACAACTTCTCACTGGATGGGACTGCAGAGACAGATCTGTACAGGGTGCCTAGTTTTGGAGTCTCTTTAAATTTATCCAGACCTTGAGTCCTTAAAGAGAAATAAGCACCTTACAGTGAGCTACAGTGGAGCTCTGAGGCAAGGCAGAGTTCAAGAAACGCTTGGACAGTGCTCTCAGAAATACGGTTTGAGTTTTGAGTGATGCTGTGTGGAGCCAGGAATTGGATTCAGTAATCCCTGTGAGTCCCTTCCAGCTGGGGGTATTCTGTCTTTCTATGATTCTAAGCAGGGTGGGCATCCCTGGGGGACATGTCCCTCTGTGCTGATGGCAGCTGAGTGAGACACCTGCCAGCAGAGTGCTGACATTGGGTAGGGGTCAATCCAACTCAGACAAAGTTTCTGAATTCATTGAAGAGTTTGGTGGAGTTAGCAACTACTCATACGTATTAGTAAAATTAAATTAATTCTTTAGAAACAGGTAATTTGATTAGTGTCTTGATGACCAATGACTAATTCCAGTTGGAATGACAAATCATGACTCTAAACAGATCTTATTTTTGCTGTGATTTGAAGGTAAAATAACAAGCGCACGAGTAAGAATATCAGACATACTGTCAGAAAGCTTTAAGACATTTCTAAAATTGTATTATACATACACTACATCATAGGTAGTTATTCATTGCTATAGTTATAAATGTATGTAGTTACTGCTTTAATAATCATAGAATGCATTTTGAAAAACAATGATCAGGGAAGAGTAAAGCTGGAAATCATTTCCATCACTCTACATTGCCCCTTATCACGTAAATGGTTCCTGCAGCTTGCAAGGAAGCTCACCAGTCTGTGTCCATCTCAAGCCATGGAAGCAAAGAAAATTCCAAAGCTCTTAACGTCAAAATATTTTGAGCTCTTCATGACTCAGTAGTGCATTGGCCACAAACCTTACAGCAAGATTGCAGCACTCTTTATCAAACGCTGCCTGAAGAATTTTAATGCATGTGAAGAACTTTCCATGGCATAGCCAATGACTCCAGCTTCTGACAGCAGCACAGCTGAGGACAAGGTGACACTGTCACCTCTCATCTGATTACCTCTCATCTGATCATTTAAACACCTGGAATAAGAGGCCAACATCCACCTTGCCACAACCTCCTTCCAGGCAGTTGTAGAGATACAAGGTCTTCCCTGAGCCTCCTCCACACTCAACAATCCCAGCTCCCTCAGTCTCTCTCCATAAGCCTTGTGCTCCAGAACCTTCACAGATTCATTGCCCTTCTCTGAACTTGGTCCAGGCTCAAAACTGAACACAGTACTTGAGTTGCGGCCTCACCATTGCTCAGTACAGAGGGACCATCACCTCCCTGCTCCTGCTGGCTACACTGCTTCTGATATAAGGCAGGGTGCCTCTGGCCTTCTTGGCCACCAGGGCACACTGCTGGCTCTTGTTCAGTTGGCTGTCCACTAACACCCCCAGCTCCTTTTCCTCTATACAGCTTTCCAGCCACTCTGCCTCAAGCCCATAGCATTGCATGGGGTTGTTATGACCAAAGCCCAGGACCTGGCACTTGGTCAGAAGCAGTCTGACCTCTGTGACACTGCAAACGTGAGCAATTGTGCTTTGACATACCAAATCCAGCAAGCTTCCAAATTGTGCTCCCATCTGGTTTGTCATCTTTGAGGGGTGCAGGGAACCAGCAGGAACAGCACTGCAGCCCAACGCAGCAGGAAGACATGCCATCATCGCAGCATTCCACTCCAGCCTGGCTCTGCTGTGGCCACCTCCTGTGCCCTCAGCACTGGATGTGACTTTCTCACCTTTAAACCAACTCACAAGTGTCTCCCAGTCATGCCTCATTCTGTGTGGGGTGCCAAACCATACCACTTGCTGCATAACTTCAGGATATTATTTCTTGTACAGTTCCAGCATTCAGTTTAGGAAATCCAAAGTGATGAATCCAACATTTTAATCCAAATGATTTAGGGGGAAATTGTTCCAGTGTTAACTCCTGCTGCTGCGTTCCCACACAGCCTATAGCCTGGAGACACTCCACCCTCCACAGGGCTGATTTCTGCAGCAGTGCTGAGGCACTGATCGGTGTCAGAGGTGTGCATACACCCTATTCCATCTTCCAGGATTAAGCAAACATCTTAGAGATTTCTTGAGGATGGAAACTTGTGTATGAATAGAGAGCAATGGAGGATACATCACCGTGAGGAAAAAGTGAAAAGGAAGAAAGCAGTCAGACTTAATCTGTGTTTTAGTGTCAGGATATGTGAAGATTCAAGCTGTTTAGCCTACAAATATCAGACTACACCATGAACATGAAGATGTCTAACGTGTCTTTCCACAATCAACATAAAGGTGTAATAAAATCGTCATGTATTAATGCCAATATATATGATTGCATTAAAGTGTGCTATTTGCCATAATGAAAACTAAACACAGTATTATTAAATTTGGAAATAATGTTAATTATAGCGTGCTTTTTGTGGTATTCATGGAATTAAAGCTTTTTATTTTTATTATTAATACAAGTATACACAATTACATTAGAACTAATTGATCTTAGTGGTCTTTTCCAACCTTAATGACTCTAAGACTGTATGATCAGTGATCTTGAACTACCGTTCCATAACAGCCCACTAATAGTCCTTGTTTTAATTACAAGAACAAGGCACCTGCAATTATTAAAAACTGGAGCCCCAGGAAGATAAATGAGCTACGAGGGACCTGGAAATGGCAGATTTTATCAGTTGATGTTGCCTGCACTCTTGCAATTAAAATGTCTCACTAAAGGTTTCCGTAGCTGAGCAAACTGTCCAGAAATGCTGAATCTTTGGGACTGGAAGTTCAGTCAGATAAGCACTGTATAATTATTCAGTAGTCACATGAATTTATCTGAACCTACTTGGACAGAAAATTGGCCTGTTGATCTTACAAAATCTCTCTCGCACAATTTACAGTATTGCCGATTTCTGTCTGTGTAGAAACACTTTCAGAATAGCTTCTCATTGTACTTTGATGCATCACACCAATACACATTTCCAGACTATTATGGGCTCCTTTCAGTGCTTTTATTCAGCTGCCCTGTACATAGCAATAAGAGTTGAACAGAACACCCTGTAATCCCAGAGCAATGACCCTTCCTGGCTACTTGGTAATAGCACTGTTTTCAAGAAGCATATTTGTGAATCCAGTAAATGTTAAACAGGTTCATTATATTCCACCAAAATTATGGGTCTGGCTAAAAAACAGACTACATGAAAACATAAGAGAAAGGAAAATCCAGTGATAAAAGCAAATGCCCATCTGTCTTGTCTTCAGTAGCACCTAGAATGGTTTTCTAAAGCATTCATTCAGAACAGGAAAAGCATGCTTCACTGTTTGCTCAGTACATTTTCCCAACCAGAGATGTTAAAGAGGGGTGGCCAGCAGGGCAAGGGGGGATGATCGTCCCCCTCTGTTCTGCTCTTTTGAGGTCCCATCTGCACTACTGTGCCCAGGCCTGGGCCCCCCAGCACAAGAAAGATGTGGATCCAGAAGAGGGCCACAAAGATGATCAGAAGGCTAGAGTACCTCTTCTATGATGAAAGGTTGAGGGAGCTGGGCTTGTTCGGCCAGGAGAAGAGAGATTCTGGGAAGACCTTATTGCAACCTTCCAGTACTTGAAGGGAGGTTATAAGCAGGAGGGAAAACAACTTTTTACATGGGTAGAGTGATAAGACAATGAGAAATGGCTTTTAACTAAAAGAGGGGAGATTTAGATTAGAAGTCAGGCAAATTATTCACTGAGAGAGTGGTGTGATCCTGGCACAGGCTGCTCACAGAAGATGGGGCACCATCCCTGAAGGCATTCAAGGCCAGGTTCAAGCCCCTGGTTAGCCTGGTCTGATGGGTGGCAGCCCTGCCTATGGGAGGGTGTTGGAACTAGATGATCTTTAAGGTCCCTTTCAACCCAAGCCACTCAACAATTCTATGATTCTACAACCTCCCAGCTAAGCAGCCCTCCTTGGCTTGGACCACTTCTGGCAATGCATGAGCAGCTCCCATACAACCACTTGACTGTAAGCTGCAGAACTAGGATGGAATAAATTGTTTTTTAAGTCCATGTTATTCACATTGAAGGCCTTGCAAAAATTTGACTCACAGTCATAGCAGCACATGACTGGACATCAGAAAAATAAAACCTGGTTTCAGTAGAATCTTAAAATGAAAGCTGTTGGGTGTTTATTTTTGTTTGTTTTTGTTTGTTTGTTTTCTGAAAACACAGCCAGGAAGACTTCTGAAATGCTACAGCAAGGTCAGAGGATCATCAGCAATTGTCCCGGGGACATATGGTACAAAGCTCAGTTTTGACATGTACGCAATGATACTCAAATAAGCAGCAAAACTATAAACAGTACTTGCAACTGTAATGACATTTGTTTTGCTGTACCTTCTTCCCTTTCCCACTCCCCCAGGACAAAAGAACTACAAAGGTAGATTAGTGGGATGGAGATCAGAATGCAACCTCTGGCAACACATTTACTGCTGCGACCAAAGTCAGGAAGGAACAGGTTACAAGATAGTGTTATAATGCAAATGAATGAAAACAGTGTTTATATCAGAAACATAAATTTATCCTCACTGTAGAGAGAGAATTTTCATGCATGTAAGATGAGGAAGTTGGCAAAGCTGTCATGACTTAACGACAACCAGAATTACTAGAAATAACCGTTCTCTCAGTGTATATCTTGACTTCAGTCCTGTTAAGGAGGGAAATCAGAGAAAAAGTGAGAGAAGCCCAGATGGGCTGCACTGTGAGATTGTGCTGAGGTGACTCTGCCTGAAAAGGCAAACAGCAAAAACTTGCCTGAAACACAAGAGATAGCAGAGGTTGATGGGATTGTGCCAAGGACTGAAGAAATTCAATCACGCTCATACAGAGAACAGTCACACAACTTACCTGCAGGGAATAAATCAGAGAGGCAGATATACAAAAAGCATCTGCAAGGGCTTTTGAAAAACCCTCCTATGTGTGTTCATTTATAGAGTATTACCACTTACTGATATGTGCACAGCAATGAATTCATCTACATCCGAGGCACTGGAGCTGAAAAACATCTTTATGCTTAAAATGTGGATATTATACAGAAAAAAAAATTCTCCCAGCAGATTAACAGTCCAAGCACAGTCAGAATCACTTTCGCTTCCTGTCCTGAAACAGCGACACAGCAGAGAGTAAACTTTATCCCAGATGGTTTCAGAATTTTGTATGTTGGGTGCTTTATTCCTCATCAAGTCATGTAGTGCAGGAAACCTCCAGTGCTAAAGCTACAGCACTTCTAAAAGGGGATCTAAACATTGAGATGGGGTGATATATTGATGAACTCAATGGTAATGCAGGATGGGATTTACTAGCTTTGACTGTCTAAAAAGTAGGCTCCTGATTTAAGTGGCCCAGACTCACCCTATGGTTAAAACAAGAAAAAGGCAAGTGGCTGCACAGTATTTCACCTAAGGTAAGAATCTCCACCACTGGGAGATGCTCTTCTCTCCCTTCCCTGTCCTCTTCAAACACAGAGATCGTAGACTACCCAGTTGAGCCCAGCCAAAGAAACCAAGAACAAAACACACATTGGTGGCAAGGAATCCCCAGCCATCACAAGGGCTTAGATTCTATAGGGGACCACCACAGCTCTCTGTTAGAGATCATTCTCCATGACATCATGACATCCACATTTGAAAAGACAGGCATAGGGTTTAGGAAAGGGTCATATATTTGGGATAGCATCATGAAAAATTGGATGGTCTAGCAGAGCAGGTACAAATGGACATGTCTTGACAACCTCCTAAAAAAGATGTCCAAATAGTCTTAGGGGTGCTCTGGCCTTGGACAGTTTGCCTGTATCTTACTAACAGCTTTAATTCATGTCTAATGGATGAGCTCCATCAGATAAATTCCATGTGCAACCATTAATTCAGTAAATCTGACATCAGGAAGAAGAGATTGTTTATCTATTGTTCTATGTTTGTGTTCTTGGATTTTTTCTCACTAACTGGTACAATGCGGAGTGTAAGAGCAGGGCAACTGCAGTGGTAACAGCAGGTTTATTTTGTACACAAAAAACACAAAAATATGAATAATAAAACAGATTTTTTCTAAAGAGATCTCATAGTATTAGAATTAATTATCTATTTCATATTTTAATTCTTAGCATGGACTTCTAATCCACTCAGACATATTTCTGTCAGGCACTACAGCCCCAGAAGGTCTATCAGAACACATCTTCAAAAAGCATGATTGAAAATGGATTCTGCCTGATGTAATCACACAGATGATTATTTACCAATGCTATAATTTATTTTACGAAAATGTGCAGCGATATTCTGTATGCAAATAGAAGCAATTGTACAAGGGCTGATACGGTGGCCCTCAACCTGCCATCATGCTGGTGGCAATTTCACCTTTCATCAGTTGTCTGCTGAGTGACTGCATGGGTAAATACAGTTATCCACTTTGTAATCTATAACTGAGGTTAAGATCTTGAGAAAATACCTTTTTCATACACTCTCCTTTGAGAAAAGGAACAGATTTAAACACTTTAGCCCCTCCCCCCCTTTGTATTACTCCAACCTCCTCTCAAAGCAGGAAAATATAAAAGGATTTGCTGGAGCTGTAGCACTTGAATGGGAGCCAAAGTCTGGGAAGTATCAGCGTGGGCAGGTTGGAGGGATCAGCTGCAAGCTGGAAGCCAAAGGTGGCATGCAGCCAGCCATGCCACATGTTCAAGGGGCAGGGCTCTGCTAATGGCTGAAGGATGTCCAGCAGGCCAGGGGTAGTCCTGCTCGGATTCACAGTACCTTCAAGTAATAGTTTAATGCGAGTGTATGTTAATACAGCTTTTGGCCTTTGCTCTGCCAACTGCAGATGGCATAGCATGGATTTGCTATGCAGTGTGTTCGTTCTTTGAAAGACAACCAGGATACTCAAAGATCTGATTTTTCTTTTTAAGGTACCCATCCCTATAGTATTTGTCTGCAGCCATATAAAGTATGCATGTCTCTGAAATTATCTGTACATCTGTTTCTGGCCTTCTAAATACAAAGCCTTACAAAGGACTTGCCAAACCTGTGATCATTTGCACACCACAGCATGTTCAAATGGAACCAATAAAACACTGTTCCCAGGAAGCAAAATCTCAGCTGTGCAATGTAATTCCCCAAAATTTATTTGTTTCATAGCAGTCAAAACTTCTGCAGTTATAAGAACTGACATGATCACTAAATACACTGACAGAGATATTCTGGTATTTGCTTGGATAACTTCTGTAGTTTTCTTCTGCTTTTAATTGTCTAGAGTATAGTAGTCGTTTTCCGTTCTTCAGAAGTTGCCAATTTTTTTTTTTTTTTTTTGCCAAGTAAGAGAAAATCACAATCCAGAGAAAATCTATTACTTAAAGGTGTTAGATCAAACCAGTCCCTACTGTAAGTTCTTCAGTCTCAGAGGTACTTTTAAGTAGTGACAGATCCACTGCCATGACGAATTAGCACATCTGCTTTTAATATACTGACCTTGCAGCACAGAATTAACACAATATTACTTTTGCATTGTCATGATGGCAATATTATTAAATTTATATTCTCAGATTCTTATTTTTTTTTTTTAGTACAAGTGATAGCAACATGTGGACAAAAGTGAAACAAAATCACCCCAAATCCAAATAGATAGATGGAAACACACAGGAAAACCTTTGCTTATATTGCTTATATCTGCAACCCCTACTGGAAAAGACCATACTAATTCATCTGCCACTCAGGCTATACAACTATTAATGGAAATAGTTCTAAGTATGATACGACACTGTAGCCTTTTTAATTACAGTGTGGCTACCTGATCAGCTCATATCAGGTACAGGACTCTTATCAGCTATGTTTAAAAAACAGTTTGAGATATATTTTCAGATGCAACCTAACTCCTAATGTTTACTGTGTTTGAAACCAGCGCTTTCAGCGTATTTCTGCAGTCAGAGGATCTTAATTTTCAGTAATGAGAAGGCTAATAAAAGTATGGTATAAGGAACTCACAAAAGGGGGTCTTAGGGAGCCTGATTGTCCAGTTCTGTGTATTTTCTAAAACTAAGAATTGGTCCCTGCCCTTGTAGGAAGCTCAAATAAAAGTTAGCCAAGCCCAGTAAATTACTGGAGTGGATCTATGCAAAAAGGGCACGCTCAATTACCATGTGGCATCACCATCTGACTGAGGAGACTTTTTAGTCCTGTGCAGATTTTAGGGACAAATTATTCCCGTGACAGACTCCCAAAGTCTCATTCATCAGTAGCTTTGAATGCTGATGTGATATGGCAGTGCTAATACAGGTCAGACTCACTCTGGGTGTATTTCACTGAAACCAGATTTTTTGCTGACTTCTTTGATCTCTAGGCTGCCCTAGTGAAGTAGTGAAGTATCCAAGTGTCATGGTTTTGTGGTTTTTGTTGTGTTGTTGATATTCCATATCATGACATCATGTAGTGTGACATCTCATAAACAGCAGAGAATTCAGCTCCACCATGCCCTGTGAAGTGGGAAAGGGCTGGCCTTGCGATGGCAGATGAGTAACTAAAGCCAAGGGAGATGGAGACTGTTTGCATACAGAGCCCTGGTAAGAAAGGAAACAGAAGCACCAACTCTGAGAAGTTTAATTAATGAGGAAATTAAAAGCAAAGATCAATGGATTGTGCCTTTCAAAGAAAAAATTTGCAATGTCTTCTGTATGAGTTCAGAGGTGTCCCCTACTATACTGTGTTTCTCATGGACTAGAAAGTGCACACTGCTGAGGTTGTCACTGCATGGGCCAGTGGTCCCACAGGAACCCACATCCTGGGGTGACTGAGAACCCGGACACACCAGTGCCACAGAGAAGCTTCCTGTTCCCAGAGCAAATTGCCCTGGGCTGAAATGTAGTAAAAGTGCAGTCCCTTTAGCTGGGTCTGATTTATTGCAAGGTAGCAGGCAAAAATCAAAGGACCAAAACCTTTTGGGGTTTTTTGCTAGGAAAGCAGGAAAAATGTGCATTCCCAGGAAGGAGGAAGTTCTTCTGACACATGTGTGAAGAGTCCTTTATCATAACCTTTGCTCCAGGGATGGTTTATGGTATATATATATAACAAAAGTATATGTGCCTCTTGTATTTTAAAGGTGCACTGTGAACAAGAGCCAGGACACAAGATTGTCCATCTCTCCACAGAGAATAGCTCCCTTACTGGGCTGAGGAGTCAGCTTTGCTGATTTTCTGCTTTGAGCAGTAGCCCAGATCTAGAAATTTGGTCATCATATTAAGTATCTACATAAATATGTTCGGCATATTCCCACCATGCAAAACTTTCTGGACTCGGAAAGAGTTTAATTACCTCAATGACCAAATTGCAATTGCTCCAAATTGTACAGGAGCATGAAGGGCCCTAACAAGTCTATTTTATCAAAAGAGCTACTAAGTGACTTTGAACACTTTCAGCCATGCTGCTAAAGAGTCACACTCTAAATCTCACATGATGACTTATCCCACCTAGCCCCATTTCCCACCTCGGTTCCCGTTTAGGTGGTGCTGAGGCACGATGACTTTTGCTTTTTTTTGGTCTGCTAATTTAAAGCTCCTCCTGAGATCAGCTTAGTCACCAGGCTCAGACTGTTGCATGTCTCTGCAAGCACGAGCTCTGAGCAGACTAAATCTAGACTAAGAGCATCTCCAGTGAGGAGCCACCTCACCCTTGTAGATCAGAGTGTCATTCTGCCATTCCCCTGCAATTTCAGGTTTCTGTGTGACCTGGTTTCCATTCTGGCAGGGCTAGTGTAGGAGTTGTCCCTGTCAGTGATTCTATAATTCCTCTCAGTTTGCTTCAGCACTGTTGATAAAGGTGTGCTAACCCTTAGCAACAGGATCTACAATGACTAGCACTCAGAAGCCATCGACAGAAGTCTTGGCTTTTATTTCACTTATTGTTTCACTTATACATAGAGTTTTAAGGAAATTGTTAGGCCTCCTACCAATCACCAGGAATAAAAAGATCAATGGACAAAATGAGAATGATCACTTGGAGATGTTCAAGATCACAACAGCTAAAAATCAATTTTTACTTATTACAAAAAGTAAAGGTCACAGTTAAAATTTAGAAAGAAAAGAAAAAGCACACAGAAGAAAAAATAAAGCCTAAAGAAAGAAAATAAATTACATACATTTGAATGTAGAATGTGAGGAGTTTCAACATGAGAAATCTGGTGATGAAAAAGGATATACATTTATGCTAAATTGGGCTAATAATATTCAGGAGGACACTTTGAGCTTCATGGGAGCAAAAGGAATTCTAACATTGGAACTGAGAATTAGAAAATTGCCAAAAATAATTCAGAAAAGGAAAAGGTGTTCAATAAATAACTGCTGTATATAACTTCAGTAAATAACTGTTGAGGATCAGGTGATGCAATAACTTCATGAGAAAATCATGGAACAATTTTCACTCCAACAGTGCATCAGAAGGATGTCAAAAAAGAGCTATTGATTTTGGGATATTTATAGCTGGTAGTCCCAAAAACTAGCATGTGAGAGTTCAAAAGGAGATACATGAAAACCCCTCCATTGGTGCTGACTTATCACTAACTCTTGTAACACCAAGGATGTTCCAGAAGATGAGAGAAAGTAATGTGATGCCAGTATTGAAAAAAAAAGAAAAGAAAATTAGAGAATAAATGATACATCTCAGGTAATTACAAGTTTTGTCAGACTGAATAACGTCAGTCCTAGGCAAAATAAAGGAATAGCTGATATGGGACTCAATTAATAAGGAATAAAAGGGAGGCAGCATAATTGTTGACACTCAGCAGGGTTTTTGGCAAATGGATCCTGTCAAACTCACTTGATATCTTTCTTTGATGAGATTACAAATTAGCTGATAGAGGTAGCAGGTTTGCTATACTTGGGCTTTTACAAGATTTGTAATGCAGTCAGTAGCATATATTGCAAAAAAAACCAACAAAAAAAATCCTTTAATTAATAATGTTATGAATCAACACTGAAAACATTAAATGGATTAAAAATGGCAAGCAGCCACACACCAGAACGTCAGTCTAAAGATATGTTGTCTTAGTGAGGTTCAGTGGGGATCTTGTCTTCATCCTACATTGGTTAACATTTGCCTGAGATGTGAAAGGAAGCAAAAAGTCATCATTGATGAGAAATGTAGATAGCAGAAAGTCTGGGTGAGAATTATATAGCTGAGATGATAGATGACCAATGCAGAGGGATTTATGGTGCTTTATGATGAATCACAGCTGATGTATGTCATTGCACATCAAAAAAATGCACACACACTTCCTCCTACATACACATAGGCCAGAAGGAAGGCACATAAAACAGGAAACAGAGTCATAGAGTGGTCTAGGTTGGAAGGAACCTTAAAGATTATCTTGTTCCAATCCCAGAACTTAAAAGCAAACGCTCAATTTTTAACACGTGGCAAAGTGAACAGAAGAAAAAATATGGTATTAAGATCAGCTGGTAGTCCTGTGTCTAGAAATAAGGGAAGGAGGGCATCTTAGTGGAGTTAGTTTGGAGAAAGAATCACTCAAGCATGAACATTGCTCCCAGGAAGACATGGGAGCTCTCAGTTCAGTTCCATGGCCAGAAAAGGAACCTCAGATCCCCTAAAAGGATGAAGAGTTGGTCTTAGTTTTGTACTGAACATTGATGTAACCATGACCAGAATAACATGACCTGGAAAGACATTAAAGGATAGAGGGACTGAGGCAGAGCTGAGAAAGATTAAAGAACCAGAGGAAACATCTGTTAGTAACACTGCAGAAATGCAATCTATTTAGTAGGACTAAAAGGTTAAAAGGTAATTTGTTGAGTTTGTAAGTACCTGCAAGGGAGTATAACTTTGATAATGTATTACTTGGTTCAGCAGCTAATGAAAATCGAGTAGGGGAAAGCTAAGGCTGGAGATAGTTACAATAGAAATGATGCAAAATCCATTTTTGGTAGAAAACAGTCTTCTGAGCACAGTTTTTAGCAATGGTAATTTTTGAACACAGACTGAACATTGTTCTAAAATCCATACTATAGATCAAAAACAAATCAACTTTGGAGAGTCCTGCAGGCTGTGATACAAAAAAGGTCAGAACATACAACTGTAGGACCTATTTCAGCTCTTACTATGTATTTATGGGGTAAAACTGAGTATAACTGGCATCAGAATGTCTCTGTGAGTCTGCAGAGAACCTGAAAGAAGAAATCAAAGAGGCAAGCACTGCCACCAGGCTCAGTAACATTAATGCCACAGCTTGCTGGATTGGGCTGGAGTGCCCAGTGCAACATCAGCAGATGGTTTTAAATCTGACAGAAGGAAAGAGAGAAGCAGACAGCTCCGGTCAGTGTACTGTGGCATGCTGTGCAAGCTGTGAGCTGCTGGAGACCTAGTATCCCAATGAGCTGGCGGAGCGTACTGGGGAAAAGAATATTGCTGCAGAGAGGAGTTCAGATTTCTTTTTTTAAGAGAACCGAAGGCCTCGGGATGTTTTTACCTGTTCTTTGAATGTGATGCTACAGTGGGGCACTCATCTTCACACCTTACAAGAACTGAATTGTGGGTGCTACTCCTTCCTTCCTCTGTCCTTACTACTACCACTACTATTGTAGCACAGATACACAAGGAAGGGAAAATACTGTTAGCACTGTGAGAATAATATGCAGTAGGTAAGCAAAGAGGAAGAAACAAAACACGTTCCATAAATTAGTGAAGCATTTTTCATACCTTATATCAAAAGAGATGTGCACCTAAAAGTATAGAGTGATGTTTGTACAGAGGGTGTGAATACAAGAGTCAAGGGAAGAGAAACAAAAAGAAGCAGTAAGAGGAGTAATTCCTGACAGAAATGGTAATAAAAGGAAAATCATATCTAAGTCTGTGTTGTGTGGCATATAATTCAAGATTTAATCTAAATATACCAATTTATTTCACAAAACAATAGGTAATACTCCAACCTGTCACATTTAATGGAAGAAAAAATATTATCTGCCTCCCACTGTTTCCTGCATTGCTACGGTTAAAAACCTTCTCTTTGCTTGTAGAGGGCTTTAATTTGAGCCCTATGTTTTCAGTCTCTCAGATCAAGTTCCTCATCTCTCTGAATTCTTAGATTCAACACTGGCGTGAGAATAACAGAGGCAATCACTTCTGTTAACAATAGCAAATACAAAATAAGCAGGAAAGAGACACATTCCTTGCCAGACCTTATAATTACAGATTTGGCTTGGTTCATGCAAGTTCAACTCAATCCAGATTTTTCTGTAAAAGCCAAGAGTCCAAATCCAACAGAGACGTTGCTGGAACTACACAAAAAGATGAATTCAACCCAGACGGCATATTGCCTTCGTATTTCTCACATGCATATCTCCATTTGGTTTTTTCATGCAGGAAGTCACACACAGATTAGAAACCACCAACAGAAGAGTTCTATGGGGAACATCTGGAAATTTCTGCCAGTTCCAGGTACACTGCAGGTTTGGGTCTTTTCAGTTAATATGCAGATGTTTTTGGCTTTCATGCTAAAGGTTTTGGGGCACAACGCAATTACACTTGTAAATTCTTTCTTTTGGCTTTGATGATATTTCTTTACAGCCTTGCCACAGGGAAAGCCTCCCCTCCCTCTATGCTCAGTGGGATGGATGATGTGAACAAAATAATCACTGAGCTGGTGTGCAGCAGGAGGAATGTGATTCACAAGTAAGTGGTGGACACCCCCAAATAGGACATTTCCTGATCAGTACCACACTCCAGTTACATACAGAGGATGATCAGAGGCGTCCTCCAGCCCAGACGCATGTAACACTCAGAAGCACTGCACATGACTTTTACCAGCTTTGATCTGGGATGCTTGGTATGGCAAATGCTTAGATGGAAGCAGAAATACAGAAAGATGTAAAGATCAAGAGCTCAGGGCAAAACCAAATAGTCTTTATTAATTATATGAATTCAAAGACAACCTTAGTCATGTTAAATCTGCTGAACATCTAGGCTTGCACATCACCTGAGTGCAAGCTTATGCATACACTCTTTAACAAAGTGTAAAAAATTGCTGGTATATGAAGTACTGTGATTCCCTCTTGGTGCACAAATTTATTTCTTAGGATTGTTCCTGACATCTTTACTTTCTTTATCCTTAATGAAAAAGATCAAGAAATTAGTTCTTTTTTTTCTTTAGCATTTCTGCATTTGTTAGATAGAAACAGCATTTTTTTCTACTCTAATCAAGTATATAAATTACCTCCCAGCTAAGCATTGTACAAAATCAATTAATGAATAATTATCTTTTGACTAATAGTACTGTCTCTTAAATGCTTAAGGCTGGGACAAGAAAGGCTATGATATTTAAGGTAGTGAATTTCCACAGCATTACGTAGTAATTCAAAGGAATAGTTCAGCTCCTTCATAATCTGGACAGGTCTGTAATGCTCTGAGTGCCTGAAGATTGATGTGGCTCAGCTTACTGGGTCCTCTTCTCAGATCATACCTGGTCTTCAGTCACAATTCTTTTCTATTCAAACTTTGGAGAATTTTTTAAAACATCCTTTTCAATACTAAAAGTATCTATAAAACTCTCTGTGTTCTGTTAAGTCATAGAAAATATGAATGTGAAAGAAGTAAGGGACTTTCTTTTTACTCTTTGTGCAGCCCACATATCTCCCAGTCTGAGTTCAGTGTGAATTAGTGAAACCTCCTCCCTCATGTGTGAGGAAGGATGTCACTTTGTGTAAGTTACATCCTTCAGGTCTCTTGCTAAATGGAAGGCTGAGGGGCAGTAGATAAAGCTGCAGTCTCCTCATGGAAGAAGTGGGTAGTTGAAGCTAGAAAAAAATCATTTGCCATGGTGTGAAATGCTTCTGGGCTGGAGGATGCCTCTGGCTAACCTCATCTTACGTATGCTTCTTGAGTCTGGTACAGTTCAGAAAATGTCTTTTTTAGTGGGGTATACAAGACTTACTGCTCTTCCAGCCCTACTTACAGCTCTTCCAGAGCTCTCCCATACTGAGGCCAACCTGGGACCTCATTATCCACCTGTGGCTGAAAGTAGCGCTGTACCAAGGCAGATGATAATATTATAGATGTTAGAGTCCACATTCTCAAAAAACAGGGCAGCGAGTGCACAGACAGCTCCATCAGCAGAGTCATTACAGTGAGGTTCCTAACTGATTCTGGGAAACTATATTCAAATATTTAAACAAGTCTCTTACTATCCATAATGACTGCAAAAACCTCTACAATGAAGCACTACCCATTCGTAATTGCAGATTATAAGACAGGGTTTTCAACTGAGGCTTTTTTCTTATTTGCCTTATTATCACAAAATTGGGCAGAGATCATTAATATAATGCACAGACAAAAAATATATATATCTTGTACAGAGCAATCTGTACTTTCCTTCTTCCTTTCTAGGTTTATTAGAGATAACGCTAAGCAATTTCATGTTAAGGCAGAGTGAGGAGTAATTGAATACATTTTCCCTCATGTCGTACTTTGTTTTATATAGCAAAAATACAAATAACAGGTTTTCACTGAACAAAAAAACAAGCATCACTTCATTAATATCTTAAAGCCATCCCCAGTCATAGAGCTCCTCATAGCTCAGACACCCACCTAGTTAAGAAATAGCTTGGAAATGCTTGCAAAACACCTCCCCTCCCAGGGCAGAGAGCTGTTGACATAATAGCAATGTTTATCCAACAAAGTTCTGTTGCACTTCAGTATGACCTGTAGTGCATGAGTGACTGCATCCTGCCACCTACCTGCAGGATGGGTGAAGGCATGGCTGTGGTCCTGGTGCTGCAGGAACCCGCTTGCGCTCACACCTACAGACACTGGGTGTCACCTCCCAAGTATCCTCAGTGCTTCCTAATGGGCTTGACAGGCAGCCTGCAGAAGCAGAGGGAAGGTGGGTTTAGGCTTTTCACATTGTCTTGCTCTCAGCCCTGGCCTATGTTCTCTCAGGGAAGCCTGTGGAGCCATAGAGGGCACCACAGGTTCCCTGAATGCTCTCTTCCCTGGACAAAACAAATTCTTAACATCAACAGTTGGGCTCCAAAGTTGAAACTGGCAGCTTGCAAACTCTTTCTGTTGCTCAACAGTATCTGCAGGGCAGATGTGTTTGGATATAACAATACCAGAACATATTTTCAGTGAGTGTTCATAAGCTGTCTGCTGGATGGTAGCCCAGTGTGCCTTCAGGTTCAGCTCAAATAATGGAAAGAGATGGGGTGCTTCAGAAATGTCCACAGCATGTATGACCAAAGCCTCAGCACAAGAAAAGGGAAGAAACAGGAGTTTCACCTTAATCAGTATGTTTTCATTGGGAGCCTTTTGCACTGGTCTTACCTGTTCCCTACCTGCTTACTCTGATGGCTTGAGAAGAGAGGATTTGTGCCTGAAAGACTGAAAGGAAGTAGGTTGTTTTTGTGTGTGGATGAATAGCAAATAGACATCTTCCCCCTGTATCACCCCCTGGGTGGCACTGAGCATCTTCACTAGAGAACACGATGATCTGCGAGGGAGCCTCACATGGACAAACGAGATGTGTGGTGTATGTGCTTCTTTCTCAGCTCTCTTTCAGCAGGTTTTCACTTCCTGCCTGTGTACTCTCTTTGATCTCTCTCAACATTCGCTGCATAATCATGCATAATTGCACATTTTAAGGAAGTATTTCTCATGTATGTCCTATTGATTCTGTTGATAACAATAAAACAATGTATATTGTTTAGCATCCATGCACTGACAGAGCAACTGAATTCTTACATGGATGATTTGTATAGAACAAGCATTCTGGATAAAACTCTACCCTTAAAATTATTTAAACACGAGCACATTAGCATACTAGTATGTTGCAATATAGTACATTTGGCAGTAAAATGTTCTAGTAGGCTGATAATAAAAAATAAATTAGCATAATGTAACCATTCTAATTTAATAATCTTCAGCTTTTTATGATATACACCAGAGAAAGCGAGCTTCATTTGTTGCTTACACATACACATTTTATATGTATAAATATATTTGACATGAGTTTATAGCACTGCTATGCTCTTGCCTAAGGATTCATATATCAAATTTATTAAAATTATATCTGGCTCAAAAAAAAACCACAACAACAACTCTGCTGGGATATTCAGCAACTAAATGAGTTCATTCAGAACTATTAGTGATAATTTTCAAACGGGTGTTACAGAACTAAGGGAATATGCATATGCTGTGTAGTTAATCGGGACATTTTATCTACCAGTGCTTCTTAGAATAGGTAATTGGTTTTCCATCCTCTGTGCATGGTAGATCTTGGTTAGCTGTGTTAACAAAGGGCAACTTACCGACCCTGCACAGTCAGACATAATTAGTTTCAATCAGACCAGTCAGTTTCTAGGGTAAATTACAAATCCATTGAATATTTCTATTTGTTGTGCCAGTCAGGGAGCTCATACAGTTGACCCAAATGGAACCTCTCTTCTTTTCTGGCATTAAGAGATAAAAACTGAATTGAATTTCTTGATTGATGGTGTCTTTTAGAAAAACTACCAACTCCTTTTTTGTTTGGAAATTCTTCTTCTTTTTTTTTTTTTTGGTTTAAAGTGAGAAAAAAACACATGCTTAATAAAGCCTGGGAGTATCAACCTACATCTCAAAAAGATAGCACTAGAAAGGGCAAAAATAGCCTTGGCCAGTTGAAATATTTTAAAGAAAGTATTGCTCTCATAATCTTCTTAAAACTTGGTGTCAAGCGAGGTAGGTCAGGAATGGTTTCTAGTGTGCAGCAGGCATGTCTCCCTGCAGACGTATGTGAAGTCAGACCCTCCAGATTCAGGTATAAGTATCCAGATATTTTGGCACAAGTCAGTAAATGGGATTGTCTGTGTCTGATCCCTTTCCAGGAGCAGATGAGCAGAGAAAATAAAAACACCCTTTGAAACAGTTCAAGTCAGTTGCACACTTCTTTCCCTCTTCTTTCTCACCTGCCCTGCTTTCCTCTCTTTAGAGCAAAGAGAAGAAATGAGGAGGAAAGCGATGAGAAGGCAATCTGTGATCAAGAAATGACTGAAGCCCTCTGTTTATAATGCTAACTTTAGAATAGAAGTAATAGTAATTATGTTAAGTCAGTCATTTATTAAGTGTCTGCTATACTTTTTCAACTTCTGGTTTAAAACATTTACAGCCTTTTTAATGCAGGTAGACACCTAAATCATCCACTCACATTCAACTCAGTGGAGTCTGTACTTCAGGAGCCTTGTCCATATAGGGACCACAGGTTTCTTACATGCTCTGTGGAAGAAGGTAGACATGTGTCTGCAAATGGTCAGGGACATCAAAGTTCAAGGACTGTTTCTCTCCACTGACCTTATAAAAAAAAATGCAGAAATTCAGTACCTGCTTCCTCTTGACATCCAAACTGAGTGTTCTGTATAAGGGCACTAGTGGAAAAGTTCTCTTTGTACATAGCAGTAATGGCAGTTTCCTGGTAGAATGTTTGTCAAGAAATGGAAGGTCCTCATTGGCCATGTTTCCCACAGCCTCACTGCGTGACCTAGTTAGGCTATCAGGCACTCTGGAAGGAGTAGAGATGGGCATTTCCCACCTGTTTCCATTGGGGCGAGGTGCCTGAGTGTCCAGAATGGAAACAGATTCTGGCAATTAGGTGACCAGATTCTCACATTCAAGGATACAGAATTGGTGGTACAAATTCAGCCCTCTTAAAATAAAAGGCTTCCCACATTAGTTCATCACTGTTTAAAGTAGGAAAGGACAAGAATTACCCATCCCAGCTTCTGATCTGATAAGGCAGAGTCAGGTTCCCATGTGTACTTAGCCAGAACTCTTCACCTTTTGTCCAGCTGCTCAGTGTCAGTAGGAGAGAGGAGCATGGTGATACCATGAGCTTCTCACTTGAACTGAGAAATCTGCTATGGAGGTAGAGTGTCAGCATCTTGGCTTCCCAAAGGCTGGTCTCTCCAATCCCTGCCCAGAGAAAGTAAAAGGAGAGGTGCCCTTTTAAGGTGCAGTCACTGCCCTGCACTTCACAAAACTATCCTCTGACCAAGAGAAAATAAGTTGACTTCAGCTAAAATTAACCTTGAGGTTGCCATCTTCAAACTTTAGGAAGAATCTAAGAAAACTGGACCACTTGCATCACTACACTAATAAAATGATACTTCTCTCTCTTTCACCCTCCTTGTTGAGGTTTGCTGAGGATTAGCCACCTATGACCAGGGCAATATCTGCCAGGACTTTTTACATCTTAAAGTTTCTTCAGAGCCTATCTTCTCAGTGTAGGCGAGGAGAAGCCAGTATGTTAATGACGCAAATTATTGGCTCTAATAAGAATTAATTATAGCCCATGGCTAGATTCTACAATTTCCCAGAGACAGGATGGTCCTATTAACTGGGCAGTAGCCTGGGGTTTATGATAGCTGGTCTTCCCTCCTCATTTCACCACAAACCTCCTCTGTGCACATCAGCAAGATGTTTGAGCCAAATCAAAGGAGCTGAGCTTCTCTGTTCTCAGATTGCCATTGGTCGAATGACAGTCATGACTCTTCTCCACTTCAGAGGGATGCTGAAAGCATATTACATGAAAAAAATACAAACATGAGTATTTAGAGGAACATCAGAAAGTATAAAATTCTCCCTGCTCCCAGGCTAGCATACCCTTTCATCTTTTTGTTGCTGATGATGAGTTGAAGCAAAAATTGTTGCTGACAAGCATTTCCCTTAACAAGGTGCTAAAGCCATTTCTTTTTTAAATGGCGATTCCTGCACACAACCTATTCCCAAGCTCCAGTTCCAGGTGCAAGTTCTATTTCTGTGACTTGCAAAGCCACCCGAGACTCACAAATGGCTAAGGCTTTGCAAATCCACTCTTACTGGAAAGGTTTCCTGTTCTTACAGGGGAAGGAAACCTCATTTAAATTGGAATATCCACTTCCAATCGTACTGATTGTCAAAAGATTGTTCTGCTAACACAATCTCACAAAACTAGCAATGTGACACTGTTATTCAAGTAAAAATTAAGAATGAACCATCAATCTAGATTTTAAAATTATCTCCATTAGAATTTGTCACTGGTAATGAAAGATTAATCCATTTCCTAAATGTATAATTTTTAACTTTTTCATCCTCTCTTTTCAATTTGCCTTTACTTCTCAGTCCGTCTTCAGTCCAAACATGTTTTCCCCCAGCACTTGTAGGACTGTACTTTTGTGTAGGTTCTTAGTCATCTCTGCCAGCGCTGTGCTTCCCTCCAGTGATGGAGAAAGCAGCCCACTCTGTGATACTGTCATATATATGCATTAAGTGAAATCAGGCTGCATTTATGACCTATTTTTAAAACACTCAGAGTAACTTACTGTTGTTTTTGTAAACTAGTGAATAACAGGGAATAACAATATTTTGAACAAATGACAATATTCTTTGAAGATGAAGAATAAGCAGGCTTGTTAGAGTGTAATTGTTGTGTATGAGTTTCTGGTTAGTTGTTTCTATTTCACAGGGAAATAGGATGCACTTGAAAGCTTCCGCATCAATCGAGCTCCAATGCTGGTACAGCAGATGAATATTTTCAAGAAGAGGTAGAAATGTCGATTCCGCTACCAAATTTACAGCACACTATAGTGAAAGAATAAAACATGGTTTATGGGTTGCTTTCTCCAGCTTATTTTTTATCTTGCAGAATAATACTTTAAAAGCACACTGACAAAATGTTTCTCTTCCTGCTAACAACCTTTATTTTTAGATGGGATACTTACCCTATACATCTATTTAGTCTGATCTAGCTGATGCAAAAAGTCGCTCTTTCAATGTCCAGGCTGTATTGTCCTGCATAAACTCAAGATATGGGCGCATGCTTAATGACCAGCCATCTAAACTTGAAAGCATGCTGGAGAAGCAGAGCAAAGAAATTTAATCTCTTATAGTCCTCATTGCATTGGGTTAATTTAGGAGGCCGTGCTTCTGTTCTGTTTGCATGACCACAAAGTAAGCTTGATTGACTTTGACATTTGAGTGAAATAGACGGATGTTAATGAAAAGATGCAGATAAGGAACTGGAGAGACAGATACCAGGATCAGACTGTCAATGCTTTTACATTCAGACTTTATACACGTGTATATATAAAAAAACGCTTTTACAAACACCATAATGTTCATTACAGCATTCAGAAAAGGAGGTTCACTGTGACAATCTGCTGAAAACTGCTTCTGTGATGATAACAGGAAATCAGTCACTTATTTTGCTGGATTGTTCAGAAAACTGACAGACAGGCTCCCACTGAATCCAAGAAGCCTGCACCTGGTCAGAAAACTCTGTGACGTGACAACAGTCCCTATGTTGCTAATAATTATGCACCAATTTAATCATCAAACTCATGCTTAGCAAAATGAAAGCATAAAACTGGGTAAATGATGCATAGGTATTTAAATCATGCAGCATTTTTTGTTCAATTGGCATGGTGATGAGTAGCTCTTTTTTCTAATTCTAGATGATGCTGACAGTATTTAAAATTGAGGTTAGAAATTACAGCAAGAACAATCTGACTTGTGATATGTGTCATAAGATATGGCATTTTGCTCTGAATCAAGTATAGACTGTTGGTCGCTTTAATCAATAGCTCAAAAAACCCACAACGCAAATGAGATTAAAACTACTCATTCCTTCGTATGCATAATGGTCACTTCTTTGATTCCCATTTAGCATTTAAATTAGTTCAGCCACAAAGCACAGAGTACAGATGCAAGTTTGATTATATCATTAGTAAAGTTCTCCTGGATCAATTTAAAACTATTACTCTTCAGAAAGAATTAAGTCAGAGCCCCACAAGATAAAAGGTATTTCCAGGCATAGATCTTGGCTATTGTCGTGTGTGTGAGTGCTTTGTTTTTGCTTTCTCCTACAAGGAAGATGTGCTATTAATTCTTTTAGAACTCTTTACCATGCTACTCCATCACAGCAATGTGTCTTTGCGACCATCATGTCTCATACTTAACAGTCTTTTGGCTCTGGTTTTCACCTTGATATATAAAAACTTCACTTGAGTGCACTGAAAAAGAAAGTTGAAGCAAAAAAAAAAAAAATGCAAGAACTTTAGACACTTTTAGGAGCCGTAACACTAATCTAATTTCATTCTCAGTGTTGAACAAACAGTAGCTAGTGTCCAAGAACCACTTATCTGTGGCTAATGGAGTTAACAGATTGCTTTGGTGTGTGGTGCAGGGTACATCATGTACTGTGAACTGCTTATGCAACTCCTTCTACTATAAAATTCAGAGCTGCTAACGGGCTGGCATACACGGGAATCACATGCACCCTTTGACTATTATATATATATTGTATTTCCTGAACTCTGGGGTGCTCTATATTTTCACTCGTAGAATTTCTGAAGGACCAGCTGAACCTCAGCCCAGCTGCTCCCAGGAAGGAAGGGGATGATGAAGGGATGGTGGGAGACCTCCGGGGACACTCACTGCTCCTGGGAAGGTTCGGGTTCACAGAGAAGGAGAAATAAGGAACAGCAGGCAAGGCCTACTGGTGGGGTAGGTTACCTTCAACAGTATCCCCATCTCTCCCACCCACCACACACACAGCTTAAAATAGCAGCAGCAGCCCAGGCTCTGCCCTGAGCTGTGACAGGCCAGGTGAAATATTCATCTGTCCTATCTAGCAGCATTTTGAAATAATTTACTAAGTTGCTCACTTATATTCTTCTTCTTCCTCCTCCTATAAGCCTGTAACATACATAGAACTGAGGCTTTTTGACATTTGACAGCTAGAAGGTTTAAAGTTTTGATCACTTAAAATATGCAAGCTAAAACAAGACTTGCTTTATTTACCATAGGCCTTTGGAATACAGAACATAAAAACTTAAATGACATTAAAATACACTCATATTATGTGACAAATGCCTAAGTTTGCTTGAAGGCAGCCAACTGAACTGACTTCCAGGTGACTACCCAGCTCAGACAAAGCCTCTGGATACAGAAATACTATTTTTAAGAGCAGCTATTAAATTACCCTCATTCCTCTGGAATTTTCCCCTGTGAAAAAGAGGCAGGAAAGAGCACTTTCTAGAGGAGCACGTAAGAGAGTCAGAGACTTGATATACGTAAGTCTCTGCCCTGAGCTAGAAGGGCTCACTATTGCCACATGTTGGAAGGATGCAGAGGTGAGACACTGCCCACGCACTCAGAAAATGGGAGATGATACTGGAAAGATGAGCTTCCCATCTCTTGCTAGTTCCAAAGCTGCATGGCTCTCACTGCTTAAAGCATAATGCTTTTGTGGCAAAGATAATCCTTTCTGTTCTGCTGTGTAGGTATCAACAAAGATATTCCCCAGACTAGACAATTCACTTTTCTGTCCTGGAAACTTGTGAAACTCAAAAAACAGTCACAACAAGCAGATGACCATTCAGAAGGTTAAGGGAGCCACACCACATCCACAGTGAAGTGAAAGGTTGTGATGTCCCACTCAACTGCTGATGACTCATTTCTGTGTGGTTCTTTGTGGTTAACCACATGATCTGCCTCAATGTTAAATGAGTAAAAGAGAAAATACATTTCCCCAGAACAGAGGCAAAACCCACTTCATTTTGTAGTACTCATTATCATTTACTACATTTTTCATTATTTTAGGGAAAATATTTTCAGGTTTGGGAAAATCACTACAGTTCACAGAGGACGTAGTTCATTTTTAACAAATGTTATCACAACAGGTTAAGAATTACACTTTCATAGATTTATAATTGCTTATTAAAGACAAAATTATTCTCATAATCTATGCCCCTTCCCTGGAAAGCAAGCTGATTTGAGCACTGGCAGTTTTGAGCAACCCAATGCAGTGGGAGGTGTCTGTGCCCATGGTAGAGGCTGGAACTGGATGGTCTTCTAGGTCCCCTCCAACCCTAACCATTCTGTGACTCTATGACTATGCAATTACACCTATTTGGTGTCCATTTCCAAAGGGATGCTTTTGTTTTAAGATCAAGCTGCTCTCAGCAATCCACAGTTCTATTTGAAAGTTATCTTTAAATGGCTAAATGAAGTACAACAGTTAACTTTAAAGACTTGCTTTTTCACTTAATTATGGTGCAGTATACAACATTTATGCACAGGAACCTTCTTCCGATATCTCCTAAACCACTACCTCATGAATTTTAATCATGTGCATCAAAGAAAAGTCCACAACATTAAGACCATAAAATATGTATTATATTATTGCTTCACTGCAATTACAAACAGGGACCTTAGAAAAGCAACAAAAAAGAACTCCACTTAATTAAGCAATCAGTACCTCCAGAATTATTCTGTTATCATCTGGTGATGGATGATAACAAGCAAAACCAACAGAACAGCTGGGTATGCACATGAGAGATGTCACAGGCAGCACTGCCCTTCATTATGTTGTTTTCAAATGGTTTATGGACACTTCCTTTGAAAACAAACCAAGAAGAGTCTCACTGGAAACTTAAAGAACAGAAAATCTGTGATATATACTCTGAGACAAAAAGGGGATTACAATACATTGAAGTGATTCCTTTAGCTTTGTAAAACCCTCTCTAAAAGGCCATACTGGTATTAGCAAAACAAAAGAACGCATTTTCTCCTTCAGGATCTTTATAGAGCCTGAAATGAAATACAGGATAAAAGAAAGAGGTGTCTTTTCACTTTTTGTCTGCAACAATATTCATGTATGTAACTTAATGTAAACGATTTTATAATTTTAATTACCCTTATAATGATTTTATAATTTTAAATGCCCATTTATTCATGGTATTTATGGATGTCTATATCATATATGTAACAATTTCTATGAACAGGCAAACAGACAAAGAAAGCTACATGGGATTCTTTTCAAACAATATTGCCCATAAGCTTTGTCACAACTTTTCCAACGGTTGAGTATTTATGATATATTTTCACATACTACCAACAAAGTGTTACTCCTCTGATAAAATCAGTCACATATGCACAAAAGTGCATAACACAAAGGAAACAAGAACTTGGGCATGGCCAGCGAAACAATAAGAAACTGCAAAATGATGTATTTGGGGATGTATATTGGAACAGGCTGGCCAGAGAGTTGGAATCACCACACCTGGAGATGTTCAAGAGCCGTGTAGATGTGGCACTGAGGGACATGGTGAGTGGGCATGGTGGTGATGGGTTAGTGGTTGGACTCAATCCTAGTGGTCTTTTCCAACCCTAATGATTCTGTGATTCTGAGTGTTACCACTGACTTCTGCTGGTGTTGAGGAAGTGCCTGCAGAAACATCAGCCAGCAGAAAGTGAATTCATAGCCACCGTTCAACCTTCACCCACCCATCATCAGATTAGCAGTGTGCTAGATGCTTATTAGACCTGTACCTCTTGGCTTGAAAAAGGATGTCGACTTTGTGAAGATCTTAGAAACAACGTGCTAACTCATAGGTAGATGTGCTGATAGATAGGTAGCACAGTAAATCACTGTTATCAGAACAGTAGGTGTGAGTTTGCCTTTACAGGCAAGAAATGTTTCACAGAAGGTGCTGTGTAGCAATGACATACATCAGATCTTGATTAAAGGCTTTTAAAACCTTTAGAAGTTATTACTTTTCTTCTCATAATGGAGATATAATAGTTCCATTTTGCACTTCGCAGAAATTAAGTGTTTTCAAGCCTCAAACAATTAATTGTATGGCCTACTATAACCTCTTCAAAAGAGGTAGGTGGTAGATTTACTGTCTGGATGTTTAATGGATTACTATTTTGTCACATTACTAACCTTGGCATACTGAAAGTTCAATGACTTAATGTTTGATTAAATGAATAAGACAGGGACAGTAAGCTCAAGTGGGTAAGAATTATGAGAATACACAAAACTGCAAAAAATGAGCCGTTGCCCTCTGATTACGGTAATTACTAACAAAGGTAAAGAGAAAAAGTGAGATATACTTTCACTCATGCAGATGCTGGAAACTGGCACTTTAAAATGTAGACATAATGAACGCTCATTATTTGAATTGAATTTCAAAAGGCCTAAAACATGGCCTTTCTTAAAATGAAGGCACATGAAGACAATCTGAAATTTACCCTTCTTTTATGTATCTGGAAGTAAAAAGCTTTGAAGAAAATGTTATCTGAAGCACCAATACTGACTGCTCTACAATTAGACAGCACAGAGTCAGTGACAAGAAGTCCTCCCATATCCTGCTCTGAAGCTGGATAGCAGGAATCCTCACCAGTCAGCCCAGGGCTTAGATGTCTGCCCTGTAAGAGAGACAATTTGTAGCACTGCATAATGTCTTCATGTTCTTACAAGGCTGAGAAATAAATGCCATCCCAAGAGTTTTGAATCAGGAAGACAAAATATTTATTATTTCTATTTTGTAAATTAAGAGATGATTAAAGGAGGCTGTGGTAGATTAAAGTGGACTTAGCACCACCCCAGCCCAGGCTCAATGCCTTAACTGCACAGCCATCCTCTTACACAAATGAAAAAAGCACCCAGCTGGGGAGATACAGGGGATGTGTAAAGATTTAGCTGTAATCTGGCTGCATTTTTCAGAGCATGATTAACATTAAGAGTTTTGCTTGATGAAGAATACAGTGCTCAGCACTTTGCAGGTTCCAGTCTGTAACCACTACTTTGAAGAAATGAAAAGCTAAGGAAGGAAGAAGATTAGCAAACTGTAGGGCTTTACAACTAACAAGCTAAACTAACAGATGGAAGTTTCCATGAAAAGACAAACATTTCAAGGAAAATGTTGGTAATGCCATCAGAGAGCCATCTTCTTGTTTGTGGTTGCAGCTCCATGCAAACAACCTCCAGTGGAGTGTCCAGCCCAACTTGCTCGGCAGCAAAGTCACTCCAAGTGAAAGTCTGCAATGCTCGTGCTTGAACAATACAGTCATGCTGCTAAATCTGTGTTTTGTGACCTTGAGCATCTTTAAGTCCACCATAAACCTCTATGAAATTTGCAGGTTTCCTAAAGAAGAGATGCCAAAATGCATCTAAAAGTAAGGCACAAAGGCAGGCTTCTAGTGATCACCTTCAGGAACGCTCATAGCGCTCGCAAGGGGTGTACAGTGAAAAGCATTTGCCATGGCTTGTGTGTCAGGATGGGTTACAGTCAAGGAGCAGGAGAACTGAGAGGGAAAAAGCAAAACCGGGCAGATTTGAGCCATATATTTTAAAGAAAAATCTACACTAGCAGGATAAATAGGACACTGAAAAGTTGTATAATTCTTTTCTGACTGAATTTAATACAGCTTTGTATTAATTTCTGTTCATTGCTTTGATTAAAAGCACCATAAATCAACAGAAATATATATATTTCAGGATAATTATTTATATAACAACATCTGTATGCCAGGATTGCTGTCCTGATTCTTTATTTAAATAGCAAGTCAGTTGTCTGAGAGTGGTCCTCAACCTCAACAAGGAGAGAGCCAGGAGTTCTCAGATAAAGCATTCCAATTAAGTATTTTCTCATTTGTTTCGTACTAAGGATTGGCACACATGAAATTTCCACCAGGCTGTGAACTGAGTAAAAGCACCACTGGAGCCACATGTTACAGGACTGAAACAGAAGCTTGATTAATTTAGCAGAGTACCTATTGCTCAAGGAGATCCATGCCAGCTGAAAAGCAGGAAACACTTTACACACTTCCCTTTTTTTACACACTTCCCTTTACACACTAACCTACCAGTCTTTGCTCTTGACAAATCCCCCAAGAACTCACCATTTTAGTTATAGACTGCACTTGAAGCTACTTGTAGCAGCAATAAAAATAAAAATGCTATAAACCCCACACTTTTTATTTTCACTTGCCTTCACAATAGCAATTCATCTCCACAAAAAGAAGCTATGCTTTCTCTGGCATTGTTGGACTCCAGGAAGACTTAACACAGCAGAACTAACCCCAGGCATGGCAAAACTTCTTGTCTTACAGATATTTGTCATGGTCAGGCTACCGAAGTACAAGGTTTCCTCCAAAGCTCAGAGAGAAAGCTTTTCAACAGCAGATAAGCGCAATATGGTCACTCCCACAATAACTGGCAGGGCCATGGAGTGCACCTTGCCCTGTGTGCACGACATGCCATGTGTAAGTTATAGAGCTGACTTAAAGCAGCGTTGACTTCAGTAGAGAGGACTGCAAAAAGGTTCCTAAATTTGAGGCGACTTGGTTTGCCAAACAATTATTACTAACTGTACATACTGCCTCTAAATCTATCAGTGAAGAAACAAGCAGCGTACCTTTCTTTAAAATTTGTATGTCACTAAAATAGAACAGTAATTCAAAAATACTTCCAAGATGCCTGTAAGCACTGATTTTTATTCCAGTGAAATGATCTGGCTTCTTTGACGTTACGAGTGTGAAATTTGATCAATAAAAACCTTGCTAGACATGCAAAAACAGAAACCTACAAACTGTGCTTTTGTTTGGTTTTGGCACATACGCACATTGCTGAGTTCTGATTTAATTGCAGCCATTCAGAAAAAAAAAAGAAAGAAAAAAACCCAGAATATCCATTTTGTAAAGCTTTGCTGTGTTTCCAGCTACGAGACAAGAGATGCCCGTGGTCCTTCGAGATACGAGTTTGAATGCATTTTCAAATTGACTGGGCTGGAAGAGTTTGGCATAACATCATCGTGCACAAGGAATGACACCTGGTTTTGAAGGGAGGAAAAATGGTGGGGGTTTTTAAGTACTTTGAGACCAATACAAGATTCTGAACGGGTCTTGTGAAATACTCCTCCCATATCGGACAGAACACAGGTGTCAGAAGGGTGAAGATTTAGTAGTTTCTCATTGTAGCAGCATTTGCAATTAGCTATGTACATTCCCCCTGGTGCTACACAGAGGAAACAACTCACCCTCATTGCACTGAGTGCTGACGTCGGTTCCCACGAGCAGTCCCCACTCCTGCAGAGGTAACATCTGACTCCTGCCAGGGAACTCTGTGTCACCACACGATGAATAATCATGTCTGAAGGCAGAGATAAGCTACCTACAGGTTCTCCCTGGTGCAAAATAACGGGGAACATTTCATCTCTGGCAGGCTGAAACCCTGAGTCCCACTGCACATAAAGACCTCACTTCAGGTTTATGAGGCAGCAATGACACAGCAGGAGGGACACAAATCTGCCAGGACACAACCCCTCACCTCCACACACAGTGTTAATGAAGGGTCACTCAAAGCTAGTATCTCTAGAAATGAGGCAGGACAGAATTTTTTTCCAAACGTCTACAATCAATGTAATAGCAGCACTCAATTTAATCTCTCTTCAAAGTAAATTGAATATAGAGAATTGTTCACAACCTTGAGATCTCTAGCAGCATACCCATTGCTTATTTGTCAGGAGTCTTTAAAAATGGAGAACCTGTGATACTCTTTAAGTGATGCACTAATGCTTAATTTCACAGATTCCAAGGAGGTCTGATTAAAATAGCAGGATTACTGTTGCAGCTGCAGCTGTAGAAGCTGGACAAAACCAAAGTGCTATTACTGGTATCATCCCAGCAGGCAGAGGCCCCAGTTGAGACAGAGTCCCACTGCTCCAGACACACTGGATCATTGTGTGCACTGCCTCAGCTGCACACTGTAGAGCAACTACTGAGGGAACCTGCCAGCAGTGCCAAAGGGATTTCAGAGAACAGGCAGAAACAGTGACTGTAAGCTCTACATTTTTGCAAAAAAAAACCCACCCATTCTACTGAGTGTTGTTTTACAGGGCCTCACCCTCAGCACAGTTTGAGTGAAGAGCAGACCAGATCACTTTCCACCTGGATCCTGAGCCCAGCAACTTGCACAGCCAAGTCACGACATCACAGCCCAAATGGTGCTCAAAACATTATATGTGGTTGCCAGTTATGTTTGTTTCTAAAAGGTAAGTTCCCATTGTTTATATTTTTATTTATCATTTCAGTTCCAAGAGAAGCTAGGAATCAATTTTTTAGCCAATTCTTTATTCAGATTTAAGATTAGCTTCTAGTTCTTGACTGCTGTTTCTGCTGAATTGCTGTCCACAGTTTATTTTTTCCTGAGTGGTTACCATTAATTTAGATCCCTCTCATTCATATGGGTAATTTAGATAATAACTTTTTCCTGTCTTTATCCAAGAAAAAACTTAATCTACCATAAACTTTAATGATTGTTACCATCATGATCAGTCACCCTGTCCTGTGTAGCTCTCTTGAATTCCTGAGGTTCTTCTGTAAATTCTTCCTAGATAATATTATCTCCTCTTTAAAGTACCAGTACACCATAATTTCCCCATTCCTACAGTATAAAAATACAAGGCATCAACTTTAGAGCAGAGTATCACAGCTTCGTCACTTGGAAAGGTGAACATTTATGTGTCTTCATAGAATCGTAGAAGCACTATGGTTGGAAAAGACTGCTAAGATCAAGTCCAACCATCAACACATCAACACATGTCCCACTAAACCTTCCCTTCTTCTTCTACTATTGCCCAGTATGCTCTGAATTCATCAAAATGTATAATGTTCTCTTTGTTATCAGGTTACCACACACCAACCATCCAGTGTGGTCATCACCAAACTGCCCAGCTTTCAGGCTGCTGTAAACACACATCGCTTGAGGTAACAATTAAACCAGCTGAGCAACTTAAGGCTGGTCAGCTGGCTGTGAGGAGCATGAAGTGTCCAGATGTGCTACTTGGTTTTAAGGAAACCACCCCTTTCTCTCAGTCTCCTCCTAAAGCTTTAAAAATCTTTGACTTTACTCGCAGGAAGCTCTAGAAACAAAAATGTGCATTTTTCCTTTCCTTCTGATTATCTACTAGCACTCAGGTAGCCAGCTGATTCCTTCTCTTAGTACTGTATTGCAATGCTTTTCAAACACTTCTTCACTTTACTGTAGAGCTCGCCTCATTTCAAAAGAGTCAGTTATAAATTCCCAACCTGTAGCACAGAAAGCCAAGCCTTTGCATCGCGTAGCTCTTTCAGTTTCTTCCCTCTCTGTTTCACACAGTACTGTTTCCTTTAGAAGCAAATGTGAAATGGGCACTGGTAAAGAGATAAGGTCAAGAATGTACCAAAAGTTCACATCTCCATGGTATTTAAAGTTCTTGACAAAACTTTGCATGCACAGCCTGAGCCACACACTGCAGAGTAATTCCTGAAGGAACTTGCCAGCAGGTTCTTCACAGAATAATGTCTTAATACTTGCATGAAATAGCTGGAGATAAGCTATATAAATTCAAGTATACTGTCAGGGAGGAGCCCAATGAAGATGATGTTCCTGCCCTAGCTGACAGTACAGAAGCCACTGCTGCCCTTAGTCCCACAAAAGCATTTTTGCTCCTCTAATGTTTAATTATGCTTGTACTTAAAGCAAAAGTTATTCTCTCTTTTCTTTCATTCTGTTCAGGGACAGCTGAGTTAAAAAGAAAGTTTACTGTATGTTTCCAAGAGCACTTCGTTTTGAATATTGGAGGTTCCTTTGTTTTTAGCATCAATAAAGGTCAGCCACTCCACAGTGGCATTGACAGGCTCTTGTTTCATTTGGTTAATATATCCCACTTAGCATCATACACAACAATCAGACGTATTCTTAATAGTAGGAAGTTGCAGAATAACAAAAGGCATATGTCTGCTATCTAAGATTTCCTTGGTGTGAATTACACTGGATGAATTATTCTGAATTATTCAGAAAAAGAAACTGTTTACTATTCTGTCATAACAGATGCTCCAGACAAAGAAAAGAGGAAGCTGTTGCAGCCTCTGACTGAGCCATAGCTTGTCACAGCTGAACATGGTTGTGCAAATTAGCTGGTAAACTTTATGGAAGAACCCAGAAAGAAGCAATTAGAATTACAGTGCCAGTTGGAGAATCTGTAGTTTGTAATCAACCAAAATTGTGCAGTTTTCCATATTCTCTGCTGATAATGCAAATGTAACCTTTGAAGGAAACTGCTCTGCATGTAGCACATCCTGAAAGCGATTATAAATACTGAAGTCCCAGCAAATCGCTCTTAGGACGGTAGGTTGTATGTGCCATTCAAGTCAGAGATGGGTGTTAGGCATATCTTGAGCAAATGCTATGAAGTACATCTTTTGGTCCTTGATTCAAGTAACAGAAAGAAGATTCTGATAGCATAGCAAGAAATATGAGAAAAAAATGGATGGGTTTGAGATCCTGGTAGAGAGTAGAGAGGAAAGATCAGTACAATCTGCATTGTTTGGTATAGGGACTTCTAGGGAGACAATGGCAACAGCTTTCAAACATTCAGCAGGTTGCAGTGAAAGAGTAATGAAACAAACAATGCCTCAGGATGCTGGAGACAAAGATAAAAAGCAATGAGCTTGAACTGCAAGCAGAGACTACATGTTAATATCAGGAAAAATCTTCAAAGAGTATTAGAAGTATACTGCAACTTCAGAGACTGGAAGTTCCTACAAGTACAGCATAAGTTGTGCAATTTTGCTGCAGTCTGGTAAGATTGCCAAATAACCCTAATGGTGAACCTTAGATGGTGAAAGATCAGGGTATGGTTCTGCCTTGACATTTTTTTTTTTTTTACAAGATTATTTTTACAAGACTGTTCTAAATCCTAATTTCAGGGTCTGATTTAAGTTCAATTTGTTGATTTTTACAAGGTTTGTTCAGTTGCCCAGAGTACCAGCCCAAAACCTATAAACTGAATAACCTATAGCTGAACTTTCAGCTACAGTATAAGACACAGAGATATGAGGTTCATTGATCCCTGAAACATATTAAACACAAATAATTGCTTTCTATTTCATTACATCTATTGCAAGCTTTTTCCCCACTGTGTCTTGATGTGTGTTATTGGATGCAACAGAACTTTTCAAGATGAGGAAGAAAAAGGTCAAACATACAATGATGTAAACACATAAAGATGTTTCACAGTATCACTGTGTATTCCTTTTGCTAGGAAAGAATATTTGCTGTTTAAGTATATTGCCAATATGATGAAAAGCTGCAGTCACTGCAACTTTTATTATTTTTGAGATATCTTCATTTTTACTGTATATAGATAAGTTGCAATAGGCAGCATATAACCACAGTTCCAGCTCTATCGTATGAATCAGAGAAATGTTCATAAGGAACAAATGTTTACAGTCTGGGTCTCTGAAGATTAGAGACACGTCAGCATAAATAGCAAAGGCTAAAGCGGCTAAATGGCAAATGCCTTATGATCGTGTTTAATTTTGATTGCTACAGCTCACACACCAACCATTCACATGGAAACATCAGTATTTTGCATATTGTGATAGGTTTAAGACAGTCCTCTTCTCTAGGGCTTTCTCTCCCATTCTTGTAGTGGTTACAAATGAAAGTCAAAATTACAGAACATATTCAACTATTGAGACACATCAGCATCTGCCACAGAGGCAGAGCAGCATTCCTTCCAACCTCTTACTACAAAGCAGGTGTGCTCTCTGGAGAGGTCCTTTGGAAGCACCTTTTGTGCTCCTGTTATTAAAACAGATGCAGCTGTGGAGAAGGGAGGAGGGGGAGATGAGGCTAATAACTCTGAGCACCTCTTCTGTACATCTATCCCATTTCCCTGCTCACTCACCTTACAGAAAAGCTTGCCCCTGTTTACAACAATTTGGCATTAAGTTATCAAATGCCATTATGAAGAGTTATAATTTCCCTCCCCATGCTCTTTAAGCTCTCTTAATTAACATGTCTATTGTTCTCTTCTCTACCTGGCTTCTCACGTTACAACCTGCAAAATGCAGCATTAAAAACTTCATAAATCATGCTTCTTGGGGAACAATAATTTTATAATCACTTTACTGCACACGCAACATTAATTTTCCTGAGAGCTTAATTTAAAAGCTAAATGTGACACAACAGATGTTGAAATTGGATTTAGATGATTAAATTGAATAAACACCATACAACATTCCCACCACAACAGTGGTTGTTTTAGGATGTCTCCACCACAATTACGATACGATGCTAAGATCTTTGTCTGAACAGCCTTCTATAGTACTCAATCCTTGACAGTAAGGAATGGAAACTGACATTAAAATGGTGGTTACTTGATGCTGGTTCCTCTCCCTTGTGGGAGAGTTCTCCTCAGTTTGAGGCAACTCATCTCTCTTGATAGACTTTCCTTTGGCCTCATGCAACTCTCAGATAATAAACGCAGTAAGAAGAAGACTGGCAATGCTCTGTAAGGGAAACTCATTGCTCACCATCAACTTGTCTTCATACCATGAGAAGAGGAGCAACACAACCTCATGAAGCAACACAGCTTATGGGACCCCAAGTCCAGTGAGGTGGGCCATGTCCAGGAAGACAAGGGACATCAAAAGAAAAAAGAAAAAAATACTGTATAGTACAGTTCTGCCACTCAAGATGAAGTGTAAGTAGCCAGATTATGCACATCTATCACTACTGGCCCAAACTCTGTTCTCATTACAGTATTCAGAAACCACAGGCACTGAAGCCTTTCACTCACTCCAGGAAAACAAGATAATTTTATGCAATAACAGATGAACCAGCAAAAAATCTGGTAGTATAGATCACATATCATTATGCAAAGTCGTCTTCTTGTACAGCCATGGCCTCACAAAGAAATGGGTACTACAGAGGCAGAGTAGGTTCAGTTCTCCTCTGCAAGTGAGCTATTTCCTCAGGAGGCAGCAGCTCACTCACCTGGAGCCTAGCAGCATCATCAGCAAAGCAACACGGATCTCCTTCACTATGAAGAAACATATGTATGTTAGCAAAGATAATGGGATATGCCAGGCCTGCCACACCTGAAACTCTTCTGCTGTGACAGAAGCAACAGCAGATATTAATAGAGCTTTTGTGATGTGACATCTATAAGATATGCATGCTCGGAGCACGTGGCTTTCATCTGTGGTTTTCTCTCTGCCTCCCTTCTCTGCTGTAGATCACGTGCAAATTGACGTGACCTGTGAAAAAGATGAATGAAAAGTAAATGTAGGGGCCAGCATAAGGATAAGAGAAGACAGAAGTATGATAATGCCTTATTAAACCATCCAGAGAGGTACCACAGGGCTCACAGGTACATGGAGTCTCAATGCATTCACACTCATCAGCAGGATTTGCTGCTACCTGGCACTGCACCAGCTGCAGAGACAAGCACAAAAGCCAGAGTTAATATCAATGTCATGAGAAGCAACAGCCCCTTTCCCCCACATAATCTCAGCCTCTTAACACAAGCTGGACTTGGCACCATTACCTATCCTGGGGTTGGAGCTATCAACCTCTGGGATCACAGGTCTTCATAACTAACTCCCCAAGACCTCTAACTGCAAAACCTTTTGTTTAAATTGAAGGCACAGAAGAGACTGCAACATCATCTTTCAGGAATGGCTTCCCACAGAGTCCGTGATTGTGACAGTTCATCACATACAATTAAATCTGTTCCAACACTGGGAGAACTAAACTGAACTGTAAGTAAAGATTCACTGGGACAAATGCATCTGTAGACACCTCTGGGTTTCCAGAGAACTCCAGGATTTGCTGAGCCTGAGATCTTCCAGTGTTTCTGTTTAAAAGCTGAACACATGAAAGGTATTTTGAAACAAACCACACAAACAGGATACATCTAAATTTAATCAATTTGTTTTGATGTTGTGTAACAACAGATTCACAGAAATCTGTGCTATTGAACATTTGGAAAGCTCTATAGGAGGTACAGGTGTATTCAGATAAACATGTTTGCAACCAGTTCCTTTAAGCACGACATCTGCTGGGGCTGGGAGAACACTGGGGCAGCTTTAATGAAAAAAACTCAATAAATGTACTCTATCACAAGTGCCTAAAGACTCTGATCAGGTCAGTGATCACATGTTAATCACCCATCTGGTATTTTTCCCTCACAGTGTAGCTCTAACATCATGCAAACTTTCTTGTTAGTAGAACACAGAAGAGAGACGTGCTGCTTTTTTATTGGTGAGACCCGACCACAAATTCCAGCTATGCCAGCCCTGCCTGTCTGCACAGCAGGCTTTGTCATATGTTTCTTTTTAAACATTTCCTATTGACAAACATATTTTCCATATATGGGCTCAAGAACTAATACAGTACTTCAGAAATTAATTGATTTTAGCTCCAGAAATCTGAGTATGGAAGAAAAAAATAAAAATAAAAGGAGTAAAATAAAAAGAAAACATCCCTGTCACAAAAGGGTGCCTCAAGCGTGAAAAGTGTTTGAGTTTTTTCACTTGACTGTTTTTCACATCGCCTATGTTTCTTTGTGTTTCTGAGGATATTACAACAGTTTTGGCTCAAATTTGAAACATTGAAGGAGGTTATACAGATGTAAGATAGACATTAGCCATAGTTTATTAGAAAGATAATACTCAATAATCTGATGGGAATAACATTCTTTACCTTCCAACCCCCAGACAGAATGTATACAAATAGTACAGGGCTATCACTTGATTAGAACAGCCTTAATTTCATGTTCCTCACTTGATTCAGAAAATGCAGGAAGGAAAGAATGAGTGTGAGAAAAAACTTAAAACGAGGTCTAACACATATTTACACCGTCTTTATGCTCCTGTTACGATAATTAGCAAAATGGTCTGGTTGTGCATTTAAATTACTTTTTGTGATATAGGATTAATCAACAAAACACACCAGAACGAGGTCATTTTCTTAGAGCATGATTCAAATCGCTATCTTTTACTTAAAAGGCAGCACAGAGTGATGTGCTCACTCACCAGGCCGCAGCTGGGGTCTCCAACCCCTCCACTCACAACCACAAAACCCCAGCTGAGCAGGCCCTGTCCTCCACAGCAATTCCCCTCAGCACAGCAGTGCTGCCCTGCCCGCAGGCAGTCCAATCCTTCTGTGTGAACATCTTGATCTAAACCCTGCAAGGCTTGGAGTCCTCTGCTCCCAGACCTTCTTCCCAGCTTCTGCAAGGCCAACCCACCAGGATGAGGACTGGGGGCCTGAGCTGCCACCATGTCACAGTGGGACACCGAGTTTGGAACATGCAGGCACTGCCACCATCAGCAATTAACGAACTGTCCTCTCTTTGCAAAGTCTCACCTTCAGCTGAAACAAACCTTCACCCATAATATTAATTTCCTCTAACTGCTTCTTTCTAACTTTGCCTTATAGCATGTTCTCCTTTTTTTTCCAAAGAAAATGCCTCAGGAGATATTATGTCACTTGAGGATTTATGGGTTACATATGCTTCAGCCTATGGCACCCAGACCATTATTTTCTTCCTTGTAGGCATTTCTTGGAAGGTACCAAACTCCCTCAAGACAGAATAAAATCTCGTTAACACTAACGAAGCAGATGATCTAATGGCAAAAGAGAATAAACAATCAAGGGCAACTTTCTTACTTTTTGCTGATCCTCTTTGAAGTCCTGTTGTTCAAAGAGCCTGCAAGAAACTCACATCTCTCTCCCACGAGAATTAGTCAACAATTACTCCTCTTCCAAGAAAGATTTATTTTGAGTCAATGTTTTTCAAGTCTATCTGTTCATCAGGCTTACTCATGCATTAAGGATGATTTTCAGTGTACAATAGAAACTCCTGAAACAAGGAGCAATTAGAAACATCTGATTTCATGATGCATTTTGCCTCCAACAAACCAAGCAACTGTTTCCATGCGGAAGACGTAAGGACTGACTCCCAAGCAGTTATTATAAGCACACAGCAAAAACAGCTACTTTCAAAGGCTGAAATGCAGCAATAACTTGGCTTGCAATGAAAGTTGTCAAATGACTGAATTTAGTTGTACGACAGCAGAATAAACATAAACATAAGCTCAGCTCCATTCATTTGAAAAAAAAATAAAAGTAGCTAACAATGCAAGTGGCAGCACAGCCAGGAGCACAGGTCAGAAAGTCGTGGCTTTGCCCTGGGTTTCTCACCTAGCTTCAGGCAAGCTCAGCAGTTGCTTTGCTGTCCTGAATAACACTGAGTGTTATGTAAGAATGAATACTAAAAAGTTAATGATATTTTTTATGGGTGCTTAAAATTAAACATTAATGTAAGAGTCAGGCTGATGCAGGGACTCAGAGCTGCTACAGCCTATGGGGCTGTATCAGGAGCTTGTCTTCTGCCTCAGAGTCACCTCCTGCAGCCTGGGGTGAAAACACGTGGGTATGGGAAGCTCAAACAGCAACCTCTGATAGGGCTCTGATCACAGGAAACGTCCAGCCTCAATGGCAGAAAAGTAATTTGTTTGGGCTTTTTCTTCTTCAGATAACGAACTAACCAGCTTGCTCTGGTTTACTGAACAACACATATCAAAGGCATAATATGTCTCTAGTTAGCAAATAAATGTTAAATGGTACTTTAATTGATGTTTCAGTTGGTATTATTAAAAACAAACAACAAATAACCACCCACAATATTCAGTATCTTCCAAATTAATGTAAGTGGCTCCCAAATCTACATAATCTGTATCTGAAAGTTACAAAGCCACATCTTTTCTTAGTCAAATTACACAGCCCAGATAAAAGCAAATGAATCCACAAGTGAATACAGATACCACATCGTACTTCTCACAGAAACCATGAAATATGGCCTGGTAAGGAAAAGTGAAAAACTAAGCACCATGACTTGCTCATCTCTTCTTTCTGTGTGCCGCATCATGGAAAACATGGGGAAAATGAAGCACTTTCTAAAAAAAGTTTTGAAAAAAACTGCTTTTAAAACTTCATTTTTTGGTTCTGCCTTGCAAACAGATGCAGAAAAGTTATCTGCTTCTCTTGCCTTCTCCTCCCTGCTTTTTTTGTGTTATTTCATTTCTCTCCAGAAACAGAAAAATGACCCATTGGACATATCAAGCCAGTTAATGTTCATAGGTGAACAGTGAATCTTGCAGTACAGTGGACAAGCTCTCCCAAAGGGGAAATGTCAGCATAACTCAGCAGCCAGTAAACAGACAGAACTAACACGCAAGGACTAAATGCAGTGCATGCTTCCTCCTCACCATCGTCAAGGAAAAGAGTCAAAGGATGGAAAAAGGCAGCAGCCTTGGGTTCTAAAATAAATACTTCTAAAACAAAGAGAGAGAAAGAGCAAAGGAGGCAGAGAAAGAGAAGTAATTCCAGAAAAATAAGTTGAAAACAAGCTTATCTTTATAGAGAATCTACCACTGGGAAATGCTTAACAGTTCCATTAGCAGGGTGTAATTCTCACCAGCTTCTGCAATGTGAGCTGTGGGAGGGGAGCAAACATCCTCATCAGCTGGCAGAGAGGTGGAGAATGAGCCACCTCTCCAAACCTCCTGTGACCTGGGTACTAACAGTAGCCATGGATAGACTCAAGACTCCTCCAAAACTTTTCCATTCCCAGAAAACACGCAGTGTTTTGCCCTTTGATGGTACAACCATTGGGTCCTCTGCACACTGTGATCACAGTCCCTCAACACACTGCAGAGATTTTTTTGCATGGGTAGAAACAAGTTGAAGGAGGCAGAAATGGCAGTTTTGCCACTCAAACAGAAATCTTGTGTTCTCCAACTGAAATGCATTAACATCACTAAGAGTCCCTTACACTGTTTGCACTGCTTGGTACACAGCTGACTGGCTCAGCACCTGGTCTCTTGATCTGGGTACCTTATTACCTGGTCACAGCACTACCGCTGAGGTAGCAACTAAGGATATCAGCTGTGAGATCCTACCATGATCATCTAGTTATCTGCCCCTATCTCCCACCCACAGAACCACAGAACAGTTGGGTTGGAAGGGTCCTTAAAGGTCATTCCCCAAGGACACCTCCAACTGCATCAGGTTGCCCTGGGCCCTATCCAACCTGGCCTTGAACAACTCCAGGGATGGGGCATCCACAGCTTCTCTGGATGGAGAACATGGAGACTCTTCCCTACTCTGGTCTCAGCCACTGTACATGCTCCCTCCAACAATTTCTTCCCACACAGTTTCAGAGAAAGTGAGTAAAAAGCATCATTAATAATTTTTAATTTATTCTTATGTATAAAATAATTTATTCTCACTCTGTTGTGGTCTTTCTTAGACTGTAAACACTTCAGAGTTAAACCAGACAATATTTTCTATCTTATTCAGCATACTGTGTGCACCAACGAAGACTTTTAAAGCCTGTTGCACTGCTCAACTAGATAGCAGGCAGAGAAATTAAGGGGAGTTATGCAGCTGAATCCCTTAGTCATCCATTTATGCTTCCCCTTCCTCATAAATCAAAGTACAGGAAAGCAATTTAATCAGAAGTAAACACAGAATTTGCACGACAATTTGGTTCCTTATGTTCTTTCCTAGTTGCTTTTGATGAGTAGAGTCAGCAAACAACCAAACAGCAAAAGAAAAAAAAAATGAAAAAATAAAAACCCTGCCAGTATCACTCTGCTGCAGATTTTATGACTGTAGCAGTCTAAAATTGAATATTCTTCAGTTCAGTGGTTAGATCTCTTAGTAAGGATCTGATTCTACTTGTCTTACTGAAAATCTCCAAAATAGCAGATAATACTTAAGTAATTGTTTTACATAAATGTGTAGTGCAATCACAATGATGTGGCCAGATCTCCTATACTCAGCATTCTATTTTGATGTGATTTGTAAATATGCTTGCAAAGAGACATGACCAGGAGGTCACTGTGACAGCTTAATGAAAATGTAATAGAAACAGGCAATGGAAACAAGGAGGAAGAAAACCAAGCCAACTATAAAGAATATAGTAATTAATACTACAAAAATAATTACAGAAAAAGTTAAAGACTCTGCTGCCTGAGGAAACAGAGCTTCTCTATGACTCTCTTGTCTCACAGAGAAAACCAGCCAAATATTTGGCAAGGGCAAATAAAACATTTAGGGGCACAGTAAGACTATAACAAAGGGTTGGAAAGACTAGTACTTAAAGAATAAGTAATGATAGGATACACAAGAGACAAGTAAAAACAAAAATTCCATGAAATTAGTGTGTTATTCTCTCTGAAAATAAAAACATCAGGATGTGCAAATAAGCAAACAGAAAGTAATGTATTCTGTGTAGGGTAGCAGAAGGTTTCCCATAGGTAAACCTTCTTGGGTAAGACGCGGTCAGAAGATATCACAAGAGCTAAATATCTTTAAAGGATCCCCAACAGCCACCAACTTAAAAAACAGATGCCTCCTTGTAATGAATAACTAAAACACAAATGAGAATTTAGATACTTTTTCTTTTTTTAAAGGAATTTTCCCAAATAAATGAAATAACAATTATACTCAATGAAGAGATAACTAGGAAGATCAGTGTATAATTTCTATCAGCGGGACAAACTTTCAGCTTCAGTATCTGTCTTTGGCTACGATCAGCCAAGCATGGCACTGGCTTGACCTTCCAACACTTCCAATTTCACAGCAGGGCTTACTAACTGCCTCAGGAAATTCTGCTCCATGGCACGAAAGAACAATGAACATGCACCAGTGTTAACACCAAGGCGATCCCCTGAATAAGAACAACTGAAGGTGGCAAAGAGAAGCATCTGTTCTATACTACTGAATGCCATTAATTAATGCCCTTCTGTAGAAAGATGCCATAATCAGACTCCCTCTGTTCATCGAGGACTGAATTTATAGGAGGGCCCAATGGCTTTGCAGCACAGTAATATTCACAAAGACCACTCTGACCTGAGAATTATGTGATGTATTTTGGCTTCGTGTAATTGTCAAGGGCTTCACACAACACCTGGGATTTGGTCTTCAGCAATATACATTTATTACCACTCCAGCTTCCAGCAATAATAGCAGAAACACAAGTGTTCATAATGATGGAGATGGCCTCAAGGAGAAAGTAGAGGTCTCCAGAATGTTTTCCTTTCAAACTGAGCCTTGTCTGTCTGTCATGCACACAGTAGTGATCCAGCCCTTCTGACCAACTGGAGAAAAGATTATTTTTCCTGACCTTTAAAAAGTGCTCACTGATCATCAGTAACTGTGCCATTTCACACATCTTGTTACTTCCTAGCTTAGCTATAAAATAAAACTGAAAGCTGAAAGTCAGTGTGTTGTGCTTCTCATGGAATACCACAAAACAACTCTTCTCCATGCCTGTATGTCTTCAGAAGAAGGAAGCCCTGCTCTGCTGCTGCTGGCATTCAGTACCTGCTGGAGACAGGAAGAAATGAAAATATCTGACATCAGACAGGGCATTAAGCATACATGCATTATAAAAGCAGATTTATTAGCTGTTGTACCCACACTCAGCCATACCAAGAAGAACGTATCTTCTGTGCAGCCAGAGTGTGTGGCTGGAGTTACACCCAAGCACAGGGATCATAGCTTTATACAACAGTAGAATAATTTAGGTTGGAAGGTGCCCCAAAGCTCATCAGGCTGCAACCCCTTGCTGTGGGCAAATTTACCACTCTTGATCAGGCTGTCCAGGGCCCCATCCAATCCAGCCTCGAATGCCTCTGGGGATGGGGCATTCACAGCTTGCATGCCCTGACCACCCTGACCAGAACAAGGATGTTAGCACTGGCTGTCTCTCAAGGCGCACATCAAGGACCCTACACAAGCTTTGCAACCAGCATAACACCCTGCCTAACCACAGTTTATCTTCTCCATGTCCAAATAGGACAGCTCAGGCCACTCGCTGCATGCACGGATTCACCTGGACATGTCAAACTGTCTTGAGCTCTGTATTTCAGAGGGCACTATCATGCTGGGTCTCATTCAGGACACTAGCAACTATTCAACTTACTGCAAAGGAGTGCCTTGGCAGTTCAAACAAAGAGAAAGCCTCAGGACTGCAGAGAAAGTAAACGATTATTCTCAGGAAGACTAACTTCAAAAGATAAAGCTAATTGGAGATTACTGCTGATTGTTCCTAGGGAACATCTCACTTTGAAACACTGCTCTTGAGCAACTCAGGTCTTGTGATGGGACTTCTAACGTCACCACGGTACTCACTACGCTGTAGGCATCCTTTCAGCACTTCCTGATACAAACAAATGAGAATGAGTTTGTTCAAAACTTCAAGCTTTTACTTCACCTCCCACCAACCTTATCTGGACCAACACTGCCTGCCAGCATCATATGACAGATGGTTCAAAGATTCCTGAGAATGGACTCACCCCAAACACAACAATGATTTCAGCCTCTTCCAATCAACACTGTGGGTCCAGGAGAAGGCAGGAGAATAAAGGTCCTTTTGGACAGGGTGGAAGAGTATGTCCTTGTTTTTTGATGGAAGGCACTGGAATGGGGGAAAGGAAACAAGAAGATCCTCTGGTCTCCTTCTGCACCCATGGGAATGGTGCTTAAGGAAACACCTTTCATTTTCCAGCCCCAGCTCTTCTCTCACTTGTGCATCTGGATTTTGACAAGAATAGTTAGGAGTTTTATTATAAGAGTTTGGCTAGAGCAAAAATATTCAGCTCCTTTTCCTTTCCGATGACTGTTACTAACAGTTTTCCAACATGACCCACATCCACAGGCAGCATCATTTACTCAACAACTCTCTCAGGGATGCTGCAAGTGGTTTTCAAAGACAATTATTTGCACAGGTGAGAAACAGGGCTTCCAGTTATCCTGATAAAAGCATGCTAGTGAAATATTACTCCATAGTGTTAGCTCTGTTATCAGGATCATTAATTCTAATTTTTCTGTGGTTTTAGGCCTTCATTACTCCACATTACTCAGTTTCCTGAGTGTAACCCCTTGTCTTTTATGTCACAGATATGTATATTTATATATAAACACATTTTTAAAAAAATACATGTCATACACAGATATATTTTATATATCTACTGCTTTTTTTAGCCAACCATCATGCCAAGAAAGCCAATATTGGTGAATGCTTTGAAGTATAGAAACGATGATGTGGAAAATTGAGAAATAAGAATAAACTCTCTAGTGGTGAGCTGAAATACTTGGAAGAGGCATTAACAAGTATGTCTGTTCAGGAGCTCTCACAATATGACTATCACCTTGCAGTTCAAGATGCGTACGTTAGACAATCGTAGAAGATTTGCAAAATGAAACACAAATCAGTAGATCTGAGGATTTACAGTTACTTTTCAGCAGTTCTGTCCTCTAAAAAAATCTTTGCTTGTGCCCACACTGTCAAAATTGCTTTTTTATTCAATTTAACTGAGAAAATAATATTTGGAAAAAATAAAGACTTTGCACTAGTTGTTCAGTGGATAACTACTGCATTTACAGATAGGCACTTATGTTTACCTGTGCTGTGCAAGTTGACTGCCTCTTACCATGCACTGTTACTAATTAAATAGATCTGCAAGACTTTGTTGTTACTTTTTACACAAGTTAAAAAGGAAAGGAAAAAGGCAGGAAACACAGATATATCCCCATGGAAAGGAAGGGGGGAAGGTAAAAGCAGGAGACAGTGATTAAGGGGATTTTCACCTGCGTTAGATTCCATACACAAATTTCCTATCTGCTGTCTGCCAGTATGGACAGACAATTCCCAGTGCTCAAACCCCAGGCTCTCTCGCAGTATGCTTCAGGAAACACAAGTCCACCAGACTTGCACTTGAACAAGGGAAGGACATGTTTGTGGAGCAGTATCTGATGGATGTGACAAAGTCTAGCTACAGCGCTGCTGGGAAACAAGAGAGGACAGACTGCACCAGGGGTGGACTGCAGTTCACAGAGGTGAAAGCCAAAATGGAAGTGAGGGAATGAAAGCCTGGCCCGGTCAGCACAGTTCAAAAGGAGGAAAACTGTGGAATCAGTTCCTAATCAGAATGGGAAAACATCCAAGCGAAGGAGAACCAGGAAGAAGGAAACCTATGGGAAAAACAGATCTGCAGTAGGTCTGGCAAGCTTCCCAAACTGGGATATGAGAGCAACTACATCTGTGCAAGACTAAAGTACGAACAATTTGTATGGAAAATGCCAAGAAAGTAGTAACGCTCCCCTGCCCACTCATCATGAGAGAGAAGAAAAACCAGGCTCATTTTGTTTCTGGGTTGACACGAAAGCATGATGCCAAGAAAGAAGGGAGCCTCCAGGTGCTACCCAGATGTGTACCCTATCAGCCAAGCACACAAAGGCTCTGGTTTCAGGGGCTCTGGTAGGGAATGCAAATGTCTACAGGTATTCTTGCATATTAGGGAGTCCTCCTTTTCAGATTAGGTGCAACTCCTTTGGCTCTGCAGTTAAATGAAAGTGTAGCTGCACACACATCTAAACCAAGAGAATTTAAACTAATCTCAAATACACCAATTAAAACTCTATTCTCACCAGATGACCAAGAAACAAAGTCAGATAACTTTGTAGTGCTACTAGCTTGCCAAAAGGACAAAAGCATGGATAATACATCTTACCACACTGATGGGACTGCTACTCCTCAGTCAGCTGACACAGTCCATTGGACACTACAGGACTATGGAAAGCTGGAACAACATTTGTGAGATGTCACTGAATTGCAGCAGCAGAACTGGAAAGTTCCTTTCTCCATTTCTGACTTTCTTGCAAAGGCAAAGCTTCCCAACTCAACTCTGTGATTGTATTTCCTCTTTTTTGGCTGATGGTTGTTTTTTTTCAAATAACAATGAAGTAATTACAATCACTATATCTTGACATGAAACTTTCACATTGTACTTCTCTCCTGCATTTCCTGGCTTAGCTCACCCTCATGGCTTTTCTCCACCATTAGACTTTTTTTTTTCTGGTTTTTTTTTTTTTTTTGTTTTGTTTTGTTTTTTCTTTTCTTGCTTTGTTCATGGCCTCTGTGAACAGCACAGTAGATTACTACTTTGAAATAGACTGGATTACTTTTGTAGCACAGCTTTATCCCACAATTCCTCCTGAAATCAGTAGAATTACTCATTAAATAATGCACTTCTCAGCCAGAGCAAGTACACCATAGCCTGTCCAGTTTGATAAATCAAATCAAAGCTTTTTAAGTGTGATATGCAAACTGATTATCTGCTCTGCAACGTGAGCTTCAGTAGGAGCAGAAGCACTTAAATCTCCTAAATTAGAGCTGTTTGATTGAACATCCAAATCTGCCGTAAGTATGACTCATTTCTCTCTTTTTCTATTAAAAAAAAAAACATGGCAGACATGGTTTGCATATTCTTCTCCTTTTTCTAAGATGGATACATTATTTTTCAACTATCAGTTTTATGTTAATATTTAAATGTGTCTCTTTATCTTCTTCCCTTCCAAAAAATCCTCAAAAACATTAGAAAGTTGAGTTGATGAGTTGGCCTCTCTCTATCAAATCAGTTCCTAGATTCACCATCAAGGGAACTTGCCCAGCCATACTTATTTTTTTTTTCTTCAGCGTATTCTTTTTTTAAAAACTTTTCAAGACATGAATAAAAATGAGAAGCTATCACAGCACATAATAAAAGCAGATTACTTGTGAATTTCTTAGAAATTACAACATTTCATGAAAATCAGCACTTTGTAACAGCTTTGTTCTTCATCTCCACCACATTTAATTTGAATCTACATCAGCTTGTTAGTGGATACTTTTCAGATTAATTTCATATTTTGTCCCCATCATCTCAGTGTGCAGCAAAGACCACAGTAAAGCTGCAGTGCAGTTCAGAGAGCCCTGTGAGGTCATGGCTTTCCCCAAAGAGCATAATCCAGATCTTATTTCAGAAGGAGCCAAGTAGGGCTTATATTTCTGAACACACATTTTAAGAACACTGTGAGCATCCAAAAGCAGTCCTGCAGACTACTCCAGTAGTGTTTTGTCCCTGCAGTGCTAAAGCATCTTTATTGCCAGGATACATAAGCAATCAAAAGGGAAGTTTATGGTTTTGGACTTTTTGTTCATTGGTTGTTGGTGTGTATTTTTTTTAACACACAGTATGTATACAGCACAAGGCACAACTCTAATGCCTTAGGAGAGAAAATGTTTTCTCTGTTCTGTTTGTCTTTTGCATTTTTTTTCCTGGTGTTTCCCAGGAAGAAACATTTCTTCTGCTGGAGCAGGGACGGATATAGTTACTGTCTCAGGAGTGCTCTGTGTTTGCATACTTTACTGTAAAAGATAGGTTCCTGTAGGAGAGAGAAGATTCCAGGCTATGAATCTAATAATTGTTAAACTAGAGGGCATCATGTCTTGCTTGATTTTCAGCTCTTTCTCCCTAGATCATAGATTGAATAAAACTACAGCAAACCAGGAGCCTATCAATGGCAAATACATCAATGCCAAATACATCAATGCCCACACAACACTTCAATGCCTTTCTCAACTGCCTTATTTCATAGCATTCATCCTGCACACAACCCTACTGCAAGCCTTACATCACAGAAACTTTTGTTTGCTTTTCAGAGGAAAGTACTGCATAATGCAAACTTTTACCCTTGTCTGATTGTAAACTTCTGAATACTTTGAGATTTCCATTCATTTAACTATACATTGTTGAAATATTTTGACAAGGTCAATCTGAATTGTGTTTCACAGCTTGTGATAATGTGATCTTGATTCTATCACCAAACTCTCAAAAAATATTTTTCTTAACTCCAAGCCACAGAAATACAAATTAACAAGATTCAGACATTCTTATCTTACATCAAGATGAACTTACATTCTGACTACAATTATTCTTTTTTGCTAGTAAGACACAAAGAAATCTGTTGACCAGGCATTTAGAGCATCCCCCATTCTCGACCTGCTAGGTACAGCATCTCTCAGAGATTTTGTTGTCATTATCATTGAAAAGTGATCAAAAAAAATCCTATGCAAAATTCACATTGATGTAATGATTCAACACATATAGGTTTATCACACAGAAGTAAATATTTTAGATTCAACACATATATGTTTATCACACAGAAGTAAATATTTTACTTATGTCATTACTTGTTTTCAGTTGAGACTTCCTTAGGAAGCTGAATTAATCAAGCCATTTCCTGTAAAGCTGTTTTGACACATCCTCTTTAACAAAAGTTTAGTATGCCTGTACAGGTGAAAATGCTGTATTTTATTAGGACTAGATGTTGGAAGTTATGTTTAGGCACAGGTATCCAAAAAGCAGCATGATCTAGACATTAGGCACTTTCATTATCACCTTCCAACACAGTGGACCGAGACATAAGAAAGAGAATAACACTGCAGCTGTGCAGGCACACCACCATTGCATAAATTACTCCAACTGAACATACAGAACCTAAAGGCACTTTGCCAAGTTATATATGCAATATCCACCTACTACCTATTTACATGTATGTACACAACTGCCAGTAACTTGCTTTATAAAAACCTAAAGCTTTCCATTAGGTTTGCTGTCAGGACTCCAATGAAGGCAGCAGCTCATAGAGACATCATAGTTCCAACACCATTCGTGTGTATTACTTGGCATTTAGTGATCTGGGACTTCTTCAGTCAGCCAGTACTTCTCAACATTGCCTATGATCTGGAAATCCTGAATGATTATATTTCACTGTTAATATATAGTGAGGGGCTTCGAAGTTATTGTAGATGTATGATTGATAAACAAAAGCTCTGGGGATCTACGTGTCCTTTCTCATGAATTTCCAGGTAACAACTGCCTCTTTACTACAGCCTCTGGTAGCTGGGGGAGACCACAGCAGGGTTTAGGATGCTGTGGTTCACAACAAAAAAATACTCAATACCTACATCTGAAATGGAATTATAGCAGGTCCTGCTTGGCAGACACCAGTCTGACATAGCTTGCCCCATCACTATGTAGAAGTTTCCTCACCCACCTGTAAGAACAGAGACTGTGAGCACACATATCTAATCACAGACACTAAAACTAGAACTGAATTAAATGGGAGAACATAAATATTATTCTTCCAGTACTGCAGCAGCAATTTATTTCCCAAATGTTTTCATATATCTTGTGTGTAGTTAAAAAATACATACATCTTTACAATTTTTTAAAGTATTCTGTATTTTCCAGATCTCAGCAGACCTTTTTAAATCTGATAAAGCTGCATCTTGCCCAGCAAATTCCCCAAGGACACGCTGTGTTTAATCAAGGCAAAAAGGCTCTGGGAATACCATGTCAGCTTTTTTTTTTTACAGATAGACATTTCAAGACTGGAGATAAGAGATACATTCTCACATACATGCATGCAACAGACAACACTATATAAATACAGTGCAATATATATGTAACTTTATAAAAAATGCTACAAACTTTGGTATTTTAAACACTTTTTTCTCTGCTCAGGTTTTCTGAGAGTCCATGCAATTTCGTTTACATGAAAATGTGCTAAGAAAACCAGAAAGAAATTTCCCCCTAGAGCTACACTGAAAAACATTATCTGCATATGGGGAATTTCATGTTTTTGTGAGCTCATAAAGAAGTACAACATCTACTCTTGTACTTCATAATGTTTTGTCTTGCTTTAATTTTTTACCCAAGCTTAAAAAATTGGTTCTGACATTTTAGCTCAAGAACGTGTTGAATAGTCTGTCACAAGGGAACTAGCATGAGCTCATGCTTTATTGGGAAGGTGACATTTTATTGTGCTTCTGCCACCTTTTAAAAATTCTGTGTTATAAAATCTGGTATGGAACACATTATTTTATATTTCAAATTTTGCATACACGCAGCAAGCATAACTAAGACAAGCGACACCAGGTAGGTTTTAAACAAAAGCTACTAGAGAGCAAAATCTGACAGGTCTGCACAGCTGGAATAGGTTTAATCCAGGGTCTAAAGAATATGGGAGAGATTTTCTCTCTCTCTGTATGAATTCTGAGATCAGAAACTCTTTGGAGCTGATTTAAACTTCCAAGCTGAGACTCCTGAAAACTCAGCACAGAGAATGAGAGCTAATAGCTGCAATTGTCATCCAGTGTGAAAGGTGTACCATGGTACTCTTCTGAGATCCATCCATGCAAACATATACATCCACGTATACACAAAAAGTATAATCAGAATGGAATTGCTGGCCACTGCTTGTGGTTCACGTCACAGAGTTAGTCGTTCTGCATCTTCCGCAAATACTTTTGGAATGTATTTGCTTATTACTCAGTAAACCTCTTAAAATACTTTCTTTTCAGAACAACTAGTGCTTGCCAGATTGCTTTGTGGTTCACATGGCAAAAGCAGTTCTTTCGAAGGTTATGAAATTTCATGATGTGACTAAGAAACCTGTATTAACTCTGATGGGAGTCTCTTGTCTTTGCTCAAGGAAAAAATATACCCCTCCACTAATGTACATTTTATTGTCTCCAAATATATGAAAAATGTTGGCCTTCCAGTCAAGAGTTAAACACTTTAAATCTAAAGAGCTTCTAAAGAACTCCAGTTTGGGTGCCCAGTGTTCCTGCTCTCCTTTGCAATCAGCATTCCCTGATCAAATTACAACTCCAGACACACATAACCATCCTGTGACAAACCCTTAGCCAAGGCACTCCATGGAAAATACAGTCTCGTTAATGTCCACCTCCAAATAAAACCCTCAACATTATAACTCAGGTGAAATACAACTTTCAGCCAATGCTGGTTCTGACAAAGCACTACTAACCCATCCTGTGGGGGTGATCTGCAGCTGGGCAGTACCCAATGCAGTACACTTGGAAGAGACATGGTAACATGAACACTGGGATCAGGAAATATCCAAGCCAGATTACAACACAGAGGCACAAGGAAACACAACCAGCCCTCCAATCATACAGAGTTAATGGAAAGATGTTCTATATTGCTTCTGTCTCTTTTTTGGCAGTCCCTCAAATTCACAATTAAGAACGATGCGAGTGTGATTAGAATATTCAGCAAAATCTGAATAGTTTATGGTTTCTACTAAGTTATTCCCCATGAATCCAAAGAGCTCATAAGATCATTCTGAATAATAAAGTAAGTTATTCTTATAGGGACAAGGTATCATTATCTAATATTCATCATGACAGAATACAGTCATCTTGCAATTTATGCTGCAGTATCCAAGATATTATCTAACACCCATTATCATCTAGCCTTGAACTGCCTGTATTACATTTAAATAAAGAAATCCAGACAGGTGAGATGTTTTACAAAGACGCCATTTTCAAAGAAGAAATGGGGAAAAATGCATTAGCTTCTATAAATGTAATAAACTCCTACTGATATCTGAAACTCATTACAGCACACTAACAAGCATAAAGGCTGATTACTATGATAAAAGAAACAGAAAGAAATAGCTTTGTTTTCTTCATAGGGAAGGAAGTACTATATCTGCTCTTCATTGTTCTGAACCATCTGACTGCTCTTGGGCATCTGTCCAAAATGCTCCCCCCTCCTTTTTGTTAATGCTACATTCACAAAATAACCCCTTTTCTCTCTACAACCCCCATTTTATAATGCCAGGCTCTGAGCACCATTTAAGGTATAAGGGATGAAATTTGCTGAGCTGCATTTACTATTTCTAGGAAAGTAATTTAACTGATGATTTCTCTTTCAAATCCAAAAAGTTAAAGAAACGATAGAGCACAGCTGATATGCCAGCTCCTTCCTTCTTCTGGGTTACTGATAGTAAGATGTCAACAAAATTAAATTCAGCATCATGCAACTAGGCAACTGGGTGCCAAAGGGGTTTTAGAAAACCATGCATAGAAATACAGATTCAACAGGTAATCTATCAGTGCTAGAACAGCCAGATCCTTCTATTGAAGCATCCTCTCAACAGAAACTAGCACTGGCCAAAAATATGTGGCTTGTTTCCCCCATGGAATAAAAGCTGTTTCGAAATAACAACTATGAGATGTGAGTTAAAATATACAGGATCTTGATGTTAAAATGTATATCTTGAAAAGGCTTTTGTGGTGACTTTTTCCACATTTTGTCCTTTGCATATCATCAGGATTTTAATCTTGCCTGAAACTTTAACATCCACATTCTTTCTGATGACATTAAAAAGCCAAAGCCAAATGTGGAAGCACAAGAGAACGGGGTTTCCCTAGAGCCTGTGAGAAGACGGGGCAACTCCTTTGAGTTGGCTGTAGGTGAGCCCAGCACCTCCCAGGGCTGTGATGCTGGCCCTTCCTCCCTTCTCACTGCCCTGAAATCCCCTTATGTTGTGTGCACTTAACGGGCATTCATGGCTGGGGGTTGGAAACAACAAAAACACATTTTTTTTAGCCACAGGCCAGGCCTCAAGTATCTCACCAAACTAAAGGAAAGAAATTTGGCAGCACGCAAAGGAAGAAGGCCTTAGCACTTTGCATGGTGCAGGCCCTTTGTGCTCACTTAAAGTTCAAAACCCATTTAAAGAATCCCTTTCCACAATAATTCAAGAATGTTCAATGCTGTTTGCAATTAAGGGATAATGTATTTAATTGGTAACTGCACTGAGCAGTATTAACTTTCAAAAAGCCAAGGGAAAGTTATTTTCCCTGAATTCTACTAATTGAATTGGCATGCACAAGCCAGTGTGTAATCTGAAATAGTAGAAGCCGTGGGTTTAGCTGCTGGAGTCTTTACCCTACTTCAAGATACAGCCAGCCAACTCCAGGCTGCTTTGGTGACAGTGATTCTGGCTGGGTTTCTGGTCTCTTGCTGCACAGCAATTCTATCTATATCCATATTGCAGAGAAAATAAAAATGGAGAAAACTTTGCAAAGCAATATTTTCTTTTAAGATTTTATCCTGTGTTAAAAAAAGAAAAGGTAAGCGGGTGTGGGAAGAAGAGGAGAAAACAACCATGCAATCAAAAAGGAAAACATGATCAATCTTTTAAGAACAAATAAACAAATTCCAGCTCTGTTTTGAAAACGCATGATGTGGATCAAGTTTGGCTATAAGCACAGGAAGCTAGTCAGTCTTGAAGAGAGATGCCAAGTATTTTGCAGTTAGCAATGCCATTCAAGTCTTCTATGCGAACTGCAAGCCTGACATAATGCCTCATGGTTGTTTGGAGCTGCTGTTATTATTAGGCAACAGCACATGTAAGCATCCTTAACACATTCAGCTTGTCAACACATTTCAATCTCAGGAGGAGTCTAAATAAAATCTTTGCCTATCACATCCAATAATGCTCTCAAAAGGCAAGACGGAAAGAGAAGGGCAAGATTACGGCATACAAACCTTGGAGACTGTGGATTTTGAATCACCCAAAGCAGCAACAATCAACAGTCACTTGCTTAAGCTTTTATTTCCTTTCTCTAATGAGCCTGGCTCTATGAATATAGATCTCCTGCCTCTCAGCTGCTATCTGCCACTTCAGAAAGCAAACACAGCTTCAAATTTGACAGCTTTCTTGTTGTTTGTCTTTGTTCTGAAACCACAGTAACACCCTCCTGATTATCTGAACAGCCAGGGGCTCTCAGCCCTATCCTGTACTGATTATGGTCTTGTCTCCTGTCAACTTGGTATAGTTTTTCAATGCTTTATTTCCCACATCACAAACTAAAGCATCTTTACAACTAAAACGTGGAGAATATTATGAGTTATTGAAAAACACTTGAAAGACAATACAGTTGCTGGCCATAGCCAACGTGGGTTTACAAAGGGAAAGACCTTTCTAATGAACTTAATTTCCTTCTAGTTCCATCTAGGTGATGAAGGGAAGTCAGCTGATGTAATGTTTTTGGATTTCAGTAAAAAATTTTGACAAAACTTCAGAAGTGAAAAATTTTGCATAGCAAGGACACCCGTTAACAAATTCCACCAATCACAGCAGCATCGCAGACAAGCAGCCAGAGAAAAATTGGTTTTTCAATCTAGTAAACACTTTCAGGAGTGAGGCATGTTTGGAGTTGTCACTTCTTAAAGTCTGCAACATATGAGCATTGTCAGCTAGGTTTGTAGCACTGTGCTGGAACAGCTACGTTTAATAAGAACAGCCCCTCTGGATCTGAGATAGGAACTTTATACCTCACACCCAGGCTACCACAGTGATGAGCAGCAGATGCCTCTGATATAGAGCAGGAACTGGACCAGTACACCATGAATCCTCCCCCAGCAGTTTCAAACACCATGAAGTTAGGGCATACCCTAAAATGAAAAATGTGATCTGCTACTAGCAGTCAAAGGACTTCATTTTCCTTTCCGTTTTTGAGCACAGATAAAGCTTTGGGTTTCTGTAACAATGATTTTCTGTGCAAAGAAGTACCTCTTCTGTTTTATTCTGAGCTATCACACAACAAACCAGTTCAAGACCACTACTTCTTATAAAAAAAAGCCATAATGACAAGCATTCCCCTTTCACTGTATCAGTCTTGATCTTACAAATAGATGCCAAAGGTGTTCAAATCACAGGATACGTGACTTTGGCACCTGAGCTTATTTTTTCCTTTTACTCTTCAATTTCAGTAAATTTTAAAATTCGTATTGCTGTTCAGTCAAAGGGTCCTGTATTTTCACAACAAAGGCAAAACAAGATGTTTTCATGATTGCACAGATGGAGTCAGATTCCAACTTTAAATAGACTATTAATGAATCTGATAATCTTAATTTTCTTGGAGAGGAGGATAGGTGGGAGTAAGGAGACGAATATATTTATAACAGCAACTGGAAAAGAATGTATTTGCTTTCAATCTTTGTACTGAAAGAAATTTCAGGATTCCAACCTAAAAGTCAGGCTTTGGGGAAGGACCTAAATATAAATATTTTAGCACTAGTGATTCAGCACCTAATATACATGCAGATTTGCTTGAGTTTAATGCTTTCACATGTGAGAACTTTCTAGCCATTCCCAGCACAGCTGGTCATAATTAGGCAAGGGGTTATTCCATACTGTGTGACACCACACAGAAGGCCAGAAAGCTGGGAGGTGGTGGTGGGGGTCAGTGTGTGTAAGATATGTGTTGTTAGTGGGCTGCTCTCCTGTTAGCTGGAAGTCAGTTGGCAGGTAGTTGTGTTGTGGCTGTATATATATAGTTGTCATTGCATATATGTATATATATTGAAGAATCAGAACTGTAGGTATTGGAAGGGATCTCTAGAGATCATGGAGTCCAATCCTGCTGCCAAAGCAGTTCCCTAGCCCAGGTTGCACAGGTAGGCATCCAGATGGGTATTGAACATCTCCAGAGAAGGAGACTACACCGCCTGTCTGGGTAACCCTATATTACATATATACATAAAACTATAAATATAGTTATCACTGCTTTTTTTTTTTCCTCCTTTGCTGCCTTAGTAAATAGTTTTTATCTGAATGTTCTCCCTCATTCCTCTGAGGGGGGAAGAGTAAGGGCTGTGTGGTGCTGAGGTGCCTGCTGGGTTAACCACAACAGCCTGCTCCAGTCACATGTGGCAAAGTGAAGGAAACGTAAGGAAAAGTCACATTTAAACACAGTAAAGTGATCAAAGATACATTTTGGACATTTAAGAAACCCAAGAAGTTTGTTTAGGGTAGCAGTATCTTACATAGAAGCCAGAAAACATGACATTAAGTACACTCAGAGGGCTTCAGGCTATCTAGAGATGTAAACTGAAGTAAGGAAATGCGAACAGATCAAGCCAACAATCTTAAGTGCCTAAAAGGCTATAATCCAGGGAATTTATTTCATCGTCTTTCATTATTTGCCTGAAATGAAATCAGGAAGGAGTTACTTAAATTTAATTAACTGAAAAACACCTAAATATCCAGAGCAAAACTGAATGCATGGCAGCTCAGCCTTCTTCACTCTTTACTAAATATACCAGCAGACTGCCTTTGCTATGGCTGTCCTTGTCCAAAACTTGGAGACTCCAGTCAAACATCCCAAAATATCTGTTAAAGCCCAGTTATACTTCCCTGTTGACTCCAGCAGTTACCAGTGAGAGACCTGAGGTAAAGCCACCACTAAAGCAAAGCTGAAGTGGAGATCACACAAACCATACTGACATAAGCACGAGACACAGTAAGCTTTCTCTGCTGATCTTGGGGCTTGCTCTAGCAGAAGGACATAGAGGGACTGCCTCAGGATAAAGTCCCCATGAAGGCAGACCCATTAGCACTGCTCCCTTAACTTATCCAGCATGTGTAACTCAGTATGCAGGCACCAAACATCCTTCTGAAAGCTGCCTTTATTATCTAATACACCTGCCTAGATGGTTGCTTCTATCTCCAAGCAGCTGCCAGAAAAGCAAGATTAATAACGCACGTAGCCCATTTGTGAACATGTGCTCAACAAAATGCTTCAAATGCAGCAGTCATTTCATACTTTAAGCAAAGTAAGCAGAACCACACAAACTATTTGGTCACACAAGCACACATGAAGAGACAAGGAAAAGGTGTTAAAAAATGGTCTTAATTCAAACTTTTGCAGCGTTAACTTCAGTCAGTAGGCTTTTATACAGGAGCATTACAAAAATACTGGAGAAATCCCAATATTTACATATGCAACCTTCTCCCTTCAGCAATCAGGTTAGAAGGGAAACTAAAACACAAACTGCAAAACTTAATTTAAAATATCACATGATAAGTGTAATCAAACTTAATCATGACTTGGTTAAATACAATCATAATAGTTAAAAAGAGTTATCAGAATGGTACCGGTCTGGGATTTCCCCCTGTATGGGAACTGCTGAGTCACAGCCTCAACCACTGATTGAGCACCTGAAAGAAAAGACCCAGTCAGCCCTGGGAGCACAGGTGAAGGCAATTCACATGTGTGACCAGAAGAGCCTGGCTCCACCCCTCTTGGACATCATTTAAGGACTGACTGCCAGCGAGAAAGGATCTCTTGCTGGAGATCCTTCCTCTTGGGGTTCTTTCCCTGTAAGCCTAGATTCTTGGAGACAGGTAAGCATTTTTTGTTTGTTTGTTTCCCGTAACGTTTGTGCTGATCCTTCTACCTTTACAACTCCTCGATAACAGTATCAGAAGAAATGGTTAAAAACCACTTAATAGCGAAGTTAACAGAAAGAAAATGGCTTTCCAGTAGTACAGGAGAGGTATTCAGAGGGGTAAAATTGCTGCTTACAGCCTTAATACGTAAGGGGCTATTTGACTGGCACTATCTGTTTGCTTTCTTTCTCCCACACACAGCAATTGTTCTCACTACAAACAGTGCCGCTGAAGGTAGCAAGGCAGATCCAAACAAACTTGTCATTTCATACCTGACAAGCCCTCTGGTCCAGTAGATTGGCTCAAGCCCCCAGTGCAACTTTACAGTCGGGTGAAGACTATCTAAATCCGTGATGCCACCCAAAGAGGCAAAGCTGCTCCCAGCTACGTGCTCCTACTTTCATGCCTGAAGTTGTGTTCACATGGCCATCTGGACAGCCAGGTCCACAAGCTGACAGAGTTGAAAATTAACCTTGGAAAATAAGATTGCTGGCTGACTGCAGATCCACTGCACAGCTACCCATAAGTCAATGCTGGTACACTGAAGGGAGCAGAAACATACAGGTAGGCGAAGGGAAGCGCTAGCCATTTCATAGGTGGCACAGCCTTCAGTGAATTTAGTCTGTACCAAACTATACCCAGCACTGGCTATGAAGTACGGTCTTCTGAGCATACTGGCTTTAAATATTGTCATTCAGAATCAGGAAAGCAAACTCCCTAAATCCAATGAGGTGTTAGAAAGTGGTATTCCTTAATTCCTCACAATACATACCAAGTGACTTGACAAGCAAGCACATGCTCTTAGAGTTGAGGTTCTACAGTGAAAACATTGAAGTACACATATGCAGTACATTTGCATACATATTTATTCTTCTCTAAGAAGTCATTAATGTATGCTGATGTCCCTCTGGGCATGCATGGTAGCATCTGGGGAACACGCACCCACTTACCTTATCCCTACTTTTCCACCATCAGCTTCATCCCTGAGACTTTTAGCTATTGTTCCCCCAGTTTGGCAAATTTCCATTGCTTGTTAGGCCATAATGAGCAACTTCCAAAACAATATATGTGAAGTCCAAGAAAAGTGTCCTTGCACCTGGTGAAGTGCAAAGATAAGTAGTCTATTATGACTCCAGTGCTTCTTGGGAATCAAAATAAGAGAAAACAAAGCTGTTCACGCACCAAGCAAAGATGAAATGGGAAGTTATAGAATTAGCACTCACTGATTCTTTTTGCTAAACTAATGTACTGATCCCTATTACTAAACAGACCAGCCTATAGCTAAATAAACCAGTCTATATCAATATGCTTTTCCTGAAAACAGTCATTGAACACCATGATTTTTTCCCTGACTATTCCCCTGAGAAGCCTTTCTTAATCTCCTCTCCCCTCACATATCCATATATTGCAATGATAGTTAAAAGTATATGGATTCCTAATGTTTAGCACTTCAGATAAAATACTGTTGTAAAACTACTCAGGATACATAAAAGCAGAAGTCCTCCCTTTCTTTCTGTGTAACTTCTCCTAAGGACACTTCTCTTATGACCATGTTCAGTGGATGAATCAAAGTCTTTCCTTGCTCTCTCAGTCTTTCTGGTTGCATATAACTGGAGCATATATCACAACTCATACAAATATTTAGGGTTAATGTCAGAAGAGAAATGAAATGTGAAAAATAATTACTTTTTTTTCTCTAAATCAGGAAACTACTGGTAATTAATCAACTCTTGAACTAGTGATCATTAACTTCCACTCCAAAATGGCTTGAGGGCCTTCCTCAGTGGTACTTTCTGGTTGGTAGACAATTTTAAAAATGGAAGGTACGGACAGATGACAAATGGAAAAATTTGGAAAAAAAAACTATAGTTCCAATCACAGACACTTCCAACCACCTGGCTTCAACACAGTAGTGACTGGTTGATTAAAGAAAACTCCCCACAAAATCTCAAACAAAAGATCCTGGTCACATTATATACAAAAGGAGGTAACTGTCACAGTGGGACATCTAAAACAGAATATCTACAAACCTTTTTCTTTCAAAGGCCTTTTTCAATGATTAGGAAACAAGTTTAAAAGTAAGTTACATGGGGTACAGTTCATTCCAAGGAAGGAATGGTTCAAGAATTTGATGCCGTAGCAATATAAACACTTTGATAGATATCTGAGTTCTATGCCAGCATGATTTTGAAGGTTTGAAGAGAATAAGCAGTACACTAGTCCTTGTGTGAATCATAGAATCAATCACCCTGCCTGGAAAAGATCACCAATTCAACTACTCACTTGACCTACCATGTCCCATCACTAAATCGTGTATCTGTGCCACATCCACATGTCTCTTAAATACCTCCAGGGATGGGGGCTCCACCACTTCCCCTCTCCCATGAAGAAAGACTGAGGGAGCTGGTCTTTAAGCTTGGAGAGGGCACTGAGGAGACTTCACTGTGAAACTTCCAGTGCTTGAAGGGAGCTTATAAGCAGGAGGGGGACCAAATTTTTACATGATCTAATACTGATAGGACAAGGGGGAATGGCTTTAAACACTAAAAGTGGAAATTAAAGTTAGATGTTAGGAAGAAATTCTTTACTCAGAGGGTGGTGAGGTACTGGCACAGGCTGCCCAGAAAAGCTGTGGATGCCCCATTCCTGGAGGCATTCAAGTCCACATCAGGTGGGGCCCTGGGTAGCCCACAGCAGGGAGGCTGGAACTCAGTGATCTTTAAGGTCCCTTCCAACTTAAGCCATTCTATGACTCCCTGGGCAGCCCACTTCAATGTCTGACCAGACACTCCATGAATAAATTCTTCCCAGTGTTCAATCTAAAGCTCCCATGGTACAACTTGAGACCACTTTCTTGTTTCATATTACTTGTCACCTGAGAAAAGAGACTGACACCCTCCTAACTGCAACCTCCTTTCATGGAGTTGTAGAGCGATGTCACTCCTCAGCCTCCTCTATTCTGGATTAAATAGCTTGAAGTCCCTCAGTTGCTCCTCCTAACTCTCGTTTACTAGACCCTTCACCAGCTTTGATGCTCTTCCTTGCAGACACTCAAGTAATTTAATGTCCTTCCTGTAGTGAGGTGCCCAAAGCTGAACACACACTTGAGGAGAGGTGTCACCAGTGCCACATGCAAGGGGACAGTTGCTTCCCTGGTTCTGCTGGCCACATCATTTCTGACACAGAACAGGATGTCACTGGCCTTCTTGACCACCTGGGCACACCGCTGGCCCATGTTCAGCAATGCTTAGTTGAGAATGCAACTTAAGAGAAGATGCAAATTAATTTAAGATTACATTTTAATCACATTCCATGGCTTTAAGATCTCCACATCACAATGTCCACAGCATACACAAAGCAGACAGTTCATGCCAGAGTAGTAGTATGATTTCCAATTTATGAAAACAGAAAAAAAAATCAGAGAACAGTTATCAAAGTATCTGAACTATTTTTTTTCCCTTTGAAAATAGAATAAAGGGAGAGCCGATGACTTAGCTGTAAAAAAGAATGATTCAGCCTATAACATGTCTCAGAGGAGGTAAACCTGAATTTAAAACAGTTTTACAAAAAAAAAAAAAAAAGCCATGAAGTTGCCAGCAACCAGAATGAAAGGTTTTGCCTCTTATTTGATTACTGGCATAAAAGTCACTAAATCCCAACTCTCCAGATGAATCAGTAAGAGTGGGTTAACACAAGCCACCACTCGATATTTTCATTTCTTTCAATTTATATATTACAGTCCAAAAAACAAGATTTTCCCTGAGTCATCAAGTAGTCAATTATCAGTATCAAATTTATTCACATTTGCTGAAGAGCATTAAGGAAGAGCCACTGTCATTTAAGCCAACCAACTCAGTTCATTTTTGCTAAAGTAGTCGATAAAAGTAACTTGTTCTAACAATGAATTGGGGCTATTTTCTTAGAGATGATATAGCATGGCTGCTTGAGGAAAGCAATACTCCAAGATCCTTTTCAAGTACAACATTCTCACAAGTTCCAACAAAGATTCTGTTACACATCTGAAAATTAGAGTCCAAATCTGAAGGGTCCTCTTACTCTGACAATATGATTTATAGCCATTTATCACAATAGCCTGTAATCTACACCCTTTTGTCTATGCCATTCATAGTGGTACATTGTAGACCAGTAGCATCACTGCAGACTTTGCTCTATTTTGATAGCTGTCAGTTGCATGTATGGTAATAGCACTCCCAAACAACTAAATCCTAGAGGCTCTATTGCTAGGACCTCACCAGGATGGAACAATAGCTAACATATATCAGACCAGCTGTCACACAAACCTAAAATAAAATAATTGTAAATATAAGAATTGCCAGTGGAAGGAAAAATGTCTTCTGGCTTACAGTTTTACAAAGTATATTCACATGCGGTAAACAACAAGCTTTACAGCTGACAGTGTCTGCTCTCTGGCCTTTCACACCTTAAAATGAAAATAGGCCCTTCAGAGTGAATTAAGGCTAAGAGAGCAGAAACGTCTCAGAAACGCAATGAGTTTGCCAGCCTGGAACTGGCACCCTGTTAATCAAGGCCACAGTTAAGCAAGAAAAGTGAAAAAACAGTTCTCTGGTCCTGTTCCACATCCTAAATCTGGGGTCATACTTACCCAGTTTTACCAGACCATACACCTTGAGACAAGCAGCAAACAACTGATCTGGAACCCAGCTCATGAAGGTGAAGATGCTCCTTCAGCATGCTGCAGGTCAATGGGAATCAGCACCTTTCAGCCTTGGGAACCTGACCACAGTTACACAAGAAGTACCTCTCTTCCCATTTCTCCCTTCACCCAATTTCATCTGCAGGTGCTTTGTCAGAATTCACCTCAGTACGAAAGGTGTTCCTTCTCACAGATGACTGTGTCCTTGCAGTTATCATCATTTGTGCACTGGTCTATTCCAGAACTGTTTAAAAGATCACATCCATCTGACTGTTGATGGATAGAAAGAGCTCTCTCCAGAAGAGCTGCAGGACAAGTGCAACCTCCTCTTAGGCACCTAGACAGGCATCAGTAATTCTGAGTTACCAACCCCCCCCCATACATAGTTAACTTCAGTACAGCACTCATTTCAGGGATACATTCAGCACTGACAATAAGGCAACTTTGTCTTCAACCTCAGTCTTTACCAGGGCTTAAACACTTGTATCAGTTTGGGATTCCTCTTTTCATCAGTTTGGGATGCCTCTTTTTAGAGATTTTCTGGATCACACCAAATCTGATTATTTCCAAAGTAGTGCACATGCCGTTGCAGTCCTTGTCTACACCCAGACTACTTCCTCCCCTTGCACTTCCACCACAGGCACCTAATTTTGTTATATCTTGAGCAAATAAACTTCTTTGTAGTTCTCCAGGATAGGACTGCAGGGAGGGAGACGTGAATTAGAAAAGACAAGAATGAAAAGAGAACATTGTTAAACAAGCAGTAGTAATACAGGAGAATATTATATGATACCTGGTACTTCATCAACTCACTCTTTGGGATTCTGCAGCAAAAAATACAACAGATAAGTGGAATCTATGGGCCAAAAGTCTGAACAATTGAAAAAGGTTTCTCATGCCTTCAGAGACATGAGTACTTCTGCACATCACTGCTCAAATCTGCTAAACAAGGCAGGTATATCTACCAGAAAGAGGTATCTAGAGTACTGGATGTTAAATAATGGCAATTCTTGCAATCTGCATACAATATATTTAAAAATAATCTAATTGAAAGCAGAATACAATTTCCACAGCATATCAAATCCCATATTTTCCACTAATAATTAACAATATATATCTAACTTTGAGTCCACAAGATATTCTTTCTCTTAGCAATGGCTATAAAGAAAGATTGTGTTAATAAAGGTGGCAAGATTTATTTTTGAGGATGGCAATACAAAAAAAATGCTGCTCTAGAAGCAGTTGTAACATTTACCAATGGTGCCCATAGATTTTACTTTCAGACAGGAGGATTATGACCGTGGAGTCTGGGCTACTAAGAAGCATCACTGACAGATGAAGCAATTTCTGCATCGAAGCCCATAAAAATCCTGTTCTGACACCTCCTTGCTTTCCGAGGGCTGTCATGATGTACAGGTTTTATATCATATCCCTATGCTCCTGTGGGACTCAATGGCTATTAGCCCCTTCCATTAAATATGCACCTCACATACATAAAACAGTGTTACTGCGTGTAGTATCATAGAATCAGAATCATTTGAGTTGGAAGGGACCCTTAAAGATCACGTAGTCCATATGCACATACATGGATTGGCTATAACTTAAGAAACCTGACATCTCTGAAGAATATCACCAAAAGCCTCCTTCCCTCTTCCCTCCTGCAAATGGAAGGAATCAGACCCAAACCTGCTGTCACCTGATTGCAAGCACCTGGTCCAACATGCTGAACACAGCTTCTTTGTGAAAGCCAAACCACATCTTTAGGACATTCCTGCACAAACATCTTTATTAGGGCACAGTACCCCCATAAATTTGTGTTCCATTAAGATAGTGGGTCCAAATACTTTTAAGGACACAAACATTTATTTCCTAGCAACATACCTGGGGAATCTGCCTTGCTTTTGCTGTGATGGTGACTTACACTCAAATCAGAACTGCCCTTGCAAGGGGCAGGTTTTGGGCTCTGGTAAGGACCATGCCTTGGGGTGGATCACAAGCTTTCCATTGCTCACAGTTCTCTCCCCTCCTCCTCTAGGTCTACATGACATTTTCTGCCCTTTCTTAAACACATTTTCCCAGAGGCACCACCAGTGTGGCTGATGGGCTCAGCTGTGCCCTATGGTGTGCACACTGGAACCAGCCATGCCCAGCATTGGCAGCCTGTAGCACCCACCTGCCCACACAGAACCAAGCTGCTCCATCCATCATGTCAGGAAAGAGAGGACATGAAAAATTTTAGAAGAGCTTTATTAAACTCCTTCCAAATGTATTAGCACTTCAACAGAGAACACGCAAGGATTGTAGTGGTTCTGAAGTGGTACAGGGCAGAGCCACCACGAGTGCAGATCCACACCTTGAAAACTGATGCCAAATTGTGCAAATTACACTTCACCACTCAAGTCTGTGGACATACTCAAGATGTGCAGTAAACACATCAGTAAAAACACTGGGATCTGTTCTGGAGAGCACAGAAGAGCAGCGCTGGGTTTTTTCTTCAGTGGGTTCTGTGAAAAACAGTGTCGGCCCACAACATCAGAGGTGGATGCTGGTGGTATGGCAGTTTAAGCTTGGAGAGGGCACTTAGGAGACTTCACTGTGAAACTTCCAATGCTTGAAGGGAGCTTATAAGCAGGAGGGAGACCAAATTTGGGAATATGGGAATTTTTAACCTTCCCACCAATATCTGGTTACACGTTGCTGCCGTGTGACAGATGGCAGCTGAGGGGCAGTCTGACAGAACGGGATCTGACACGGCAATACATATAAAGCAAAGGTGTGTCACTGATTTCCCCTAAGCAGAAATAAATGACACCCACTGATATCCATTGATGCCTACTGAATGTTTATGGAGACCGAACAGTGGATGTGAGCACAGTGAGGCAGTAGGTGGTGCGTTTCAGCAGTGGCAACAACAGGTCACCTCTGCTGGTGCAGATCTGTACAAATGTGGCATGCAGGCTCTTGTTCATCACTGACAAAAATACACAGCTAATGGTCATGACTGTGTTGAACAAGTGTGTTGTAGCTGAGAATTTGCTCTATCACACAATGCTACTGCACTCTTTGTAACCTGTTGTAGTTTCCATGGAAATAAATAGAAGGCATTACTTTTGGAGCAGGTCACATATTGTGGTCACTTCATTAGCATAGCAATTTTATCTCATCTCCATCTGTCCCGATGAAAGCAACATCTCTAACCACCAGGCAGGACCCTTGTTATTCTTTCCATCAAGATTTCAGAAACAAAAATCCAGATCTAAGCAATTATCCTCTGAGAAAAGGCAAGAGCAAAACTGGAATGCATTAGCCATAAATGAGGCAATTAAGTCTAACCTTTGCTAACCTGGCAGGTCAATGGGATAAACAGTATGCCAGGAGTTATTTGGGTCCTATAGATGCCCTTTAAAAAGCCAATTATCTGGAAATGAGGGACTCTGACAGATTACAATACAGCAGCCTTCAGAAAGGGCCAGGAGGGGAAGGGAGGGGCTCTGGGGCTGGCCCACACGCAGCTTTTCAGCATAATTGAAAAGCTCTCACTGTTTAGAGGAAGGCCAAGGCTCCTTTCAGCTGAAGGTCTTTGGAATTAATTGCACTACCTGTTACCAGAGAACGGCAGGGCATGTTTTCTTGGACGCTATGTCAGTATGTGAATGGGTTTTTAAGAGGCACAAAAAAATTACCAAACAAAGCAAAAAAAAAAAAAAGGTATACAGCAGGTTATATAAATAAGAGTACCAGATCTTTCAAAAGTGACTGGATGAGATGAAACAAAACGGAACTGAGCTTCAGTTATTTCAAAAAGAAATTGGAAAAGGCACTGAAATGGCCATCAGGCACATGCAGACAGCTGTGAGGAGGGAAGGAGGGCCCTTGATGTCAGTTCACCCTTCACAAATAAAATCCTCATCCACACACCTTTTTAGAAAGAGCAGATCATAAAATCCCACCCCAGGGATCTGTCCAGGTAACACCACTTCAACCAAGGGATTCTAACCCCAAATGCAGATTTGAGATTATTTTACTTCAGTTTTTTTTTTTCCCAATTATTTTTTTCTTTTGTTTCAAAGTCCTTGAAACAAACTAAACCTGAGCAGCATTAGGAATGATGGCTCAGCTACAGCTGTGAACCAAGGCCACAAGTGCCCCTCCTAGATGCAGCAAGAAGGAACTGGTAAAACCTGACACAAAGGCCATAAAGGACATTTACCTGCTGCTCTATATCCTGCCTACTGCTCCCTCCTCTCTGTGCTGCCCCAGCACCTTCACCCCATTTATTCTTCACTCCCTCACTGTCCAACAAAGCTTCCTTAAACTGCAAAGGCTGCAAAAGGGCACCACAGAGCATATTAGTGAAATGCATCAAACAGCAGGAGAGCAGTGGGACAAAACTTGCTACCTGCCCCTTCTACCAGTAGGAACTAAAACCTGGAGCAGAACCAAGGCCTCATAGAAAGAGTCATTTAAAGCTGAGGCTTGGACAAACACTCTGGAAGAAAGATTTCTGAATATTCATAATCTGTGGATAAAAGATGGGTCCACCCAGGAAAGCAAAACAATGAGGCCATCTACAGCCATAAATGGTTACTCATGCTGTGACTGGCCACCTTCCTCTATCTCCCAAGGTCCAAAGGGTGACCAGTCCATAACCTTCAGTCTCCCAAATGGTATTCATAGAATCATACAATTGTTTGAGCAGGAAGGGAGCCTTAAAGATCATCTAGTCCAACTCCCCTGCAATGAACAGGGACACCTACAGCTAGATGAGGCTGCTCAGAGCCATGATCAGCCTGACCCTGAATGTCTCCAGGAACACAGGAACAAGGCTCCTACCACCTCTCTGGTCAATGTATTCCTATATCTTGCTATTCTTATTGTAAAAAAATTTTGTCCTTATATCCCTCTTTTAATTTGAAACTGTTTCCCTTCATCCTATCACAACAGACCCTGCTAGAGTCTGTCTCCTTCTTTCTTACAGCTCCCTTTAGATACTGAAAGTCTGCTGTTAAGTCTTCCCTGGCGTGGGCTCAGCTGCCATCCACCAGTGTTCCCAATCACTTTTCAGTAGGGCTGTACTCAATCCTTTCATCTTCCAGCTCGTAGTTATAGTAGGGGTTGTCATGACCCAGGTGCAAAGCCTTGCACTTGGATTTGTTGAACCTCATGAGATTCACATGGGCACACTCCTCAAGCCTGTCTAGGTCATTCTGGTTGGCATCCTGTCCCTCAGGAATGCTGACCTCACCACACAGCTTGGTGTCATCCACAAACTTATTGAGGATCCACTCAATCCCACTGTCAATGTCATTGATAAGATATTAGAAAGCATCATTCCCAGTACTGATGTCTGAGAGACACAACTCCTCACTGATCACTATCCAAATACTGAAGACATTGACCACCACTCTTGGTATGATCTTGCAAACAATTCATCCTGCTGCTCTGAGTTCATAACTGTAATGCATAGAAACCAACACTGTTTTTATCCATAACAATACAAAAGCAATCTGTACATCAGCAGTACCAATCCCACTGGCAGGACAAAGGCTACTTTAATGCTTCAACAGCAGCACACCTTCTGCTGGGAGCTGCTGCCATTTGCACTAGTGCCAGGATGCAACCAGCTCTGCTAAGGCATGGATCAACAGGACATGGCGAGTGCTTGCTACAAGCCAGGCCCTGGCTACCTGCACCATTCTTGCAGACTGTTCTTGAGAAACCTTTGCTTCCTCTGCAGCAGCACACACAGCTCTCTCCATTTGAATAGCCTCTGCCACAGGCAGAGTATGGAGCTACCTGGGGTTAGGATGTAATGCACATAAGGCACTGAAGCTGATGCATGCTCCTGCCCATGTGTGTGCTCGTGTTCATGGACAACAAGACAGAATACAAAAATCCATAAAGCATCAGTCGAGAGCAGAGAGCAATCAGAAAACTGAGATCATGAAACAACAAAGTGCCACAAAATCATTACACGCTCATCTTTGTTGCACAGACTGGATGCCTCCAGCTTTGGTAAACAAAACACAACTTCCATAGCACCCAGTGAGAGTAAAACCAAGGGCAAAAACAAACACATTCACCAGCTACGCAGCTCTCCTGCTAAAAAACACCTTCAGTAAGTATTTATTACCTTCAACCCTCAAATTCAGGTTTACAGCAGCAGAGTGCTACCTGCCAGGAGCCCTCCATAGCCCACTCCATGACCAGCAGCTGCCACAGCAGTAGCATTACTAACACAGGTGAACCCAACAAACATCTCATGGGGCTGCTACATGTTTAATGAGCTGGGATCTCAACAGAAATAAATACACGAGTTTTGTATTTATTATAGCTCGTGATAGAAGCAAGTAAAATGCATGGGCCATTAGTTAAGCTGCTTTTTCATTTGATTACTCTGTTATCAGAACTCCCTAGGGTGATCTGACTACTGCCATTAAATATATGGCAATGTATAACTGTTGGTGTACCTGATCTGACAATCACAAGGCTTTACAGCTTCTTTTCTAAGAAAATATCTGCAGAAAGGCTGACCCTGCTCCTTTCAAAGGCCCAATACACAAAGAGCACACTGAGTTTTCTCTCAGCAGTGCCCATCGCCTCTCATTAACTTCCACTCAGCCTGCTGAACGCATGCCTCACCAACACGGGACCCAGCAGCTTGTTTCTGTTTAAGCACTTGTAAAAGTCCTGCCCATTCATCTCTGATCCCTCTGCTATTTTTTCCATTCCGTTTACTGCTCAGGTCTGTTTTTCCCCCCACATACATTATCGCTGTGGTAGTTCTCCTACACCTCACACCAGCTGTTCTGTAATGACCCGGGTCTCCGTGCCACTATCCCCACGTACTGGTTTGGTCCTGCAGTGCCAGCCCTGCACCCAACATGTCTCCAACAGGTGCCGCCATCTTTGTGGCCAGTTTGCTCCTTGTGCCATTCTAGCATATCCCACTTCAGGGAACTGGCAGGACCAGGAAACCTGAGAGGAAAGGGAAAAGGTTCATGAGTTTCCCTTGGAAAATAACAACATGTTTGATTCTACTTCAAGTTAGTCCCTTTTTCAGCATCTGGGAACAAACCCTATGCCCTGTCCTCCTATGTCTGTCAGTCTCCGCAGGAAGGCTGTTAATGAGGAGCTGCACAAAGGGGGGAACCCACCACTTCTTTCAGAAGTGTGTCTTCGAGATCTCTTCAACACCACTACCTAACCTTACCTTCTCATGTTTAGTCATCCAAGTTCTTCCAAGCTTTATTTTCTTACAGTCAGCCGTATCAACATGCTTCTCCCATTTCTCAGTCCGGCCTCCACGGGCACCTGAACAGGCCTGTTCTGAGCACACAGTCTTTCTCACTAATTCAACTCCTTCTCAACTCTGTGCAGACTGTTCTTTCACAGCTCATTTATCCCATTTCAGTGCTTTTACCCTGTGGTTCCAGCTGTTACCAATCCAAATAAATTTTTTTCTCCTCCTTTTAAATGTTTAAAATGTTTCTTGATTAATTGCATGCTGCTCCTGGCTGCTTTGGCCAAAGACTCAAGCAACAGGTCAGAATCAGCATGTTATAGTCATGTCACCCATCCCCTCTCCTCACACACTGACAGCACTTCTCACTGCTGAGCTTTCAGCTGCCAAATCTAATATCCCAGTAATTAACAAGCAGCCACTTGTCAAGTCCTCCTGCTGCTTAAACATGTGGAAGGCTTCATGGAATGTCAATGCAAAAGGAGCCTTTGACTCAACCACACATACCTACTTTGGAGGATACGCACACAATTGGTGTTAAGCATTTCTTTGGTGTAACATCAGGTGGAGACAATCAGATCAAAGTGACACTCCTGACACAAAGTCTGGAGCTATAGCAAATCTTTCACCCAGGCCTATGCCAAAGAAAGACTGCCTGCATCCACAGAGAAAAAGCAATCAAGGAATTCATTTGTTTGGGTTATTCTTGCCTCACAGTGCTGGAACAGATGCTTAACTCCCTGATCATTTTCTCCAGCAAAACCAAACGAGTGCCAGTTTATTTCCACACTCAAAGCTGAAATAAAAAACAGGATCCCACACACTTGCTGAGCAGCCTCTACAAAGGGACTCTTTTTCTTGGAACAGGCTACGGTAATAAGAACTTTCTTAAGTGAGGACTTAGTGAACAAAAGAGCAATGATTGTGACCTCCTTTTCTATTTTATGTCCTGAAAAGGCAGCCCAAGGTGTTTATTTTATTCCCTGCGAGACTTCTTTCTGTTCAGCACTTCTGTCATTAAAATTTGACGATGTCAGAAACGTTCCATCTTTTCTCCGAAACAACCCAGAAATACCACGTAGGAAAAAGGTCCTGCATCAACATTTTCAACATTTGCCAACTCTTTAAGGCACATCGACTTTATAGACAACATAAAAAAGAGACCTTTAAAGAGTCTGAAACAATGAATCATGTTACCTCAGTCAACCACATTCATTAGGTTATAATGCATAATGCTACCAATACTGTTCTTTGAGAACAAAATGGGTTAGGCAAGATAAGGACCTCGTAATACAAGAGCATACAGCAGAAATTCTAGATGTGGTTCTAACAAGAGAAACAAGAAGTCAGACTCCTCTTCCCTTTTGCAGATAATTAAATCAGTCACTTAGGAGCTGCACCATCATTTCCAAATCCCTTGTCTACAAGAGGAAGCTCCAATTAAATTAGTTATTAAACCCAATTAATTAAAGCCATACAACTTCTGTACTGATGCACTTGTTTCTGTGTGAGTCTTACTTGCATTCAACCTCTCTTTCTAATCAACATAAGCAAAAATCGATACACGAGAGTTAATGTAGCTTGCTGTAGTTGAAGGATGAGTTCCGAGTCACTTAGTTACAGTTAATTTAGAAAAATGTTCTCTACTACACAAAGTCTGCTCCAGTTGCCATTTTCTCTTCTCTGAGAATCAATCGCCTGACTTGATGACAAGGAGTGGGGCGATGCATCGTTTCACTCCACACATTAAGTGACTGATTTGTGTTTTTTCCAGGTAACATTTGAAGTCACAAAAAGTAGAGTTTTGACTGTAACAACTTGTCAGAGCCTCAGGAGAGCCTCCTGTCACCCCAAATACCCAAGGTTTGGCAATAGCAGGCCAGGCTCCCTGTCTGTCAGCTCCACAAGTGCAGGCCTATGCTACGAGGCCCAAGGAGGAACTTACATCCCTGAGAGTCAGCCCCACTGAACCAGTCTAGGTCACACACCCACCTATATGTCAGAAACTACAGAAATTGATGCCTGGCACAATAACTGCGTGCAAATGAAAGCCATCCTAACAGAGGCAGCAGCATGGCCCTGCTCACAGCAAGCACCAAGGAAAGCCCTTCCACTGCTGGGAACAGCATGAGCTCCCACAAACTACTCCACAAAAAGGTTTGCTGTAGTTTTGACTCATCCTCCCTGTCTTCCCACTCACTCCACTAGCTTTCATCATGTTTTTTCAGCTGGTTCTTCCATTCAACAATTCCTGTGTCTCCCATATTTGTCCCTTATGCCCTGCACAGTTCACCTTGCCCCCTCAAGTCTTGCCTTCCTCCAGCCCCCTCTCCATTCTTCCCTATGTCACACCCCAAGCATTTGCAAATGCAACTGCTCAGCACTCAGCTAGAACGGGAAAACCCAGGCTCCAGGGAACCTTGCTGCTTTGGCCCAACCTCAGATAGACTGACGGGAGCAATTAGAATGCAATTTTATGTAATAAGATGATTTATTCATTAGAAAAAGGCACAGATAAAAGCCTATGGCTGATGAGAGAAGCAGGTTTGTTACAGCTGTCATTTCCACGATCAAAATGTATTAGTCATTTCATCTTCCTTTCTTCTTATCAAACACCAAAAGCATCCTATAATTACACGTATGTGCCCTTCCTTATAGGAGGCTTTGCACAGTTATTTTCATAATAAAGTAGCAACAATTAAAGTGTCATTAAATGATCAGTCTGTCAGTAAGTTTGATTGACCCATGCATTCCTGATTTTTTTTTAATTATTTTTATTTTTTAAAGTTAACAGTAAGATTTTGGACTCAAAATATCTGTCTCCTTAGCACTAAGGCCGACAAACACTGGATGCCTTTACAAACACTGAATGCCTTTAAGCACCCTCTTGATCAACAGACCTGTACAAAACTTCAGAATAATTCTTCTCAATGCCACCTCCAGCAGCAGAAGTCTCATTTCTCGCTTGCTTTTGAAACAATTTTGGCAAAGTCTGAGTACCAACACTAAGGATCTTTTGAAGTTGCCCTTCCAACCATCACCATGAATCATCTTAGCACCACTGATGGCACATAGAAGAGACTAAGAACCCTGAGGCTTTGATTTGCTATCTCACACACTAGAAAAATGGCTCTTTCACACTCCCCCTATTTCCCAGCTGCTCCCCAAGGACTTTCTGTTCTTCAGAACAGGAAATTACGGACAACCCACTAAAGAAGGGCATTTACCACAGAAATGCTGGTGATGGTTCACTAACTCAACCTCCCTCTGTATGAACCAGACCATCCATGCCGTTATTCAGCACCGAGCACAAGAGAAGAGACCATAAACCCTACCCTTCCACTGTTACAGTGGGAAGGTGTTTTTGACGCATCAGAGCCCAGCAAATACATCAGCATGGGTGGTGCGTTGCCCTGTTAACATTTCGGAGAGTGAAATTAAATCCCCAGGACCCAAGCAGCAATAGAATGGAATCTGTGGAATGAACTAAGTATGGTAGAAAGACATCATGTGCAACACATGAGGCTCCAGATCTCCCTGCCCAAAATAAGTGAAGTGGGACAACACTTAAGTCCCCTGGGAAATAAGGAAAACCAGGGAAGATTACATTCCATGCATGGATTTTTCGGTGCAGGAAGGCCAAGGTGTGGCCTAATCGTGGATGAGTTTTAGACTACTAGTAATCTCTCCACAGCAGAGAAAGCAGATGTCTTCTAACAAAGAGCGTGAAGTCTGTCAACCTACAGTGCAGATGTTTCTGCAAAAGGCGCTGCAATAGGCAGGCTATATACTACAGAAAAAAAAAAGAATGTGTTTGAAAGAGTTCATTAAATGCTGCAATTAAACATTTTTAATTCATACTTTTTTGCTGAAAGAAAAGAATCAGAAAAAGCATCAAAAGACTATATCTTACTTGGTTAAGAATCATATTCATAACATTTCTTTCTGCAAGGACACCTCTCCCCTCACTGGAGGGAAATAATTAACCACTCTAACATCCTGGTCTTCCAACACTCTTCAAATCAGTGGTACCTGCAGTAGGCAGAGGGGTGTGTGCCTGGATTTGAACTGCAAAAGCAGTACATCAAAAATAATGAGGATTAGTCATATAGCACACAAGACACTTTGTTCTGCACTTCATGAGAAAGTATCCATCACAGAACAGAAGCCAGCAGTACAGCATGGGAATACACCAACGTTCTGTACAGACCGCAGTGAGCAATGCAACCAATGGTTTGCATGGGATAAAAGAGGAGATTTCTCAGAAGAATTCTCATTTTCATTTCAGCTTGCATCTATGTTTCATCATGGCTGACTCAACGCTCATCATTTAAGACAACACATCCAATGAACCTTTGTTCATTGCACTATTTAGAAATAGAAAAATATTCACATAGTTCACTGTAGGCTTAATCCTGAAGCAAGTTACGCTCCCTGGAGGCCCATCCAGGCATGTCCCAGAGCCTCCCGCCAGCCGCTGGCTGACACCTCCCTGCAATAGCTACATCAGCTGTCTTCCATTCTTCTTTGCAGACTCCACACCAGTCCCCAGTTACAAATGAACAGTGTTTCCTCACCTCAAAATTTTCAAGAGATTTTAACCTTAAAACAGGTTTGCCCTCAGTTTCAGAGGCACAGATATTTGCCTATGATCTCTTGCCATCTTTAATCTCTCATTTTCTTCCCTATTTCCTTGTTTTTTTTAGCACAAAGTACCATTCTTATTTCCAGTAATATACACTCCTAAACAATCCCCAGATATATTTACACGTTCCTACATTCTCAACAGCCTGTACTTGATACTAACAGTCCCATAACACACTGCTCAGAACCAAATGCTGTCTACCACTTTCACAAAACCCATTCACAAACGTCCCCACATTGTTCCATCGCTACACGACTGGAACAGTTCTGCACATTAACCCCACCTCCAGGCTGCCCTCAGCAAGCACTTTTCACCTTCTAGAGGAAAGTGCTAGGGATGCACACAGGCTGAAACAGCAGAAAAATGAGCACTTTTCACCCGAGAACATCAGCTGCAGGCTGCAAACAACATCACATCAGCCCTAGGCCAGCAGTGTTGGTGCCTTTCTGTTGAGACTAACTGCAGATATCCGACAGTGTCATTAACTGAGGACAATTAGAGAGGTTACAGCAACCCACAACAAATTAGCTTGAAGTCATGAGTCATAAACAGGCTCTTTCAGGAAAATATCAGTACAAACCTCCCTGCTGTCTATATAAAAACACTGCTGTTTAAATGTTTAAAGTACCAATATGCACAACAAAGTGCTAAAACGCTGTGCTGAGGGTGTACTCTAAGAAGATAAAGGAATGTGTGCTTTTGCACACAGAAATCAGAGAGAAATACAGCAAAGAGCAGAACCATATCATACTGATCTCAATTCTGTTTATTCATTTAAGTGACATATTGTTGCAGACACTGCTTTATTAGAAATTTTTGTTCTGGATTAGAGATAAATTTCTCAGGATCTGTCTCCACTCCTCTCTCAGGTTGTAGGAACTAGCACAAAACCAAATACTGATGTTGAAATCAGCAGGTGACATGCTGAATTACACTGCGAATGAATAGCAGTCTCCTGCCAGCAGACACAGCCAGCAAGGAGAGCCTGATTCAGCTGCACTAAGGTTTTCAGCATCAGTGCAGCAGGCAATTACAGCCTGAAATGAGGCAGCATCCAGAGATTCTTTTCAGCATCCTGAGTTTGCTAAGCAAAGAAGTTCATACCCAAAGCACATGCTGCTGCCAGCAGGCTAATAGAGATGATTTCTTCCCCTCTACCCAGGGCTGGTGGGACATCTGCAGCACTGGGTTCAGTTTTGGAATTGCCTGTACTAAAGTGGCATTGATACATTAGTGCAAGTCCAGCAAAGAGTCCTAAAGACAGGTATATGGACTGGAATCTGTCAGACAAGAAGCTGAAAAGTGAGCTTGAAGACCAGAAGGCTAAGGGGTGAGCTTATCAAAGTGACCAAATACTTCTGAGGGAGTGTAAAGAAGATTGAAACACAATCTTCTCAGTGGTGCCCTATGAAAGGACAAGAAAGTGAGCGCAAACTGAAATACTGGGAATTCTGTTTAAACATGACACAGGGTTTTTGTTCTGTTTTACTCTGAACATGGTTGAAAAAATAAAACAAATTACCCAGAGGTTCACAGACTCCATCTGTGAAGACACCCACACTCACCTGGGCATGGTCCCAAGCACCTTGCTTCCACTGACCCTGCTTGAAGCAGGAGGCAGCAGTCTCCTCTAAAGAGAGGCCTTCCAACCTCATCCACTCTGATTCTGTGACATATCAGCTTCAAGTGTCTGTTGTTGGCCTGACATTCAAACAAGCAAGCAGCACCCAGGACAGAAAGAGTGAACAAACAAAAGGACATGCAAGCCAGATCAGTTTACCAAAAATATTCCTTTTTTTCCTTAAAACATATCATGCATACATGATGCATTTACCTGCCCACATACTTTTGACAGTTCTGCTTTGGCATTCCCTGAGTTGTCCACATAATTCCAAAGAATATCATTAAAATGCCAGCTTTCAGATCAGATGCACATGAGTGCATTTCTGTATTCTTGTCATCAGCACAGTTAGGACACATCTCCAAAGATCTCAGATGCAAACAGGCTTTGCTTGAATGTTTACTGACTTCTGGAGGAAAGTAACTGAGTTGAGTCACAGCACAAAAAAAAGAAACACAAGCACGTACACACACGTGTGTTTCAATCATCACCCCCAGGAGGTTGCACTTATTTCATACAGCAACACTCAAGGAGTATGAGGATGCAGATGCCTCTTCCTACATGAAAAAAATCAACAGCCACAAAGAAATACAATTTCCAACAGGCATTTTATACACTTGTGACTGGAAGAAGTTTTAGCATCTGGAGAAACTGAGCAGCTGCAATTTGATGTCCAAGAAATGGCACAAGCGAAGAACGGATCAGAACTGACAGCCCAATGCTGTAATGAGAATGCTCTGCATCCCTTAAGTACTCTCTTTAAGTAAGGACTGGATAAACATCTGCACATGAATAGAGAACCCATCTGTACCATTATCTAGTGTGAGAAGTGATGCAGCTCCATAAAGTCACCCCTCAAAGGACAGTTACTTAAAAAAAAAAAGATGTGAAGATAGTCAACTTGTACTCAACTTGCAGACTGATAAATCAATTCAAAATAAATCAGTACACTAATGAAACTGGAAAAATTCATTTCCCACCCTACTTCTCCATGGGGAAACATATCCCGTGGTATGGAAGAAACCACACAGCTATCAGCTGATCTTTTAACGTCATCTGAAGAGCACGATGGAACTTATCCAAGTAGGTCCATGCCAACACCACCTCCTTTTGCATTCACAGAGAGTCAAGAAACACATCAAATTTCAGTGGTATTAACATAATCCTGATCTGCAGAAAGCATTTGACACTGACCTCAAGATTATTTTTTTTTTAATGTAAGTACAGAATGTTTTCAGGGGGAAAAAACAAAGCACAAAATGATAAAAAGTGTCAGTAATATAATGGAAGCACATTCCAAGCAAACTCTAAAGTGTTTTGGCCTTCTGGTACAGCACTGCAGTATGAAACTCAGCACATCACTCTAGAAATCAGAACATTTTCCTCACTTCCGCATTTAAAATGGACCAGGAAAAGCACAAGGAAAGAAGTATTCCGAAGACAGGGTAGTCCTTATATCACCCACCTTCAACATTAAAAAACAACAAAAACAAAAAGGCCACTTAGATAATTCCTGACATGCTTTGTTGTACTAGTGTTCTGGCAATCACATTCCCTTAATATCATTACTACCAGTGATATTTTGAAGCCATTTCTCAGCTCAATGCCCTGCATCCAGCATAGCTGGATCTGTCACCAGCAGTCCTACACTAACTCTAGCTTTCTAGAAGGTATCTTTCATGCAGCCTACTTCAGTGGAAGACAAAAGAATCACCAGACACTTCTAGATACTCTCATTCCTACTGGCAACCATTTCAGTCATTTACTGGGGTTTAGGCAAGATCTCTACAGTAACAGGCTCAACTGCACTGAAGGGAAGAATTTGTGTTCCAATAATCATTTGCTCTGTACTTCGCAACACAGTTAGTACCTCTTCACATTTACTGACTCTCACGAGTCTCTCCAGACAATGAAGAAAAATTCTATTTTGGATCCAGGTCTACTCATAATATGAAACTCTGAAGAAACCAAAATCAGGTCTAACACATTGATTACAACTGTTCTCGAAAGTGGAGTGATAGCTGATGTTTGTGTCCCATAGTGAAATTCCTAGGAATGGGTAATTGCAAGGGCTGCACTCCCTTTTCCCTCATCTCTGGTACACTAAATTCCACTTTCATGAACTGCAAACTTAAAATCCAGTCAAATTTAATGGTAGCACATCTCCTTTTTATCTTCCTTTTAGATGCAAGAATTCTTGGCTTATCTCAGCAGATTTTTTTTTCAGTGTAATAGCACAGACTTCCTCTCTTCCCTCTTGCTTGATGAAGGCAATCCTATTTCAACATGTTCCATATAGCACTGGTTAGATCAGTTAATAAGCTTAGAAAAGCAGACTTTCATTCCTAAAAATGACGCCTCCTGCCTCTCACTCAGTAAGGTAACTCACTTCTATGAGAAGCTGCTGCTCCACACAGCACATGCAGGTCAACACAAGGCACTCAAAGCATTTGTGTTGCCAGTGCTACACATTTTTCAAATAACTCCTCAGTTTTACCACCTCTATCTGATATTCTAGAACCAGTGTCCATTGACATGAGGTATATACTTCAGGGCTCTCACTGTCACAGGGAAGAAAAGGAAATAGTTTTATGGATATGAGAAAGGAACCACATAAAGAATGTGCAGGGAAGTCTGACAGGTTATAAGGAGAGTTTCTGGAAGCCATTAAGCTACACAGAGCACTAGCAGTACAGGACTGCTGCAAGTCTGAATACAAACACAGTGAAAGTGACAGCAGTAAATACAAGAAAAACATGTTTAGTCAAACAACACAGCTTAGTTTCTGGCCTCTGCCCCAGACCAAGATCTGCTTTGCTTCATGGAAACCACTACAATTTCAAGCAAGGCTAGCTAGGCATCAGGGCTCCTTGCCACACAAGAGCTGCAAAGCTTTGAGAGCATTGCTGAGAGAACAGTGACCCCAGACCAACTTCACCAAGCACTCAAGACACCTGTTTCAATTCACCTTCCCTCATCAAGCATTCAGCACTAACTCAAGCACCTTATTCGTCTATATCTTCAAGTCCCTGCTGGTGGTGGACTTAGTACTGTAAAATGTACTCTAAATTCAGAGCACTTTCTAGGGTCACATCACATGACCAAATACTCTTCAAAGCCCAGCACTACCCCAGTTTTACAGATACAGCAAACAGAACACTTACTGCCTCAACAACCTACTTGTGACAGAAGGAACACTTCAGCCTCTGTTCAATCCTTTCAGCTGGTGCAGCAAGCCAGGCAGGTTCATTTTCCCCCTCAAGCTGGTTCAGGATTCTCCATACCCCTGATTTTTTTTTTTAGGCTTCCTAAGAAAGAGACAAATTCAGTACAGAGCTAATGGGCTAAAACATTCTACAAACTGTATTTCTTCTGAACTAGTTGGCGTGTCACTCCATTTCAAAACACATTTGTTAGCCTCATATTGTGTATGCCTTCTTTTTTTTAATATTACTTCTGTCAGGGATGGTAGAACAAAAGCAGGTGTTTCTTGGAAGTGCAACCCTGCCTGAAGGCAACTGTGACTAGATCTTTGTAGCCTTCTCCTCAGGAGAGGCATCTAACAAGCACAGCAGATAGGGAATCAATAGCAGATAACAGTAAGTACAGAAAGTACAGAAAGGAATGCTGCTTTCATCAGTGGATACCATTAAAAAAAAAAGAGCATAGCCAACAGGTCAAGGGAGGTGATCCTCCCCCTTTACTCTGACTTCATGAGGCCATGTTTAGAGTACTGCGGCCTGATCAGGGCTCCCCAGTTTAAAAAAAAGGCAAGAATTTCCTAGAAGGTCCAGAGGAGAGACACAAAGATAACAGGCCTAGAGCATCTCTCACATGAGGAAAGGCTGAGTAACCTAGGTCTGTTCAGTCTGGGGAAAAGATGACTGAGAGGGGATCTGATAAATGTTTATACATACCTAAAGGGAGGTGGAAAACAAGTGGATAAGGCCAGGCTCCTTTTGGTAGGAATAGGACAAGGATGTAGACAATGTAGGAACAGGACAAGGAGTAACAGCCTAAAACTTGAACATAGGAAGTTTCATACTAACATGCAAAAGAACTTCACAGTGAGGGTGAGGGAGCACTGAAAAGGTTGTCCAGGGAGGAAGTGGAGTCTCCTTCTATGTAGATACCCAAGACCCTTCTGGATGCGACCTATTATAAAGATACCTTCATTAGCACAGGGTTTGGACATGATGTCAAGGTCCCTTCCACCAACCCCTGTGATTCCGTGAGCAGAGGATAGGACTTTGGTAACACATCCACAGACCTCAGACATCCTCATACTCTCATATGAATTACCTGAGGTTTTATTCTTCCTTGATGTGTGATGTCCAAGTCTGGAAAGAGTATCTCAGCCAAGAAAAAGGGTATCAAGGAATTTTCAATATTATACTGAGAAGACAGGCAGTAAAAGTCAGCGGAGATGTTTTAAGTGTCTAAAAATTGTCTTCTCAGACAGATTTACATCAAATTTGTTTAGTGTTTAATTTGCTAAAGATAGTTCAGCCTTCATTTGAGATACCAGGATGATTTGAGTTCATAGTCAAAATACCTGAGTTGGCATATTTGCTAGAAGTGACAAAAATCTGCAAAGTAATTCAGGCAAATGGCAGTGGATGTCCATAATAACAATTTACGTATCAAAACTATTGAAAAAGCAATTATACTAAACAGTGGTCAACAACACACTGATCCTTCCAGAATCAACACTGCTCTCCTAATGGCACAGCTCAACCAAGTATTCACAGAACTCCTCAGGCAACAGGCAGAAGTACACGCAAGCTGGTAAATATCAGCCTTAGAGGAATTTAAGTACAAATAACAAAATGCATACAGACATGCATGTATGCATCTGATAGTATCAACTTTCTGGAACACTGGATAAGAAAGCATGTGGCAGTATGAGGCCCTGGAAGAACTTTATAAAGACAAGGTTTGTTTCAGCGAGAAATGACCACTCAACGGCAAACTACAATTATATTATTATTTCTGGTTATCAGACAGTGAAGTCTGTGCCTAGAGGCAATACCCTAGCCATTTAAGCTTTGATGACATTTACCTTTTCATAAGCTACAAGGACAAAAATGTCAGCAATACACCGGCAATGTATTATAACTTGTTTCTCCTCACCATACCAACTCCTGAATAAACAATGAACATTATTAGAGCATAATTCATTCCCGAGTGTTGCAAATGCCAGTTTAGTAATCCATCTCTGCCTATCTACACAAGGACTGACCATTTCCATAGAGCTTTTCAAACTTCAAAGAGAAGTTATTACATAGCAGGTACTATCGGTGGTACAACAAATAAACAGAGGGGACACTCCAAAACAAATCGTGCTACTTGAAGATTTTAAACTGAAAGCAAATCCACAGAGTCCAATGAAAAGATTAAGTTCTCTCTAATTAAGTTTGAGACATCATCTATTCAAGAACCTGATAGTACTTCTGTAGAACCACTGACAACATTAAGCAAATGCTGATTGCTTCCTGCTTAAATCAAGCCTAGTCCTACAGCAACAGGTCACCTTCAGCAAATGAACAAACAGTTCCAAACAATTTAACAAAGTATACATTTTAGGTTGAGATAGCAGTCTTCTGAACATCTTAATCAGCAAGTGTCCCACTGAAGCACAGGACATTATTAATAGGTCAGAGTGAGATCTACATAGTTGTAGGAGAAAATGCAGGTTTGATTGTTCCTAAGGTGAGCCTACCAGCTTACTGTTGAGATATTTACCTGATTACACACTAAAAAAGCAACAAATAGACTTATGAATCACAAAATGATACTAACTGCAGTAGGTGATGAAATTCATGACTCAGACTACTAAGATTACCATGTTCCAAATTATACTACACGCATCTCTTTCGTGTATTCCTTTGCAACTAGTATAATTTATGGTTACCATCAATTAAATGACAGTCATAAACGGAGCTTCTAAAAGTTAAAAATGAATCGTGATGTTTAAAAGCAAATAAAAATGTCAAAAGACTAACTTAGTATTATGTCTCAGGGCATTCACGAAGATAATAATACAACATTCTGGTCTATCAGCACTCTCCAGATAGGAAGTACTTTGCATTTTCAATAAGCCAGGTTCGGCACTTTGACCCTTCTAATAACTGATACACTCTGTTTCCCACTCTGCATTCTTGCAAGGAAGCAAATGGGAATTTCTTGAAGAGTTTGAACTAACAGGAAACAACACTACCACCCATGTTTCGAAATGGCACACAGATGTAAGAATAAGCACTACCAATTGCTCTTCAATTGTATTGCTTAGGACAAGTTTCAACAATCATTTCTTAAACTTCCTATTTAAATCTGTTGTCTTTTAAAGTCACTTCCACTGAAGAGAAATACCCAGGAAGAAAAAGCAGTGTTCAAGAAGCAAGATACCAGTAACCAGTACCTCCTTCAGTTCTCCAGCAGTGGAAGCAGGTGGCTACATAAGTGAAGATTTGGATCTTGACTTTTAAAGATTAGCCGTTTCCCTAGGGAGAAAAAAATAAAATTACATTAAAAAGGACAACATACAGCATACTTTCAGACCAGGCCAGAGGCCTGCTGCTAAGCTGGAGGGAAAGAGGCTGCTTTGTAACAAATCACTACAGCACAACAAAACAATCAGTTTCAGTTTATGCACACTAACAGTCACATAAAACTTACTGATATTTGCTTTACGCTGCTGTTGCATCTCCAAGCAAACAGAAGCACCAAACTTTTCCTGTCCCAAATGACAGCCATCTTTGTGGAAACAACACAGGGAATTAAATACTGGAATACAACAGCTGTTCAGTCAGTCACTATGCTATGAGGCCCTGACAGCAGATGTCCAAAGAACTTTACAGCTTTGCAGATTTATGAGAGTAACACAACAAATTCAAACGCTGTTTAACAAAGCACTTCAGAGAAGTATTAGGAAAAGGTCATTAATGTAAACATATCATCCACCAGTAACAACTCTGTAATATTCTCTCATATACCATGTGTTGAAAATTGGTTCTGGCTTTGCTGACCCTGGAGGTGCACAAGGAACACTTAGACACTGTGTTGGGGGACATGGTTTAGAGAGAACTATTGGTGATGGTGGATGGTAGGTGATCCTGTAGGTGATCATGAGGATCATCCTGGATGATCCTGTAGGTCTTTTCCAAACCAGTGATGAAGCAGCAGTGCTCCACTGAGCACCATCTGAAATATTACACAAAAGGAAGGAGTATGCTTGCCTTAAAAGGATGAACATAGGTTTGTAGGAGCTCCTGAAAGTCAGCAGATTCTGGGTGCTAGAGTGGGGAACACAGGAAGGTTTTTTGCTTTGAGACTATGGAGATCCTACTACCAGAATTACATATATCACAACATGGCAAGAGGTATCATAGTTTACACTTTCCTCGCTAAGTAGAAGAAAAATAATGCCTCAGTGTTTCTCAATCCAGGATCAATTCTACAGAAAAGTATCACAAGATCTGCTGGAAAGTAGAAAACTAGGAAAGGTATAACCTGAAGTATATCCAACATAACATGCAAGTACAATAATTTCATCAAAACATTACACAGAATTTCACAGAAAGTACGTAGCCTCAGCAGCCAATCTTAAGACCAAGAAAAAAAAAAGGCACTCAGACACAAGGGTAAGAGAAAAACAAAACACTTGTCCTAAATAAAGGCAGCCAGAAGACTTGAACAATAGCTCCACCTCTTGTTAGCAAGGAGAGAGCATAAAAACCTGACTGATGAGCTTATAATAACTACACGCCCCATAACACGAGCACTAGAAACAACAGCCTTCAAAAACTAGCATGCATTCCTTCTGCAAAATCATTGCTTTGACAGTTGTTTAAAATTAGAAGAAGAAAGCTGTGATGAAATAAACCTGCATTTCACAAGAGTGGACTTCAGCTCTAAACTATTCTAACAGAAAAAAAAGATGACTTCAAATAAAAATAGTTCAAATTCTAGCAGCCTTTGTGTGCATCTTCTGGTATCAATTTCAGCAGGCATTTACTTTTGAGTATTCACCCAGCTTTCATCTCAGAAGTTGGACCACAGTTAACTTCAATCTACCCTCTCCAAAGGAGTTCTCCTGGTCACACACACACTTAGATGTTTGTACAGTCTTTCATCCAGGACTTGTACAGCATGTGGCATTCTGCAGTTTACTATGGTACACGCAAACACAGCATAAACATTTGAAGCAGGTTAACAACCATTTCAAATTCCCCTGCCAAACCTTGAGACACTCAAAAGGTTTTCTAGTGGATGCATAATGCTTATTTTCTTCTTCAAGAGCTGCCCACACATCTAGTCTGCTTCTGCCTTAGTGAGGAGTAATGTAACTTATCACAGAGCACAGTGTCAACACTATTAAGAAACTTCCATTTCACAGGTTTGCAGGTTCTGGTAACACCCACCTTCACAGACCAGTGGAACAGAGAAACCGTATTACCAGGCTGAAGTCAGGGAACAGAAAAGAAGTTCAAGAGATCAGCTAGAAAGAGGAATCACAAATGTGCAAAAGATTCAGTAAGTGATGGAGAGACGATTGTTAAGCACTCCCTCAGAGACTGAAAATAACTACATGCAGTGCTATCCTGCCTGAAAGGCCACAAATACCTGTTGTGTACCCTAGACTACACCTGGGATAACAGAAAAGTTAAGCCATAGCTGGTTAAGGGCAAAATAATCTTTCAGATGAATCAGCAGAACAATATCTTCCATCTCGAAGCCCCAAGGCTTACAGACATAACCTCCTTCCACTGCAAACAAGAACTCCCTTTCCTGAGGCTCCAAATTGAACAGTATCTCACTCTGTTACACCAGGTGTATGAGTACAACAGTTGACTTCACTGAAATACCAGGCCACTGAGTTGGAAAAAGTCAAAGAATCCAAAGGGGCCCCAGATTGGCAGATTAGGCTCTTAATACCACACTTGAAAAAAAAAAAATTCTGGTCCATCCTGGGACCATCAACAGGAGAAATAAGAGATCCTGTCCACCTGACCATGCCACCAGTTGTAAGGAAAGCTGAAGAGTTGGAAGCCTGCTGGAACACAATGGAAAGTGCCACAAAACAGCAGAGCAACAAAATATGGCAGCGGGCACAAAAATAAGAAGCTGCTTACCTTCGAAAGGCCTGTAAGGGCCTCACACAGGCACAGATCTCTATACCTTCACCTCCACTGCCAGTTCTTAAATGAGGTCTGGAAAGGGGTGGTTCCTGGCTACACCCCTTCCAGTCACTCAGGTTCATCACTTGCACCTGAGCTCCCCTGGATTGGCCTGGCCTTCCTATCAGGTGCTCAGTCACTGTTTCCAGTCATGACTCAACATTTCCACTACACCCACAAATGAAGAAATGTGTCTGTGAGTTTTGGTAAGCCTTCCAAGCTTAGCAGCAGAAGGGTCTTCATCCATAGCAGTCAGCTAGCTACAGCAACAGAGAATTGTAACAAATGCAAATGAGCTTCATTTCTTTTTATAACGAACTGTTTCTATCCACCTGCTGTGACTTGGTTTTCAGCAGTAACACAGACACCAGATAAAACAAAAAAACAAAAAATCTATTCTCCTTCTGAAGATGCATCTACATGGTGTGATCTTGATGTATGTTTCAAGCTGGGGAAATGAAGTGACTGCAGATAAAATATATATTTACCTCATTTAGGGAAAGCTCTTGAAGCAGCTGCTACAAAATAGTTTAATCTACAGGCTATACATATTTTCAGGCACCATCATTAGGAGAAAACCTGTTAGAACACCAATGAACGTTAGTGAGGACTCTACTTACAGAAGACTATTCTTTAATACAAAAAACAAATTTCTAAAAACTATGCAGGCAGAAACGTAGTGGAGTAACCACCGAATTACACGGAAGATGTAAAGTTATTATGGACGTTGGGAAGAGCGTGCAGTTCAGGAAGCAGCAAGCAGAACTGCAGGAGTCTGAAGAAATGATCAGATGCTTATTCCTACAGCTCCACCCAAACAATGCAGATAAAAGCCTTTGCTTTCTCCAAACCTCCTGAATAAGGTCCTCTTCAGAAAGAGAAACAGCCCTATCTTAGGTCTGCAGGATAACTTAGGTAAAGCCACAGCAAGGGGCTGCTTGTGCATGCCTAAAGAAAGCATTTCCTCTTATCTAGTTCTTACCAGACCTACAGATCAGAAGGTGACTGGGGTAGCTCACTTAGGCATTATGTCCAGTGGAGAAGCTGAGGCTGATACAGACACATGAATGGTGGACACACTAAGCCAGGAGAGCAGAAAGAACACAAAACTGAATAAATAAAAAGATTAGACACTCGGTTTAAAATAAGTCAGCACTGCAAGCTGGAACTACAGGTTCACTATCTAAGGCCAGAAGAATACTGCTTAAAACTCCAAAGCACTGCTTACAAGGAAGAGTGAGGGAAGTTCAGCTTGAGCTTCTTAGCTAGTTAGAAGAGACACCAAATCTACAGAAAGTATCACTTCACTGTCTCATCTTCCAGACAAAAGAGATGCCATTTAAAAAGGTGTGCCTCAAACTAACCAGCAGACAGTCCATTACAATGGGGTGGTATGCAGCTTTGTCAGGATAACTGCACAACATGACTCTGAACCAACATGCCTTCTTAAGGCCCCTAGTAAGCAATGAAGAAAGCCAATGCTACATTACAGAAAAGGTCAAAGTAGAAATAAACAGAACTAGTGACACTGTAGGACTGTCACCACTTCATCTACATTTGACTACAAAAGCTGTCCCACACACTGACACTTGTACATACCAGAAGTTTTCAAAGGCTTACTTGCAGATTTTACAAATAATGTGATCTCTTATGCTAGGTTTCAGATGTAAAATTCAGATTACTTACAGCTGGTGGAGAGATTCTGAGAAGACTGCAGCCTTTGAAATCAAGCATAAACAGAGACATGGTTTCAGAAAACAAAGGAAGTTAGAAATTATGGGATTTGAAAAGTAAAAGGCTGCATGGAAACTGGTGCAGAATGTAGGGCAGAAGTTTATTACATGACAGTACATCAGGTTAGAGTTACAATTCCTGTGAAGCGTTTAACATCCAAGTTGCCTTTATCAACAGCAAAAGGCTTCAATCAGCATTTGGAAGGTATCCCACAGAACTGCTCACAGTTGTTGTTTCAGGGACAAAAAGGCAAGCATTAGTCTTCTGTGATTTCAGGAACAGAAGTACATTAATCACAAAAACCAAGAAGTTCAAATTATTTTAAGAAGTGTTTTAATAACATTAATTATATACACAACAGAAATCAAAAGTCATTACAATTCAATGAAAATAGAACCAGGCATTTTACACTCTACTTTGACTGAAGAACAGTGATACGTGAAAGCCAGCCTGCTAGCAGAGCAGGAACTGCCAAGATGATATATTCTACTGTTGACTATTATTGTACCTGAGGGCTTCCTGGTTTCCCTGCTGCTGCATCTTGCCCATTACACACCAAAATCTTACATTCTTCATCTGACAACAAGCATCTTCAATAATTCCTCTGCAAAATACTAGCCTGCCAACAGCACTGTCCAAGAGCAACACCCAGAGGCTAAATCTATTGCTACAGGAACTCTGAACATTAACCTTTCCCCCTCCCAAGAAAGAAGGAAAACTAAAGATAAGCAGGAGTTTCCTATGAAAACAAAGAGCAAAACCCTTTCAAGGGTAATGCTAACAGAAAAGCATTGCAGGCAAGTAAACATGCTTAAAATGGAAAACTACAGTTAACCATATCTAAGAAACATATGATAAACACACAAGCAGAACAGATAAGCAGTGATTTCTGCAACATGCACGTGCATAGTATTCCTCTTAGCACAGCAGCACTGAGACCATGTCTGCTATTTGGAAATCTTGCAAGTGCAGACAGACAAGAGGCAGCCTGCCTCCTATTTTCTTGACCAGTTGTCTAAGTTTCTTTTTCTTCAATCTGGAAGACAGTTGCAGCAGGAAATACCCTGGCTGCAGTAACAAAAAAAACATACCTGAAAAGGTAACATCATAGAGCATCCCCAGAAGTAAGACGTATTCTGGAATTACAGCAAGAAGAGGGATAGAAAACTGGATACCAAAGTCACTACAGCTTAACCTTAAACACTTCTGGCATTAACTATACTTTGTAAACTCAAAGCCTACATAACAGACAAAGAAAAGGCTAACAAATTAAGGAAAAATCACATATTTCTGAACTCTTACTCAGAATATGTACTTTAGAAAAAAACAGATAATAAAAACCTCACAAATCATGACTGCATCTGTAAAACTTTTTTATATTTTGAGATTTTAAATCAGGACAACTGATCTCAAAAACAGTGTCAAACACCTGATGGACAAGTTCTTTATCTATTGAGTAGGGTTTACTGCATTCTTCTCAGAGTTAACTGCATCTACTGCATCTTCCTCTTCATCATTCTTCTCGGAATCATGCTCCTCACACGGCTTATGCTCTTCACCTAGTTGTGAAGGAACTGGAACAGCATCAACTAAGAGGAAGCAATCATCCCTCAGCACCTGCTCAGCTGTCAGTCTGTTACAGCAGAACAAATTCAGGATAAGCGATTTAACTTTATCATCCTACAAACAGAAGGAAAAGAATTTCATCAGCAAGGGAAACAAACGTGGTTCCAAATAACAACTAAGTATTTGATGAACAGGTCTCACAATTGCATAATAAAAGCAAGTTTTCCATACCAGGTTGGCCAACTTCAAGCTGGTAGATCTCACAGAAGAGCAAAAATCGTTTTAAAACACCAATTCCATGAACTACTATAGGTTAGAGAAGTACCAGTCTGCCTTTTTACTGGGAGGGAACAGAATTGATGTCACTGACCATCTGCATCACCAACTTCTAACTGTCCTACCACTTTATCTCTCTACAGTAAACGAAGTTGGGCTCTAAATCAACAGCAGCTGTTTTGCTATTCAACCAGAACCTTACAGTTCAGCCTTTTGGATTTTTCAGAAGGATTACATACCTAAATGCTTAGAACATGAACAGTAATACACAGTTTACTAAGTACAACAGAACACAGCTGCTACACATACATAAACACCAGTTGTTGAGGAAGGGCACATACTGGATTCAGACAATGGTGCTGCAAGAAACACTCAAATGTTCACCTAGGGACATATTACCAAAACCAAGTGTAAAAAAAATCTTTCCACAAGGGCACTTGATTATTTGTAGCCTCTGCAAACCAGCATCACCACCAACCTGGCTCAATAAAACAGCAAAGCGTGAGATACCTGTACAGTTCTCTCTTAAACTCCATTCAGACAAAAGGATCCGTGATGGAAAGGAATGTATACAAGCTGTCAAAAGTCTGAAGACAGAACCAGGCAGACAATTTCCAACTCTCACTGACTAGCCACATGATTCAAGAAAATTAACTTCTCCCCTGATAACTGGGAATCTAGGCAAAAATATGAGATCTGAAAACTGCTGATCTACAGGCATAAAGGATTTTTAAGACACTACAAGACATTAAAGGTATTTGAAGGAGAATCTATAGATAAAAGCATTCAAATATCTCATACACCACAATGTGGGGGTAAACCATGCCTATAGACTTGCTCAGTAGAACGAATGAAGAAAGCTCAAGCATTTACGGAGCTTGTAAACCATTATGCTTATACATGTTCATAAACAAGTTTCCCCTTCTCATCAGTTTCTCGCACTACAGCAACTGAAAAATGATCCCTTAAGGCAACACTGCCATAGGAAAACATTTAATTGCACTTACCCAGTCTTCTTTACCTCTTCTTATAAATTTATGAAACTGAATGCTGACGTAAATCAAACACTGAAGCTCAGCATGACTAAATGGGTAGATACAAGATGCTGTCTCTAATCACTGCATCTTCTCAACAGCTACCTACAATTAATATCCCCTTTTTGAAGCTTAATGCTACCTTCCTGCATCAATTTTACATTTCTGGAAAACAATAAATATTTTACTAGATGCAAGTGTGCGATTCCTCCAGGCACAAGACTAAGATGGAAGAGAAATTACCAGTCTGTCAAGAGCTTGCAGATGGGCAGAGAATTAATTATCTATAATCAGCTTATTCAGAAAGTCCTTAAAAGAAAACACATTTTTCCCAGAGAAGTAGGACAAGGATTAACAGCCAGAGGTCTAAGATACTCTTCAAGAAACAGCTGGAATATATCTATTAATACTACAGTTCTTAGTAAACTCTCATGGGTGTTCCTGTGAATTGTAGGAAATACAGACTGCTTTGCATCAAACTTAGGTAGTTGATGTATGTATCCATCCATATCATGTGTGGATTCTTAAAAATTAACAATGATGCATGGATTATGCATGGATTATGATTTTATCGCCCGTCAAGGTTAAAAAAAGCTTCTTTCAATCAGTGAAAAAAGTAAGCAATCTAAAAATGATAAAGAAGAGTATTAGTCCTTCAGATAAAAGTGTCTGTTTAGGATTTCAGAATACACCCATTAGAGAAGAAGAAGAAAGAAGTAAGATAAGCTGAAACTGGCTACTTCTTATGCAGGAGTCTTACAAAAAAAAAAATCACAAAAGTGAATCATTTCCTATTCTTATGTCTGTAGAAGCTCTTCTACTTCCTCCAACACATTTCCCTTATGAAAATATTCTTTTTTCAGTATCTAAGGATTATTACACATAACCCTAAATGACACACTGGCCAGACAGTTCTGTACAAGTTTTACAGAAATAAGTTCAAGTCCTACAGTTAGCACTAACAGTGATTCATGAAGTACTGAATCTTCTTTCCTAGAATACTACACATTTCATGAAATTCATTTAAATTTTTTATTAAGAACTGAGAACCAATAATGAGAAATAAGAAATACTATTTAGAGGATCACCTCCCTGCTCAAATGCTACATTTTTAATTCTTTTTTCATGACAGTGTCACACTCGAATTAATTTTGCAAAGGAATTTTGCAGACAGTTCACTTTAGTAGCAGCTATTTCATCACTTGAGAATATAGCTGAATGTTATTAAAAAGACATATTGAAGAGGAGATAAGCAAACTAATAAAATTATTTACAGCACTGGGCTACATAGTGATAACACACTGGTGGCACTGGAAGCACTACAGCTATGTTAGTCTAGGACTGCCTGATACTGTTTCTTAACCTAAACACAAACAGCTAAGCTCAGAATGAAGAAAACTCTAGTAAATCCAGACCAGCTTTTGCCCAGTTTTAGATCTAAGAGATCTGTGCAAAGCATTCATATCATTAATACCAATATTAATATAACCATATTAGCATAACCAAGAGAGTGATTTATTATCCGAGTTTTGTTCTCCCTTGATAAACAACCAAAATTTACCTGACCAACAGCATCTGCTGTTTCATTCTCCACTTTTCCATTAATTTTTTTTTTCTGCTTCTGAGTAACAAGGAAACTTACCTCTAGCACTACCCTATATTCCTTAGGGAAGGCAGAATTTTTGTAATAGTGTAAGACATGATTAAAGAGTATCACAGCCTACTCAAAAAGCAATTCACTGAGTTAACACATACAATAAGATCAACAGAATAAGCATGATGCCAAGTGATCAAAAAAAATACACGAGTCACCCATCAAGGGAGCTGGGAGGGACAAAGGGCAAGAGCAAAGTAGCCACTAACTAGAAGATAACAAGGACAGCAGAATTTTGAGGCAAGTGATTTGAAAAAAAAATGGTCCATTACTTTCCCATTTTTCCTTTAATTTATTTAGACTATACATGGAGGCATTAAAGTAACAATAACATTATGACATAAGAAGAAAGAGGAAGCACCTGCAGCAAAGGTAAAAGTCAAAAGCAGGCAAGAGAAAAGTTCCTAAGACATGGCAACAAGACAGAAAGCTTATGGAAAGATTTACACAGGAAAATAAACCCCAAGGAAAGAGAAGTATTCAGATTAATAAAGATCTAGAGAAGGTCACAAAATCATCTACAATTAACATCTAAGAGATGTTTCCTATCATAAGCAAAGAATTAACTTCAAAAGTTGGAGACCTAACTCACGATTTCAAAAGAATCATCAAGACATTGGGTAACACTAGGTTTCAAAACAGACTGAAAATACAGTTCAAGGTGTGGACAGTTGCTGATGCTAAGGCAGGCACAGAACAATAGCTGACAGAAGAGTGTGAATGTAGCAACATAAGTTTGTATCATGCAAGGTTCTTATGTCTCTGGATTTGTTTCAGAGGCAGAGGAAAGCTTTATATTAGACACATTATGCACATGCTACTTAGAATATTCAAATCAGAACACTTTTTCAACCCAGTACTTAAGATTTTTTTACTTTCAAAAAAATTATGAATTGATATCTCTAAACAAGACCTACTGAATCTGCCTTAGACATACATACCATGCCAACCACATCCACTTCAGGAGTTCCATCTTCTTTTATGACAAATTCCTGGTTTTGAACACAGAGCTGTAAATTAAAAGATACGTAATATGCAACACTGGTATTTAAGCTAAAGGAAAAAACAATCAAGGAGATTCCACGTTTCAAGTGAAAATGTTGTGGAAAATAGGTGAGGGAAGACTTATTCCTATTTTAACAATAGGGAGAAATTCACAGGGGCCTTGGGGCACCCTTGCACAGAAACAAGACTGATATAAAAATACAGTATCAGAACAGCAGCTATCAGATGTCCACAGAAATTGACTTTTTGAAATATGACTCAAAGTCCATGCCCAAGCTGTACATTTAATTCCATACCCCACAGCACCCTCTTAAAGCATGCTCTAACAGACAAATGTGAATCCTACACCCATAAACTTCACTATTGCCCAGAACTATGCCTAAATAATGCTTTTTTTTTTTTTTTTTTTTCAAAATTCTGCTTGTAAGTTAAGCTGAAAATGCTTCTGTTCTGTACAAAGATGGAAGAAGCACATCTTCAGTCAGCGCTGGACTCTTGTGACACAAAAGCCTCTGAGAACTCACAAAACCACGGTCTCCATTTGAGAAGTGGCAGGACTGTTCAGTGAAGAACACAATTTCAGACATTTGTCATTAAACTGGTAACTGTTGAACCATTTCCATTAAATCATCCATTTTCCATCAAATCATCAATACAACAAGACTGAGCTAAAGATTAGTTAAATACACATGGATTACTGTGAAATTCACCTGGAAAGCTTGGAAGGGGTTTCAACAGACTTAAGATTTTGCTGCATCCCAGATAATTCTCTTTGAGTAGTGCCAGCAATTACCATTTGTTATGGTGGCTTCATTTTTTCCATTTGCTTTACACTCACCTTTTTTTTTTACTCATTAGAAATTTGACTTTTTTTTAAACAGGTGAAGATCTGAGTGGTATTGAAAACATTCCAACTAAACCATACCAAATTGATAAGTTTTAAGCATTACAATATTAAGCTATACTTTAATTTTTCTATTTCCATAGAAAAGTTACTTAATTTTAAGCAACTGCTTCCTAAATTGGAAGAAAACAGCAGTATCATTTCTATATGAAGGTTCATCTTCTCAGCACAGGTAGAAGATAAAATTTAACATGCAGTTTATGCCCCTATTACAATCCTGTGGCTCAGAAGGGATTAACAAAGCTACGCTGTGCAGGTGACAGAACTGCCCACATTTCCCAAGAAGATGAACCATTGTACTTGGTCCACCAAGTGGGACTCAGTGAAATAGTTCCAACATATTGTGTGCTCTTGCAAAAATCACTGCATGAGAACATCAATACTTGCTGGGTAGCTCGTGGCTTTTAAAATCCATGAGGTTTGAAGATTTCCATTTGGAACACAACACCAAAAGCAAAAAAGGAGGAGGAAGAGGAGATGCTGTGTAACGTACTGCCCAACACAGGAAAGCAGACTGCTTTCTCCTCCTCTCCCACACATCACACAAGAAACAAAACACTCATTTGGAAGTCCTGTTCTTACCCAAATCAAACAACAGGGAAGATGCAATGAGCAATTCCTCATGGACAAGGGTATAAGAGAAGGAAAAAAGGCTCACAATGAATAAGTAGTAAGAATTGACAACACACAGCATGAGGAACAGTAACAGTTCTCAGACGTGTTACTATACTCCTAACTGTACAATTTACAGAAAAAAAACACAGCTTTCTGATCAGTCTTACTTCCCATCTGATCTATACCTACCACCTAGTTTAAAATACACAGAATCATCATAGAACAGCCTGAGTTGGAAGAGACCTCAAGGATCATCAAGCTCCAACTCTCCTTGACACAGATGTAACCAACCAAGTACTAGATTAGGTTGTCCAGGGACTCATCCTAGCACATGAATGATAATTTCTCCAAAATATTTCAAAATAGAAAATAACATTTATTCATTTATTGCTACCCATGACATCTGCTACAGTAATTCTACCAGAAACTCTCCCATAAGCTATAACATACCCAGAACAGAAGGCAGCCATAGGCATACATGTCAGAGGCTGGAGAAGCTGGCTGTCCCATCTTCAGTTCAGGAGAAACCAAGCTCAGGGTACCAATAACCATTGTGTTTGCAGCAGCACGTTGCTCCTATGGGAAAAAAGTTGTACTCAGAATTTCAAGTGAAACCAACAGGATATTGCAGCAGAGGTATATCCATCTCCCTTTCAGCAGGTCAGCCAACTTTAATCACAACATTCTATAATGAACTACAAAAGAACTGTAAAATCTTCTGTTCTTTTCTTTTACAAAACGAAGTGTGTAAAGTAGAAAGGAGATAAAGTCACACACCTATCATCTCTAACTGTAATAGAGCAACAGTACTGGCAGATTTTACTGCATACTAGAGCTATCAAAGGTCATAAAGGTGATAACACAAACTGCAACACTTCTCAGATGACAAAAAAACAGAAAATGCTTAAAGATATTCAACACTACTTTGGAAAATTTTAGTTCTATTCTCAGTTTCACAAGCTTTCCCATTTCTTACAAGAGTAATATGTGTTTTATATCAATATAATACTATGTATTGCTATAAAAATTAAACATGAAGCAGACCTCTGGCACAAAAATGTGCTTAAGACAACTTGAGTTTAAAAGTCAAAATGTGAGAGTAAAAAAAACATAGTATTGGAAACGATTGCAAATACAAGTGAATAAATTGTATTCTCAGATTTTCCCCAAAAATAACTATGAAATTCTTAACTACAGCAACTAAGAACTAAAAAAAAATGCACATAAATAGAGGTCAATTTATATAGCTAACATGCTCAGTCTTGTTAGTCTACCAAATGATGAGATTAAAATGCATAGCAGAACCCCATTATTTCTCACGTTGCCCTGAGAAGCTGTGGATGCCCCAGCCCTAAATGTGCTCAAAACCATATTGGATGGGGCCCTGGGCAGCCTGATCTGGTGGGTGCTAATCCTGTAGGATTAAGGCCCCTTCCAACCCAAGCCATTCCGTGATTCTGTGAATCTACAATCATACAGAAAGGCAAAAACATACAAGAGCTAGATTATCTTTCTCCTCTAAAAGCTACCTCTGCTGATTACCAGTAAACACAGAAGGCAGCCAATTAAGTAGAGTTGCAACATCTTATCTTTTTCTGTTCCACTCTTTGGTTTTTTAACCGTTGCCCACTCGTCAACACTTGTTTATTTGTCCTCCAAGATGAGATCATATTGACAAAAATCTCAGCAAGACAGGAACTGCCCAGCACTAATAAGAAGTTGGGATGGAAACTGCTGCAGAGCATAGCGTTTATCAGTGTATCTTACAAACTTCAGATGCACTCCATTTTTGATACACAACTGACTGAAAAAAAGTGACTACAGGTTTGAGTTTTGTTTTACCTCTGATTTACTGAAGTCAAAGTCTCCAACAATTCCTTCTTTTCGATTCACAGCAAAAACGTTATTTCCATGCAGAGATCCATGTACTATATTAGCTCCATGCAATATTTGCAGACCTTCTGCCACTCCTTTCATCACTTTTAAAGTCTCCTATTGATTTAATTTTAGTGCTTATTACAAAGATAGATAAGGGAGAATCAAAACATCAAACATTTCTGTTCCAAAACTAAGACATTATTTAAGATTTGTACACATTTGAAGTTTCTGATAATTCTTTTACAAAGTATGGATTATTTCCCAGTGAGACTGTGATGACCTGTACAGTCAGGCAAAAACAAATAGCAATCCCTGATAAACAAATCACTGATATGAAACAGATTTAAACTAAAAAAAATAATAAATCCATGCAACATGCTTTGAGAAATGTGCCTTTACAAAAGCCTCCAAGTTAACAACCAGAAGCATTAAGCCATCAAACAGAACCAGGGAAAAAAAAAAACTGTACTGGCTTCCAGCTACTGCTTCTTTGAGAAGGGCTGGCTAGCCTATGGAAAGGAAAAAGAGGGAAGAGAGTAACACACCCAGCTTCCCAAAAAAAAAAAGAACAATTTCCTCCCCACCCAAAAAGTTCTCTAAACTCCAACACAAGAATGCCCACACTTATAAGTTTGACATGTTCACTCCAGTATTTAAATGTACTAGTAATACAGCTGAGGAATTGATTTAAATAAAATAGTGAACCCAAGCAAATCTTCTAGAAAATTGCAGTCTACTGCTTGACAAAATGCTTAGTCAACCTATTCTGTGCAACTCTACAGCCAGTATCAGCCACCAAATGCAGAACGCTACTGAAACACCTTCAGCAGCAGCAAAACAATAGAAGTACAGCCCAAAAACATGAAAAGGAAAATGCTAATAGTCTAAGTAGTTACACTTACTTCTAAAGTTAAAGGTGCATCAGCTTGTATAGCAATCAGACTTGCACCAGGGTAGTACGGGACCATTAAGTACACCAGAGGATCAGACTTCAACATGAAAAAAATTAAAAGCATTATTTCGAAGATTAAACTTTCCAGTATTCCTGACAAGTACTAGATGTGCAATGAATCAACTGATTATCTAAACTACTTTCTTAGTTAACACAGAGTAAGGTCAGAAAGTAAAAAAGAAACTGATTCAATGATCCAACTTTAAATATGTTGAAACCTCAAAGTCCATCTTGAAAGTCTTCCAGTTTAAACAAAAAACTACCAGCATTACAGGTTTGAATCTTGCCTTGCAAAAAAGAAGAAACAACAGTTGTAATAAACTGGATTTCTCCTTCTGCTGATCCCAGGCTCTGTGATACTTGGCAATTCTCTCTATCACTTTGGCTTCTGAGCTCACATCTACAGAGTATCCCTGAAAAACAAGACAAACACCCAAGCTCCTATTTCTAATATCACCGCATAACACTTTCAGTTCAAGAAAGGCATAGTGTTACATTCTACCAAATAATTTTGTTTATAAAAAAGCTAAATTCCAAATGTCATTGTTCTTATGTCTGTTTATCAATGCTTGAAGTCTGTACCAATGAAGTAGGGAGCAAGTCTCCCACTTAGTATTTTCTTAAGTCCAAAATAAGTTTTTATAACTTTGCCTCCCGTAATGCCGTATTCCTTGGATTTTTAATTACTAGCACACTAGAAAAGAAGCAAAGCAAAGGAAAAGCAGCAGTTCCTGGGGGGAAATCATCTGGAAGACAAACCTGCATTTGCAAAAAGAAACAAGAGGAAAGCCCATCAAATATCAGAATGAACAGACAGAAGAGAAGCACTGTTTACTACAGCTGCACTCAAATGAAGAGAAAAAATATCAGTAAGCAACAGGAAAACACTGCAGAGGGAGAACACTGTGTTCTACAAGCCCTGGCAAAAAAGTGAAAATTAAATATATATACGTATCTCAGAAAAGGGTTATTATTAAATGCAGGAATTGAAAAGAACAGCAGAGCTAATTCAGAATCAGCACATTCATGAGCAAACATCTCACCTGCAGTGCCACCTGAAAGCCAGAGACTAACGTTACCTTTAGAAGAACCTTCTGATCCTGAATTTCTGAGCACACTAACGGCCTCTTTGTGCTCAGTTTCTTCATGGGCTCAGCATCTAAGAGGTCTCGCTCAAGGCTTTGCGACAGAAGTCCACCTGAATTCTGAAGCACACGTACACACACACATCCAGTGTAAGAACATAGCATTAACAGTTGGTAAGGCTCATAGGCTTTGACCCTTTCTCCTCTTCCTCAATGCAGCAAAACACAAACAGTGGGGACTTGTTAAAATTAAGAGTGTCTGCTAGCAAGAGTCCAGCTGCAGATAAACATTTGCAAGGCAGTTATCAAAATACTGACATCACCTAGGAGGAGGATGGGCAAAAATGAAAAGCCATGGCAGTGTCCTAAACAGTAACTGACAGCACACTCAAACACAATCTACACTTACCATATAGCTTAGAATTCCTGCTTCTGGATAAAGCAGTGGCAGCTCAGGAAACCATTTCTGTACCAAATATGCAAGTTTCTCCTGAAAGATGGAAACAAGGCTGCTTCAGGTCACTAGCTTCTGACATTACAGATGTTGACATTTGTTAAGGATGTACCTTGTAACATCCTGCATATGTATGTTTGTACCTCCTTTAGCAACACCACTCAAAGTAACACCACCACTTTTTTTTTTTCTACCAAAACAAAAAACCTCTCCTGCTACTACGGTGGTTCAAGTATGGACAGACTTCTGAAAGCTCTAACGGTGAGACCACTTACATTAAGGTCCCAAAGGGGACTGCTTTTTCTACAATATTCCACTTTATCAGCTTTGGTAGGCCTAAAACAGAAGGCACAACTTCACTGAGACTAAACAGAGGAGGACAGAAATCAAGTAGTAACACAGATCAAAGCACTCAAATCAGCTCCAGATCCCTCACAGCTATAATGCAAGGTTACTATTACACAAACTTAACTCTGCAAGTTGCAATGCAATGGTTTCAACTCTTCCCTCCATACAGAGGACTCCATGAAACAGTGATCTCCTTCACTTTAGGTTAAATCTTATTTTAGCTTAGTCATTAGGAAATATTTCCCCTTTGTACAAGAAATAATCTTCCTTCTACACCTGATCCTACACTCCCACCTACAGTTTTTCTTGGTCAAGAACCACAGTTCATATTCTCTTGCTTTACCTGCTTTAAGGGGGGGCAAGGAGAAGGGGGAGGACTCTTAGAATATAGGGGGGAGAACTGTCTGAAGAGAGTATGCCCAAATATCTGCTTCTTTTCCTTATCCAAAAGATTTTGCCAAGAAAGAGCCACATTAATGTTCAACACTACAAAAAAAATTGTATTTTTTAATTTATCTACAACATACAAAAAAGCAACTGAAATGGAGATGGGGCTCAAACAGCTTTGTTTTAGCTGCCTAAATAATACTTACGTATTCTTCTTGTTCCTTATATATTTCCTGAACAAGCTTATTTCGCAGGACAGCAATTTCTTCCTTTGTTCTTGTAATTTCAAGCTCACTGTAATCATCAGACTTCATTAGGAATAACAGAGTTAGTGTATAGTTCTCATTCTGCTATTATACCAAACAATAGTAATATACTATATCAGTATTAAAAAGCAGCTTCTGTGTCACAGTTTTGGAGCCTACACGTTTCAATCTCTACTCTGGAAACCCAAAAGATTCTCTTAAAAGCTAATCACTGTCCTACTCAGAAGGGTTCCCTACAGAGTCTCCCCAGACTTCACAACAGCAGCATTTGGTGAGGGATTTCCCACGATTTTTAAGTGCTACTTAACTGCTGTTCCTAGCTTAACATGAAGGGAATGCAGATTATGCAATTCTAGTTAAAAGTAATAGTAGTGTGGTTAGGGACTTAAAAGAATGGATACGTGCAGCTCAAAGACTTCAGATCAAGAAACTTCTAAGTCCTAACTGAACCTGAAGCTCTTCAAAGCACTGAAAACACATTGTTCTGTCTAGTTACTACTTGATTGGAACAAAATTTGTCCCTAAATAAACTTGGAAAACAGAAAAAAAACCCTAAGATTTACATACTTCCTCAAGGTTGTTCTTTTCAGTCAATTTCCATCTTAACTGGACCTTCAAACTTTTCACCATTTTTTTAATCGATAATAAGTTGTCAATATTAGGTCTTCTACCCATCCATTTCTCAGCTTGTTCTTTGAACTAGGAAAAGAAATAATAATTAAAAAAAAGATCAGAAAAACGTTCAAGAATTCTATTTGACTATGCTTTAAATCAATGCACTAGGGAAACTGCCTGAAGCCCATCTGAATTCAGCTTTTCAGAATCTTCCCCACAAAAATGGAGTTTTTATTGTGTTTAATTTTGATTACGTTTACAACTTGCTGGAAAACATCCTACTTAAAGCTTTGTCCCTTAATGCAGATTGCAGTGAATCCACTGATGCAAGTTTCCACTGCCTTAGCAAAGCAACAACACAGCCACACAATCCACCCAAACTCACAATAATATATTCATCCAAAACAAAGTTTTGCCTAACTCTCTCAAGCTTTAACTTAACCAACCTCTCACTGCCAAACATACACCCAGAATACCCGTAAGAGAGAAAAGATAAAAGGACATCTTTTAAAAAGTCAGAAAGCATTACTAATGCAGGTCAGTGTGACACAAGTCAAGAACTAACCTCAACACTGGCCGAGTATGTTTTTTGTATGACTGTGATCAGATTTTGCTCCTGACGAACTTTATGCATAACCCTACTGTATGTACTCCTAATGATTCCCTTCTCTTTCTCACTGTGTTCCTAGATTGAATTACAAAGACAAAGATTAAAGATAAAGAGTCATTCACTATTTATATGTACCGACATTTCTATGTAAAAACTTTTTACTAAAACATTCTGCTGCTGATGGATAAACTCACATATTAGACTTTTTAATCTTAAAGACACTGGAAGAGGAAAGTTAGCAAGTTTAAGAGATCATCCAATCATTTTCAGTAAAACAAAGCTAACAGCACTTCTATACAGAGAATCCATTTCATGCTATGAAAGACATTTCTTCAGTCACAAGTACATATGGAACATCAAAATATACGATCATTCTTTCAAAGCAGTCACTGGTTCTGTAGCAGGCACAAGCTGTTCTGCTGTTAGTATGATATTACATTAGAGGACAGGTGCCATGTCTGCTGCCATGATTTCATGATGACATTCTGACATGATTTCAAATAAATGAGTATTTATCAGCAGTCCTGGCCAACTGGGGAGGTCCCAGATAATTAAAGACTTGCTAATGCGACACTAAAAAGGGTCGAAAGAAGGATATGGGGAACTACAGGCCTATCAGCCTGACCTCAGTATCAGGCAAGGTGAAGGAGCAGATTGGCTCAAGTGTGATGTGCTGTATTTTGGTCACAGTGATCTTAAGCAACGCTACAGGCTTAGGGCAGAGTGAACAGAAAGTTGCATGGTGGTAATAGATCGTGGAGCATGAGCAAACAGGTGGCTCAGTATAAGCCAGTGGTGTGCCCAGGTGGCCAAGAAGGCCAACAACATCCTGGTAACGATGGGCCAACAGCAGGACTAGATCTCAGTGAATTTTCCCAGCTGTAATGATTCTATGGCACAGAAGGATTCTCACCACACAGACATCACAAGTGCTTGATGAGAGTCAGCAGAAGAGGATGGAGGAAAAACTTAAAGGTAAACAACTGGAGAAAACTTCAACACAAGTATCAGAAGATTCCTAGTAAAGCAAGAACACTTGTCCCATGCAAAAAGCAGATGAATAGTACTTTGTCACTAAGATTGGAAGAAATAAATTTATCCGTGAACATTCACGGAGATGCAACAAGAAACTTAAACTTATCGCTTACACTTTCAGCACAAGCACCAAAACTCAGAGAAGCTTAAAGAATGCTTCTCTGCTTCTACACAGGGAAGCATCAGTTTTCTCAGCACTTCTTAGTTAAGTCAGTCATAGAGCTAAATTCCTGTAACCCAAAGCTGCCCTCTGCCTGTTGCCAGGAAAACATTCTTTTCTCTCCCAGGAGCAACCAGAGTGATTTTTCACCACATTCCCCTACCCCCTGCCCCAACGAAAAAAAACAAAACCAAATTAAGAAAGAAAACTTACTGTTAAGTCTGTCTTCAACTCTCTGCAAATACTCAGCTCAACATCTTTTAGAGCTTCATCCACATTACCAGGACCTTCCTCTAAATCAGAGGACACTTCTGAGGTCAGGTCAAAACACTTCAAAAGAGAAAAAAAATAAAACCTTGCTATCTTCACAATATCTTCTAGCTTTCAATTACAAGGACAAGAGAATGTAAAAATCATCACTGCTGGAGATCTAATCAGAAAGCATGTTAAATATCACCTTTAACAGCCTGTCACTTCAATGATATAACAATTTCTGGAACTAACATAGCTGTGATTCACCAAGCAAAAGTTGACTCTCATCTTGATCACGTTTTACTTTCCTAATTTCTACAGTTAAGGAAAACTAAGAAGAAAGAAAAGAGTAGAGAAATTCTAATCCTCCTGCTAGTGGATCTTATGTGCAAAATCAACATGAATGCTGTCCACATAGTGATACACAAAATGCTGATCCAAAGCTCAGTGTGGCACTTTCAGTGCTGAGAGGCCTATTTTATATAACACTACCTGAGATAAAGACACACCTTGGGACCTATTTCACTGTGGATAAACTGTGATGTCAAGTTAAAGATTTCCACCAGGAAACCTTGAATGTTCCCACTCAAGGCAAAAACAACAGCTTTGAGATAAAGAAACAGAAAACACTAGATAGTATCAGTAAGATCCATTTATAATTGCATCAGATGTTGTTTTAGTCAAAAACGTTGCCCTCACCTATGTGAAAGGTAGCAGAAATGCAATGAAAATTTGTCTTTAACGTGCAATATACACTGTCATAATAGGAAGCAATAAACTCTTCCTCATTCATTTACCTGTCAAGCATGGGTATGTCACTGAAGATCACAAAATTATTTTGTTGACTATGAAAGTTTTTGTTTATTGAAGACAAGTTCAAATAATCTATAGCTCCCAAAAACTTTCAAGTTACACACTGGAAAGAGCCATTCATTCTCTAAAAATAAAAACCTCTCTCTATCACCAAACCACCTTCATTGTAGATTTTGATGGACGTTACAACAGATTACAGACATTCATGAACTAGCATATTTTAAAATATGAGGTGTTTCTATCCAAAGGCTACTTTAATCCCTAAGTATTTCAGTCACACAAGGATTAGATAGAGCATACGCAACAGTTACACAGAAAAACTTAGCTTAAAAAAAAAAAAATGCCCTCAAGATACACCTTCTCCCTGTGTACTGTGGCTAAGGCTTTGTGCCTATGAACAGTAGAACTATCTCCTTCTCTACTAATGACTGCCACACGCAAGTTTGGTTATACACAAAATCACACTTCATCTTTTTCAGCAACAGGAAAAATGGCTTGTTTGCTTTACCTTTAGGATGCTGCTGAACAAGTCAGTGAGAACTTGCAAAGCAGCATCTGTGTTCCTTTTGACATTAACAAACTCCTCCATTTTAGCATGCTTCCATTTAAAGAACCGTTGAAATACATCTTCAGAGTCGCTCACTTCGCAAACTTGACCATAAACCGCCCCCAGAGAAACAGATAGTCCCTGTGCATAAAGCAAACAAAAACAGCATGTCTGCACATAGAAGTATAATATACTGGTAAAAATTACTTTAAAAAAGCAGGATATTTAATGTAGAAAGAGTAAGAAATAATTCTACACCAGCAGGAAGTGCTATCACAAAATCCTCTTTCAGTTTAATAGTTCTTATATTTCACTTTCCTGTCAAATTTACTGGCAGTATGTCTAGCAGAAGATGCAATGCAGTAAAGAATCACACACTCCTGAGTCCAATATACCCTTCAAAACATGGAAGGAAAAGACAACAAAAAACAGATCACTGTATGACAGATGTGTTCCAGGCACTTCTACTTACAGATAGGACTTCTAAGCCATGTTCATTGGGACATAACACAAAAAGAAGCTCAGTTTACAATATTCCTCTGAAAACAAAGTGAACTTGTGCTAAGGAACAAGGTGACTAGCCAGCTGTCTGATGAACAGCTCTGGACTGATACGTCCATTATAAGTGATTAGGCAAATCTCCTGTGACACGCTTTCATCACTCTGATCTCCAGATGGAACAGAACCATCTGTGTGTCCAATATCTCCAAGGTTCTCTGAAGTTATTTGCACTGTCTAGAAACATCTACTTCCATCTAGAAGCCAAGTATTCTGGCAAAAGTATTCAACACCTCCTTTTGATTTGCATTGGAAAACAGATGTGTACCACTGACAAAGGAAGGGCACAGAGGATAAAGCTCAAGTCAAACAGAAATCACTTTTAAAAAATAAGACCAGACAACTTGAACAGCAAGCAGGTCACTGCATCAGTTAACACTCAAGAAAACATCTTAACAGAAGGCAGCATTCCTTGCTTCTGAGTAAAAAGTCATGCTGAAAAACACTTGAGCTACAAAGACATTTAACCGCTATTTGCCACAGCTCGAAAGGTAAAATGCTCCCTGGAGGATGGGATCTGACTGGACAGTCTTGTGCTTTTGTAGTGACATTCTTCAGCTTTTAAAGTCCACTAAAGATGGATCATTTCACTTATACACATTGTTCCCTGCAATAAGGTGAATAAAGAAGACCTGAAGAGGGCTGATGAAAGTCTGCTAATATGTGTTTCACTTTTTTCTTTCCTCAGGTGGCAGGAGGTTTAAGTGTCACAGGCCTTCCCAACACCTTGCTCATGTAAACAAAGAAAAAAAAGAGAACCCTACTCTCTCCTCCTTACGTGATCTTTTTCAACTTAATTCACAGTCAACTTCAGAGATGCTCTCAAACTCAGTCAAATGCTATAGAAAAAGCAGTGTCACAGAACTTAAGCCACTCATCAAGAGGCTTTCCAAAAGGCTTTAAAATATAATCTTATAAAATTTTAACACTAATTTCAATGCAATAGCACACAGACAGTGTATCAGATTGTTTTACATGGTTATTTCAAATCAAGCCAGGTTGCATGAGCTTTATATGAATAAGCTATGCCTTCAGAAATAGAGTGGGTCACACCAGAAGAACATCTGCACGTGTATCTGCATCAGCTGGTGCTCAAGGAAAAGAGTCTTTTTTAAGTTAAATGCTATTTCTTCCTATTTATCTTTTAAATAAACACATTTTTCTAAAGCATGAGCAGCTTTATCAGCAGAAAGATATGGGAACAGATTTCAGAAGAATAACAAGTTGCCACACAAAAACTGTTCAGTGGCTCACACACATTCAAACCCGTCACTATGCTGAAGTCTGGCATTCAAAGGTTAAGGAATAAGCTATCACATGATAACCACATGCTTATAGACAGCTAACATGGAAAAGCTCACAACTGTTCAGCTCACCCTAGCCCATTGTACTAACGTAACTAACACAAAATACGCACATCCACACTCATCTTTCTTCTTAACCAATGCAGTCTTAGAAAGCAGGAAGCTAATGAGTGTTTATTTCAGTCTTAGTTGGATTCAGCTGAGATGGAAGCTGTCTGAATTCGTTTATAGGTCAGGCCAATAACAGTTCACCCCAGAAAGTCTTAAATCAGAATAAATATGCAACAGGGTGAGTTTGCAATGCAGAGCTTGGTGAAACACACATTAGTTCCCAAGCTCATGTTCTTCTGAGGAAAATACTGTGCTGCCCCAGGGAAAAGAGTATGACCTCATCAGCTCCATAACACAGCAGCCATAGTTCTCACTGAATCTTCCTGTTCTATTCAGAAAAAGTACTTGTATCATCTACCTTCTAATAAAAGGTCATCAACACAGTTAAGCTAAAGCACGGAACTCAACTAATACACACCACAGAATTTCAGTACTCTTTCAAATATTTTCCAGATGAACTACTACAATTTCAACGCAGTACAATTATCCAGGGAACGTCTAATGCCTACCACCTAGTGAGTGGATCAGCACAGCACAACCCTGAAGCTCCAAAAAATAAATAAAAACCCAAATAAATCCACAACCACCACAATTCTCTTCTGTTTGAAAAGGGCCTCAGATAATGGAAAGCTGTGAAATGACACTCATCCAAACTCTTTTCTAAGACAACACCAACCTGCATATGAGACTACAACCAAAAATTAAGTGCATCACAGCATACTTTTGAACACAGTTATAAAATAATTCCCTAAAGAAATTGAGTAACTCCCTCAGAAACTGGATGCTTTTGTTTTATTAATGCTGCTCCAACCCTATTTAAATCTGTATGCTGCCTTTAATTGGGGCACTTCTTCAAAGGAACATCATCCTGAACATTTGTTGAAGAATTACAGAATGCTTTGAGTTGAAGGGGCCTCAAGGACCACCAAGTTCCAAAACCCATTAAGTGTCAAGGAGTTGAACAAGCTGTCAAACTAACAAGCTTTTTCCCTCTACAAACACACCTGCACAGTCAAGATGAAAGTAGCATTTCTGCAGTTAAAAAGAAGGAAATAAATTATAAATTCAGTAATCAAACCCCCAAGATCAGTCTGGTACTTCTTCCATCAGTAACTTTCAAGAGTTACTACCTTATCTACAGAGACTATTTCCTCACTTAACATTTTCTCCAATTGTGGGCTCTTATCAGTGCTCATCTTCTGTGTTCTCTGGGCTTTGTGCATTCTTGTCAGTCACCAAACACAGTACGTTAAGATAAAACTCTTGCCCAAACCCAGATCAAAGCCATTTGCTTCTAGAAACAAAACATCCACAAGACCAAGATCGCAAGTAATGCTGAGAACCACAAGCATCAGATGTACAACTTAACTCAATAGTGAGATCTTAAGCTTCATCTGCTGCTTAGCTCTGCAACCATTAGATGTTTAAGAAATGGTCCCAAACGTTCTCAATGTTTCAGAGTTAGTAGTAAGAGCTCCTGCCATACCTGTAAAACATTTGAGCGCTCGCAGATGAACAGCTGATCCACTTCCAAAATAAACTCTTTAACTGCAGAATACAAGTTTTGCTGCACTCCATTTCTCTTTATAATCAACTCATCTTTTTCATCCTATGCAGAAAGAAAGGCAAATGAGTAACTTGCACACAAACAGCACACACAACACAGATGATAAAAGACAACGTAAACACTGCTAATAGTAGTTTCCTAGGAAATAAGTTTCCTCTGGATGACTGGCAGTATTAGCTCTGCTGCTGGGAGAAGAATCCCAAGTTCCTATCAGACAAGGTACCTAACAGACAAATCAAAAGCAAATTTCTTGGCATGGGTGAGAGAAGTTGAAATCTACACTCAAACACATTTGCAGTGTTTGTTCAATAATTATTTAACAACATGCCAACAGAAATATGAAAACACACAAGTTTTCATATGGGGTCAACAAACATCTAACAATCAAATGAACATTTTCCACAAACAAATTATATATAATGCATCTATTACACATGCACAGGCTAAAACCCAGGGGTTCAGGGAGTTTTTAAATGTAGTTTCTCCAGTGAAAGCTTAGAAGATTACTAAAGAGTTTCTAAGCATCCACAAACAGACTAGAAACCTTTTGTCTGTATCAGACAAGGACAGAATGAGATGCAGCAACTGGAAAGAGAACACTGGACAAACTAGCTACAAATAAAACCACAAACATCTGTTTTAAAACCTAAAACCCAGATTAGCAATTGAACAGATGTAATTCAGCCAGACAGACATTAATGGACTAGATAATAAAAACTAAATATATGTGAATTAAGTTCTTAAGTGCGGAAGCAATACTTTGTGTTAGAAAACACTGAACATCCAAAAAAGTTTTAAAGGCACTTACTGCTTTCTGGGTATTTCTGGTAACCAAGAGCACACACCATTTTTACAGGCTTCCTGCTGTTTTGCCTATCTAAAACATGGGTTAATATGCAAAAGAATATTCAACACTGCATAAAAATGTTGAAGGACACTCTGTCATAAAGAACACTTTCACAGACAAGATTTCTGCAAAGTATTGCTTTGGGAATGAGAGTAATAGAGACTTAAGTGCAACCAAACTCCAACTAACATCAGCTCAAGCACCAGCATCAATTTGACAGTATACACAGGACAGAGTAAGAGTCCAGGAAGTCAACACGTGGCTCAAGAGTCACAAGCCTCCTTCCTTCCCACATCTGCAATTTCACTGGGTATATACAATAGCTCATGCCTCAGGAAATGCCTGCTACATAACTTCAGAGAACACTACCTATTTTAAAAGCGTACATTACAAAGACTTAAGCTCATCACAGTAACAGACAGTAGAATCAACAGGCTGAAAACTTCTCCAACTACATCTAGAGAAGTTATTTATCCATCTCACACCTCACAAGAGACATGCACAAGAACACCACCCCATTAGTCTCAGTCACACCAAACACCAGCCCAGCCCAGTATCCTGTTTCCAACATCAGCAATCCTTATTTATTAAAGACTGTAAAAGCACAACAAAATAGTGCAATCACTTCATTAATGCCTTCCAGCCTCAGTGACCTCATAATCAAGAGAAAAACGCATCGCTTTCCATGGACACCTTCTAATCCATGCTTTCAGACCATTTCTACTTTTAGCATCAGGTTTTGGATTTAGTGCAGATTAAAATTTGCAAGATGTGAAATAGTTAAAACTAGCACTGGAATCAGCATCCTCATTAAACTACTCTATTTATCCCACCTTCCTAAAGCAAATCTTCAATCTTTTCCTAATTCCAAATCATAAATTAAGCAAGACTCCAAAAACACTGCTTACAATGTCTGAGTATGCAGTGTTTGCATTATATAGTTACAGTGCACCAGGAGCATACACTGCAATCAGATCAACTTCTAACTAACTCTGTTCCCTGTAAAGCTGGTGTCCTCCCAGTGAAGTTTCAGATGAGAGCTGCTCAAGTAACCTTCATCAGCAGCCTTCCTATTTCAGTATATACCATCCCCATATTGGGCACAGTTTACATCCAATTCTGCGATGACTTCTAGATGCATTTTAAAGCCCTTCCATTCCAGATGAGTGACCTTTGCTGTTTTTATGCAAATAGTACCTCAGTACCATCTCAGTTCACTGACTGTTATGATTCCAAGACACCCATTACATAATCACCTTATTCAAGAACAAATACCTCAACCACACACCTTCATATAGGGATATTCAGACTAAAGAAATGAAAAAGTTAAAAAAGAACAAATCAGAAGTGATAAATCAGCATAAATCAACTACGAAACTACAGAACATGAATACTGAAGCACCACTTAACTCTACATTCAAATTCTACTGGGCTTACCTCTAATATGACAGCATACTAGATTTCTCCCAAAGCAAGATAATGCTTACTTGCAAAACAGACAAACCAGACTCATTGGAGAGAGAGGAGGAAAGTCAAAGGAAGAGCACATTGCTTAGGCAACCTAACAGCAAGATTTAACTTCATAAAACTAATTTTGACAGCTAAGTTGACAGATGAAGCAAACAGAGTTCAACAGTATGTTGTAGCTCAATAGGCAGCTATATTTCATCCATCTGTTTGGGTTCAATGGGCTTCCTGTGCCCTGGGATCTCATTTCAACTAAATGAGAAACAAAGTCAGTGACATCAGCACACTCAGCTGCACTATCAAAATACACGTTACTCTATATACAGTTGATGTAATGTAAAGTAGGGACATCAAGCAGAATAACAAGTAGACCGTTTTACTGTGAGCATCTTGGTCATTTCTTACATCTCAAGGCAAATTCTTACAGAGCCTTGGAATATCCTGCTTCCAGCAATTCATCTTGAAAACTAAATTAACTCCTCAGGGAGCTCAACTCTTCAGCACACATTCCCAACAGTATACCCTTTGCAGTTCTCAGGCTCCCCAGGGGATACCTGACACTTAGCAGAACTCCTGTCTTCTCTCCTTTTCCCCTATTTAAAATATTAGTGACACTGCCATGACAACCTTTCCTTTTCAGACAGCAGGAATCTTTGAAAGCCACAGAAAGTTCTTGAAAAGCTCTAAGAGTTTGTCCCACCATCCATTTGCACCTTAGTTTAAGTAATCAGGAATAATGCCAAAAAAGGAAGATGGAGGGGGTTTATTTCCAAACAGAACTGGTTTTCAGGCTGTTGCAAGGCCACACCCTGCCAACACAAAACACAGGGCTAAACACACCTGGAAGAGCACAGTGCCACCTGTCCATAGCATTTCAACTGCTTTAACAGTTCAACATGACAACACATCCTGTAGACAACTTCACTGTACCACACCTGAGGCACTACTCATCAAAATTGAGACCTTTTTTCCTGAAGCTTTTCCTGGAAGAATGCTGCTTCCTAGCATTGGCAACTCAGAGAGAAAAGTAGCAGATATTCTATACATTGCCAGCCTATACAAGGCAAGTCCAAAATGCTTTATGTTTACTAACACCACCCCACCATACCTGCCAGAGCCCTCCTGTTCTCAAAAGCAGCACCTCCACTGAGAGGCAGTGCATATTTGTCATCACAGTCACTTTGAGATACTCAGGCAGGTTTATTCTGATTGCAGCAGCTGAGAAGTTACGCTAGATGGCATCTTTCCCCTGTACAAGCCCATCTTCCCGCACAACTGCTATCTGCATACCTATTTCCCTACACACTCCCACAGGAGGGCCTTACATAATACTCTCGTGGTGTGCCGCTTCAGGAAAGGTTTTAAAGACATCAGCTACACAGCTAAAGTGGTTTTTAATCATTACAGAACGGAAATCCTTTAGTCAGGGTGTTCTGATATCCTTAGATGTCTTTGATATTTATAAAGGTGTCAAAAAAGTCTACATTAAACAGAAAAAATAACACCTCACAAATCATCAATTGTAGCACATAACGAAGCTCTGATGTCTGCTCTATGCCAGGTAGCATTTCCTTTCTGCCCTCATCATATCCCAGTATACTTACAATACTAAAATATTCTTGTCAAAACCTACCATGTTTTTGCATAACTGAATCATCTCCTGAGCCAAGTCATACTCTGTCCAAAGCTCCTGCAATTTTTTCAAGGAACATGGAACAGTGATATTTCCTTCTGTAACCAGTGTTATGGCTTGTGAAAGCTGCTCCCCAAAACCAGTGATCTTTTTTGTATGCCTGAATATCAAGGAAGAAACAGACCTTTAACCAGGAAATACTTAGTTTTTCCCAGAACTCAAGCATTTTATAGGTATTCACTCACCTTCAACATATGGAGCTTGAGATAACAGCTATGATGTTAACTTAGTTTCTACCACAAAGCAGTAGTAGCATTGTGCCTCCCTCAGCTGTTTAATTCCTCTTTGAGGAGGAAAGAAGTACCAAGACAATGCTTATTATACCTCAGTATTATGCTCTTTATTTCTATTCTGTCTTATTTCACCCCTCAGCGTTTTCTTACTCAACTGTTACTAATATGTAAGCATTATATATGCTCCTTCTTAAATGCACTGACAGCCATTTCTATTTCAAGTCTCGCCCCACTGCAGTTTCAGTCCTTATTTTATTAGTAGAGAGGTCATGTCAACTATCCAATGAGATATACCTCTCTCTACCAAAAATAAAGATACCTAATCTAAATGGTAATGAGCATCTTCCTTAAAGATGGAACTGAAAAGCAAGCAACACAAATCCCAGTGTGACAAAAAAAATTAAATTTAAGCCTTGGTTTTGAAATTATCCTCCCAACACACTATCTTTCTTAGAAAAGTAACTGAGAAACAAGAAGTATGCTTTCAAGGGATAAACAGGGTAATAACAGAGACTTCAATACATACCTAAATTCTTTCAACACCTTCACATTAGCAGCCAAATTTCTCATTTTTGTTCCAATATAATTATGCAGGGTTTCCTTGAGATGCTCAGTTGCTTTCCTGGATGCTTCCTTCTCTCAAAGAATCATTTATCAATTTCAGAGTAATGTTTCAGACAGAAAGATAGAGTCAGCTGGGGTGACTAACACAAAGACTGTAACTTAGTCCTTTAAAAGCCTAGCCGTTAGTGTTGCAATAACAAGCGACTATGAACATAAAAACCAACATGAAAAAGTTTTTATGCTTTTAAAAGCTGGTTGCCAGTTGTTAGTTCAGTTCCTTCCTCTCATTTTAGCAGTAATGTGCTTAAGTGTACTCCCCATTTGCTAGCAAGCTGTAAGACAATAAAGAATTTTTCTTTCCTTACTGAATAATTCCTAAGCATTAAGTCTAGGGAAGTCACGTTTGGGACCACATTCAATTCCTTACTCTCATAATCACACCTCAAAACAGCGCAGTGCGATTCTTGCTGTATTTACAACCACACTGATCTTCCCACAAAGAATCTTCTCAGAACAAATTAGAGAAGAACAAGAAAAAACAAATTAGGCTACATTCATAAAGGGACAACCTGAAGTTAAAAGTCCTTGCTTTCATATCACTGTGATACATTCATAATACCCACAAGAAACAAGACAGAAGCACCATCAAAAACATCTGCAACCCGGAAAGAAGCTTTCTTTTGTTTTAAGATTTCCACACACCTTAAGTTCACCTTTCAGACACTCAACTTCCAGTTCTAGTTCCTTCCGTCTTCTCAATAGATTTACATTCTCCTTTCTGAGACCTTCTTTCTCCTCTTCAAAACTGCCATTCTCTACAGCCAGGTTCTGACCTCCTACGCACGCCAAACTTCTGTTAAGCACTGGGGCAGAAGCTACTTTTTTTTCCCTTTAAAAAAATTAAGGGGGATTAATAAGACAAAAAACACCACAAATTGTGCATTCTTTCATTATTTCATAGCTTCAGTAATGACTACAGAACACCCCAAAGAGACTATAAAAGCATCTGCATAATTATGCTTTACTTCTTCACCATTTGTCACTCTGTCCACTGGAGTCTTCAAAGATTGTTACATGATACTGAAGAAGAAAAACAAGAAACATGACATGAACACATCATTTGAATAGAACCCTTTAAATATTTTACTAAGTCAAATGCCTTTCTACCCATTGTCCCTCCCCCCCAGAAAAAAATCTTGCTGTACCACACATCAGACAAGGTCCACCATAATTCCAATTTCACACCTACTCAATAGGGTGAAGTACTTTAAGGGCAACATTCTGAATCTCTGCCCCTGCATGGCATTAGTTACATCACAGTTTTTCTTTCCAGCGCGTTCTCCTTCGTGATTCCAGCCCTCCTGCAACATGCTAAAATCAAAGAACACCAGAATACATGGAAATGGAATAAAGGATCTGCAGCTCCCAGCCATTTGAAGGGACAGGACTCTTTGGGGTACAGTGCTAGCTAGCTCAGCAGTGAGAGACACATAACAACAGTATGAAATAATAACAATTGCCTCTTTTTTAAAAAGATATGTGGAGTGTACATAACTCAGAAAATAGGCCAGATCTGAGTATCTAAGTGATGTACGATAAGACACTATACTGTAAGTCCAGACTTCTTCAAAAAGCTCTTCATCTCATACTAACATTTGTTAATGGTGCAGAATTGCCGAGGTGATTCAATTGTGATTTTAAACAACCTAGGGAGTTTGGTATTGGTTTTCTCTTTTTTTTTTTTCCAGAAGAATATAATTTCTTACATCACTGCAACTCTCTGAATGAGAAGTACCATCTTTTCCACCCACAAACATCTTCCCCAGCAGCCTGTTGCCATGGCAATCCTAGCAATTGTAGGACAAGTTTATTTTAAAAGATTTCTGACAACCCTAACTGCCAAGTTACCACTAGCTCTCAATGTAATTAGAAGCTGCAGACATCATTACCCCAAAGCTCACTTCAGACAGCAATTGCTGGCTTTATATCTTATAAGCACACACAATTGAGCTCCTGCAAAAATAAATAACCAGAATATGTTTGTCCTGTCAGGTGAATGTATTTCCACATTCCACATTTGAGTCCAATGAGTTTTTAATATATGTAAATAAAAAGGAAGTAGTAACAGAGTCTCAAGGACAAGCCTGTGGCAATTATGCAGATGCATAAATGAGCATCACTGACAGCACAGAATCTCAAAGAGGCCCAATACCATGCAACCTTCACTTCCAACCATGGTTTACTGTTTAACAGATGCTACACTTCCTATTTTTTCAAAAGTCACACATAAAGAGACAATACTATTTGGAAAACAAATGAAGAAGAACATAACACCAGTAACGAATAGGTTTTGTACAGATTACTGTCTTAACTCCCATCACCACACCATGCCACACACAGATTTGTTATCTACTCTCCTTCCACTGAGTACCAGCATTATTGGATGCTGAGAGGAAAAAAAAAACTTCTGTTTTAGATACTCATTTTCTCCTCCACCTTCTCATATAAACACATCCCAGCAATGATCACATCACTCACACAAACCTTTCCCTGATACCCCATTGCCTTACTTTGTAAGAAACATACGGTTTCCAGCAAAAACCTCATTCCTTTCAGCAGCAGCTCCAGAGACCAAGAGCTCTCTGGGACGGTTGCACAGTGCACGACCAGCCCTGTTCAGCCACGGCGGAGAAAGAGCTTTCATCTTCTTAGGTTGGTTTTGCATATCATCTTCTTTCATTTCCACATTGCCAGTGCTTCCTGGAGTTCTGCTCTTTTCAGCAAATCCTGCCTTGGCCACCTCTTCTCCAATGTCTACTTTTTCACATTCCGCCTGGACAACAATGACACCATCCTTCTGCTTGGCCTTCTGTCGGATTTTTACTGCTTTTTCAAAAACTAGGCTACCCAAGAACTTCTTCCCCTGTGAAATAAAATATCTCGATGTTGTGTCCTGGTCATTTAGAAAACTTAACAACTGAAACAAAACAAAATGTATGTAAGACCAACACCCAAAGAGCAACACAAAGAGAGTTTCTTATGTTTGACATTTATTCTGAAACAATAATGCACCTACACAAATCTGACTAACCTCTGTCAACACCAGACTGGACATCAACACCAGTAATTCTTCCTCATAATTCAACTTGGAAGAATTCAGTATAATTTATAGATAAATCCAAGAACTAACAATTTTTAATTTATGTTCAAAGCTGGCTGAACAGAAGCTGTTGCCACTTAAAATTAAGACTGGAAGAGGCTGGAGTAGGAAAGAGGTATAGTTCAACAGCCAGGAAGCAACGAAAGCATTACTGCAAGCAACCCAAAGTGGTGGAGAAACAAGCAAAGTAAAACCGAACAGAAATCATAATAGCTTTTCATGTCTTAATCACATTAAGCAATGTGAGTAGGACCACACAGAGACAACACACAAGGGGTCTTGGTGTCTCTTCTCAACAGCACAGAGGCACAAGGCAAGCAAGTCAGCCTGTTCAGCAGATCTGGCAACTGCTGCTCTCAAGGCAGCTGCTGGAGAAGCACTGGCGACAAGAGCACGATTTTATGAGTGCAGAATGAGTGGTGTCCACACAAAGGAGATCACCACTAAAACTAGACCAACCAGTGCCACTCAGAAGAGTTCTGAGCTTTTATCAGCCTTGTTGGCAACAGCTGCTGAGTATGCAGAACTGCAGAAATGTTCTCTAAAATCATCCCCCCAACACACTGTGAACTAAACCATTTCAGCTTCTGGAGTACATTCAGGGTGAGCAATCAGCACTTCCCAGCATGTCCTGATATCACAGCTAAACACTCAGCTCATCGAAAACTCCTCAGGACACTATGCAGACATTTGGCACCACCTGCTGCAGCGCACATCATAAATGCTTCAAAAATCGGCCACTCACCTGGTCAAACATGTTTAAGCTCTGATTAGCTGGTAACTGCAGTCCCCAGAGCCTGTACCTCTTGGCAACACTCGGATATTGCAAGTTTTCAGGAATTTCAACTATTTCTGATCTGTTTATAATCTCAGAATTTCCATAGTCAATGTATAATACCTGATACTGTAACAATGAAATAAAATATAATTAAGCAGAAGCTATGTGAACCTCCTAGAGAAATGCACACTGAAAAGAACTGCAGTGTAAGTGTTTTAACAAATGCGTGTGATCGTACTATGACTGAGGCAGAAATCAGGCCCTTCCATTCTAACACAGCTACCACTTTCACCTCTCCCCAGTTTGAAATTAACCTGCATCATTTAACAACATTAACTATCACTTGTGAATTTTCTCCCCCCCCCCCACACCCCAACAGCACTTTGCAGGTGTGTCATATCATGTCAGTTTTCTCATCAGCAACATTCAGAATTACAGGTGACTTGAATTTGTGTCACACATTCATATTCACTGTTTTTTTTAATGTTTATTCAGGCAGGAAGGGTAGAAGAAGAGGGAAGAAGTTGCATTTATTTCTGCACTCCTGCAGATAAAATTGATATTTATAAAAACTGAAGAAAAAAACTGTTCCTGCCTTTTCATTGCTGATCATATGCTGCACCATGCATCTGTACCAGCATCTATCTTCAGAAAAACAGCCACCATAAATCTGAAAAGCAGGAAAAAAGATCAAGAACAGCATTTTGAAAACATGAACATAGAGCAAAACGATATTTACAATACACTGCAAATCTTACTTTCACTCTGCTAGAATGATCTCAACGGCACTATGAAAACAAAGTGATGCATCTGATGTCCTATCTCTCATAACAACATATGCCAGACGCTTCAAAAACTATAAACCTCTACTCCACAAACAAGAGCTCAAAGAAAATCTTACAGCTCTGAGAACTAACATTTTATACTGCAGGTTCGTCTTTTTTTTTCCTTAAAAATGTGTTGCTACAACATTTTATTGGTGCTGACAGCTTAGTTAAGCTGAACAAAGGAACAACCACACCACAAATGCACCGAGATTGTTGTCCATGCTTTTTCTTCAAGAGGAATGCAGAAGGCCATTTACCTGCACAAAAAAAAGCTCAAAGATAAACTGTTTTAAGTCTTCTTTTGCAGTAAGCCATTAGCAGCTCAAACAAACACAAAAGTTGCTACCACTCTTTATAAGCTTAACCATCATAGAACTGCCACTAAACATATTCCTGTTATTTTCTTCTTGCTGCTTTCTATAACCCATTAAGCACTACAGACTTTCATATGAACTTCCACGCTTTTTGAGGGGTAGCAAAGAATCCCTTCTCTAGAAAAGCACTGCTCCGTAGTTATAAACCATGTTATCTCAATGTATATAGGCACACATACATGGTTGCATAATTTAATTGAGGTCTGAATAAAGAAAACTTTCTCACATCAAATAAACATTTTATTTAGGAACAAAAGCGATTCTTAAATAGATTTGGAAAGCATATGACCCATAATGTAAAGATCTATAAACGAGCAAAGAAAATGGCCGCATTCAATTAAAGCTTTTACACCCGAGGGGAAAACAAACGTTACGTACACATAGCGCACGTACCTTATTAAAATCAAGCTTGCCAAATGTTGCATTAGCCCGAGGACAAGCTTCTGCCAGAGCACAGCTTAATTGCAAGAGGTCATTAACGCTATTGATAGCCTAGGCGTGGAAAAAGGGCATGAGTTACTGTCATTTTTTATAGTTGCTCGATGGCTTACAACAGACTAAAATTAAGTCAGAACAACTGCGCTGCTGCTGAAGCAACACCCGACCTTAAACTTCAGAACTTCATGGTTCTAGTTTTACTTGTAAGCCTGGTCTCACTTTTCAAAAATCAATGTATCCCAAATAAACATTTCACAAACAGCATTTGTAAAAGTTTAACAACCAGATTCTGCAAGAAATACACACACGTATCAACCCCCATCTCACAAACTTCTGTATGTCTTTTAGTGTTCTTTGTATTTCTCTCCATAAAACAAGGAGACAACAGCTCCAGCATACCCCTCATCTCCTTACTTGGAGGAAGACTTATGTTTTGGTTTAGCTAAGCTGTAACCAAGTCCCAGAACATCAGGGTAAGAACCCAAAGGAAAATTAACCACTTCTGTAGGGAGCCTCCTATAGCAGTCACCATCCCTGGAGGTGTTCAGGAAACACATACACATGGCACTAAGAGACATGGGTTAGTGGACATGGTGATGGATGGACTTGATCTTAGTGATCTCTTCCAAACACAGTGATTCTATTATAGTTATACTCTATTCTAATATATACCTGTCTAGAGTTCAAGTAGACGGATACAATTATTTTTTACTTTTTAGAAAAGTGACTGATTTCAGTTTTAAACAGTGCTTGTGATTCCTAGATCTAAATTGGCCTGTTAACCTTTTTTTTTTAAACTCACCTGTGCCCAAAACGTTATGGCATCTTCAACGTGGCAACCCACGACATCCTCAACTTGGAAAAAAAAAAAACAGCAATGAAGCATTACATCTGTGGTGGTTTCACCCAGCAGCCACTGAGCACCACACAACCATTCACTCACTGCTAACCTACCAGAGGGGCTGGGGAGGAGAATTAAAAAGAGAAAAAAAAACAAAACTAATGCATTGAGAAGGGTAGTAGTTATGATAATAATAGATAAATACAAAAGTAAGTGGTACACAAGCAATTGCTCACCACCTGCTGACCAATGCCCAGACAATCCCCACCCATGCAACTTCTCACATGATGGCACAGGGTATGGAATACCTCTTTGAACATTTAGACGAGCTGTTGCGCTCCTGTCCCCTCCCTGCCCCTTGTTGGTGGGACAGCACAACAAGGCAAGAAACTGACACGACCATGGCTGCGCATGGCTGCCCAGCAACAAGTGAAACATCGCTGTGTTATCAACACTCTTTCTCCTACAATCACAGCACAGCATCGCAAAACAACTCCAACCCAGGCAAAACCAGCATAACTTTACTCTCAAATGTAAGACTGCATTGTTTGTAGATAAAGAATCAACAACAAAAAAAAAAACACCTCACGTTACCTTTGCTGTACTCTGTGCCTTCATCCACGGAAACCATGACAGGATTCATGCCTGCCCCTGAAACAACACAATCCCTTCAGCCGAGGGAAAGCAGTGCTATCTCGCAAGCAGCCACAAAACCCCTCCCAGGCTAAAAGCAAGACCCCCGGCCCTCGACCCCTCCCTGCTCTCACCGTACCCGCAGGTTAGACCCCGCGTGGGAGCTCAAAGCGCATTTACCCACGAGGAACCCACGCCACGTGGCACGGCAGCACGCACCACCGCCCTTCGCGCACTTTCCCGCCCTGACCCCGCGCATGCGCTGACCGCTCCGGGGCCGCCCAGCGCGGGAGGTGCGGGAGGAGGGGCTGAGGGCGAGGCGTGTTTACTGCTTCGTTTTGAAGTGACAGCCTGAGATGTTCCAGCCTAACCCCGCTGTGTCTGCTTACCGCGTGAGCGCGGTTTTTGGGACGCCTCTGGGCACGGTGAGCCCGGCACTCCCCTGGGCAGCCTGATCAGTGCATCACAGAGACCTGCAAACAAGCCGCTTAATGTGCACGACGTGCTTTGAAGATCCTGAGAAAGACACGTTTTAAATTTAGCATCAGAAAAACACAGAATCGGAAGGAACCCTTGTCCCCTAACATTACTGGTTCATCTTTAGTGTCATTAATATTTCACCTCAGTTTTTCCACAGGAGGATAAAAACTAATACAGAAAACTACCTTCTACTCTGAGCATTGTAATAATGGCAAATATTCGTTTGAAATCCAATTATTCTAAGCACAAAAAGTGGCCAAGGGCTGCCTAAGACCTATGCAATTACATTTAAATGGTTAGAGCGCTCTATTTATGACAGATCCCCTGTGCCTAATTCCTTAGAGTGAGGAATGGTTAATGTGTGCAGCTGAATGACAAATAGATGCCCACAGATAAATCATAAAGTGATAACTGCCCTCCAACATTCTGCTCTAAGTCCAGGACTTCTCTCAGGAAGCAAGTCATCAACAGGTACACATGTCATTGAGCTCTTTAATGACCACTGTCAGTGGGAAACACTTTGGCATCTGATCTCTGCTTTTACATTTAACAAAATTCCTTTATTTATAGAACAGAGACCCTGCAAAATGATCCGTTGTTTGTTTGTTTTAGGATAATTTCTGATCAGTTACTTTAATTATGAGTCATTCTGATTTGCAAATTTCACACAAGAAATTTTTTTTTCACACTCCAGTTTTCACAGCCAGAAACATTATACAATATATTCCAATTACTTTATCATGTAAGGATACTAAAAATTCTGCAAAATGTTCTACAGTGTTGTACTAAGAAGTGAAAGGTATGTCTTGTAGTAACAAACCAACTTTCTTTTACTTGGAAGTCATCAATACTGGTGAAAAGGGTTCAGAACTCCTATGTAGTATCTGGCACAGATGATATTTTAAAAAAATCACTATTTTCCAACTATGAAGTATTATCAATTACATGTAATGACTTTTTAGTGTCATTACATTGGAAATTTAAAATATGTTTAAGCATGGAACAAAATTTTAACAGGTTGACTTGCATAAATGACAGTTAATGATAACTGAAGTAAGTTCAGTACAATTTGGACAAATCAAGTATTTAAAACTGGCAAGCATTTTTAACTTAAATCCTTTTTCCTTTTTTCCTTCCCTTTCCCTTTCTCTTTCCTTCTTCCAGTGGAAAAATGAAACTATTAAAACTTCTCCTGTGAAGTATATTGTTGTATACTTCATCTTTGAAATGTACGCATACATTTCTGGAACTGAGTTCTCCAACAACTACAGCCATAGGGATAAATACAAAACTATTAGAATAAATTTCTCACTTTACTCTGCAGTGATCTCGTGGAGAACAGAAATAAAATAATTTTTCTATATTTTTTATTTGCCATTTTTTAAGTGTTATCTACTTTTTTTGTTTCTTGTAATTCTACTCTGCCAAGTAGAGGTACTATAGAAATGATTGCTTATAAGGACCAGAAGAGGGAGCTCAAATTAGTACCTTTATTTATTAAGATAAAACCGCGTGTAACAGTGTAGAATTTAAATGGTATACACTTCAGTATATTATGCATTTAAACTAAGGTAATAGGTTGTTCTCACCAATTAGCTTCACTGCTAAAAGCAACACAGCACGCAAGTTAAGGTGAACAGTCACTGCTTCTGCTTGAATTTGGGCAATCAAGCCTTTATTCTCTTTGCACTCAGATCCAACCACCTCTGTCAGTGACTGTGTGGCTCACATGCACTCTCAAGAGACTTCCTTCTTTTGCACAGCTGCTATTTGAAGAAAAGAGCTGGGTTCCCAAATGCATTCCACCCTCACCTGATTTCCTCTGCCAGTATGGCACATCCAGGCACCACAGTGGGTTCAGCTCTCTGATGAGAATCAAAGCTCTTAAAGATTCTCCTGGCTCTTGCTATAAAGTCTCAGCAGACACATCCCACCTGAAAACCTTCAGTCCAAGAGTCATGTTCAAGTACTCTTAAGGACAAACAGACTTACATATCTGTTTTCAGGTGAGCCTACAAAGTTAACTCAGGCACTAATTTTGCCTCCTAATTCCAACCACCCTAAAGCCTCAGCCCAGTATTCAGCATCATGCTACTTAACAGACCTAAAGCACTGCACAACATTACCAAATTTTAAGTTTTCACACAAATGTCCACAACCTTTCGTACAACATACACTACCACAGCTGTGCATGTGCACAAATGAAACAAAAGGAGACCTCCCATCTTGAGAGACTCTGATGCATTAGACATGATGAAAGAGAATCTGTTGGATAAAGAACTTTATATCAAGCGATATATGATTATATGCAATAAACAGCATATTCATTTCCACTTAATGATGCCAAAAGTTCAGTGTAACAGTCACTGTTATGTAGACAACAGGATCTCTTCAGCTAGCTAGTAAGAATGCATTGAAATGGGTTTACAAGCATATGGAACACATAACCACTTATACATGGGAAGAACAGAGCCTAGGGAAGTGTGAAAGACGAAAGGTACATTTGAATTTTATACAGTGGAGTTGAAACCAACAGAAAGAAAAACAATGTAAAGATTAATATGTCAGTGTTAATAGAACAAACACTACCAAGTACAAATCCATGAACAAGATGAGTCCTAACGATTCTGCAAATAAAGTACATCATAAAAGTCAAAGAATGGGATGGGTAATACTTTCTTTGCCCTGCTGCAGTGTAGTACCTAAAAACATGCTTATTCTCTCAGACTTTAAATAACAGTTCTGTAAATCTCTAAATATGATTTTCCATTCTCAAAAGAGTACTTTTTATTATTTATTATCATTTATTATTATTATATTTATTATTTATTGTATAACAATTCCAGCAACTAGAAACACTTGAATTAAAGTACCAAATTTATTAAAATATTATTAAAAATTAATTTCAGAAGAACAGAAAATTCAAAAGAAGTGAAGAAAGAAGTAAACAAATAGTTGCAATGACAAGATATTCTTCAGTGAACAATTAATATGTAATTAACACATAATCAACATGTAATAAATTATTAACCATGTAAGTAATGTTTATTTATTAATCTCATGGCTTCTTTGATGGCACCAGACTTTTCTCTTTTCCTTTAGCAGTCTTCTCCTTTTTCAGCTGTAACAAAGAAGATCACAACAGCGATTCATGAGATAATCTGCAAGTAGGCTAACAATGCAATATTGAGCCTCTATAACCAGTCACAAACTTAGCAGTGATTTACGGGATAGAGAGAGGTAGAGATTATTATTAGTTCAACCCAGAAGTGCTCACTTTTGAATCAAGTGGTAAAGGAGCACTTTCATGGCTCTGCAGCTCCTCTGCTATTCAAGCTTTATTTCTGATAATAGACATCTAGGTAGTCACATATCCCTTGAGGCCAAAGTCCCTCAGTCCACGGATTAATCTTAATCTCAATGAAAATTAAAGGTGTTTTTTTTTTTTTTTTACAGCTGTTTTTTACAAAACAACCACCACCTACAAAATCACAATGCAATTTTGTTGCTGAAGTAGATGTTAAACCTGTATCTCAACCTCTACTTGCTGAGCACAAGCTCACCTCCTCTCAGCAGGTTTTTCCACATAGTAGGCTTTTACAGCATGGTATGATCTGGCAACACACATCCATTTTAACTTATCCGTTTTGTAATAAGACTCACTAATTAATCCAAACAAATATAACCGTTGGCTTCAGAAGCAACAATTTTCCACGTGCATTATTACAAAAGTGACTGAAATAATATTAAGAGCAGTTATACAAAGGAATATCTAACTATCAGAAATGCAGGGAAAAATAAAACAATGTTTTTAACTTCTATTTTTTCCTATAGAATGGTGAGAAAAACAAGCAAGGGATGTACAGAAGCAAATGGACTGCTAAGCATTCCTGTAGATGGTGCACACAGGAGCTCATTCTAAAACACTTTTCCTTATTTGGAGCTCTGTAACTGAAATCCTTCCTCACTTTTGCAGAGAAAAGAAAATATTGGCATGGAGAAAAGACTTAGCAATTTGACAGTAATGGTAACATTTTCTCCTATAAATGGATCCCATATTTGGAGCATTTTACCACATTTTGTAATGATTTCCAAAATGAAACGATTTAAAGTTTCACAAAGCTCAAACAGCTGTCTCATTAACAAACACACCTTGTTGCAAAGAGCAAGCATAACAGCAGTTAAGCTTTAAGGAGTTTGTTTTTATGTAATGGAGAGTTAACGCAATAAAAATCTGCACGATTAAGGCAAATTCCATCCTCATCATAACTGGCCACTACCATCCTGCAATAGCATATAATTGTATTTCAACCTTTATCTTAATACACTAGTTTTTCACAGGAAGAGAAGAAATGACATAATACGTTTATATGCCACTTAAATTAGATGTTTAGCTTTCTTAGCCGTCTCTTTGTGTGAATATATTTAAGTTAAGCAATAAATATGATAACTTGCCCGCTCCTGATAACGTTTTTCAAAATAAGCCATGTCATCTTCTTCTGAATGCCTTTCATGAGACATTTGTGTTGTGGCACCAGAACCACCTACAGGGAAAAAGAAAAAACAAAAGCATTTTCATTAACAATGTTCTCTGTTCCACAGAATTGGCAAAACTCATTTAAAAACGAGATGTAGTACAGATGTAGTAACACATCTTTATATACAAACCCCAGAAGCTGAACAAATGAGTATCCCTTTAAGGCTAGCAGCTGTGTTAAATATGAATTCTGGAATGATATTAATTGCTAAATACTTATTCAAAAGAAGGGATATAAAGTAACCATAACTGATTCCTAATTCCAAGCAGAAACGACTTTCTGAAAGAAGGCATTCTCACAGGATTGAGCTAAACAACCACACCAACTTCCTGATATGTAGACATCAACATTTGTAGTATTTAACTTTGATTTTTATCCTTAAACATGCTACAACTCACAAATAAATTAGATTTTATGTGATACACTTATTGTAAAAGATATTATTCTACTAAATATCACCTGCTATCTGTGAGACAGTCTGAGCAGAGCTAGAAGGTCCCTGAAATGCTTTTAGTACTGGATGATCCATGCTGGTTACAGGGGATTCTAACAGCTCAGCAGAAAGAGCCCCTGTTAAAAAGAAGATGAATGAAAACAAAAATTCACTATGCAAGATGCATTAAAAACATAGATGCTGGTGTCAAAACAAAGGTACAGATTCATATGAACAACACCATGCACAAAAACACTGAAGAGTATGGCTTCAAAAGAAACGAGAGGCTTCAGTTCTTTATTTATTACAGCTACAGTATAGCTTCTAAACTACAAACAAACCCAGGAAAGATCAGAATTTGGAAAAGAAACTGAGAGTGCATGGAAGTAATAAATAAAAGAGTATTTCAGGACAGAATGTGTCCATTACTATATGACACAAAACCTCAGAGCAGCAGAGGATTCAAAGTCCAGAGTATTTGTGTGCGTGCGTGCGTGTGTGTGTGTACAGAACAGGCACTAATCTATGAAGGTTTTTTTTAATGTTGGAATAATATAAAAAAGGGTGATCTGGGCAGAATTGTGCTAAAGGATTAACGTAAATATAAAATGAAAATTAAAAAAAAAAACAAACAAGTTACAGATTTGTCTCTAAAATACATACTCCAACTAGAAGCTACTGTGTGCATTGCTAAAATTATTGATCATTTTGATCATTTCACTGTGGGAAGTTGGACAGGACAGGACAGTCACAGTGGTCTCCTCACACATAAGAACCTCTGGAAAAAAAATATCTGTCTTAAAGTCCTACCCCTATTGACCCAGTTCACCCTCAGACTCTGGAAGTCTCTCTAGAATGACTACTTTACAAAAAAATACTCAGTTGAAGCACTCAAATTTCATCTCAGGTCAGCTGCACTCACCTATTCCACTGTCATCAAATCTCATGTGGCCTTCTGCCAGAGAACTGAAACCAGTCAGTCCTCCCATAGCCGCATAGGGAACATCCTGCCCCACTGGCTTTCCCTGGGCTAACCGCTCTTGTTTAGTTTCCACTACTGTTTCATGTGCATATGTTGGCTGACCACATCCACAGGTAAAGCAGCTGTGAAATCCCGAACACGTGGAACCTAATTAAGAAATAAATAAATGTTGTGAGTGAGATGATAGTGGAATTTATGCCTCATAGCAGACAGGATGTTATTTCTCCAAACTGATCTTGTGAAAAACTAGAGTTCCTTCACTGCAAAAACATCCAGCTATATCTTTGGTCTTGGTTTGGTCTTGGCTGAAGCATTTCAGCCTCACTTCATCACAATATGAAACAGATATAGGGATGAGGTGTATCTGCCCTAAGTAAGGCTCAGACCAAATATCATAAAGCCCTTCTGGAGAAGAGATCTGGACAAGAAACTGAAGAACTACAGGTGTTTCATTATTCTTTTTGGACTGCATCACAAATCTATTTATGACCTGCCCCTAACTGATCTCTGTTGCATGTCATTTTGTTCTTAGAATTGTTAAAGGCTTGCTTACTTCATTTTGGGCACTCTTCAGTCATAGAGTTCTTACTCTGTATTTTCATACAAAAGATAGTATGTACAATACAAAAATATATATTTTTTTATTTTAATATTACATGTAATTTATCTACCACATTAGTTTGACAGCTGGTCTAGAGGAGCACCAGTACAATAAAATAGCACTGAAGCAAGTCTCGTCCCTTCTCTGTGTGATCTCTGAAGCTCTCAGAAGTGGATGGTGTTTTCAAGAAACACGAGAAAAAGTGAAGAATGGAAGATGTTGGAAGTGAAGAAGATTACTTAAAACATTTTGTTCTAAGGTTCTATGTTGAATCATCCAACTACACATTTAGGTCTTACACATTACTCAAGAGCAAATTCTTGAAAAGCTGTAACATAAATATTTTATGTTTAATCCCGTGGGACATGATTCTCACCTCATCCAGCAAAAGCTGATTATGATTGCTACCGTCCATATTAAATACATTTCAAGAAAGAAATTCACTAATATTACAGAAATCTAAGAGAAGAAATTTTCAGCTTATGCGATTTGGGTGCCAATGAAGTTTGTGCATTATTTAATTTCTATGGTTAATAATTACTGCTGTTTTGCTACAATAAACTCAATCAAGAGAAGCAAAAAGCTTCCCCTGAATGCTTCCCCAAACCTTTTGCTTGGGATTCTGCTGCCATTTGCATTTCTGGACCAACGAACCACTATCTTCAGGAACTGCTGTGTTACAGTGTTAACAATGCTCTGGGCATACAGAGTTCCCAGTCAGTTTACTACTGAAGGCTGCTGCAAGCCAATGGTAACTTACACAAGTTGCAGGAAAATCCAGGAGCTGCACTGTGCTGGTCTGCAAAGTGCTTGCACCTACAGCGGATGGGCTGCGTGCCACAGAGAGGAACGTAGTGGTAGGACTGGCATGGACAGCGGCTCACTCTGCACGGCAAACAGATGGGACGCTCTTTGGGAATCACTTCGTAGTCCGTTTTGTGTTGTTTATACCTGAAATGGGCAAAAAGAACAGCTTTTAAAACCTTGTTAGTATGTGCCATAAAACTATGGAAGCCTTGCAATTTAGCTTACAACTTCTGAGTTGAAGTATCTTTAATTAATTACTGTTAATGACTAATGTTTAATTAGATACTTAATATTGGGTGCTTTTACATCCATCTATTTTATACATATTATGGATCATTATGTTTCATCTTTATAACAATGTCGGAACCCATTTCATCTACAGATAACACCAGCACTATCAATATGATGTACGAATACAGACCATGAAAGCATGGCCTCATGATCCTTCTGGCTTGTGCCTTGAAGCTGAATTTATTGATATCTATAGAATTGTTCTGGCCCGTACAAAAGCTACTGGGATTCAGATTTTTTTTTCTTAATTCTTATAATTCAAAACGTAATTTTCCAAAAGAGAACTTCAATTAACTTGCCTATGATGTACTAGATGTAGAAAATTGAATATTCCCTTCATGTAAAAAGAATACAAGGGTGCAGAAAAAAGCAAAGATCCCCACCGGTGAGTACAGAAGCACAGCGTCTCTGGTCCCACCAGCTTGCAGTCCATGCCCATGGGAGACCTCCAGCTGACGTACAGCCGGTTCTGCAGACGGATGGGTAGCACCTTTCTCTTGTATTCCTCGTATTCCTCAGGGGTAAAAGGCTTTCCTCCATCATCATCACCTACAATTCTGTAAGCACATCATTAAAAAAAAAAAAAAAAGGAGAAAGTAAAACGTTTCCCAATATATTTTTTGCAAACAATATATAACAGTACTTTTGTTGTAAAAGCAAAAAATCATATATTACAGAGTACTGTCTTGTAATAAATTTAATTAGGTCTGTTCCAATAGTAATGCCTCCTATTTCATTATGCTGGCCCACAGCATCAGAGGCAGTTGTTGGTACGGTATGGCAGTATAAGTTGAACCTTCCTGCCAGTATTCCGTTACATGTCATTGCTGTGTGACAGATGGCAGCAGAGGGGCAGGCTGACAGAATGGCAGCTGACACGGACGTGTGCCTGAGGCAGAGGTGTGCCACTGAATTCCTACATACGCAAAAAATGGCACCCACTGACATTCATCAATTCCTGCTGAACGTTTATGGATGTGTGAATGTTTATGAATGTGTGGATGTGAGCAGAGTGAGGCGGTGGGTGCTGCGTTTCAGCAGTGGCAACAGGGATGTAAAACATAAGCCACAAGCTGTTGGCCATGCACAGCTGTCATGCCACGAAATAAAGAGTGTCTCAATCAGCTCATCTGCACAAATTGGTTGATTACAAATTGAACTTTGTACAGAGAATAACAGCCTCAGTGCATTGAAATGATGGTGGCAATGTTGCAAAGTTTGTGCCAGGTGAGTCCCACAAATGCTCTTTGGGTCCATGTAAGATGGACAGTGGGGCAACATTTTCCTAGCGATGACGCTGTTTGTCACAGTGACTGTGAAACAGTGGGTCACCTCCTCTGGTTCAGATGCTTCCGAGTGTGGCATGCATGCTGTTCATTGCCGGTGACAATGCGTAACCGTCGGTGGTGACCGCGTTGAAAAGTAGTGAGAACGTGCTCTGCCGAATAGCATCACTGTGCTCTCTGTCTCCGTTGTGACGCCCACGGAAACAAATGGGAGGCATTATTTTCGGAGCGACCCACGTTCATTTCCCAGCACTCCCCTCCCCTCCCCTCGAGATGTCTGTGCCGGACCCGGCCCCGCTCTCACCGCCGGTACTCCGCGTACTCCTCCACGGCCGCCGCGGCCGCCCGCAGTCTCTCCATGGCCGGACCGCCGGGCAGCGGCCGCCCCGGGCTGGTGCCGGTACAGCCGTGTTTGCTTCTCGTCCTGCTGCCGTGCGCTGTAAGCAAACGGTAGTCTTGGAAACGCACTGTGTACTAAAGGCTAACGCTTGTTCCTGCAATACCGCAGGAGCATTTCCTCCTCAACAAATAGCTTAAATATGTAATATTTTGTGAGAGGTGTAAAATCATCAAACAGCAGCTTCAGATGTTATGTATGTGGGTTGCTCCAAAAGTAATGCTTCTCATCTCCATGGAAACTACTACAGCACATCTCTTTCCATGCTGAAGGACGTGTCTTGAACTTTTTCTTCTATGAGCTATTCATGCCAGCACTCCAAGCACGGCTGTTCTGACTCTGGCTTGTAGAGATGACACAGTTCTCATCACTGGCACCACTGCTCAAACACTTGCTGTTAGCTCTCCATAAACATTCAGTAAACACCAGTGAATGTCAGTGGGTGTCATTTTTTACACCAGGGAGGAATTCAGTTCCACTCCTTTGCTTCATCAGCACCGCCATGCCAGACACCATTCTGTCAGCCTGCCCCTCTGCTGCCATCTGTCACACGGCAACAACAGGTAACCAGATAACGGTGGGAAGGTTCAGCCTGTGCTGCCATACTCCCAACATCCACTTCTGATGTCATGGAGCAACACAATGAGAGTCACTGCTTTCAGAGCTGCCTTCCTATGTTGTGTAATTCTTGATGTTGAGGATAACTACTACATGACTCATCCCACAATGTACACACCTACCAATGAGCCTACCTCCCCCCAATCTCTCCCCACCCCCTGCTAGCCCTGCATGTATTTTTGTACATTCTGAACCTAAAGGTACCTCTGTGGTCTAACTTACATTGTGGATCATTTCACTCTGGTGAATGAAGGAATCTACATACAATGCAGAGGATGCGGCCCAACTGCAGCACTGGGGAACGCTGCTGTACAACTTCTCAATGCACAGTCCCCATCACTGTGAAATAATTCAGAGCCGTTGGTCCTAAAGAAAGCACTTTCCATTTACCCAGAACAACTGGAAAGATTCATTTCATGTAGACCACCAAAGCTACCTCTTGAAACCATAAATCCAACTCATTGATGTTCTTTGAAAGCTCATCCCTTGTGAAGGAAACTGTTCATAGTTCAAGACAAAAGGAGACCAACTGATCCACCCATAGCCAGAGGTAGATCTGGCAATCTGCAGTTCCCCCTTAGCACTTGATGCACAAAAAAAAGCACAACTCCTCCTGCAATAAGCAGAGCACAGTGTCTGTTTCTGATACATACTGCATTATCAGTTAATCACCCTCCTGATACAAACATATCAACCCACACACTTTACATACAGTGACTGAACATGAGGTCGGAAGATGAAGTGTGTTTTTCAGGACTGAGCTTTAGTAAACTGATGTTTAAATTGCACATCAGCATAAGCCGTGAGCTCGTACTCAGGCTGTCACAGTGAGATCCAAGAGGGGCAGCTTTTCCAAACAGTGTAATGACAGATGCCTGTTGAAAAATGCACAGCAATTCAAAGACATCTCTGGATTGCTTTGCACTGGGCAAGGCACCAGCAAGGAAACAGAAGGTGAAGAGGTGTCACAAGGACCAACAACGCTTTGCCAGCACTTCCCTGGAGAGCTGAAACCACAGGGACACTGTCAGCCTTCCAACAGGATCTGAGTATGGTGACGGGCATATGGCTGGGCCGTTAGTCCTGTGGCTGTGCCCCACGCATAAGAAATAGCAGCAGAGCAGTCAGCACTGCAACGCAGCACAGATTTGTCCCTCCCAGCTCTGTACGTCTCAAAGGCAGAGATGTGGGAGCCCGTCATGGCAGCAGTCAGCCCTTCTGCAAAGCAACAGCTAGCTGAGGAAAACAGATGTCAGGAGAAATTATTTCTTTGTGGGCCGCCTGCCCCACAAACTACTAGACCTCCACCTTAAAAACCAAGGGTTTATTAACAGGTTTGATCACAGTGAGTGATCTTTGTGACAAAGAGCCAGTGTTCAGCTCAGCAGCATCCCAGCATCTGCTTGGATCCATGTCTGTGCTCACAGACCTCTTTGGGAACAGACGTAAGTCAAAGACTTTAGCTAAGAAATCCATTTCTAAAATTATATCTATTTCAAGCACCCACTGCTCCTGTGTCACAGCAAATGCACCAGAATGCATTCTGGATCCAGAAAACCTTTTCATCTTCCACTCTTTCTAAAAGATTGGTAGTGGACACCTGAAATCACAATCATTCAATACCAAACCAAACCAGACTTTGCATGGTAAACCATCAGATAATTCTGAGCAGTGCATGTGGGGCTTTCCACGGCAAACAAGGAGTGCCACAAGGTAATTTCAAGAAACACAAGCCCAGATGGCTGTTTTACCTCCTGGTCTGCCATGCAGCATACGGGCACTGCTGGCCCAAGCTCTCGGAACATATCCAAGTGGAGTGAACATATGGACACTCACTCACAGGACAGCTCTGGGAGACCTGAGGCACCACCTACACATCAAAGGCAACAGATCAGTGATGCATGGAGTGTTGACAGTCTTCCTTAACACCCTCTGTTAACAATGAAATGTGCAACCCAGTACGTTTTTAAAATCCTTGCAAGTTTGAGAAGTGCTTTAAAAATCATATCAGGAGAATTATTTACATAAATAGAAAATAGCTATTTTATTAAGGCAATGATAAATTACAAATAACTGTATTTTAGACTCTAAGTCATCTTTTTAGAGTAGTAATTAGCCATTCTATTTCTATGTATTCGGTAAATGACCATTTCTAATTAGCTGCTCCAAAAATGAGAATTACAGTGGCACAAAGAATAATGGAAACAATCTCCATCCAATCGTTTTCTCCTTATTTGTTATCAGTACTCCAATATACTTAAAAACAACCAAAATTCACTATTAGCTTCTAACAGTGACCATACAAAATGCTACAATTAAAAAACATAGTTCATGATTAGCTCTATCTCACAGGCATTTAAAAGACATCAACACATTTCTCTTCAGTTTTGCCGTCAGAGAAACAGACCACGGTTAGACATCCACAGACCATCATCCACAGGAACTGATGAATGCCACAGGGTATATGCAAGCACATAAGCAACCAAGGGCCAATTAATAATGATAGGTTTTTACTGGAGGTACTAAGAAACAGAGCTGGGAAATTTGTAGTAATTACAATCATTTACTGGTAATTTGGCAGCATGTGATGCCACTGGCATTTAAGTGGTGTGATTATGTAGATGTCATGTGATTTATTTTTTTTTCCTTCGACTTGGGCCTACATTTTGAGACTCTTAGGATTTTAGACATATACAAAATGTATGTGTGCATCATCCCAGAGAACCTGAGGCTTTGTGAAGTATCAGTTCAGTAATGCTCTATTCCACGGGTGCCCAAACTTTTGGCTGGCGTGGAACTGAAGATTCCAGAGGCCTTTTCCAACCCTAATGATTCTATGATTGCATAAAGAGGAACTGTCTTGGGACATACATAAAATACAGTTACTGTACAGAAGTAAAAAAAAAACCTTATTAAATATATATACAAAAACAGGGCAACAAAAGCAAAACAAGTGGGATACAGCACTGTAGAAGTCTGATTCACCTTTTAAGCAGCTATAAAATAAAAACTTGCCTCGAAAGAAAACCTCTTCCATACTGTCAAATACATTAGCTCTGACCCTGCAGACAGCCAACCAGTTGTGCAGCACAAACCAATCAGCCCTGGGTAAGGAGGTCACACTCCACATCATCTTTAAAATAAACTAATTGGGTTTTAGAAATTCAGCTCGTTCCATTAATGTGTTTTGAAGAAGTTTTAAGAAAACATAATAAACTTTCCAAGTACATGTAATCATTTTTCCCCCAATCATTTTCCTGTGTCAGTTACTTCTAGAGTTAAGCATCTGCACAAGGAAGCAACCGGTCCTGTGGGCAACTTGCCCCCTTTACAAAACTGGCAATGCTACCTGGAATCATCAGCATTAGCAAATATTTTCAAGTAGAATTATGAGTTATCTAACCAGCCACATAAGTGACTGCATTAATGAAAAACAAATAATGAGCAGATACTCAAAAATAGACAACTGTGCACCGTATTACTGGATGCCAAAAAGATGGATGTTTCTGCACACTGACTACAAAGACTTACACATTTTTGTGCTACACTGCTGTATTACTATTTTTTATTTCATTAAAAACAGATCAGTAAATTCCAGTGATCCCAACAGTGAATGGATTTGTTTTGAGCAGGCTCAGTGGGTGTCAGTGCAAATGACTACCTGCAAATGACACTTGTCTTCCTCCCTTTTAAGAGTGGGGTCTTCACCATTAAATATTTCAGAATCTTTCTCCACTCACCTTTAGGCTGATGAAAGTTGCCCATACATTAGAAAACAAGAAAATATCATTCATCTGGAAGAGTACATTACTACTAAACTTCAAAGTCAGAGTTTTCCAATCCCAAACACCCGGAGCACATTAAGTAAGAATGACAGCATTATTAAAAAAAAACAAACAAACAGGAGTCTTTGTAAGTACAATTAAAAATTTATTTTTCTCTTTCTGCAAGGAAATATAACTTTTTTTTTTCCCTGTCAGATTGGATGTAAAGTCATCTGCGCACTATGGTTCTAAGTATATTATCAATTATACAAATCCAGGAGAAAAAAAAAAAAAGACGTGTAACTTCGGATGGTAGATCATCCAGCACCTCCATTTTTACTGTGTTTTTTTACCTTAATTAAATTAGACCACTGCCAAAAAAAAAACAAAAAAGCAAAGAAAAAACCCACTGACATTAAAAGATAATTAACTAGCACATTTTTTGGCAAAAGTCCCTGAACATACCCTTCCCCTCCCTGCAAAACATTTACCATTCACTACATTTTAAAAAAATCAGGCTCAGTGGCACTTGAATATGACTTCAGTAACATCTTGAAATACAGTGCATGCACACTGCAGTTCACTTTGCTATAAGGCTAACTTAAACGTAAGGCAAATATTACCTTAACACTGAAATATTCCATGGTAAGACACCTTTAGTACGTATCTCTGTTAAATGCAGAGATGCCTCGTCTCCCTCCACTGCTCCCCTTCCTGATCAAGAAAGCATTTCAGGGAGATGGTGTGCTATTTTCATCACAGATTGCAAGTTGCTCGAGAGTTAAAAAGAAACAGCAGTGAATGAACAGTATTCACATATTGAAAACTTATTTCCATCACTTAAATAGTTTCATCTGCAGTTACAAAATACATACACTTAAATATCTTAGTAAGAAATTATCGTAAGATATCACAGATTATGTTTGCTTTTGGTAATCTAACTGCCCTAATTTTGACATAAGGATATACCACCTGGACAGCGTAACTACCTAGGATGCTTTCCTATTGAAATTGATTTTCTTAAATATACAGTAAATTCTCTCTAGCTATTCTGATAGTGCAAATAAAGACATTCTTTGGGTCACAATTCTAAAACATTTCCCCACCCCCAACACGCTATCCTCACTTTAATATCTTAGTAAATGAATAACAAAATACTGTTAAATATACACATTTCCTAACATCTGCTTAACAATGTTTTCCTCAGTTACCTGTTTAATACAGATCACAAAAATGAATAAGCTACAATGCTGCTCACCTATCCAAAAGATATGCTATATTTACTCTTAAATAAATACATTTAGAAACCTACCTCTAAGTTCCTCATTGCTTTCCATTTACTGTTAGTATCCAATGGCATACTACATCAAATCATGATATCAAAATATCTTTCAAGACAACAAAGATCACTGTAGAAGCACTGCTCAAAGGCAATGAAATAGTGCTGTTAAGAACCTTATGCACATAAGTTAGGCCTATATATATATATCTATATATCCAGCGCATTCTTCAACAGAATAGCATATGCTTTGTTTAGAGTCAGCTGCTGCTTTGCCCTAGCCACAGATAAAAAGCTTGTCTTAATTGCGACCTATCGTACACGTAGCAACACAATGTAACCTGCTTTGCTATCTAACGTTGCCCGCTGCTTTTGCACGTTTACTTGAATTTGCTGATACTTGATTGCTAGTTCCATTGGTGGTATTTGAGGCTGAGCCATTCACGATGATGTAATCCACTTTGTTTTCCAATTTCACAAGACGCTGTAAGATGTCATCCAGAAGAACAGCAATTGTTCTCTTAAGATCAGCTGAAGACAATGAAAAAAATTCCCATTATTTATTGTATGCAGAAATAACTGCTATTTCAAAATATTCACATCTTAGTTTGCTGTCCTGTCAAACATCTTATTTCAAAAAGAATACAGACTCAGGGGTGAGAAAATTAAAAGCGTTTGTAGTTTTGTTGTTTGTTTTTTTTAAATACAATTTCTTTCTTACTTTAGGAAGATATCCCCATAATAATATTTTGCTTCACATCTTACTAAGAGTGCAATAATAGAACTTCAAGTTCAAGCAGAAGGATGGTGATTCTTCAAAGGCAGTATTTCAAATTCCACCCAGATAATATTCACCTATGACAACATTTAGCTTTGGACAGTGATAGAATATTTTCAAATACCTTCCAACATTAAACACTTCCCTCTAAGTAACAGAAAAAAGTGCTGTTAAAATGCAAGGTCACTATTTTTCCTAGTTTAAAACTGTAGCATACTTAAGCCTAAACTGACTGAAAAACAGGAGAAAGGAAAATAAAAAATTATAACATGGTTACTAACAAAGAGATAAAGATCTTGAGAGCTTTAAGGGCATTTTCTGGAACACAAAAACAGTACCAGTAGAAGAACTTTCAGCGCGAGCTAAATATGCTCCTGTCTGTGTTCATGCCAATATCTTTTCTGAAATTTGTGACAAAGATAACATTTAAACTTACCTGGCTTTACAAGGTCTACCACATCTCAAATTTCAACTTTGTTCAATAAACTAAAACCAGAAGAACTCATACAGAGATATTTTCTTGTAAAGACTAATCAATATATATATTACTTCAAGAAGTGCAGCCTCACAGTTTCAACTAGCATGCTTTTTTTCCTCTTACCATATCCTGCCACAGATGCTCCACTGCCACCATTCATCATATTCTTATTTTCTTCTGCCAATGCTTTGACATATCTTTTACTTAGGTCTAATATCTGACCACGCAACTCAGCACTGCTTTGACGTCTTGGATACTGAAAAGTGTAGCGTAGCAACATCAAACCCCAAATGATTCCAAAAACTAGTAAAAACATGCTTAGTTTCTGGGACATGTTTTTTCTTGAAAACGTTAGAAACATTTCTGATGAAGGCCACAGGTGTCTTAATTCCAAGAAAAGTAACTGAACTTAGGTTAGTCAAGTGCTATTACATAATAAATGGAATCAGAATTCCTATACAGAAAGAAATCTTCGGGCTGCATCATCTTGAACACATCTCCTTGGTTTAGCTGGTCTTGATTCCTGAAAATTGTAAAACATTACTTCATTATACAGAATTGCAACAGTTGTTGATATCAAGGACAAATAACATTTTCCAAATGCAGTACTACAGCAGAACATAGAAAGAGTGGCAGATTTGCATCTGCTCAGAGGTACGGTCATCCTTCTATCTGATCTGCTATTAGAGCATTTCCTGTTTTTATTTTTCTTCTTCAAAGCTTCTATGCTTTTCAAGGTACCTTAAGTATTTTAAATGCTGTACCTTGAACTATTAAACCCAAATGCAACATCTATAATTGTCTTGTGAAATGATTCACTCAGTTCTTACTATTCACGTTGAAGCGCTGAGCAATATATTAAAGAGATAAAACAAGGCTTCTTGGTTTGTTAGTTCCAAGTTGGTTGCCATCTGTTTTTGTACGATACTGTTGTATTATGTTTCTTTCCTTTTGGGTTCCTTTGCTCATAAATAAAACTAAAACACAGATGCACAATGCACACACTTCCAGCAGTTTGCTGCTACTATTAAAAAAATACAACTTACCATAGCAGCTGCTTCTGACAACTTGATAGATTAAGGATTCAGGAGAACAAGCAGTAAGAAAGCTTCAGCAGTTGAACAGCAAATAACCAGACAGTTTGAAGTAAAGCGAGCCAGACATCTTCAAGGAGCCCTGTGTTGAAAGAAAAAAAATTACTCAAGACGAAGTGCAGGGCTGGAAGACCTTAACTTTCCCATGTAGTAGTTGAAATTGATCTCTTTGAGCCACGTGTTTTTCAAAATGAAGTACATTTGCAGTTTTAAAGTAGCTGTTAGAGGAAATCGCATAATCCAAATCCACTTTATTAAAAACCTACACATCTGAGTGCCCCAAATTGATTTTAACACAGTAACTTAAAAAATCCTTCAGAATCTTAGTGAAATAGTTTGTTCTTCTTACAGTATAGTGGACACATGTTCCACATTGATCACATTTGCATACACACATTTATGCATTCTTATTCATTTCTTCTCTTCAAGTGAACCCAGTCGTCATATTTCTCATCTCCCATCTAACTCTGAAACTTCCCCTCAAAGAAGTGTTGATAACTGAGGTTTCTATTATTTCACCCTCTGCAAAAAGCAACTAATTCTACAGAATAGTGCATTTTCATGTTACTCTCCATTCTGTCCCACATGTAATCTGATGTAATTTTTAGATTGCAGATACACACTTATGTCCCTCACCAAACCTCCTATACTGATACATCCATCTCCATGGTATGTTTCATCACCTCTGTTGAGTACTTCAACTAGCCTAGCAACAACAAACCACAGCCTGCTGCAAATTCCAGTGTTCCCATCAGTAGCACTCTGAGTTACGCTGACTGCTTCTTAACCTTCATTCTTCAGATAACGTATCAGCATTACTCTGAAAACTCTAAACCCCAACCAGGGGCAATACGAGGACTTGGACAACAATGTTGCTGGAAAATCACAAGGTATTGTATGTAAAATGACTGACAGTAAACTGTCAGTAACAAAACCTTACTTTTGATATTGGATGTGCTGAAGTAAACAGAAGTTAACAGAACCCTGCAAACAAGGAAAACGTTACTGCACCTATGTCATTATACAGATACATAATCCCTGGATAGCATCAAACATGGAAAACATTTACATATGAGGTACTCAAGTAGTTTATGTGATGACTCAGAAGAACAAACAATACCTCCCTCAAAGGGAGGGATCAGAAGTTCCAGTCCCCCTTCTCAAAAGCCTAAAGTATGCACATTAGATTTTTTTTTTGTTTTGTTTGAAAGTACACAGACAGATCTTGCAGAACTTTCATGAAGTTCAGCTCTCCGCAGATCCCACTCAAATCTCACCCTGAACCACTTTACTTGGCAGTATCACTAGAGAGCTTTGGAGCGGCAATAACTCTGCTATCATACTGTAAATAAGACCACAAGCCAAGATAAAAGTCCTGGCCAAGATGAACAGATTGAATAAACTCTTGCCAAAGAGCAGTAGGAACTACAAACTGGGCCTTTGCCACGTGTTTTTGATTCAAATTGCACAGAGTGACCACTGAAACTACCAGAAATCAAAGCCTCAACCTGCCAGGCAAATGACATAACACCACACAAATAACCAAGATAAAAAATTGGGGGTAAGGTTTTCAAATAGTCGCATTCATTTTGGTAGTTATTTTTTATTTCCTATCCATTTTTAAGAGGCTGTTTCCCCTTGTATGAATTCCAGTGTAATTTCAGAGTTCTGGAGATATGGCCTCTTACTTCTTCCTGAAACAGGTGCTTCCAGTGACCTGTAACACACGCTCTGCAAGAACCTACCAAGATCACACAGCAGAGTGAAAGAAAGCAAGCAGATCACTCAAGTGATTCACAGGTAGGAAAAAAAAAAAAGGGCTTCTGAGCAGGAGCTGTATTCATTAGGAAGAAAACAGCACAATAAATAAGATAGATGGACTGGAATAACCTTGTAGCTCTCGCTGACCTGAAAGATTGGTACTTCTGAGCATGAACATTATAGCTTAAATAAAATTTATACACAGAATTGATATTTTTCCCAATAATACAGAGGTAACATCTAATGAAATAACAGCATATTTGTACAAAGCAACTAATGTAGCTCCCTATGATTTTCCCCTCATTATCTCAATTCCTCCTTACATACTACTTCTTGATGAAGGAGAAGAAAAAGCAGCTGAGACTTCCCTTTTCACAGCATTCAGCCTGTGAGGGAACCCAGGCTTAACGCTCTCTGAGCCCCTGCTGAAGTGATTTTAAGGCAAGGGATTGCCTTAAAACCTCTCTGCACTGCAGAGAACAACAGGAAAAAGAACACAGACTTACACGTTGTTGAGCACCTACCATACCTTCCTGAAAGCAAAATGAAGAAGGTTGAAAAGACACAAGTACAGACAATACAAACCTTAAAATTCCATGGAGGAAAAGGGCAAAAAAAAATGAAGCACCTGTGCAGGCAAAATGGCAAATCCAGGAATTGTGCAGGAATTAGCATCTTCCAGATAATCCTTTCAACAAGCACACAAAGATGACTGATTCAAAAGGCAATTTTTCCAAGATCTCTGAAGCCAAAATGAATACTTGAGTTATTTTCAAAATGATTAACCCAAGCCAGAGGCGACAGTAGAGCTTGGAACTACAGGCAATGCCAGAACAGAGACTTGGTTTCTCTTTCACAACACAGAAAGAGTTTGTGTTTGCTCACTGTTACCACTATTGTTTAAGAAATGTACTGTCAAAGCCTGACAATGTGGATTTAACATCATCCAGCAATGATACAACAGTGACACATATCTCACAATGAAAACAATGAACTAAGGACTTCAGCATATCCAAACTAAATCACACCTCTATCCTCTCAACTGTGTGCTGGCTCCAAAGTCACGTATAAATTCTATCATGAGTGGAGTATAAGAGCACAGGAAAGAAGCAGGCAACTATCAGGTGTTTCTGGTAATTACTAGTAAGCAGCTTTAGTAAAAAAGATGAAGTGTCGGGGGGGATGGGGAGGAGGAGGAAGGGGCCAGAAACAAAAGCTTCCAAGTTGCACTGCTTTTCAGGAGGAGGCCAGGAAAAACACCCTGAATACAGTATTATTAACACACAGACTGATGAAATCACCTTTTGGTTATACATTAGAAATGTATGCCAAATGTTGAAGCAGTAGTTCCTCAGCAATACCCTAAGGATTTATCTACATACGTCTCAAACTAATGTATGAAGGAAGTTACCACAACAAATAGTATTTTTACTCGACGTACTACTTACTGTGATAATACTTCTCTGTTTCTGAGTGACAAATTATGATCAACAACACAACACAGTGAATTCCAAAGCAAGTCTGGCTTTCTGATTAATTATTGCTATTAACTGTACAAACAGAAAGCAATTTAATGAGGCAGATAAAAAAGAAACACCAAACACAACCAACAAGATACTGCATCCAACTACTGACAGATGAAGGGGCAAAAATGCTGCAAAACAACTGAGACAAAAACTAAAACAAACCAATAAAAGCTGACATTAATGATTATTATAAAGTAATTGTATGGTACTGTACTACAATCTCAGTGAAGTATAACAACTTTGTGAAACCACTGGGGATTTTAAGTCAGTGCACTAAAATGCTGTCTGTGTTAGAAAATGCTGTTAGATTTATGGCAGCAAACATTTCTCAGTACAGAGGGGATATCGCATTAATAAACAATAAGCTGCAAACAGAACTCACAATGCTGTCATTGCAACAGCCATGGTACCTTTCAGGAAAGCCAACTCACAGGGCTTTACAGAACTCCTGGAAACGCTCCCCAAGTTACATCAACAATATCACCAAGTGCAGCTGAACGTACTCAACAGACAACTAATCCTTGAAGATGAGGACAAGGATATAAGCCACAGGAGCCACCTGCCAAGCCCTCCTCTAAACAGAGAATACCAAAAATAATGCTTGCACTCTGTACACTTGTGTTTTTATTTACCTGGCTATCTGCCTGGTAGTAGGACAAAAGTCTGCATAGGGTGCAGCTGGCAAATAGATGCCCGAAGAAATTACGTACATCCCGTTACACAGGACATATATATATATTCCACACATATATATATATTTCTCCATCTGTTACTTAATTCAACTATGAAGAGATAACAGAAAAGAGAACTGCAAAGCTCCATAAGAGACCTGGATGTTCTACTAGGAAGCAAAAAATTACCAGCAAAGTGTGACAATCAAAACCACATTTGAGCTGGTTTTTGACAAGATTAACCCACACCACATGAAATATTCCTTTTACCGTTGGTGTAAAATCTAGTCAACAGAGAGATGCCACCAACAGGGAGGAAAAAGGAAAAAAGATATCCCATTGCCAAAAGCCTCAGGAACACCTGGAACAACAAAGTCCTTCAATATACTACACCTGGGTGCTGATACAGCCTGAGGATCTTTTCAGCCTGCAGCTTAGAATTAATACTAATGTCTACTAGGCTCAACTACAAAGGACAGCACTCAAGAAGGTAAGCAGATTTACCTCCTCACGCCACTGAGAACAGCATGCAAACAACTTATTACAGAAGCACTTTGAATTGAAAGTAATAAAACCCACAAAACTCTTCAGACTCAAAGACTCACCCATCAGGTTTATAATATCTCTGCAACCAAAATCATCTGAGCACCCCAACACTAGGTGACATTAAGTATTTCAGTTATTTGAGAAATTCTGGTGAATTGTTTTAATTTTGAATGTAGCCCAATTTGTATTGTTTTTATTTTGCATCTTCTGCTGATGACTCTTCTTACTTTGCATTAGCCTAAGGAGTCTGCTGAATACCTTTTGGTTCCTGTAAAGTGGCTTGCCTCTCTTCTTCTTCCTTCCCTCCCTTCTGTTTTTCCTGCTACAGTCAGCAAATGCTTCTAAAACCAACCAACAAATTCTTTGTTCCTTGCCTGCAGGCAGCCAGCCAAGGTTTCAAGAGGGGAAAGGACTTGGCAAGTGCTATGAAGAAAGTTAAAGCAAGCAAACATCAATGAGGACAGTGTGTTATATTCTGTTTGCTGCCCACTAGGTCCACCTGGGCCTCAAAGCATTCATACAACTTCTTATCAGCTTCTTCTTCATCTCATCTGGGACACTTCCGTATGCTTTGCCACTGTTGTTCAGAATATCTGCTCACAAGAACCATAGCTACAGCAGAGCATGAGGTACCACCCTAGCTTCATCTGGTAGTTTTGCCACGATATTTTCAGTGCAGTTGAATACCAGGCTATAAAAAACACTTCCTTGAGAACTTCCCCTGTGAAGTTTCACAGCTATGTTTGCACCACGTTTTCAAAACCCCAAACTTCCTTCTGAAATGCTAACATTTGGCTAATTTTAGCAGGTTGTGCCAGGAGACATAATTTCAAGGCCTTCAGAGGAGAGAGATTTTCACTGAATGTTTTAAAAATAACTGTGGGGGAGGGGGATAAAAGCCAACTAGTGAAGTGACTGCTACGAAGGCACAAAGTAGAGCTGGTCATATATGCACAAAACCACACATATATACAGCATCCATACAAACACTACTCCTGTAACAGTAACAAAAGAGCGTACCACTTGGGGAGAGAGGAAGTAACACGTCTGGTTTCATTTCAGGAAGCCTGCAGAATTCAAACTGAGTATGGTTATGTGCAAGACTTGTTCAATCAAACACACCACTGAGTGGTCACACTACAATAAGGACTAGGCCTCAGACTCACACTCCCTCTCCCAGAGAAGGTGACCCCAGCTGAGGATTTTCCTACAATGAAAGTGGAGGAAACATTAAAGCCAGACCGCTTTATTCCTTCTGCATCTTTCATTATGTCTAGATTGGTCTGTCATTTTACCTTAGCATCGTACTGTTCACAACAGACAGTCTTTAACCATAAAGGTAGGCAAAGCAAAACATTCTTCAAATGAAGTAGAAGATACCCAGAAACTTAACCAGGGTGCTTACATGGAGGTAGCCTCATTTCTTGGTTGCTACTGCAGAGATCAATTTCGGTAAGTTTTAAGTCCTCGAGTCCATTACGAGCTCTTTTAAATAAACAAAGTACCCATTTAGTTCAAAATTAATCTTTTAAATGGCACAGGCAAATGGTAAACCATTTTTTGAAAACCTGATGATCAAACAAGACAAGTTAAGAGACTGTTACTAATGCTTGGTTCAGGAAACCCAGCCCACCTGACAGTGCAAGACTTCAGTCACAGCTGAAAGAGCTTTTCAAATAACAAATAACTTATAAAGAACATTTCTACAGTAGATTTCCACCAAGACAAAACAAATTCATCCGAATGACTGAGCTCCACAGTAGATTTTTGACAGCTACTGTAAACAGCTTAAGACGTATTTTTGATGCTTACTTGTCTGTAGAAATGTCTACACGGCTGACAATTCAAGCTGACAGCAGGCACTTATCCTACTCACAGTGCGAGCAAGATGCAAAAACCACTGCTTGTAACTGTTTTCAAAAAAGGTAAGAGTGCTCATGAACTCCAGGAGAAATATTTTACTTCTAGCAGTTAAATGACATTCAATCTCCAAGCTAAACAGAACGGGATTAGCTAATACCAACACCTCCTTTGGGGAGCTAGAAGCTACGGCAGGGTTTAAAACAAGGGACTAACAAGCTAAAAGAACTGGAAGTGGCTATATTTTTTACCTGAAAAGGCTATAAGAGTGAGACCTATTTATCAGACCAAATGAATTTCAGCATAATTGCTTAATTCTCTGGAGTTCTCAAGTACCTGTTCTAAATTAATGAACAATTACATATCGAAACACATAAAATAACATAAAGAGGCCACGAAAATTTCATCTTTATACACACGCATATCTCCAGCAGACAAACCGGGAACAAAGGCAGCAATAAATTTCCACGTTTGATCTAAAACTGCAATCTCTCCACTTAACAGCACTAGAACAAGACACTGCTCACAGTGCATTGTTACCGTCGTCACATCGCCTCTTCTCTTTGATATCCTCTCGAGGATGAAACAGCAATTCATGACACTTACAGTAGAACAACACATCACGATTACTCGGAACAAATCTCATGCACAGTTAGCTGTTATATTCAACGTGCTCACATTCTGACGGCTTTGTTACAACATAAATAAAAATCCAATTTCCGACAAAGCTCAAAAAGAGAAGAGCCGTCCCCCTCCACCCATAAGCCACCCAGCGAGGGGAATAAAGCTCCAGGCACGCGTTGGGTTGCTCTGGGTCGCGTCGGACGAACAGCACGCGTCCTTCTCTGCCTGCCAGTATCTACATATATTTACACAACGCAAACGTGCTGGATTAGCAAACTGAAAAGAAAGCTTATTAATAACGAGCGATTAACGAGACTACAGAAACGAGGAAGACACGCTAGTGCACTAGAAACGCTTACGGAAGCGAGCATCGCTAATGACTCCGCTTTTGCTCCCACGCCGCGCTATGCAGGCTACTGTCCTTCCTGGTGAGTGCGGCCGCACGGCTGCGAGCGTGCCCAGCCCGCCCAAAGATGGGGCACCGCAGCACGGGGCGGACTTCAATCCTGCAGAGTCACTGCCCTCACCGCTGATGGCAGAAACGCCACTGCAAGCGAAGAGGGCCCAACCGCTGGCACACCCCTTCCCCTCCCCACCCCGCCGGGAGGGCTGCCGCAACGCCCCGCCGGCGCATGCGCAGGAGGACACTGCCTCTTCCCGCCTCCTCGGCGCGCCCGCCATCTTGGCGCCGGAAGTGGCGCTCTCGGCCGCGCCGCTGTGCTGAGGATACTTTTAGTATCCACAAGGCAGCTGTAAGAAAGAAGGGGACAGACTCTTCAGTAGGGGCGGTCGCGATAGGATGGGAGAAAACGGTTTCAAACTAAAAGAGGGAGGATTTAGACTGGATATAAGGACAACATTTTTATGGTAATGGTGATGAAGCACTGGAACAGAATGCCCAGAGAGGTAGTAGAAGCCCCATCTCTGGGGACATTCAAGACATGGCTCTGAGCGACATAATCTAGCTGTAGGTATCCCTGTTAATTATAGGGGAGTTGGTCCTGATGGCCTTTAAGGGTTCTTTGCAGCTCAATTCCATAATTTGGGTAAAGTTAGGGAGTCCACAAAAATTGCAAAGATATCACTTCTGCCCTCTACTGGCGCAAATGAATTTTGACAGTATGCACAGAAGCAAGCAACACCGGATGGTTTGGCATGAGGTTACTTTGCCATTAACTGTAGTTCAGCTCACAGCTTTGGCACTTCAGCACTCTAACACCATAGTGTACAGGTATTCTTGTAAGCCAGATGCCGTGCCAGCAAGTTACATCATATTTTTCCTACAGTGCTGCATATAAGGAAATAGGTATCAATTAACTGAAGGTGAAGGTGCAGGCACCTTCAACTACCATGTTGCTGTGTTCAGAAGCACTTTCAGTTCATTTTAGCTTAATCTCTTCAGGATTCTCTATCTAGACTACCTCTCATACCTGTTACCAATCAAGTAATGCAAGTTAGTGTATTAAAGTTTTGTTTGCAATACTGTTCTGCTTGCATAGCTTCGCCTTGTAAAATAAACAGAGGTGCAGAAAGTAGTGTGATAAGCAAGTTGTAAACACACAGTCTCCCCATGTGTGCATTTCTTCCCTCATTTCCAGTGCTTGTTAGAATCTACCTGCTTCCTGTGATTTTTTTCAACTTTTCTGCATGGATCAGACATGGGAAAATTCAGCATTTAAATTTTTTGCTCCAACAGGAAAAAAAAAGTATCTAAGGGGTTGGTAGCCTAGACCTGAGAATGCAACAAAACTGGAGGTAGGTGGCATACCAACAGCCAGTGAATCAGACATGTATGCAAATATTTACTGGTATGACTTTTCTGATGTTGACTAGTCTGCAGTGCCTTATTTCAGTCTTGCAAAACCTATTTTGGAAAAATGATTATGTTCTTGTTGGTGCAAAAACATTGGTGTTCACCCAAAATCCCATTTCAATTAGGAAAATTATGCAGTTACTGAGCTAGACAGATGCTGTATTCCCACAGAGAATTCATAAGAAGCCGTGTTAAAGGAATTTTTTAAATTCTTGATTTCACAATCCATCCCATGGAAAGAAGTCTTTTGCTAAATTACACAACACTGAGGAGAGGCAAAAATTAGGAATTATTTCTTAACTAACTTTTGAGTGAATAAATTGACTATATATTGTGCAGCATCAATAAATTCATTGGTAGAATTATTTTTCTAGAGGCAAATAACCTCATTGGTTTCTGTAAGCATTTTCTTATTAAGAATTCCTCTTCTTATGTCAAGGAAAGATCAAAACCAGAATATCTGTAAGGGACTTCACATAACAAATGTACTACAGCTATTTACTGCCATTTATTGCTGTACTACTAACCCAGTGATTAGTCCTTTATTTTCACAGCTGTAATATATTTCCAAATAGAAATATATGAAATTTAGAGCTTACTAGGGAAAGAAAGGGCAATCTGTCAATAGCGTAAGCACAAGTTTTGCTGGTGGGATTGGAGAATTAAGATATCCTCCTCCATTATAAACGTATCCTCTTTTGACAGGAACTCTCAACTATTAATAACATTCTTAATTCCTAAAGGCCTCATGCATTTGGTCATCTTTCATGAACATGCATCTCATAGTATACTCTTTCTTCTTATCCTCATGATCTTACAGATTAAGAAAATTGAACCTGAATATACAGACAAGGTATATGTTAATGAGAACATATTTCTGTTCTAAATTCTCTCATCCATTTTCCTTCCCTTCCCACTCTTTTTTTTTTAAGTGTAATTATATTATTTTCACTGTGTTCTTAGATAATAGAGGTAGTAGTAGGTAATAGGTAATACAGGTAATAGAGGTAATAGAGGTCTTAGGTAATAGAGTTACAATGGGAAGGGGAAGTGAGTAAACCTATCTATTGGAGCTGAATGGGGCAGAGCTGGTATAAAACACATTATGACACATACTAAGAGTGTATTTTTGGAAAGTTAGATAATAGCAGTGTCTAAAGTATAGCCTAACCTTTTAGGAATGGCAAATTAATTGCAACTAAGCAAGGCTAAGGAGTTGACTACAGCCTTAGAAATAAGTAAAAAGCAAGAAGCTCTCAGTGAAAATGAAATATTTCAAAAACCTAGAGGATGAAGAACTTCCTTAAATATTGCTTTTTCTTTCCTTTTACCACTGTAGGATTATCTGATGTTAAAGTATTTTTTTCTGATTCTCCAGATGAAAAGAGGAAAGGTTGGCACATTGGGTTCCAGCTTTTCATTTAATCAACTTCACTTATGGATCAACACAGGAAACAACACCAACCCTTTCTGTATAGGAAAGCACATATAAAGGCTGTTGTAAAGCAATAGTGCAATAAAAAGCACAGCACCAAGAGCAGAGTAACAAAGTCCTAGACTTCAGCAACAGCAAGAAGGAATAAACACAAGCACAGCAGCTATAGGTACAGAAACAAAGGAAAAAAAGCTGCTTACCCTTAGAAGATCTCAGATAGGCAGGGATCTCTACTCAGACAGCCTTGCCTCCACTACCAACACTTAAATGAGGTCTGGGAAGGGGTGGACCCTGGTCATTCCCGGGTTCCTATCATGGTGAATTAGAGCTTCGGTTTAGAGATGAGGGCAGAACTGCATCTCAGCAGCTCTGGGAAGCTGTTAGCTGTGCAGTACCAACCGACCACTAATCTGGACCGACTCTCCCAGCTTCCTGGTGCAAGCAAAGCACGTTGAGCTGCATTGTCACCTTTGGAAAACGTGTAAGGAGCTACCTGCGTGGCCACAGTGCTGAGCCGCCGCTTCTGCAAGGATCACAGCTTTTACGTGTGTGCTGGAGGAAAAAGTGCAGAAACCACACAGGGTGCTAGAAAGGGGCGCGGGGATGATGTTAACAAAAGATAAAATGTAAGTAGCTTTTTTGCCTCGATGCTCGAGCGTGACGCGTGGGAGGCCTCGGGCAGCAACCCCTTCAGCGGCGACTCGCCCGTCGGTGACACGAGGAAGACGTTACGCACGCGCGCAGGCGGCACCGCTCAGAGCCCGTTGGCCGGCGGCCGCCTCCTTTGTGGTGGGCGGGCCGCGCCGGGCTCCGCCCCCGAGCCGTGTCGGGCGCAGACGGAACGGAGGCGCCATTTTGCGCTGCTGCGGGATACGGGCTGGGAGGCTTTGGCGGGAGGGAGGCGGCGGTGCTGGTAGGGGGAGTGTTAACCGTGGTAACGGTAGCGGCGCTGGGTGTGGTCGCTGCTCGGGACTAACGTCCCTGTTCGCCCGGTCCCGCGGTCAGGACTTTGCCGACATGAGCGACGTGGAGGAGAACAACTTCGAGGGGAGGGTGAGTGGCCGTCCGTGCCGGGGCCGCGCTACGGGCCGGGCCGGGCCGGGCCGGGCCGGGCCCGGGCGGGGGGCGGAGGCTCCCGGTGCGGTTCGGGCGGTGCGGTTGTTTCTAAAATGGCTCCTTAGGGAGCGTGGGGCTGGCGGGGCCTGCGCACCTCGCGTTCCCGCTCGCTCCGTCGTCCTCTTTTATTTCGTTCATTTTATTTACGAGGACCTGGCGCGGAGCGGCAGGCTGAGGCTCGGCCCAGCTCGGGCTGTGTCCCACTGCTCCGGCCCTCGCGCGCTTCCTCCTCCCCTCACGGCTCCGTCCCATCCCCTGCCCGGCGCTGCCGCCCCGCTTCTCCTTCCACGGTCCGGGTTTTCTCCCCACTTTTCCCTTACTCGTGTCCCGAGCCGCCCCCCCTCACGCGGGTGCGGCCGTTGCCATGCCCGCCCGGCCCTTTGTGAGCGTTTTCGCTGCCGGCCGCGTACCGAGGGCTTTATCTTAGCGCCGCTGCGGTTTTGTAACCCGGTTAGGCCCTGTCTTTTCTTCCCCTCCCTGCCGTTGATGCGGTTTCTCTGTACGCTTGTAAACGGGCCCTTCCATTTTCTCTTTCGTTCCGTTCCCCACCCCCCCCCCCAGTGATGATCAGGATAAGCAGCAATTAAACGTGTGTTGTCCTCGTTCCATCGCTTACTTTTTTTAATTTTGCAGATTTTTTTGTTCGCTCCCTAAGAATTGCTTTAGAAGAACACCTGAGCATCCTTTTGGTGACTTTTTCTGATGAACCAGCGGTAGCAGCTTTTCGCTTCTATCAGGTTGTTGCCTGGAGAAACGAACAATGGCATTTTAAAAGAGCGGAGTCGTGTTCCGATAACGATCTTTACAGAAACGTGCTCAGCCCTTTGCAATGTTAGTTTATAGAACAAAAACAAACAAATGACAAAAAACCCAGTCCCCAGGCTCGGTGTGTTTTACCTGGCTGTGCAGTGACTGCTGCTGGTTCCTCAGGTGAGGTAAACAAAATCTGTTCTTGTGTTAATTGCTGCACAAAGGTGGCCGTGTACCTGTGCTCTTTCCAGTTAAACAAACGAGTCTCGGGGGAAGCCAGCCAGGTCTGGGAAAGCTGAGCAGCATGTTTTATTTGTTGTTCATTTTTTAAGACTTGTTACTGTAGTCACAGCAGGATTTCTATTTAAAAAAAAGTTCTTCGTATTTCAGCAGCTCTTAGCTTTCTGATTGAAATGTATATATATGTTAAGCTCCTTAATGGGTCTCTTGTTAGTGCTAAAGAAACAGTGATGAGGATTTCTGCATATCTTCTGCCAAATGTAGAAGTAAAATAGCATTTTGACAGTACGTGAAGTATGAGGAGTCCCATGTAGCAGTTTCTCCGTCACTTCTCAGTTGACTTGTCAGCTTTTTCTTGAGGTGGAAAATCTACCTATTAGAAAGAACTGCTGACCCTTTTGAGTTTTTCTTTGGAAAACTTGCATTCTCCTCACTCCCTAATAATGGAATTTATGAGACTCTCTATATGTGGCGGTGTCTTTCAGTTTTTTTAATGTAGCTGAACATAATGGCAGATAATTGATTCTGTTAAAATACTTGGGAAAACCTTGCAGCTTGGAATAACGTTTATTCATTTCATTTTCACCTGAAGTAATTCCAGGTCTAAAATAAAACGTGTACATTTGTGGGGGGGGGATTTGGTGTTTAATCTGCTGTTCCTGATCAGACCAGAACTCCTAAGCACTGAATGTCCTAGTGCTTTAGTTTGCTGTGTGCAGGCACATGGCCCAAGCTTTCAGTGGGAGAAGGAAACAGAAGAAATGGGGTGGGGTCAGGGGGCGGGTGTTTGTGAAGAACCTGCTTTCCTCAGAATTCACACAAAAGAGATGTGAGTACCTTTGGAGTTCTCCCGATATTGGGTTTCAGTGCCAAGTAGAGTGATGTTTCAGGAGGCTGCATTCTCACAAGTAGCCATAGTCTGGCACTGAGGTGGAGGTACTGATTGCATCAGTAGTAACCAAAAGGTTCTTTAAAACAAATCTTAGTGTGAGATAAGCAAAACAGGAAGGACTTTGTAGCTACTTATTTATAAGTTCATATGTGATTAATGATAGCTGACTTAATTTTCTACCTTTTTTTTAATGAGGAAATTTTAGAATCATACCTTTGTTTAGTGTGTAGAGGAAATGTAGGGTGATCTTGGAAACAGCTTTCCAGCATGGCTGTGTAGTTTATCAATGCAGGTTCCTAGACAGCACAAAGTGTTGGATAAAATCATTGTGGACATTGATAGAGATTTTTAATTATTAATACTCTCAAGCTGGCTTTTTTTTTTAGTGACTGCTTTTTTCCAGAGCAAATGTTAGTCAGATATGCTTAGGCTAATTAACATCTGCCTCTGCCTTTGTATCACTTCGCTTTGACTTCTCCAAGTTTAGTATGAGGCGTACGGCTTGTGGAACAGAACAGCTCCCTCCCACTTCCTCCTCAAGGAGCGTGGATGCATGGTGATTTAATAGAAATTGCTAGAGTAGTTGTTAAACATAACAGGCATACTAGAATTAAGTTTATGATTTTGAAGAAGGAAAATGATTTTAAGTTGTGTTTGTACGCAGTGACTTGAATTTTGGAATGGTTAAGGGGTTTTATCACTGTTGATGCTCATTGAGAGCAGGTTAGACAGACGAGGCTTTTCATCCTGTTGTTAGATGTCAGGCAACGTTAAACAAGGATCTAGGTATTATTTCCTTTCATCTTAGTCCAGTTATTTGGAATTGCATGTTCATCCAGTGCATATTGTGATACAACTTTATTGAAAGCTTTCGCTGACTGATGGGGGACCGTTGGTCTGGACAGAGCAGGGCAGAAGTTCTACTTACAATACTGCAATGAAGACAGAACTCCAGATGGGTTACTCTTGACTCTCGTTAGATGCCTCTTCCTGCTCTCCATAAAATCAGTGATCTTCTAGGAAAGCAGTCAAAGGATATATCATTTCTGAAGGAAGTGTATGTGTAGTTCATATGTCAAGCAAGTGGATTTTAGACCAGCTAATCTGTGCATGTCTTCTATTTTTTGTATGCAAGCTTCATGAAGAAAATACTAAATTTAACATATGTTCTAATGTTAATTACCTAAACCTGATGAAGTTCACAACTGCTTCTTAAATTCAGACTACTTCTGTGGTGGCAGTCTGCTACCTCAGCAGTAAGGAGGGCACACTGCTTGCCGTAGATTTTGAGATACAGGCACGGCCATGCTCATGCCGTGTAGTTCTGCGTTAGCTTGGAAAACACTGATGAAGTTTCAAATGACAGGCATGGAAAGGGAACTTCTTAAGCAAGTTGATTACTTCTTCATTTAATCAACCTTAAGTTTTAGGTTGGTACCTGGACAAAAGGCTGCTTTCAGAAGCCTTTCCTGAGCAGACATATGTTCAGCCCACAGTGAGAAGATACAGAACTGTGAACTGGATAATCTGCCAAAAATAGTAGCTGAAGTTCTTTTTTTCTTAACTGGAGTGGTGTCAAAGATGAGTGCATGATGCTTACTGATGCTGGTGACGTTTTAAAGGTGTCTACAGTGCAGCACAAGTTAATTTTGTTTCACGGAATAGTTTATTGCCTGCACATATGTATTAAAACATTTATAGAAGGACAACTAATAAAGGGATTAGTTTGATTATAGAGTGACAGGTCATAATATTAAACAAACGTTATTGAACTTCTCTTGTGAGCTTCGTGTAGGTAGGCTCCTGTCAAAGCAGTAGCTAAAAACTAATTTTGTTACATAAAGCTTTGCTACTGAATTGATGGTTTCATCCAGTGAATGTAGGAAGATATTAAATTTTTCTTTTTTGACTACTACTACCTTTCTGTTCACTTATAAAGTTGGACATCACTTATTTTTAGTGTTTGATGGTTTTTTCTTCCTATTTTACTTCCCATATTTTTCACACAAAGTCTAGTGCAAGCCTCATCAGCTTTTTTTATTCAGTCTCACTTTGAATTTTGATGGCCTGGTGACAAACCTGTTCTGTCATACTCTGAAATGATAACAGCTGAGGTAAGACATGATGCAGTGAGGGTGGGAGAGTGACTTAAAAGAACTACTTTTGTCTTCTTGCCGTCTTTGTCATGCCCTCTGATGGTAGCTGGAAACCTAAAAATACTTGCTGAAGATTATTACAGTTCCTATGTAGAATGATGTTGATTTTTTTTTTTTAAGAAATAACTATATTTGAACGCAGCATTTCTGTTGAAGTATGTGAGGAAGGCAAATGTCACACAGACGTACCTGGGTTCAGTTGGTACAGTTGTACTAATATGGGTGAAGTGCTTTGATGTCTTACTCATCTGGCTAATGGGAAGTTGTCGATGAGTTATTCAGTGCCTAGGTGTGTGTGACCATTAGGTAACGGTAGGAAAGGGCTTATCCTATCCATATCACTTTGTTTCACATTGTTCTTTCTGGAATAAAGGGGATGTGAAGAATGAAAGATACTCTTTGCCTTTGGAGTTGTTATCCACTGATTCAATAGCTGAAACTGCAGTCTTTAGGTTGCATTCACCTATAACAATTTATTTGGCTCCTAGTTCCACTTCTTGATGAATTGTTAATCCCATTCCCACTGTATGCTTGAGGAAATTGCAATGTGATGTTCTGAGGAAACACACTTTGTTTTCATTTCTCCATGGGAAAAGCATCACTGCAAATTGTGTTCCTTTTGAAAGAGAAACTTCATCTGAAGAATATTAGGCAGTTAGCTGTCTGTTTCCTGCAGCTATAGTGACAGCAGATCTAGGTGCTTTGACATGGTGACAGTGAGTATCTGCCTTGTAAGTTTGTGAGGGTGAGAGTGGTGACTGAACAGCTGCACAACAAAACAGGGGATCCCTACTGTCATTGGTGAGATTGTTGCAGGGTGAGACGCTGAGCTGAAAAAATAACAACCAAAAACAAGGTCTGGTCCATGGCCCTCAGGTGACAGGATCTTCAGAGCATAAAGATGAGTAAATGTTGAGGATACAAAGAGCAAGTGTCGCTTATTTTCTTGTAAGTAGTAAAATCCATTTCTGGGTAAATACAGAGCAAAGATCAGAATATGTAAATTGCTTGAAGTTAGTGAGGGCTTTGAATGCTTCGGATTATAGAGGTGTCTATTTGCTGTTGTTACAGATGAGGTACTAAGGAAGAATGTTACCTATAACATTCTTTTTGATACTGCAGAATGGATATAAATTGTTAATGCAGAACTGTTGAATCTGTCAGATATAGTCTGAGAAATACCTTGATTATTTCCTTATAGGGAAACAGGAGAAAAAATTCTTTGAAGTCTCGTTTTGTGACACTTTGAAGCTCTGAATCTCTTTATCTCTACCTGTAGTCTTGCTAATATAAATCTTATTAGGTGCTTTTTCAGTGTCTTCCTTAAGTCCTTAAACTCTTGCAGCTTATTGTGATTCTCTTAGTCTCTCCTATTGAAGCACTGTAGGAGGTATAACTAGGTGATCAATGTTGCATCAGAAGATGAGATGTAATTGCCTGCCAATGCCAGACACAGTATGCAACTGCTAACAGGTAATCTTTCTTTAGCTGCAGTTTACATCTACAGTTAAGTTGAGGAAGTTTGAAATGTGTACAAACTTACTCTGTCACCTCCGTTGTTCCATTTCTAAAGTTACATGTTTGATAATGCAGCCTCTAAAGGGCTTAAGAACAAGTTCTGAATGCACGTGACCTGCATGGAGTAATGTAATGTTTGCTTTTGGCAACTTCGTATGGACTCACTGTCATAACTCATGCTATTAGAGAAAACTCTGGATGGTGTCAGAAGATGCTGCAGATGGATAAGGATGCTAAGCTAACTTCTTCTTCATGTATGGGAGTTACTAGGTCCTTAATATTTTTGGTACCTTCCAACACATTTGTGGCATTTGATTTTTTTTTTTTTTTTTGCTGTGCCTTTGTTCTTTTTTTGTTATTGCTTCTATCATTCTTATTGCTTAAGAAGTGATCTCCCAAATGTAAAAAGAATGGACGATATCCTTGCTTCTTTGCCTTCTTATTGAAAGTTCTAATTTAAAACTTGACAGTGATACATTGAATGCTTTTCTGTACTGCTGATCACTTTTACTGGGGGGAAGGGGGGGATGGTGGAAGGGACTCCCAGAGAAAGACAGCTACTGCTGGGGATTGAGTGTAAAGGGAAGAATTGAGGAGAGCTACTTAAAAAGCATGTTAATGCCCCTAGAAGGATTATTTTTCTTTTTAGTGAACAGTGAATTTTAGATATAAAAAAAGCACCAAATAAAATCAAGTAATATCTAAGTGTGCATCCTTCCTCTTATTTCTATGACAGTCTTGTAGCTAGACCAGCACTTAGCTGGTTTAATAAAGGTAACCTCTAATGCTGTGGTTCACGTGTCGCTACCTTCAAAGAGGTAGCCTTCATTGGTAAGTTCAATGTGCCTATCATCCCAATAGCTGACATTCTTCATATATCCTTTGTCCTTTTCATTGAGGTGAAGGGCAGCAGGTAGTGTAGCTGTGATGCTTGTTTCAGGGTCTTTCAAGTTCCATTTTGTGCATTTGCATTGTCTAGAAATACGAGGAAGGAGCCCTTTGAAAAAGGACTTGGGTTCAGAGTGCTGAAGGATTCAGCTGTGAAAGAAAATATAAATCTGAATTTAAATAGAATAATAAATAAATTGGGGAATACATTCTGCAGACAAACAGAAGGGGAAATGATGAAAATAAGAGTGAAATGTCACACTTGGAGGGGAATTTGCTATGCTTTTTCTGTTATGAGTTCTGCACAATTTTTTGTGATAATATAGATATTATAGATACATGTAGATTATATGTACAGTTTACATTTCCATAGTTCTTTTTTATTGCTGAGCTCCCTGGAAATGCTGCACACTGAAATGCAAGGAAATCCTAACCTGCTCTTTGTTTACTTGTTTCCTTAGTTTTTTCTCTTGTGTGCATTATCAGACAAGAAAACAAAGTTGTGTATTTCATTGGATTGCTTTGAACTGCTGTATTATGTCTTTTTGTTTTTTTGTGGATAAGTTGTATGCAAGGAAAACAGGATAACAATGAGGAAGAGAAAGTAGGAAGAAAAATATGTCTTGCGTATATCTATGTGCATGTACTGTGCGAGTAAGTATGTGCATAGATAGATTTTGACTGGAAATTGTTGGCCATTCTGTTGAACTGAGAGTGTCTTAGTAATAATGTATAGGAGTAGAATTTGGGATATTGAATGCTGAGAAAACATAGCTGCTATTTTAGGGGGGAAATCAGTCATTGATATAAATATTTTAATATATTTGTGCTAAGTAGTCTTGAAAGGGGAGGAGGGTAGCTTTGAAAATACAGTAAAACACTGAGAACTCAGTAAGCTTATTGTTAGACCGTAGACACTTATACAGTTTTAAAGCTTTTTTTTTTTTAAGAAAAGTTGTTTTATAAAGTAGTTTCTTGCACTTTACCTGCTGGCTTTTCAATTTGGTAGATAACATCTGAACTCCAGCAGAGTTTTATAATCCCCACGTGCTTAAATATACTAAATGTTCTTTTTCCATTAAGGTTAATGTTCGTGAAGAAATTGAAGAGTTTTTTCCAAGAATGTGGAAGATAAATCAAGATAAAAGAAGGCTAATGAAAAGTATTAAAGATCAGAAAATTAAAATTGAATGGGGGAAAAAATTGAACAGAAGATTGGTCAGATAGAAGCACTTGAATGTTTTTTTAAGGCTATAATGAATTGTTTGAATTGGGGAAGAATACACGAAGTATGAAAAATGAAAAACTCAATGAAGAATGAAGAAAAGTAGAAAGCAAGAGTGAAGTAGAATTAAAAGAATCTGGAAGAATGAATGGGTCCTAGGTTAAGTAAATGTATGGTTTATGTTCCAGTGTCTGTATGATCAAGTTGTAGATGAATTTGCATGATTACTTAGTTAATAGAGAATTGGTGATCTGGTTCGAGCAGGGATCTGTTTGAGGAAAGCATACAATATTAACAGTGGGCTAGCAAAATGAAATTTGTTCTGGAGGGTATTGCCTAACCATTTGTTTTTCAGGAGCAATCAATATAATAGAATTACTGTACTTTAAATGTTAGGAGTTAGGCATTTGTACAACCAATACCATTTGTAATACTGTTCTTTTTGTTAGGAGTCTCGCTCCCAGTCAAAATCTCCAGCTGGGAGTCCTGCTCGTGTTAAATCGGAGAGCAGGTCAGGATCTCGCAGTCCGTCGAGAGCTTCCAAACATTCTGAATCGCACTCTAGGTCAAGATCAAAATCGAGGTATGTCTGGAAAGTAGTTTAAGTTGGTGCGATGTTATTGCTTATGTCCATTCTTCTGTTATGTTACTGGGGTATTTTTTTTTCCTCTTGTAAAATGTATGACTTTTTGAGTGTGTTAAGAGGGCTGTGTTAATTTGCGTGTTGATGGAAAAGGCTGGGGGTAGGTTCCATAAGCAATAAACATGTGTATTTATGGAGGAAGTAGTGTAAGTAGGAGTAGCTGTGTAGAAGTCACTGCTAAATATTTATTTAACTATTCCTGAGAAGGGATAAGAGGTTACAGTTTGGTTATTTAAAACCTGATGTCTTATTCTCCCAAAAATCTTTTTGGGGATGGTTTCTTGTGTGGACCATTCCTGCAGGAAAGAAGGAAGACTCAAGTGAGAACCACAGTAAAAGTAGTCTGTGTTAGGTAAGGGTTGGGTCTGTACTGGATCTATTGGAATGTTGAAGAATTACTGCTTGGGGCAGTTCTTGACATTTCTTCACTGAAACACTGAATCTTTGTAAAAACAAAATCTGAAAACTGTGGCTAAAGTTGGGTTGGGTAGCTTCATGATTTATGTGAGTTTTAAGATTTAAATTCATTTTTGCAACTCTCCCTGTCAGTGTATACCTGTATGGGCAAGTTTCTATAGCTCTCACTAATAAGGGAGTGATAAAATGGAGAGTGCTTCCTCAGAGTACGTGAAGACTGTCTGTCTTTCTTTCTCTAAGTGCATCTTAAAATATTTTCCAGCTCATACTACTATGTGTCTCTTCCCTTGCACCCTCATGCTGTTGAAAATTGAGACACCTGATGAATCCTTTTATATGAGGAGGCAGTAACCATAAAACACAGCATTTGTTGTCCATGGGTGGGGAGAGGAATTGTGTAGTATTATTTTCTTCCTTATCTCAGTTTTTGAGAGAGGTCAGTAACTCTTCATTCTTACCTATTCAGTTTACTAGAGCAGTCCAAGGGAGTTAACTGTGCTCTGAGATCCTCAAGTTCAGCCTTATGATACAGGGGGGTTGAAACTAAATGATCTTTGAGGTCCTTTTCAACCCAGGCCATTCTATAATCTTCAGTTCTTGCAAGATTAGTCAGACAACTGCTTGTTGTTAGGCTATAAAAACTGTAACCGTATAACTGTCATAATTCTGCCTGTTGAAAATGGAGCTCAACGTTGTCTGGATGTCTGCAAAGAAGTGGTTGTGGAGTTAAATAATTTTTGTTGTTGTTGTGAATCATATTCAAGCCTAGGCAGATCTCTATTTATAGATACCACAGCACTGTAGTGGTGCTGGGTCTTCACTTTTTTCAGCTAAGGCAGTGTTGTGTTGGGTTTCTGTACTGTTATGCAATTGCTGGTTGTGCATACAGCCAAACTGACACAAGTTTTAAGCTTCAAACTTCCTGGAGACGTTTTTGAATATAATCTGCATTTTATGCTCTGATCAAATTAGAACTAACGCTACTGAATAAGTTTCTTAAGAAGTGTCATCTTTAAACACACAGAGTAAATGACTATTTTAATTGTAGTAAGCCTCAGAAAAAATAACCCAGGGTTTTTGTCTGGGAAGAGTAATGCATGCAAACACAGAATTGTAAGCCTTTGACCTAACTAAACACTTTATCTTTGTTGAAGATCCAGGTCCAGAAGACACTCGCACAGACGTTACACTCGCTCCAGATCCCATTCCCATTCTCATTCCCATAGGAGACGTTCTCGAAGCAGATCGTACACACCAGAATACCGTCGTCGAAGGAGCCGTAGTCATTCTCCAATGTCCAACAGGAGAAGGCACACAGGCAGCAGAGTATGTCATGTTCAAGGCTGAGTATAAAACAGTTACTGCTTACACCGATGTAATCTAAGTTAACTGCAGGCTGAATGTGACTTCTGTCTTGTCAGTGGAGGATAAGGGAATTGGGTTTTAAGTGGGAGAATTCAGTATTTGTGCGAGCAGCAGGTAGGTCAGATGCCAGAAATCACACCAAGGTCTTCTTTGGATATAATTAAAGAAAACCAAAACAAAGAAAAAAATGTTATGTTGACATCTACAGGATGGACTAGAGAAACAGAGGAACAAACTTCTAAAGTGTTCTTGTTCATAATGTAGCCTACTATGTTGAAGGTTGCTTGTGATATTTTTACTTGTAAATAATGAATTGGTTTTAACTTGAATAAACCTGTGTACTGTTAGCTACTGGGTAAATCTTAGAAACAAAAGTTATGGAAAGGATTAATAGGCCTCTCAGAATTCAAGTGAGAAATAGTCTTTCTACAGACAGGATAGGAAGTGTAGGTAAACCAACCAGTACACAGGATACTTCTTGTATGTCCTGAGAGATTTTCCTCAAAGTCCTTCCTTATTCAGTGCCTTAGCTTCTGGTTTTGCATTGCTTCGAGCTGATGAAAACGAATGTTGCTAACATGCATCTTCTGCCTTGGTGAGGGCTGTGATACTTTCAGTTTTTAGCTAGTTTAGTTTCTCTGAATGTGTTTATTAACTTGGTCAGCTTACTGTGGTGAAGCAGCTCATTAGGACCAGATAATACCAATGTGGAGAGGGAACATGAGTGTGTGGAAGAAGGCAAGACTACACCAGTGCTAGCTAATGTACAGTGTCTTAAGCTGTCTGAAGCAGCATTTGCAGCTAAACTGTTTGTGGATTGTTGCTGGTGTGTAGTCATGATGTAGTAAATACAAATCTAATATCTTGACAAGTTGGAAGAAATAACTGAACTCCAAAAGGCATAGCAGATTTCGTGGTGAAAAAGGCAGGCAAATCTGCTTTACTACTTTTAGAAATACTAGGATATTTGCTCTGAAAGAGTTTGGGTTGGGTTTTTTTTGTCTTGGAAATGACTTATTTCATGTTCCACAGAGTCACCTCCTTTTCGCAATGAATTCCATATTAATTTTGGACAGTAGTTTTAGTAATGTCAAAACAAAATAAACCAAGTTTGAATGCCCTAAGTGCAGGGTCCTGAAGACACCAAAGAAATTGTGACAGTTTTTCTACTTTTGCTGACGTGGGTTTCTGGAGGCAGTACAAGAAGTTGATATTAAAGGTGTCTTTTTGTCCTCCACCACTGACATCCTTCCAGTGGTGAGTGGTGTGACTGTCTCTTGTTGCTTAGGTTGCACAGACTGATTCCCTTGCCTCAGAAAAAGGTAGTTGGGTTTAATTTTGAGTGGGAATATATGAGAGAGTAATACAGAGTACCATGAGTAGGGACTTGTCTGAGCAATGATTTAAAGGACTGAGGGGTCTGATTGAACTTGTGTTTTCATGGATGTTAATTCCACTAAATCATTAAATAGCTTTGAATGAGGAATGTTCGAACCTCTCTAGTTGAAACTTGAAAGTGGCAGGCTGCCAGTTTTTGTTGTGCCATCTGACTTTACAAAGAGTTGTATTAAGTTCATGTTCTAAAACTGAAGTTTGAAATTTGGCAAATGGAATAAAACAAATACACAGGTGTTTTGGACATCTTTTTGTTACAGTGGGCTCTTGAACACAAACTGAAAGTGGGTAATTCCACACCAGTTTGAAATACAGAGTTACAAAAATAAGGGAAGGTGGTATGGGGGTGTAGGTAAATCACATACCTCATCCTTCTTCTGTGTCTTGGTAGAAGATGAGGAGAGTTTATGTCAGCAGGCTGTGGGATTGGTTTTTTTCTTATCAGTTTTTAAAATATTTGGAAGTATGCTCCTGTTTAAGAAAACAGGAGAGTCAGATGGGCTGTTCTGCTGTACCACTGCTCAGAAGATATTTAGCTAATGTGTCATCCAGATCTCTTCCCTGATGAGAATTCTTTGGCTAAACTCTGCTCTTCATAGCAAGTGGAGTGGCTTGGAATATGGTTTGTTTGCTGAGCTTTGTGTGTGATAATTTTTTCTGTTTGCAATCTTTTCTTTTTATGGTGAGGGAGAATCCTTTTAAAAGAGGGTTGAGTTAAATCTTGATTCTTAGAACGAGAGCTAAGCTAGGTTGCAGATGCTATGAGAATCTGATGGGCTGGTAGGACACACTCCGATGAAAGCAAGCGAGCAAAGCTTTTAGAGTTCTTCAACATCCTTGTGAAAGTGACTGTGTAAGATGCCCCTGTTTTTGACATGGAAAAATACTATCCAAGTACTTTTTACCTCCTGCACAAAGTTGTGCTTATCTCAATTACAGCTGACAAGCTAATGCTATGGTTCTCCAGAAAAGGATTTGAAGCCCTAAGTGTTTACTTGCAGAGCCTGGTAGGGTAAACGTGGGTGTACAGGTGGTCGGCATGTTTCTCTTCATATTTTGCATGCTAAATCCCTGAGGTCTTTATTTCAGAGTCTACATAGTGCAGGTTAAAACCTAAGCGTCCTATGTGCATATTCCAAAATTGTTTGAATTTAGTTTTTTTTTTTTTTAAGCTTAGAATTTCAGTTAGGAACAATACTTTTGCACAGCTTTTAGTCTCAGCTTGTTTCCTGTCTGTGCTCTAAAGTGGAATTTTTCTTTGTTAGGGAAGATTTGAAATAGAAGGCTTTACTTCAGAATTGTCATCTAAAAACTGTCATCTTGGTATCCAGAGCTGCCGAGCAGGGTTCATAAGAGAACATGAGAGAAGAGTGAAGCCTCTTCATTCTTTGAGACACAGTGAAGGGGAAGCTCTGAGGCATAAATTGCTGTGCATCAGTGGCTCTGAAACACCTGAAACCAAAATAGAAATTTCAGCTGTTAATTTCCCATTAGTATTTCAGCAGGAAAAAATGAAGTCCCTATCCCTATTGCTGCTATTTTAAAGTATTCTAGTGTAGCAGGTGCCAGGAACTAAACTGAAGAAAAAAATAACCTTACTGATATTGATAAAGGTGATTCTATAAAAGGAATTGGCTTAATGTGAACTCTTGAGGCATGTGGAGAAACTTTGAACCTAATAGGAAAATGAATTGCATTACTTTGAACAATTGTACAGTTCCATATTTTACCTGTTTTAGTTGAAATGTACAAATAGCTTGTTCTCCCACCTCAAGTTAAGAGTCTGGAGTCTTATTCTGGACAAGTGTACATGCTTCTCAATTAGTTTGAGAGAAACAGTGTTTGTTTCTGTGTAGTTAAGTTGGTCCTTCTGATCCAGTTTCATGCGGCAGAGAGAAATTCTTCAATTTAAATACTAACCTTCACTATATTTGAAAGGGAAAGTGTTGAGGTGGGAAGGAAGTACACAGTTCTGGTAGAAGGTGAGTTAAAGTTCAGCTGTTCATGCTGACAAGCTCAAGTACGTTTATTGTGTGAAAGTAGAGGCAGTGTTCGGCACACATGGTGACCTTGTGGGAATGTTAAAGATGGGCGGGATCTTTTCTTAGCACCCTTAAATATGCTGCCTGCCTCTTGCTGATGGTTTGAGTGAGAACTACTAGTAAAACAGTTTCCTGTTAGCCGCGTCTATTCTTTTGTAGTGATACTTTGTGTTTCTGAACGCTGCCATCAGTACAATTTGAGTAATTTACCCTTGTTTTTTCTAAAATAAATATAAGGAAACTAGTTCCATTTTGAAAGTATCTTAAGATTGGGACTCTTGAAGTATTAAAACGTGTGGCAAACTACACTTTCTTCATAAAAAGCTGAGAAGTGTATATGTGTGAATATATAACTTGTTTTTTATTAATTGGTTTTGACCACTTACCTTACCAGGCTAATCCAGATCCAAATACGTGTCTTGGAGTGTTTGGTCTCAGTCTGTATACCACTGAGAGAGATCTGCGTGAAGTTTTCTCTCGTTATGGACCTCTGACTGGTGTCAATGTTGTTTACGACCAACGGACCGGGCGATCAAGAGGATTTGCTTTCGTTTATTTTGAGAGAATTGATGATTCTAAAGAGGTAAATTCGCCGTTTAATACTTAAAAATGAATGTTCTATTTGTGTATTGTCTTCAAATACCTCTATAAAAAATTGTGTGCCCATTAGGAACTTCTCAGTGAGGTTCATTTCAAATGCTTTCTTCAGACTGCATGATACTTTTAAACAGGTGAACATTAGTTCAGTGTTCAGATGTTCAGGTAAAGCTTGAGGTTGGACTGTTTGTATTGGATTGCTAACGAATGTGTCAGTTTGATTTCTTAATCTATTCTTCAGGCAGACATAGAAGTGTTACAGGACTTTTCAAATGTTTTGAAAACCAGCTCTTGAAAATAATTTTCTGTATCAGAATTCTAAATATTTTCTTTACCATTCTCTTGAAAAGTGCATTTGAGTGTCTGTTTTTGTCTTGACTTAGTGGCTGGTTAGACAGATAGCTGTTTGCATCTAAGTGTCAGTATAATTGATGTGTAAGGAAGCAGAATCTGAACAGCAGCCCATGTTATGATTCACTACATTAGGAATTTTACCTGTGTAAGTATACTGCAAGCTTTACTAATTTAATAAGATTTTATGAGTTTGCTGTTAAATAGATGTATCTTATTTGTTTTGACAAAATAAAAAGGCACCTGTATTAGTCAGCCAGAGTATTTTATCATATCTTTTATTTTTAGTAACAGCACAGATACTGAATTAAATGTTAAGCCTTCCTCATGGGGAATAGCTCTTTCTTACGGGGAGAAAGTTACAGACTTAAAAACTTGTTAGTGAATAAATAGTCATGGGTGGGTGTTTCAGATAAGCTGTTTGATTCTGTTTGCACTCGTTAAGTGTATTCATGGCACTTGTGTATGACTTCTCTCACCTAGCACTGCAGGGTGGGAGGATGGCAGCTGTGGACTTACTGTCAAATACTGTCAAAACTTAAAAATGAAAGCTGTTGATGATACTTCAATGAAAAAAAGAAGCCATGAATGATTTAGTTGGGCTAGATGCAGTTTTGAACTTTTAACTCGTTTCTAGTATGATCCTACAAGCAGTTTTTTAAACAAGCAGCTATAGGAGGTGATGGAAACGAGGCTTACAGAGATCCAGATTGTGACAAGAACAGAGATTGTGTATGTGTGATTGTTGCAGGTTATAGGAGAATAGTAAGTAAAAGAGCTGGAAGCTTCCTTCAGCTTCCCTTTGTTTTCCCAGGATCACCCTTATCAGGTTGAGAGAGGAGTTAGTGGGATGGATAGCTATCTATTCATATTTAGTGGTCTTTTTGGTTCTGACCTCTTAGTCTTGTGTTGCTTTGCAGCCTGGTGGGATTCTGAAACTGTGGCAGCTCTGTAGCACAGTCTGTATCCAAAACACTGCATTCATGTGCTAGTTCTGTTTTAAACTTTCATGTCTTTAGAAGTACTTTTTTTCTCTAGTTGTCGTTGGCAGTGGTCATGCATGACACTATACATTTTTTAAAATGTTCCGTGTAAATACCATGAAGTAATTTGTTCAGTATGAAGCTGCTTTGGCAGAAACTACAAAACTGGAATGCAGAGGGAAAAAAATGGGATATTACATGCAGGATCAAAAATGTAGTAATAGAGATGAGCACTGTAAGTAGGAACTGAAGGGACTGGGAATGTGAACAAACTTTTCCTGTCTCTGCTTTGCTGAATTATTTCAGTTTTGTAAGTTCCAAGTGGTGGGAGGTTTTACATCCCTCCTCTCCCCCCCCCCCCCCATTAAAAAAAACCCAGCTCTCTGGTGAAAATAAATGGCTTTTACATATTTCCCAGGCCATGAAGACAGATTTGAAGTGGCAGTAAGTAGGAAAAGAGGATATAGCTATAGGTGTGGAACTGACAGGCTGTGTAGGAGGACTAAGAGGAGGGAAATAAATCCTTGGGGAAGATGGGCCAAATCTGAAAAGCTGGGTATGCAATAAGTAATGTTACTTGAACTGCTTCTATTTTAGGCAAATGTTTCCTCTTTAAAGAAACAATAAAATAAACCAGGCCTCTGAGTAAAGGTAGTGTAAAACTCTAGGTGAGAAGTGGAGCAGAGTTCCAGTCTTCTTAAAGCAGGCGTGCATGGATTGAATAGGTGAAGAGCAGTGGGAAGAGGGGCCAGTCACTAAGATTTCCAAGAGGGGTGGAGGGGTGCTCCAGGAAGCCTCTTACCTGGCTTGCTCTGAAACACTGTTGATATTTGGATTGGACACCGAAGGAGTTGTGAGTAGCTGTCTTTAAACTTTGTAATTGAGTCAGCTGCCTTATTGTGTGGGTTTTCTTGCAGCTGAAATCCTGTTGGGATCTTTGTTGATGCTGGGTAACCTTTCTTAAAAATCACATCAGATACTGAGCTGGTTAAAGTGTTACTATGTTTTGCTTTTTAATGAAGTTTCTTAAAAGTTGGAGAAGGTCTGTAATCTTCTGTTGAAGACCTCTTCCTGAAGATTGGCATACTTTGTTTTGCAGCACTAGCACTGAACCCTGTTTTGTAATGTTTTAGCTAAAGCATTCACGTGTCCATCAGGTTATTAGTTTAGGATCCTCATTTCTTCCTCTTACAGAGGAAATAATCACTGTATTGAAAACTATGTATTAGAATGAAAAAAAAAAAAAAGCAAACAGCGCTGAGGCAGAATTATTATCTCAGGATTAATAATGAGAGGATCACAAGTAGAGGCTGGGTGTTCTAGGGAGATGGTTCTGCAGTTACCAGGGATCTCATTCCAGCTTTTCAGTAACTTGTACAATAAACTAGTAGTTGTTAAAACTGAGGCTACTGTGAATGCACTGTCTGTACGAAGAGCTCATCTGTGAAGCATTAACTACAACAGCTGTTGGCAGTACGGAATTTTCAGTTTCTCATGCTATTTACAGTTTGGACTGTATTTCTGAAGTAGTGCATATTGGCAATTAAGGCAAACCTGACACAAACCAGCTGAACTGCTGACATAATTTGTTGCCTAAGACTGTAATAATTTCAGGTTTCTGTGTTTGGGCTTTTGGTTTTTTTGGTGGTGGTGTTTTGAGGGTTTTTTGATCATTTTTGCAAGACGTTCTGTGGTGCAGGCAAAGCAATTTAGAAGGGTTGTTACTGACCAGAACTTCTCTTGCTGCTTTAAGCGATGTTTTCAGTATCAAAATGACTCTTGATAAACCAGAAAAGAGCATGAGAGCATCTTTGGTGTTTGGAATTGAGAGTTACGGGCTTCTAGAAACCATGCAACACCACAAAATTGCTAATAGTTCAAGAAGCATGCCCAGCTACTCATTCTGATTCTCTACAGTTCTTGTTTCTCTTTATTCTACAACTCTAAGGTGTGCTTTAAAAAGAATCTGTAATCAATAGATGTTAAAGCTCAGAAATTGCAAAAAAAATTTGTATGTAATGGCCAATATTGTGATTACATTTAAAAACAAAAAGCAGTGATGTCTGTTCATTCTGTGCTTTACCTGTGATACAGCAGAGGTGAACTTTCTACTGTTGATTTTAAGTACTTGGGTTTGAAAGAAAAAAAATAAGATTTTTAGATCCCCAAAATAGATTTGTTTCAAAGTGAGTCCTAACATAAATGGTTTGTGTTTGGCTGTTTAAATATATTCAATCAACTTTACTGAAGCTCTTGTACATTTAGAAAATGCCACATGCTGTAGTACGTGGAATGAGGTGAAATCCATTACATTTAATACTTTCTAACAGCTTGTAGCCAATGCAGGTCATGACTCAGTAGTTTGGGAACTGCTCATCCAGATAAACTAACACCTTACAAATAGTAACTCAGAAGCCCTTTGTTAAGGGTAGATGGTTCTAGGTTTAAAACTGTAGTCTAAGATTGAGTTCTTGCCTGTGTCATTTGCAAGTCCTGTTATGTTTTCTGACCCTTCCTGCAGAGAGTGTATGAAGTGTGGTGTCTGAAGTCAGTCTTCCTGCATTTTGTAGCCAAAGCTAATAGTGCATGTTGATGGGAATCCTGCTTGCTCGCTTACTGTCCTCTTGCAAAAGCTGTGCCAGTCTTCTAACACTGCTCAGATATTTGGAAGAAAACCCAGGCTGAAATAAAAACAGACTTGTCAGTTAAAGGCTCCCGAGAGGGTATTGTATACCTTTAAATCCCATTGTCGTTTGTTTTTTTTTATTGTGTGTTTTATTTGATCTGAAAAAAGCACTCTGACTTCTCAACAGCATTTGAAAATGCTTCTTGCATCGTTAGCCCAAATGTGCCATGTCTTTTCACTTGGGTATCTGAATACTCTCAGTGTTCATCCATGTACAAAACTAGCAGGCAGAGCAAGCAGACATTTGTTTGGAATGAAACGTGCTGATCTAATGACACTGTAAAATCCCAGATTGGTTTATAGGGTGCTTTTAGTTCAAGGGAAAAATGAAAATGTCAGTAATTGTCAAAGCACATTTGTGATTCAACTTTTTGTACAGAATAAATAGCATGGTGTCACTCATCTGAAATAAGTTTTACAATACAACTTCTGGTAGAAGCGCAGCAGTCAAGAGCTCTGAGTGCTTTGTTTCAGAGCAGTAAGGTGTGTAAGGTGCAGTTGCTAAGGACTGAATGTGAGTGATGCTACCAGAACTGTTGCTTTTCTGCAGTTGGAGGATGCAGTTATGACTGTTGAAGGCTTCATGTGCCTGTATATCTATTAAAAGATTTTGGCTAATTTAAGTCTTTTACTTGTCCGTTATTGCTCACAGCTGTTGAAAGCTAAGACAGCAAAAGCTTTACTGTTGAGTGAGACCTCAGATGTTGTGAGCAGGGCTTCTGGGTTCTGTGCAGACTGGGAACTATCAACTCATCTTTATCTGCTGAAATGTAATACATTTCTCAGTGCTTTGAAGGCGGGATATCAAATTTTGTTATCAAAAATAACTTGTTGGCTGTCTTGCTGTTATCTTGCTCTTCTCTGCACTGCTCCCTATGTCAAAGTACTCTTTTTTTTTTCCCTCTAAAAGAGGTGTTTGTTGTTTCAGCTACATGAAACGAGTGCCAAATGTTGTGGATTTTAGGCAGCTCACTGTGTGTTGGGGATCACACATGAGAGTGCCATGAGGCAGAAAATGCCTTTCTTTTTAAGATGCATTGTGTATCACTGAGTTTCCAGAAAGATGCTTTCAATCATGAAGCTAATATTTCTGCCAGCTTGTTTGCAGTGTTGTTTTGTGATAATTGTAGTACGTGTGCACAGAGTTACTTTATCTCATTCATCCTTCTGTAGCAAGGTCTAAAACAAAATAAGCCAAGGAAACTGGAGTTAAAGATCCTATTTTGTTCAGGGAACACATTTGTGTTGAGATGTGATGTGCTCTTTGGCTCGTTGTTGCAGTTATCCTAGTTGTGATGCTGCTGTGTGGGAACAGAGCTCACTAGGTGGCGATATAGCATAGATATAAACGGAGTTATTAAAGCACAATAAGCGTAGATAAATAGGCTAGTGGTAACTTGGTCACTTCCACTTTGGAGCTGCTGAGTTAAATCACAAAGCTCGGAGTTTTGTTCCTCCTCTACATAGTTGAGCTGTTAATTCAGTGGGGTTCCTGCTACGAAACTGGCAAGAAGTTAATTTCTGAACAGCTCTTATTTTTAAAAAGAAAAGGGAAAAAACACTGTGCTTAGAGTTACGCTCATGATTTGGGGCTTGTGTATCGTGGCTCACAGTTAAATTTTAATGCTAAAAATGTCTCAAGGTAAACTCAAGGTTGCAAAAGTGCACGTCACACAAAAATGAAAATAATACGCATAGGACAAACTGCCTTGAGAAGCAAGTGGTATTTTGGAGATCTTAGGACAGAGGTAGGTGGAAGGTTCAAAAGTGGAATCTAACTTGGAAATTTTTAATAATACTATAAAGTCTGACATTAATTGTTTGTGAAATTGTTAATCATTTTTTTCAAGCAACTATTCCATGTATTTCTTTCTCAAAAGTTCAGTGCGGTCCTTTGGAAAAAGGACTTGTGTGATTTTGAGAAGGGCCATTGTATTGATGCAAAGATGAAAGGAGCAGGGCTGCAGCACCCAGGGAGCGCCTCTGAAGGCGCGGCCCCTGGTGCGCATCGCCACGGCCAGCCGCTATTGTGAGAGTGGGGAGGAAGGTTGTAATTAGGTATCCATGTAGGCTGAACCCGCCATTTTACTAAGCTGGAGTAGGTCCTTGTAAGGGAGATGGCAGGAGGCTGGGAGAGCATGAAATGGCAGCCGACGAGCAGTAATCCGGCCATATGCACCCTACAGGAAGCCACTGTTTTGCACAGCCTTTGAATCCGCCCATCCCCTCTGGGTCAGAGCCGGTGGTGGGAAAGATGCGGTTTTCAGGAAAAGCCATTTTGACTTCGTTTACCTTTTTGATGGGTAGGAGGCATAGCCTACTGCAAGGGAAGTGATTGTGCTATAGTGGATAGTCCTGTGCTTTCTTAAAGGAGTGATTGCGTGCCACGGCACTCGGCGCCCCGTGCAGCTCTGAAGCGCTGCCGGCAAGCGGGCTGGGAACGGGGCTGAGCCACCACAGTGGGGCACTAGTAACCAGCCCAAGTAGATCTGGCCTGGGGCTTGTTGGTCTGGGTCTGGCAGAATTCAGCATGGCTTGTGCTTAGCTTTCCATTGGAGGTCAAAGGTTTCATGTCCTCATTCCTTCTCTTTCCTGCAGGCAATGGAGCATGCGAACGGAATGGAGCTGGATGGCAGGAGGATTCGTGTGGATTACTCCATCACCAAGAGAGCACATACGCCCACCCCAGGCATCTACATGGGCAGGCCAACGCAGTAAGGAGTCACTTGTTTATCGTGGTGGGGATAAAATCGATTTAAATTGGAGGTCTGAAGTCTGGTTGAAGAGGCAGTACTGCAGAGTACTTTCACTTGTATTTTTCCATTGTAGAATTCTAACTTTTTTTTCACAAAGGTATTCATATAAAGCGTGTTATAACAATTCACATACACTTTTAAGTTCATCTGTGATTTATTGTATTTTTATTTAAAATTGAATGTTACTTTTTGAAGATTCAACCAGCATACTCAGCAACACACCTGTATCTTTATGAAGTATTAGGGTGCCCATTTGCCTTTGATTTTTATGAGATCTAGGCTGAAAGTTTTGATGATATATATTTTTTTTTTCTTGGAGGGTGGGGGGTGTTAGGTTTTTTGTTTGTTTGGAAGGTGTTTAAATGTTCAGTCATTGTTTAGGGCTCAGTCTTCAGCATCTGATTTACGAGAACATTGAAAAAGGTTTTTGAATGATTTAATCTGGTGAAGAATATAATGTGAAATACTTCATATTTTTCCTCACAGCAGTGGAGGAGGTGGTGGTGGTGGAGCAGGTCGGCGCCGTGACTCTTACTATGACAGGGGGTATGACAGAGGATATGACAGATACGAAGAATATGACTACAGATATAGGTAAATAATTCTCTCTTCATTTCTGTAAGAACGGTGGATTTAGAAGAAAACAAACATCTCAGTTTTAGATGACAAAAGTGTAATTCCATTTGTACCAAGATGCTTCACACGTGCTTGCTTTGTTTAGAGCCACCTCATGGTAGATTTTGTAATATAAAAGTACTTGTGCTCTTCAGTGTTTGTGTTGTTGGGTTACATGTTAATTGATTGTGTGAGAGGTTGATTTTGCTACCTGGAGAAGGTGTAGAGCATTTACCCTCCAAATGTGTCAGACAGAAAAAAGAGAACTCTTTTTTTCCATGCTGTACATAGAACCAGGAGCAGCTGACAGTGCTGCTAAAGAAAGGGTTATTTGTAGATGGGTTTTTAATGCTTGACATTTCACAGCTATCTGTCCATTTTGAAAGTTACCTAGTTGCAGAGAATGTTGTACAGCAAGAATTGTAGGCATCTGTCAGAGCACTATAGGTGTTTATGGGGCTAGGGAGAGTTTATTAAACGTGCTGTGGAGATACATCCGTTTTAAATGCATCAGATAGAGAAATATAAAAGCATTTGTTACAAAACTGTAAGCCAGTGCCAGATCAGGCTGGAGTCATTCATGCAGGCCGGGTCTCAGTGCTAAGGAGACGATTCTGTTCTGTAGAAGTAATGTGAATGAGGCTTCTTTCGTTGTGATTGTTCTTCAATTGCCTTTAAAGGAGACGGTCGCCATCGCCATACTACAGCAGGTACCGATCGCGATCAAGATCCCGTTCCTATAGTCCAAGTGAGTAAACACAACTAGGGGTGGGCTCTATGAGACTTGTTACAGTATTGATCAGTGGGAGTTGGGAGCATGAAAGGGAAGAAAAAACCTAGGCAGCGCAACGCTAGAGTGTGTGTGCTGGTAGTTCAGAGTAATGATGTTGTCTTTTTTTTTCTAGGGCGCTACTGAAGATCAGAAGAACGAGCAGCTGAGAACGTGATTTTTAAATAAAAAGTTTAGATCTTAGCTTCCCTACTGTTTTCCCTCCTTCCCCTCCCCTCCTTGTCCTCCATCCAGCTATTTTAGAGACCTTGGGCTCATTTAGAATATATGTATCTTCAGTTGAAGTAGTCCTGTTTTCCATCCCTCCTTATGTAATACTCTTAAATATTGTAATTGTAGTTTTTGTGTAGTATAACATCTTAAGCAAAATCAAATAGAAAACCCAAAGTGTTGACACATTTTGGAAGTCATTCCTGTTTTGTTTTTAGAACAATTGGACTCCTGGCTAATCAAAAGACAGCGATGGCATTTTCTAAAGCTTGCATGTCGTATGTAATACACACACTCAGATACTTTGATATGAACCTGCATTTCCAAGTAACTCGTTCATCTTTCTGTTAAAAGGTAAACATTTTACTTTGGTAAACAAGTAACGACTTTGAGCCTTTACTGTAAAGACGAATTTATTTTAGGTAGCGATGAACCGGAGGATTTTTGTATGATTACTTTTTGTCGGGTAGTTGCTTGGAGTGTAGAACATGTGAACTAGAGGAAAAACGGCCATTTGGCCAACTGGGAAAATAGGTCCTTGTACACTGACAATTTAAGGCTGCATTTTATAGGTAAGTTTCTGGACAGCTACACAGTGGAAAATGTTTGGAGTTAATACCGTTGAAGTCCTGGGATTTTTTTTATAGTGCTTGTTTACTTATTTCCCCATAATAAGTGCAGGAGATGACAACTATTTATTGAACATAGCAATTAGTTATATAATTTGCTGTTCACTTAAAAACAGAACCCCAGACTTTTGGTATTGCAATAATGATGAAGCAAGTTCTGTTTCCAGTCCTTTTGAAAGCATGGATGGAAAACCTGTAACTACATGTAAACTTTTTTTTTCTCCTTTCAATAAAAGTAAATTCCACTGAGTCGTGTTGTCTTGTTTCTGTCTTGCACCTCGTGTCACCTTGGAACGCAGGTGAAGCAGGGCAGCGCCCTGCTGTGTGGGTAGTTCAGGTGTTTGCTTGGGGTCTGACTGGCTGAGCTCACTGGGTAGTCCAGGTTTCTCCTGACGGCTTTGGCACGTGGCGGAGTCGTGGTGAGGGGTTTAAGGAGGAGGAGCACTGCTGACTTTGGGTTTCTGGCGAGCTGTGCCCTCCAGGATGGCTCGCCGCGTGGCTGAGCGTGGCCGTTGGCACAGCAGAAATGATTGTGTCCTGATTGTCATGGAGTGCCACCAGATACATTGGTCGTGGTTTTAGGGGGCTGAGCGTATGGAGCAGTTGTAACTATTTGAGTGTCAGTGCCAGGAACTATTTACCAGCAATTAAAAGAAACAAACACCCACGTATTTTGAAAAGCTTTCATAGGACACACAAGAAGAGATGTGTTCAGTCTTACTGTTACTGCTCTGTGTTTCTTATCTCTTACGTTCTATCCCTGAATTACAGTTGTTAGCTCTTAGTAAAATGAGATCCATCTGAAACATGGAGGTTCAGCAAATATTGTACCGTGTCAGATGATTGTACTGCTATCGGTTAACCAGACAACTTAAGAGACATTGGGAAATTACCTTCTGTAAACTGCATTTCCCAAGTTCAAACAGAACTGTATTTCTTATTTTGATCTCAAAATGAAAGGGGGTAGCGTGCAGAAATAGTGAGACAACGTGGAGCGAGGGCAGCAGATGGCACAGGAAGTGCTTCCTCCTGCTGGTTTGGAGTTGTGAGGCTCACCTCACCTTCAAGAGTTCTGCAACAGAGTGGAATTATGTCAACCTAAGTAACGCAACTGGGAAAAGTATTGCTTTGTCCTAGCATGGAGAAAGCTGAATTTCACCACAGAATTAAGAGAGTAAGTAGCGACTAAATTAAAAAACAGCGGTTCTCCTTGGTTTTTCTGTAGCTTCAATGGAGAGCTGAGCATACAGAATGCAAGATAATACAACAGCTGCTGTGCAGGCCAGCCCAAGGCTGTAACGGAAAGCCTGCGACTGATGGCAGAAGTTAAGGGAAATACTGCTTTACGTGTTTGGTCAAAATAACTTCTGAGTTCGTGTGTGCGAAGCTAAGATACATGTGTAAGGTGAAATAAGTGTATTGAGGCTGCATTCCTGCTGTAGCTGCCCTCCAAAAGCATGGCAGTGTAAAAGGTTCTGTCCTGCAATCCTGGCTGAGCACTTGGCTGTCAGCAATGTGATAGCAAGGAGCTGTGACCCAGTCCTCTGAGTAATGCCTCCTGGGAGAAACACCTTCTGTTGCATGGCTTCAGTAAGGAATGGCAGTCGCGTGTGCTTACCTTAATGTGTACATACTGTTAGTAGACAGGGATAAACAGAAGCCAAGTGAATGAACCACATCGTTAGAACTCTGCACTGTCTCCTCTTGCAGAAGAGGCTCCAGCCCTTACCCAGCTGCCTGCTGTGGAGCTGCTGCAGTCCTCTGGAGCCAACAGGACCCCTCAGGGCCGTGCTCTGGCACAGGCAGTCTGTATCGCTCCCTGTGGAAGTAACTCACCTTTGTTGGGTGAGTGATGCGAACAAACTCCTAGTGCACGCCGTCAGTGTCCTTGTCCTCCAAACAGCAGTGTAATGGAGAGTGCAATGTTTTCAAGTCACGCTGCCTGCAGTATTCAGACATCTCTCTCACACTGTTTATGTTAGGCTCCTGGGTGAAGTATTTCAGGTGGCACTGCCTCTGTGCAGCCACAGAAGGAGCGCTAATTTCATCAGGAGCATTTGTCTATCGTGCAGAGCTGGAAGTACGGCACCTGGATCCAGACTAGGTGGAAAGCACTGCTTCCCGTGAGTAGATCAGTACAATGTGAGGGCAGCACGAGAATGCCATCATCACACTTCTCAGTTAGTGTCAAAAATATCATTAAACTGGAATTAATAAGCTTAATCATTTTCCTTCTGTACTTATACGTGAGCTGAGGATCACAGAATCAGAATTGTAGGGGTTGGAAGGGACCTGTAGAGATCACTGAGTCCAACCCCCTGCCCAAGCAGCTCCCTAGCCCAGGTTGCACAGGTAGGCGTCCAGGCGGGTCTGGAACGTCTCCAGAGAAGGAGACTCCACCACCTCTCTGTGCAGCTGTGCCACTGCTCCGTCACTGCACTGTTGAAGTTCCCACACACAGTTCAATGGAACACCCTATCCTTCAGTTTGTGGCCATTTCCCTTCATCCTACTAACACAAAAACAAGAAGCTAAATGTTTATTTTTTACAAGTGCCCTAGAGAAGGCTGTAAGCCACTGCTGTAGAAGAGCAAGATGAAGAGGAGAGAGATCACCTCATGCAGAATGTCTTCTTAGACCTTGTGGCATTGACTGGGGGTTGCATCATTGACGTCCAACAGTGCATACCTTTTCATACTCAAATTAACCATTAAATGTATTTAGCTAAACACTAAAGGTGATTAACTCAGATATGGAACCTGTATTTAAATCAGTTCTTAGAAAAAATGGGTGGCTACAGTGGAAATAGAAGTTTCCCTAAGTGAGAAAAGGCTTGCAGTGCTTCCTGTGTCAGGCTGCTTTCCAAGACTGTGTAGTCACTTGGTAAGTTCCCCTCACTCCTCTGGTGGTTGGCTTTTTTGTTTGTCCCCAAACGTGAGGGCATCTGATACACTGGGGATTGAGAACAGAGAAAAACTGTGGTCACAGGTGAAACCAATACTGATTGTGACCGTTCCTCACATCCCACCTGTGACCGCGGTCTCATCCTTCCAGGACTGCAATGCACATTCTCTGAACAGCTGAAATCCAGTACTTTGTGATCTGTCGGAACTTCCATGCTGACTTCTTTCTCTTGGAAACCTACCCCTTATTACATGCCATCACAAGTAAGCACTGCCAGGCATGTGGTAGCCTTCCAGGCGGCTTTGGTGGCTTTGGCTTTCAACATGTACCCCAAGGGAGGTACTGATGGCATTCCTCAAGTTGCACAGGGATATATCACAGCTGTGGGATGGAGCTTGTGCGGATCTTTGTTTTAAAAGGAAAGAAATACATGCACCTATAAACTCAATGGGGTAGAGCAATGCGTCAGTGCTGTTAGAGAACAGTCTTGCAGATCTCCATGCAGAGGAACCGTGGGCTGTCTGGACCCATCTGTCATTACTGCTCCAAGTTTGCTCACGTTCTCAGCGTAAAGGTAATGAACCAAGGTAATGAAAATGAGATGCATATTTACTGTACTACAGTATCTGTCAGCTGGCCCTCCTGATGTGTGGTGGAAACGCAAAGATACAGAAAACCTGAAGGACAGCTAAAGACAACTGATGTTTGTATCCTCTATGCTGTCAGTTTCTAATAGTTCGCAATAGCTCAGCTCTCTTCTATAGGGGTCTGTGGCAGTGGATGCCCAGCCCTCACAGCAGCCATTCATGTAGGAGGAAAAAAGTCACTGGCTGTTGTTCACTGAAACGTGATTGGTGAGATGTAATTCAAGATCCTTATGAATAGAAGTAATATAAAGCATCTAATTCCCAACAAACGCACAGAATATTTTCAGTAGGAAGAGTTCAACTGCTTTGATGGCCATCTCACACACCCCAGTATATGTTGGCATGACCTGAAATGCAGCAGAATGGCAACAGAAACTTAGGAACTTTGTCAGCAGCTCCTGTCTCCTTCTTGTTACGTTTCACAGCTTCTTGTGCTTTCCTAGCACTTCCATTTCTTAAAATCTTGAGCACAGAGAGCTAATCTGCTTCATAGTGAAAAATCCTAGATGTGAAATCCCATGGTCGTTGTACAGCTGAATTCCTTTTGGCTGAGGATCTGATTTGGATTTCTAGGTCGAGGTTTTAGTGTAGCAAATGTTCAGAAGCTGATCACAAAACAAATGAAAAATGAAACACTTAGATTGAAATGCCCACTGAATACATCTTCAGTTCAGCTGAATTCTTTGTATAATTCCATAGTGCACGGACACTTCTAACAGTTTTTACTCCTTCAGAGTAATCCGTTCTCCTTAGAGGAAGGTTAATTATGTGTAATAAAGCCTCCCAGGATGCTGACTTCCCTGGCTGCTACCTCAAGGTGCAGTTGTTCTCTGCCCCCCCTTCTCATCTGCTTTCCTCTGCCTGCCTTGGACAGGGGCAGTGCCCTGAACGGAGAGAGAGAAAAAAAGCAGAGAAATCAGGTGATAACCTGCACTGCATGTTTGAAGGCCTTTCCTTTTGCCACTGTGGATGGCTGAATGCTGAAGCTGTCAGCTTCTTCCTGGTGGACTGTATCGGGACAGACAGGAATAATGTCTCTTGCTCAGAGTGGAACATTAAGAGCAGCGGTTTGCTCTGGGGTTAACATACATCTTTCAAAGTCTTGACTTCCAGGCGCTCATCTGCAGTGTATCTGACATCTGGCTGGAACCCCGAAAGGAGCCCATCCTGCAAAGCCCTCTGAGGGCTTCAGAGAGGAGAAAAACAGGTATTCAAAATACAGGAAGACAAAGCCTGACTGGAGCTGACAGCTGGACCAGACACTGGTCTGGCTGAGGACATTTTCTGATAAGTTTGTGCTGGGACAAAGTCACTCAGTGGTGGTTTGGCTCCTGCCTCAGCCCGCTTCTACCCTCAGGCAGTGTGTGTCATCTGGCTTTTCTGGGTGTGAAGACAAGGACGAGTGTCTCTCATCTCTCATCATCTTTTGTTTGGAAGACAATGGGCAGTTTGTGTGAGGACCCATGAAAGATCAAGCAGCGCCTCATGGAGCAGTGGCTGTAGGCTGCACACCCTGAGCAGGCAGGGATAGGACCCTTGTGCCCCAGGGCTGTGGGCAGGGCAGGAACCAGGCCTGGCATGGGGCTGGAGCTGGGATAGATTGAGCTAGGAGCCAGCCTAGACGAGAAGCTGAACCTGGGCTGAATGAGGGCCAGCAGGGCCTCAGCAGGCACTTTCCCCAGCCCCAGCCCCATGCAGTGATGCGGTGAGGGATAGGCAGAGGGACAGCTGCTTCCTCATCTCCCTCTCGTGAGTCTCCTCTGACAGTGAATATCATTAATCAGTTTAATTAACAGATGGGGGCAGGTAGCTGGGAGATGGCGAGCCCTATGAGAGACATGCCTGTTTTTTAAATGAACTCCCCACAGCAGGCAAATGGTTGCCTCATTATTTCCTCCGTTAACTTCTTTACAATCTTTCCACCATGGACACCACGCGGTTCTGCCTTGCTGGGGTCCTGGCTGAGGCCATGGGTCCTGCTTCCTGGGGTCTTACCCTGCTGTGTGCGTGGTGTTCCTAACACACAGGAGGAGTCAGGAAGCAGAAATGATGAGAATTAAGTGGATGATAGGGATGGATCATCCACGGAGCAGGGAGTGGATGAACTGGCTGAATGAAGACTTGGCAGAAGTACACTGCAAAATGGGCAAATCGGACCTTGTCTGAAAACAGAAGCTTTCAGGCATGCACCCATTCCTCTGCGGGGGATCCCGAGCCTGAGCCCCATGGGGAGCCAGCACGAGAGCTGGTGGCTGTGTGCTGGCCTGCCCCTGAACACAGCAATTCCCACACAAAAACATACATTAAAAAGAGCGCTAAGCTCAGCCTGGGAGCCGGGCAGGAAAAGAAGAAAGCAGGAGTGACGTGAGACACTCTTAATGAGGTGAGCACCACTGAGAGATCTGGAGGAGCTCCTCCAGACACTGTTGTGGAGAAGACAGCAGAGCCCGGATGACCACACCTGCTCGGAGCCTGCAGCAATCCTTCCCAGAGCTCCACGCCTGCCCTGGAAAATGTGCCGAGCCGTCTTTGAAGCACAGCCCTCCCCAGGTGTTGCAGGCATCGTGCTCTTTACAAAAGCAATCCGACTGCCAAATATACCCCTCGAGGCACCCGGCGCCGGGGAGCAACCCGCAGCCAGGCGAGCGGCGGGAGGATTTCCACCCAAATCCCTACCCGCATAGCTAACGCCATCCTCCGCGGCATGTGGAAATGGAAACCTTCATTTTTCCCGCACGCTGAAGCCACCTGCTGCGGTCTCCTCCTGCTTTCTACTTATAGCTCATTAGTTCCACCAGCAGTGCCCCGCAGCCTCGCTGCCCCTCACCACGGGCACGTCAGTGACGCTGAATGGCCGCGGCAGCTGGGCTGGGAGCAGCCAGGGGGTGAGCTGAGTGGTGGCCCCACATCAAGGGACCCCGAAACCCCAAGGCTGCCGAGCCACATCCCGGGCTCGGCTCCTCCCCAGCTCCTGGCTGAAGCCTCTGTAGCCATCAATAGTTTTCTGAGTTGGCTGCTGAGTTGTCAGCTCGCTGAGGGATGCGACCAGCCTGCTCGTGGTGACAATACCCATGCAAAAAGTTGCTGTGATCTCCTACTAATCGTGAGGAATGTGAGAGGAAATCTGAAGAGCAGCCCAAGAATGTCCCAGATTTCACCAGGTGCAACAGATCAGACTCAGGGAAGGCTCTGCTTTCATCTCTCCCCGGCTGAGGAGGCAGCCCTCCTCTGCAGCACTGCCGAAATTGTCACTGCCTCTGCTCGACATCCAGCTCCTCCTTGACATAGATAAGGAAGAAAATGCATCCTGTGAATGGGGGGACTCAGAGGGCTGGGTATGTTGGGTGTGGGAACAAAGCTTCTCACCATTTCTGAGCTCCAGAGACTGGAGTACAACGAAGGAAGGAAGGAGGAAGGTGTGAGGAGGGGAATTTTCGCTGCTTTGCTGGATGGTATGGGAGCACCACGGGGAGAGGGAAATACATGCTGCAGGGGAAGGTCAGAGCTTGCTCTGCGAGTTCTGGAGGTGAAGAAAGGTGCAGGGAAGGAGAGTGGTGTGGGTCATGGAGTGGGGGATCCCAAGAGCAGCTGCAGTGAGAGAGGAGCCCGACTCAGCCGCAGCGAGAGCCCAGCCACAGAGGGCTGAGCAGGATGGGATGTGCAAGGCTCGGACAAGAAGCAGCCTGGCCGGGGACTTCTCTGGGGCTTTCTGCTCAATCCCAGCATTCTCCTCTCAGAGCACTAGGCCACTCTGCAGGGCTGAGAGCCGTCTCCTCACCTCCTGCATGGTGAGGTTTCTCATTGCGCAAAGTTGCTGTGGGATGAACCCATCTGAGAGATGCATTGCTGAGTACGAGCTGGTAACCTTTGAATTACTAACCAAGGAACCTGTAAAATTTCAAAACAGCAGAGATCTGCAGAGAAGATAGGGTAATGTCTGCAATCTTGAAGTGCTGACAGTAGTAAGTTAAGGGACAACCGTAATTTTCTGAGCGCTCCAGAAACAGGCTGATTTTCCTTCTTGCAACCGATGCGTTGTTTTTCTCCTGGAGCAGAGAGACTGTTAGGCTTCTAAGAGAATAATATGTATTTCCACTGCTGCCCTCCTCCTTTCTTCTTCCCTTCGTGCCGGCGTGAATTGGCTCTTCCTGTCAGCCACCAGTTGCTGCAAACCCACAAAGATCTCGTCTGCTTTTCACTTCCTCCCGAGTCGGGCGCAGTGCTCCTCTGCCCAGCACCCTGACAGCTGCTCACCGGGTGCTGCCCCACGTCTGCTGCACCTGACATCACTCTGTTGCCCGGTGTCTGCTGCGCTCAGACCCACCACCATCTCCCATGTCCCCACTGCTTTGTCCCCACTGTGTGACCCTGCATGTGGGACTCCCCAGCACTGATCTTGCAGAGTACAACCCCAGATCCAAGCAGTCTCCTACTGTTCCGCTGCTGCTCTGCCTTCTCCCAGAGTTGCCCCAGTGAGGAGACTTATGCTGGGAGATGTTCTCCCCTGATGTCTATTGTCTTAAGTATTGTCATATTTGTGGACAAATGTACCAGCGAAGTCTGCAAGTTGGGTGCCCCCCAGGAGTGCCTGGCTTATAGAAATCCTGATCAGAGACATTAAATTCTGGCTTCTGGTGCAAGTCAGGACAGTGAAAGATACACACGAGTGCTATGGGGGCCAGCACAGAGCAGAAGTGAGTACAGGGCAGCCAGGGGATGGAGGCACAATGTGAAGAGGGGAGGGGAAAGAGAAGGGGGCCCAGGGGGCACAGCTGGAGGAAGGGTAGGAGTTGAAGGTCAGCAGCCAAAAAGGGAAGCGGAGCAGGAATTAAAACTCGGTGAAACAGGAAAGGCATGAGCTGGGCAAGGGAGAACAGGGAGTGGGTGAGACATCCCTGAGCAGAGGGGAGCAGCGAGTGTGACATCCTCGCCATCAGAAGCCCATCGTGCTGCCTGCGGGTGGGCGGGCACCAAGCTGGCACCTGCACTGAGCAGGGAGAGGGCTGCCCACCGAGAGCCTGGCTCTGCAGCCATGCCTGGTGAGCAGTGGGGAGCCAGAGTGTGGACACCTGGGTGCAGGTGGGCACAGCTCTCATGGGCGCTGCCTTTGTGCCGCTGCCCTTCTCCCTTGGGCTTTTGCTGAAGGAAAAGGAAGTGCTCTGATCATCATCGCTCAGCACGCTGTTCTCTCAGAGATCAGGTTCCCTGTAGCTCTTGGGAAGGACGTTGCGCTGTAGCTGTGCACGGAGGTAAAATACACTTTTTTGGGATCCACATGTACGCACTTTGCACTGGCTCTGCCGCCTCCTGTTTGAGACCACAGCCAAAGAAAATAAGCAAAGCCAGCACCCCTGCTAGGGGCATATGTCTGAACAGGCAAAAGCTTAATAATGTCCCTATTTAAATATGTATAGAGCCGATTGTTAATGTAAAGCATGCACATGCTAGAACATTTTGAGGCGGTGTGTGGAGAGGTGAGGGCACCTTCCACGAGGTCAGCGTCAGGGAAATCTTGGTGTCTTCCCTTCTCCCACTGCTCCAAGCCAACGACTGCTGCTGATTTATCCCCATCTTGTGCAGTCAGCAGAGCGTCCCAGCATCCCACAGGCTCCGTGTGCTCCCCATAGCACTGTTTGGAGGTGGGGATGTGGTGCTCAGAGCCACCAGGCTGCTTCCCCCCCAGCCCCTGCCTCAGCAGCTGCTGCCTTCCCGAGGGGGGGCTGGGTGACCCCACACCCCACGGAGCCACTGTGTTATCTCTGGCTCCAGCCCTGCCTCCTCTCTGCTCTCACCACGGCAGAAGGAGCCCTTCCCACAGAGCTTCCCGACGTGGGCTGGCTTAGCTCCTCCAGCAGGTTCCTTCCTTAGCCGTGAGCTGCTGCATTCCAAGGCAGGGAACAAAGGAGGGGAAGCATCACCCACCCATTCTGAAAGCCCACCCATTCTGAAAGACTTCCCATTCATTTTTTTTTTTATTTTTATTCTTTTTTTCTTTTTTTTTCTTTTGTGGGATCATTGCACTGAATGCTCCCCATGCCCAGCTGGAGGTAGATTGGCTCAGCTCTCCAAAGAGAGCCCAACTTTATGGGGACAGCGTGTGCCTTGGAGCAGGGTCTGCTGCCCTGGCCATACGGTGGTGGGACCCACGTTGTGGGCTTGTACATATGTTAAATCTAGGAGGTTTTATCACTAAGCATGCATCTTTATTCAGCCTCTATTCAGGGACCCCCACAGCCAAACTGGAACATCACATATGTGAATTGTGCGGTTAAAGTGGTGACTCTGAAGCCACCTTCCACCCACTGAAAAGGTGGAAGATCTAGCTCCAGGGTGCCCCATCACTGCTCGTTGTTAAATATTGAGCCATGCTGAAGAGAAGGACAACTATCTCCCATCCCCAGGGAACATTTCTGGTGCCTGTATTTGGGCAATGGGGGCTGCAGGGTTGGCACTGCCCTCTGGACTCCTCCAGGGGCTGCTGAGCTTCATAAGAAGGGAAATGTCCTCCACAGGACTCCACCTTCGTTTTAGGATAAAACCTCGTTGTGAGAAGGGAACATTGCCCTCAGATGGAACAGGTTTAAGGTTTTGTGTTAATATGGTCTCTGTTACTGCAGTTTCCTTTGGTTACTAACAAATCTGAATTTAAAATAGCTACTAAAGTTTGAGATGGTTTCTCATGGTAGGGCAAGGAAAGCCATCCCTCCGCCCCTTGCTTCTCTTCTGGAGTTGGGTCCAGTGCGAGTGGAAGTACAGAGTTCTGCCATGTCAGGAACTAGTTCCTGTGTCGTTGTAGGGGTCGAACAAAAAGGATCATGAAGAAGACTGGCTCTCCTGAAAATAGTAAGTGCTGTAACTCAGCATGTGATTGTGGGAAATGTCTCATGTCACAAAACCAAACCAAACCAAAATTTTGTTTTGCTCTGCTGTCATTATTTCTCGATTCTTGGGGTATTTCTTACTTTTGGAGGTACCTGGGAAAGACTTATGAATGTTTGAATCTTTTAAGTGTGTAAAAAGAATATGAGCAGCAACAAAAGAGGTACTATCGATTAAGTTCGTTTTGAGACTAGAAAACTAAAAAAAAAAATAATCCAAATAACAGCCAGAGATTGTGTAAGCAAACTAATACCTCTAAATTAACAGATCAGCAAGAACAAATGAACTCAAGAGACAAACCCCACGAGCACAACACGCAAAGCAGGTCCCAAAGAAAAGACCCACTTTATTTGTTCAGAAACTCAACCATTGTGCCCCCCGCCCCAGGAGCAAGCCAAGGTTCCTCAGTCTGGGGCGTGGGCATCCTGCTGGGGGCTGAGACAGCAGCAGACCCCCCACCTCTGGCTCCTGAGGAGCTTGGCACCGTCCTACTGTACCCACAGCTGCAGCATGGTGTGCCCCAGCTTGCTGCTGTGCTGCGGGGCAGCCATCGGGAACCGACAGGATCCCTCGTGGCAGGGATCCCACACCACAGCAAGGTGCCTGGCATGAAGAAATAACCATTAAAAAAAGAAAAATGCTTTAAAAAAGGAAGGAAGAAAAAGAGTGGACCCAACATTTTGTATGAGAACAGAAAGAATCAACTGATCAACTGCAACTTTATTTGTAGCAGAAGGAAACAGGAGGGGGTTCTGGTGGGGATTTCAGGTGTGAAATCCCATATCTTTTTTGTTCCTTTTCCACACCAGATTTGTAGAGAAAACAAAATCTTCCCTTTGGCTACTGTTTCTTGTGGGTTTTTTTGTTTGTTTGTTTGTTTGTTTTTGTTTTTGTTTTTCCTGTTTGGAAGTGCTCCTGAGCTGTCTGAAGGCAGTATGGGGCAGAACCAGTGTTTCAGGGGGGGAATGAGTGCTGCTCCCTCTTTCCCAATAATTGGAACAGCTGGACTTTGGCACCAGGCGCGTGGCCGCACACCTGCCAGCAGCCCCCATGGGATGGGACAAAGGTGGAAAGCTCAGACACTGACCCACAGAGGGCTGGATCTCCCCCAGAGCCCCACAAAGGCCCCCAGAGTGCCCATTGCAGCCCCTCAGCTCAGCAGAGCCAGGTGGAACCTTTCAACGGCCAGGCCAGCTTGGAACAACACAACGGCTGCCATTGTCATGAGAAATTTGGGCTGGGAATAGGGCATATTCCATCACATAGTTAGTCTGAGCCACTGACAGGAGGCACCTTCACGTAACCACTGTCTACAGATACGTATTTGATTGTTTTATTGTAATTTTGTTTTTATTTTTACTTGAAGAGACAAAGTTGTGTATTTTCGTTATCTTGCAGGTGATGGGGGAAATTTAAGTGGAATTTCTGGAATTTCATGGTTTCAATCAGCAGCTTTAGCACCCATTTTGATGGAGGTTGCATTTCATCACCATCAGAACCAGCATTTAGATTTTTTTGTTTTGAGAAGAAACTCTGCTGCTATTTTGATTTGGACCATGCCTGGGTTCAGTGTTGGGATTCAGCCTTACTGGCACCGAAAGCCCAAATAAAGCTGAAGGAAGGAGGCACAAAGCACTCCTGAATTTCCTTGGATCCAATGCTCAATGTAAGAAAATAGATTATTGCAGATAATTTCATTTCTTCTCACCCAAAGAGCAAAAGCAAACAAATTCTGGCATTCCATTGGTGGCACAACTTGCCTCTGTTCATACATTGCTATGCTGTGGCCGGGAAGGTGGATAGGAGCCTTGCCTCCAACCGCTGCCTATCAGAACGCCTCAGTGGATGTGTACGTATGGGTGGGGGGTTTATCATGGCTCTGATGCAAGAAAGCTGCATTTTTCCTCTGGCCCCGTGACCCCATCCCAGCACTGTGCCCGCGAGCTCAGCCCCACTGCTACAAGCCTTGATCCACTCACACAAAGCCCCACAACGGGCTCACGGCGAGCAGCCTCACACCACACCGAGATATGGCATTTCTCTCATTTTTTCCTGTTGGATTCTCCAACTTTGGTTTAAGTGAGATCTTAAAAACATTTAGCAGCAAAACTGTTCGCTGTTACAAAGTAAAATAAAATAAAATAAGTATATATACACATATGATAACAATAATTAAAAAAAATTATCTGCTGCAAACCCAAAAGTATTTCCTTCAGAAAAACTTGGGGCTGAAGTTGGCAGAAAGTGCTTCTTAGTTTGGGATACATTTCTGTACCCCCGTGGCATCAGGGATTGCCCCATTGAGATGCAAATAGGGCCTCGAAATGGAAAAGAATGAGCAGGGAGTGGGGCTGGCTGGCTGCGCTGGGGCTACATTTGTTTCCCCAGGTTGAACCTTTCGGGGATGCACAGCACTTGTGGTAAGTGTTGATTTCTCTCCTCCTACTTCAACACTTCTTTTTGTACAAGTTTGAGCTGCTCCCATTTTCTTTTTATTTTTTTTTTTTGTTTTTATTTCATTTTATATTTTTTGCAGTAACCATAAAACGTTTTAGGAAAAGAAAAAAAAAAGTCAAACTTCATTAGCTAATTAATTGTGAGAAACTCATAACCTGGGCAAAAAGAGAAAAAAAATAAAAGAAAGAAAGAAAAAAAGAAAAAGAAAAAAAGAAAAAAAAGGCATTTCCTCCCCTCACATGGCTGTGATGGCTGTGCAGCCATTTTGCACTGGCAATACCATCCCAACAGATCTCCCCTAACCAAAGTTCCCCATATTTTTTCTACCTAAAGCCATGAGCGGAGGTAACCCACAGCACAAGACAAGCAGCTCTGGGGGATGCTTTGTGAGGAGCACCGAGGACTGAGGATTTTTCATTTCAGGGAAGATGAAGAAGGACAGGAGGACGTGGGGAGGAGGTTGGGGTGCAGGAGAGGCCGTGGGGCGGCTCTGGGCTCTGCAATTTGTGGGCTCAGCTGCCCAAGGAGTGGGAACAAAACCCAGTGTGCTCAGCAGTGGATCGCTCCTGAGCCAGAGGAAAAAAAAGTCTAAGGAGCAAATGAGAAAATATATATTGTGAAGGGAAAGGGAATTTTCAACACAACTGTTTGGGAACTGGTTCTTCAGAGGGCGCATGAATTAATGGCCGAGTTGAAGCTGGTTTCGGGGTGCTGCCTTGCTGTTGGGATGTTTATTCCCGGTTGGGTTTGTTAAAAGACAAAACCAAAATCAACCCCAACTGCCACAGGAGCAGGGAGGGGCTGAGCTCTTATCAACCTCCAGCTATGGAATAAATATCTGCTGAGACATTAAACCAATTTAAAACAAAACAACCAAAAAGTAAACTCCGTCAAACTCCGGCAGCTAACAGCTCTAATAGTACTTATAAAATAACAAAATAACCCATCGGAACTCAAAATAACGCGGTGGTTTGGTGTTTTTTTTTTTTTTTTTTTTTTTTTTAGTATCTAAAGAAAAACGTTTGAGCTTCCTCCGAAGCAGTGAGATACCAACATTTGTAGAGAAAGAAACGAAGATTTCTCCTCTGAAAGCCTAATGGCTGCTGGGCAGGAGCCGGGGGCGTCCCGCCCTGCCCGGCGCGGGGCTCCCAGCCCCGGCCCCCTCCCCCGGCGCGGGGGGACCGGCGGAGCCCCCGGCGCGGGCCCTGGCGGGAACCCAGCGCGGGGCCGCGGGGCCGGGGGCGCCCATTGTTCTCTCCGCGGGGATTTCACGCTCGGGCTGCTGCCCCATTTCCCTCCCTCGATATATATATATATTTTCCCCCCGGCTGTAAGAGCTCCTTGAGCAAATCGAGAAGCGGGGCCGGATTTCTCCGAAACGCACCCGAACGAAACAAAACAAAAAGGGAAGAAAAACGCATCCGAAGCGGGTTAAACCCCCCTCCGACGGGGGGAAGAAACCCCGCGGCCGAAGCGGCGCTTCGTTTTCAGCCCCGCGCTTCCTGCGGGAGCCCCGCGGAGCGCCCCGGGGCGGAGGAGCCACGTGGGGGGAGGGGTGGGCTCCTTCCACCGGGTCGGACGGAACACGGGCGGTGTGCCCGCTCTGCTTCCCCCCCTCTCCCCCCTCCGCCACCACCAGCACGGAGCAGAGCCCACGACTCGGACGCCGCGGTGCCCCATCGCGGCGGAGCCGCTGGGAAAGCCCCGTTCGAAACGCGGCTGTGCCGAGTGGAGTCGGAGCCGGTAAAAAGTTGACGGCCGGCTCGTGCCAAGAGGACTGCAAATTGGATTTGGGTTTTAAATGCACGTGAGCGGATTTTTTGGTTTTGTAAGATCGGTTTGCAAACGTCTGAAAGCTGAAAAGGAGATAAACTGAGCAACAGAACGCTGAGCCTGAGATCCCCTTAGAGAATGAAGAAATAAAACCTTTGCTCTCCAAGCTGAGCACACAGATCCATGCTGAGCCGCAGGCACCGCGCTCCGCACACCGGAACGCTCGCTTAGAAATGAGCTTCGCATTGTTTCGGTATCGCACGGTGTGACCACTGCATTACAAAACAAGGAGTCCCTGTGGCTTCCCGGCCGCGCGGTCACACATACACCGAGGCGATCTCTTTGTGGCTCTGTTTTATTAGAAAAACCGCCCTACCCGGCGCGGGGCCGCCCGCAGCTCTATCTCCAGCCCTCCAGCTTCATTGCTCTCCGCCCGCCCGGTCGCGCTGCCAGCCCGGTACCCGGTTCCGCTCCGCCTTCGAACAGCGCGCGGTCCGGGGACAAAGCCGGGACCGTACACCGGGGATCAGGCGGCCGCTCGCCCGCACGATCGCGGTCCCGGGCCCGCCGCCGCCTCTTTGTCCGCCGCGCTCACCGGCACGGCCGCACTTACCGCGTGACAAAGGCCGGGCCGCCACCGGCTCTCCCCGCCCCTCGCCCCCCGCTCCCGCGCCCCCTACTCTCGGGCCCGCGCCCCCGCTTTCGCGCCACGCGGGCCGGCGCGTTAGCCAATGGGAAGCGGCGCGGCGGCGCGCTCAGCCGTCCGCTAGCCAATAGGAAGCGGCGGCGCGCCACGCCCCGCGCCGTTTTACTACGAGCGGCGATGGCCGCCCACGGGTGGGAGTGGAGTCGCGTCCCCGACGGCTGCCCCGGGCCGGTGCGGTTCGGGGGTCCGTCTGCCTACTCTGTACAGGGCAGATCCCTACGCCGCGACCCCCGCTCCGCCGGGTGTGCCTTTATTTTTTGGCCTTACAGCCTTTGGATTTACTCACGAAACCGCTACCCAACCCACACTTCTTGCAAACAAAGCTCCGTATTATTGAGCTTTAGAGACAAACACTCCGCCTTATTAGCGAGACGTTTCCAGAGAAGTAAAAGAAAGGGGCTGCTAATAAACGGGGTTTATTTTATTTTCTTTTCTTTCCCAGCCATCCGATTGAGATGGTGCTGCGGGTTTCATTTCCTAACAACAAATCTCAGCAAGCACATCTGCAGAAGAGGACACCGCGCGGGTGCAGCCCGGCTGGCAGTCGGAGGAGACCCACCAGCCCGACCATGGCGGAACGAGCACATGCACAGCGCTGCGAAATTCGGCACGGATCGAATTCGTGCAGAGCGCAACGAAGCCGCGAGGACGGCGGCCGATGGCTGCCCGGGTCCGGCCCAGCGCGGGGCGCTTCGCGGGGGGCTGCTCTCGGCTGACACAATTGTTTCTTTCAACGACACCATCATGCTCGAAATGATGAAACACGAATTCATTTCGGGAAATGCCTCAGCCGGCGTTAAATAGCCACGAGGAGGTTAATACGGTCGGGAAAAAAAAAATGGGGGGGGGGGGGGGGGAAGGAGGTAAACAGAATTATTTGCTCATTTCCAACAAAACGGAAGTAGTGCTTAAATTCCGATGAGCGCAGCCCGGCCCGCTCGTTCAATCCGACGGTCGGCCCTACAGCCCCTACAGCCGCCCCGAGCTGCCGCGCTCGCCGACCCCGGTCCCTCTCGGAGCCGCGGGTACGGCCGCGCACAATGGGAGCGCAGCGTTCGCGGCTCAGCGCGGCTGCGGGAAGGCCGCGCACGACGGCTTTCGGGAGGGAGCGGCCCCGATGCCCCCGGAGCCCAGCACGGACCGCGGGGAACAAAGGAGCTGCCCCGTCGAGTCGCGCCGAACTTGAGCCCCGCGGCCGCCGCAGCACGCGTGGGAACGGGCACAGCGCGGGGGGAACGGCGGTACGCCGAGCTCCTGTCGAGCGGGGCCGCTGCGGGAGGGATGCACCTCCCTCGGGCGCGCCGAGCCCCGCGGGCTGTCCGCACGCAGCGCGGCCCGGCTCTCATTTCCGTCTCCTCTCCCCGGCTGCGGGGGCCTTCTCTCGGCCCCTCGCCCCCCCTTCCGAGCCCCCGCCGTGCCCTCCCGGCCGAGTCGCTAACGGCCCCGGGGGGAGGGGGCCGCGGCCCTTTGTGTGCCCCCGGCCCGGCCCTGGAGCCCCGAGCGGGGTCCCCCCGCGCCGCTCCCCTTCCCCATCCTCCCCCACTGCCCTCCACCCCTTTGTCTTTTTTTTTTTCTTGTGGATTTTTTTTTCCCCCCTCCCTTTTCCCCCTCCTTCCCGTAACGCCCGCGTCGCACAACCATTACCAGATGGGGCTCCGGAGGGGCTGCGCAGCCCCCCACCCAATCGCAGCCCCCCAGCACGCAGCCGCGGCCGCTCCTCCCCCCACCCCATTCCCATCCTCATCCCCATCCTCCTCCTCTTTCTCCCCCCGACCCTCCCGGCGCCGCGGGCTCTACGCGCCGCGCCGCCGCTGCCCAATCCCCCGGCCCGGCCCGGCGGGGAGGAGCGGGGCGGGGGGCGGGCACTGCGGTGCCTTTTCCCCTCCCTCCTCGGGCCGCCACCCCTCTCGCTCGCTCCTTTTCGGGTGGTTGGGGCCCCCCCGGCGGAAGGGCAGAGGCGGGGATAGAGCCTGCGCCCACCCGGCTCCGCGTTCCCCTTCCCCCGCCCTTCGCTCTCAACTTGTCCCGTCCCGCCCGGCTCCCCCCGGCCTTCACCCCGACCCTCCTCCTCCTCCTCCTCCTCCTCCTCCTTCTCCTCCTCCTCCTCCCTCCCCCCTCCGGCCCAGGCGCTCGCTAATTGAAGAGCCGGGATTCCTCACGTGAGAAGTTGATTTGTAGTTTGAACACGTGGCTCATTCAAAAAGCCGGAATATTCAAGTATTTTTTTTTTCTTTCCCTTCTCCGCTTCCCTCCCTCCCTCCTTCCCTCCCCCTCCCCTCCTCTCTCTGTGTGTTTTTTTGCAGCGAGAGGCGGTGCCTGCGTGCACGTAGTGTGACATTTCCATAGTCCGCCCGCTGCTGCCGGAGGGGCTCGGGGGCAAAGACAAAAAGTACTTTTTTTCCCTCCCTCCCCTCCTCCTCTTCCTCTCGCAGCCCGCCATCGCGGCCCGGCGCCGGCTGTTCCCGCGGCCCCCCATGCGCCCGGGTGGCAAGGCACGCACTTAGGGCTCCGTTCGCCTTCGTTTTCATTTTATTTTTTTTACCCCTTGAGAGAGGGAGGGAGGGCCGCGAGCCGCGGAGCCGATTATCTTCCCCGTCCTCTCTCTCTCTCTCTTTCTCCTTCCTCCATCGCGTTTTGTTTTCTCCCCACCTCCTCCCGCCAGCCGAGGGCTGCAGCCGCCGCCGGGAAGATGAACAAGCTCTACATCGGCAACCTCGGCGAGAACGTCAGCCCGCTCGACCTGGAAAGTCTCTTTAAGGACTCCAAGATCCCCTTCTCGGGCCAGTTCCTGGTGAAGACGGGCTACGCCTTCGTGGACTGCCCCGACGAGAGCTGGGCCATGAAGGCCATCGAGGCGCTTTCAGGTGAGCGGCCCCGCGCCCACCCCCGACGGCCCCCGGTGCCCCCCCGCACCCAGGTGAGACTCCCCCGGCGCGGCGGCGGCCCCCGGGGGGGGAGGGGGGGAAGCGGAGGAGGGCCGGGCCCGCGGCCCCCTGTTTTTTCCACACCCCGGGGCCCGTCGCGGGGGCGGGCGGCTCTCGGTCTCCCCCCCCACCCCACTTCCCTCCCCGTGGCCCCTCGGCTCAGCTCGGCGCAGGCCGCGGGCTCCCCGCCGAAATGCACCGAAGCCGGGAGTGGGGGGGAGCCCTGCCGCCCTCCCCCCTTCCTCCCCTGTTCCCCCCCCCCCCTCCCCGGCTTCGCCCGGTATTTATTTCGGTTTCTTTTCGGCGCTCTCACGCACCCATCACCGCCTCCAGCAGCGCGCCGGCTCCCGGCCCCGACATCCTGTTTTTGTGCATTAAAAAAAAAAAAAAAAAGCTAGAAAACCCCAAAACCACCACCGACAGAAAAAAAAAAAACCGCACCGAACAACGTAATAACGACAATAATAATAATAATAATGATAAACGCAGCGGGTGAAGCGGCTCAGCGGAGCCTCCGCGAACGGCGGCCCCGCGGCGCTCGGGCTGCTTTCCCCTCGTGCTCCCGGGCCGGGTTGGAGGCCCCGCGGCTCCGCGCAGCCCCTCTCGCCCTTCCCCGGGGGCAGCGGCCCCGCGGCCGCGGCTTTGTTCCCGCCCCGCGCTGCCCCGCGGCCGATGAATGGGCTCTAACGTGTTGCGCTCCGCTTTGCTGCCGCGAGCCGCACGGCCGCTCTCCAATATTTTCCCTTCTGCTCTTCTCCGCAGGTAAAGTGGAGCTGCATGGGAAACTCATAGAAGTTGAGCATTCGGTCCCTAAAAGACAAAGGTAATTTCTCTCTTTTTCTTTTCTCGTTATTATTATTATTATTACTTTTTCCCCTCCGCGTTTCCCCAGTGAGAAGCTATTTGAAAAATGCTTAGGTTTGGGTTTCTCTTCCTTATAGATAAAGGGATGGCTTTCTTACAACCGCAGCGTGCTCTGTGCTAGAACAGCCCCGTGTATCTCTATGGATTGCGTTGACCAGGCAGCAGGGTAGTATTAAAAAAATATTAATTAAAAAAAGGCGTTTTTGTGGAATGATCAGGTCGTTGCATCGCCGTGGCAAAGGGTCCGTGAGATTTTTAAAGTTCCCTAGAGGAGTTAAAAATCGGTGTGTGAGCAGGAGCTGCAGTGGTGAGCACATGAGCCCCGGCAGCAGAACGTGTGGTGTGAATACGCTGCTGTGTACATCTCTGCTTCTGCCATGTTGGAGTCCAGCGCGCTTCATAGGCACGCGGTGCAGGGCTGCGTTTGGCTATCTGTGTGCGAGAGGGTTTGTATCTTTTGAGCCTCTGTAGCGTTGGCAGCAGCAGGATGACTTCTTCCCGGGAAGGGCCGGATTAATGAATTCTTAATTTCAAAGTGCGTGTTTCATTATTTTTGAGGTAGCAGTTCAGTGGGCCTCGTGTGCAGGAGCGATACTCGCGGTACGGCAGGGCGGTGTTTTTCTGCTGTCTGTAGCAGTTCGGCCACAAATGTTGGATTGCAGGGAACCTGGCGTGCACCAGATAGTACCAGCAAAAGAGAGGAAACTTTCCACGTGCTTGTTTCTGCGCTCCATTATTCGATCCGAGAAGTATGTCTGCCTGAGGAACTTTGGGAAAGGGGCTTCTGCCGTTGCAGCCTTATTTTCAAAGGACTCTGCTTTTAAAAATAGTTGACTGGAGAAGGAGAATTTAGGCGTAGTAACGGGCTGCTTTGGGATCTGAAGTTTAATCACTGTAAGGTGGTGGAAGAAATCTTTGCTTGAGGAAGCATGGGGTTTTTTTGATTTAATTAAGAGGTGTTTAAAAAACAACAACAAAACAACAAATACAAAACCAAACAACAACAAAAAAAACCTTTCTGGGATCGTTTCACGCTATGCTGATCTTTGTGGTTGCATTTGGTACTACTTTTAATTGGGAATTAATGTACTATATGTGCTCCTTCATTTGTTATGTGAGATACGTGGCCTTGGTTTGCAGCAGTCTGTATTTTGGTTCTTTTATATGTAAGAAAAATCATTGTGGAGGGAAAATATTTTTAGACTTAAGGAGGAAGAGTCCATGGGACACGTAACAGTTGATCACTTCCTCACAATTTCCATACTAAATGAACGTATCGCTCTTATCTTAAGCTTACACAAATTATTCTGCTTATATTGTTGAAAACAAATTGATTTTGCTTACAGTAAAGGCAAATGAAACATGGCTGTGCCCCTTCTCCCTCCCCGCCCCCCCCCCAAACTTTTTGTATCATTGTTTAATGTGCTTCAATGTATTTTCCTGCTCTCCAAGTTGTCAGATGGAACGGTGTACGAGTCCTTTCTTCACGTTTGTTGGTGTCTTCCTGTGTTTGTGTATTCCCAGCTATCACCAGCGTGGGTTTGTCCGCCCTGGGGTTGGGAACAGGACTGCACTGGACTTTAGCACTTCTGCAGCCTGCATATGGGCATAGCAGTGGGGTTTAAAAAAAAGAAAAGCAGATACAATTGTATCAGCCTAGTTGCCTTGTTTCTCACCAAGACCTCGCTAGTTAAAGCACACATAGCTCCGATTTATACCGCTGTTTAAGAGAAAATCAACTTGCATTTCTTAAGCACTTCCTTCCCCTTTGTTTCTACTCCTCTTCCAAAATCAAATATAGAAACCCTTTTAAAATTCGTTCAGTGGTCTCCGTAAGTAAAATTGGCTTTCCTGCTCCTTTTATAGATGTACAATACTTTTCCATTTGGGGGTGGGACTGGGAGGAGGGGGGGGGGGCTGTCCGAAAGTTGGGATTTTTTTTCACATCTCCAGACATTGCTCACTGGGAGTGTTATGTAGAGTGGTGAGATGTGTGTAAGAGGATGGCCTTCCCAAGCTGGTGTTTTGGTGAAGCTGGTTGTGAACGTGTTTTCAGAGCAACTTCCTGCAGCAAAAATCATAAAACCATAACACCGGTATCTCCTGTTGCAGGGGGTGCTGGCTGGGCCCCCTCTGGGGCCTGGTTTGCTCCTATGCCTTTGAACCAGATGGAGGAGGGGCCCCATTCGCTACATCAGTGAATACACCAAATCTGCCCCTCCCTGTGGGCATACAATTAAGTTTGGTCAAGTGATGCTTCTTAAGAACAGAAGTTGGTTTGTGGCGCTTTGGAATTATTTAGTGTGTTGTATTGCCCCCCTGGTCAGTGTGAGGCTGCTCTGTGGGAAGCTCCAGCTCACTGCCTCACAAATTCCTCTATTATTATTATTTATTTTTTAAAGAGTGTATGTCTACCATTGCTCCCACTGGTGGTTTGTGGGTGCCTTTCCATGGGAGGGAGGCCGAGTGCTTGGCCATCTGTCGCACAGGAGATCAGGGTGCCATAGCCTGGGATGCTGGTGGTTGCAGAGGGGCTTGGGGCCGGGGTGGCTGCATTCCAGCCCCTGCTGGATCCCCACCTTGGGAGTGGGCACACCCAAGCCTGCAAAATTACCTCCCTACCTGCTGCTTGGGGCTGTGAGTGTGTGGCTCTGCCTCCCCTCCCCCTGGAAGTATTTGAAGACAAGGGCTGTGCTGAAAGAAGGGGCCTGGTCAAGGTTTTCCTGATGGAAGGGTGGGGAATTATTTTGGGGGAGGTGCAAAGTCTTTAATAAGCTCAGCGTAGATTTCTGACTTACTATGGAAATCTCAAGGGAATGCGAAAGGAATGCAGAAATTCTGCATTCGGACCCCTCTGCACGGAGGAAGGCCGTCGCAATATTTAAAGGTTTAGGTCACTTTATTCAAAACTCTGTGGAGGCATCGCAATAATCCCGCCTGCCAGTCATGCTCTGCAGAGGAACGCGGGGCACGGTTGGTGGCGGCCATGCCTTGGGCCTGACTCTCCTCCCTGGGGCCGGCACTGTGCAGCGCATGGCACGCCTTTGGGTGCTGCCTCTTGGCGTGGTGGGAGCAGCTGGCACCTCATGAGGCCGCCTGTGCTGTGCCTGATTGCTGAGATGGCCCCCGTGTCACTTGTGCTGTCCTTTCCCCCTCCAAACTGGGGGCACCTGGGGCTGGGCCTGTCCCTTCCAGGTGCTTAATCACTCATGACACCTGAACTGTGATAATGATGAGGCGTTTTCTCTGATTGGGAGGTTAGTTATTTTTTTCCACCGCACCTTTGAGGGCCCTTTGTTTCTGCAGAGGAAATAAATTCCCTTTCCCTCTGCTGGAAGGGGTTTCTCTGGGAGAGAAGGGTGACAAAGGTGTGCCACGTGGGTGAGGTCTCCTCCGATGCTGATCTGAGGGAAGCAGGCCCCAGAGTCCTCACAAAACCCATCCTTGTGCTGTGCCTTCGGATGGGTTGCTAAGTGTCTTGTGTGCACGCGGGGTAGTGCGAAAAGGCTTCAGGGCCAACCTATGCAGGGGAGCTACGACAATCGTGGGTATTTAAAAATAATTTAGTGGCAGACATTTTTAGTTTTGCTTCTGTAAACATAAAGCAAGGCTAAGCACGCTGTGCGTAAGGAGATGTGATAGAAAATGTCACTCATTAACCGTATTCGTGCCCTTTTCTGGGGAACGAGGCTGAGGCCGTGCCTGGGTCCAGATCAGCATTTTGGGGAGTGAAGAGACAAAATTTGTGATTTGAAATTGAAAGCTTTCGTCTCTATTCTCACGGTTCTGTGTTTGCAGATGTGACCAGGGATTTTTTTTTTCCCTCTTAATAAATAATTAAATGCTTGAAAGCCCACAGTTGTAGTTGAAAATGCAAACCTGGATAGCTTTTGTGATTCCTACGTGGATAACTTGTGATGGCAAGAACAAGAAAATATTTGCTGTCCACTTTCTCTTGTGCTGTTGAAAGCTTAGATTTTACATCTCCTCATACTGTCTGATAATTAAAAAAAATCCCTTTTTGCTGTTTTTTTTTTTTAATAAGCTGAAATATATGAAACACATCTCTCAACTTGTGTCCTAGAGGCTTGGTCTCATTCTCTTTTTGCTTTGTGGGAGAGCATACCTGTAGCAGACATTAAGTTGTGTGTAGATTGGTAAATCCTGAAAGGGAGGAATGAAAAATAACATTTTTGAAGTGTAATGCAAGAGTAGTGAAGTATAAACAGGAAACATTTAAAGATTCCCTGTTTTCTTTTTATTCTTACTCTTGGAGTAATGAAAACTCGTTTGCACCTTTTTGAGCCTTTGAAGGTGGTATTTTTGTAAAATGGGGCTATTCATATCAGTTGCTCTTTTAAGTGCAGAGCATAGGACTCTGCAGTGCGAGAGTCCTCTTGTGGCTTGTGGCTGTCTTTTGGGTGGACTTCAAATGCTCAGTTTTGACCTGAAAAATTTTGAAGAGCTTGGCATTTATCTCCCCAACGTGGTGCTTCTCACAATGCTTTTGAGCAAGGACCCAGGCAGAAATAAAATACACCTTCTTAGCCATGGATAGGGCTCACAAAATGAATCCTACCTCCTTAAGCCTGCTACTCACTCTAAAGATGTTTTAACTTTCAAGGCTTGCTCCTCCCAAGCTTCTGATAATCAGTGGAGGGGTGTGGAGGACAAGTACGGCTCTTTTCTGGTGCCTTTGTCCCATGCCCAATGAGGCAGGCATGGTGCGGTGTGGCATGGACTTCAGATTTTTGTTCTTGTAGTTTGAGCCAGTTTTATAATTGAAATTTGTTCCTTTAAAACCAGAAAATAGATGGAATATGGGGGCAAAAAATAAACGCTGTAAAATGTTAGAGTAACTTTTCATCTTTTTCAGAGGTACAAGGATAGGTGGAAAACCCTGAGCAGGGTTGATGCATTCAGCAGAGTCCTGATGCAGTGTGTGCATCCAGGGTGCTGCAGTGCAGTTCTCTTCTGAAGCATGCTCTCAGTTTTTGTGTGCAACGTGGTCATCAGCATGTTCTTTCTCTTGACTGAAGCAGAGTACAAAGTTCTATGTTAGTTAGGATAAAAACATAATTTTTCCTTATTTTGTCCAGACAGGTGATGCTGTCAGCAAAAGTACTGAGGATTCCATCCTTGTGTGTGTGTGTGTATATTATTTCCTGGTCATGCAGAGAATGCACATTTATATGGATTTCCATCTTGCATCTTTGCTGTACAAATCCCACTTCTGCTGTCCAAATAAAGGCAATATTGTTGACAATGTGATCTGAAAAACTGTGGGGGGGACCCTTGGCATGGGGTGTGCTGTGGAGAAGCAGATTGGGTACGTCTCAGTCTCCTGAGGCTCACTTATCAGAGCAGGCACTTCAGGGGCTGTTCCTTCCCATCACCTACAGTGTAAGCAATCTGCCTTTGGGAAGTTCCTGTACAGAAGCAAGAGCTTCCGTATGTTTGGGCATGTTTCAGGTAATTTAAAAATGAGAATAATTAAAAAAAAATGTTTGGGAAGATGGAAAAAGCAGGAGGAATAAGAATCTGTAATATTGGTTGGTGTTGACAGATGCATGCATTTGGCCAAGAAGAATATCTTCATGTTTGTAGTTATATATCTTTATATGTGGCAAATCAAATGTGCTGCTAGGGTCGGTATCAGGGTAAACATTAAAATACTGAATGTAAAGCAGCAGTAAGAAAGCAGGTAAAAAAAAGGTGCTTTATCCATGAGTGCATTGAAATTTGATACGGAAAAACTATATTGAATTATAATGTTAATTATGTTGCTGAAATGTGTTCTCACAGCAGTTAGCACAAGAGAAACCTGCAGTATTAGGGTCATCTCTATTGCAGTGCAACCCCAGCACCAGAGTGCCTCCTAGTAGCTTGTGTCCTCATGGTGCACTGGCATCACCCTGAACTGTCCTTGTTCTCTTATGAATGGAACTCCATCTCTAACAGGAAAAAGGAGGCATTCAGCATGGTTAGTCTAGTTCAGGTTTGGGTTGGAGCATGGGTAACAAAATAAGCCAAAGAAGGTCTGATGCTTCTTGGATATGGGGCTAAGTATTGAAACAGTCTCAGCATGAAACATATTCAGTCAGGATGGGCCTTGTTCTGTTTCATATATCTTTTTTAGTGTCTTGATAATAATAAAAAAAAGTGACTGTAGCTTGGTCAGAAATAATGCATGGAAATATTTAAGTGTGTGTATATATAGTGTGTGTAAAAACACATTAAAATATGTACATTATAAAAGCATGTTACTGTAAAATCAGTGCAGTTTAAGGAGAGATTTACTAAAAATACCCAGGGAACCTATAAAAACAGCCAAGGTTATTGGCGGTGGCTCTTTTCTTTTTGCTGGTGTTAGTGCACTTGAACACAATCAGAGATGAATGTTCACTTTTGAAAGATTAAGTTTCATGCTCAGCTGAACTTTAGGAATGCAATTTTAAAATACGTACTCTGCACTGAGTGTCTATTACATTTCCCCCCTCCTGAAAATAGCAGAGCTTTATTGTTTTGATAATTTGATTACAAATTGAAAAGTAAAAGGTACAGATCCTGTAAGTTCTCCCTTAAAAATGGAGCTTGTTGCACCTTAATGGAGTCTAAAGTATTGTGGTGCAGAAATGTGCCCCATCTGCACCAGGAAACCATGTGTGCATCATCTGGCAAAGGAAAAGATACCACTTTAAAATAAGAGATTAAAAAAATATGAAACTTACCAAACAACCAACAGTAGTTGTAGTACTGTTACAGGATGGATCATCCAGGAATTTGTTTTCAGTGATCAAGTGGGCTATTTGGTTCACACGCTTGTGGGAGACTCTAAATGTGCTGGTGACTTTCCAATTATCACACAAGAGCAGTTCAACTTTTCCTCCAACTTCTAGAGTAAAAATTGTAAAGCAATGGGTCATTAGGACAGCACTTAGAAAACAGACTCTATAGATATTTGATGAGGAATTCAGGCAGTAGTTTAATCCAAGATAAGAGACAAGATTATGTGCAAACGGCATATTCTCCTTTTCCTGCTGTGAGTTCTGATAGAAGTGCTTCAGATGACCTCCCAGTGAAAGTTTTGTGGCAGCTGTAGGCATGTAACTTGGGGAGGAAAATACTGTTTGTCTAGGAATATTGTGCTCTGATTGGTCATGGGTGGGTACTGCTGCATCGAGGATGCATGGTTATTCCCAGTGAGGCCACGTGGTGTCTGAAAGAATCACGTTTTCCTTTGGAAAAAATCGTACTGGGGTGTGTGGAGGCAGCTGCTCACTGGGGTTGAGTGAGAGCTTCTCCAACCTTTAGCAGCATTGATCTCTGTGGGTTCAGGGGCTGGCAGTGGGAGCTGCTGTGCAGCGACGCTGCAGGGATTCTGACCCTGGTGGGACAGCTGTGCTGCTCTGTCATTCATTCCTTACTGATGATATGGGCTTTGCAGAATTCTTGTGTAGGACACCTTCTAAGAAATATGCACCCTTCGGGGCTGCTAGGTATTTAAAACTATGTAAATTGAGATTATCTTTCCATTCCAGTACAGTAAGAGATGCTAAGCGCATAGTTAAACATGTGTTCTGTCAATTTACCAACATGTACTGAAGGAAAAGAAGGGTCCCGTGATGCAGCATGGGTATTTAAGCTGAATATAACAACCTGTGCAAAATAAAGGAGAAATGGACAGCTCTTAAACCCTGAGTGCGGATTTCTTCTTCCTTTGCAGTATTGCATACTCAGCATTACATTTCTCCTGTATTCAAGGCTGGTGCTCTGTAGCAGTGGTGTAAAATTGCTTTCATTCGTATTAATACTGCTTCATCCTGAGATGCATGAGAACTTTTTTAACAAAAAGACCTTAGAAAAAAATAAAGCAATGATGGTTATAGTAGGTGACCATCGGTTCTTGGTTCATTTATTCATTAAATGCAGAGTTTGGTGCTCAGTGGTCTGACTCCTGATACCAAAGGGTGAAACCCAGTTTGAGCCCGGCACAACGCTTTGGGCTGCTGCTCACCTTGTTTTCCTAAGCTGTGCTGTAAACCTCTGTTTGAAGACTTCATTTTCCTGTTATGTAGTTGAGAGGGAGTTGTTTTTTTAAATATCTTTTAATTATTTATAAAAATGTGATTTCCATCCCCTTTTTCCCCTGGCTGCTGTGTTAAACAAGAAATGCCTGTGCATGTGTGACTTCAACTCCTGTGTTATACGCAGAACTGTGCTGAAGTGGCAGAGCACACGCCCTTTGTGCAATCAGATTTGATGGTGGTAGTTAAGTTACTCTCAAGTTGTGAGTGGAGTTATCCTCTCAGGTGCATAGCATGAGCTTGGTTCATTTAAAAGTGAAGCTGTGTTATTCCCTGAAAGTGATATTGGTGAAAGATTTAGAGAACAAAATGCAGAAGATAGATTTATCATTATCATTTACAGAGTCCTTTCGGACCAAGTTAAAAGATCACTTTCCCTTTGTGTTAGAGCAGCTTCAGTAAAATCACAAAATTGCGTTCATTTTGCCTGCCTCTGTACTAAACAGTAAATTATGCACGTCGCTCTTCGTCTCGGTGCTCGTGCTCTGAGCACCTGTCCTCACAGTTCACTCACTACAACTGTCAGTGGCTTTGCACACGTTGGCTCGAGGTCAGCGCCGCGGCATGGCACTGCTGCTTCTGAGTGCCTGACGGGTTTCGGGGATGCAGTGCTGCGTGAGAGCTTGTGGCAGCGTGCTGCAGAGCGGTGCTCCACTGGGCATGGCAGCTCCACAGCGTGGTTTTTGGGATGGAAGGGCAAGCTGTGTTAACGGCTGAGCTGTGTGCCGGTGGGAGCAGTGCTGGTCTGTGCTCTGGGAAGCTGCTGTGCGAGTGAGCTTTGCCTCGTGTCGCTGAGCGGGTCTCCTTGGGTGGTACTCTTTAAAAAGGAAAAAAAAAAGGGAAAAATAATAATGATAAAAGGCTAGGCTTGGGAAATTCTGTTCAAAACTTGGGTGCCGTGACCTGCTGTTGCTCCTTTGACATCCAGCCTGGAACCCCCCCGTGCTCTGTGTGTGATGTGCATGTGGTTTAGGAACCCCTAAAGCAGAGCTCCCTGAGGCTGGGGGGAGGTGAGGCTGCTTGGGTTCTTTGTCTCGCTCTGTAGTCTTGGAATGACATGAAAGCGGTGCAAGCAGGGTTCAAAATGAGCTGAAATTTGAGGGGTGATGGTGGGGAGAAGAACGAGGAGTACACAGAAACACTAATGTTAGGAGGGAGCAAGCAGTGATTTCCAAGGAAGGATGGTTTCCTTCTGTGGTGAATGCTTATCTTATAGCATCATTGTCTTCCTTATTCTGACTTTTTTTTTTTCCAGTAACCGGTATTTTTAGCTCTTTCCTGCTCTCTATTCCATCTTTAAAATGTTCTTCTTCAGCCCTCAATAGCTGGGCACATGTAGATGCATGTGGAACAGCTGAATTTCAGAGCATTGTGAAGGGTGTCTGAGCTGTGCAAAGCCACGTGCTCGCTAATGGCAACTTGCCATAGAGCTGGGGGCAGGTACCACCTGATGTCAGCGTCCTTTGCAGTCGTCTGTACTGCTGAACTGCAAGAAAGGTGGTAATTACTGTCTTGGTGTGATAGTAAGCTCACAGTTCTGCATACGGACTAAATCTGAAGCAATCAACTGCTAAATGATGTTGTAACCTTGGTCAGAATTATCGTTGTCACTCATACAAACTCTGCTCCTTCTTTTGACTTAAATATCTTAAAATCCCGTGCTTGAAAACAGGTTATTAAAGGCAAATATTCTTGCTTCTAATGATGATAAACTCATAATTTACATTTATGAATGAATTACTTAGCTACAGTACGGTCTAGACTTATTTTGCTTTATCCAAATCTACAATGCTCAGTTTATTACAAAGTGAACTAAAATAGTTTAAATGTTTACCTGCTACACTACAGTGCAGCCTTCAGGACTGTGGAAACTTTCTCTGGTCGTAGCAGCATGTGTTAAACGTACAGTGGGAGTGGAAGAAGTTGATGCTGACCGCCCTCACATGATGGGCTGCTTTCAGGATTCTGTGAAAAAGGAAATGAAAAACAACAGGGTTATTTAAAAGGTGATGGTGGCTCTGCTATGAGGGCTTTCCTAGCACTTCCCAAAACCACGGGGGACTTTATTGTATTATAAAGGTGGGGCAAAATTATTTAATAACTGTAAAGGTTACCAAAGAAAATGTGCTTATGCCCCTTATGTACAAGTGTTCTTAAGTATAAGTTTGCTGTTGGGGTATTTCACAATTTGACAATTTCTTTCATATCTTAAAATCTGTTACTGCTTGTGCTTTAGTCACTGGCTTTTTCATTTGGGCAGATATTCAGAGGCTGTGGTGAAGGACTGGTGTGAAAGTTCAGGGACTGACTTCACAGTAACCATGTATGTGTTAAACAGGGCTGCTGTGGTGAAAGCACAGAAGTGTGCTGAGGCAATTCTTAAAAAATCGCACTTAATGAAGTTTACCTCCTACTTTAACAATATATTGCTTAATTAAAAAAAAAAGGACCTGCGTTCACAGAAAAAATGGTGTAGATAGTACTTCACAAAAAAAAAGACAATACTATTAGAAAGCCATGAGCATGATCTATTTGGCTTTTTATTTTTTATTTTTTTGCACATGGTGATGTTCAGCATAAGGAGATGAAGCCAAGTTGCACAATTCATTTCTATGATCCTTGGGTTGTGACAGGGCAAGCAGAAAGGAAGGAAAAAATATTTGGTGATGGAAGTGCATAATCCACAGGTTGCATCACTGCTGTGGAGATGTGTTGTGTCATCGACTCCATCATTTCATCACTTTAAGGCTGATCTTTGTTGGTGTTTAGACTGGTGCTCTAACTAGTAAAATAACTACTAAAACATCAGTATGGGAGTTGGTGTCCTATGTGCATTAGTTTATACTTTAAAAGTCTGATTTCCAAAAAACAAAATTTTCAGTTACGTCAGTGAGGTTTGTTACATGGAATCCTTTGAGATGGAAGATCTTATTTAAAGCAATAATAATAGGAAACGTATGACAAATTGGGCATTCCTGCTGTTGTAAACCTGGCAAGATAGGAATTCAAATAAATCTATTCCTGTTAACTCAGTCTTGGGGATTTAGAAGCAATTATTTTGCCATTGGTTTTCTTAGGTGGACAGTAGTTAAGATGAAATAAATAGGTTAAAAACTTGAACCATCAACAACAATAAATAAATACAACTGCAAAACATCCATGAACATGTAAGCAGGCTGGCAGTTGTCTATGAAGTTAGTACTTCTTAATATCCCTCTTGTATAGTAGAAATGCTAGCAAGCCTACCTGCTATCTGAAGTTCTTACGTATGCTTACAATCTCCCTTTAGCTCTGACCTTTCTCTTACTCTAGTTACAGCATGCACACATCTTGAAGTGTTCCAGAAAGTACCATTTACATCTCTCAAGACTCTTAGAATGATCCTCATTTACTGAGAATTTGTGAAATTGGATGTTAATTTGTCATTTTCCATAGAACAGCCAAAGAGAGGCAGCAGATAGGCTTTTCTTAAAAAACATAGTAATTAATCAAATTATAAAATATCCATGTGTGGGGTGAAGTGGTGAGGCAGCAGAGGGGTGTGCACTGCAGTGCATCACTGTGTTCCCTAAACACCTAAAGCCTCTCTCAAGTTAAGCTCTAGGGCAAGCAGTTCACCCTCAGGCTGGGAGGCTTAAATCAGGTATTTACTAGCAAAAAAGGTGGTAAATAGTTTCCTGCTCTTTGATGTTACACAGCAGAAGTTACATGATGTGTGTGGTAGAGTTAGAGCACCTCTTGCTATTTTATTTCAAGCCTTCTATAACGTTGCCCAATGCAGAAGTGAGTTGGAATAGTTAACGTTTAGCATACAGCCACCTTAACCTGAGTATGAACAGCTTTTGTTTCAACTGAACTTGGCCAAAATATGTTATGCTTACTTAGTAATGGTGATGTAAAGAATCTGGAAGGCATTGCTAATATTCTGAGCAAATACCATCTTGTGAGTGAGCAGTGCGGGAAGTTGTGCAGATGAAAGTGCTGTAGAGTCTGTCCAGCAACTGCATCACAGAGCAAGGCAACTTGCTGGATTTTCAGTTCCTAAAATTTTGGACTCTCTTTCCCTTTAGAAGTGGCTCTGAAGTGTCCTGTGCCATTCCTTTCTACCTCTCTGCATTTTTTAATGGGGGCTCAATTCTTAAAAAATTGTAAAACTCAATGATTCTCCTTTTCCTCAGCGATCCCTAGCCCAGAGCACAATCATATGTTGCTGGGTTGTTGTAATGTGAACTTTGGTCTAGATCTACTTCTTGCAGCTGGTGTAAAACTCTGCAATTGGTCCATAATGGGAATGTTGGCTGCTTCATCTAGCAGCCCTGTGGGCACCAGGAAAATAAGGGGATAGAAGGAGCTTCCAACTCTTTTGTTGGCCAAAGGAAGGGATGGGACAGAGGAGAAAAGAGGGAGAAAAAATGAAACAAAAAAACATTGTGTCCCATTACTAAGGGATTATTAACTTGGTTGGGTTAGGATAGTTTCTAGACAATTTTTTATGTGTTTAAGAAGCACTTCTGCATTTAAACATACTATTTTTAGTCCTTCTTATACATTCTGAGTATTTTTGGTGTTATCCACATCCCAGCTAATTGCAAGTTAGCTGTTGGGATGGGAGGATAAATGACAAGTGACTATAGCCCTAAAATATCTGGTCAACAAAGTCAACTCAGTAGTGACGTTGTTTGAGGAATACAGACTTCATGCTTTAGGCAGGAAAGAGAAACTGTCATTTAATCAGCAACCCTCCTCAACCACCTCCAGAAAATCAACCCCCAAAAAACAACAAACACAAACTCAACAAGAGTTTCTATTTCTCCAAAGAGTTTGGAGAAGAGAGAGGGGACTGAAATGTTGGAAGACACCAAGCTAAGGGGAGCTGAAAGTACTTTTCCTAATGCAGGATATTGGTACTTCCCATTAATTTTGAAACAGTGGTTAATTCTTTAATTAAAGAACAAAAGTCTTAACAGCCTTCAGTCATTAACAACGCCTGGAAAAAATATATTCTTTAAATGAGACATGCAGCATTAATATGGTAATGGAAGAATCTTAGAATTCTCTTTAAAATGTCTGTGGACCACTTGTGGAAATTTACAAATAATTAATGTAAGCTTTTAGTCTAATTAGTAGTGTGAAGAGTTGTCAAAATGAAATCTCCAAGTAAATGGTAATAGATGGGATCTGACTTCACCTGCCTTGCCTGTGCGAGGGTAAGAACTATCATCAAGCTCATAGTGGTTGTTTTTACCTGTTCTGTATGACTTAACTCGGATGTGCTAATATGAATCTTCAGATTGTGCTTCCTGGGTTATGTCCTGCCCACAAATACCCAGTCTCTTCCCATGTTGGGGTGGAGCTACCCCAAAAACTAGAGCACAGATGGGGTCTGGTGCAGGGCTGGTGCCTTGGAGCATGAGGCCATGTGGCCTGCAGGCTGCTCCAGTCCCTCCTTCTGGAGGGGAGCAGTAAGCAAATGAAAAGTTTTACAAGCGCTGGGAGGAAATTTGATCATCTGTGTGGTGGAATCTGTGAAACAATCCAAGAGGCAGATATTCATGTTGAGGGCTTAGATGATACACCACTCCAGCAATGCTACTATGCTGGGTTGTGTGCAAGATGATGTGGGACAAGTTTAGCTGGGATACAACTGTTATGTCCTGCATGAGCCCTAAGAATTTGCTTTCCTGAATTCTATAGGAAATGTTTATTCTGAGTGGTAGTACAGTGCTTTCAAATCCAGGTGTGGAATTAAATAGCAAGGCAACACAAGGGGAAGTATTGCTGCAGTTTGCCTGTGGCTTATCTAAGTTTTGTCTCCATGAACTGCTGAATTAGGTCTGTCACAGGAGCAAAAACATTTCACGCACCCTACTGTCCAGATCTCAGTGTTAAAATAAAAAGAGGTGATGTTTAACGAAGTTGGTATCTGAAGCCATTTCTTATCCAGGTAAGGCATCAAGAGGAAATTTCTGGTTCACGAGCTGATGGCTTGATTTGATAAAATACAGCCATGGTGTCTTCAGCATACCTTATACTCTAGAAATTAATTACCTTTTAAAAGAAGTGATATAAGAATCTCAATTTGTCATTTTACTGAGAGTTTTTTTTAACAGAAGTATAACTTCTTTTCAAACAAGGAGTGTGACCCCTTGCTTTTGTATGTACTCAAACTACTCGTTAGAACTAATTGGGTTTATATACAAATTTCATGAATACCTTTGTTATACACACAGTTGTATACAACATATATATAAAACTACATATATGTTTAAGGTGTGTGTAGAAATGGCTTAAAGCTTTACTCAGATTTATTACAAATGACGGGTGCTTTTGGGAATTAAATTGGAGCAACTTAAAGAGATGGAAAAGGTGGCCTTAAACCAGTGGAGTTTCACTGAAGTCAGGAGACTGGCTAAAGCACTTCTTACAAGATGAGCTGTTTGGGTGCCTTAATCTGCTGCACTGCCTGTGTTTGCTATTGAGGATGTGATAGAGAATCCTCTCACCTCTTCTCCATGTTGTCATTAACAAAACCCGTTTTTTTTTCTATTCCTCAGCATACTAATATGAGTTGAGAGTTAAGGACTCTTATAGTTACTGGAAAGACATTTAAACCACTGATTCGCTCTGTTGTGGTACATCATTAGCTGCTTGAAGGCAATCTGGGGAACAAACTAATAAACTGTGTGTGTTGCTTTCTGAGGGTTTTTTTTTTTGTCTGTCTTTGTTCTGATGGCTGCAGAGTGAACAAGGTACCTTCTCTCCTTTCCCCCTAAATTCAGTTCAGTAGCAGCAGTTTTTTATTTGGGCATAGATGTCAACAACTCTGTAACTGAAATTGATCGCATTGAGGCTTCTTACACCAAAACAGTTTTTCTCTTTGTGGCTCTCAGTGCTGTTAGATTGTGGTGCACTCTGCAGTTGTGCCCATGGAGTGATGTGCCATGGCTTTTCCCATGTAAATAGTCCTAGAACAAGTACCTACCTGGAGTGAATGAGATGGATGAGCACTTGGTTGGTTTCCAATCCTTGGAGCTGAGAAGTAAGATCATTTACTTCCCAACCCATAGGTATTGAATTCAAACATTTGAATGGACTAGTGCTGTGATGTTCGCTTGATCTCTCCTCAAACATATTTAATTTGTTCCACAGAAATGTGTCTGAAGAGTAATTCTGCTGTTTTTATTTATTTATTTATTTATTTATTTGTATTTTTTAGCATTAACAGTGGTGTGTAGTTCATCTGGCTGCTGATTTAAAACTGAGAGTTGTGTGGGATTAATGCTGAGAATTGGGAATTAAAGAGAAGGTGGCAGCAACTTTGGGGAAGCAGAATGGTGGGAAAGGGTCTGTGGTGAGTGTGAGCACAATGACCACGCAGAAATGCGATTACTTAGGTATGTATATGTGTGTTTCTGAGATGGTCAGACTTGGGAGACCCTGTGAGATGCCCTCTAGCACAAAAAGTCAGGAACTCTAATTAGAAGTGTGGTATTTTAATGTTTTTGCCTTATAAATGTATCTATTCTGAGCAAGGGAATTGACTCAGCAGGAGATTGAAGGGGGAAAAAAGGTGTATGTAGTGTAACAGAGTGAGAAGCAAGATGACTACATGTTAACAAATGCTGAAATTGTGGGTTTCCTCTCCCCCACTTTCCTTAAGACATGTTTTGTGTTATTTCTGGTATGTGGAGGGCTCTCTTGGGTTGTAGACATTGATAGGATGTCCATGGGTCTGTTTTCTGAATTTACTTGTTAGTGCTCTCTGGAAGAGTCATTTCTTATAGCTCATTTTGTGTATGATCCATCTGATGTTATTTTGCTGTTTCTGTCTCTGTGTGCACGTATGGCATGAGTGCTGCTTTCCTTGTGAAGAGCAATGACACCTTGTTTTGCTTGCTCCCAGTGCTTGAGTTGCACGCACGTGTCTCCCGAAGCACAGGCTGTGTGTCCTCAGCATTTGCAGAATAGATGTGTTAGCATGCCTGCAGTCACTAGCTGGGGGTTAGAGTAACAAGCTGCTTACCTATGTAGTTCCTGGAAAAGAGAATTGGAGTATTTGCAATTGGGCTTTAAAATAAAAAAAAAAATAATGTTTTTCCAGTAATAGTTATGGACAACTGAGAAAGCAGAGAAGTCTGTTTTCATCACCAATAAGACATTTAGTGTGCCAGATTTGTGTGTTGTGAACTACAGAAAGCAGGTTGAGGCTCTGAAAGCTATGGAGCAGAAGCACCATTTGCCAAGGCTCTTCAGTAGACAGCTATTCACCATGCCAAGTTAAAATGAATGAATATAATAAGAAACCTGCTTAAGGTGCACGCACCAGTTGTACTATGTTTCACCTGGTTGAAATAGGGTGGCAGTGCTTTTCAAAGGATTTATTAAGACTTGATTATGTTAAATTATTGTAGTAAGATACCTGTGAGGAATTTGAAGGGACTGGTTTTGTCTTCTGTGCCTGGGGTATGATAGCAACGCCATACTGCTCCCGTTCCTCCTCATTCCCTTCCCTTCAACTGTGTGGAATTAGGCTCTGCCATCTCTGCCATGAAAACATACGCTTCCCCTGAAGCCAGAACTCGGGCTGGCGGAGCGTGCTGCAGCTCCAGTGAGTTCAGTGAGATCCAGCTCTGTCCTGCACCCTTTGTTCTACGTTCCCACCTGGAGTGTGTTTTGCAGGATGCTGTGCTGGTGCTGTGCAGACTCATACTGCCCTGCGAGCAGCCTCCCTGCCTGGTGGCACAGCTCATGGCAGCGGAGGTCTCCACGTTCAGGGTGTCTTTAAGAAATTTTAGGAAAGGCGCTTTTTTTTTTCCCGGTAGTAGCTGATGGTAACTGAGAGAAATCTCAGATCTCGTGAGAGAGAAATCTCATGCTTCTTTACCTGTCACTATGTGCAGCTCCCCAATGGGCTGTGTAAAGCTTTGTTTGTTTTCCCCTATTGCTAGTTGCAGTACAGCAATAACATGGAAAAAAAATTTCTTTTTAACCTTTTGTGTGCACCAGTGAACAGCAATCTTAAAGCTTGCACATTGAGTGCGGAGCTAAAATTGCTTGCGGTGTGGACGGGCATCTGATTATGGTGTAAATAGCATCAAACAGAATGGTTTGTGTAGCTGCTCGCATGTTTTGAAGTGACCTTTCAGTTCTGTACAATAGGTGTCTCACTATTGCCACAAATTGAGGTGCACAGCGGGACTGTCCCCGTTCAGTACGTAGCACTCCGTTTCCTTCTGGTCTTTATGAATGTGGTGGAGGAAGGTGTAATTGGGAGGAGTGTTTGTTCTGTGCCTCTCATCTCTGTCAGGATACCTGAGTTATTTCTGTGCTCTGAGAGTTGGCTGGCGGAGTTCTAACTTGCATCAAACCCCTCCATCCTTCAAATCCACACAGAAAGAAAGAAAACCCCGAAAACCTGTGTTATGTCCTTCTGTTAAGTGGATGTAGGGACTGTTGCTTGTGCTTTCAGTCCATAGTTTGGGTGCCAGGTGCTCCAGCAGATGTGCAGCTTTGCTTCTGAAGGGAAATGTGCGGTGTACAGAGCTGGTGTGTGTGTTTCTGGATGGGATGCTTCCCTTCTCCCCACTGTTTGCTATGGGGTGGCTATGGGGCATGGTTCTCCCGACCATGCGTTCCCAGCAACCCCCCCCCCCCCGCGAGTGGCACCACTGGCTGCAAAACCCTCATGAATTTTAATCTGGTTCTACGGGGGCGAGAGACTGATGGCATGACACAATTGGAAACGCAGTGAATAGCGTATTGACTGCCAATGATGTGGTTTGGGATTTTTCAGCGTTACGATTTCCCAGTATTTGTAATATTGAATGGGTGTCCCCTTCTTTGTTCCGCTTCAGGAGCAAGCGCTCAGCTTCCAGGTTGCTGTGTAAGATGACCGTGATGTTTCAGAGCAGCGTCCCTAATCCACAGCCGTTTCGTAGCAGTTGAGATTGCAGCTGAGAGAAGTTTTCGCAGACTCTGAGGAGCTTTTCCCCCGCTGTAGCGAGGCAGCACCTGACTCTGCTTTATTGGAAGCGACAGCTTAAAAGGGGTTGTGCGATCTGGGTTTTTGCTCACCCGTTCCTTTGCCGATTTCCGTGGTTGTGATCAAACACTGACGCGAGCTCTGAGCTGAGTGGGGCTGAGGGCAGCGGGAGGTGCTGCCCCGCGGGGCTGCCTCCTCTTTGCAGAAAGCACGCTGCTCCTGCGCTCTTCTTGAGGTATAACCTGTACGGACACAGCGATCCGGGCAGAGCAGCTTTGTGTGCAGGGAGCGTGAGCCGTGCCCAGAGCACAGCCTTTTGGGAGGAGCGTGTCGACATGCAAGAAACGTTCGTTGCGGGGCAGCCCGTGGGTGATGGTGCCGGGAGGAACCGAGGCGCTGGATTTTATTGCTAGATGAGGGCATCTCTGAAACTTGCTTTGTCGCAAGGCTTTGTGAGGTTAACCAACTTCTGTCGTAAAATGTCCCGAAGACGCGCTGGGTGAGAGGTCAGCGCCGAGCAGTTACAGCACCGGGGAGAAGTGCGTGTTGGAGCGTGGGTATGGGGTCGAGCCGCTGTGGGAACCCCAGGCATGCACCCCGGGCTGCACTGCCCTACCTGAGCCCCGCCACCCTGCGCTCCCGCATTCCTGCGAGTCCCCCGGGGCTGGTGGCATCTCTGGCATTTGTTTGTTCTTTCGCTTTGGGGGAAGGGAGGAGACAAAGGAGTTGGCTGTGAAGGCCGCCAGCACGCTGCTGCCCCGCTCTGCGGGAGCACTTCAAAGTGCGGGTTCTGTTTACTAGATGAGTGAAAATGATATAAATTTGGGCTGGAAATACGATGAAATTGTTCTTTCCCTTCCCGCCCCAAACCAGAGATGAAGAATGTTACACTAAGTGCTAAAATATAGTCCCTTGTTAGGCTAATGAAGAGCATGGTATTGGAGCAGATGTATTTATTCAAGTTTACAGTCTTAAGAAGTACACTGAAGGATCGTTTGAGTGAATTAAAAGAAAAAATCTTCATAAGTGAATGGAAACCCATTTCAAATGGATGGGACTATCACACCCTTTTATAATGGAGGGTGGTGGATACTGAAGGCCTTAAATCTGAATCAGAAAAAATCTTCAAGAAAAGTGAGGACTTCATGAAATCCAGGGGCTGCCAAGCATATAACAAGCATTACCACTGCAAGCCTGAGGAACTCTTAACGGTTTTGACCTCATATCCCACCACTGCTGTTTTTTCTTTCCTATTTGTTTTTGCCTCTCCTAGTAAAAAACGGCTAAATGTGGATGCTGCTCTGTATAGTTTGCCTTGTTAACAATGTTTGTTTCCGTTTTTAACTGTGTTCTTTAATTAATTTGCAGGAGTCGGAAACTTCAGATCAGAAACATCCCACCTCACTTGCAATGGGAGGTAGGAAATTACTTTAAGACGTCCATATTTAAAACTGATTCTGTTTCTCTCGTCATCCCCAAGACTCTTCCCCTTCCCCCACCTTTCATTGCTGTGCACACACCACCCATTCTTTTCTGGGGAAAAATCCTTTGGAAGAGGGAACAATAGAGCCTTCTAAGCAATTCAGATAACTGCCTTCATTTCTGCGCTCTGAGTTAACCATAAAAAATGTTGAAATGGATTCTTTGGTGAATGCTGACTTCCTGATGCAGTCACTCGTTGACTGAAAGCTTGTCCATTTCAGACCTTGCTGGTGTGTGTGTTCTGTAATCTTGGTGAACCTTCAGATTTAAATACTTGGCCAAAATCTTTACAAAAGGGAGAAAATTCGTACAAATCAGTTTTTTCCTTTAATTTTTTCTTTTTTTTTTTTTTTGCTCCTTTGTAAGTGGGTGTGGCATTATGGCAAATTGTTTGCTCATACTATTATAGTTATTGGCTCTCACAATGTATTATGAACTTACTGTTAATACTCTGCAAGCTGCATTACAATTTTTACAGTGGATGGGCTAGTGTGAGAACAGATCTGTTTTCTTTGCTGTTTTTCTTGCCTGTGTTTAAAACTTTGTTTTCACTTCTCATAGTGGTAAGTCATCCTTTTGTACTGCTCATTGTTCTGAGTAGTGTTGGTCTGTGTGCCTTACCTGGCTGCTACTTCATTTGCATAACTCCCCATCTTATAAGATGGAGGTACGACTTGTCCAGTCCAGGGTGCCATCCACAGGGTTTCTGTGGGGTAGTGACCAACACCCCTGCTCGCTGGTGTGTGCTGTCAGTACAAGCTTTTCTCTCAGACTTACTGAACCTTTTGCTCCCCTTAGTTGAGCCATATTCCTTTGATACTTTTTTTTTTAAATTTGAAATTTATAGTCATTTTTTTTTTCTCATGCCCTTGTTACTTTGGGAATAGTAGTACTAGAGATGGTTTAGGGTGATTGGTTTCAGGAATCAACTTTCTTCAAACTTCAGTAGCCTCTGAGGGTTTTGAGTGGGATTGAATGTCAGAGCAGGATATGAATCAGAAAAAAATTGGAATGAAAATACTGATGTAAACACTGCTGAGCACAAACATCAAAAAGCTTTTACTTTGTTAGTTCTTATACACGTGTAGCTGTTACTGCTTGTAGGTAGCAGGTTTCTAGCCTGTTTTCCATCTGTTTCCTGATTTACAAATGATTTCCCTTCTCTGTCCCTACCAAAAGTGTGGTCCCTCTGCCCCGCTATTTCAAAATGCTGTATCTTCCTAAAGCTACAAAGTAAGATTTAAAATGATTGGTAAGGACACCGCCTATGTGTCCTGCATCTGCTGGTACAGACCTGACTCTGTCTCTGGGCACAGAATTTGGGGGATCAGGCCCCATACTAAGTTGTACAGAGCTTTGGTGCTCCCTCACAATGTCAGGGCTGCTTACAAAATGTGTTGGCTTTTTTTTCCCCCCACAATCTTCGTGCCAGTTTTTCTTTGCAAATGCAGGTTTTTCTGTCACTTCTGTACTAAGCAGGTAAGTTTATAGGATCCCAAAGAAGTGCTGCTGGCCAAATATGGCAGCTGGTGCCCAAATTCAACAGTTGTGTTATGTCAAGCTTTCCTTGGGCTATGTTGTCTTCTGGTGCTGAAGAACTTTGTCAGAACTTCCTTTTAACATCATAGGAAAGCATTGGATGGGTGCTACTAAAACCAAGTTTTTTTGCAGTCAGTTACTTAGTAGGGAGAATAAGCTTGTGTGTACAGTACATAGAGGACTCTAGGTTGGAGCAATTGTTCTTACATGATGTTTTCTGAGGGTGGCATGTGTGTAGCAGCCAGAGTAATTTTACTTATTAAATTGTTTCTTATAGTCCCTATGAGCCAATTGACTTACTTCATCACTCTTTTGTTAATTGCTTGAATGCAGTCTGACTTCTAATGGGTGTGAAGTTCTTAAAACCAAAGCAGAAGCAGCCAATGAAGGAGATTTCTGGGTTAGTTTAGTCCAGTAGCCCTCGTTCAGTAGTGAAATGCAAAACACTTATTACCCTAAGACACCTTTCTTCTTACGATGATAGGAAGATCTGAGAAGGACTGAAGGAAGATTAATGTTCTCAATTTTTTTTTCCTAGAGTAATTGTTATTATGAAAGTTACCTTGACATCGTGTGCAAAAGACACAGAAGCTTCTTAAGCTCTTAATTGTTTTGTTTTACTATAGAAGACAGGTATTTTACATGGAAACCTAAATCTGTGCCCCTAACAAGCAGTATGCATGCCTCTGACACTGTGACTTGCAGCTCTCCTTGCAGCATGTGTCACGCAGAGGTATCCCTGGGTCACGGGCCACCATGCAGGGCTGCAACTCCACAGATAGGCTCCTTGGTGTATGTGGAAAAATAGCTCACCAAATCTCTGAGGAAGAGGGAATCCAAACTGCTTTGGAACACAGCTTGCTCGGGTCAGAGAGAACAGGTTTGTGTTGAAACCTTGACTTCACTTTTGAAGTAAGTCGTTATCCTAAAGACTCATGCAAGGTGTAGTATCTTTGACTCATAAAATTATTCCAAATGGCCTGGGGATTAAATAGTGTGTAAATGGTCAGTGGCTAACAAGCATTTATTGATGCCTTTTTATTTTAAAAGTACCTAAATTCATACTTTTAATGTTCATTTTTCTAGATACCTTTTTGGAGAAAAAATGGACCAGTGAGTTTCTTTTTACATAGGCAGAACAGTTTCCTGAAATAAATACTGACTCGACAGGCAGCGTAGCAGTTGGATTTCTGTTTGTTTCCTCTGTGTTCACTGTGTACTTATCAGACCATCGTGGTGTAAGTAGAATAGGTAGAAGAACCCTTTTAGACCACTTCCAGGGGAAAGAGGCAGAAGAAAGGCAGGTAATGACCTGCTGTAATCTGCTGAGTTGCTACTATGAAACAAGGTTTCACCCTGAAAAGCTTGCTCTTAAAGTGCAACTGTAGAAGATAATATTCTGATGTCCTTCAAGGCATTCAAGGTTAAGTTTGTACAAAACTTGTCTGTTAATTCGTTTGAACTTCAAAAGAGGACTTTTTTGCAAGGTCCTGTGGGTTGATGGGGATCAAGTGCACTTGCACTCCTTGTCCAGCTGGGAGTTGCTGGAGGTGGAGAGGAGGGCAGCATCTCTGTCTGAAGTAAGAATACATAGTTCTGGCTGTAGACTGGGGCTTACCTGTGAGCACATCCTTTGCTCAGCCAGGAGGTCACATTGTTTCCCTTTCCCTGCTGGATTGTTTGGGTCTGAAATCTCTGGATCACTGTATGTGTTTATAATAGCATGATCTTGTCTGGAGTGGTTCTTCCACCTCTTCCTCTGCTTGCATATGAAATGTATATAGAGGTGGCACTACCAGCTTTGGAATTTGGAGGCCATGTGCATTAACAGATTTTATTTTTTAAATAAAGTGCTTCTGCTTGTTACCAAGATTGCTTGGAGCAGCAAAGCCACAACTAGTGCACCCCTTTTAGTGACAGTGGGTGGGTATATGTATTTTTTTCCCTCTCTCTCCTGAATCAAATGTGAAGTTCAGATTTGATGCTAAGAAGCATGCCAAGATGAGGGTTTGCTGTACTAATGCTTCTGTTTTGCCTTTTTCTCTTAGGAAACAGTTCCCTGGGTTTATGGTCTCTGCAGAAAAGTTGTGAGCTGTATTATCCTTTATGGAAACAGCAGTCTCTTGCACAATAGCAAGCTGTTTTGACTCCTAATTTTATAATCTCAGGTTCTCTTTCTTAGCTTGTAAGCATTCAGTGCTGGTGGTATATTTGCAGGGCAAAATGGTGAGCCCTCCAGAAGGAGGTCGAGGCATGGTGAATTCTATTCTGTGATCTAAAATGGAAGTATCCAGGCTTGGTTCCTGTTAAAACATGCTGAGAATCCATGATAGGATCCTTTTCCTGAGAATGAACCTTTATGTGATTTTTTAAAAATTATTTATGCCTTTTAAAACATTTTATAGCTATCTTCTTTAGCATATAAGACACTTCAAGAAATTTGCTTTCCAAATATTTTTTCCATGTTTAGTGAATAGCTGAAGAACAGATTTTTCAGAACACAGATGGTGCCAGAAACAGCACTTGCTGGCTCAGCGGGAAGGTAGATGCTGAAGAGTTCTCACTTAACTTCTGCAGGCTTATTCCCTTATTGGTTTGTTTGGAGCAGATAAACAGATACAGCCTTGATGAACTCAGGAATAAAAAAGGTAGAGTAGAAGCCCATCTCGTGGAGTGTGAACCTGTTGAGTGAGCAGAGAAGCAAGGAAACCTTGTGAATTTAGCTTTGCTGTGAGACCTGTGGGTTGATACTGGGGATAGAAATGTGTGGGAAGGGAGGTCTGAGTTAGCTCCTCCAAAGGTAGAGAGATACTACTAAGCAGGTTTTGCTTTTCCTCACCTTTCTGTGGAAATGAAGTCTCACAGCTACACCGGCTGCTTTAGGTACTCTATGTTGGAGAAAAGGATTTCTGGATCAGAGTTGAAATGTAACTACAAGTTCTGCATGGAGATCTGTCAGTGCAAGAAGAGTGGAGATGGCTCAAACCCATCTGCATATATTGTAAGACAGTTTTCATTTTCTTTAAATGAAATGAGGCTATGATTGTGAGTAAAAGTTAGTAAATCTTACAACACATGTAATAACTTGCCTGGAGGATCTTACTAGCTTCTGTTATTGCTTGGATTAAAACAGCTGAGCTGTGTGAGGGTTTTCTTCTGATTGCATTTTTGGTGTAACGTGTTTTGGTTTTGTTTTAGAACTGATTTTGTTCTGTTATAGTGATGCAGTGTGAAAACTGCTTTAGGTCAATGTTAGCTTACTCCAGAGTATCAACACATGGAGAAGGGATAGGTGGGGAACTTTTCCATGTTTTAAGAATAACATGGAAGCAGTGCATTTAAGAACGAATTAGGTTTATACGAAGGAGGTAATTCTCATAAAGCAAGTTGTAAAGGGAAGATGCAGGAATGAGCTGCACTGTAATGGAAAGAATTCAAGAAGAAAGAAGCTTCTGTACGGTTGATTCTTAAAATATATTGAAATATGAGATTTCACCTCAAGCCATCTCCAAGAATCCTAACTTAATGTTATGCTATAAAAATAATATACAGCTATAAAAATGCTTGTAGAATGCTAAGTGTGCACAAATTACTTCTGTCTGCTGTTGCTGTTTAGGTGTAGGGGTCTTTGTACCATGCTGAGGAGGAAATAGGAGACATCAGGCACTAAGCTGTGTAGTTCTTGCCAGGTGCTCTAGCCCCACTCTGCAGGAGGGTGAAGAGTGTGGTACCCTGTGCTCTGCAGCAGTTTTACATGTTTGGGGATCTATAATGTAGAGAGAGGGGTAAGGAGAGAATTGAAGCTCCTTGAGTCTCTCCTGAGCATTCGTTTTTCTAGGTGTTCTTGTGACTGTCTTCTGGAAATGCCTCATGAAGCTTCCCCAGAGTAGCTTCTGTAGTTTGAGATCACTTATGAGTTCTTGCCTTATCCTCAGGTGCATCTGCATTCTATTTTAGTCTTGTGCTGTCTTCCAGTGTAATAACTGTAAACCCAAAGAAATATCAGATGATGATGGTGACTATTATCTGATTATAAAGCTAACATCTCACCTCCAGTTGTAGTGTAGCTATGAGCGTGTTCTGGGGAGGCAGCCTTGCATAAAGACCTGTGGCTTGTCCCAGGCATGCACAGGTTTCACAGTATAACAGAATTATTGAATAGAAAGACTACAAGAATCATACTTTTCAAACAAAAGTTGAAATGTTGATTGTCACACTGGTTTTCACCTAATTGCTTTTCCTGTTTGCATCCCGTTTTTATCTTAAATAATGGGGACCATATCCACCTTCTTACCTACCTCTTGATGCCATCTCTTCATGTGTTTTGTTCTTTGTGTGATCTCTGTACCTGTTCAGAGAGCACCAGTGGCAGCCTGTCCAGTGTTTCTTGCTATATAGCTGTTCAAGGTTCATTTTGTCCTCAGCTGGTGCCTGAGTTATTGAACTCCTCCACTGCCCTGTCACCTTCTGGACTTTGAATGGTTCAGCTTCTCTAGGAGGGCTTTCATTCAAGTGAATCTTGCTTTTCCTGAAGATGATGTATTCAAAAATCTTTGTGACTGTGCATCAGCAAAAACACTGTAGTTGGGGTGTGCTGTAGCTCCATGTGAGGGGTGCCATTAGTGTGGGGAGGAACATGAGCACTTCTGGTCTTGTTCTATACTAAGGGAACACAGGGGCTTTGCTCTTCTGCTAAAATGAAAAGGCAGTCCTCCTTAACTTTCTGCTCTGAGCAGGGCCCCACACTTTGTACTGACTGTTTGTTCAGATTTCCCATCCTTCAGCTGGCCTTAGCAGGTGAGGCAACCTGATATAGGGAAGTGACCACCTCTGTGGCAGACCACCCAGTTTTGCACTTGAGACAACATACTGACTTATGTTGGGGGATTTTAATTGCCTGGTTTAATTATAGGGGGTGATATTTACTGGTACATGTGAGGTAATAAACACCTTTTGCAGGTGTTTAAAATGCAGGGTGTGGGAGTGAAGGTCCCTGGGTAAACATATGATTTGTTTTTAAGTATATTTCTCACTTGAAGTGATTTATTCATACAAGTGTTGGCTGAAGCAGAGCTGATAATCAGCTTGCCGATGTTGTAAACAAGGGGGAAAATGAAATGGGGAATACCATCATTGGAAGGTGGACTCCAAATTTCTACTCAGAACAACTCTTTTATATTGAAGTAATAAAAAAATACTCAAGAATTCATTAAATTTAGATGCTTCTGATGCTTCTGTCAAACATCTGCCCCCATTTTAGAGCTTACATTCCTTATGCCCCCAATGGATATGGATATACTATGGTGAGATTTTTTTTTGTGCTTCTAGGGTTAGAAAAATAGCACTGCATTAATTATGTTACATTTTATTTCCAGTTTATAATACAGCTGCACAAGTAAGATATGGAGAAGTTCCAGGTGAGCTTAGGGCTCAAGAAAATACAAAGGTCAGCTTCCAATGACAAGAACTAGAAATAATGTCAATATTCAATTTCTAAGAAATTGCAATTCCTACCAGCTCAGAGCTGGTTTGATAAATGCAGTTTAGAGACATTCTTCCTCCTGGGTGATAACTTGAAACTACAACAATTGGAGGATTTTGGAGCTTGTGCTATAGGATGCATGGTGTCAGGCAGCTGCCTTAGCTCATCTGGTAGAGGCAGAGTGTTCTCCTGAACAACTTTTGAAGAAGGTGCTGAAGTTCCATCAAGTGGAATAACTCCTGGTTTCTTCGACTACAGTGAGCAGAAAGCTCCAGTAACTGAGAGCTGTTGGTTAATACTGTTGTGGAAGGAGGAGGACAAGGAGAAGAGGGCAGTGACTGTTTGGGTTTGAGACATAATCTGTTGTCTCATCTGAGCTGCGTAGCTTTGTGATTCAGCGAGCAGCTGAGATTTCCACATTGAACTATGAGCTGGCTTTGTCAGTGGTGGGCTTAAATGTCAAAGCACAGAAAATTAGCAAGTTGTGAGTTTGAAATGTAGCCATTTCACCTAAGGCAGTCAGAAGCTTTGTCTTTGTAGACCCATAAATGCAGTCTATCTATATTTTCTTCCAGTGTTCAGCTGGAGAAGTAACTAAGGGTTAAAACACATTTTCAGTGTACCCGCTTGATCAGTGCTGTTTGATCCAGCCTTTTTCTCCTGCTCCAGATTTGCTCCATTGTTCTGTGACTGAAATGAAGAAAAATTGTTTTCATGGTGAGTTTTTGATCTTCTAGGATATAGGAAGGCATAACCAATGATCTCTCAACTTTCTGAGAATTATTCCAATAACTAATACAACTGGTGTGCAAGAATTCTGGTGTTGTATATCACCGTAGGGTTCATGATGTTAGAACTATGTATTGCTCACAGTCCTAGAATAATAGGATTACTTGTGTTGATGGGGTGCTTTTTTGACCTGCTTTTTGTTATGTTGAGTATATGAGTCAACAGTCTCTCCAAAACTTGAAAAACCTAAAGAGATGCAGAAAGCTTGGTTGACTCAGCGTATTTTTTGGGAAACCAGCCACCAGACATTTTATTTAAAATTCTAGAAAGATGTCTGGGAAGATATTTTGTCATAGGCTCAGCTGCCAAAGCCTTGCTGCCCTTAGCTATACTTTTCACTTAGGGAGTTATTTTGATCATAGCACAACATCTTTATTCAATGTTCTGTTGTCTTTTCACAGAATTATGAAACCATTCAGGTTGGAGGGAGTCTCGGGAGATCTGTAGTCCAACTTTCTGCTCAAAGCAGCTATCTGAAATGAACTCAAAGTAGACTGCTTAGGATTTTAAGTCTTGGAAATCTCCTGAAGTTGAATCTGTGCAACCTCTGTGAGCGACATTTTCTAAGACTTAATCATTCTTAGTGAGAAATATCCTTCTTACACAGTGAAGACATCATCTGTATCTGCTTGTCTGTTTTGTCTTGTTCTCCCACCGTGCATCTCTGAAAAGCCCAGCTCTGTCTTCTCAGTGACCTCTGGGCCAAGCTGCTATGTCTCTCCCAAAGTTGCCACCTTGGAGCTGAACAAGCCCAGCTCTCTAATCTTCTCACCGGCTACATGCTCCAGTCCCCAGCCATCTTAGTGGCCCTCTGCTGAACTTGTTTCATGTATCAATGTCTTTCTGTACTGAAAGTCCCCAGATACCAGGTCTATATGATAGGCTATCCCTCATTATTCAGCATTTGTTTATCACTGTTGGCCTCCAGGTAGAGTGCACCTACGTAGAGCATTGTCCTCTGAGCCAGACTGTCCAACCAGTAATTTGTTACAGTACTATTGTTTGAAACTAATTTGGACTTGGAATTTCTACAAGTCCACCACCAGCATGAGTAGGAGGGGAAATGTGTGTGCATGGTACTGCATCTCCTTGGGCAAAACTTAAATTGCATGCTGTTGTTAGCTAAATTTCCATAGGCATGTGGATACATTACCTTTTGTTCAAAGTGCCTTATGTGGGATAGCCCTGAAGTGAGATAGTCAGCACCACCACACTGCTGCTTACTTTATTTCATGTGTAATTGTATGATCTTGTTTCTCATTCATATGCAAGCAGCCTAGAAAAGCTGCAAAGAGACTGCTATGTAGAAAAATAATGCAGCCTCTGAAGACTGTCCATTTTAACTGCATCTTCAGTATAGCAAGTCGTAGTGAAAGTTCCAAGCTATGTTTCTTGGCTTATGAAACAACATACTTTTTTTTTTTTTGGTAAGATAAACATATTCTCATTTCTATCAAAGCTTCTGATGTAAATTTTCTGTGCCTTTGGCATATAATCTCTCCTAATTACTTATGGTGTCTAAACTGTTAAGTCTACCTCACTTTAATTTCTCTGTGTGAAATGAGGAATTGGTAGTTCTAAATGACATCACTCCCACATAAGACCCAGTGTTTAGATGAGTGCAGCCCCAATATGTCTAGTGAAATTAGTTGCTTTTAAGCACATATGCAGCTGTTGATAAAACTTCCTGCTTTTATAAACAGATTCCCGTTAAATTTAGTAAAAGATGTGATTAAGAAACCAGTTTTTTTGGTTCTGCTGTTGAAGTTCTGTAGTAATTTCAGTTACCTGCTTTGTCAGAAGACGTAAATAGCAGGAATTGTTTATCCAGAATGATCAGTTGTGTAAGAAGAATTGAAGGAGTTCTGTGAGTGTGTTGTTCTTTAGGTAATAGTAGGAGAAATGTTATGAGCTATCATTGATTATAGCTAATGAAAGAGAAAAATGTTAACTCCAAGTGGCCTCAATGACTCTCTTTCAATCCATTTACTGATTATGTGCACAAAGAACATAAAAATACATGGAGTTAGAAGGTGTGTGTATAGCCCTGTATCCTGTTTCTGCTGAGCACTGGGAGGAGTATAAGAGTGTAGTGATCCTTCCCTCTATAACACTCTTCTGGCTTTTTGCATTTTGCAGCCCTGGAACTTACCAAGCCAGAAAATCATACCTTTGGGTTTGAGAAATTAATCTAGAGCTCCTGCAAACATGTTCTTGAACTAATGCAAGCACTTAGCATCCACGATATACTGCAGTGAAGAGCTGCATGGTTTGAAGATACTTTTCAGGAAGAACCATCTCTTCTTCCTTACTTTGAGTTTCTGCCAGCTAATCTCAAGTGCCTCCTGGCTTCTGTGTTAGAGGGAAGAGCACAGTCATTAGATCCAGGAGCTGCTTCTTCTTCTCTCCTTCCCTTATTATTTTAATTTTTTATTCCTCAACTATTACTCCTCCAGGCTGAAGAAGAGCCATACCCTTTGTGTTTGTGTTGAAGCTGTTTCCTATCTTTTCATCATCTTCATCCCATTCATGGAAGTTCTACTAAGTGATTTTGTGTAGAGAGTTATGTCATTCATTTTAAATTATTTTACTCCATGAATGTATTTGCTCTCAGTGTTGCATATGTTTTGGATTTTCTCCTCAAATAAGGAAAAAATGTTATAATGAAACTGGTGGAAAGCTAATTGGTGGAATGGAGTCTGCTGCTGATGTCTCGATCACACTTTTTTTTTAATAACCATGGGAAAAACGGGCATTATCAGTAGTGTGGAGCCTCCTCTGGGCTTGCTGCTGGTTGCCAGGAAATGTTATATTTGAATCATATGTGGACCACATGTTTACCAAACTTTATGCAACTGGCTCTTGTGTAAAGGGAGGGAAACAAAATGTGCTTATTTTCAAGGGGCCAACTAATTTCAGCCCTCTTGATTCCATAAGATAATGGCAACAATCATATCTCTCGGCACTCGTGCACAAGGGATGTGGATTATTCTTTTCTTGTTGATTAGGCAGTTGGAAAAGTGACTCTTGGGCTAGTTCCTGGAAGAGTAGGCTTGCTGACGCTCCTGCAAAGGCTGTTAGGCTGCTCCTTCTGCAGGCCTACTGCTTCATTACTCCTCCAAGACTCTTCACTGCCTCTGTGTTCCTGTTCTACTTCCTTCATGTTAACTTTTAAGCTGAAGTCTTGCACATCCAAGACTCATCTATGTCTCTTCTTGTATCTCTTACTTGCTTTCATCTAGTGTTAGTGGGCTATTTTCTGGACTAGGGGAGGGGAAAAAAACAACATGAGCTTAGCTACAGTAAAAAGGAGATGCTTGACCATGGCAAGCAATGACACCATTGTGCCAAGCAAGTGAAAATGGCACAGGTATATGGGAAGGCAAGAGATGCTGGCACATCTGCTGCACAGTACCATCTCACAGAGCAGCTAGCTCAGACTGTAGGAGTCCAGATGCCCCTGTAGGTTAGGTCCTTGCTGCTAGGGTGAGGCCTTGGAAATCAGCAGCAAGGCCACGAGGAAACACCTAGAATGTGAAGAATATCTAGATTCAGCTAGATCTTTGAATATCTAGCTGGATGGCAACTGAACCAAAGCCTGCTGAGCAGGGGGAAGGGAGATCAAGTTGTGTTAATGCATTTCCTTTTTTAAGTTTTCATTTTATTCTGAAGCTCCCTCTGATCCTGTGTCTCAAATTGGTAGCCAAGTATATGTGGGCAGGGAAGGAAGGGAATGTAACTTGAAATAGCTGTCTTATTTTCAGATGCTTTAGAAGTTGTGGCAATCAGAGAGGGGGTTGTGACTAAAAGCCATCAAAACCACTTCCAAGCACATGCCTTTTTGTGGCGCAAATGAGCAGAATTTTTAGAATATAATGCAAGCAGGAAAACACTGAAAACTATAGCTCACCATTAACATGGGAGGATGAAAAGTTATATTAAAACTATCCTTGCAAATAGCCTTCTTGTTTTTGAGCTCCTTTTTTCCTAATAGGGGATCGAGTGCATATGTGAGAAACGGATTCAAACGTTCCTTGGGACACCTTTTATTGGGTGTTGGTTTTCTTTTGGTTGCTCTTAGTTAATAGAATCAGGCTGTTATGTGAATATAGATAGCTAGTCGTGCAACACTTTCACTTATTTCCTTACATACTTCACTTACTGAACTCATACTTTTCCAGTATGAGCAGCAACCAGGGGGCCAATCTCTACTATTTACTCTAAAGTGGGGGCTTATAATGATGTGCTTGTGGCCTCTAGGTAGGTGTTCCTTAGCCATTTGTTGCAAGGATGTATACATCTGTAGTTTCCATCTGTGTACAGCAACCACTGGTCTTTTAGGATGTGGTCTTAGCTGTGCATCTGTTGTTGACGTTCATATACACTGCTAGTCTTTGTACAAATTCAGACAGCTTTTGGTATGGGAAACTCCCACATACCCTCTCAGCAGATCTTCTCTCTTTGGCCTGTTGTATTCTAGTAAATCTTCCCCCTTTCAAATGTATAGAGATATGAATGGTTCCTGTAAATATGAGCTTACAAAGAAGGGGTGCTTGCTACATCCCATCTGCGGATCTTCTTGTTTGTCATGTTGTGAGCATGGCCTGTGGCACTCCTGCAGGCTGTGTGGGATTGTCTTATTATCCCTAACCTTGTGATTCATGAGACTGCATCACAAGTGATTGTTGGTTTAGATTAAGTATCACAAACAAGAATGACTTCTTAAGAACTTAAATGTCTGCATCTTTGTAGTAAAGTTTCTTATTTGTCCCTTTGTGGCAGTCACATCCTAACACATGTTACTGTGTGTGTTGTCATCCATTAGTAGGTCTGGGTTTTAAACCCATGAGGTTTGTTACTGGTGACATCCTGATTTCTGAACATCATAGAAGAAAAAGTGCACTGGGGATACTTGAAGAGGCTTTGTCTGGGACTGCATTGCAAGTGTGCTGTGGGAATTCATGCAAAATCAGTGGTTGGGACTCTGCTGACTGTGAGATATCCAGGGAGTTTTTATGAGTGATGACCACATTAAGGGATACATGCAGCTGGCTGTAAAGCAGATACAGACTTATTTTATGCTGCATATACTTACTACATCCTGCTCTCAGATCTCTGAGGCCCAGAGCTCATTGGCTATGAAATCCACTATGGGATCTAGCAGGAGGGTGGAAGGACTACAGGGAGAGAACCTCATCTTTTCTCAGTGCATAGATGAGAAGGAAAATATGGTTGTGATTCTCAGTGGTAGAGATAAGAATCCGTGGGTTTCACTGCTTTGACATGTGACTTTAATTTCTATGGCAATGTCCAGTGATGCCTTTGGACTTTGTAGAAACACACGTGCTGATGGTTGTTTTGTGTGGCTATATGTTGAGGGAAAGTTACTTGTGTCTTGGTGAAGCAGGTAGACCTCTCACAGTGGTTTCCTCACCTGACTAATTAAGTATATTACCTGCTTCAGTGTGGGGCTGTAGTTTTATTTACAAAATAGGTACAGCTACTAAACCAAAGCAGGCTGTGTCAACTGTGGTCTTATAGCTTCCCCTAGTTGTGAGGCACTGACATGCTTGCAGATGTCTTCTGTGCCTTACTGTTTAGAGTCAGCAGGCAGTCCTCCATTGCTTTGTAAAGTTGCTGTCTGCTGCAAAAAAGAAGACAGGAGCAGCTGATTTCCTTTTCACAGTAGGAATACTTGATTTTTTTTTTTTTCCTGAGGTAATGTGTACCTGAATTTGTGTACCGGAGTGTCAACAGTTCCAATAAACATGCAAAAACCAACCTGCTTAGTGGCCACACTTCAGTTTGATTGTTCATGCTCCTGTTGTAAAAACTATTAATTTCTCTGCTACTCAGACAATCACAGCATTAATGTAGCTTTCCAGAAGTGAACCGAGGATATGGTCATCAAAGCTGGAATGTGCAAGGGGTCTTAAAACTAAGGCCTCTAGTAGTCTTGGGCAGTGCTGATCATTCAGTGTTGCTCCCTGTTATTCTGCGTGGCATCTGCAGTGGCTTTATGGGATGAAAAGCACTGCCTTATGTAGTTCATTGTTGGATATCTGTATCCTGCTTGACCAAACTACAGTGCTATATTTTGCATTTTTCTTGGAATAAGATGAGATGTTTTGAGTTGATGGGAGCATCTCAAAGGCAGCAGAGCCCTGAGATTTGAGAGGAGGCTCAACAGAGGCTGTCTGTGGGGTAGTGACACGACAATGCTAGGATGTTCTTTCAAAGCTGCTGGAAGAAAGGGTAAAGACACAGCATGAGTGAACAAACTTGGAACTTCTGACTTCCAGCAGAATTTACCCACTTAGAGAGTATTAGGTGATGCAGATTGTGTGAAAAAGATGGGAAAAGTGAAGTGAAATGCAATTTTCTGTGCGGACGTGGCCGTGGAAGTAGTTCTGTTTGGGCAGTGAGCAGCCTGTAGGCTGTACCATAAGTGGCAGGGTGACAAACCTTGTTGCTTATTACAACTCATCTCTTCAGATGTCTCTTTTTAGTGGAAATAAATGCCAGAATTAATCAAAAGCTGCTCCAGCAGCACCTCAATTACTTTCTAGTATGTATGTGATAGAAAACACTATCTCCAGCCTTTTTATATCTAAACAAATTAATGTGGCTGGGTGTGATATGGGAAACTTCCAATTTGGAAGTAATAGAAAAACTTGCCTTCAGTTGCAGGGGGAAGCTAGTATGTAAAATCTTAACAGCGGGCACCTCTGACTTTCCTGCGAGAGAATGTCATGTGCATGAGAAATACTCTTAAAAACGAAAGCATGCACAGCAAAAACCCTACTGACTCTTCTTCAGTGTTAACTGTGTTCACTGTTGCTCCTTCTGGTCACAGCAAACGCAGGTTAGCTGTGTAATGAAGTTCTTGAAGCTTTTGGAAGTGTTGAGAAGGAAATGTTTCCCAAGAGTACCTTTTGTAATCTAATTGGAACAAATAAAGTTACCAAGCTACTTCATAATGATTTTCCTTTCATTCAGGCAACAGTAGCTTCATAATCAAGTGAAGGATAATCTTAATAATGGGTTCCAGGATAGTGATACCATCAAACTTAAATTGTGACTAACAAGTTAATTATAGATAGTATATTAGTTCTGCTTTTTCATTTTGACATCTTAAACTTGGCAAAAGGAAACTGCAGATTATAGAAAGATGGAAAATCAAAGTCTCTAGTTGAGTTCCAACATCTAACAGCAGTTATTAAAAGTTTTTTGAAATGCTTTTAAATAGATGGAGCCGGACTGTTAGGCTGATGTCAGATGAGTGGTTCAGGGGTATTTCCACAGCAAAAGAAAACTTTATCATGAGACAAATCCCAAGTTTTCTTCTGTGAAGAGGAATACTTGAAAGGAAAAAAAAAAAAACAACCAACCCAAAATATGTACCACACCACCCACCCATCTGTGCTTGTCTTAAGCCAATTAGTGAGCATTTTCTTAATGGTATCTAACTGCTATGTTTGTTCATGAATTATTCCCTCATTCCAAGCTCCTGCCCTCCTCCTTGCAAAGTATTATTTGTCATTTAAGTTTCTATTGAGCAAAATGTAAGTAAAATTGTCTCCACTTGCTTACCCGTTCTTTGGCTTTTATGAAGTTGATGCTAGGAGGAAAGCAAGAGTGATGTGTGCAATCCTGCTCCACACTTCAGTTCTTGGGAAGATGTGTGACCTATGTGACATGTGAACTAATAGGTGAGATTTCATACTTTAAAGCCCTATTTCCCTCTAAAATAAAACTTTGCAGCCCATGAGCTGAGATCCTGTCCTTTTTGGCCCGAGAGTGTTCTGTAATGCCTATTTTGTTTCAATTGCAACATGTCATTGGAGAAAGCTGCATTTTTTTGTCTTCTAAAAGCAGTAGGTTTGTGGTAGCATCCCTTTATGCTGAGTGCCCTGGATCCTAGAGGTCCTGGGCTTTGTAAGGTATGCAGTGCACCTGGGCCACTTGCATGGCTGAAAAACCTAAACCTTTGCTGAAGTTCCATCAAGTGGAATAACTCTTGGTTTTCTGTCAAAGCTTGGGGCAGGAATGGGGGCAGAGGACACCACTTCTCCAGGCCCTATCAGCTAGGGACTAAGGGCTAGTCCCACTGGGGGTGTGAAGTATGGTCTCTGAGCTTGAACTAAAGAGCTTTTCAGTGTGTGGATTTTTAGCATTTTTAATATGCTGATGCCGAAGGTGTAGGGCTCTACAAACCCCATCAGGTGGCAGAAACATGGGGGGTGCAAACACTGCTGCAATACCAACCACTGCTTGAGGACAGATGCTGTACACACTCCTGAGCTACAGGGGAAAAGTCTTAAACCTAATCTTTTTCTAGGAGAATGGGGAATTACTAGCTGGAACTGTGCAGTTAAGTCATTATTTGGCAAAAATAAGTTTTTCAAATCCTCTTGATCTCTTTTTTCCTCTTGTTCTTTTCAAAATGTGCCTTAAAGTGGTTTTTGTCCTAAAGTAATTCATATGCCTACAGTGTTGCAGATATCTCAGACTACTTCATTAGCAACTTGTGTGGATGCTTTCTATGAATTCAGTGTAAAATTCCTGATTCTATTTCAGTTTAAGAAAACTTGGAATTGAGGTACTTTAACTGGGCTAAATGCATTATAAAAAGCTCTGTCTAACCGGAATTGTGAGGAAAGCTTATATTGTGCTGGTCAAAGGAGGTATTCTTAGTACAAAGGCTTTATATTCCATGTTAGCCCACAACAGGGATCTTTGCACCTTTGGTAAATGTCAGCATGTACATCAGCTGCATGTTAGATCCTTACAGAGCAATTTATGGCTTTTATCTCTTAAAATTAGGAAGACTTGATATGTTGTGATTGTTCTGTAGGGAAAAAACAACTTTAAACCCACTCACTACCTAACCTTCATCAACTGCTTGCCCATTAAGAATGGAAAGAAGTACAGATTTGAAGAAATTTTTCCAACAGGGTCAGGCTGAGAGAGCTGGGGCTCTTCAGCCTTCAGAAGAGAAGGCTTCAGGGGGATGTTACTGTGACCTACCAGTACCTGAAGGAGGCCTGCAGAAAAGCTAGGGAGGGACTTTCCATAAGGGCAGGTTGTGATAGGAAGAGGGGAAATGGCTTTAAACTGGAAGAGGTTAGATTTAGATCTAGATATTAAGAAGAAATTCCTTACTGTGAGGGTGGTAAGACATTGGAACAAGTTGCCCAGGGAGGTTGTAGATGCCTTCTCCCTGGAGGCATTCAAGTCCAGGCTGGATGGGGCTTTGAGCTATTGAATCTAGTGGGAGGTGTCCCTGCCTATAGGGAAGGTATGGAACTAGATGATCTTAAAGGTCTCTTCCAACCCAAACCACCCTATGATTCTAAGAAATGAATAATAGAGAAGGGAAATGACCTGTAAGTCAGCCTACATCTGCAAACTCCCTATCTGCTGCTACTGCTAGCAAGGAATACTGCTCTTTGGCTTTAGAAAAACAAGGTTTGTTTTTTTTTTCCCCTGGAACTCAACTGATAGTACCACTACAAATGCTTCCTACCGATCTGCTTGTGTGTCTTAGTCTTCTGCTTTTGGAATCAAATTCTGGTGGGATTTCTTGCAGTTCTGCAAGCTACCTGTTTGTGCAGAAAAAGAAGGAGCAAAACCTCCTTGTTTAGACTTTCCAAGATCTAGCTTACCTTGCCGTGCTGCAAGGAAAACGTTTCTAAGAGCATAACATTTGCTTTTGCTTAATTTCCCATCAGCTGGTCCTAACAAATCTCTAGTGATCAGTTTGTTGTTCCCTGATGATTCCCTCCTTCAGGGTGATGATCACTTCTGATTTGTCTAAAGAGTGTTAACTTGTGGTAATGCTTATTAATTTTATTTCTGTTAGCACTTGAACTCATCTTGTAGCTACCTCCTGCTCGCTTTTATGGCTTTGATATATCTGATGGCATATCTTGCAGAAGTGTTGCTTTTCATTAACTTCTGAGAGCAATCCAGGTGTAGCAAGGCTTTCTTTGGGAACCCTGCTGCTAGACTCTGGCTGTAGCCATAAGGACACTTTAGCACTGGCTTTGCTCCTTGTGGCTGCCCTGTTCCCTTGCAGCAGTTGCCTCTGGTACCACGTGCCTGGTAAGCGTCTCACTCTGTGGTGGCTCAGCAGGGAGGAGTAAAATTGGAGCGTATATGAATTGAAAATTCAATCTTAGAATGACTGAGTACCTGTGAGTGCATGGCATCACCAGAACTCACACTCAACAGGGCTGCAGATGCTGTTGTGTCTGCAGTTAGTGCTGAGGTGCTGTGATCCATAGCGTTGTTTTGGGATCGTTAAAAGGTTGTTTAAATGACTCGAGTCTTTGCTTGTTTGTGTGCATCCCGCAAAAGAGGCAATGAGATATTTTGGTGACTTTCATAGAATCGCAGAGTATTGGAAGGGACCCAGGAGGATCATTAAGTCCAGCTCATGGCCCAACACAATACCACCTAAAATTCAAATCCTGTGTCTGAGAGCACTGTCCAAGTGTTTCTTGAACTCCATCAGCTCGTTGCCATGCCCACTGCCCTGGCCAGCCTGTTCCATGCCTACCACACGCTGGTGAAGAACTTTTTCCCAACACCCAATCCCTGGATGGAGCTCCATGCTGACCAGTAGGATCTGTTGTGTGTAGGTTCAGGAATCTCTGTAAAGAAAGGTATTTGACATCTGAGGCTTTCTAGTTTGGTTTGGGTGAGGAATGCACTTTTTAAAAAAAGCCTGCAGTGTGGTGTTTATTCAGAGATCTGTGGCAGCATCCCCTATTGCCATTTGAGGAGTTCCCTGCATTTTGCAGCTCTTCACAGCCCCTTCAGCAGCACTGGGCTGACTGCGCTCCTCACGGCCTAGCCCACGGCAGTGCATTGCCAAGGTCGCTCATGCTGCTCTGTAGCTGACAGAAGGGGCCATGCTGGGGCTGTGCTAGGTAGGCGTGGTGGCTGGGCAGGGTGTGGGCATGCAGCTTGCCCTGACAGAAGCCCTGCAGTGAGGCTGACACACGGCCCTCTCTGGTGCGTGGAGTAAGCAGAGTGCCGTTCCTCGAGTGCGGATACTGCCTTCTGTGTGATCTGGGTTGGGATGCTGCCCGCTTGGCTGTGCTCCTCCTTCCCTCAGTGGCGGCCCAAAATAAACATGGCAGAAATTGTGTGTTCCTCAAACAAGCAATCAGCAAAAATTGCTGTGCTGCCACTAAGATTAAGAATAATCCAAGTGGGCAGTGACTGCAGGAGGCTGTCTTTGTCTGAAGTTTGTTCTAATGAAGTCTTTGCTGCCCTGGGAAGGCGTGCAAGGAACATGAAATGACACAACCTACAAAAACTTTACCACTAATTGCTTTTTATGTTCTTGTGCTGTACCACGTTGTCTTGATCGCTGGCCATTGACTGTGGTAGAAAGCTCCACTGGTAGAGAAGAAAATCTGGCACAGACAGTAAGACTTGCTGCGAGGTGGGGAAAAAGCCTCATTGGTAAATGTTCATTAGTGAGCGAGCTAAATAAATAAATAAAAATCCCTGTGTAGTGATAATTAGGCAAAGAGAGGGGAAAAAGAGTTTGCACTGGAAATGTTACACTTCATGAAATCTAGTTTACTGTGTGAATAATCCTGTATAAAAATAGTGATTTAAGAGATGACTCATTAATGGTTTAAAAGCAGTATAGTAAAAGTGAAACTCGGTTCTCTGTGTGAGGAATATATCTTCAGTGTTTTTTTCCAAGTTGTTCTGGGAGTCACTTTCAGTGGGTTTCTTCTAACCATCACATTAACCAGAGCTGCCCACCTCTCACCTTTTGTTGCTGATGTCAGGACAGAGAAGGTCTTCATAAAAAATCATGGGCAGACGTGCAGCTTAAAGACAACACCATATTGAAACTTGCCTTAAGGTTCTGGTAACTTCTTGGTTAGCTGATGTATGAAGTAAATTCTTCTTACTGTATTGAAATCAGGATTGAATTTTGATTTACTTCTAACTTGTATGTCATCTTGGTGAGAGAGGTGGTTGCCTTGGCTCACTCAATGTGTGTAGCATTCTCTCCCTTGTTTTGATGTTCCTTGTCTTAACAACTATTGGAAAAAAAACCTCTTCTGAACACCAGTGGTCATCGTAGCAAAAGGAAAAGGAGGTTCAACTGACATAAATCTTGAGAAAAAGAATGGAGTTGAAAGCTCTATATCTTATATTTGTTGTAGTATCTGTTACTCAGTGTGAGGCTTCTTTTTGTGTGCTGTATGAATCACTCATTAATTTGCTATTTTAATGAGAATATCGGACATACTAAGAGTATAAACATCTTCTAAAAGATATTTTTCATTTGCATTCATAGTAATTATTCATAGTAAATGACTGCCTGAAAGGAGGTTGTGGTGTGGTGGGGGTTGGCCTCTTCTGTTAGCTAAGCAGAGACAGGATGAGAGGAAATGTCCTGAAGTTGTGCTGGCGAGGTTCAGGTTGTGTGTTAGGAAAACCTTCCTCTCTGGAGGAGTGATCTGGTTCATAGGTTCATTAGGTTGGAAAGGACCTACAAGATCATCTAGTCCAACCATCCTCCTATCACTATCCCTACCCAACTACTAAATCAAATCCCTTTGCACCTCATCTAAACGCTTCTTGAACAGCGCTAGGGACGGTGCCTCAACCACCTCCCTAGGCAGGCCATTCCAGTGCTGGAGCAAGCTGCCCAGGGAGGTGATGGAGTCACTGCCCTTGGAGGTATTAAAGAAATGTGGACATGTGACACTAAGGGATATGGTTTTGTGGGGAAACATTGCTGATGGGCAGGTGGTTGGACTTAGATGGTCTTGAAGGTGTTTTCCTGTCTTGCTGATTTTATGGTTATATCCCTAACTCCCATCAGTTCTTCCATGAGCCTTTCCCAGGAGAGCTCTGCTCTGCTGTGCCCCTGTCTCTGTAGCTTTGCTGTGGGCAGGGGCTGGCCATGGGACTGGAGCAGAGTCCAGGTGGCTAAGAGTGGGACAGTTTATACTCTGTGTGACTGGGGCAGGAGGGCAAGGATATCCAAACTGCTCTGGAGATTAATGTTTTCGGTCACGGTGTTACAGCAAATTCCTAGTTGCTTGGACTCAGAAGGTGTACTACCTGTGGTCTGCAGGTTCTTGCAGGGTGTTTTTTCAGCAGCAATGCATTCAAAGTTAGTTATCTGCAGCTGTGTGGCTGCTCACAAAACAGCTGTGCTGGACTCTTTTGCTGAAGTGTAGCCTATAATTTGTAGAATGGCCTGAGTAATGGTATGGGAGTGCAATTACACCTAGATGTCTCAGGAGAGAAACTAGTGTGAGGATTAAGCCTGTATCCCATCTTTTTTTAAACAGGCACAGAAATATCTTGTAGCTTGGAACTGGTTTTTGTTCTGTTTTCTGTCATTCTTCTAGTAGCACGTTCTGTGTAATGCATTTTCTACAAGCAAGCGTTAAAAGTGAAATGTTGTTTGGTGAACATCTGTTCCTATGGAAAATCAGTAGGATTTGTATTGCTCAGCAGCTTATTTACTAATGCAGCCAAAAGGAGATACAAATATCTACCTTTTTTTCCACCCTCATTTGTGCTTTTTTGCTGGCTTTGCTGGCAACAGTAATGTCTCATACTTGTTCCTGCACTGTCCTTGTTTCTTGCCCCAAGAACAGTGCAGCAGGCAGGAGAGTAGCACCAGGTGAGGCCATAAAAAAGAAGCTTCTACATGTGAGTGAACTGATCAGGTTTTTTAGTAATTGTCTTCTGACTTATGTCTGTATAGTGGGTAAACAGATGTTTCTTCCACTGGAGATGTGACAGCAAGTCTTGGTCTCTATTTTCAGAAGAATATAGCTTGGGCTGCTACTGCTTACTTTCTGTTGTGTTCCTGTTCCTCGTAATGTGCAGCGAAGTGTGAAAAGGTTTCTTGGTGCAACAGGCACCAACATAACTTGAAATAGCAGACAGCTTTTTGGTAACTTCAGGTAGAGTGATGGTTTGGTGGTTTTGGGGTTTTTTTTTTTTTTTTTTGCATTTTTAGTTTGTACCTTTGTCCATGAAATTCTTAACTTGTATTTACCTCTGTCACTGTGCTTCAGGCTTAGTGCTCTACAGTCTTTTGTTTCATTTACATACAACACATACTCTTGCCAGACTTCTGATTTGACTGACGAGCCTTTGGCTACCAGACCTTGCCTCTGGTGAAAGCATTTGTTAAACTGCTCACAAATGGCCTAAGCCATAATGGTTGAAGCAGGTGATTATTGGAGATCCCTTCCAACCTGGGCTGCTCTGTGATCATTTACTCTGTTGCTTTCCTCGCTGTATTGCTCATTATCTAAAGTGTATTTAAGGATAGTCTAAGTCTATTAGTGCTACATATTAAGGAATTTACTTCAAACTATTCAATTGATAGTTCAGGTAGGAGAGACTTGCTAATGGAAAAATTGCAGGGAACATTCCTGGAGCAGTGCTTGGTGGTAGTTACAGGTGTACAGATATTTCTTGAAAGTAGAAAGTTGAGCATAGAAACACTAAGGAAAGGTTGTTTGGTAACTGTGTTAACAAATGAGATCCACTGAATGATGAGCTTTATAGTATAGACTGTGGTCATAAAACAGTAGAAGTTAGAGAAGACCTCTGAGATTATCTATTCCAACTCAGCCCCACCCCTCAGTGCCATATTTCCATATTTCTTAAATACCTCCAGGGGCAGTGACTCTACCAGCTCCCTGGGATCACCATTCTTAGAAGAAATTTTTCTAACTTGAATCTTCCTTCATGCAATTTGAAACCATTACCTGTTGTCCTAACACTGTTACCTGGGACTCACCACAACCTCCCTTTAGGCAGCTGTAGAGAGCATTGAAGTCCCCCCTGAGCCTCTTCTCCGTGCTAAGCAATCCCAGTTCCTTCAGTCACTCCCCCTAATACCTGTGCTCCAGACCCTTCACAGCTTCACTGCCCTTCTCTGGACGTGCTCTGGGGCCTCAATGTCATTCTTACAGTGAGTGGCCCAAAACTGTACTTAAAAGTAGTATTAGAAACAGTGACCAAGATGGTCAGGCTTCTTGCCTCTTTTAAATGACTGTGCAAGCTTTCATCTACAGATGAAAGATTTTTTTTGTTTTGTTTTTACAGCTGATGCCAGACATACCGAGCTATTTGACAAACTGTTGTAGGTGGAACACAAAGTAGAAAACAACTGGGAGCATGAGGCTTTTGGTGATGGTTTGCTATTTTCTTTCTTTTTTTTTTTTTTTTTTTTTGCTTGCAGACCCTACCCATATTATCTAATTTTCATTAGAAAGAACGTAACTTGATCCACGTGCTTTCAGCCTGTTCTGGTGCCCTGGGATTGCATGCTACCCACATCACTGTGTGGCACTGGGTGGGCACTGTGGCAAGAGAGCTGAGGCTGTTCTGTGAGTCACCTGTCAGAACTGAAACGACCCCATGTGATTGCTCACACATGAGACTTGGGCTCATCTGTCTGTAAATGTGCATGTGCTTGTCTACCTTGTTTTTCCTGCAAACTGCTGAAGCAGTGAAAGTGCTTTCTAGGCATGTGCCCTTGACACACACTTCTAAAAATAGGATTGCTTGAAATCACTACAGGCTCTCAGGCTTCCTATTTGTCTAAAAAGATGCTCTCCTACTTAAGCAATCATATGAATGGTCACGTTTTTTTCCTGAATGCAAGTAGGGATTCTAAAATACTTGGACGTCACTTTGTTTTTTTGTATACAAGTCCAGTACATAGAGCTCCCAATTTATCTCCTCTTTACGTGACCAGAGTTTAGTACATGGCATATCTGTTCATTATGCTCAGTAACTTTTTATAATCTCACTTGAGGGGCGGGGTGGATGTCAGTCATTTTAAAGCATCTGAGCTCCTTCTGTGTGATGTTGGTGCTTTTGTGAGGATTTTCAGTGTTGCTGCTCCATTTGTGAAGTCACGTTCATTGTTACCTTCTCACTGGTTATTGTCACTGTTACTGGAAGTACTCAGATGTGGTTGTGATGTGGTTGGAGGAATAATCAGTGTTATTAGCCAAAGCTGTCTATTTTTGACCTTGCTTTTATCATCCGTTTAAAAAATAAAAATAAAAAATAAAAAAAGCTGAACTGTTGAAGCCAGTGAAAACATTTCACACTGTATGATGATGTGTGTATCGTGTGAAGGTTTCTATATGTCTCTCAGATGCATTCCTCAAAACTTGCAGTTCTGACCCAGGCAGTTTGCAGTGTTGCCAAATGGCGTTTTGCCTGATCCTGCAGGGAGGGATCCCTTGGAGCACAACCCAGGATTTATTTCAGTACAAAGCTCCCATTTGCGCCTGAACTGGGCTTGTTGTGCTTCCAGACAGGGAAGCAGGCTATGTGGAGCTGGGTATACAAGGCTGAGGGCCCTGTGAGAAGTCTGTTGGGCTAACGCATGTGAGGAGCAGCCCTCTGCATCCACCCCTGCTTGTCCCAGCCCTTGGAAGCCTCTCTCCACCGTCTCAGGTTCAGTGAAAGACTGACTTTCTTCAGGCTTCTCCTTTGTTTCTCAGAGGCTATGTTCTGCAGGCTGAGGAGGGCTCTTGGTGCTGTGCTGCCAGTGCCTTTGCAGCAGTTTGAATATCTCCAGTTGGTGGCATAGGGCAGCAGGCAGGATTCCAGTGAACCATCTGGGTTGGAAAAGGTGTTGCTCTAAAGGCAGGTTCTGGGAAAACTAGGTCTTGTCTCTGCAACCATAATTTGGCTTATTACAAACTGATTGCCCTTGCAAGCAAAAGCAACTCTTTGCACTGTATCCCACCTCACACTAACCTTAAGCTTTGCATGGGATTCTCAGATACCAGTATCCCTCAAATTCTAGAATGTGTTTCAGTATTTGTATAAACGAATTATTAGAGCTTGCATGTCATTCTTCTATTGCTTTAGAAGTACAACTGCAGGTCTGCAAGCTGTACCTAGTTTTCTCCTAGCTTGAACCAACATAAAGTGAAAATTATGCTGTGTTAAAAGGCAGAGACAAGGGTGTAAAACAGCCCAAATTAAGCTGTGCATTTCTAAATTGTGACTGACTCTGAAAACTACTGTGCATGTCCTCTTCAGACACTTTGTAGTAGGTGCATGAATGACGTGGCTGGGACAAAGCAAAGAAGAGAGATGGGACTCAGAATTACCTCAGTCTTGTGCCCACAATGACTACCTCTGCCAGGAAAGCCTGAATGGGACACGGTGAGGCTGATGCTGGGTGCAGTAGGGCACAAGGTCTTCTTTGTGGCACTGCTCGTGGCCACTGCCTCTTGTTGCCAGCTTTATGGTCCACTGAGCTCTTCTGGGGAAGTTATTGTTGTAAACAGGCGTGTACTCCACACACATGGCTTTGTGCTGGTGCTTTTAATGAGGGAGGAACATGACATACTACAACAGAAATGTGCATGGTAGTCGTCATACAGTCGGCCGTGCCCTCACGTGGTCAGCTCTGTTGCCAGATTAGTTGTGTGTTTGTTATTGGACTCAGGCTGTGTGCAAGCAGCATACATGTAGTTGCCTGTGTAATTTAGATGTTACACGGATGTAAGACTTGCTGTGTAGTAATAATGAATCTAATATACCTGGGGCGCTCTGGCTTTCTGTAACCATATCAACTAGATCAGACCTTTCTTTAGAACTATGAGATACTTGGTCTTTCTGCTTAAAAGGGCAGAGGTGCTAAGCTCTGCTGCTGACTTGTTCTGGGTTAAGGAATGTAATTTCTGACATCCAAGTTGGAAAATTCCGTGCTTTTTTGATCTTATGATTTGGTGGTTTGTAAGCACTGTTACAGCTGTAGTCTGTTAGTTATCTCAGTGCATCAGCGACAAACAGGTTGTATTCTGTTATACTTGGCACTACCACAAGTGGTGACAGTGTTCTTGTGTTGTCACTTGCTGTTCTACAATGTTCCCAGTACAAAGATCTTTTTTAAGTTGATTCCCACTGCAGTATTAACGGACTTTAAAAATTTATGGAGAAATATACTGCAAGACCCCATCCCCAAAATGAAACAAACCCAAGCCTTCATAATCATTTCCTACTTACAGATAGCATAAGTTCTTTGCAGCTTTCCCCAGATCTAGAGCCTTTTCAGCTTCTTCAAACTACTGCGTGCCTACTTGATGTTGCTTCCTAGATGCTTTACAAGTCCATTTGCGAATGCATGAGATACATGTTTGTGAAGCTAGAGGAAAATGTATTACTTTTCAGTGTTACTTTTTCCTTGCATGTTTTGTATTTAAACTTCAAGAGTGTTTACACAGCTGTCTGTATTCATGTAAGTCTGCTCCCCCAGTACGTGAACTTGCGTAATGGATGGTTGATAACATTTTGTCTATGTGCTTGCACATAGATTCATATTAACAAATTGTATTTGCTTTACATTCCAGTTTATCTTCTAACGCAGCATAACTTGCACTTTATACTTGGCTCAAACTGGGAATGAAACTTAAGTGCTTACAAGCGCCTCAGTATTGTTTCAAAAGCAATAGAGAGTGATAGAGTGCAGAGCTAGGCTGAGCATCCGCTTTCTGAAGTATCTTGGTGATTTTAAGGTGAAATTTATTCATGAGTTTGATGGATATGGGCTTACGCTAAGCCAGTTACTGATGCCTCGAATGATATTTGTGGAGACGAGTTCTAGCAGATGAGATTTCTCAGTGCTGAGGGAAATGTCTCTGGGTCATTTTCTTCTCTCCACACTGCCACCTCCTTTGAGACAAATGTTCTCATTTCAGCTGATTCTGTCACCTTAGTACTTCTGTCCAAGTAGCTCTGCAGCCCTGGGCTTGTTCCTTGAGTGCCACTGTGTCACAAAAAGCACATGGACTGGTTTTAAGGGCATCTTCAGCAAGGGGAAACAAAAACCCAACTGAAACATCACCTCCAAGAAGGATGTGAGGTCATTATATCAATTAAGTGTCTGAAATGTTTTAATCTGTTGCAGATAAGTGAAATTGTAGAGGGATTTGGTAATTAAATTTGCAGGAATATGGGAAGGGTATTTCTGGTGGGGAGTCTAAGACTCATCCATAGTTACAGTATCTCCAGAGGTAGAGACGTGTATGCTTTTCTTGAAGTTACTGAGGTGACGGTGACTGTTATTTTCAGCTAAATTAAGTGATGTGTTGAGGTACTGTATGGCTTTGGTGATGGTGATACTTGCCTCTATAATCTCGGGTGCAAACACTAGAAGTCAAATCCAGTTTCAGTCAAGGTTCTGATTCATCAGACCAACCCTGCTTCTGAAGTCAGGCTGCTGAGGCTGTCAAAGGATGAGTTCTCGACCTCATCTTGCAAGTGTGGACACAGTCCATTAAAACCACTTGTTTTAATTCAATGCTCTTTACACACGGGTCTGCCTTGGTTGAGATACTCTTCTTAGAGTAGTAGAAAAAACACTGTAAGTTTTAGGCAAAGGGAGCACCTGTGCATGGAGTCTTTAAGTATAGGATTCCTGTCTCTGTAGGAGTCGTGATAAGGTGGACATGAATCCTGCCAGTTCATATGACGAATACACTGCTGTTTCTAAATGAGCTGCTTTTTGGTGCTTCTTTCTAGTACTTAGACATTGTATACAGAATGAGGGGATGAAGAAATCTTAGCTTTAAAACTATCTTTTGAGCTGTTGTGTTATAAAACTTCTCCTGGCTGACTTGCTGATATAAGTTCTGGTCGTGTTTTTTTCCACTTTTGCTGAGGAGTGTTTTTGTTCTGCATGTCTTTTTAGAGACCAGCTTGAGCTGTATTTATCAAATAGTTTAAGTGTATGATGAGAGGCTGAATTGAGTAAACAATATTCCGTATGTGCTAGCAGACTTCGAGATGTCACCTTTGAAATGAGCCAATCACATAAGTGAGATGAGCGTTATTCATCTTACGCTAACACTAATTCTTTAAGATGTGTGCTCTGCATGTATCCCACAACAAATGTTTTCACTCGTGATGCATCTTCTCATACCAGATTGCTTTTCTGTGCTCTAGTCTTGCTAACCTGCAGGTGGGTGGAATGAGAATGAATATGTATGTGTTGTATGTGTATATATATGCGTATATACTCAGAAATATTTATCAAGTAAGTGTAGCTAAGATTTTGATTTAAAAATAACAAAAATAGCAGTCAGCTGCGTGTAATCGAGCATTAGCAGTTGGAACCCACTTCTGTAGCTTCCACCATGCAGACCTATCCAGGAGTGTGGAGAGAAATGGGAGGCAGGGCCATCTTTGTGAACAGTTTTCTAAAATCATCCTTAGTCTGAATTTGCTCAGATTTGTCTGTCAACTGCTAGGACCAGCCTGAATGTGAGTGGTTTCCAGGAGAACATACTAATATGGTTAATACAACAACTATATTTGTACTTGTGAAGTATCCCAGTTTTTCATTCTCATATGGTGCAGCTTAAGGTGAGTGTGCTGCTAACTACATATTGTTCTGATTAAAGCTCGCTTAAGCGTTTCTCTTAGTTTTAGTGATGAAAATCTGGCTGGAGATATTGGTACCTATACAATAACAAGAAGCAGATGACAGGAAGTGGTAGTACACGTTTGGCTTTTTTTTCTTCTTAAAGATTGACTATTGATGTAACACTGTTACAGATGTAGTCAGAGTGCAGATAAATCAGGTTTCCTTCATCCAGAATTTGGACAGAGACCTTGTGAATTATTGTTTCCTGACTTCTTGTCTGAAGGCACAAAAATACCACGGGCACTGAAGCTTTTAATGGTAGTTCTGATGCTGCTAAAACAGTGAAGATCATAATATCATAAGAGCATCATTGGTCAGATACCCAAGTTCTTTATCAATGTCATGTGAGCAGCAACTTCTTTCTCTAGCCAGATACCACAGACTGACTTTTTGAGCTAAATCACACATTTTTTCCCCTCTTTTTTTTTCTCTTTAATGGAAACCCATTGCTTCCTTTTAAGTACTTGTTATTGTTTATCCCAGGTTAGACATTTGCAAGTGCTACCTCTTGTTCTTGTGAATGTATTGAGGAGGAGGTTTGTCCTTGATAGTTTTAGGCTAGACCAGCAGAAATAAAGAGGAAGAGAGGTGGGGAAAAAAGCACTGCAACTCTCATTGAGGTGAGTGTAGGGGCATGATTGCCAGAGTGGAGCAGTCTGGTGTGTCAGTAACTAGAAGCTGGTCTTCCCATCCAGAAATAGATTGACATTTATTTGGTTCTCCCCCAGTTCTTCTGAAAGGGGCAAGTGAAAAAACAAGTTGAAAGAAGCTTTGGTCTCCGGGCACCCAGCAATGAGCGCAAACACTTCTTGAATATTTTACCTGAGAAGATCCCAATGTACTGAAATCAAAGAGTGTATCTAATTGACTGCCAAAAAAAATGAAAAAAAAAAACCCCGAAAAAAAAAACCAAAACAAAACAGGGACCAAACAAATCTCAACTCTTAAGTTTAGCTATGATAATGCCTGGCATGTGCTTCAGGAGTTACAATTGTCACTACTAATGCAGGTTAAAGGAATTCCTGCCTTGTGTTGGTAGGAGATGCAGAACAAAAAAAACCCATAGGGTCTCCTTGTCGCATTCTATTCACGTTTTTGAAGCGTTAACCCTGGGGGAATTTCTTTTATCAAATTGGAAAGCATGATTACCTTTATTTAGTATAAAAAAGACACGCCCTGCGCATGTTGTGGTGTGCGCAGGCAAAGCGTGTCTGCCTTCACTGGGTTTTGTTCCTGAGCCTTGCCCAGCCTGGGCTGCGGCATGACAATGAATTTTTTTCTCCACTTCTAGGAAAAGCTAATATAGTCACTGAGGGGGGTGGGGTGGAAATAAAGAACACACGTAAGAAGTATGTGAATCTCACTATCAGTCTCTTCCTTGCGAAAGCTCACCGTTTCAGATAACGCTATGTACAGCAGTCTTCCCACGTGCTGGTTGGGAGCAAGAGCAGATTGCTCGTGGCCTGTGGCTGAGATGAGCTTGTTGCAGTGTCTGTTTACAAATCAAATATTGGCCTGGCACAGCCTGCCCTGGCAGCAGGGCCGTGCGCATACTAAAATTAAAGAGGAGGCTGGAAAGGGAGGCATTCCTCCTGCTCTGGGCTGCTCTTGTTGGAAGCCGACTCAGTATGGCTGCATGGTGTGTGCTCAAGCAATAAGGAGCTGGGAAAGATCGCTCCTCATAGAGAGGTTTTTAGGAGGCTGAATCTTACCAAAACTAATTCACAAAGCTACGTATCTAAAAAGAAGCTCTAGTGAGTGCCACTGACCCGCTGCCAAACCTCATCGGGTTAATGCTTTCCACGTGCTGCTGCGTTACCCCATCCTGTAAGATGTTCCTCTGCCATAGCTGAGCTTGCTATTTATGCTAGCTTGAAAGTTAAGTGCCCTCGTGGATAGGCAGATGGCAAAATAATTTCACCACTGGTATGTGGAGGACTGGCCAAACGTGTGTATTTTTGGGGCAGCACGGAGTATGTATATCTTGAACCCTAGCAAAGGGTGTTCAGGTTTCTGTCCTGGCTTCTGGGGCTGTCACTGTGCTGCCAGGCAGAGGGTAGCAGCACGTGTGGTGCCGTGTCCTGGAGGGGACAACGTGGTGGCCTCTTGGTCGGAATCTCTTAAATCCATTTTCTGTCAGCAGCCTTTAAAAGTGCTGGTAAAAGGTCCCAGAAGCAGCGGGGCTCTTTTTAACTTTAAAAAAGCATCTGGAAGAAGGGTGTCCTCAGTTACTGTTCTAACTCAGTAATGAGGAGAAAGTCTGCTAAGTGGGCTGTTTCTGGTGCTTCCGTCAGCTGGGCTGGCACAAACACTCCTGTTCAGCATGCATATTTTATTTAGAGCTACTGACAAATTCTGGATGCTTGTTGTGAAAATTGCTGCTAGCTTCACAGGGGAAGAGGGAGGGTAGGATTTTCTTGTTTGTTTTCTTGGCATTTAAAGTATTTTGCATCTCCTCTGGGATGCTGTACTGTTTGTATCTTGTGTCCATTATTCATAATTTAATAACCTGTCTTCATAGTACAACATTTACAGCAGCCCATCTTTATTCAGTCAGCTTTTGTCTGAAGAGCATCTTGGAGCATCTCTGCAGAGTGCATCTCTGCTATGCTATGTGAGAGGGTCTCAACTGTCATACCTCTGTTTTTATCTTGTTGCTCCTTTTCGGTATCCGGACGTTGAAAATCGTGCCACCAGTGCCTTGTCTTGTGCTTTTCAAACTGAAGCTCTAGCGCGTGGTTGCTTCTGTACGTTGAGATATTTCTGTTGCCCTGAAACTGAGGACTGGGGTGTAGGAAGGCTGTTACATTATGAGATTAGGAGAGAACGTGTATTGATCTCTGCTCCTGCTTGTCTCCTTTTCTTCCATTGCATGTAACCTACCTTGTAAAGCTACTCTTGCACATTCACTGGGCAGCTGCTAAGGTGGGATCCCATCTCCATATCTATTCCAGTTGGATTCTAGTGCAGCTCCAATGCTGTTGAAGGCTTTTTTGTACGCTTTCTTATTTTGAATGTTTCCCCCCTGCTACTCATTACTTCCCCAGCAGGTAGTCTCTCCACCATTATCGCTTCCTACTCAACATAGATCCAGTTCTCAGTGAAGTTTCCCCTGTGTGCTCCCAGTCCCAGAAGTCCAGGCAGTGGCTGCAATACTGTTACTTCCTGACTGGGCCAGGCTATTTTCAGTGCTTGGGCTGGCTGAATTCTCACTTCTGCCACGCTGGCTGGGGGCAACTGAACCAGAACACCAGCTGAATGTTTTTATTGTTCTTCCTCCAATATTTCCCCATTTGGTTGCTCATAGAGTCATTAGAGTTGGAAGGGATCTCTAAAGGTCATCTGGTCCAACTCCCCTGTAATAAACAGGGACCTTGAACAACCTGACCTTGAATGTCTCCAGGGACAGGGCATCTATCACCACCTCTTTGGGCAACCTCCCCATTGTGTCTGTTGGCTCTGCTTTGTAAGATCTGTGAGTTGCAGGCTGCCTCTTGCCTTTGTTATGCCCAGTTGCTGTTTAACATAAAAAATGTGCATCACTGTAGACTTGAAATCAAGTTTTCCCCTGCTCCTCTACTATTTCTTGCTATGTTAACTCCAAATATGATATGTTTATGTTTCATTCTTATCCAGATGCCACGGACAGGGATTGAAGCACTGTGGCTCCCTAAATATTCAGTGGGTGAACATCTGAGATTTCTTAGTTCCTCTTACACCGCCTTCTCTTTCTTCTTGTGTCAATTGCAAAGCACTGAAGTACTCTTTTCCTCTGCTTCAAAATCTAAGTTCCCCTTCTGCTGGGCTGAGGATTTCACTATGAATCAGAGAAAAATCAGAATGAAGTGTATATTCATACAGGCTTAAATTGAGGATTTACACTCCCACTTCCCTTATTTTAAACAAAGCTGACTTCTTATATGTCAAAAAATTTAAATTGTAAGGTTTTTTTTTCCTTTTAAGGAGGAAAAGCTCTTTTGACAAGAGGAGATAATTCATTCTATAGTAAATGTGAAACTGATAGATGGCATGCAACTTCTTGGTACCCTTCATTATTGTTCACCTTTACTTTTCATTTGTTACTATAGGTGGTTTTGGTTTTCTATTCAAGGGAATATGGTTGTAGAGAGCTAGAGCACTTCAAGCAAAGGAGGGTTTGCAGAGCTACCTGTGGTGGTGCAGTAGTGAAACAAGACTGGGCGCTAGCTGAATGCTTGCAGTGCCCGTGATGGAGGACAAGGGAAATTGTACTGAAACTGAGTACCCAGCTTTCTGGGAAGAAGGCTTATTTAAAGCAAATAATGCTTGTCTGGCACCAAGTTCTACCAAACCACTTAGATGTTCATACAAGAGTGACTTTTTTTAATAAAGGACAGTTCTAGTGGCTCTTTTAGCTGTTAAAACCTGATGTGTGGGATAGAGTTGATTATTTAATTCAATTTATAACTTGGCTACAAAATTTAAGACAGAGATTTATGTGTAAACTTTACTGTGGGGACACGAGCCATAACAGAGCAGACCTCTGCTGTGGTGTGTTTGATGTCTTGTGCTCTTTCTTCCTACATGTGCCTGAGGAACTGTACAGGTTTAAATACTTTCTAGGTAAGCAATCCCAGGAAACAAACAAAATTGAACCATCTCACAACACGTTGGTTTGTAGTTCTCTTTCCTCAGTGACTTGCAGGAACTTCAGTTCTCAGGTCAAGCAACCATCAAGTAATAATTACTGTGGAGAAAGTGGAACAGTGTAAGCTTGCTTCCTTTATAATTTCCTTGGTCTTGTTTCTCTTCTCCCAATTAATAATGAGGCTACCCAGTAAAATTAGGGAGGTATATGGTGACTGAATATGCCTTGTGGGGCCACAAATGGAAAACTCTTCCACTCTGAATGCAAGGAAGTAGACACAGATTCACAGTAACACAAGATGTAGGCAACTCGTTTAGCTCTTCTTGGGTTTTTTCAGGCATCTGGCTTGTCAGTTGATTGTTCATTTACAACTGACACTTAAAATTAATGGGTAGGCTGCAAGCTGTTAACTAGCATCAGTATTCAAACTGAATTGTTTTGTTTGGAGATATATAGGTCAAATGATACCAGCATAGACAATAATGCTGAGATCCTTTCAGCCAGACATTAGAGTCTCATGGATCTTGACAAATACATGTATACAAAATTTCATGGTAATGTCCCTTTAACTTGTGGTAGTCTTCTGAATAACTTTTTTTTTGTAATTATATTCTTTAAGTTTTAAATATATGCATTTGTTCTTATGACTTCTGTGTGTATCTCTGTCTGAATCTGTGTAACTGCTAGCAAGTGGCTTGGTTTTTCACCATAGAAATTTTCTATACTCAAAAACCCCATGATCCCCACTTGCTTTGAGGTTTATGTTTCCTCAGCTGGAAGGCTTTCACAGTGCTTAATAGTTGTTGTTTGCAAAGCTCTCATCTCTGCTTTAGTACTGTGCAGAGGTTTATAGTAAGTTATGTTCTGGTCCGCTTCTGCATCTCAAAGTAATTCCAGTGCTTGAAACCTGGGACTACTAGAGACACTGAGCTGTACCTCGTGCTATGAGGCTGCTCCTGAGAATCTGCATAAAGGTATTGGTGTTCTCAGTGCCCGGGTAAATAATGATGTAGGTGAGGTTGCTTATAGTACCTACCATGCCCTTGTCAGCCTGATGGTAGAGTTTTGGGTGAAAGTATCCAGCAAATCATATCTGTAAAATGAAGATAACCTCTCTTGAGTGGTCCCTTACATTTGAGACACCAATTCCTCAAAAGCCAAACCTCCTGGTAAGTGTCTGTGTGGACCACAGCAGTGCTGCCTCTTGGGCTGCTGCTATGCATCTTGCAGTTGACTTTTAAGTGAAGGGTGGGTGACTCTTGTAATTGCAGCTCTAATAATGCTTCAGTCTTCTTATAGGCTTTTTTTCCCAGGTTATAAGGAGATGTAGGATATTAATGAAATGGTTGTTAAGGACATTTTCCTTGAAGATTTTCATGCAGAGTCTTGTGTGTAGTAGAAGGAATGTCTTGGATGTGGGCACCATCTGAGTTCTAATATACTTTATTTTTGTCTGTGTTAATCTGAGACCTATCAATTTCATAGGATTTTCTTCTGATCCACTCCATTTTTGGATAGTTACAAGCAGATCCTAGAAGAAACGCTTACATTTGGGATATGGTACACGCTTCCCCTAGTATCAAACCTGGCTGTGTTTCTAAAAGGCACTGACACATCTGTAGCAGAAGTGTTTTTCATACATGCAGCCCCTGAAACGATCCTTGTGTTGAGAGATTTCTTGGAACTTGCAGTTGTTGATGAGTTCCAAAAGATGATTCAAAAACTGATTTTTTTCTTAGTCTGACAGGTTTCCTTCATAGTTGTAGGTTTCCAACTTTGCAGAAGCAGGTTTCATCTTTGTTTTAAATGAATGTATGCTTATGTTGAACCTCAACATATCAGACTCACAGCCACCCTGGAGAGCGGTAAGGAAATGGCATCAGGAATTCTTCATAACTGTAGGAAAATAGCTTCCATAAGTGCCTTTTTCACAGTGTACACAAGTGTGTAGGAGATGAGGTTGCCCCTAACACTTTTCCCAGTTAAAAAGGCCACATTTCCCATTATAGCACTGCTTCAGCAGAACTGGAAAGAGTGAAAAGTTTGGGAAAGGGGAAGGAAAAATTGAATCATTTTCTCGTGGGCTTTTCATGACACAGCAGGATGCTAAAGCCTGCCCCTTGAAGGGTTGCACAGCAGGCACTGTGACAGCCCCGTGCTGGGAGCCTAAGGCATGGTGTAGAACCTGTCAAAGGAGCACTGGCTGCATTCAAACAACACTGTGAAGAAAGCAGAAAACTTGCCTTTATCCCAATCTGTTTTCCAAACATTCTTTCAAAATTTGCTGTCTCCTGTGCTTTTGTGCAGTCTATCATATAATCAAAGTTGGGCAACAGATACTCAGTGGATAGCAATGCTTCCATAGTTTAGTTGTTTGTTTTCCACCCCACAATTCCCCCACCTTTGGCAAACTCCATATGAGCTTTTAGAAGTAGAGGTGTGTTTCTGATTGAGCTGCTGGATCAACCTGAACTGTGCTGCTGCTTCCTACAGCACCCCAACGCCCAGCTGCTTGCAGGGGAGCCCTCTTATGTGCATCTTGACCTCTCAGGAACATGGGCTGCTGGGGTTAGTGGTTGCCTAGTTTTTATAAACTCTGATGTTATCTGTCCCTGCTACTGTGGTTTCAATAGGAGGAGAGGGGGAATTCATATTATGGCAGATATTGTGTGGTGCTTAATTGCATTCAGATAACGTTGCTTAAATAGTTTTCTCTGTTTTCAAACTTGTTTTCATTTAATTTAGATGAAGGGTGAATAGAAGCTGCCAATTTGGCCATCTCTACATGATTCGTTATTTCATAATACCTATATCATATTCCCTCTCATTCCTTTCCAAACTGAATTATCTTGCTCCCTTTAATCTCTTTACGAAGGAGGCCACCCATGCATCTAATAAGTTTTTACCTTTCTCTAACCATTTCTCATGCACTCTCTTTAACCTTGGACACTATTTAATGCTATTTGTCAGCATTGATAGTATGATCCTCCTTTTTATTTTTATTTTTTTTGCATCCCCTAACTCCTTAGTGTAACACACACTAATCTTTCCTCCCTTTCACACAGTCAGGAGATTCTATCCAGCTCAGGGTGTGATGCAGGAACACAAAAGCACACACAAACACTCAGCCTGCCAAATTGAGTACCTGTCTTAATTTCCACCTGAAGTGTTGTTGATAAAAATTCATTTTGCAATTTCTTCTGTTTCCAGAGCTCCTTTGAAAAAAACAAAAACAAAAAAGACATGCAGATTTCAATAATGAATATATACTAAAATTGGGGGGGGGAGGGAAAGAGAGAGAGAGGGTGTTTTTGGTGCTGGTCTTCATCTATAGTGGTTTTACCCTGTTCCTTACATTTGTTAGGTTCCTCATGATTTTTTCTTTGGAGGCTGATCTTACTCCATCTGTAAATCATGCTAACCATATTGTGTGGTTTTTGTTTTTTTTTCTTTTTACTTAGCTGATTTAAGGTGGGTTCTTTTAAATGTTGTTCTTGAATACCAGCATGCTTTTAAAGCATTTAGTTCTCTTTATCATCTTTTGATTTTTATGTAAGTGTCTGTGTATAAAAATTTAAATGGCTGAGTGGTGTTATCTGGAATTAGTTATAAACATGTGGTAAGTGGAATTGGTTACAAGGGTTGTAGTCATGGTTGCTAGTGATGCTCTACCTGAGATCTACTTTCTGGTGCTTACAGTTTTTTGATTACTTTGAGGTGCTGAAGTTGAAATAGCCCACGTAATCCATTAGCTTTTTCTTTTTAATCAGATGCTTCAGGTATTCAGTAATAGAGTGAGGGGAAGAAGGGGCCTGCCATTCCTCCTTAGTGCTGTAGGGAAGGGACCTTGGCTTGAGGTAGGTGGGTGGCTCTTCTGTCAGGCAATTAAAAAGTAATAAAGTTAAGTGTGTGGTGAGTTGAAGACTTTCAGGAAAACACTCCCCTTTGGTTAGGAATGTCATGGAAAACTTAATTCTACACCATGCCTCAGCTACCTGGTGGTGGGAAGGAGTTGCTGCAGGTCACTTGTGGTGTGTCCTGTGGTTGGTTTGTCTTTGTGAAGAGCTTCAGTTCCCTCTTGCAGTGCCTTCCTTACTGCTCTGTGCAGCTTTGAAGCTGCACTTTGTATGCACAGAAGTGCTGAGTTCTGTGGAAAATGAAGCCCTTGGTGTCCAAATTGGTCACTCAATTAGTAGTTCCTTCTGACAATTTTGGGTTTGTTCTCAGTGGTTTAGTTTTACGTTCTTAAAACCCTGGTAATGCCACCTAAACAGAACTGTATTATAGGGTAAACTTATTAATAGTTTTGAACATTTGGTTACAACTGTAAGTTCCCAGGAGAAGAATTCACTCCAGGGTTTGTATGGGATGTGGTAAATAAGCCAGAGTTATTGTTTTCAGGCACTGCCTTTCTGGTGTGTGCAAACAATGACTTCAGCAGCTTCCAGACTTATTTTTCTGATTCTTCATGGTTTCACGAGACAGTAAACTGGGTACTGAAGGGCATACAACATGAAAAACACCATCACCACATGTTGCAATGTGTTGAGCCACTGCAAACTGGCTCAGCCTATTCAAATGCCTTCATAATGTTTTGAAGGAGTAGCCTTGCCCCAGTGGACTGCGTGCTGGTTTGGATGCTCCATGCCTGTCCTGTTCTGCCTCTACAGGAGACCTGTGTAGTCTTGCTTTTTTGTTTTCTAAATTAAAAAAAGAAAAAAAAAGGAAGAGGTGCTGTGTTGATACTCTGGCTTGTGGCAGCGGGCAGGCCAGCCTGGCACCAGCTCAGCAGTCTGTCAGGGTTTCCTCACCAGCGGTGTGGCCTTGTCTTTTTGAGAGGTGCAATTAGGCAGCTTCCTCAGGGATTTATGAGGTGCTTCACATTTGATTTTCCCTGTAAGCCTTACTGTTTGGGCCCCCTACCGGGGACACAAGTTTCAGCAATGCAAGGAGCATGCAAGTCAGAAGGAAGCTGCTCTGAAGACTTCATTCCTGTAGGTTGTGGGGCTGGGTGAATGCTGGTGGCTCTGCTGAGGCACTGCTTCATGCACTGATGTTGCAAGTGCACCAGGGCCTGGTGGGGATTACATTACGTTGTTGCGTTGCATTACTGTAATCAAAATTGCATTTTTTGTGGGCATGAAAATACTCACAGAGCAGCTAAGGTGTACAGATGGCATCAGTGTTTCAAGCAGGCTTGAAATCTGGAGCAATACCAGGATTGCCTCACCCAGCTCTTTCCCTTTCTTTCACCTTGACTCTCCTCTCTGAAAACAGAAGCTGCTTCACCAGCATCCTCTTTCCTCATATTGTTGCCAGACCTCTTTTTCTCTTTTATTTTATTTTGTTTTTTGTTAGATCACCTGGAAGACTCAGCATTTGCAGCCAAAAACATCCACGCAGTCTTTTCCTGAATGACCCTAATCTTCCTGTCTCTATTTCTGCCTCTGCTACCTGTGATTTCAGTTGCTATCTAATTATAACTCCTCAGCATGCTAGGAGTTGTAGAAGCTAGGATGGTGGTATAATGCATTTGCTTTACGTGAGCAGGTTCTGCAGTAACACTGTAAGGTTCCTATGTTGTGTGTGTGAGAAACAGTTTGGAAAACTGTTCTTATGGACCTAATGCCTTGAGGCTCATTTGTTCATGGTACGGGACAGAAAGCGTACAGTCCCAGTAAGAAGAGATGTATGAAATAGTATGCTCTGAAAGAGCAGAAACAGACTCTTTTGGCATATTCAAAGGCTCCATTTCTAAATCCATGAAATCTACATGAGAACTGAAGTATTTTGATGTGGGCTTGCTGCTCTCAGTGCTGCTGAAGAGTAACATTTGTTTGTGAGGCAGCACTTGTAGAGCAGCCGCAATCTGTGGGGCTTGGTGTAGGGTAACGCTGTTTATAATGAAGTCAGGACTGGCTTTTAAAGCCTGATGAATGAAAGTCCACAGTATAGGACTGCAGCTTTTTTGTGTGAGAGACATCTGTGCTATAACAAGAGCAGGAGACCCAATTTAGACAACTGCTAGAACGAGAACTCAAGAAAAGCGAAGACCTTTTTTTTTCTAGCTTAGATGAAAAGTTTATACAAATAAACTTCTCCTTTCAGTTGCTCATCAGAATTGCTGCTGCACCACCAGCTTGGCTTTGAATTTCGTTCTGATGGTCCAACAAGGCTGTACACCAAGAGTGTTGTGGAAGAACAGATTAAACAAAACATATTTGTTTTGCAGCAGAATTAGGAGGCTATGAACTAGAGGAAAAAAGAAGGGGAGAGGGAAAAAGACTGTATGAGGAGAATCATATTTAAAAAAGTGAACAGAAGGTGGTTGCTACAGTAAATAGATGTGAAGCAAGAGACATGCAGGAGTGGATTTCTGTGTTTTGGTAGTGAGTTACTATGAGGAGGGGTTCTGGTCTTGAGTAGTTGCAATGGCTTTTACCAGCTGGATCAGCTGGTTCTGTTAGTGCCCAAATGAAGCTTGCTGATCCGTGGAAAATAGATGTGTGCACTTGCATCTCCCCCAGCCACAAGTACATTTTACATAGTCTGGTTAGCAGGCTGCCTTGGTAGTGTTGCTCACACTTACAACCTTCTTACATGAGCAAGATGAAAGTAAGAGCATGTAATAAGGACTGTGCTGCAAAGTGTGGCTCTTCTTGACTCAACAGGGATGGTGTATTTTGTTAAAGTTCCGGTCTTCCAAGGAGGCTTTGCACAGTTCTGCTTAATTTGGTACAGCTCATTTAAGAAAGTGGGAACTCTGGTCACTTAAATTAACACCTAGATGTATACTCTATTCTCTCTCTCTGAGATAGCTCAGAGGAGGACTACAGAGTAGTATGACTGAAGAACTTCTGAGGAAGAGGAGTGGAATGCTGAATGCTGAGCAATTCCTCAGTGGTGGCAAAAGAGCCTTTTGTTTCATAGGGCTCTTGGAGTAGATGCAAGTCAAGCGTGTTGAGACAGTTTTGATAGCTGACTTTAAGCACTCTGAAAGCAGTAGCTCTGGGAGTGCATGTAATACCTTCTGAAAAGTTGCATAGCTTCAGCTTGAAATCAGTCCTTTTCCTGATGAAGATGGTGACTCCTTGTGGAGTCTCCTTCTCTGGAGACATTCAAGACCTGTCTGGATGCCTACCTGTGCAACCAGGGAGTCTGATTTGGCAGGGGAGTTGGACTTGATCTCTAGAGGTCCCTTCCAACCCCTACAATTCTGTGATTCTGTGCCTTTAAAACGTGATTCTTCATTAAAAGATATTCTTAAGTCAAAACATAAATTTAGTATGGAAATAGATTGCAAAACATTATTTAATTTTTATTTCAGTGTTGCTCTTCTCCTGTATGGCAAAGGACAACAATGAAATTCTGTAGTTTTTGCAGCCATGCAGCTTTTGGACAGGGTGGGCTGTAGAGTTCAAATGTAATCAAAATTGGTTGTAAATCACTAAAATGTTAGCTCACGCTTGTAATACAGTCTTCTGTGTAATACAGCACTGGTGTTGACATACTGTAGGGACAAAAATTGTTTTTTCTGACTAATGAACTCTTCAGTATCCTGTTTCCAGTAAACATCTCAAAGTGGGTCTCTGAGCCAGGGACTTGGCTTGCTTTTGCTTGTTTTGAAGCATTCACTCCTGCTCATCTGTTGATTTCAGCTGAGGCAAAGTTATCATTTGGGTCATCTCTATCAGAAAGCTTTTCACTAGTCACATGCAGTGGCTCTCCAGACTTGTGCTGATGTGCAGCCCCGAGGTGCAAGACCTCCCAGCTCTCGCTTGTGTTGGTGAATGTTTAAATGGTCTCTAAAGGCTTTTCCCCAGACTTCTCAGTTTCTCTGATGCCCTGGAACATCTCTGCTTTCAGAAATGTTTACTGAATTTCAAAGTAAACATATTATTAAGTAGTTTCAAACTCTAGAGAAGAAGCAGAAAAAATATTTTAGGAGATCATAAAGGCTTTTTTACACTTCTTGCTGTAAAGTGGATGCTGCTGCAGCATCATTTTAATTCTCAAGACAAATCACCAAACACAACGGAGCACCATTGTATATTGTGTATACTGGTGTTCTGTGGTAGCTACTAGTGTAGCCACTGTTTGATGGACTACTACTCTTCAGCAGGAATAAAGTCAAGTTCACACCATCTGGATTTTAGAAGGGATGTGACAGTGGGTATTTTGATGTTTTTATTTGAATGCTCTGACACCTTGATTTTCCTAAAGGTATAATTGTTTCTTGCCCCTTCATTTTCCAGTTGACTGTACTAAAATGAATTATGACAGATAAAGCACTTTTATTCAGACATTGTTTGTCTCTTCTTGATTTTTTTTTTCCTCCACTTGTTTTCTTCCTGATTTTCTACACTGTGACCTTTGATAACTATGAGGATGCTTTTGCTATCGATTCCTCTAGAATGGAGAATAACACTTTTCTGTGAAACCACAGAGTAATTATTCCTGACTCTGCTTTGCCCTGCACTGCAAACAGGTGGTTTTGAGGTTTATTTTCAGAAAGTTAGGACTTGATGATTATATTTCTTGAGATGTGTTCTTAATTTTCATATTTGCCAGGTTCTGAATGTGTTTACTTTTCAGTTGTGAAGAAATGTAAGCCTTGCATGCTTGTTTTTCCAAGATGATATCTTATCAGAGCAGTTGTCTCAAATGCTCATGTTCTGATAAAATCATTATAAACTTTGGTGTAATTAGAGGCTTTTTTTGTTAATACGTTTCAAAATTGAAATCTTTTTTTTTTTTCTCCTGATAGGTATTGGACAGTTTGTTAGCTCAGTATGGAACAGTGGAGAACTGTGAGCAAGGTATGCACTCCAATCTCAAATTGCTTTTAAATTTGTAGTGAAAAATGAATGCACACTAAATTTACCCTCTTTCCTTTTGTTTTCCTCTCTAGTGAACACTGACACAGAGACTGCAGTTGTAAATGTAACATATGGCAATAAGGACCAGGCTAGACAGTAAGTATCTTGTTATTTGTTGCTGAAGGCTGGCTTGCATGTTGGAGTTCATGTTCTTTCAGATTTTGTATGCATCTTTTCTTCTGATTAATCTACCAGTAAAAATGATCATGCAAAAGCAGTATTTTAAGAAAGCCTATGTGTCTCCCCTTTGCCAAGTCTTGTGTGCTTTACCTTAGTGTTTGCTGTTTCCGTCATCAACCTTTCCTATACTGTGTGTGAGATAAAACAGAAAATTTGGATAAAACTATTTGCCTAGGGAGGGTAGAAAGTCCATTGATGAGCCAGAGGCAGGGATGGGAGGATTCTTCTCCTCTTTCTGTGCATTTGATTGCGGTTTTTGCCAAGCTTATGACCCTCTCAGAACAGTTAGTGTCCCAGCACAAGCCATCTCTCTAGTGATGAGCCAATTTGCTCAAGTATGCTTTTGTTTGTTTGTGTCTTCAGTAATTGATTTTTTTTTTTAATCTAGATCTGAAACTTCAAAACCAAAATGTTTTCTTAACCAGCGGTTTTGTCCTTTCCCTTTAAGCACTGATGTCATGTATTAAGCTTTAGGTTTAAATTTACTTTTCCACTGCAGCTAGGAACTCAAGTCTTTTTTCTTAATTTCTAATTTGGAGACGCAAACATTTTTTTCCCCCCTCCTGTTAACCATAGCAGGTTAAACAAAGCTGTACCCAAGGGAATAGCCTGCAACGAATTTCTTTTTTTAACTTTGAAATTTCTGCCACCTTGTGGCTAACTAAAATCATCATTATTAAATATTTAAGCAATGCTGGTGGTATGTGTTATTACAAAAATACAAATGAGATAAACTTGTACAGAAGAGCATTTATGACTTCCGTGCAATTTGAATGCAACATAAATAGTCTTTCCAAATGCTAAGTTACTTGTTAGTATATTCCAAATAGATATGATGGGAAAATTGTCAGCAGTATACCTGGAGCTGAAGGAAACAGTGTATTTCTTCAGTTCACTATAGAACTTACCACCTCAAAAGCCAAACTGATGTTTTTCTCTTCATATTCTTTTGTTGCTTTTAATTCTGCTGCACGATAATTAAAAATGATGCTAAATTTCTTTTTGTGAAGGAGTCTGGTGGTGAAATGTTAGAAATTGGTTGTTAGTTCCCTCTTTGAAAATGTAATAAGGAAGTACCAAAAATATCATGGAAAGAGGCATGATGCATGAATTTCATCTGTCATCTGTGATGTGGTTTCCTGGATTTGTGCACTACATTCTGAAGCTAAGGACGACAAAGTGCAATTTCTTTCCCCTTAGACTACACTTGTTAAATTTTGCAGGTAATCCTAGGAAATGTTACGATGTCAAGCCCATGAGGAAGTGATTGAGATTAAAAACAAATAATTTGGTTTTGCATGAGAAATAGCTGAAAGCATATTGAGTTTGAAGCAGGTGATTTAGTATCCAGTGTAGACATTGGTGGAGGATCATTCATAAGGTGAATGATGATGTACAATGTGCTTGCCTTGAGCAGGTGGGGCAAGTACACGAGCCTTGATTTGCTTTTGTGAATACTTTGATAGAGACTCAAGTCTACTGAAGAGATAAGTTAATTTTTTTTGCCAACAAAATGTTGTTTCAGGTTGATCGGCTGTAAGTCTGCAGCCACTTTAGAAATCCCCAGGTGGCCAGATAGATGTTTTTCTGGTGAAAACAGTGAGGAATTGCTAGGTAGAATCACCACGGGGCTGATCTCTAGGAATTGTAGTAGTGTTTCAGTTGAATGTTTTTGTGAGACAGACTTTGTGCTTCTTGGAACAGTTGTGGTGGACAACAATGGCTTTGGAAGAGGGGAGGAATGGTATGTGTGCTGACATCAGAGAGAAGTCAGTGTTGGTCAGCCCATGCAGTACCAGGAGTAACAAGAACTGCTTTTCTGAAAGCTACCCAGGCTGGTAGGGAATCAGCAGCTGACAACAGGTTTTACATTTAGAGATTAAGAAGTTTAGGGCAAATATTGCTACTAGCAACGACACTTGGTGCAAAGACAAAGAGACCATACATTTCCTATGGTGCTGCACGCAGTGGCTCCTCAGTTCTTAGTGTGTTTTGCACCTTTTGCAATGGACACACTAACCTCACAGTTGGTGGCTAACAAAACGGGCTAAGCCAGCTGCTTCCCTTCTGACTAGAGTGTACAGCACAACTGTGCCTGCTGGACTGTGTACTGGCAGGACTGTGCAGTGATGGTGCTGTACCACAGCCTGGTTCTGGTTGAGACTTCTGATATTCAGTTTAAACACGCATGCTGTGCATTGTTTGAAGGACGTAACTTCTGAATATAACTCTTAGTTTTATTCGGTTGGGAAATTGAGATTTTCTGTTGTGCAAACCTAATTGCTTTGGCAGAGGTTTTCTTCTGCCCCGTTTTCAAGGCATGTGCTGTGGTTGTGGCTTTAAGCTGAAGGAGCTGAGGGGCTGGGTCCAAAATGGCAGTGCTCACGCCATTACAACAAATAGAGACTAAGCCAAGCCAGACAGAATAGCGTCAAATATTTCTTAACTACCTCCCATTACCACCTCGTTGTGAACCAGGATGTCAGCCACCTCAAGGGCATGTATAACTTGCACACCTCTTGGGAAACCTGTGTCTTCTGCTCCCTTTACTTCTCTGAAGTGGATGTATACCAGTGTATGCAGCATGGGGAATAAACAGGAAGAATTAGAGATCTGCTTGTGGTCAGAGGGCTGTGGTCTCACTGCAGTCACAGCAACATCGTGAGATGGCTCACATGACTGGAACACTGTTATAGATGGCTATGTACTTTTTAGGAAAGTCAGACCAGCAAGGAAAAGTGATTTGCAAAGGGACAATAGGGCAAGCAGTAAGCTATCTCTGATCCCAGGATAGTGAGGAGAAGGCTGGAATTGGCTGGGAAGTTCTGTGAGCTTAAAGCATTCCTCCTGTAAGTGACTAGAAGGAGGAGGGAGTTGTTCCAACTCAGAAAGCCCCTTTGTTTCCAGAGATTAGAGAGAGTCTTAAAATGCACTGCACTTAATCCAGGATCCATCACAACAGTATGTTTATCTGTGAAAGAGGAGGAGAGAGGGCAAGTGGCAGAGCCCAGACCACATTGTGCCATCTGGGTGTTCAGCCTGAAATGCGTGTATCTCGAGGTAATCTTCTGGCTAAAGGGCCCTGCTCGTCTCCCCTTGTTGGTTTAGAATGGACTGACCCTGTTACCACCTCTGTGGCTGTCATCTTCATAGTCACACTGCCTCCTCTTTCTCTCCCCAAAACGTTCCACTGTGAATGCATCTAGTGAGTGTTGCAGAATTTAGCTCTGCCAGGGTTTTGGAAGGGAGTTCTGTACAAAGTTGGTCCCCTGTCTATGGAGTGGGTGCCTTTTATTTTAGGAAGGAGCTGGATGACCATTTCTTAAATCCTATCTTTTAGTTCAGCATTGAGTTATGACTGCTGGTTGTGTCTCATAACTGATGGTGTGTTCCAACTACTGGCTGTGATGTGAGGAGCTCAGGATCTGTGTCTTAGCAGATACAAGCAGATACATGCAGATATATTTAAGATGCTGGTGATCACCTTTTAATAAGAATATATACAGAACAAATGTTACCCATTCCAGTGAAGCACAAAACTGTGTGTGCATGTAATGAGTATCTCTGACAAATGAGGAAGACTTCACATAACTAATACTTTCAAATACCGCCATGGATCAGGACTAGCGTTACCATAGGAACAATAAGGCTGAAAATTCTAAATGGTATATGATCATAAGCTTAGATTTGTCTTTTGCTTTGTTTTTGTTTTCAGAAATACTAATGAAAACTATATTTTTACTTAATGTGGAAAATGAAATCTTCAGGCAAAGAAAGATTACCATGTAAATCTGTCTTCTCAGTATGCAAATGTAACTGTTTAGGGAGGAAAAATGGAAGGTAGTGTACATACAAGCTGCATGTGGGAGTGAAATGTGTTCTCCATCTACTGCTTGGTGACATCATACTATCAATGGATGAATGATTTCCTGCACAAGACTTGATGTTTTTACTGTATTCATCAATGTAGTTTATTTTACACTCACTAGTGTCAGAAGGTAGAAGAAGGCTGGCCAAGTATATTCTCTTAGGAAGTTCACAAGAGGACAGCAGTGAGATGCAATTTTGATGGGGAAAAACTCAAACAACTACTTAGCAAAATATTTATTTAGTAGCTTCATTCTTGCAAAGTGATCCCCTTTTGAGTAGGTCTTTCCTGAACATAAGCCAAACTGCTGTACAATTTAACAGAGCATAGGCTGATGCAACATTTAGTTTTATTAAAAAAAAAAAAAGCACAAAAGATTGGAAATACAGTGTGAAAGGTAAATGCTTTCCATTTCCCCAATAATCCTAATTAAAAAAAAAAAAAGATTTTGGGAGAGGGAGGCGAGGAAGCTTACTGAAATTTTCTCCATCTCTGTACTCATTAAGTCACTCTGAGGCTTTTAGCCCTCTTGTAAAAGATGGTGGGTACCAGAAATGACTCCTGGCAGAGGTGACCTGTGACATTTTTATAGCTGTGGTCATGGGAGGATATCTTTGCCTGGGAAAGGAGAGGCCTTGCTGAAAGGCAGAAGTGGTGCTGCTATAGTTTGGGTTTCAGAGATGGTTATTCTATGAAAGGATGTGCTTGGCAAAAGGGAGTGGATTTAACTTGCCTTTTGGTGGGCTGCAAAAACGGCAATAAGTATGGCATGGTGGGGGGGTTCCTGTAACCTTGACTAAGGCATGTGCCCTGGTGGCAGGAAGAAGCAGACCTTTGCTGTCCTCTGAGGCTTATGGTCTCTCATGGGGTGGAGTTGGTTTTCCTTGTGGCAAGTGCTGATGTTTCTTTCTGTGGTGCTGGTACTAGAGCAAGCTTAGGGAACCTGAAGTTTGAATTGCTGCTTTTTATTTTTTATTTTTCCTGAAGTAGTGTTTCAGTGCCTGTAAAATTTTGGTCCAGTTCTGTTGCTGAAGGAATGATGAAGAAACTGTAATATTACCTGATTACAGCCTCGTTTTATGCCATAAAATTGATTTCAAAGTGTGTTCGGAGCAATTAAATAAAGATGTTATGGTATTATGACAGTATATTAAGAAGCTAGTGTTTTCTGACTCTTCTTGAGTGTCTTCTTGTCACTTGATCAGATTGGAATATAAAACAAGCCAGCTTATAAAATATGGAGAACTCTGATTCAGGCAGCAAGTTTCTTATTTTAAACTTCTCTCTATACGTATCTAAACTAGTTAAACAAGTGATGTCACTGTAATATCTCTACGTGCTCAGATGCACACCGCTACTCTCTATCTAGAGAAGTGAATTTTAAATTGTGCTTGCTTCCAAATGTCTGCTTAAAACCAACCTGTCCTATACTTGATATTTTTCTCCCTTCTCATCATATTGCTTTGGTAGTTAGCCAGGGAGGACTGTGCACTGCTAATATCTTTTTTTTTTTTAACCAAAATGGAAAATGAGCTTTCCTCAGTTTGTTTTCAATTTTAGGTCATACAGAATATTTCATAGAAATGCTTAACAGTTTATAAATTGCTTTTAAGTAGAAAAACTCGAGTTCTTTCCAGAGGAAGTATGGTATGTGCCAATTGTTACTTTATATTATCTGTTGTGACAACATGATATGTATGTAGGTTGGCTGCAAACAAAAAGCCTAGTCTTTTCCTCCCGTTACTTCTGAGAAGAGTGGAATCCTCTTGCACTGATTTAATGTAGGATTTTGTGTAAGTGCTGGGATTCTGGACTAGGATCTTTTAAAACCAGAGATGCTTGAAGCATTTTAGGAAAGAAGCAGTGTCTGAACTTGTCAAATGAATGCATGAAAGGCAATGAGCTGATATGAATGTCAATCTGCTGCCTACCAGCATGTTGGCAAAATGGTTGGTGTTCATCTCTCCAACATCTTGAGGTTTGATTCCAAGAGAAACAGTGCTTGGTTAACTGCATTGGCTGATGGTGCCATTCCCTTTCCCCATAGCTCTTCAGCTTCTTGGCTGATTTCAGTAAAACTCAAACCATAAATAGAGGTTGCGTATATCTGCAACCAATGAGAACTCTCTTTCAGGTTGCATAAGAAGAATAGGACTCCAGAACCCTTCCCCAAATAGGATCCTCCATCAAGAGGGACTTTGGTGAAATCACTTTTCAGTGTTGCAACCCTGTGCTGAAGCTCAGACTTGAGATACAAATCCACAGGACAGCAAGTTTCATTAGTTGTACTGCTCAGTTTTTTCTGTTCTTGTAAACACAGCATTTTGTGTAATAAAATGCTCTCTGAAGTCTGTGGAGTAGTTCAGAAATGTCAGCTTTGAAATGGCCTCAGCAAATTTTAATCCAGCTCTCCTCTACCATATGCTACAGGAGATTCTCCCATTATGGGAGCAATTACACTTCTATTCCATCCCCAGAGGACCTCTGTCTCATTTGGTGAACAGAAGTATTTAATGAGCAGTGATCAGTTATTCAATATTTTGCTTTCCTTGTTGTTCAGCGGGGTTGCCTTAGGCCTTATTTATTATCAGCCCTTATTAAATGCTGCTTCAAAGACAATAATTAATTTTGTAAGCTCTTTACTGTCTTACTGGAGTATTTCACAGACACTGGTTTACTCCCTGGGACGTGAGTCTATGTTATCATATTTATTGTGTCTGAGGGTCGTTGTCCCAGTACCACTGATGCACAAGAAATGGTTGGCCTGGTATCTCTGTGGCACGTGAAGGGGAAAAGCACTAATACTGTGGGGGGGAATTGTGTTGTACTAGCTGTAATGACACACAAATGTGCTCAGACTAGATTCAGTTTCTGCATCTCCAAGACCTTGCTCTAGAGTATATGGTTACTATGAGCTTTTAAAAAGAAAACACTGGTGGATTCCTTAATATGAAATACAAAGCTCCCTCCCTCTCACTACTGTTTTTAATTTATTCTTTAAACAAAGTCTCTCAGTATTCATTTTTGCCTCAGATTAAGCCTGGCATTCATAAATGACCCCCAGGTCAACATGCATTTCAGTGATATTGGTACCTCACATTGCTGATAATGTCGATAGCATGCCTTCTGTGCTGGAACTCAAACTTTTTCAAGTAGTTGCATGAAGCTTATACTAATATGTTACCAGCATGCTGTAGGTATCTGATCTACTATCCCTACTGCTTCCTGGATCTTCAATTTTATGACACTTCCTTTTCTGTTTGTGAGTGCAAGGTCTTCTACCTTTCAGAAATTTGTCACTTATGGCTGTGTTCAGACCTTTCTCTCTCCTGTCAGGAATATCATAATGTCCTGAACACTACAAAGCCACTTTATTTGTGGCTGCTGCCTGGAAGTTAGGTGACCTGGATATTTTTTTTGTTAGGTAAAAATACCTGCTGCAATGCAACTGACCTTTGGTATTCTCTCTATTGAAAACTAGCAATGATTTGCCAGCTGATCCATAAAGAAATTCAGATTTAGAGCTTCCTGTAGCTAGCTCTTTTAAATGTAGCCAATGCCTCAGTGGCCTTCAAGTGTTTATTGTTATGCTGAAGACATGCTCTACTCAGTGTGGTGGATTGATATAGTTCTAAGTGCAGAATAGCGCTTGAAACACCATGTAAATGCCCTCAAACACCTTTGCATTGATCAAGAGCATCGCTGATGCTTTAGCTTTAATTTGCTGGTTAACTTATAATTCATAACTGGTTGGTAAGCTGATGTTTCAAGTGCCATTGACTGGCTACGAGTACTTTCTCTCCTGCTGAGAACGAAGCACGAGCTGTTTTTCCTATCTTTTTCTGTCATGGCTATGTCAGTTAGTGCAAAAAACCTCCAGCCAAATAGCTGTGCTGGCAAAAACTCTAATGAAGGTGCTGTGGTATCAGCTAAAAAGTTTTCCCTCTGGTGCAGCTTTAATTTTATTTGAGAAACTGATTTAAATTACAGCAAGCAAAAGAATGCTTTTGAGTATATAAGCCCTGTCTTCTGTGAGGTTTTGCTGATAGGGTTGTACCAGTGAAACTTTTAAATGCATGGAAGCCCAGAGCAAGCAAGAGCTAACTTGTAGTTCTTAACATGGTAACTTCAGTCAAGATTTAGATTAAAAATAAATAATTAACTTAATATAAGCTTTCATCTGGGAACCAGATTTTAGCTTTTACTGTGTGCTGTGAGAAGCATGGAAGGCTACACCTGAATGATTTATCATCTTATAAGGTCCCACCTGCGACTGTTGTTTTTTTTGTTGTTGTTTCTTTTTTTGCTCCCAACCCACTTCTCCTCCTCTCCACTTTGCAAACAGAGCAATAGAAAAACTGAACGGGTTTCAGCTTGAAAACTATTCCTTGAAAGTTGCGTATATCCCCGATGAAATGGCAGCACAGCAACCTCCACAGCAACATCCCCAGGGACGACGTGGATTTGGACAGAGAGGCCCTCCAAGGCAGGGCTCCCCCAGCGCAACCACGCGGCAGAAACCACAGTCGGATGTTCCTCTACGGATGTTGGTTCCCACGCAGTTCGTTGGAGCCATTATTGGGAAAGAAGGAGCAACCATCAGAAATATTACAAAGCAGACTCAGTCCAAGTAGGTTACTGTGAAGATGTAAGCTTCAGCGTTGTGTTCTTGTCTCCTGTGTGAAGGGAAAGGCGAAATTTCTTCCTTTCTTCTATGGGATGAGTGTGTATTTATGGTCTGTTCAGCAGCGGTGTTTGTCTTGCTATGTGAGCTGCTGGGAAACCCATTGCCTTAGCAGTGTAAATGTGTCTTCTGCCATGCTGTTTGTGTGTGCACCTCGATGTTTCTGAAGGAAGCTCAACCTTACAAACAGAAGGTGGGGGGGTTCTCTTCCTTTTTTCTTTAAATCTGGAATATTTAAACTATCATTCTCCAGAAATTTGCGTTATTGAAGTGATCTGGTTACAAGAAGAGATTGTCTCCCACTTCTCCCATAATACTGTTATAGCCTTTGGAAGGCTTCTGTTTCCTCAGCAGTGTCATTGTTGGAGACCAAACATTTTTGTTCCAGCTTGTCTAATCAGTGTTGCTTTCTGTTCTGGAACGGCAAGTAGTCACTTTAGGAACATGTAAAACATGTACAATTTCACAACAAATGAAAATAACTGCAAATAGAAATTTTTTGGCAGGATTTAAGAACTAGATCGTGCCCTTGACACATGTTCAAATGCTTGTCTTTTTTTCCCCCAATTTACTTTGAATGAAATAAGGCAGTTGTAGCAGGATGATACTGATGCCAGAGTTACTTAGCAGATGCACTAATAAGACTGGGAACAAGAAGGGAAACAAAACTGAAATATATTGGTCTGCAAAGTGTGTAGGCAGTGTGGTGAGATATCCCAGCCTTTTAAGTGCTTATTGTAACTTTAGTTTAATTCAGGATATTCTTAAGATTTAAGTTTGTTTTCGATTATGGGTGGGGAGCTGGGAGCAGAAAAAAGAACCTTCATCTCTCTCATCTCTCCCTTCCTTGTGCCTCGTTCTGATGCATTTAATATGAATAAATTTTGGTATCAAATTGCAGGCCACACCAGAAGACAGATTAAGGAAATACACAGAAGGCAAAAAGCAAGCTACTAACTGACCTAAGAAGCTTAGAACACTAGGGTGTAGAGACATGGAAAGAGATTGTTTTTTGACTGTGTTAAATCCCTACCCACGAGGAAGGCATGGGCTCAGATGCAGAGGAAGGTGGGGATCGCGTTCAAAAAATTCTAGGATTCTCCAAAGAGCACAGGCTGAAAGATGCTGCCTTGGGTAGTAAACAAAACGAACAGGCCCCCTGCCCATCATACACAGGATTATCCTGACGCTAATTTCAATTTCTCATTAGCATGCTGTAACCCAGGAGACTCTTTGTTGTGTTTAACAACAAAGATTTAAGAGATTTGTGGTGTCCTAACAAGACTTGGTTGTGTTTGCCTATGGGCAACCAATATTCAGGTGATATTTAAAACTTCCAGGCTTGTATTTTTTTAATAGTACCTGAATTAAAATTTGGCATATGAAAAGTAATTATCTCTTAAAAGAAGGGTGAATAGAGCAGAAACAATTGTGGCTGCTAGCTGTTAGGATATGCTGCTTCAAGAATGACGTTTTTCTTGTTTGGAGGATTGAAGAAAGAGAAGTCTACTTCTAGTTGCACTGAGGATTGCCATGGGCTTCTCAAAACACTGCATCATGAAGCAAAATGACTTTCAGCATCAGAACTGGGAACAATACGGGGGTTGAGAGAAGAGTAGTGTGGTTGTTAAGTTTAGAAACAGCTGTGATTTGGGAGAAAGGGGGGAGGAAGCAAAAAGAAGAGGTAGAAATAGAAATAACCTGCAGTTATTGGCTGAGCGCAAACAATATCCCAAGGCACTGTCTTGTTGCAGGTCGTGATTAATTTTAAGTTCTACAGCTACATAAACTGTGATGTAGATTCAAGCTGCTAGTTTCAGAATGTCAAAGAGTGGAGCTGGAGGAAAGGTAATGGCAGGACAAATTCTAGGTTTAAAACTCATAGCGAGTAACATTTAGGATAAATGCAAACATTGCTTTCTACATTTTAGTGAAAAAGTGCTAGGAAAACACTTCTGCTGAGGTCATGAAAACACCAAGATGGGACAAAGTCTCGCTGTACCTGTTGTGGCACACTGTTAGTAGAGCAATAGAGCTGCTGACAAATATCCAGAGCTTTGGGGAACCTTGGTGAAACGTTCTTTTCAGTGGGTCTATCTTCACAGTTAGACAATCTGTGATGACAGATTGTCAATCGAATGTCTCATCTGAATGCAGTTTAAAAAAGGTTCTATCGTCCAAATAGTACATAGGTTGCTCCAAAAGTAATGCCTCGTGCTTATTTCCATGGGAACTACCAATGGAGACAAAAAAGACAAAAAGCATAGTAACACTATTTGATAGAGCAAATTCTCAGCTACAAAACAACATTTTTCAGTTTAGTCACTACCATTAGCTATGCATTTTTGCCAGCTACAAACAAGGGCCTGTGTGCTGTGCTTGTAAAAACTTGCACCAGCAGAGTCAGTCCACTGTTTCACAGCTGCTGTGGTGATGATGTTGCTAGGAAAGTGTTCCTTGTGCAGTCCAACCTTCACTGTGCTAACATCCACTGTTTGGCCTTCATAACTGCTTAATAAGCTGACATTGATAAGTGTCAATGGGTGCTGTTTTTTCCTCCTGAAGGAATTCAGTGCTATGACTTTTTTTTCTTCTTACATTCTTCCATGTTAGACACCTTTTTGTCAGACTGCCCACTGCTGCCATCTATTTTATGGCAACAGAATGTCCCACTTATTAGTGGGAAGGTTCAACCTCCACTGCCATGCCACCATTGTCTGCCTCTGACATTGTGGGCCAACATAGTGAGAGGCATAATTTTCAGAGCTTCCTTTGTGTTTAGGGAACGTTTAAGTAATTGTATTCTCTTGAAATGAGACTGTCTGAATGTAGTCACTGTTAACTCAAAGTTAATTAGTTCTGTGAGAGTTGTAAGTATGCAGAGCTTACTGTACAGTATGTGGTTACAGTTGGTGTTTTTATTTCTTTTAAGAATTGATATTCATCGTAAAGAGAATGCAGGTGCTGCTGAGAAACCAATTACCATTCACTCAACTCCTGAAGGCTGCTCAACAGCTTGTAAAATTATTATGGAGATCATGCAAAAAGAAGCTCAAGATACTAAATTGTGAGTAAAAGGCCTTTCATTATGGAGACATTAAAGTTTCTGTGTTTTTTTTTTTACTTAATTTCAAGAAGAGTTTTTAAAAATTATTAAATAGTGAATCTTTCCTCTGTTTATGTTATTTCTACTTAACTAGAGAAGTCTTGCTTCTTTTATAGGGATGATTTAATTGCTTAAATAGTTCCAGTATCTGACTGCATTTCCAGCTACTCAGTGCCAGTGATTTTGAGGTGAAACAGAGAAAATATTGAAGGATTTTGAGTAACTAGTAGCTTTTGTGAACTCTCACTAAAAGTTTTTATATCTTGCTTCCTTCCCAACAGCTCTCGCTACATCAGTAGGATTTCTATTTTGCAGATATATTACAATAAATCTTTAAATGATAGCATTGCACTCGTATTCATTCTGCACCTCTTATTGTAAGCATGTGGGGTGAATAGGAGTGTAGATATTTGTATGAAAACAGTTTATCTGTAACATGCATAGAAGTTTGCACTCTGTTCTCCAAGTCTCACTGGGTGTAACCTCCGTTACAGTACAGAAGAAATTCCCCTGAAGATATTGGCACATAACAACTTTGTCGGTCGACTTATTGGCAAAGAAGGAAGAAACCTGAAGAAAATTGAGCAGGACACAGATACTAAAATCACGATATCTCCGTAAGTTTTTGGTCATATAATGTTTTAGTGAGATGTTCAGTGCTGCTGTGGTATGTACGTTCAGGTACAGAGCTCTTATAAATGTGACATGTTTTGAAGAATGAGATGACACCCTTTTGGAGCCACATTCATAATGCGGGCTTAACTGTTACCTAAGATCAGTTACACTGCATGCAAACAGTGATTCTTCATTGTGAATTCGGTCAAAAATGCCTAAAAATAACTCAGACTGTGAAACTCACAATACATTTCAAGCGTTTGTTGTTTTCAACGTACTATGCTATGTGCAAAGAAGAGTGTTTTAAACTATAAGGATGGATTAGTTCTGAGCTGTGTGTGAAAATGAGTGAAACTACTTATATTTCTTGTAAGGTTTCTGGCTTCTGACTTTTTATTTACTTATTTATTTTTTGGACGAGAGGGGAAGAAATCAAATGAATACTGAAAATAATATTTTTAGTGGTAATTCTGCCCATCTCTGATCACAAGCAAATGAACTAAGACACGTTGACTAGTCTGAATCTAAGTAATAGATTTTGGTCTCTTAAGTTTATGAAGCTAACTGAGATCCATTCAAATTTATCTGAGATCAGACAGGAATTTTCATAGTAACGGGAAAAGTCAATGAGGTGAGGGGGGGAAATCACTGATGAAATATCTCTGTAGAAGTTTGGCTGCTAATAGTAGTTTTACCCTGGGGAAATATCTTCAGAGAACCTCCTGTTCTGAATAATAAATGTTCTGGCGTGAACTTCCAGGCATTTGAGAGCACTCTAGACTTAAACTTTAGCTGGGAAAGGAAGAAGAGGGCTTTTAGGTCGTAGGAGAAGGAGCAAGTCTGGAAGATGCATGAACATGTGTGAAGAGATTAGAAGAATTGCAGGGATGGGAGGGAGGGGGATAAAAAGTGTGTTGTAGAAAATAGCTCAGGTGGGAACTAGGAGATGAATTACTTTAGTAAAAAGAAGAGTACTGGAGTTTAATGCTGTAACCCTTCCATTTTCTGTGGGTAGTTACTAATATTTCACAGCAAATGACTTAGTGTTTGGCTGTCCTGTTATGAGGATTTGGAAATTGTAGTCTGTCTGGATTTGGGCGTTTTCTTCAGGAATCCTCTTGTTCTTTAGGAAATTTCTTACAGTCTGTATTTCTGGTACATCTGAAATACCTGAAGCCCTCTGGTGGGGCTGAGCAATGCTCATGTTCTGTCTGTGTCTGGTGTCTTCCATTTCATGTTGCACCTCAGCACATAGTACCCATATGATGCCAAACCTCACTCTAGTGAGCTAATCCCTTCAGATTTGCTGTGAAGGCAGAGTTTTTCTAGGTTATCTTAGAATGGTCTGAGCCATGTTTTGAATTGATGCTACACTCTTTAGAGGGAGGACTTGACAAAATTAAATGTCATTGCAGTAAGCTAATGAACCTTGATGACACTCTTCTTGCCAGTTAATTGTGCTTCTGTTTCATCTGTAGATTGCAGGACTTGACACTCTATAATCCGGAAAGGACCATTACAGTTAAAGGCAGTATTGAAACTTGTGCCAAGGCCGAGGAAGAAATTATGAAGAAAATCAGGGAATCCTATGAAAATGATATTGCTGCTATGAACGTGAGTTGTCCTGTGGCATGAACCTCTTTTGAAACTGAAACCACAGATGGCCTAGATGTGAGGGACTGCTGGAGATCATCTGGCCAGTGACCTCTTTCAAACATCACTGGGGTTGTGTGAAGCTTTGTTCCTTCTGAGACATCTTTGTGGGTGTTTGCAGTCTCTGGGGAAAAATTCTAGTGAACAGAATTTTCCTCTCGATATTTTTTTCTGTTGCCGTCTGTATTTGTTTATGAGGCCTGGGTGTTTTTTTAATTATCATCTGTTATTTTAATGAGGGTTTCCTCTGCTAATTTGTTCTAAGATAAATTGATTTAGATTGAGGATATGAATGAGGATTTTACGTTTTTGTCATTGTTGCAGAAGCCTGAAAAGAATGTGTGTTTGTGCTGTTGTGGTTCACATGCCATATTGTATAAGTTGCTTAGCCATGATCCCTAGTGTCTTGATGTTAAAAGTATAACATGTGGAAGATGGATCTCTCCTGCTTTCAATTATTTAATTTAAGATGGCTGTGTTAAAAGTTTTTTTTATATAGATGGTAAAAACATTCAATTATTCAGTGATTGGTGATTATATAATAAAACCAGCACACCTCACTAGTTTGCCAAAGTATTATTAACGCATACTGGGGAAAAAACTGAGATTGCAGATAAGCCATGAAAAGCTTCTTGTGTGTCCATATAACCAAATCTTATGGTCTAGGATCAGACTGGAAAGTTTCAGCTTTATGGTAGTCTCTGGTTCTATGGAAATGGCTATTCATTATGGTTTCTCTACTGGCTGGAGAAAAAATTTTCTGCTTTTCCCTTCTTTCCCATGCTGTGTGCAGGACATAAACTACACACAAGTACAAAAAGTGTTTTATGTGGTATGTCTTTGCCTCGTATAGTGAGCTTTGCTCTGCTGTTTGTCAAAGGTGTGGCAAGTGGAAAACTATCTCCAGTAGTTAATTACTGAGTTGATTTCAAGCTTAGTTATTTGTGGCTATAAGTAGTAAAGTTTTTGGGATGTTTTGTGTGTCTCACAATTGGATTACCTTGATGGCCTGAGATGGTGTCAGTGTCAAGGTGAAATATTTTTAAAGAGAGGTTGTATTAACAGGCAATAACTTGATAAAGTCAAAGATGATGCTGATAAGTTTTGTTGCAGTAAACACATGCTTCCTAGTACTTGGTGCTACCATTTGTCGTGTGTGGTCAAGTAAGGGACATGCAACTGCATAGCTAATGCTTCTCTAGCTTTAGTTCATCTTTTTCAGGCATGGGAGGGAAGTTAAGGTTTGTAGTGTGCATGATCAAACAGGACTTGTTCATGGGCTCTGATTGTACATGACTGTTTTATTTAGTATAAAGCCAAAATGATTGTCTCTGATTGTTTGTTTGCTCTGAAAGTAAATGGTGTTATTCCCTGAATTCCTTGCTGTGAAGTTTGTGATACACATCACTCAAGCTGTAGTAAGGAATTCCTAGCTGACTCTTCTAATGAAAATCATCTTTTTAACATTATTGGCCTGTACATATGTTAGGGAAATAAGTCTGAAACTGGGTCCTTGAGGTATTGGAGGTGGGGAGAGTTTGGGGCTAGGGTGAGGATTAAGGAACATACTGACATCTTTTCAGAAGTTTAATAGCTTACGCCAGCTAGGATTTTGGTTAAACTTAATCAGAACCATAAATCTAAAATTACTCTTCTGCCATTGCAGCTTCAAGCACATTTAATTCCTGGATTAAATCTGAATGCCTTGGGTCTGTTCCCACCTTCTTCTTCAGGAATACCACCTCCTGCAGTGAGTGTTGCCTCTGCTGCTGCTGCTGCTTCATATCCACCATTTGGGGTAAGACAAGTCTCCAGTTTCGGGTGATTAGTGGATGGTAATGCTAATCTGTACAGTGCTGATGTTCAAAACAAACAGAATTGCTGATTTTTGCCAAATTACCTCAAAGACCTGAGAAGATAACAGCTGTGTTCTGTCAGTTTTCTAAACATTGTTCATTGCCTTTCTTTACACACTGAAAATATTTCATGTAGCTGTGGTTGAGAACAGATGTTCATTGGTTCTTTAGTGAAACACTCAGCGAATCCAGAAAACAGTGTTTCTTGGGAACTAGATCCTATTTTCAAGGGAGCTTGAATTATTACATAAAGAAACCAGATATGAAATGGAACTTAGAAGTTGCTGGATGTTTGCAGGTAACAAAATGATAATCTGTAGTAGTATTTCTGCTCATCTGGAAAGAAAATATAAAAAAAAAAATATCTGTAGTTGTGAAGCAGAAATGTGTAAGCTGGCAAGATGGTAGGTTGTAGTAGCTTTCAAAAGAGCTTATAGATTTATAAAATAAGTGTTGTTAAATACGTAGATTTAAGTGACTTGGATTAACCACCAGAAAGCCTTGATTTATGTGCCATATTTCTCTTAAAGAAATATGTGAAAAGGACCAGTAGAATCCAGTGCTGGATTCCAGTAATTGTGACTTTTTTGCTACAGAACACACCAGAGCTTTTCTGGAAAGAGGTGTTCTGCTATTCAAGAAAATCAAACCTTGTTACCTAGTGTAGTAGATTAGTCATCTCCTTCCTGTTTCTGGCGATGGTAGTTGTTAGAAGCTCAATCTAAGATTAGTTTTTGAAATGAATGCTGAACTAGTGGATAATGGAGCTTTATAAATGCTGTCATTGACTTCCCCTTCCTCTTTGTTTAACAGTAATGTCTATAGAGATAGGTCTGAGACTTTCCATGAACTAGAACAGTGAATACACAGCACAGCACACTGAACTTCCCCAGACGACTCGAGTGGGCCTACACTAATTGCACTAAAGGGAATCTATTGCCTAAATATTTTTCCCAGAGGAAGAAGCCAAGAAAATGTCACTGAAAATAACAGGAAAAATTCCACACTCATAACATCGTTTGTGGGAATGAACAACTTGGGTGATATGAATGTATTATAATCTATAGTGGGTATAATAGTGGCTTTATAAAAAAAAAAAAAAGCCAAAACATGTTTGTGCCCAGTTATCTTGCTATCTTGCTGCTAAGAGCAGTGCCTCTGTGACAAACAAATATTCCTTCCCAATTAGTGGTTGACTAAACTGACAAAAAAATGGCTTTTCTTTCATTATGTCAAATGCCGTCTGTTGTTGCAATGGAATGTCACAACTTATTTATTTTCAAAGACAAACTAGAGATGATTTGTTAATAGTATATAACCTTCTTTGCTTTGGTGGTTGACTTTTCTTTTTCTTCAAATTTGCACACTACTATTCTTGAGACATTCATACTGTAAACTGTTTTATTCCTTGCATCTCTTGTTTACTTTTCCCATTATTTTCCTGCTTTTTTTTCCTTCCTGCTTTTGCCTTGAAATATGCACCTAAACAGTGTTGAATTTGTCAGTTTCAGTCTTATGCATGTCTGCCCTTTTGTTAGGGGGCTGCTCTCCCCCACAAATGCATCTTGTTTGGCCTGCTGGGATCTCTGGCAGTATGTGGGTTTTTTGAAATAGGATAGGAGCAACATTTGGGACAGGTCCCGAAGTAAACAAGTGTCACTCCGTAGGAAGTGCAGAAACTATGTAGCTGGAAGAACTATGCTGTCTGAGGTTTCTGTTGCTCCTGTTTCTGCTGTTTGCTCAACCCTTGTTCCAGGTAGTCTGAATCTATGATGAGCTAACTAGGGATAAACTCAAAAATAACAGGAATGAGCACTGGTTTTGTGGATGTTGGGGAATGGTACCAAGGCAGTCCCTGAAAATGAAGACAAAGGCTTCTGAAACAAGTGTATGAACACTTGAAACTATCACGCCTTCCCTTAGGTGTGTATGACATTATCTGGAAATGAGGAAGTGGTTCCATGGACTTCAGTTAAGCCAGCTCCCCCTGACTGCTTGGAGTACCTCTCCCCTCTGGAGAGTGGAGAATGAGGAAAATATGAGGCTTTGGTGGTTGTGGGTTTTTCTAAATGGATGTTTTTGGAAAACAAAACTTCCTCTTTTTTTTTTTTAGCTTGATCATGTTGCATAAAGACTTTTGAAATCTTGCTTGTGTATGAAGTTAGTTTTTGTTAATGTCTCAGTTTTACTTTCTCTTCCTTTTCTTTTAGTAACATAATTTTTAAGTCCCTGTCCAAATGGAATACTGGGACATGCAGAAGTAGGAAGAGCAAGTGAAAAGGGCTGGCTGTAGTTAGAAGAAGAAATGGAAACAACTGGAAAGGCTGAAGGTAACCACAGAGGGGGGGGTGAAGGTCTAGGAGGAGAGCAGATACTTGAAGTGTCGGTTTAAAAGGCAGAAGAAAAATGAAGGAAATAATTAAAGGAAAGATGGCCTTAGAAGAAGAATTAATGAAGAAACCATAAGGAGACTTTGTCCATTTGCCTAAGAGCTATTCATTAGCCACTTCTTTCTTTTGGCAAAGATATCTGGGCACGCAAAGACCCTTTTAGCTTTGTGATTCCCTTGTATATGTGGGAATGCTGGTAAGCTGAGAGTATCCATTTTCAGGGAGCTGAAGATCCTTTCTGAAAAAAGTGCTGGCATTAGGGTATAGTAAGCGCATCCCACTTCTGTCTTATTTTCATCAGTGTAAATTTGCAGAGGAGATTCTGCTGTAACCCAGAGCCTCCTGAGTATTATGTGAAGCTTTTATTTGAATCCCTTCAAATCCATGGGACCTTCTTCATGATGCTGTGGAGATGGACTTATAAGTGGCTCTCTCCTGAGTCAGAAGAGGGAGATGCATGGATTTTGGGTGCTTACAGAGGGATTTCCATATGCAGTTCATCCTTTAGATGCTTTATTTTCTAGGTACAAGGTGTTACTGTTTATTTGTATGGGAACTGGTTCGCAAAGAAACTTGGTTCTCAAGAGCGTAAACAGGAACTGCCCCTTATCTTAAGAGATTGCAGTGATAGGTAAATGTAAAGCAGTGTTTGATCTTTGGCCTCAGCTATGCTCATGGGAGCAATTTGCACTTGATGGAGATATTTCATTCTCTCTTGATCCCTTTTCCACAATGATTCATTCTAGTGGGTAGCATCAAAGTCTTACTGTGCACAGCCCCGTCTAATTTTGGGTGGGAGATGCAGTTTATCTCACTAGGAAGCTGGTTGTTGCTTTTCCCTTTGTCCTGGTGGTAGAGTGCATACAGGAAGGCATGGGGAGTCTGTGATATCTGCTTGTTTAGATATCAACATATATGCATGCACGTCTGCTGTATGTGGCCAATGGTGTCTGAGCACTGTGTCTAGTGCCAGATAACCATTATTAAATATTTACCTATCAATAACAACCATTCTTCATATTGCGACTCAATTTATTCTGTTTTCAAAGCCAGAATCCATTTGCATAATTGTGTAGCCATGTAAATGGGATGCAATGGCATTGCATATTTTTTGGTCTTTTCATGCTTTCTCTGTAAGCCAGAAAGGCAAGTAAATCAGAATGTGTGAGAACTGTTGAAATGTTTTAAGGTTTGAGGAGAATGTAGCAGTTGGAAAGTGTTGGTTAAGAATATTGTCTTTAAAAACTCTTGGTACTGTCAAACTGGTGTGACTTCACTCTTACAATTCTGATGTTACCAATGTGTGTGGTTTTTTGATATCCTTTTGTGACAATAGTATGGACTCATAGCCTTTCTGTGCCTGTTTGTAGTTGATGTCTTGTCCAGCTGTTCTTGGTCTGGAGAACCACCACTTCATACCTTTCTCCTTAGCTCAGCACACAAATGCTCACGTGTGCACAGTTGCCAAGAGTTTTGTTAGTCTGCCTACTGTTGCTTGTAGACATCATGAGCTGAATGTCTGCACAAAGACTTGGGATAGGCATGAGGAGGAAGGCAAAAGATTTTGCAAAAATGAATATGCCCACGTTTAAATCTTCCAAAAGCAGTTATCACAAAAAGCGTTTCAAGAAGTATCCCAGACAGGCTGCTTCAGATGTAGTGTTGCACTGCTCAGAGTTGTTTGATGAACTTGCTTCTGTCTTATGAACTCTGGGGAGAATATGCACATACTTGCCTCTCAAGAATAAAAGTTTGTTCTTGTGCAAAGCTGAAGAGTTTAAAGCACCAACCAAACAAGCAATCCTTGTCTTGGAGTTCAACTACGCACAATCATTCAAATTAAATACACTTGGCCCATCTACTGGGGTTATGTGGGTTGCACCCTCACTTTTATAACTGAAATTTTGCAACTTTCTTTTATAGCCCTTGGGTCTAAAATTTGGCATCTCAAGGAATAAGGAAGGGGAGGCTTAACCTGTTGAGAGTTCATCCTGTCCTTGAATGTCCTGAAACATGGAAGCAGAGTTAATTAATGCTCCTGTTAAAGGATCTCTGTCACGTGGTAGATGTCCTCAAGCATGCTGGAAAGTGAGAAGGAAGCAGTTTTTCATCTGTTAAGATACAGCCGAACTTCTGCTCAGTGGAAATCAGCTAGGTGAAGAGCTGTTCCTCTGCTCACACTGAGGCTGCTTTCTGTATTGGTTAACACAGTGACAGTAGCTTCTTAGAATTCCACCTTCAAAATGTACTTTTTCTAACCTTTTTTAAGCCTTGCAGTTAATTTTCAGCTTACAATGATATATATAGAGACTTTGAGGGGTGAGGGGAAATGAGAGGTTGTTTTCTGCAATAAACAAAACCAGGAGATAAAATAATGTCTCTAACAAAGAATCATCCTGCATAGCTAGGCTTGACAGGTTGCTTTCCTTTCTCATTGTCTTTTAAGGCTTTTTGTTGCAGGTGAGGAACATGCCAATGGAAAACTTTCTCCTTAGAAGATGTTGTGTTCAAGACAGTTTCCTTCTTTATTCTCCAGTAATTTTCAGAAATAATAAAGAAGAGATCTTCTGTGTTGCATAGATGTAAGAGAAGAAATAACTGTATTGTGCTTTTGGCAGGAAAGAAAAGTAATTTAAAATGAAAAATTGCTTCATTGAGGGCCTTCATTTGATGCCCTGAGCATAGATGAAAGAGACAAGGAAGAGGAAAATCTGTCCTATGTTTCCAGGTACTTTGACTCTTTCTTGGTGGAGTTGGGCTCCTTTGGCTGTCTGGGTTTGATAGGATTAGCTTGTGTGACTGTTGCATCTCCACTACCTAGGGGTAGTAATGTGTGTGCATCTATAATCTTTGTAGTCTAAGTAACTGCCCTAATTTGGCTAGTTTAAGCAGTGGATGATTTTGTAAGGAGCTGTCCTGCAGCCAAAAGAGGATGTGGTTTTGGGGGGGAATGAAGGAGGATTTGGCAGTGTTTTCACAAAATGGTTTTATATCGGTGAAATGAAAGCCATACATGTGCAGCATGAACAGTCTTGAAGCAGACACTATAGGATAACAGTGCTTTATCCAACTGCTATCAGCCCGTTAGAATTCTGAAGATTGCAACCTCAGTGCCTTGCATAAACCTTTCTTGCTTAGTTTCATATGTTTATTAACAAAGCATATTTGACACCTAAAAATAGTTTGCCCTAGGTTACATAAAACTGTAGGCTTGTTCTGTCCCATGGTGGAAGCATTTGGTCCTTCCACTGTCTCAGAGTCTCCCATTCGTGCTGTGCTGTGTTGGCAGGGGCCTATGTCAAGAGAAATTAGAAACCATACTCCCTCTGGAGATGGACTGACCTACAGTGAGGAGAGCAGTGGGAAGTCAAAATGCATCCGGCACCATGCAATGTACAAAGGTCTGGCAAGTTGACAGTTAGCATGTTTTCTGAGGTGCTGAAGCTTCCTACTAGTCTTAATAGTTCTTTGTACGGTCCTGGGGTTGCTGTAACGCAGTCACTGGCTGATCAGAAATGCACACTTCAAAAAATAAAAATGGCACCTCGCTGCAGTTTTGAATGCTTGTAGTTCCCTGAGGCAAGAAGAATTTTTGCTGGTCCCCTGCTCCTATATTCTTGTGGTGGGAAGATGATTTCATTCACACTTGCTTGAACATCAGACTCCCAAGCTCTAATTTACAGGCTTAGTATCTTCTGAATGTTAAACTAAATGGGAAATTTAATTCCTCAAGGAACCAAACAACAGTTTGTTATTACAGTATGCTGAGTACCTTCGGGCCAGAAACAAAAGTAGGTTAAGATTTCATTCTGGTGGCTGGCTCCATCTCCCACTTGTTTTCTTAGCATAATGAAAAAATAAGTGACCTTCCTATGTTTTCACAGCCTGTTTTTCCTGCAGCATCTAAGGATTCTGAGAGCAGTGTCATTATAGACTGGGAATGATGGGTATCTGAATCTTTTGAAGCCACACATTTCATGTGTAACTTTGAGAATTCTGGAGTGTCCAAGTGGCTAGTGTGTCAGGGCCAAATTTTTTGCAGTGCAAGGGTTTTTATGCATAATCATCACTTTAGTTTTGGTGGTCATGCAGTGCTGTAACACCGAATACCTGTGTTTGCTGCTTGTGAATGACCAGCAAAGTTTTCATGTATGTAGTTTCATGGTCTGCTCCTTGTGTAGGTTTCTGCTCTTGGTTAACTTTTCAGAATAAAAGGAGGCAGATTACTTTTTTTTCTCTTAATGACCTATCATATTTTGCAAAAACAAAATTCATGCCATGTTCAGAAGTGTCAGACCTGTTCCTGCTTGTGAAATGCCTTATAACCAACCTGCCAGAAAATGTTCCCTCTCTGCTTCTGTGATCTCTATTCTCCTTGTTCCTGGCTAGGTTTTCTTGTTGGAAAGACTTCTGATGGGTGCAATCACATTAGTGACCTCTAGTAGTATGAGGAGATCCCCTTGGCTTGCCAGGTAGAAGACAGTGGTGATGAAAAGCATTAAACTTCAGCGCCAAAAAGTAGTACTAAGAGGCTTCTAAGACCATGTCACTTAGGGTACTAGTTGTTGCACAATAATCAGATTGGTCTAAGTTTTAGGTGTTGAATTGTGGTAGTCCCCAAACTGGAAATTCAGAAAGATGTTGTTGCTTAGGTTTTCAACTAAGAACTCTCCAAGTAGGGAATATGGCAGAAGTCCACAAAATCACAGAACAAGTTCAAATCTGTTCTAAAAACAAAAAAACAAACAAACAAACAAAAAAAAAAAAAACAAAAAAAAAAACAAAACTTAGAGAGTGGGAGAGCTTTGGCTGCAGTTTTTAACCACACTTGATAGCACCACTTGAGCTGATGTACAGGACGCATTCAGAAGGTATTTTCAGGGATGTTGTGAAGTTTTGGGTCAGGTTAGACTTTAAGCTTTTCTTAGCAAGCCTTTTGTTTCTAATTTAGGCTTGAAGTCTTAGTGTTGGCATTGGAAAATGAATACAGTAGAATTTCTTTCATCAGTGTCAAAAGCTAATTTTGTATTAATACACTGATTCTTACTGGAATGTCTTCAAGGATACTTAACTTTGTCAGTTTCCCCTTTCTACAATTTTTTATTAATGGGAGTGTAGTGTAGCTGTAGGCCAGATGAATTCCTCATGCGTTGCAAAAACATCATTTAAACTTTGGCTTTGGATCTGGTAGGGAGGTTGTTTAAAACAGCACATTAAAATGACAAAGCATAGGGTATCCTGAAAACCAAGCAAGTCATTGGTAAAACTGCCTTGCCTTGCTGATAGCGATCTCAGCAGCTGGGATGGGGAGGATGGCAAATGAAAACAGAATGGCTTAAGGCAGTCATCTACAAGTGGTTGTTGTTTTCTTTTACTTCACAAAATGGATGTGTTTGTTATTTAAAACCAACAACAACAAAGGCAATAACCCACTATGCTAGATGGTAGACAAACATTGACTGAGACTGTTTCATTCAGCCTTAGAATAGATCCTAATTAATTTCCCTTACAGCTAAAAAACTGATGCTGGCTAGAAATTAATAACACGACTTTGACATAAAATAAATGCCTCATCCAAAGGTAATTCATGTGCAGCACATTTACAGTAAATAAAAACATATACTGGAGATTCATAACAGAGCACAGCTACGTTCTGATTCTGCTCCCACTGATGTCTGGCACAAAATCCTATTTACTTCAGTGGGTAAAATATTTTAAAGATTTACAGCCTTATCCCAAGTGTTACAATGGCATCACCAACCACATATGTTTGATAGAGTAAGGAGTCTGTAGGGAGGCTGAAAAACATGACTGGGAAAAAATGCTAACTATTGGCAGGCTTGTAGAATAGACTAAGATTAATGTGCAAGTTAACAGGAGGGGCATATATAAAAGCCATTTTCCTTAGTAGCCCTGTAATATACAGGAAGATATGCATACCGACTGAGGGAGCAGCCAAATGTAGCAGCAGAAAAGCTGAAAGCAAGAGTGTGTGCAGGGATGTCATCATGAGGAAGAACGGGGGGGAGGATCTCTTGTAGAGTCTGGCTGGAGTGAAGAGATCCATCCTGAAGGTATCTGGAGTGCAGGGGCTTTGGGCAAGTCAGAGTAATGGGGGAGTAGCAATGCGTTACGAGGTTTAGGAACAGATTAGGTTAGATCTTAGACAGAGGTGTGAGGTCTTTTAAAGTGTGTATGGGCTGTTACGCTAGGGACAGGTGGTAAAGGCTGTTCTTTATGAACTTGCAGGAATTATGGAAGGAGGTGCTTCCAAGCAGCTAGGGAAAAGAGCAGGACTACTCTAAAACCATTGCTTATTGGTATGCAGGAGTGGTTGCTTCATCCAGAGGTGTGGATTTATGCACATCTGTGTTAGATCACTGTTTTCAATCATGACTTAAGTAAGCAAGAAATCTGATTTAAATCAGCACATCTCATGTTACGTCTGTATTTAGTTACCTTTCTAAAGGTCTGTAACAACTACTTTTTGCTAACATAGTGAATACATAATCTTATTTAAATGAATACCTAATTCACTGTTCGATGTAGTTAATGTCTCCTCTATTTTCTGCTTCTTTTGTGACATTTTTGTAGATGAATGATGCTTTTCTTAATTGCTTGACTAAATTTTAAGTTCTGACTTCTACCATGCTACATTTTGATGGCAATTGGAATCCAATTAATAAAAAAAAATAGCATTAAAAATGTTTTCATTAGTTAATTATGCTAGATAGAAACAAAATGCTCATCAAGTCTGTTTTGTCTTCGAAGTGTACTGATTTTGTAGAAACAAAGCGAAGTAGTATCATTTGTTCATGAACTGAATTGTTCCTGGTTGTTGTGCTCTTCAAAAAGCAGTTTCTTAGAACTAAGACACCTCAGTTTCTGGAGGTGCTGTTCTTATTCGAAGAAACTAAGCTCTCCATCTGAGTGAACACCCTGGTGTTGCCCGTATGCACCACCTTCCTGCGAAAAGAACTCTTCCCCCCAAATTTGTATTTTTCAGGTGCAGGCAGGCAGGAATCCTGCAGGTCAAACTCAACAAAAGCAATTTGGCCAACAGTTTATATTTAATCATGTAGTGTTAGTGAACAAAGTCTGTGTCGTGTCCATTTCCCCACCTCTTTACCCCCAGTTTTTCCTTCCTTCTTCTCAGCTTAGTTGGTGTTATTTGGACCTGATTAAGGCTGGTATGCCCCAAACCCATCCAACAACTGTTGCTAGGGCAGAGGAGGTCATCTGTGCATCACAGGTCTCTGAGACCTGCTTCTTTAGAAGTTAAGGTGGATGTGTGAACAATAAGTCATGGAGAGCTTAGGTTAAATATTTTAACAATTGTTTTTCCATATTTCTGTGTAAAAAGTCTTTTCCTGCACTCAGTTCCCAGGGCTGGCCTTAGCCAAACTTTTGTTATGTGGGGAGAAAATACAGTGAACTGGGAAGAACAGGAGAGCTTCCTGTTGTCAAAACCAGAGGACAACCTACTGCTACTGATTCCATGATTAATGGAGCTTTACTACTTCAATAAGGAATGCTTTCTAAATGTTCAAGTATACAATTGTACAGTTAATGCCCCTAAAAATAAATGTAATGAAGAACTATTGCCAGTTAACTACCTTTGGGAAGAGTACTGTGCTTTAAAACTCAAACCAATCCATCTTTCTCTAAGGAGCCTATGAAACTGGGGAAGCTGCAATTTTAGTGTAAGTATTAGTAAACCCATCTTGACAGTGCTGCTTCTGCTGCTAAGCACAAGTGTGACCTAAAAGGTCCCGAGTCCCCCTGCCCCCAGCAGCCTTGAAATCTTCTCTTTAACAGCACTCCTATTTCAGAAAAATGATTCTAAGTAAAAATGAAGCGTGGGATGCTTTCTCGAGTCCAAATGGACACTATTCCCTTCTCTCTCTATGCATATTTATTTCAGCTCTTAAGTTCTAATTATACATTTAAGTAAGCTTCCTTTGGCCTTGTTATGAGAGTGAACGTTGAAGCTTGGAGTCCACATGTTGGGAGCTCCCTAAGTTTAGTGCCACTAACATATGTTTAAGATCTAGGAACGTATTTCAGCTATAACTCATGCTGGAAGTTCCTGGAAAGCTACATGACTGATGTGGTGTGGCATGGAGAAGATTAAATTATAGTTGATTTTCTTCCCTCCTAAGATCCCCCAAAGCATCTGTGAGATTGATGGGTGGTGTAGTCATTGCATTGCATTTTGATGTGTTTATTTTGGAGAATAGTCTTGCAGTAAATATAAAAGGTTTTTTAAAATTTTGTGGGTAAGGAGGTGGACAGATAATAAATAGAAGTCAGTGTTATGATATTCTCTTGGAAGTTTTTGCTGTACTTGATTTCTGCCAGAAGAAAAAGAAAGAACTGCTGTTTTTGATGCTTGTGCTTTGAAAAATATCAACCAATTTCTTTTGACTGGTTAAAAGTCAGTGTGGGTGGAGAAGTGGATGGAATTTCCCAAACTTCTACATTGTTGTACCAGAGATGAATTTGGTTATACAAACGTATTCTGTAAAAAAAAAAACAATGTGGAAAATGACGAGGTGTAATCAATTCAGAAAGGACAATTTATCCTTTTTCCCTAATAAAAATATATTGCTATTGCATCAAAATGGAATTTTAATGTTAAGGAGGGTCACTCAGAATAAGTAAATATCAGTAAGTCAAAATTGTAAGGTTGGACAGGAGGTGAGAGCCGTAGTGGGCTGCTGTGGGGCTGGAATGGCACATGCAAATCTCCTGCCTGTCTTTGCTCATGTTGAAGGGTGAGGCAGCAGAAAGGAATTTTGGTGGTGGATTGAATCTAACCAAGACAGCGGCTGAAATCAAGCTTTGGGAATAAGGGGGAAACTGCTGCAGGCAGAGAGGCAACGGAGAGAAGGTAGGAATAGTCTGCAAACAAAAGTGAAGGACTTTGAGCTGCTTGTATGGTGAAGAGATGTCTGGAGTTGGACTGAGGTAAGAGCTGTGCAGGTTCTTGATGCCCAGCGGTGCTGTATGAACTAGTTCAAGTCTAGCTTAGAAGGTGGTGGCTGGAGGTGCATGTGGGGGCTAAAAGTTTGGCAGTGGATTTCTGCAGGAGCTGATGTGTAGGTGGTTGAAAGCAGCGGTTGCTGTGATGAGCAGCAAAGTTTTCTATGTATTGGTTGGAAAGAGTCTGCACCCAGTGCAGCTGGTGTAGCACTTGCAACACAGCCGAGGAAGCAAACGTCTCACTAATTTCTATCCACGTAGGAACAGCTTTCCAGAGCAACGACATCAACCAAGAATCTACAGTGGCATTTCCGAATTACTGGAAATCTTGCAGGATTCATGATGAACACATAAAAAGACTTACTGTGAGTACGCTCACAGGACGGTTGTAATAATAAGAGGAGAAAATGAGTAATCTCCTGGAAAGCAGTTTAACGTTTATACTATAGTGACTGGTATCTTTCATACAGATACACAGTTTCAGGGTGCAGTTTCCAAGACTGTTTCAAACCAATGTCAAGGCAGATTAAAAGGGCTGTCCCTACCTTTTTCCTTGCCCTGATGTATTGTGCTTGCTTCCTCCCTTGTTCTAGGGCTGCCTTTGTGTGGCTCTGCGCTTATTCAGGTCAGGGATCCTTGGCTGCTGTCACAAACCAGCTGCAGCCCTGCTTGACCCATGGGGTGTTGGGTCCAGAGGGCTGGAAGTGGTGTCCAGGATGGAACCTGGCCTTAAAGCAGTGCAAACTGCCTGCAGGTCGTTGTACGTGTGAAACATGGGCTCAATTGTGTAACGGTTGTGATCACCTAGAGCAACTGGCAGAATGTGTTTCTGGTCTAAATATCCTATTTTGGGGTTTCTTCACCTGGTGCATGGAGCTGTGCCTGGAATTTTCTCCCCTGAGGTTACAGTTGACTCGTTTACCAAAATGAAGTGGTCGAACTTGGAAACAAGCATCTTGTTCTGATTTGTTTACAGTTGGTGCACTGGGGCTGTGCTTCCCCTTGAAAGAAGGACTGGGATACTTAAAAATAAGTTGAGATGGCTTGCTTTTTGAGTTTATTTTTAGGATTGCAGCTGCTTTTTGCTCTGTGTTGCGTACAGCGTGTCTTTTTCTTAAAGTATCATAGGAAAAGCTGCTTTAGTGCTTCTGCTTGTGGGGCTACACCACTATGGGAGGTACATAAGCAGAGCTATGGGAGTGCAGGTGCTCCCTTGTGCTCTGCGTGGTGGGACTGGGCAATGCTAATGCATCATCTGCAAGTACATCTGTAGGGAAAGGGCTTTTTGGTACTCTGCTGCTGAGCGTGAAGAAAGAGACCAAATTCTGAAAGTGTGTAAAAAGGATTGAGCTGAGGAGGAAATGTCATGAATGGAGGTTCTAAATGCTTCCTACCTCATATAAAAGGGCTTACATGAAGTGCTTTTGTGAAGTAATCCCAGTGTGAGTGACTGGATTAATGGCACTGCACTGTAGTGGGCACTCAGCACTGTTCCAGGAGCCCAAGAGGAGCTCTCCAGAAGCAGCTCCTGAGGCTGGTAATACAGCCATGGTTCAGTGCAGCACCTGGAGCCCTACGGTTGGCTTGCTCTTGTGCAGACTGTGCAGAAGAGCACAGCCTTGGGGAATGCATCATCTCGTGTTGGATTCACAGCTGGCTCTGGGCCTGCAGCCAGCACCCCGGCTGTTGCATAATGTTACACAGGAGGAACCACTGGCAGTTTTCACGCTGGCTATCGTTCCAGAGCACTCCCACACAAAGGAAATTGTAGCGTAGATGCAACACTGAGGCTTATTTGTGCAGCTCTCAGCACAATCCAACCAAAATCGCTAGGAACACTAGAAAGCATTAGGCTGCACCACTGCAGCCTGCTCACTTGCAGCAGCCTCCTCTGCACGGTCTGCATGTGGAAAAGCACCAAGGCAGTGACAGGTAAGGATGAGTGCCTTGGGAGGAAGTGGCTCCTAAGCATTAAAGTTGAAACTATTTCCTTAAAGATAAAAGAATCCTCTTTTGGCTCAAATTGTTCTTTCGTATTCTGTGAATTCCATGATTTCCAGAGGGGGGAAAAAAAAAGCCAGACTTCAGAGGGCATTGAAGATTTCCCCCTCGTTTCCATGCGTGCTTGTTCCATACCAGTTCTACTGTTGGTCTGATTCATAATGTTCAAAAACACTCACTGCATATTTCCTTCTTCCCCACAGCAACAGCCCGAGTCTGAGACTGTTCATCTGTTCATCCCAGCTTTGGCAGTTGGAGCTATTATTGGCAAGCAGGGACAGCACATCAAACAACTTTCTCGCTTTGCAGGCGCATCTATTAAGGTATTATTACACTGACTAACTTTGTCTCTTCTCCATGACACTTCCAGCAAGTTTGCACAAGCTGTGTTTTCGTGCATGTCCTCCCCCACTCTGTGCTTAGAATGTGATGTGATAAATGGTACATTTGTTTATAAATCATCTTTTAATCTTCCTCGAGACAAGATAATTAGAAGCGTGTTTTCAAACGTCTCCTGAGGTGTGAAATATAAGCTGCAAAGAAAGCTACTTTGGTGGTCTTGATTTCTTAGAAACAGGCTTAAGTCTTAATGATGCGGTGCTTAAAGGCTTTCTCCTTGCTTACAGTAAAGTGAAATTCGGTGAGAAAAATTCCCTTTCTGAAACCAAGAGCACAGGTGAAGCCTGCTGCTGCTGTGACTGCTCTTGCTCTGCAAGGACCAGGTGGTGTTGTCAAACTCTGGTGGCTCTACCCTGAAGCTCTTATTTTAGTCTGATGTAGCCTGAGCTCCTGGGCCAGCCTGCCATCTGCACTGCGGTGCCATGCTGTATTGCTGCTCTGTTTACATCTTTGCTGCCTCATTGTGCTGCCAGAGGTTGGTGGAGTTCGACCTCATGGAAACATAACTCAACTTCAGCCTGCTGGTGAAACCCTTTGACTCCTCTGTGCAGTAGTCAATACAAGTAGTAGGGAGGCCTTTGGTTTTGGCTAGTAATTGTAACCATGAGTATCTTTTCTACGTGCTGGAGCTTTTTTCTCATAAACAGTCAGTTTCTCTGCTGAAACCTTGGCCTAAATTATGTAGTGTTCCACATGCAGTTTATAACTTAATCTGCTGCTAGCCTGACATTTTGGATTCTCCTGGAACATGTTCATTTGGGTGTGCAGGAACTGGGGAGCCCTCAGGGATGGGCTTGCTTTGTGGTTTGCTGAATGCCAATCCATTTACTGGCCAAGTCAGCCTAATGGTGTGCTACCTGTTTCTATACATTATCCAGCAACTGTTAAATGCCTCTTATACTATTTAGACAGTTTTCACTAGCATAGATTAATAGTCATTTTAGTAGATTGGTTGGAATAGAAGGAAGTGCAAGGTGTTCTTTCATAAAATCTGTCTTGCAGGGGATGTACTGTACCACGACGTGTTTCCTCCTCTCTCTGGTTTCTGTCTATAGATGAAGTGATGTGTGGAAGGTACTGCTAGGTAGAGGGAAATGTGAAATAGCCTGGACTTCCCAGAACCAGTCCAAGCCAGTCCATTAGCTGGTCCTTGGAAGACAGTTCAGTGGAAAGGGAGTTTCCTGCATTTTTTCATGCATCTGGCTAACAGCAGCCTCAGGCTGCTTCTACTGGCTGGCACTTCCCTACCCAATGTATCTGTATTAATTGAAATTCAGTTAAAAGTTTATAAAACTGTTAGTCTTTTGTTCCTTCATTAAAAAAAAATAAAGTGAGGAAGATTTTTGTGGAAGTAGGAGTAAATCTTGAGGGAACTGTATGGGTACAGGATATGCCTACTGAATTTGAAGGTTTTGCTGTTAATGTATTTGAGGCCTGGGATAACACCCAAAGAAGGGCAACAAAGCTGGGAAAGGGTCTAGAGCATGAGTCTTAAGAGGAGTGGCTGAGGGGGCTGGGGCTCTTCAGTCTGGAGAAGAAGAGGCTCAGGGGAGACATTATTGCTCTCTACAACTTCCTGAAAAAAGGCTGTAGCAAGGTGGGGGTTGACCTCTTCTCCCAGGTAATGATGATAGGGTGAGAGATAACGGCCTCGAGTTATGCCAGAGGAGGTTTGGGTTGGATATTAAAGAGAATTTCTTCTCAGAAGGAGTGGTGATGAACTGGCACAGGCTGCCCAGGGAGCTGGAGTTACTGTCCCTGGAGGTCTTCAAGAACCACGTAGACGTGGCACTGAGGGACGTGGTCAGTGGCATGCTGGGGATGGGCCAATGGTTGTACCAGATGATCTTAGAAGTCTTTTCCAGTCTTTGCTATGATAAGTTGGAGGTTCCATGTAAGATTATCGATTAGAATAAAAGCACAGTTTTACCAGCGATCTAGCTGAACAACATGGAACAGCACGCCTGCTTCTGAGAGAAAAGTGTTACATGTGGCAGCTGGTACTCAGACTTATTCAAAACTTCCTTTCTGTTGACCACCTGTCCTTTATTGTAACTTCTGAGCAAAGCAGTAGGTTGTAACCATAGAGGAACCTGTGCTTTTAGCTGAGTTTGAGAGAGTGACTTGAGTAACTGTTGAGTGTCTGAGTAGCTGTTAACTTCCCAAAGTGGCAACCATGGTTTATGGAGGAAGTAAGCCTTGGTGCATGATGCTCTGGCCTTGTTTCGAGTTGTACCGTAGATAGATACACATGAAAACATTTTACACCCACAAGTGTTGTCTTTGTGCTTGTGCTGAACGTTGTAGATCTAATGAAACTAGCTAGCTACAGAATAAGACTAAATAAACTGCAGATGCAGAGGGGCTCTGCACAAGGCTGTGGTGCCAGCCCATGGTTTTGGAGCCACAGGTGGCTGTAGGCAAGCCCAGGTTCTGTTTCTGTGCTGGAATCTGCTGCCTGGTGGTACAGACTTGGTGTGGAGCTTCTGTAGGCAGAATGGTTTAGCCAAGGAGCCAGGCAGAGGTTTCTGGACTGTCAGCTGCCCATCTTACTCTGGAGAGCTGGGACCTGTTGTAGAGCACGGACGTCTCCTTGCTAATAAATGCTTCCCACAGTACCCCTCACTGCCTTTGATGGAGTGCTACAGGTTCTGGGTGTTTGAAAGCAACTGTCTGGTCACAACTCAGCATGAGGGAGGCTGCTTCTTTTCCAATTAAAATGTAAAGCTGTTACTCTCAGAAGTTAAATATTCACTTCTCGGGTATGGTTTGTACACAACTTCTCCTTTGGAGAGCAGACAGACAAAATGAGCGCTGCAGCTTCTTAGATTTCATGTCATGTCACTGTAAAGTTATGGTCACACTTCTTTCTTAGGGTATTCCTCCATCTCTTGGGAACAAGACATTCTAAGATGAAAGCAAAGCAAGAAATGTCCCAGAACGCTTAAATATGTGTAACATGCAAGGACGTAGTGGAAGACTTGCTGGAAAACACTTCTCCTAAAATTTCAATAAAGGAGCAGGTGTCTGCTAAGAAAGTATGAGGTGACTGAAAGGCAAAAATGACAATGCCCATTTTTCCTGAATGGAAATCAGCAGGCTGAGCTCTGTTCAGTCAGCTGGCACCTCACGAGCCTGCAAAATTTGCCCCTCTAGAAGTCTTGTGTTCCAAGGAATGAATGGACTCAGTCTGTGCTCGCCCTTACCCACAGTGTTGCATGTTGGCATTTTAGTAAATGTACCACTGTAAAGTGAATGTGTATTTTTAGAGCCAGTTGGAATGCAGAAATGGTATGTGAACTAAATATGCAAACCAGATAACTAGCATGTAATGCATTCTCCATCTTAGGGTACAATATGAGTAATTATATAAACTTTGGTTAGCAAAATTCTTTAGCAAAAACGATGCGTGGTGACTGGTAATTTGTGTGAAATAAACTACAGCTGTTAAATGTGAGTAACGTCCCTATGCCAACAGCTAAGATGAAATCCTGTAATGTTTAAAATATTGCCTATTCAGCAGCAGCTATGTAACACTAGATGCAACAACGGGAATGTCAGTTGTGATAAAAGATTCATCCAGACCATCAGAGGCTAGATTGAATTATTTCATACTATTGGAGTCTGAGAACAGTGCCCCTGGAAATCTTTCTTTTGTGGTGACATGAACTGCTGAAGACCCTACGTCGTCTCTGTCTCAGCTCTGGTGAAGATTAGTTTTTATTTGGGTCACACACGTGTCTGCAGATACAAAGCCTCGGAAACTGAGACCTCTTTGTCCAGTATAGAGGAATGTTTTGGACCTGATCAGTTACAACAGTGAAGAGATCTGCTCTTGGCAACAGTAGCAGATTCTTGCTAATGAGTGCAACTTGTCAGAAAGGCTGTCAAAGTTAGCATAGGAATTTCAGCCTCTTAACCATACTTTTCCTCTTGAAGGCTGCATGTCTTGCATCACGCATAGCCATGTGGAAATTGCTTGTGTGATTTTGCCATGTGCAGCTGTGCTGTTAATTTTCAGAAGTTGCTTATGGTTTAGCCAATTTCTCCACATTCCACTACAATTAACTAATGCACTTTAAAGAGATCAAACTCTCATGACTGAAGTGTAATGCTACTGCAGTAATGAATAATTTTTCGCTCTTGAACAGAATGTGAGAATGAAATGGGGAGGAGGTGGCTTTAAATGATGCCTTCAAAAGATAGCTTACCAACAGCTATGTTTATGCATTCCAGATTGCCCCTGCTGAAGGACCAGATGCCAAGCTGAGGATGGTTATCATCACTGGACCTCCAGAAGCTCAGTTTAAGGTACACCATACGAAAACTTGTTCATGTGTAGGGGCCTTTGGGTTGCAAGGGCCAATGCTGAAAACTAAACACTTGGTTCTAACTGCTGTTTTACTCAGAAATCTGGTTAAATACTAGATTTTTTGCTTCCCTTTTGCTGAAAATTGTCACGTGGATGTACAAGTAATGTAGTACCATCAGAGGCGAAGTTCTGGTTATCTGAACACTAGTAGCAATTTCATGTACGATAAAATCAAGCCTAGCATGAAAATATGACCATATTGCATTCCTATTTTTCCCTGTTATCGATGGTCACAGCAGTTCAGTCTTTCTAGCTCATCACATGCAATAGTGCAGTGTATTTGATGGAAATAACAAAGCTGACAAGATGGGAGACTGAGCCTTTTCAGGTTACTGTTGCATGCTGACTGGAAAGTGCTTTTTGGGTGTCTCTGCAGAGAAGGCAAAGGTTTCTAATTGTATTTACACTATAATTGCATGGAGATACTCCAGTGTGATTATCCCATTAGTGTTCAAATTGAGTTATGCAGTGGCCTTCTGCCTTGTCTGCTGAGGGCTAAGTCTAGTTGCCCCCAGTAGGAGGTGACTGTTAGGAGTGCAGATGGCTCAGTACAGCCACCCTGTTTCATCACAGGTGAGGCCCTGAGCAGGTAGAAGCTACTTGATAGATCATGATAGATCACGTCTTGGCACGGCTCTCTTGCTTATTCTTTTTTTTATTTTTTTTGTCTTTGCATTATTGCCTTAGGACATCTTGCAGTAAGGAGGTGCACATACTTCAGGCATATCTACCATCAGTTTCATTAATGCCTTCAGGAGTTGTAGGGAAATATAAGGGCAGGTATTTCACAGCAGTAATAGCGATCTGGATGCATTTGGGATTATTGTTCGGTTTGTTCTTACCATGTAGATTTGAAAAGTTATTGAATGTAAAGCACCATTTAAAAGCTCTGCCTCCTAGAGGTGCTTTCTGTGCCTGTAGGGTCTTATTCACATGGCACGTGACCTGAGATCAGCATGAGTTGGACTTCTGGCTACCTTTTCTTTGCATTAGATATCAGTGAATTTACTCTCAAGTAATAACAGGCCCAAGAAGATTCAGGTGCCCCTTACCCTGGTTTTTACTCAAGCTTCCCCCCTCAGGTAGACTTGGAGTCCCATGGAGCTGTGCTGCCAGCTCTGCTCCCCAACCCAGGCCATGCAAGGAAGAAAACCTCCCTTTCCAGCACTCCCTGCTTTGGCCAAAACCCCATTGATAAGTTGCTTCTCTACACTTAAGCTTCTGGTTGCTAAGAGGGATTGATTTATTAACCAGTGCTCATGAGAATGCTGGCCTTGACTAGGAGAGGAGAGTCCTTCAGGCCTTCCATCAGCTCCAACCCAGCAGCCTGCTACTGCTCTTTGAGCAATGTCCTCTTGCCAGGGATGGGCAGAGGTTCAGTCCTTTATTACCACTCATAACCTGAAGCAAGACAAATCAAACCAAGCTTCAGTAACTCTGTCCGTTAGCTCTATGCAGGTGTCTTTTCCATCTCTGAGCACAGACTCTTGCTTGCACAACAGGAACGTAATCTGGATGCGCAGCAGTTTGAAGAGGGAACGGTTGCTGCTTGGATGAGTAACCAGCTCTTGGAGAGGCGGTGTCAGCACAGAGCCTTATGAGTTTGGCATCCTTACCCTGTAACATTGTGTTCTGCTCCCTGTGATTCATGTCAGTGGTAGCTGCAGCCACTGCACCCTTTTCAGCTGAGGATGTTATAGTTTGCAAGGCTACCTGTCAGCAAGAGCTGGAGGAAGGGTGAGAATACGCCACTGTTCACGGCCTGTGCTGCAGTACTCCTCAGAGTTCAGGCATACTTTGATGCCACTGCTCAGAGATGATCATGTTGCCTCTGGTCTGGGACACCACCTAACTGTGCAGGTTGTCAAGGTGTCACCTCTTTGAAGATACTGTAGAAATGAGACGGGCTGTGCCACTGTTTGCCATGCCACAGATTTGGAACTAATTTCAAAATCTCCAACTCCAGACTTGGAGCAGTCCCTTAACTGCTCTTGACCAACTTGCTTGAAAAGTTTTCCTGCAGGAGGAATCTCTCTGATTCTCAGACTGTTGGATGGTGCCAGAATGCAATCTCTTGCTGCATTTTGTGGTGCTCTTTTGCCCCAGTGGAACAATAACTTTATCCTCTGTGACAGGGTGTCCCACATAGGCCAAAGCAACGCACTACTGATTGTTTTCAAGCTGTTCACGTGGAATCTGACCTACAAAAACACTGAGTACTTTCAGCTCGTGTCACACAACATCTTTTGTCTTTCCTTTATTCTAGGGTAATGTGAACTTGACTGATCTTGAGGTCATGGGCAAAAAATGAGATAACCTGCCACTGTTTAACATAACTATCTGATTGCTAAGTTGACTTGTATTCCATTGAGGTGGTAAACTGTAAGGTGGCTGCACTTAGTGACAGGGCTTGTGAGTGTGATTTAAAGGGAAGTGATGAAGGATCTGAACTGGAAAGACTTTGTGGCCAGAGGTTGCTGCTTTTTATGACCATCTCTCTTCAGTATCTCAATAGAATTCATCTTTTGATGCCCCTAGGATAGGCAGAGCAGAAAATGTAGTTACTACTTCTCAAGAATTCACTGACAAATGGTAGGGGATGAAGAGACGTCTTTTAACATCGGTAAGATTCAGCAGCTTAGTCTCAGTGGACTTTCTTCTTGCTACCTGGCACTTGCCTATGCCCCAGAAAAGGCAACTGTGTGCTAGCTGAAGTGGTACTGTTCCCATGGTGCTGTTTAGATCTAGACAGATTTAATTTTCCACTCCAGAAAACTGAGCAAGCTCTGATTTATTTATTTTTTTAAAACAATATGTTGTGATTGAGTGTAAAAACAAAGCTGCTTATTGCGAGCGAAGTCTTCATCCTGTGACTTTAAGTTTAGCATACTTAAAAAGAAAGGGTTTCTGAGCCAATTAATGGCATTCTGTGCTGCTGGGTGCAATTAAAAAAACAACAGACTTCATCCCGACAGTTCTACCTCTCCTTCCCACTGTAGAGATGTAATAGCTTCTATTAAAAGCAAAATTTCGACAGAAAAGTGGGGTAATAATCATCTGTTAAATTGTTCCTTGATGTGCTTGGTCTGTCTGGTAGTTTTTGAAGTTGGACAGCAGTGCTCTCTAGTTTGGTACGAAGTCTTTAGAAAAGCAGCTGTTGTGTTTATTGGGAAAACGCTTTCTTGAAATTGTGTATTGCAAATTCTCCTTTCAGTGGAGTTTTTTGAAGTGAACTAGATTTCAATCAGTGCATTCTTTAACTGGACACATTTTTGTAGGCTCAAGGGAGAATCTATGGAAAACTTAAAGAAGAAAATTTCTTCGGACCTAAAGAAGAAGTGAAACTTGAGGCTCATATAAAAGTGCCATCCTATGCTGCTGGTAGAGTTATTGGTAAAGGAGGCAAAACAGTAAGTAGCCAACACAGAACATCTAATGGCACTTAGTTGTGTTTCTGAATTCAGTGTATGGTACAAGGTTTAATCGCTTAGCTAACACAGCTGATCCTTTGAAGTTTATCAGAGCTGGTGCTGTGATTCTTAACTATGCTTAACGATAACTAAGCAATTCTTAATTATACTTGTTCAGCTTTCTATTGCCTCAAGACAAACCAATCCCAGACTTTTTAAAAACATATCATTCTGATATGAACAGTTAATCGTAGTCAGATCTATAGGTCTTATTAGAAATACAGCTCTCCTACTTAAAGTTAAAACATAGCCATTGAGACCTGCTTCTTTGAGCTGCGCCTCGTGCTAGATTTTGGAAAAAGAGAATAGAAAATAATCTCCTGATCTCATTTGGTTTTAAATCAAATCCAGTGTGTACACAAGTGGTTTGGGACCAAACGGACTGAAAGTGTGATTTCTAAATTAGTGGTAGAAAACTATTAGGTGTTCAAAACTCAATGCCTGAAAACAACAATGACCAACAACCACCGAGTACTTTGCTTTGTCTAATGACATCTCTTCAGCTCAGTATCTTTTTTAATGCAAAGATGCTGGTATTTGTGTTTTCATGTGCTTGTGAATCAGGAGATAGATGCTCCTAGCAAAGAAATGGCTTCAGTCTGGGGTGCTCTCAGACAACCTTACCCTTTTTCCTCCTTGGACTGTGCAAGTTCTCTGACCTTAGACTTGTAAACTCAACTGCAAACACCACAGCATGTATCTGGTTTTACAAGTGGTGTAGTTAACACCTTCTGTGTTGTATTTTGACTCTAAAACATTTCTAGAAACCTAGAGAACTTGGTGCTAATTTATGTTAGAGAAAGGAGGCTCATCTTGCAAAGCATGCTGCACGAAGATGCTTTCTGTAGTGGGTTTCCTTTTTTAGACGTGGAGGATGACATTTCTAAGGTCAGCAGCATCTTTGAAGCTTGGGTGTTGTGGAGCATTTGATTGTCAAAGATTTTCTAACCACTCTTTATTTGCAGGTAAATGAGCTTCAAAACTTGACAAGTGCAGAAGTTGTAGTCCCTCGTGACCAGACACCTGATGAAAACGACCAGGTGGTTGTGAAAATAACTGGTCACTTCTATGCATGCCAGGTAGGAGGACTGCAATGAAGTTCTGTATTGCTTTGATGTTTCCATGAACAACTTCTCTATCTGCATGTGTAGTGAAGGGATAGAAGATGCTCAGCTTATAGGAAGCACAGCTTGCCGGGCCTGTCTGATTGTCTTGCTGTAATGAGAGAGATTTATAGCAGTGTTGCATTCATACATATGTAAAACAATCTTCTTACGAGTCTCTCTTGCTGTGTGTAGGCACAGGTAGTTACAGCTTTCAAAGCAAAAGAAAACCCAAGCTGTAATTGGACCAAAATGCTGAGGGAAGAGGGATGTAAGCTTTCTCATAATACCTGGCAAGGAATGTCTATATCTCCCAATTTGTTAATTCAACATCACGTAGAAAGCAATCACGAGATTCCTTCCTTTGCCTAACTCATTGATTCCTTTGTTCCATTGCTGCAGGTGATACATAGCTCAGATGGGAGGGCTGCTAAGTTCTGTGTGAGATGTAACCTCGTGGGATCTCTCACATGCATAAATAGAGCAGTCCACTCTCTAGTGAAGCAGTGGTTCTTATAGAAAGTACTGGCTCCTCCAGGGGAGTACAATTAAATTAGGCTGGAACTTCAGTCAGTCTTGTTGGTGGTCATCTTCCTGTGCTCATGCTTCCTATGTTCCTGTGGTAAACCTGATCACATGGGAAAAAGTAGGAAAGTTTAAAAATTGTGCTGCTCCTAGAGTTCTAGACTACCGGAGTTTATATAATGAGTAATTGGTAGTGAGTAATCAGCTCCAGGAACTCAGTTATTCCAAGTTTGCAATATCCTGGTAGCACCTTTTTTAGGGTCTGTAGTAAACCACAGTCACTGCATGCCGTCATTGTGGGCTGTCTCTTCTTTATTTCCTTCAGCTTGCTCAGAGAAAAATTCAGGAAATACTGGCTCAGGTAAGAAGGCAGCAGCAACAGCAAAAAACATTGCAAAGTGGACAGCCTCAGCCAAGACGGAAATAAAGGTTTAGGAAATGGCCCATCAGAGACAGATGCCAGACCAAAGACAGACTGTGCAACAGAGAGACGGGTGGTGAGCACCTGTTGAAGTTATGCAGAAGATCCACCAAGCCAATCACCTGTTCGAGGACCAGGCAACCGCTGAACGCTGTCTCTGAGAATGTATTCTTTAGGCTCTCTCAAACTTTTGAAACCCAGCTTTAAAATAAGGACCCCTTCACTTCCCTTTTGTTCTATTCTCACAATTTAACATAAACTCGTTAGTCTTTTTTATTGTTCTTATTATTCCCCAACAATTTTAGAACTTGGTTTAATGAAGCTTTCTCTTCTGAGTTCACTGGTTTAAAAACAAAAAAACAAAAAAACAAAAAAAAAAAAAAGAAAAAAGAAAAAAGGAAAAAAAAAAAGGCATTGCTCTTATAGGTCCAGCTGTAAAAGAAACACATTTGGAGGGTGGGATGGTGGGTGGGCTCGGGGTTAGAGCAAGGGTATCGACAAGAGTTTGTTAGTCCCAACGTTGAAACAAGTGGCATTTTTTAAAAAGAATTTGGTTGCATTTTTACATAACACTGCCATGAATAACCTAAGGGAAGTGTTGAATGGTGTTGGCCAGGGCATAAAAAGATAAATATGCATTTTACTAAACTACCTCAGGCATTTAGTACCTCAATGAGAAATTGTTCCTTTTTTGCTTTTTTTTTTTTTTTGGTATTTTGTATACTTTATAAAGCTAATAGTTCTTGAGCATTTTATTTTTTTAAAAAAAACTAAAATTTGATCAGCCACCAGCCAGGAGTACTACGGACTTATCGGGGAAAAATATAGTAGAGCACTTCTAGCTGCTGGCTGATGGGAGTACGGTGGGTAAAAAAAACACGGCCTCAGATTTTCTGAGGGCTTCAACACCATCATTTGTTTAAAAAAAAAATTCAGTGAATGTTCAAAAGATAGCGAATGATGCCAACATTCTGATAGCAGCAATGCCGTTTAGTTTTCTTTTAAGATGGGATGAAAAAGTTTGTGACGGTACTTTTTTGGGAACAGGACAAGGAAGTGATGGCAAGAGGCTGGGGTTGGGGGAAAAATTTAGAAGGCTGCAAGAGGCTGAATTTTTTTTTTGTGCTACTTGATTGAATGCATGAACCCTTTGTGCCTTTGACCATCACTACCTAATAATGCTACATTTAACCATTTGCAGCCCATTTGGACTTTGCCATTTTGTTCAAAGAGCAAGCTTCATCTTCAGTTTGATAGAACACTCGATCTGTTAGAGCGCCCCGGAGGCCGCGGGGTCTCTGCTGTCTGCAGATCATATCATACTGCTTTCAGTTACCACGATGGGGGAAGGTCAAACGGTGTTTGATCACGTTGAAAGATAACGAAGGCTAAGTTTACATATCCAGCCGCTGTTATGGGCCACACTAAGCCACTTTGAAGGTTTTGAAAACTATGACAAGAGAAAAACAAACAGAAACAAAGCGACAACCTCTCTAGCCTGGCTTATAATAGATGCAGCAGGATTTATGCACGTTCTGCAACCAACCATTAGAGAAAAAAACGTCAAAAGGCAGGGATAACAGGAAGGTTACCAAATCGTTGAATTTCAGAATGTAATTTGAATGATGATTGTGGTAATAGTGACACATTCAAGTTTCTACAATAAACTTCAGTCTACCTCAGTTTAAAAAAAAAAAAGATGTGGCAACACATGGTGCATAAAGACTGCTGTGTGTGTGTGTGTGCGCGTGCGCGCCTGTATGCGTGTGGTCGACAGAGCCATGCTATTACCTCTGAACCTTTTTTTGTGATGTTTTTTGTGCATGAGATGATCAGAATCACCATGCTGCACTGATTTGAGGGGCACAACGAGCAAAAACATTTGTTTCATCATTTTGTTATCTACCTCTTAGGTTCATGTTGAAATAGAGGCATTACTACATAGACTAGATAATTTTCCCAAAGATCATTGTTGTACAGATTAGATAATTTTGAAAATGGTCTGAAGTGTTTTTCCTGCATCTCTTCTTTACTAATTGGTTTAAAAACCACAAACTTATGTTGTAGTTTTAGCAAAGAAAAATGAGTTTCTTTTCCTTTTCTGACAGTGACCTTCATTCTAGCCTTTAGGATAATTTTTTTTTCTTACAATGAATTTAAAATTACTGAAGTATGAAAAGTCATAGCATTTTAATTTTTGTCGAGGCTTAAGTCAGTCTGATGTTCCTTTCTTAACATTTGAGAAGGATGTGACTTCATTATTTTCCATAAAAATGACTTTACAAATAGGCGCTGCATTTACATCTACTGATTTAATTGCTGTCATATCTCTTAAATTTCTAGACTTAGTATGATAAATCATGTTTTATTTTCAATTGAGACTTGGTAATTTGGAGTATTTGGGAATAGCTAGAAAGTAAATACTGTAAATGATTTCAATATCCACAAAGTATGGATCATTTTTCATCTGTAATGTGCCCCCCAATGCAGCTCCACTTGCCAGATGCCTCTGAATGGAATAAAGAGTTTAACTCCTATCATCAGATACAGTTGTGTGTTGTTTTCTTAAACTAATGAGGCATAACGACTGACTGTTCTAAGTATTTACTGTGCTTTGATAACAGTTGTTTTTTCTGTCTGTAGCAATAACTGAGGAAGGATGAACAGTCACCTGCAGGCATCCCATAGCTGCTAGGGCAGCTGGCAGCCAAGTTATGGTTCACGCTTTCCAGTACCAGTAGTGTCTTCTGTGACTTCCAGTTCATCTTTTCCCTTTCATACAGCACCACTGTGGTTTGTAGTATGACCTTTATGACCTTTAGTTTGCAGTTTGTCCCGTGCACACAGCTTAGCCTTGTTTGCTCTGGAAAGAATGTGTGCACAATGGTGACCCAATGCAAACCCAAAGGGATCTTCTAACAGTTTTTAAGAGAGATCTGAATCATAGTATGAAGTTGTTTTTTTTTTTCAGCTGCTTTTTACCCAGTCTTTACTTTGATGCTTTGTATGTGATGCAGCTGTGCAATGAGCCTTGGCCCCAGAGGCCTGGATGAGCTCATCAGTGAGTAGATGTGGCATCTTGCATCTCATGTTGCTCCACCCGCTCAGTCCCAAATACACCCATAGCCAGTGAGGTGGTGCCCTCAGTTAGAGCCCCAGTGAGGTGGTTTCTTCCCTTGATTTAGATCCTTTTTAACGTAATTTGAAATGAGATACTGCACTGTGAATGCTCCAAGGTGACAGGGAGGTGTTGGGGAACACTCTCCCTTGTTCCCCAATGACAACTATCTTTTAAAGCGGAGTGGGAAACTAGCTTGTTTTCCAAACTCTTGCACCTTCCCACTTGCCTTCACAGCTCAGTTACCAACAGAGAGAACTTCAGGAACGATGCCTGTAAAAACACTGTGTATGGTGCTGCATCTCATACCCTCACCACGAGCATACTTCTCAGGCCTGGCATCCCTGCCCTTTGAGCAACACAATTAAGCCTCCCTCTGTAATGCTGGTGCATCGGTCATCGTTAAACCTCTGACTTTTTAATCATTTGCTTAATCATGATGCTTTTATTTGCTTCTAACGTTCTGAAGCTTTGATCCTTGAGCTGCAATTTCAAAGGCATGCGCTCTTTACGTTAGTTTCCATCAAATGAAGCATGTGTGCTGCGCAGGACAGCGGAGCCTCAACATGGCACTTGGGCATGGGGGTTGAAAATGAATGTAAGAGCTCAAGTTGGGTAAGCTGGGCTGTAACAGCTATTAGCTCAAGTGATGGATGCAGACGCTGCTTGGTAACTGAGTTACTCAAATGTGGCACAGGAAAATCTGTGATGTGGTGATAAAAGCTTCATACCGGTGTCTATCCCATCGTCAGGGATCATTCAGTTCCATCATCCATGGAACTGAAACGTATCTCTCCTGGGAGGAAATGCCTGATTTAGAAGTGACCACAGCATGTAAGAAAGCCAAGGTTATCTTTCCTCCAGGTGGATTTCTTGTTGCTAAGTATCATGTCTGCAAAAGATTTGCAAAATGTTCCACGTTTAGCACTAAAACGTTTGAATTCTGTGGGCAGTTCTGCTGTTCCCTCTGTAAATTAATGACATTTATTACTGTTCCTTGTTTAATTTGCAGAACTATCTGCTGCCGTCTATCAAAGTGCAGGTGAGTTCACAGTAGTCACTCCTAAAATTAGAGGGCAGACACAGCAGGATAAATGACCCAGACTGAAAGAGGGCAGAAGATATTCTTTGTTTGCAAACCAAGACATTAGGCCTTACAAACAGCAGCTGCTGTGTAGGGATGAGATGCTGTCTGGGCTTGAAGTAGGCCATGGATGGAAATGTGACTGCCCTCAGCAGCTACTGATCCGGACATAAGGCAAGCTTGTACAGAAGGAAGAGATCTTAATCTAGAAATGAAAGGCTTTTTCTGTACTGAGAAAAAATGACAAGATTTGTTAGCATGTTGAAGCTCTTCTAACTGGATTTTAGCAGTTGTCACCAAGAACAGTGTGCAATGACACCTGAAAGTTCTGAACTGTCTGTCCAACAGCAAGTTATGCTGAGTAACAAAGGACTTGTCTAGGACTGTTTTCACCCACCTCAGAGTCTGAAGGTTTACACTGCCATAGCATGTTGCCTCAGAGTCCTTTTCCAGGAACTAGGGGAGAGGAGAACTTCTGAGAGAGGCTAGTTGCACACTTAGAATGAGCTGTATGTTTTAATATGAAGGCAAGGAGTTGAAGTTCTTCAGTTGTGTTTTTATTATGATTATTAAAACCAGATCAGCCTTGGCTGAAGAACTGACTTGCTATTCTGTTAATGGAAGACACATCTGTCACTGCTGCTGCTCTTGGCTTTTATGTGCTCAGTAACACCATTCTGTTTTCTCTTCCTTCAACTCAGCACATGATTTGCTTCATCTCAACAAAAGCAACTGACTTCATACAAGAAGCCTCACTTAAACTTTACTACTTAGTGCAATTTTACCTTGCAGCACTCAAGCCATTTTGCAGGAAGGGTACTCCAGCATGTGCTGCCACCACAGGCAAGCCCTCCAAACAGCCACTGTAGAGGCTGTGCCTGAGTTTTGGGGTAAGGAGCAGAAATGGATGATGCCTTTTGCTGCTGATCTCGCTGCAAACTCCACTGAGATACCTTCTTCCAGGAGGGTCCCTTATGATGCTGTCCGTTTATGACATTCTGGTAGCTTGTTTGATATGCTGGTTTATGCTGATCACCAGTGGTGATGGCTAAGTTGCCATGCCTCCTGTGTCTGCTGAAGCACAGTCAGACACTTCAGCAGCAGCACTGAGCTCCTGTCACAAGCTGATCACTCCTGTTCAGAAGTCAGTCCCAGTATAAAGTCTTCTGGCAGTAACTGTGGAGTCATCTGTGCTAACTGGTCATCGTAGGAACCTAGAGTCCACAGCTTCTCCAGTTCATAAGTATCTCGTGTCTCTGGCAGCATGAAGTGCACCACTATGCTTCCTGCACAAAGAAAAAAGCATGGTAAATAAGCAGTGAGAGTCCTTTGCAGAACAGTTCAGGGCAATGAATCAGGAAAGCTTGAAAATGCTCAAATCCAGGTTTTACCACAGTAGGGTGGGGTAAGAATGCTTATTTTAGTCCCTGAGAAATCATAAGCCAGAAGAACTTTTACTTAAACTCCTTCCCCAAAGCTACAGAAGAACTTTCAGCTTCCCTATGTTATCAGTAACACACAGCTACAGCCAGTCAGTTTTGTGTAAGGTGTGCTCCCCATGCTTCTTAGCTTTGTTCTTCTTTTTTGAATACAAAACAGCTGTCATAGCCTCACCCTTTTACTGTAGTAAGAGTTTTCTTACATGGTTTCATTCTGTTAAAACAGCAGCAAAAAAACCCACCTCATTCCAGTGTACTTCTAATAAGTTTTCTGTGGTTACAGCCTTTGATTTCAATTACTTCTCAGTTCGTAATTATCAAACATCAACAACAGTAACACAGCTGAGGTTTAACATCACTGGCTGCAGTGCTTTCTCACCTGTAGTCTCTTAAGCCAAAACACAGAAGGTATGGAGATGGTGGTGAAGCTGAAATGCTCTCTGCGGGTAAAGCCTTGAATGCTGGTGTGGAAAGTTTCACGCTTAAGAACAAAACACTCAATTTCTTTCTTTAGGACTGTGTCTCTCACAGACAGTGGCAGTCTGTGCAACAGCTCACTCCTCAGGCAGCACACCAGGAGCCCCTGCTTGCCCACATGGAAGTTCTACAAACTTGACGAAATCTACTGAAGCAGCTTTTCTCTTCATTAGTTGCACAGCCAATTTATTAAGGCTGTTCTAGCTACTGAAAGTAGCTTCTGCTTACCTCTCAGTGCCGTGATACTTAGGGGAAGTCAATTTAGTAGCTCAGTGAGTTCTATCAACAATTGAAATTATAACACATCAGAAGACTGACAACTCTTCACGGCAACCAGAGCTCACAGTGAGATGTTTCCTTCCTTAAAGAGCTCGTGCAGAATGTCACAGAGGGCAGATTCACAAGTACTTACCAAAATCAATGCACAGCCAGTCATCGGTCTCCTTCCCTTCAATCCGAGTGTGAGGATTGCTTTCTTCTTTCTGCTGCTTGTACTGAGAGAGAAGCAACAGCAGAAAATGAAGTGCTTCACATTCATTTAAATGCACTCAGACCTGGCAGCTAAACTGGACTCTGTCAAGCTGTGTGTTGTTTTAAATCTGAAATGCATTAGGGAGACAACAGTGGTGGGTCTGAGGGCTGCACAGAAATATACAGGTGCAGCTCTGGAAAAGAAGTACAGATCTCTCAGTGGGATTTACTGTCAGACTTGGAATTCTAGTGTCCAGAGTTCCCAAACAGTTATTCATGAGGTTTGTGGATATTTCTTCCTTAAGATGAATACTGAATTGTTACTTAGAAATGAAGCAGTGTTGCAGGTAGATTCCCACAACTAGCATCAAGTTTTGCTTTCTTTCACATATCATTTGGGCTGTTTTATGCTGGGAGAAAGCAAGCTTGACCTCACATCACAGAAAAGGCAAACAAGGCTCCTGCTCTCAGCACTCATTGCACAATGGCAAAAATATGACCAGCATCCAGGTTTACTGTGAATTACTGTGACAAAGAGCAGAGGACAGCTCAAAGCAGGACTGCAAAAACTATGGGGGCAAGGCAGGGACACATCAGCTTTTGCAGGTGTTGGCTGGAAGGGCTCCAGCCTTTTTTTTTTTTTTTCAAAAATCTAGCAAACTAAGAAAAGATTTATTTCAGAACAGGTGCACTGCTGGCCAATGAGTTCCAACTTGTGAGGCTGTAACTTAATAAGAAGTAGTTCTACATTTCTCTAAGGTAGCTTATGGGATACCCTTAGAAAAAGGAAACCAAAGACATGTAACACAGCACGGGAAGGCTGAGGCTGATCTCCACCACACGTTTCCTTCAGCCCTGTCTTTAAAGGCTGCTTAATGGTGAACAAATTATGAAGACAGGTATTATGTTCTTCCTCTAACGTGACAGCAGACAGGAAGGAGTAAGCAGCAGTTGGGACTTCGTTGCTTAGCAACTGCTAGAAGAGTGGAAAGGCCTCACACTATGCAAAGACACACCTGCACTTCAGTGCCAGTAAATTATCCATCACCATACCATTGCAAGCATTGTAGTACTAAAGCTAGCCAGCTGCCCCAGCACCTGCTATGCTTTTCCCTTCAGGCTTCAGTTTCCTTTTTGCCTACAAAGCTTTCAATGCTAGCTATGCTCTGCCACTCATGAGTACTGAAAAGCAAAATCATCTCCTTCCTCTCCCCTTTTCTCCTCAAGTTTCATAGCTGAAACTGGAAGAAAAATAAATCTAAGAGCTGGAAGAAATACAAGATCAGGAAGAGAAAGGAGGGGTATGAGGAGTAGGAAAGCTGCAGGTTAGGTGAACAGACAGGTGAACGAGATCGGGGCAAGTTGCATTCTTCACATTGTGCTTTTAACAGTCAAAACCTCTTTTCTGGCCTTGAAGCTTCTCCCTCCCACAGTTAGGTCCTTATCACTAAGCCCTACCTGTATTCTTATTCTAACCTCTGCTCCTGCACTGGAAAGCACACTCTGTCAAAGCCAAACTGCAAAATTTCTGTGAAGGATGGCTGTTGCTTCTCCCTCCCTTCTGTACATGCACAACACAGCCGCTGCTTAAAAGCAGTTTGCTTTAGTAAGCCCAGGACTCGTAGCACGCAGTATTTCTTTTGGTCTTACAGTGTATTTGAAAAGCTGCAGGTTTGATGGACTTGGGTTTGAGAACAGCCCGATTAGGCTACTTTGAGGGACTGGGAACAGCCATGAAGCGAGCTGAACATAACACACAAGTGGACACAGTCTGTCAGTACCATTTCACATCACTGATAAACACTCTCACTGTAGCCACCAACCTGTGCTGCTCTCCTCGGTGCTCTGAATACAGAGCTGCTTTTAAAATATAACCTCTACATGCTGAGTAGCACCATTAAAGGAGAAAACTACAGTTAGTTGGTAGATGCACTCAAAAATAAGGGACATGAGGATATGCAATTTCATCTTGCCCAGTGTAACTATACGACCATAAGCCTAGGGAAATCAATTCCACAGTATAAATCTTCACCTAAAAACATTCCCACCAACCAAGAGTACAGTGGGAACTGTCTTACCATTTTCAGCATGTAATGTGCCATCGCATGGAGATGTCGTGTTGAAGATCCGCTCACAACTATAAAATATTTACAGTATTTTATTTCTGGAGGTATTTGGATGACACAGATGTCCTTGGCGTTCTCTTGCCTGAGCAGATTTACAACAAAGTCAATGTTGAACTTTGGAAGAGAAGTGTCTGGAACAGAAAAAAATAACAAAGTGGTAATGGTGACTTCTTTCTTGCAAAAGTCAGGCACTTCCAAGTTGCAAAATAGCACTGAACTGAAATAAAGCCACTCATAGTGAGGTCTGGTTTGGTACTGATAAACCAATATGAACTGCTGATTTTTAAAAGTCACGTTTTAAAATCATCCCTGTTGAGGATGAAGTGCTCTTCTGGTAAATAATGTTCTCTAAGTACACGGAACAGTTGGCAAATATCAAGATTTCCTTCAGGTGACTTCTTTATTTCTTGCAAGCACGTATTAAAATCAATACTGTCACCAGATGTTTGACAATTAAGATGAATGAAAAGCAACTACTTAATCAGACATTCATTTTAAATGTATTAAAAGTATTCCACAACAACGTTTGTCAACAGGTCCTAGCTGGCTTGGGATAACGTGCAAGAAACTCAACTGTTATGTAAATGAATGTATCACAGCAGAGTTGATGTGATGCATCGGCGGTGCTTCACTATGCTCTGCCACAGGGGGCTGTCAGAAAGGTCGTTAAAGATCTCTGAGATCATCCAGTCCATGCAGCCCATCCATGCCATGCACACGTCCTTCAGTGCCACATCTCCTGAACAGCTGCAGGGATGCTGACCTCCTGACAAGAAAAGTTTCCCCATACCCAACTTTGGTGCAACTTAAATCCATTACCTCTTGTCCTATCGCTGTTACCTGGGAGAGGAGACAGATCCTCATCTCACCTCAACCTCCCTTCGGGCAGTTGCAGATTTGTTATGATGAAGCTCGAGTGACCGCCTTTCAATGCCCTTAGGTGTGCCAGCTCGGAGAGCAGTAAGCAGCGCACTTCCATCGCGCCCTATCGAGGTACACAGCCGCTGTGTGCTACGTGGTAGCACAGGCCGAGCAGCAACACGAAGCCACGCTTCAACAGCCGAACAACAGCCGCGCGCAACTACGGGCACGGCCGGGGCCTAAGGCCGACTCCGCGCCCATAAACCAAGGCCTCCGACTGAGGGACCCGGGCAGCCGCTCCCGACCACACCGAGGCAGCCAAAGCCCCGCGCGCAGAGCAGCGGCCGCTCTCCCTTCGGCGGGCCCTACCTGCCGCCTGCCGTCGCTCCGGTGCCGCCGCTGCCGCTCCGCCGCCCCCCGCTCCCCTCACGGCCGCGCTCCCGAACACCGGCGCGGCGCAGCGCAACCAGCTCCGCGCCAGCGCCCGCCACATGCCTGCCGCCCTTCGCCCCGCCCCCGGCCTGCCTGCCGCCCAGCGATTGGTCGGTCGGCCGGCCGCCTCTCGCGCCCATTGGCTCATCCTGCTGTCGGTCTGCAGCCGCCATCAGGAGCGAGACGGCGCGCGCGCAAAGGCGGCGTGGGCGTCGTCACCGGCTGGGGGTGGCGCTGAGGGGGATCCGTGTCCCGGTGTGAGGGCGGGAGGGGCTGCGTGCGTCGGTGCACCAGGAGTAAGGCAAATCCCAGTGTGCCTTGTGAGGGTTAACGCTGTTTGGTCGGTACGTGAGCTTGCCACGCTGCCTACTTGGGATATTTGACAAACGGAGAGCGCTCTTGACGATCGTTAGATGGTTTATTCGTCCATACAGAGTTAGATTCCTTTGTATAAAACTAAAGATGTACGAAATGGAAGCTACAGTTGAAAAGGCGAAATCAAAAGTATCTCACTGTTCTGACATGGTAACTGACAGAAGATAGCGCGCTCTGCGCTATACTCTTGGGTAAAAGGTAAAAAAATATAGTTACTGAAAGCTGGTTTCCATACAGGAGCCAAAGTCTCCCAAGAAGAGCTCCTAAAATGCAGAGTTCTCCAGAATTAAGGTGCTTTCTGCATACAGCCCGTGCTACCCTGTGCCTTGTGTCTGCAACAGACCTCATCCTGCCTCACAGCAGCTCATCACCACGAGCTTTTGGTGGAAGCTCTGTCCTGCCTCCATCCACTGCGACAGGTCAGCTTCAGGCTGAGGGCAGACCCCATGATGTTCAGACAGCAAGTCTGGCAGGAAGAGTAGTCTCTGTTTAAGGCAGAGAATTGTTTAGATGCCCAGTCATGGTTAGGTGATACTTTGCTATACGTAAGGAAGACGTAACAAAATCAGACCTCGTGCTTCTAATCGTATATCTGAACTGGCTACAAAGGAATTACCATCTATTGGAGAATGTGGAAACAAAATAAGAGGCTAGCAAACTTTTATAGCTAAACATCTCATCTCACAGGTGTGTAATAATCTGAGTTTTTTATATCAAGTGATGTCCGTGCACAGTGCGGATGTGCTGGTGAAGGCTGTGTTCAGATTGCAAATGGCAAGCACTGGGAAGATCTGCTAAGATGTCAGGAATATACATCTCTGCTTCTTCATTGCCTCAGGAATGCAGAACAATATGTGTCGGAGTTGTTCCAAGATACCTTAAGTAAGCTAAGTATATTGAAACATCGATCTTGAAAGAATTCAGTGTTCAAAAGTTTATAAAAGATTATGCAGAATCATTTGCCCCAGATGAGAGTTGATTTCATTTTGATGTTGAACTTGCATTTTAACTTTTGATTATAGGATTTAAGGCCATCACTAAAAACAAGTCATTTAAAGCATTTTTGGTCTGTTTTCCCATTTCTGTTTAGCAACCTCTTCCCTTCCATAAATAGGATGTTCTCCTTTTCATACTGTTCAGTAACCCAGACTGTTTGCTTCCAGTCTTCCAATATGAAATACCACAGTGCAGAATTACAGGAATGTATGGCTAGAAGACAGGCTGACCTCAGAGAGGCTCAACGTGACTTAGCACAGAATGGCTACAGCGAACCAGTGGAGATACATGGATTTTGCAGAAGTTCATACTTTCTAAGCTGGGTGATGCAAAAGCAATAGCTGAAGCATACCGCCTTATGTGCGTTAGGGTTTTCATTTGAGAAAGTGGTCAAAGAGAGGGAATGGGGGAGCAATGACAAATTAGAGTTTTTTAAAAAATGAGTTTCAATCAGAAAAACCAAGCAGGTGGGCCTTGTTATTGTTGCTTGGGTGTCTGTGATCCAGGTTAAGGTGAGTCTTCTGCACTGGTAGCTATGTCCACAGTAGTGAACTAAGTGGGTCCAGCCCTGTTTCTGGCCCTGAGGCCAACTGGTGCAGAATGAGCTGCCTCCACACTACTGAATGCCATTGCCCTGCAAAGCATGGTGGCTCCCAAACCCTGGGAATATATCATGGCAGTTTCTTTCCACAGACATAGCCAGTGCCTGCCTCTTGGTTCTGGCTTGGATCTTCTTTAAGGTGATAAGCAGCTATACTAGACTGTCTATTTAAGATTAAGTATTTACATGTTTTTGGTTTTTTGCTCATTTAAGTAATATTTTTTTCCTCTACAGGTTATGGATCTGATTGATTTTGCATCTAGTTAACCCAAAAGTAAGAAAACACAAGGCATGGGATTTAGTTACTTAGAAAAGTGTATCCTAGATCACAAGCAAGAACAGCAAGTGCTCAAAACTACTTTTGTTTTCTAAGGACTATTGTAATATTTCTAATGGCACCAAGCCCCCCAAAGCTACCAACATCTAGTTGTGTTTTTGCCTTACCCCTTTGTTTTTATAACAACAACAACAACAAACCCAGCATGGTACAGTTCAGATATAGGTCTTGTACATAATCTAAGTAAATGTTAAGCTAAAGATTTAAACAATGCCTGGTTTGCTTTTCAGCAGAGGATTTCTCTCGGTGCTCTTGGGGAAGAAAAAGGCTCTGAGATTGCTGACGTAAGCACTCAGTCCCTCCTGGTTCTCTGCTTGTCCTGCACTTCTCTCAATAGGTTTGTACTGTTTGTATCTCCTGCAAAGAACATGTACAGTTAGATGCAGAAAGACATTTGAACACAAAGGTCCACATTTAGCGTGTAGCAAGTGCCTACGAGAATTAATCATATATTTGGAACATGTATTCTTTTTTTCTCCTTCTCCCTTCAATTAAAAAATAATAATAATTAACTGCCATAGTTAATTAGTTGTGACTAAGGCTGGTTAATGAGAAGGCTCTGTTGCTTAGAGGAGTACTGTTGTTCCGTGGAAGTGTTTCCTTCTCACCACTGCCTGTGAAGGCTGAGAATACTCTTAACTCAGGAGTCTCAGTGCAGTCTTAAAGTTTCATGAGAAAAATCCAAGCTAATAATGCACAGCAAGGTGTTTCTTTTAGCCACTTTCTGCATGCCCAGTACCCTTATCCCAAAGAATCTGTCAGTTAGTTAATGCATTTTGATTATTAATTCTTGATAGCTACTTGTAAGGGTTTTAAAGCTAAATTGAATTTCTATTTGTTAGGTTTTACTGAATATCTAAATCACGTAATGCATTTTGACTTTCCTTAATGCTGTTCCCAGGCCTTCTTTTGTTACCATTTATGCGTATGAGCACCAAATGTAATTTCCTATTAAATTCAAATATTCTCACATTTTCCAATGGCTTTATGGTTTAAGCCAGTAATCTCATTTGCTTGAATGTTAGCTAGAACATTTACGAACAACTATAAAAAAGAAACAAAAATACAGCTAACACAAATTTAGGCTGTAGGTTTTGCTAGTTTAAACTAATATTTTTGTCAGTTCCTTGAACTGTTTTTAATCATACAACTTACTTGTAAAGGACAAAAGCCCCAATGGTGCCAAACACTGCCAACAAACCAAGGAAGATGAAGATACCTTTTGCAGTCCCTGAAGACGATCCTAGAATTCAGAAAGCAGCTTGATGAAAAGTTAGCCTTGTTTTAACAGTGAGATTGGCTTTCTAAGAAAAATAGCAGTTTAATCTGATTGTTCCAATGACTGCAGTGCAAGTGTACTTCAAATACTGGAATGCAAGCTAAGCACTGGAAGTCAGTGACTTAGAGAGGAGGTGATGCTTTCACAGCTTATCAGTTTAATTCTGAGTGCCACCAGACGGCGGGCTGGACTCTGGTTGTTTTGCATTTGCAATGTTCCAGAGACACGGTGTGGCTCCTCCAGCCACCAAGGCCCTTGCTGGCATCCCACGAGGTGGAGCTGATTAGTTCCTTGCCAATTGCAAAGCTAGGGGACTATTCGTACTGTATGAGATGTAGTCTCTTTATATGCTGTAATGTAAGACTCAAGTTTGGTTCTAGGGGTGATGGCTGTGAGGAAAGGAAAAGGGAATAAAAATGGAGTTTCTTAAATGTTGTTTGTTTCAGCTGCACATATTAAGGTGGCAAAGCATGGCTGAGAGCCTGATAAACTCAGTTTGTTTGCCTTATTCAAGAGCTGAGAGCTCTGCTTTTTGACATTCTTGTCCTGGGAAATTAACTCTGGGCTCTGATTGTCATTGAGCTCTACCTTCTGGTTTGTCACTGACAATTCCACTCTACTCCAAATTTCACAGTATGTGATGAAAGGTGTATTGTTACAATTTTTTTTTTAACATGTTAAATATCTTAATTTTTCAGTGTGTTAGAAGTACTTCAACATTCATTCATTGAGAATATTGGGACACATTATTGGTCCTCATATTATCAACAGTTTTTATGCAGTGAAGTAGCGTAGAGGTGCATGTTGACTTACCTTTCCAGTGTCTTAATGTGTAATTGATATCTGTGAAAATCAGGATATTAAATCATTTACTTGGTGCACATGCCTCATACATTTTTCAGTTTGTTGATGGAATATCTGTGGAGGCTTGACTTCACTGTTTGTTTACATGATAATCTTCCCGAGAGTGTAAGGATTTACATTATTTTATTAATGAAGTAGATCCTTGGACTAATTTGCAAAACACACTGACAGGTCTAACTCATAGTACTGCAATTCATTCAATAGCAGTTTGAGCAGGTTAAGAGCTGATGTTGTGTGCAATGCCTGCAAACCCAGATATAGTCCTGCCAAACTTCAAAGGCCTAATGTTTGGGTATATTCAGGTACCAAATGATGGCATTTTCCCTTGAAATTTGTGCATAATTATGGCAGATGGGAAATATTTGCAAACGTTAGATGGGCTCCTACAGAAGGTGATTCATAGCAGCAACCTCTCTTAGATCCTGTTTCTGCAATTATTATAGTGTAAAGCCCCAGACTACAAATTAGCTTTTCCTTCTGGAGGAAACCTGGAGAGACAGTCTTGTTAGGCTAAATTTAGCTGCCGTGAATACACTTTTTTAAAATCCTACTTCATGTTTTTTTTTTTTTCTGTCTTTCTGAGCTGAAATACATTCAGGTCAGGCATTGTGTCTTAGTCACATGAACTGATTTAGGCACAGCTAATTTTACACCTAGATAGAATAAAAGCAGCCAAAATACTGTGGCAGGTGACTTCAAAGGGTCAGTTTCTTGGCTGATGCTAATTAAATAAATCAGAAGAGTCACTGGGACATTTAGTGAGAGGTCAGGAGGGCAGTGGGTTGGGAGTAGAGAGACAGCTTTATCGTTTAGGGTCCTTAGTGAGGCCAAGTTAATACCTGTTTCTGTCAAAGACTGCTTGAATAATTGTGAGCAAGACACAGTGATACTCATCTGACCAAGGTAAACCTATTATGAAAACAGTCACCTAGGGCACACTTGGTCATCAAAGAATGACTCAGGCCTTTCCAGAACCTTGTTCATCTTATGTAGAAATAGAAACCCAGTTAAGATCGATGAGCTACAAAGAGGACACAGAGCAGCTTGCTCAGCTGTAGGCTTTGCTTCCCTTTCAAATGAGCCAATTCCTTCATTCCTTTCTTCTATTTATCCATGTGTGCAGGAGGATGGATTTCATGTCCCTTACCTACTTTTCTGCCCAATGGTGTAGTGAAAATAACCTACAGCTTAAGAACATTTCTTATTTTCTGTTACTAAAGGGTTTATATAATTGCTGTACTCCGTAGACTGTGCACATAAATCAAACCGAGTTCTAATATTTGAAATTCCCATAGGGAAGCAATTGTCTTTTGTCTTTGTATGACCTCTTACACAAGATGGCACAACCTCAGCTGAGGCCTCCAGGCATGCTAAAACTCCAGTGTACCTTCTCATGTTCTCTGCTCAGCAGATAAATGACCACAGGGAGAAATTGCCCACAGACAGCCCACATCTGATCTACACAGACTCACCTCCATTTACAGAAATAAGTGCACTGGCCAGGGCTTGACTTGTGTCATCCCCCAAGGTGATGTTTATACAGTACGTTCCAGGTTCATCAAAAGCTCTCCTTATGGTGAGTAAGCATTCATCAGTGACGATGATGGGGTCACATACCATGCCCTGAGACACCTGGCATGTGGGGTCAGAAACTGCTGTACAGACATCTGTAGGGAGACTGGGGTGGGAAGAGAGAATACATTGTATTGTGGAGTCCTGTTAGCCCCACTTACGGATGCCTTGCACTGATGCCCCAGATTTATTCTGATGCTTGTTTGCTGATCAGCAATACCATAGTGATTATTATCTGTATCACACCCATTTTCTCTAAGCATCAAAATATCACGGCTGCAAAGAGAGGGTTTCCTCCCAGTTTCAGTAGACTGCTTCCAATTTCATAATGAGTGCTGAAATCTTATCTTTGCCAGGAAAATATAGAATTGCTTCTCCACAGTATCTAGTTCTCTTACTTTTGCTTTGGCCTGCCATTTGTTCTGTATCCTACGAGCCTGGCAGTAGCTTCTGTTGGCATAATTTACAAATGGGACTTGCATTATCTTTACGTCCAGTCAAGAAATAGAAACACTGTGGTGTTCCTAACTTTTGTTCATTCAGCTGCATCTAAGTGCAGACAGTGTTCCAGCACCTAATTATTTTAAAGAGGGAAGATGATTGACAATTTCATTTACATACTTACCTCCCTTGGCAGGTAACAACGAAGTCAACTAGTGGATTTTCGGCTTGACTTTCTGTCATCTGGATGCTTCTCATCTGAATAATATTTACCTCAAGGATTCCCTCTGGGAGAGGAAACAGATGTCAACAGTAGGACACATTACAAGCTTGTATGTACAGAACCTCAAGTGTTTGGCTGATGCTCAGGTCAAGTCTTGTTTGCCATAAACTTCTCCCTCCCTTAGCACTCCTTTTGAATGGTAAAAATGTTCCAGTACTTTCTTTATGAGATTGTTCCTTTCTGCTTCACTTTATTTTTTCTTTTATAGTTAGTTATTTCTTTCACAAAATCACTTCCACCTCCCTGTAGCCACAACTTCTGTACATGCCAAGGTTAGCTCAATGTTATGCAACCCCTCTGGCCAGCATGTTTCAGAACAGAAAAGAATGATAGAGCGTATATCCCCACCAGCGGTTTCCCAGCCCAACTGTGTGGAAACCCATGCGTAGCATGGGGACAACCATCAGCAGATGTCCAGACAAAGGAAGGTCAAGCCTTGTCTGAAACCAAGGCACCATAAACTTTGCTACAGACCTGACCCGGCAGAGTGTCTGAGGAAACCAAAGTGAGCCAGTTAACTATGTGTGCATTAATCTTAAAAAATGCCAGCTGTGTCCAAGAGAAGAATCTTGACTGTGGGACTCCCATATTTGATAAAACTGTGGCTAAATAAATGTTATTTTTACCATACATGTAGTATATTATTAGCCTCATTCTGCTCCAGGGATTGACTCACATCCTTACCTACAATGGCAATACCAGCTGTATAGTATCCATATCTGTAAATATGGCAACCTCCATCAGGATTGTCTTCTGCTGTCTCAGCGGGGGCAGAAGGGTCTGAATTAGAAGATGCTTCAGCCGTTACTGTTGGGTTGAAGAAAGAAAAGTAGATACAGAGCTTTAGAATGAGTTCTGTGCAAAAGTATTCTGAGCATGACTATCTCTCTCAATAATATTCGTTATATATGTCACTGGTTATTTTGCTTTGCAGCTATGCAGTGATATGTTTATCTGTGTGGGATCATTCTGAAAGAAAACATGTGGTAAGCTGCTCTGGAGAACCCGGCAGTAGGTCTGAGTAGACTCTCTTCCAGTCACTTGTCTGTGTGAAATAAAAGTGAGGCTGCAAGCTTTGGTATAATTGAACTTTAAAATCCCCACCTCAATTACAGAATAATTCCAAATAGCAATAAAAGCTTTAAAGTGCTTTCTTTAAAAGAAAGTATTTTTCCACTGTTCTACATCCAGGCTAGTAGGGAAGTAGTGAAAATTCTCTCTTTTCTTTGCTTTTTAATTCTCATTTTATATTTCATAAAAACCACATTAAATTTTGAAATCGGAAAAATACAGCCAGGCATACAATTTAACACTGGTAGTGTTATGTAATGACCCAAGCTGAAACTGCAGGCCTTTTGCAAACTTTAAAACCCTTTGATATGATTAAAAGTATGCTGAACATAATGCAGATTATTCTGAAAGACAGTTGTGCATAATTTTAAAGTGGAAGAGCCCTTCTTGGCTTAATGCAATGTGGAAATCCCGTATTTTGAAATATGAACAATTTTTTTCTACTTCAATATCATTTAATTTTGGGTGGAGATGAATGCAAACCAGAAAAGAACTGGCTCTGAAATACTTCTTCCTCACTTAGAACGTACATCTTACCTTAGAAGATGTCTCTTGAGTAGGCAAGACTACAACCACTTGATCTGGTGTAGTAGAGGATATAAACATAGATGTATTGGGTCTATCCAAAGACCCCTTTATGCTGTCATTGTGGTGGCAGAACTAGAGTTGGGATAAATGGAAATCAGGTTTTTTTTTAATGTGTAAATGATGTCTATGTGTGCACTGATTTTGTCTCTAAATCAATTTGTAGATGGCTTGCAGAGCTTCACAAGACTTCTTTGGTGATACCAAAAGTTCTAAATATACATACTTAATAATATAGTGTTTTAATATAGATCCTCACTGCTGATAGATAAACTCTTACCTGCTGGGGTGGACTGTGATGGAGTGGGTGTTACTGGCTTGCAAGGCACAGGTATGATAGCTTGAACAGTTAAATTCAGAGTGAAGTTTCCTTGCAGAGCAAAGGTGTGAGATGTAGTGGCACCGCTTTCTACAAATAAGCCGCTCCCATCTCCAAAGTTCCACTTGTAGGAGATGGCGGAATTATTAAGGTAGTAGCTGGGATCGTGGATTTTCACATCAAATGTGATTGGTGAATCTTTGATAAAAATGGAGTCTGAGATGTTACGGTCATGTTTTTGGGACATGTTCACAAATATTGGAATTTTGTCTGCCGGAAAAAAAAAAATAAGAAAGAAAGTAAATGAAGTGCACGTATCTGGCTCCAAACAACAAACAGCTCCAAAGCTCCTGAACAACAAGAGTCAGAATGTGAGACACGGGTATCTTTGACATGGGGTTCTAGTTTAATTCGATCTACTGATCTTCCAAGTCACCGTCAGTGGCAGTTACCCAGAGAGCTGTGGGAACAAACAAGGAATCCTGGCATCAGTGGAAAACTGCATTTCCTTTAGTAACTCCTTCTTTATCACATCAAGTAGAGGTGTCCCAACTGAGATAGATACAGTGGTAAATGGCATTATTCCAGGGAATTTGCTGGAAATTTCACTTTTGTATTAAAAACCTTTCTCAGGCCAATGTATCCTTTTCATAACAGATTATGTCTGTGGCGAATTCTTTCTTATAACAGCGAAACAACAAATGGTCCCAGCATTTTATTACAGTTTATTTCAGCACACTCACCTGTTACAACATAAGTGGTACTTGCTCTTGCAATTGGAACGTATGTTGAGTGCCCTCTCCTGTAAATGGATACTGCCATTATGTGTTTGCCGAGAGTGATATTTGCAGTGTTGACTGAAAAAATTGCTGAAGATCGTCCGATTGTTTGATAGTACTGACCTGAAACAGAACATGAGCTTGTAATATATTTTCCTTTAAGGCTAGCTACAAGATTTAGAGATTCAGAGAACCTGCATCTCTGTGACTCTTGGATTGCCTAGACCAAAGTATATGGTTCGGTTGTCCAACTATTATCTGGCAGATGTTTTGGGGGCACATTTGCAATGCATTTACTCCCATTATTATTTTTTTTAAAGGTGTCAGAAAGATGTCCCGAATTTCACTGATTTAAGGAAGAGCATTTGCCAAAACATTCACATCTTTCCAAAGAAATTACATTATGCCAAGTTATATGGATTATGTAATGGCTGGCGTAACTTCTTAGGCATTTTAAGTTTACCTTCAGTGTAGCAAGAAGATATAATCCTTCTTGCTTCAAACCCATATCCCTTCCTATACATTTGTCTTCCTTCCAGCTGACTGAGGTAGATAAATAGTATCACCTTTATGTGTTAGGGACATTATTATTATTATTCATGCTGATGTTGATGACAATGCTGATTTTCTCAAGCCAAATTAGGATTTTAAGATTTTAGTATGTAGCCAGTGCCAGGAATAGCCCAACCATTACATACTCACAGCTGGAAATACTGAAAATCAGCATCTGTGAATCTATGTAATACAGTGAACAGTACTACATTGTCAATGACAGTTTCTACCTTCTCCCCAGCGTCAAGAATTGCCGTACCATTAAACTCTGAGAGCTCTGTGCTCTCTATTAAATCTGAGAGTCTGAAGTGGCAGTGAGCGGCCAGCAGATCATCTGACTGACCTCAGACCCTATGTTTTCCTAAGAAAAGCATATTGAGTACCACTGAAATTCATTTTCTTCAGTGGTAGTTGCGTGAATGCAGACATCAAGAAAACCTCCTGGTAGTACACAATTTCTAAACCTAGCAGAAGGTAGGTTTCTAAACCTAGTAGAGCAACTGGTGGACTCTTTGAAATGAGGACAATGAACTCAGGATCCCAATCCAAGGAGTGCGGAATCCTTTTTAAGGACTTTTAATGAAATATACTAGAAAAAGCGAGTGAATGTAAGCTTCTCAGTGTCAACCAAGCTGAGGTACATTGCAGTACTGACCAAATGTGTGAAACAGATAGACAAAGTTCCTCCTTCTCCAGCCAGAATGATGAGGGAAAGGTCTTCCATCTGGGAATATATTATGGCTGTGGTTGCTTGTACAGTTTTCCCAGCCGCAGTTGTCGATCCATTCAGTCCAGTTGTAGACATACTGATCCTGGACAGCTGGAGAATCTAAATATAGAAATAGGACATGTTCCTGGTCAAGTGAGAATAGCACAGCAGGTGAGGAAACGGGAGGCAGACACCCCAGGTTTCAGCAAAGTTATCAGCCTTAAACAACAGGATAAGTTGGGCTATTTTTAGGCTGACATTCAGTTTTTTCCATGTCTGTGGTATTTTTTGCTGGTTTTCGTTTGTTTTTAATACAGGCAATAGATTTTTCAGGCTTAGAACTTTTTTATTTAGAGGCTTAAATAATTTACTGTGTCAAGATCAGACACAACTCGAAGTTCCTTGTCCAAAGTTTGCTGTCAGCTACATGACATCCTAGTGTTTCTCTGGAGCCGCTGAAGTTTCCCTGACATCTGACAAGCAGAATGTAAAATCCTAAGTAGAAACTGCAGCCATGGAAACACTGTGAAGAAATGACTTACTTTGTTTTGTCAGAAAAGTTTTCTACAGCATCTTTAAATAACTTAGACCTGAATTTCAGTTCCTTTTTGAATAATAAAATATCGTTTCCTTCCCCAAACACACCACAGACATTAAGTAGAAAATGGGTATCAGCAGTTAATGAGACATTAGACAGTGAAAAAGTAGAATTTAGGCTGAAGGAAACAAAAAAGTTGTTATGCCTTGAAATAAAAATTATTTTCATCGGTAAAAAAATAGTTGAAGATTTATGAGTTCAGAGGAAGAACCATACAGCAGCCTGTTTCATTCCAGGCCTGGAAGCTTTGGACATTGATGTTGTTATGCTTTTTCCCTTGTGAAACAGGTGAAAAAGTTAAAAAGAGGATTATCCTATGAAGCAATTGCTTCGCAACACTTTCTTTTAGGAAACCAAATTAAAGCCAATTAAAAAGTCTCTGAGGAAGCCAATCTTATAACAAAGACAAATCTTAAATTAATCGATCATTATATGTGGCAGACACAGAATGCTAAGAATAATACAGCGATGTGAAGAAAGAAAATGGCATGGCACATTGGGCTCTCATGTAGTTGTCAGTTAAGAGCAACATGACCGCTGTGCATGGAGTGTACTTCTGGTGATTTCAGTGGTGTGCACTTTCACACCAGCGCCATATGAAAATGAATGGAGATTGCTATTACCTACCTGGGCTACAGTTTCTCTGGTATATAATGTTGCCATCGTTGTCTTCTTTCTGACACTTGGGAAACTGGAGGGTCACGACAAAGGTCACATTGGATCCTACCAGTGCTGGGCTGTCCGTCACCAGTTTGGTTGTCACCCTTCCTCCTGTAAAAACCAAAAATGGTCTTCACTGCCTTTATCAGAGCAGCAGCTACCTTCAACTGTGCACTATTTACATTGTGAGCGCTTTCTTGACTGTTCCTTTATATCCAAGGGCATTTGTACTCCTAAATCACTTGAGTTCTCATTAAAGCCCTAGTATAGAACAGCAGAGATTCCCCCCACATATCTTACTGTCATTCATTTTCTTCTTAGAGCTTTTTTTTCACTTCTTAGAGATTTTTTTTTACCGATGTGGTTGATATATTCCAAAGGAGAATATTTGTATTTCTCCCTTGTATTTAGACCTTGGCTCAGCCCAGGAGACAATAAACAGGCTCTTCACAGAAGTTGTTAAACTGAAGCCCACAGCACCCTACTGAACCAGAAACTGAAGCTTCGTGTTCTGTAGGGCATGTTACAAATAAAGCATGATCCTAGAGCCCTGGCCATCAGTACCTCGTGGTACATACTTCATGCCTGAGGCTGTGAGGTATGGGAAAGCAGTTACTGGAACAGCTCACTATTCTGCTTCTTCAGATAAGGTGCTGGTAATGGTATCAGAGCAGATCATCTCAGCTTTGCTGTGTTTGCAGCAGCTGTGAGTATAGCACCTATGAAAAAGCACTGCAACACCTGCATGCCCCACTGAGGTATGTTTTCTGGCCAGTTTTCTCAGTGTGTCTGAATTGCATGTGTGCAATTACCTCTCCAGCAGTCCTTCCACCTGGGGTCGTTTTCTTCCCAGAAAGGATAAAGTTTTTCATTCCATTTGTTTTGATCACTAGACCAGCCTTGTATCTTCTTGTTGTATGTGGTGGGAGAAGTTCTTCCATTGCTCAGCACATCTTGAAACCCTGTATAGAAGAGGAAACAGGCAGTGGGCTAGTGTCCTTCCTCCCACCCTATAAATGCATCGTGCCTGTGCTGAACTGCCTTTCTTTATGGCTGTGTTCTGCTCCTCTTCACTAGTTGAAAGTTATAGAGCTTTATCATTGCAGCTCTAGACACTACAATCAGCTATAATCAGCAATTCTACCTCTGACAGACTGATATTTTCCCACTTGCACTATTGAAGACTCTCCAGAGAAAGAATACATTTTACAATATTTTGACCATACCAGAACAATCGTTCTTGTGAGTGAACATAAACATGCAAGAGTCAGGACAGTTCTGAAGAGGTTGCCTGATTGCTGTGTGCAAATCTGTGCCTGGAAGGGTAACAGGCTACATTCACTGTGCCTGAGCTGTGCTCTAGTGGAGTTGTACTGGGAATGAATTTTGATCCAGTGATGCTTCTTTGGTGAGGTGGCTGCTGGTTTGGGGAGAGGGCTGGAGCCAAGTGTAACAGAAGCTGGTGTTTGCAGAGAAGGAAATTAAGAGCTGAATAGTAAATTCAATGTGTTTACAATGTAACAGCAGAAACACATTAGCTTCATGCCTATTACTTTAACGTGACTCAGATTAAACAATGTTAATAAGCTCCTTCTTCTCATATTACTACATATGAGGGACTCAACTTTTCCCAGGCCTTCGAGGATCCCTCTCTGTTACACAGTACTCACATGATGCAAAACAAAATAAATATCCAAGGAACATGCGGGAACATGTCAAACACCGTAGGATGCCATAAAAATACACTCATAAGAAGGCTCATATGCAGAGTTCCATGAAAGCCCGGAGGCTTTGAACAACTCCATCATGTTAATTGGGTAACTGCTGGGTGTGCCATCCTGTCCCAACATCAAGGGAGTCAGGATTTCTTCTGCTTTTCATGACTTTATTTTAAAGTCAGGAGATGCTGGATGCTTTTGAGATTTATATACACGTGCAAGAAAGAGCTGGATGATTTCAGGGAAGATGCAGAGACCTATAAGAAAGGCAGGAATGGCTGTGAGTGCTGTATCAAAACGTTTCATGTTGGAGGTTGTCCCAGTTTTGGAAAAGTTGCAGAGCAGGTGTAGCCAGCCAGTCTTAGCATGGTCTTGTGACTCCTAATTTTACTGCACGGAAGAGCCAGAGGGACAGCACCACAGAATAGGCAGGAGCTGCTCTCTCTTGAAGTTGGGAGGTGGCTGCTGGGCTAGGAGGGCATCCCTTGGCCAATCCCATCTCAGTGCTCACCCCAAAGCAAGGAGCTCTCTCCCTCCTTCTCTCTTCCTTCTTGAAGCTAAAGGACTGAAAGGTCCAAGGAAAAGAGCAGTCTACAGGTGCTGTGAGACATATTCTCCCGTACAGAACCTCTTGCAATCTCTCATAAATATGTTTAATTGACTTCCCTGAAGATTTAAGATTTTTTGATGCGAGCCAAGCAGAACATTATGACCTGTATTTCCTCATGGCCTGTATCACATGCTCTATTATGTTCAGTCTTTGTCAGAAGGAGAGTTGGGCAATATTGTCCGTCAGGAAAAGAAAAGCAGATTAGAAACTATAAAAACTATTGCAATATTTCACAAAGGCTTATTGTGCTTAATCACATGTTATGCCAAGAAATTAATGTCATCTTATTTGAAAGTAAGTTGGTAGGGATTTTTCCTATTTTTAATTCTGTTCTCTTTGATTTTATCTAGAAGTATGTGATGAATAAAAATTCTGATCATATTTTTCCCATTCAATTCATCAAAACAAGCTGGAACAGTTCTAATTTCAAAAATGCTTTTCATTTTGAATAGCCGTCTTTGAATTCAGAAGTCATTCTCCTGTCCAGCTCTAGTAATAACTGTGGTCACTGCTCCTAAATCATGAGCTCCTTAGGCATTGCTGTGCCTCCCTGTTGTGCTTTGTTTATTTCAATCAAATATTAAACATTTCACAAGCTTCAGGACAGGACAAAGACATCTTTAAAGATGAGAAAATAGTTCACCAGTATTTCAGCTAACACGTGGAACTGAAGATTTTCCATTGCTGAACTTAAAGGAATGAAAAGCTTTAGTGTATTTCTTCTGTAGCAATGAAAAACATTCAAGAACAGATGTTGGTCATCACATAAAATTAGAGCAGTTTAGTTCAAAATAAGCAAGGTGATAATACCTTGATGAATGAAATATGAATAATGAAATAATTAGTGTAATAGTTTTGGTGAGGTGATCATGGGAGAAAAGATCACACCCTGGTGGACCTTCTTTCTCATTCTGGTTGTCATCTTTGTGAAAAACACAGAGAAGTTCAGCATTTCCTGTGCTAGTGTGTTAGTCATGAAAGAGAGAAAAGGTCGGCGTTAGAACAGCAATAGAAAAATGATGTAGTTAAAGAGCAAAATGTAAGAAGGCTGGAGTTATGGCCAAGCTAAGAAGAGAGAAGCAATGTGAACTTTCTAAAGTTGCATGTAGAAACATAATGAAGTGGGATGCAAGAGAACCTGAGAGACAACTTACAAAACCATAAAACTTACCACCTAATCTTTTTAAAATATAGAAGTAGCAGAAAGCCTGCCAGAAAGTCTGCAGGGTGAATAGATGGTATAGATACCTAAGTAGCATTTGGGAAAGATAAAGCAATGGCACAAAAATAAAAATATATTTGTTGAAGTTTTTGTGAGCAATGGAAGAGCCTGAGAGGCTTCTGTGCTAGAATTTTCTTCCCAATGATGGAGAATCTCCCTCAAAGTGGAGAAAAAATATAGAGCAAATCAACACATAAAAAAGTCATCTGGATCAGGTGGCTCAGAAGGTGTGGAAGCTGTTCAAGAGTGAAATAAATGAGCTGTTAACCATAGCATGTAACGTCTTGCTTAAAGCTGCTTCAGTGGCCGTGAAACAAAAGTTGGCAACTGCGCTGACAGTTTTTAAAACATTTCCAGGGAAGATTTAGAGGATTATAAAAGGCGTGATGCTCAAATTGGACAAGCTGGGAGAAACAGCGATGAAGAACAGAATTGCCAGAAACAGTGGATTAATATGATGTGCCGTAAAGGAGCACATTCCTCCCAAATATGTCTAAGTTTTGCCAAGAGAGCTGGAGAGCAGGTGAACAAGGCTGTACACAACAAGAGCCTCTAATCTACTATTGCCACTCGAAAATGAGATCTTGTGTCATTACAGTTTTGACTGACCAGCTCGGGAATAGTTGAAAAAATAGGAAAAGGTTAAAGAGTAAAGATGAAAGCATTGTTACAACGTTGTATAATTCCCGGTGTGCTCACATCTTGAACAAGGTATGCTGCTCTGTTCTCTACAGCGTGAGCAGGGGGAGAGCTTTTCCAGAGAACTGAAAAATACAGAGAAAGGTGACACAAAGGGATAGAATTGTTTCCGGATGAGGAACAGCCAAATGGCCTAGAGAATGGGTGACAGCAGAACATGAAAACAGACCTGTGAAGAGCATGGAGGAAGAAGCGTTTTTTCACTGTTTCTGAAAGTACGGAAGTTAAGGAGAATAAATGAAACCAGCAGCTGATAGGTTCTAAGCATTAAAGAAAATACAGTTATTTCTTCACGTTAGGCACAGTTAAGCTGTGACATCTCTTGCAGGCTCACAGTTTATGTGGGTTACCACTAAAACTGGAGTGCACAGACTGATGGAGAATTCCTGTTAAATACAATGTTTCTATATCTGACCGAGGAAGTTCTGATGCTATCCATCATCAGAGGAAAGTACCGTGGTAAAGACAGGTACGAGGCTAGAGGTAAGCTCAGCCTGCCCTCCATTGCTAAGGCCTTCGGTTTCCTTCTTGCAGATTCTGGAACTTGACCCCCAGTTCCCATTTTGGGTTGCTAGCACTGAGCTCAGTGAGTCATTAAGACTGGAAGTCAAGCTGGGAGTCTGGGAAGAAGCCAGGGACCAAGCCTGACCACTAGGCTGGAGGATCTAACCCCTGGACTCCTTGGGTCCTGGAGCTCTGGCAGGCCAGGACACAGGCCAAGCAAACTATGAGAAATCCATCCTCCCCATGCCTTTCTGGCTATACTTGAGCCTGAAGAAATACTGTTAGAAATCTGAGGAGATGAGCCAAGGCTTAGCTCTGTACCTGCGGAGCACAGCAAACAGCTCTTGGCATTTTGATCCGGCTCAATATAGCCTCAGCTACGCTTCAGGGAGCAACAGGTTTTACAGCACCATCTCAAGACAGGAGGGAGGGAAGGGGTGAGGGAGGCACTCACGCATGGCAGCAGCGCACAGGATCGCTTCGGCCAGGAGCAGGAGCGCGAGGTGGCGGCGAGCCCCGCACATGGTGCTGCGGTGCACGGTGTCCGGTGTACACAGCGGAGCAGTAACTCCTTCAGCCTCCACTGAGAAGTGAGAATGAAGTTTCCCCACTGCTCGGCTCTCCAATTAAAAGAAGGGCCCCAGGACTCATCATGTGATGGAATTAAGCAGAGATGCATGATTTTGTCTTCAGCTTCTTTCAGCTCATGTGCTTATGACTCACTCCTTTTGCTTTCAGCATTCCCTGGGATTTCTGAGAGACCTGTTTAGAGCCACACCATTTACCTTGCAGGCATTTTTATATTGGTTTTGCTCTCTGATCAATTTTTGTACTTAATTTGTTTTTAAATTAGAACCATTTACTTCCAGAAATCCAAATTAACTCTCACCGTAGCCTGATTTGCTAGAGTTACTACAATAGCTCATTGCATTTGATGAACCCATCTCTACTTTTAACTTGTTTCTCTTCCCACAAGCTGAGCAACAACTATAAACTAAGAGAAAACTGGCTGATTCTAGCACTTCCCTGGACTTGGCTCTTGATCAGAGTTGATCCTGAAGGCAAACATTATTTAAAAGTTCTCTTAGTGGGTACATGCACGTACCTTACTACCACAGTTGTGTGATATGACATTTAGAGGTATAGTCACAGACTGTGTTGTGACAGCCAGTCCATATCTAGGTCACAAGTTGAGCTACACACAAACAAGTACTTTACTGTAGTGTGTGGTGTATAGAGATGAAACAAAAATAGATTTTACCACCCAACCTAATAATGAAATGTAATCAGTGCCTGAAGAGGAGTCTGGTAGCACTGGCAAACACTGCACATTCTGGTTCACATTCAGGTTCAGCTTGCTTCACCAGCCACAGGTGGTCTTCTGTAGGCAGTGCAATAACTAAATCATTTTGCAGTCCTGTCAGCCTGATGAAGATTCTTGCTTTTGCTTTCAGCAAAGAAGCAGCTTTGTTGCGCTATGGCACAGAATCAAGTACAGACCTCAAGACTGGAATTCAGCAGTGGTCTCAGTGATCCCAAAGCAGAGCACTGGCAGGGGAGACACCTGCTAATGAGAAATCAGCACGCTGGGCAACACTGAACTGTATTTCATTTGGGCAGGGCAGGTGTAAGTCTGTAAGCCAAGGTTCTGTGAACAAAATGAACAGATTGCCCAATGAGAGGGAATTTTACAACTATGATTTGCTCTTGGTATCTTTCATCTTTTCTAACGTCTTCTGTTCACTGTAAGTTACTGTCACTATCTGGAGCACTTTTCCCAGTAAAACAGGCTCCGATGTCCTTTTTGGGAGCTGCTGGTGCATGCAAGGCAAAACTCCTTTTGCTTTCAAGATCTCTGCACCCCCTCTGTCTTCTATCTCACCACATTCTGGGACCTTTCAGAAGCAGTTAAATCATGATCTATGTGTGAGAAGCTGGACACAGAGAGGAGAGCTGGGTGTCCTTTTCTCCTGCCTTCCCAACAGCACCAAGAGAAGGATTCCAGGCTGTGTGAACAGCAAAGTGCATCCTGCATATGTAGACTCCATGCTTTGCAGCCTTGTGTCTACCATGGAAAAGGGTGAAGACAATAGCCTTGGGGATGCCAGGCTTGTTGGGACTAAGCCCTCATTATCTGGCAGAAAGGAGAGGAGCATAAATCAAAGTTAGAGCTGTGACTGACTATGCAAAAAAAAATCATATGACTGTAGCGTCCTCATGTGATTGTTGCTTTCTTGTTGTTATTAAATCAACTCCATTCCCAGCTGAAATGTCAGGTTTCAAAGCCATTCACAATTATTTTTTTAAACCATGTGAAACATTAGCCTTAATTGCGCTCCTTTGTTTCCAGGTTGTTGATTCTTGAAGTGAGAAGTGACCTTCGAAGACCATATTTCAGCACAGATGACCTGATCCAAAGCCTGAGGAGGAGAAAGGAGGTTTAAGCACTGTTTCCAAATGGGGTTTTTGAGAACCTCCAGGGGAAAAACTGCTGACAACAAATGCCTGGTAATTAAAACCAAAAATTTATCATCCTAAAAATAATAAAGTTGGTTAACACAGAGATTTTTTGCCATGTTATTTGATACGTGAAAATGTTACATAAATATTGAGTGACACTCTCAATAAGAGCCAGCTGGTGAAAATTTCTGAACACATTGTAAATAGATTTCAGGGGCACTGAGGATTGGGTGTGTGGTTAGAGGAATCCAAAACCACCAGGCCTGGTGGTTAATGGCTAAATGGTGGCTGTGCTGTGAGGATCTGTCCTTCACATTCTCCCTCCTCAGCTCTAGGGCCTTAGACTAAACATTCCTAAAGGGCTGACACCAAAAACATTTGGATCCATTTATGCTGTGGCTGTAGCCAACTCATTAGCAAGAAACGAGAAGAGGAGGAAGTCATGCAAGAAAGAACTAGGAAGAACAGTGATGTGAAAGGAGTAAGGAGAGGAATAAAGAGGCCAAGGAAAAGCAGTAGAAATTAGTTAGAAGTAAAGGCTGAAGTGATTGAACTAGTGATCTGTGTCAGCCTCAGCTGACTTCATCACTTACATTTGGAGTTCCTCTGAAATACTGAAGACTTGCTTGAAGCTGGCTGATCACTGCTGGATCTTAAATCAAGTTTGTAGGTTTTATATTATTATTCTTGGTCTCTTGAAAAGCAGCTTCACAGTTAAAATAGCTGAGCTGAATTGTGTAGCTGTAAAAGCGGAAATATTTAAAATATATCCTAAATATTCTTCTAGCAAAGAAACACATTCAGAGAGATTTAGGACTTAATCTTACAAAGAAGTGGGTGGGTACTTCACAGCTTTAGTTCCTCACTGATTAAAACTTGTCCAAGAGATACAGATCTCTGTTACCTGAAGGCTTGTCAGATGACAGGGTGTGATCAAATCATGTGTACCTACATGTCTAGATTGTGACAGAGCTGGCATGTTCTCATGCTATCACGCTTCCATCTCAACACAAGTACAAGAATTGTTAAACACTTCTCACAGGAACTTAAAGGGAAAAAAAATAAAAACCAAAGGGGGAGGATTTGAAGAATGACCTTGATCTTTGGCCAAACCAGCACACAAAAATGAGACGATCTCATTTTAGTTAACCAGGTACATGCAGGTATAAACTGTCTGCCATTCCCTGGGGTCCCATGAGGGAAAGCTGCTTAGGACTACACAAGTTCCCTTTCTGGGACGAAATCATCCATGTCTCGTTTCACAAGGGACAGTAGTCCATCAGCTGACAAAACTGAACATGTATATAAAACGATGTGGGCAGTCTGAAGTCTTTCTTGTCTTAGAAAAAAAAAAAGTAGGAAGGAGGGGGAAAAGAGACCTACAAAAGCTCCTGGTCATTTTATGGTGCCATCCAGCTCAGTTCATCACTGAAAAATGAATTAACCCTCACAACTAGATGAACTGGCTTTTAATAGTTTCAGGGTTTTTTTGTTTTTGCTTTTGTTTTTTTTTTGTTAGCTAAGGCTACAGCCAAGATTGCTCCATTTTTGAAGGGAAGGCATTTCCACTCAGTCACTCTTTTTTCCAAGCTCCCACGTTGGCACTGATGCTCTCAGAACTTTTCACTTGACCAGAGAATAGAATTCTGGAGCTTTCTTGTGTTAGAAGTCACCTTCAGCCTAAAGCAAAGGCTTGACTTAGCATACCATTTCTCTGCCTTCTTTAGAGATGTTTCTGTTGTTTCCTCAATGGTAATGCTAGCTTCACTGCTCAGGTACAGCCACATTTGTGACAGTGCCCTAAAAGCCTCAAGAAAGTAGTTGCTGTAAAGGCACAGAAACCCCAGGTGTCATTTCATCAGGGTAAAGCTGCAGCTCTTTGACACACAAAAAAAAAATCCACAAGAGTTCAGCCCTGAGATACAAATCCACACTGACCCATTCATTCCCCCACACATGGATGTGGCTTCCTGCTGATGGGAGTTAATTCCTGTAGATGACCAGCAGCTGCAGATGAAGCATCTGAAGTAACAGACGCTGGCCCTTTAGATATCGCCATATCTTTTCTTCTTCAGGTGTATAAATGAAGCAGGTGAGCCTCATTCAATGTCTGTAGACATGATTAATTAATTAATTGATTTTTAGGTATGGTGCTAGTGGAAGGAGGAGTTGCTGTAACTACAGTAATCCCTGTGTTCCAGTATCAAGCTGATGTCCTCGAAGGCCTCTGTGAGCTGTTGCTTGCTTGGTACCTACCTTAGTTGAGCTTTGTGTGGAATCATAGAGCTGTCACCACTTGTTACGGTATGGACGTTGGTTTTACTGTGCCACTTTTCTCATTCTGGTTTAATGAACAGTTAGTTACGCGGTTTATACTCAAAATGACTCATCAAGGCATAATCCTCTGCCAGTCGTGAGGCAGATAATTACTGTGAAAGTGCATGATTATGACTGTGAATCCCATGTTTTACACCATATTATAATGAAATCCATTCAGATCTCTCTGCTGCTTACAGACAGTGTAAGAGGAAGATTCAGTGTCCATCAGTTCAAGACAGAGCAGTTGAATTACTGCTGAAAAACTGTTTTTCCTAAAGACTCTTGCTGGTATTTTGTCTAGAAGAAGAAAGTTCTCTTAAAAATTAATATAGGACCAGTCAAGCAAATAAAACCTAAATGAGAAAATGATGTTGTAGCAAAGAAAATAAATACATGACAAAGACATCAGCTGTCTGGTCGTGTTGGTGGCAGAACACTGGAGGCAAAGTGATCCCACAGCCAAAATCTGCTCCTTTAAAATTTTTCTAAGAAACAAAGTAAACTGAATGTATTAAATTGTACCTTCTTCCTTGTGTATGCTATGTTTCATTCATTATGGGCTGGCTACAAGAGCACAGCACAGGTCTGTAGTTTTACAGCCTAGTGCAGTTGCCTTGGCTATTCAAGAAATAACCTCAGTGTTTCTCTGACATAGGAGCCAGAAAAAATGGAAGTGCTGGAAGATGAGCTTTAGCAGAACGTTCTATTCAATATGTTAATAAACAAGAATGTGGGCAAAATCCTGCATTTTTTGGACTCTATTCGTACCGACACATAGCAGTAAGTCAAACACTCATCTCTTCCTTGGAGGCCAGGCCCACAGGTGGAGGGGTTCCTGCCTGCAGAAATGTTAACAGAAACTGAAGGTTTTCTGTCACTGTAAGGAAAAAAAAATAAAAAGTGCACATGTGTATATATATGTATCTATACATCTTTGATGATCTACTGCTAAAATTAGTAGGCCAGAATCTTGAACATTTGTAATTACGTATTGGCAGACAAATACAACATTACATACATTAAGCATACCAGAATTTGTCTTCTCAGTTTGTCTTGAATGCTGACATGCTTCATTTGTATTTTCTGTGTTGTAAGCAGTAAATCTGTGCTGATTCTATTTTAAATCTGGATTGGAATAAGGCTACTTTATTTCAGCTTTCTTTGCCAGTACTGGAAAACCTAACATAACTCCTACTGTACAAGAACCAAGAAACTGATTTAATACAGCAATGTACTGAGATCCCTGGCTTAAGCATAATACAAAGGCTAAACTCTGTCTGTCTGGTATGTGTAATGCACTGATAGCAAGAGCTATTAGGTCTGCATGAGAAATACTGCGTGACTTAATAACTATTAGTACAGAAAATGTGTGTGCATCATATAACAGAAAAATCTGTTTCTCCCTCTTAAAAGAGCAGAATAGCTTAACAAATCTTCTCTTGGACGTGTTTAATTATATTTATTTGCTTTCTCTGAGCGCTGCTGTCTGCCATAGCCTGGAAGAGAGAAAGCTTTTCTCTGCCCAATGCAAGAGGTTGCATTTTCACTACAAGAGTTCAATTTGGCTGCAGGTGGAAGGAAGTTTAACAGTTATTAAATAATTCAGATTCAACATAAAATAGTCACTGTTCTTTTCAGCTATAGATGTTGCTTCCAGTTCAAATAGTTTGGATTTAATCCTGAGCTGTGTCTGATGTCAAAGTTAATAATTAATAATAATAATAAAAAGGAATAGCCCTAAAGGAGAGAAACTAGAGAAATGAGAAATGTAAGTGAAGAGGAGGAAATCCGACTTTCAGACCTCTAAAAATTTAGTATTTTTTTTATACTGCAGTTGTGATGAGAGTAGAGCTGAGATGAACACAACGATATATACCCTAATGAACTAAGAACAACATAAAATGATTTTGAAATAATCTGATCTTTCAGTTGCTGGGTTGTTTTTTTGTTTGTTTTTGCTACGTTTGCAAGTACCCATTTCTACTATTACTATGATACAAAAGACCTCTCAGCATTAAAAACTGGCTGCTGAATGGTGTTGCATAGTATTAAAAACGTTAAAAAAATTCAGCATTTGCTAAGACAGACACCAAGCCACCCTGTTACTCATTTCTCACTGAGTAACATTTCACCTTCTATGAGTGTTCAGGTAACAAATAAGAGCATCATATGGGAGCTGAGGATGGACAAATTAATTAGAAATGCATTTATATGTTGTCCAGTTCCATACAAATCAAGAAGCTGACAAATTCAAAACAATGTAGTTCCTAGCTTGAAGCACTTTGTTCTTTTGTTTAGAATATGATGTTAAGCCCGAGCTTCTCTCCCTTGTAATGGTGTTGTTGTTAAGGATGAAATTCAAAAGACAAAAGGCAGGAGCAACTCCCATGAAGCTGTTCTATCATGGGCACTGAGTATAACCCAGCAGGATCTTCCCTTGAGCTCACACAGTCTCTTCCTGGGATGGACAATACAAAGAAGGCTGCTTCCCCATTTAAGCATTTGAAAATGTTTCTGGACATCTAAATTCTGAGAGAAAGCTCCATTAAAATCACCAGGTCTTCCATTAAGAATTTAGTGCCATTTCTTCAGGGCACTAATTAGAGCACGTCAATTAGAGCATCTGGAAGTAAAGTAGGGAACAAGCAGCATTATGAAATTTTTGAAGTAAATGAGTTAAAGGAGTTAAGAAGGGTTCCTGAATATCTTGAAAGGTGTGGGGAGTACATTTACACTGTTACGTATTCACGTGCTTTAAACACTGGGTAGATTTTACTGGAAGGTTTCAAGGTTGTGTGTTTGTGTACGTAGGAGCCAAAAGCCCCAGCCAAGATAATCTTTGTGAATTTTTTGTTCAAATTACAGAACCTACCTCATTGTCACAGCCATACAAAAAGCAGAAGGATGTGTAAACTCTGCCTTTTACTTTTCTACGGTGTTTTAGGGTTTTAATTCCTGTAGTATCTGAATGCTTGTTGTGCGTTCTCAGGTAACACACAACTCCTTCTCACAGTGTATTTGTAATAGTCATTAATTTTAAATATAAATGTATATATTTATATATTTAACGCTTCAGGTTATGTACAACTGCCAAAAAGTCATTTCCTGCTGGGTGAAGGCCCCCAGGTCATCCAGAGCTTTGGTATGGCTTCTCCTTAATATGAACTTCCCCAACACACAAGGAAGGCTTTGGCTCTCAAGAGTAGTTCTCATTAGAGCTTGGTGTTTGAGAACTGTTAAGAAATGAGAACTACTCACTATGCAGTGCTTCTGCAGAAGGTTGTGTAAGAAAAGAGCTGATGGATACAAGTTCTGTGCTAATAATGTTTTTTAGAATTGTAGTTCAAAATACATAACATTCTTTTCAGAGAATTAAAATTGTTAAAAAAAACAACTGGCCTGCAGATAGGCAGTGGACAGCTTGGGGAAAGTAGGAGGGTGTTTAATTCTATTTTGTATGTGCCTGAAAAATATTACATGGAAGAAATTATGTACCAGTCCATGCCACCTTTCATGTATTTTTAAAATCTTCAAATAAGCATGTACTGATTTAAATCCTGACACTGTAAAGCAGGTTTTCAAACTGAACAGGGTGTGGAATTTAAAAATACCATAGGACTTATCTGGCGGGGGAAAAGGATTGCTTTGATGTCCATATCTTTTCCAGCTTTCTCTGTAATTAAGAACCAGGAAAAAGAATTTGGTAATGGGACCATTTAATGTTAGGGCCACAGTAGTATTTAGTGGGCATTTACAGCTCTCACTGTTTTGTGCTAAGCACTTCATGAGCATATAATGATATCCAGGGAGCTGGGTGCAGAATGGCAGGAGTGATGTCCTGTGCAGCTGTCATGGTTCTGCACTGCAGCTTCAGTTTCTGCCACGTGAGCTTTGATGGCCTGCAGGAAAGCAGCCTCCCTGTTACCCCCAGCGTTTACTGAACGCAAGCAGAGGTTGCTCTTCTATTAACATGAACTGCTGTGGTAGTTCAGCAGGTGATTTTCAGTGGCTTCCAGCTTGACCAATGCCTGCAGCCATGCGTGGGAACATAGAAGAGAGCGTGATAGGAAGGAATGAGATTTTGGATAACAGCTGTTATACATGGCCAGCACTTTCTTCAGCACAACCTGAGCATTTGTTAAATGTCTTGAAAATATCTGTGTGTGTATTGGTAAACGTGGTATTCTCTGCCATAGGAAAGAGCAAGAAAAATTACGTACTGTTATATCACATAGCAATGGGTTAGTGACCAACTGTGGCTGGGGGGGGGGAGGGCAGGGAGAGGGAGAGGGAAGATAATAATGGTCTTATATTAGTAAGGCAGTAATTTCAAAATCTATTTAAGTGAGATATCCTTCAAAGTACGTTAGTTGCATGGCAGAAGCTCCTCTGCCAGCATCCTGATCTCCTATCAGCTCTGAGGGCCAGGAAAGTGGCATGTTGACATGGTCCTAGACAGGATGAGGCTTGGGATCCATCAGTACAGCTGTTGGATTATGGACAGTTTAACTGATGTCAACTAAGTATGAAATCAGCAGCAAGTTAGCAACCCAGCATGGAACTGGGAGCTGCAGTTCTTTGTTTACAAACATAGCATTTTGCAATTGCTCCTAAGTCCTGGGTTAAGTTTGCATTTGGAAGTGACAGAACTTTGCTCGTATTTAAGACAAATTGGCTTTGACCCACAGAACACGTTCATGAAACTCTGTTTCCTATAGACTGGTGTCCTTTGCAACACCCCAGTAGGGCAGAAGTCATACTACTTGCATGGGTGTTGATCAGCCAGCCAGCTGCCAGCAGTGTTGATAGCAGCTGAGTTTTGCCTGCTTTTCTTTCAGTTGCAACAATAATTTTGGTCTCCCTCCTCATCCAGTTGCCAATTCTTCCTGCAGCTATTAGAATATAATTATCTTAGAGACTTGAGTGCCCGGAAATTGGCCACAAGGTTTAAAAAAGGGACTAGGTCAGAAGGAATGACAGACAGATGATCAGACAGTCTAATTGAAAACATGCTATTTTATTAGGAAATGTGCTAAAGTGATTGAGTAATTTGACTATAAAACAGAAAACATCATGAACTGGGCTCAGCAGTCTTCTGGCTCTTGTGCACTATGTCAGATACTTTTAAATTGCCACTTGGGAGTGCTACTTCCACAGAGGAATTTTTAGACAGCCAACAGGCAGCATTACAGCTCTGCGGTATTCTTTCTGGAGGTGGCCTGGCATTTGAGGTGGGAATGATGTGAAATGCAATTTATTTCCTCTTCCTCTACTCCAAGTACTGCAAAATATGCAGGCTCTTAAGTGAACGATCAAGGATGCATAGCTGTAAGTTACAGCCCCACACCTATAAACAGATTTGAACACATACACATTGTTCTCATGTACTTTAGTTATTTTATAGGTCTCCCTTGGTTTGCGACAGTTTCTTTTAAGCTACTGTTGGAAGATTAAACCTCCTCCTTTTAGTAGACCATTGTAAGGATGGAATGTGTCCAGTTACCACTTAAGTAGGACAAAATCTCTTTGCTGCAGAACCTGTTTATGGCAGCTGTGCTCAAGAAGTGCCTCGTGTGCATTTAATTGTCTGCTCCCCAGTATTGCTTTTAATAGTGAATATTCTGCTAATATTTTTAATGTAACTCAGTATTTTTTCAAACAAATTGATAAATACATAACAACATCAGAGTGCCTTCTGTTCTTCGGGACAGCCTTATATAAAGTCATGTGCCCAATGTGACTTTGTTATCTCTGTTAATATCATTATTATTACTGGCAACCACATGCATTTCCTGATGCAAGGATCAACATGTACTGCTTGTGTTTCATGTATAATGTGTGCTCTTTGGTAAGCATTGCTCTATATTTTCACAGTGAAAAGAAGATGGTTTTGTGCTTCTCCCATGTAAGCAATGTTTAGGATGTCCAGGCTCCTCCCCTAGTAGTGTCAGGGATTTCCAGTATGTCTCCAGCAAAGTTGCTGGATACTTTGTGCTATTTTTCCTCTTTCTTATTTCCTGTACAACATTGCCCAGAGGGAAAAATAGGAGAAAATCAACTGGACTGCCAGCAGATACAGATAATTAAACAACTGTCAGCAGAAAGGCTATGGTCATCAAAGGAGGGCGCTCCCAGAAGTGTCCCACCCTTCCCTGAATGGCACACTGGCTTGAGTACAAAGCACTGGTGCAGCTTCTGCCTCCCCATCACAGCTCAAGGTGTGACCATTCCTGCAGCAGTCCCTGTGCTAAAGGGCTGAGGCCCAGGGGGCGAGTCAGGCAGGAAGGCACATCACCATATTGGTGTGTATCGAGCAGACAAACCTTCTGACCTGTTTTGGACAGATTTCTGGAACACAAAAAAACTCAGTTCATGGAGGAAGCTTTCATGTCTCTGGTTTTTCTACATTGGGTTTGAGAAGTACAGGCAAAGGTAGAGAAGAACAAGCAGGAGGAACTAACCAGTTGTTAGAGAAGACAACTGAATGCTAAGGGTAACTTTTCTGCTTACAAACATCATATTCACATGTTCAAACCCCAGAGGCACTGTAGGGATATTTCTGCTCTAAGAATAAAGCAACAAGTACTGTTGTGCAATCAGTCATCCAGAGCCAGGTTTTGTTCTACATTTTTAAAGCCTATTTTTATTCTTGTAGCAGTTGTAAGTTGCTACTATTTCAGTGTAATGTGACTTTGGCACTATTTCACTGTTATAGACAATCCGAGAGAAACCTGAATATTAGTGAGAAGCCCACAGTTGCAGATGTAAGGTACACCATCAGCACTTCATGTGATGACAAGGAGTGCTTTAATGCAGAAATGCATCAGAGTCCAGAGTTCTGCTGCTGCTTGTCAGGCTGAGAAAAATGCAACAGCACTGGTTGCACAGAGAGGCTGAAGTATCTGAGATCACAGTTGCACCTCATCAATCTCCCTTCAGAGGGATGTGGCATGATTTTACACACACACACATAAATGTTGCTTGTTGTTCTATTCACACGGGAGGGTGGGTTTAATTTGTATAATTACGATTAATTAGTACACAAAGGGTGCATGCACTGGATACACATCATGTGATTTGTGAGGATAAGGCTATACTGAAGACTTACAGAAGACATCTGAATGCTGACTAGGGGAACGCTTGCTAAAAGTACTCCCCCTTACTGGAACAGAAATTCAGGCGGAACAGGATGCAATTGCCACAGGTGCTTTAATTCTATCAGTTCACTTTTCTGCTGACTTCTTTGCATTTAGCAGTGTAACAGATCTGCCTGATGGAAGATGCAAGATGCAAAACTGGTTTCTCATGTGATGTGGTGGGAGCAAATCCCACTCCCTGCCTGTGCAGGTAAGGAAGCACTGAAGACAGAGCAATTCACATGACACAGGGAAAAAATGTTGATCATCCTGCTGGCTTTTAAATCTTGTTGTTCTTGCTCTTCTCCCTCTGATGTAAGAGCTGTTCTTAACATCTTGCAGGAGGGGAAGCCCCAGCAAAGAGCCTGTCGCATGGCATGGCAGTGTGTGGTAGGAGTGTGGAGCCTTGCTGTGCAGAAGAAACCGAAGACTTGCAACAGCATTGTGGGTTAAATAAGAATACAGCCTCGGGCTGGGTTGCTGATAACTACTCTTTGTTCTACTTGGCTATCCTTATCAGAGAAACAAAGCAATTGAGTGCGAGAGTTTCAGAACTGAGGTGTGTATTTGCTTGCAGTGTTTAAAGAGCTCATCTGCCTCTTCCAAGTGAATGGGGAGAGGTTCCCCGTTCACAGCCAGAGCCCTCAGTCTTTCCCAGCAGATCTGGCAGGGGTTCCAAATGCTCTGCTTTGCACTCTTGTCACCCTTCACAGGTGCTGGTGTGTTTTGTCTCAGAAGTGAGAGATCCAAACAGCTTGTGCTGGCTCTCAGGTTTCCGAGGACTTGTGCTGCTAAAGCTACAGGGAGGAGTTTGCTTCTGATGTTTTAGTTTTGACCCGGCCAGAACTCAAAAGAGGGTTAATAGGACTTTTCAGTGGGAAAATGTGCTGCCTAAGTCATCTCTGCAGAAAGACTTCATTATTCAAGTTTACTAGTCAAGGTGCTTTAAAAATCCTTACCCCCCCCCCCCCCCCCCCCTTCTGGGAGTGTACGGAATCACAGAACTGTAGGGATTGGAAGGGACCTCTAGAGATTGAATCCAAACCCCCTGCTTCATACAGCAAAACTGCAGAGCACCTGGCTACTACATCACTAACTGATAAGACGAAATTCCAATGTTTTCTGGAGCTCCTGTTTATCTCAGTGTTAATAGCTGACGTTTCAAGACTTCCCGCTGCTGCCAGCATCAGCTGGAGGACTGAGGGCAGAGCGAATCCTGGCTGTTCTGTGCTGGGTCGCTGCCGCCCGAGGATTAGTCCATGATCTCTTGGAAAACAAACTTGAAATCACTCTTCAGATCTACCGTTTGTACCATGCCACAGGACTTTCAGTGACTCAAAGATCCTGTTATTTCAGTGAAAGGACAGTACTTGGAAACACCACATGGAGCTTGAATGTTCCACTCTATTACAGTTGGACTAGATGATCTTGTAGCTCCTTTCCAACCTAATGGACCTATGAACCTATAATAATGTACTTAAGAACCTATTTCACAGACTGAGTGCTTCTCCTAGTCATGCCACATTACATCTCTCTGCTTTGGACTTCCAGTTTCCTATCCTAAAGCTGGGCCCAGTAACTGAGGCTTGTGGCTTGGTTGCCATGCTGTACATATTTTTGGTACTCAATACTACGGCTTTCCGGAGGGCAGCCCTACTCTAAACAAAGAGGTTATGCAGAAAAGGAAACAAAAGGAGTGTAGCTTAAAGGAATGTATGATTGAGCCTTCTTTGTACTCATAACCAACTTTGGTGTCAAATACAACAGAAGCAGAGCAGGGCAAACAGGAAAAGGATGAAAAACGGTGCAAATATTGGGGAAGGTTGCTTTGATCTTGATCTGCTGACAAATTGTGGCTTATTTGCTGCAATTAGTAATACCATCAGAGCAATACTGTTCCTTTTTATTTCATCCTTATCTCTGCTTCTGCAGCCTAACATGCAGCCCACCGTTTGCTGGCTAAGTCACATTGCCAATTCCTGTCTCACACTGTTCTATCATCTTTTAGACTGTTTGGGATGAAACATCCACATTGTAGTATTTCTGCAACAGGCATCATCTGATTTTTGAGAGGGAAGAGCGAATCTAATAAAGCTACATTTGTTCAAAAGGTTTGGTCAACCATGGATTTTTATTTATCGTCATCTAAAGCAGGAATACTCCCCTAAACCTTTCTATTTTCATTTCTAACAGCAAATGCCTTCCAAATTCCCTTCTCACTTTAGATCCCTCTTGGTTAGGTTTGTGTGAGAGCATCCAGCTGATGTTGTTCATTTGGGTACACGCAGCAAGGTATTCAGGTTTTGTCACAGTTCTATTATGAAGTAAAAGTATTTCCATTTTCAATAGCACATACATGTTTTAGGGCACTGAAACCTTCTAGTGCAGCTCAGCAGCAATAGCGGGCTGAGATGCACTAGAGGGAGTTAAGGTTTTCCATTGAGCTTGAGGAGTGCCTACTGCACTCTTGTCATCCTAACTTTTACATTTGTTCATGCCATTTTAGCGAGATATCTTCCAGTATGCTATGGCCTTTTGGTAGGAAACACATTTGTGTTGAAGTTTTAAGACTATAGGTCCATAGCAAGAACTGTTAGCTTCGAGTGTTAAAGAAACACCCAATTGTGTTAATTATCTCCTAGAATTATGTTTTGTTTTCCCATGATGTAGGAGGTTACACGAGTTTGAAACACCAACAGGAGGACCTGGTCCAGAACCAACGAACATTTTCTCCACCCAACTCCAGTATCTCCTTTGGAAAGTTTCTGACCACTGGTTTATAGCATCTTGGCAAAATTCAGAAACAGCTTTGGTTCAGTAAAGGTATAACTAATATATTCTGCAATCAAGATTTGAGAGCTTGAGAAACAAAGTGTATTAAGACACATAAATGAGGTAAGTAGTTTTACAATTGCTCAAAAAGCTGTATCTGAGAAGTGTCAAAATAGCAAAGCACGGGTTTGTTATTCATGAGGAACACTTTCAGGACTGTCCTTCATCAGCTGCATTACATTAATGCGTGCATTATAACCTCAGGCAAAACAACCACAAGAAGACAAACTGCATCGACCAGGAAAGGGATTTAAAACGGTCAGAACCCGTAAGTATCACTCAGTCCTCGTGATCAACTGCTTTGAAATCGGCACAGCCGGAGCTGCAGTAGCTGATTGAGGTACAGGGCGGGTTTTCGGGAGGTTCCAGTTCTCGCGAGAGGTTAACGAGGCGTTAACGAGGCGTAGGCATTACCAGGGTTTCAGCGCCTTCGCCCTCACTCCTCAGCTGAATAGGGCTCAGGGAGGGCAGCGAAGTGTCACTACCCACTGTTTGTTTGTTTGTGTTTATTTTATATATATATATTTATTACTATTATTTATTTATTTATTTTAAGTTCTTACAATTCATATCTATATATATATTACTACAAACTATTTTTTATTTATTTACTTTCAATTTTTCATTTATTTGTTTTTATTCTTTTTTGTGCCATGGTCTCTACTAGACAGAGGGCTTGCCTTAAAAAGGCTGTGGCGACCCAGACAGAAGGTCTGCCTAGAAGCGTGGCTACACAGGTCTCTGGTTGCAAGGAGTGCCAGAACCTGCTACTGCTGGATGAGGGTGCTAAGCAGTTCTCCTGTGCGAGGTGTGAGCAGGTGGAAGATCTGCTTAGCATGGTGGTTGAACTGAAAGAGGAGGTTGAGAGACTGAGGGCCATCAGGGACTGTGAGCGGGAGATTGACTGGTGGAGTAGCTCCCTAGAGCGCCAGAGAGAAAGGCACCGGGGAGATCCCCCGCAGTTGGTGGTGGACTCCCTGACCTGTCCCCGTAGGGCAGAAGGGGGATATCTGAGGGATAGGGAGGGCTGGCAGAGAGTCCCTGCTCGGTACCGTGGGCAATCTCCCCCTCTGCCTCCTTATGAGGAGCGGCTGAGGGAGCTGGAATTGTTTAGTCTGGAGAAGAGGAGGCTCAGAGGAGACCTTATTGCACTCTACCACTTCCTGAAGGGGGGTTGTGGTGAGGAGGGGGTGGGCCTCTTCTCCCTGATAACTAATGACAGGACGAGAGGGAATGGCCACAAGTTGCGCCGGGGAAGATTGAGATTAGACCTGAGGAAACATTTTTTTCTCTGAAAGAGTGGTCAGGCACTGGAATGGCCTGCCTAGGGAGGTGCTTGAGGCACCATCCCTAGCGCTGTTCAAGAAGCGTTTAGATGAGGTGCTAAAGGATTTGATTTAGTAGTTGGGTAGGGATAGTGATAGGAGGATGGTTGGACTAGATGATCTTATAGGTCCTTTCCAACCTTATGAACCTATGAATGGGGGAGGTGGCCAGCGCTGTCTCTTTACTCTGACTCGTGGATGGTGGCAAATGCCTTATGGAGGCAGGTGGACACAGCAATGGCAACAAAGCAACTGGCAACAAAGGGGTAAGCCTACCTGGGCTGCTAACTGTGGAAGGATGTGACTGCCTGAATAGAGAATACGGTTGTAAAGGTGCGTTGTGTGGATAGATGCTTGTGTGCCCAAGAGATGCACTGGTGAAGAACAATAACATAGATAACAGGTAGATAGAGATGCCAAATTGAGGTGGTTCAAATAGACTTGGACTGCCAACATGTGCGTTACCCCACGCCACTGCCTGAAACACCATCTTAGGTCTCGAGAAACAAGTTTGACAGCGACATGGCACTGCAGAAAGAACCGAGTCAGATAATGGGACTCATTTCAGAAATTCCCTTGTAAATCCTTAGGCCAAAGATCATGGTACTGAGTGGGTTTACTACATCCCTTTATGCACCAGCTTCTGGTAAAATGGAAGGACACAATGGATTGTTAAAAAGCAGATGGGTCTTTTCAGCTTCCAGAAAGAGCAAGCCTCTCTGTAGACCTGTTTTTACTCAGGGACCTGGATCCACTCGGTGGGTTATGCAGAAAAATGGGGATGTTCATTGTGCACCATAAGGCATATTACTGCAAAGCAGTAAAAGATGAAATGAATATTGAAAGCAGAGGAATGCATTCCAATTTGTTGCTGCATTCTTTATTGGAGGTGTCACAGAACAGCTACTAAGACAGGTAAGTTCAGAAAAAAATTGAGTCTGGAAGAAATAAAAGGTCTGCGGGTGGCGGTTTAAGAGGTACTTTCCCCACCGTGAACCTTTTTGCTTCAAACTGCTGCAACTCTTCAGCTGTTAATTCACTCCTCGGCGTATATAACCTGTTTGGTATAATACAGCTACTGACTGCAGAAGGTGCAGATGTTGTGTTTTGTCCAGAGGCAGCAACAGCCTGTGCAATCCAAGGGCTGCTTGAACTTGAGGGAGAAGTTCCTGTCGATGCATTAGGAGTTTCAGGAACCGTGAGTGAAGCAGCAGCAGCAGAACCTCCAAAGCCTGAAAGCCCTGAAGTTCCAAAGCCACTGCTCGTTCCCGAGGTCTTAAACGAGATTGAGTCTGCAGATGGAGCTGATGAATCGCCAAACCCACCGGGATGGGGAATGGTGGGGGAGGACGTCACATCCAACGTAGGAGGGTTGGAGGCAGCAGCGAAGCTCCCAAAAGCTGGAGCATTTCCAGATGGGACGTTTGCTTTGACGGAGAAGCTGCTAGCACCACTAAGTCCGGACGTGATTCTCACAGCACCTACAGAGCCGGGGAGAAGTTGGAAAAGAAAACGCGCGGTTCTCGCAGCGAGTCACCCCGGGAAGCTCCGAAGCGGCAGCGCCCGGGCACTGCGCGCACTCGGCGGCGGCAGCGGCTGTGCCGTGCGGCGGCGGAGCCCCGCGGCGCTTCCAGACGGCGCGGCCACGACGTGAGCAGGGCACCGCGGCCGCAACGCCGTGCCGCAGCCGCCCCTGCCGGCTCGGGGCCGCTTCTCAAGCGCTGGGAGCCGCTCTCGAGTTGTGCCCGGGAAGGTACGACGAGTAGGTGCCGGACACGCGCTCCCTCAAGTGGCACTCCCTGCCGCCTTCCCGCCCTCCGTCCCTCCGTCCGCGCCCGGCCCCCCGCAGCCCGGTACCTGTGTGGGGGCGCTCCCCGCGGCCGCTTGGATACTTGTTCCAGCGCGTGTTGCGCGAACGGCGCCGACCCTTCCGAGAGGACTTGTGGGAGACCATGGCTGCCCGACCAGCTGCTGTCGCCTACTGTTGCCAGCCGCCTGTCGCCAGCCGCCTCTGTGTCACGTCGAACCGCTGTGAGGTCAGAGGGGACCCTCTCATTCGGCGGGGCCGGTGGATGACCCCCTGAATGCTTTCCCTCGTTTCACTTGACTTACTGGCTTTGATTCCTGTTATATTGTATTGTGCTACATCACATTCTGCTATCGTATTTGGGGAGTCAGTTTTCTCCCTTAGCTCGTCGCCGCTATTTTGTTCTTTGGTCCATCTCCTTACCTCTTCCTTTTCCCCCTTCCCCCTCTCCCCAGGTGTGGGTCCCCCTGCCTGCCCCATTTAGGCCCAGAACTGGGCCCGTTTTATTGGTGCACTGGCCGGGGAAGGCGTACTTTTAGGATGAACCTCTCCATATTCTCCGAGAGCTTTGTTGGAAAGCTTATCAGTACTGCAGGACTTGGGCTGCTCACAAGGCCCTGAATTCTAGGCACACTGCCAATATTCGTGGAAGTTTGTAAACTCTGAGTGCTGTGCTGTGAAGGGGGAAAAAAAATATTATTTGCTTTCTTTTTTAAGCTGTTCTTCAGCAGATTGCATTCCATCATTTTTCCTCTTTTAATATTCGGAACATACTGGGCTTTTCTTAAGTCCATCACTCTGCTCTTTGGAGCTATTGGTATAAGTAATAAATTTAACACACTGATGGAAATACCCACCTGGTGTCTGCATACAGTGTGGTAACAATTGGACGTTGAAAGTTATATCCCAGAGGGAGCTGCTAATTTTACAGAACACGTGGTTTCTAAACAGGCTTCCAGTCTTTCCCTTGAATCTCGCATATGTTTTTTGAGTGCTCATCCATGTTGTCAGTCTCCCTGAGTGTATGCCTCATCTTTTCACTCAGAATCTGCATTTGTAATATTTTGAGGAAGCCTTCCCTCCCCCAGAGCCAGAGAATACTGAGTGGCAGGGAGTGTGGAGGGCGCTTGGGAAAGGCTTGAGAGAGATGGGCATCGCAGGTGTGACGGAACTTTACTCCTGATCACCTGCAAGATCCTAAGAGCCTAAGCAGATGTTTGAGATGGGGATGTTGTGGCTTGGGCAGATGTGAGGGGGCACAAATTATTTGGAGCTTGGCTTACTCCTACCAGGTTGTATTCGATACTATCCCAGAGAGGGAGACAGTCTCTGCAATGTAGTGAGAGCCTCCAAGCAGAAAGGTAGAGGCTTTGAGCTGAAAGGGAGAGTTTCCAGAGAGTCTCTGGGATAGAGTCCAAGTTGAGAGGGAGAATCGCCAGGTCGAGAAAGAAAACCTCCAAATGGATCAAGAGAGCCTCCAAGGAGAGCAAGAGATGAGTCCTGAAACTGTACAACCTGATCAATCACAGGAGGCACCAGGATCCATGTCAGTTGTCCCTGTGCAAGGATGAACATTGAAACGGATGTCACTTCATTTAGATCAGAAGGAAGGAGGAGAATGAACTTATATTTCTGGGATAACTGGAGGTTCCCAAGAGCTGACTTGTTGGAGGCTGAAATAAGCCTCGCTGGCAAAGACTGGCAAAAGCACCGTATTGTGAGTGGCCCAGGGGCTCCATGTATGCTTGGTATCAATTACCTCAGAAGGGGGTATTTTAAGGATCCAAAAGGATATCAACAGGCCATTGGAATAGCTGCTTTAGACACTGAAGATGTCAAGCAGCTGGCTGTTTTGCCTGGCCTGTCTGAAGATCCATCATTTCTCGTGAGGTTGCCAGAAGTGGAAGAGCAACAGGTACCGATTGCTACAGAAACGGTGCACAGATGGCAGTACTGCACTAACAGGGATTCATTGCTCCTCATTCATAAGTTAATTCATCAGCTAGAGAGCCAGGGAGCGATCAGCAAAACTCACTCACCTTTTAACAGCCCCATATGGCCGGTGTGTAAAGCCAGTGGAGAATGGAGGCTGACGGTAGATTACAGTGGCCTGAATGAAGTCGCACCCCCACTGAGTGCTGCTGTGCCGGACATGTTACAACTCCAGTATGAACTGGAGTCAAAAGCAGCCAAGTGATATGCCACCACTGACATTGCCAATGCATTTTTGTCCATTTCTTTGGCCACAGAATGTTGCCCACAGGTTGCTTTTACCTGGAGGGGCATTCAGTACTCCTGGTACTGTTTGCCCCAGGGGTGAAAACACAGCCCAACCACTTCTCATGGGTTGATCCAAACTGCATTGGAATGGGGCAGAGCTCCTGAGCACCTGCAGTACATTGATGACATTATTGTGAGGGGCAGTACAGCTGTCATGGTTTCATGATCTCTGGTATTGGTATTCCACATCAAAACATCATGTAGTGCATTAAGAGTTAAAGAGTTAATGCTCCAGCTCCATGGATCATCGATAGTTATGGGTGTACCTGTCTCAGAAGAGAAGAAGAACTACATTCCCCAGAGGACTTTGTGATGCTTTGCATTTTTACGTATTTATGCTTAGAGGGAAGAGATAAAAACTGTGTGTGTGTCACGGGACATTCTCTTTCCTTTGGGATCGACTCAGCAGTGGGTGCTTGCTGCTGTCCGCCTTCAGCGTTAGCGTAAGGCCTTCGGTTTCCAATTCTATTGTATTATACAGTGTTATTTTGCTTTCCTATATCTATTTAGTAAATTAGCTTTCCTCCTCAGGCTGTTGCCGCTGTTTTGTTTCTAGGCCCATCTCCTTTTTCCCTTTTCCCTTTCCCCCTTCCCCTTTCCCGGGGCGTGGGTCTGTGGGTCCCCCGCACCAATCGTCACGGAACCGGGCCGGACAGTAAAGTGTTGAAAACAGCAGAGGAAGTTTTCAAAAGGAGAAAGAATAATCCAGATCCTCCTGCAAGCTGGTTTTGCTATGAAGTGAAACTAAGTGAAAGGACCTGCACAGGAAATTCAGTTGCTAGGAGTGAAGTGGCAAGATGGCTGTCATCACATCCCAACAGACACAGTCAACAAAATTAGTGCTGTTTCTTGTAAGAAAGAGGCAGTCTTTTCTGGGTGTAGTGGGCAATTGGAGAATGCAAAATCATGAACTGTAGCCTCATTATCAGCTCCTTCATCAGGAGGTGTGTAAAGTATAATTTTGCATGGGGCCATGAGCAGCAGCAGGCTTTTGAGCAAATTAAACAGGAGCTAGCCCGTGCCATGTCCCCAGGGCCAGGAGGGACGGGATGTTATATAAAATACATTCTGTACACTGCTTCTGGAGAGAGGCCCCACTTGGAGTGTGTGGCAAAGAGCCTCAGGAGAGTCCTGAGGCCGACCCCCTGGATTCTGGAGTTGAACGTACCAGGGCTCCAAAGAGTGCTCCACTGCAACTGAAATGCTAGTCACATATGAGGGGGTTTGGGCTGCTTCTGAAGTAGTCGGCACTGAAATGCAGCTCCTTTTAGCACCTCGACTGATGTGTGGTTCCCTCCACACATCATGCTACTGATACCACTTGGAGTAAGTGCATTGCCCTGGTTACACAGCGAGCTCGGATGGAGAACATCATTAGTCCAGGAATCTTAGAAGCAATCATGGACTAGCCTGAAGGTAAAAAGTTTGGAACATCACCGGGAGAAGTATTGCATGTTAAAGAGGCCCCACCATACAACGAACAACCAGAAAACAGAAAGAAATATGCCCTGTCGACTAACAGATCATGTCATACTGTGAGGAAGCATTGCAGATGGAAAGCTGCTGTGTGGAGCCCTACATGACAAGTTGCAGAGGCCAATTTGCAGAGGTAAAGGCCATCCAACTGGCCTTAGGCAGTGATGAATGGGGAGGTGGCCAGCGCTGTCTCTTTACTCTGACTCGTGGATGGTGGCAAATGCCTTATGGAGGCAGGTGGACACAGCAATGGCAACAAAGCAACTGGCAACAAAGGGGTAAGCCTACCTGGGCTGCTAACTGTGGAAGGATGTGACTGCCTGAATAGAGAGTACGGTTGTAAAGGTGCGTTGTGTGGATAGATGCTTGTGTGCCCAAGAGATGCACTGGTGAAGAACAACAACATAGATAACTAACAGGTAGATAGAGCTGCCAAATTGAGGTGGTTCAAATAGACTTGGACTGCCAACATGTGTATTACCCCATGCTACTGCCTGAAACACCATCTTAGGTCTCGAGAAACAAGTTTGACAGCGACATGGCTCTGCAGAAAGAACCGAGTCAAATAATGGGACTCATTTCAGAAATTCTCTTGTAAATCGTTAGGCCAAAGATCATGGTACTGAGTGGGTTTACTACATCCCTTTATGCACCAGCTTCTGGTAAAATGGAAGGACACAATGGATTGTTAAAAAGCAGATGGGTCTTTTCAGCTTCCAGAAAGAGCAAGCCTCTCTGTAGACCTGTTTTTACTCAGGGACCTGGATCCACTCAGTGGGTTATGCAGAAAAATGGGGATGTTCATTGTGCACCATAAGGCATATTACTGCAAAGCAGTAAAAGATGAAATGAATATTGAAAGCAGAGGAATGCATTCCAATTTGTTGCTGCATTCTTTATTGGAGGTGTCACAGAACAGCTACTAAGACAGGTAAGTTCAGAAAAAAATTGAGTCTGGAAGAAATAAAAGGTCTGCGGGTGGCGGTTTAAGAGGTACTTTCCCCACCGTGAACCTTTTTGCTTCAAACTGCTGCAACTCTTCAGCTGTTAATTCACTCCTTGGCGTATATAGCTTCTCTGATGCAACACTGTTTGTGACTGCAGAAGGTGCAGTTGTTAAGTTATGTCCAGAGGCAGCAACAGTCTGTGCAATCCAAGGGCTGCTTGAACTTGAGGAAGAAGTTCCTGTCGCTGTATTAGGAGTTCCAGGAACTGTGAGTGGAGCAGTGCTGGAAGAGTCCACAGCAGCAGAACCTCCAAAGCCTGAAAGCCCTGAAGTTCCAAAGCCACTGCTCGTTCTCGAGGTCTTAAATGAGAAGGAGGCTGCAGATGGAGCTGATGAATCGCCAAACCCACCGGGATGGGGAATGGTGGGGGAGGATGTCACATCCAACGCAGGAGGGTTGGAGGCAGCAGCGAAGCTCCCAAAAGCTGGAGCATTTCCAGATGGGACGTTTGCTTTAAAGGAGAAACTGCTAGCACTGTTGCTGCTGTTCACAGGAAAGCCTGCAATTAGGAAATGCAAAAGAACATTCAGAATGGGTACACGTGCAATAACGAAGCACTGCTGCATTTCAATAAAGAAGAAAATTTAAAAACATATGTTCCATTGCTGGTTTGTTATGCAGAAACTTACTTGGCAACCCAAAGCTTGAGGCTTGCTGTCCTTCAAATCCAACAGAAGGTGAGGTCTGAGTGACCGCATTCTTTAACTGAGATAGCTGAAAAAGGTCCAAGTACATACATTAAAACTACATTCCATCACAGGCAAGTATCTTTCAATCAATCCTTAAAGCAAAAAGGTGTGTGCCATCCAATTTAAGCTAATCAGACAAAGGTAATTAGACACTGATCGCAAACAATTGCAGCTGTAAAGAAAATGCTCTAAGGCTGTTCTCTGTCAAACACTCTAGCAGCAAAGATCTGTTGACTGACAGGCAAAAGTTAATTGTAATGACCAAAACCTTTTGGAGTGCTCATTCTCATCTCATTTTCTCTAGACTGTTTTATGACTCTATCTCCATCACTGCTTCAATGCACTTCATGTAGACTTCACCTAAATGGTCTTAGGCCACCTCCCTGATCACTTAATACTGGCTTTAACTGTTCTGCTGAGTGTCCTCTTCTGACCCATATGACTCACAATTATTACATGACCAAAACACAACCTGAAATCGGTGTAATTTCCATGAGGCTTGCAATTATAGTTTTCCAAACCCCAAATCCAGCTACTATCTTGCTAAGCAGAATCACCCTGATTCACTACCTGCCTTAGTTAACTAATGAGTTAGATGTATAATACAACTTGCAAGCAATTCTGATTTCACAATTCCAGACAAAGGTAGATGTAAGAGCCTAAGCTGTGTGCACCCATTTCCGTGTTCATCTGACTCACACGGTGCTCAGGTATTCACTCAGACTCTTCTATCTATCATCAGTAAAAAACACATAGAAGAAAGAGACACTTCAGATTTCAAACTGCCATTACTCCCTTACGTAATTCCTCCCTCCAAAATTTCCAGTTTCTCTAATGCTCACAGAAGCACTCTGAGATTACTCTCAAGATCTTCATGCTGCTGGTCAGCTAAATCCTTCCATGCCCGAAGTTACTCGTGGCATAGTTACAGTGCCAGAGTATAGCACATCATGGTTGAGATTCTCAGAACAGTTGCCATTATAACTGACACTCGGTGTAGGAATAAAACAAGTCTCAGGTATTAAGGCCCTACCACATACACTTGATAGTAAAACCGTGTCCTAAGATGTTCAAAGCAATACCTACTTATATAAGTTACTAAGAATGTATGTAAATGCTTTGATAACAGCTACGGTATCCATGGAAAATTTGCAAGATGTCTTCATTAAAAGCAAGGATGCATATTACAACCGTAGAGCCAAAGAAACTGTTTCACTAACAGCCTTTTGAACAGAAACTAATGTCGGTGTTAGCAAGACAGCTGAGTGGGCACTGTCTAAAAGACTGCAAGTTCTAAGAAAAACCTTCCCTCAAGATTTCAGAGAAAGGCAGTATTGGAAAGTGAAATATTTTATCTTTCTTTAACACTTACCAATGAGGCTTTTCCTGAGGCATTTGAAGCCTTCAACTCCTGCAGCCTGTTTCTCCACTCCTGCACAAACTGATTGATAGAATTTACCTGGACACGGGAAAACACAAACGTGCTTTTATTAAGGATTAAAAGAAAAAGAAGCAGCATGAACACATCCACACAGAGGGTCAGTGGTTTGAAACACTTACGTAGCTCCCAGTGTTATTGTTTTCTGCGCAGTTATAATACTCCAGACGCATCTCCTCAGCTGAGATCTCATGAAAGCCTGCAGGGAGGAAACCCATCATCATGCTTCAAAGGAAATACAACCCTGCCCTCCATATTTCTAACAGAACCTGCCCTCGCTACATCACCTGCAGTAAGTCAGTGATAGCTGGGAGACAAAAAGGACTCACAACTGAACTTCAGAGGTGTGAACGTGCAAAACAAATACCAGAATCCAACGCTCCTCCCTGCTACACCACTACACCACGAGGCCAGAAATCGCCTTGCAAACCATTCCCTTTAGACACAGCAGTGTGGACAAGTATAAAAGTACATTCTAAACAGCAGCAGCATGCAGCAACACTAAAAATACTACCTACCTGAAACATTGGGCTTGTCTTTCACCGGTGAGTAACATGAAAACATCCATTGTCCAGAAGATTCCCAGATTGCTATGTCTTTTGCTATGCAATCACTAGAAAACAAAACATAACAAAAGAGGAAACCACATGGTCAGAACAAAAACACAAAAAGCAAAGTCAAACTCAAATACCCCAAACCATTCAAATTAATTCAACAGGACGCTACTCAGGGAGAACAACAGAAGCATACAATTATGTGTGAAGGAAAATACAGTCACTGCTGGATATATAGATGTCCCTTCAGAGAGTTCTACTGCATCATCTAGCTGCAAGTACATCCAGTCAGATCGTTAAGGGAAATAAAAGCACAGAAAGGATTTTTAATCCTTGGGTGGCATACACTGCTGCAGGGTTTTCCCTGAATCTGTTGCACCACAATAAAATCGAAAACCTTTTTAGTATTAGATGCTTTTACATATTAATGAACATGCACACTATTAAACTGCAGAACTCAGTAAAGGGGTGGAGGATTTAGAAGAGTTCTGTAACTTTTCCCTTTATTTTGCTAATGAATCAAGTGCACTGAAATCCAAACTTAGCAAAAGCACACCGACGTTACAGGAAAAGAATGAAATCCAAATGGTTAAAGTGGAGGTTAAAGCGTAGAAGCAGATTTCCTAACAAAAAAGGATCATGGCAAGTATTTCTAATGTTTGCAACACAACATACGTTTCAGAAGCCAGATAAATATTCTGTTCAAACATTTTCTTAACATAATCTTAAAAAGCAATGGAAGGTGCTAGGGTTGCTCATTTTCCTGGTTGCAGAACTTTGTTCAGGAAATCACACTGCTTGTTGCATCTTGCCACCTGCCTGGCCATGGGCTCAAGCAGGCCAATAACTTTCAACCAGGTCTGAAACCAAGGCTCATTAATTTCAATGTACATAATGCAATTTGTTGTCTTTAATATCAGGAAGCTAAGCCAAGTAACAGTGTAATTTTTAAACAGCTGAAATGCCATTTAAGGTGCTTGGAACCTTTAATTTCAAGCGCCGAGATCTTAGCTTCTCCCTCACCACCCTCCACTGTTCTGTCTTCCTGGGATCGCAGCCGTCCAGCTGCCCTACCCAGGCTCAAAACTAAGATTGCTCTCTTCCTGCGACAGGGGAACTCCAGATAATGAAATGAAGCAGTATTTCCTACAGTCTCCCCGCGCGGCCCGGCTTCCATCCTCGGGATAACGTCCTGTCTGTATCCCAAAGGCAGTACGCAGTTACCCAGCTCGTTCTCAGCACTTTCCAGGGGACAGGGCGATAACTCACAGAAGCCTCTGCTCTTCATCACTGAAGCCGTCCTCAGGGTTTGCAGCGCTTAACGCAGAGAACCTGTTCTGTGTGAAGCCCGCACTTCTGCTGTCCGGCGATCCAAAACCAGAGGCAGCAGAGCGTCCTCCTCCTCCGCCACCGCTGCCACTCCACGTGCTGTGCTTAAACACCGGGGGCTGGACAACGTTGCTGTACCTCTGGCTCGCGGCACCCCATCCTCCTCCGCCTCTGGCAGGACCCGCTAACGAAAAAGAAAGGCCGTGAAGCGATTCGATCGAGAAGCCCCCCCCACTCCCACCGGAGCCCGCCCCTCCGCAGCCCGGTACCTGAGTGGGGCCGCCCCCCGCCGCCGCGGGGATGCTCGTTCCAGCATCTGTCACCGAAGCGGCAGCGACCCTGCAGGAAGAACTGGCAGATAGCCATGGCCACCACCGCCCGCAGCCCCAACTGCCACCGCCGTGACGTCAGAGAGCAGCGCCGCGCCGCGGGCGGGACGCGCGGGTGGCACCGCCCCCCAGCGCCGCTGAGCGCGACGGCGCAGGACGGGCGAAACTTCTACAAGCGACTAGTACGAATTTCAGCACGGCGCAGGCCCGTAGTAAAACTGAAGTCGAGGAGGAAATGAGCGGCGTACATCAGCGCCCGGCTTCGCCTCCCACTGGGAAGATGACCACCTGACAAGCTGGACTTCACGCTGCAACCAAAGCCGCTGTCACGGCTAACATCCTGCTCGCTGGAAACTCTTACAGTACCCCTGCTTATAAACCACAGTAATAATCATGTGCCACTTCAGAAGACTTCTATAAAATAACTTTAATGACTTGGTTCATGCCAGTTTAAAAACAGTTGATTTCAAGAAAAAAAAAAAATCAATGTACTGACTTTGCTTTCCTTATTCCCACCGTTGCTAATGGTTTGGCATCCACAGTACCTCCAGTCATTCACCTGGGAAGGTGTATGGAAAATTAACCCTGAATTCCTAACTTGCTCACGCAGCCCTTTCCCACCATCCACCCACTCATTTCCGTCTAGTAAAAGTCTTCTTGTGAAAGCTTTCCAAAATGCCAAAGATGGCACTAAGTCAAGTATTCCTCACACCTGTACATACAGGGGCTGCCTGACGTTTATTTCAATACGCAGTCACACAGGTGACAGATGAAAATCACCGGCATAACACAGCTCTCACAGTGTAGAGAGCTGTATACTCTATCACTGTAGGAATCAGCAGCTGTTCTTGGGTCTTTCCTGAGCAAAATCTTCACGGCATTCAATAAGATTTTTGCAGGTACATGTAAATGAGAAAAGTTTGTTTGTGTTCCTAATGATGCAAGCTACATTTACTCACCTTTATCAAATGAAGATATATGTTCAGTAAGTGTCATTTAACCACAAGTGTTATCTTAATCAAATGTTTTGAGTTCTTCTGAATAAGTGGGTTGGGTCTACTTTTTGACAAGGCCACACACATAGTCCTTTTAGAGGAAGATGTCACATGTTCAGGTAGGTGAATTCTCAAAACACATCCCCATCTCAAAACAGACAATAAAATGGGCATCACAAAAATCCATGTTATACAGTAAGATTGCATTTCAATTTTCCTATTATTCAGTATAACAAGATTCAGTAAAACATGGAAGCAAAGTACCAATGGCCATCTTTCCCCAAGTCCTTGAAGAATTTATCTGCATATTCTACAGCTCTTCAGGTCTCTAAAGTTTCTTCATTTGCACCACAAGTGTCTACAACACAGATTAAACAACTTGTCACTGGGAAAGCACGGACTTTGGAGTTGGCTATCCACTTGTCTGTTTCAGTATTGTATTCAAGAATGTGCCCTAATCGACCAACACCCTGAAAACCAGCCAGGACATAAACTATGGATCCCACAGCTGCACACTTCACCGTTACACCTTTCCATGGCATTGGAGACACCATCTTCCATTCATTCATCTTGATATCGTAATATTCTACATTATCAAGGCCACCTAGAAAGAAGTGAAATAGAGAATTGCTTACTACTACATACTGTCTAGGATGAAGTTGAGTATAGAATGCTTCACAAAACTTAGTCATTTTCAGGACTCACATTAAAACAGACAAAGTCCTTCAAAGGAAAGGCCACAATTGTCTAAATGAGCTGTTGCTCACTCTTCTTTAAATACAGAAACAGAAGACCAGAAAGACTGAAAAATGAGATCTACTGCTACAAGTTTTACACTGTAAAGATTCTAATGAGTTGCTTAATGAACAGAACAATGCCTGATGTCTCATGGATTTGTGAGTAGTAACCAAAAGTTAGGAATCCACCTGAAAATTATCTCCAGTAAGGCCATTTCATTCTAGTCGGCTCATCAGCATACCTTCACCTAAGTAGGTCACTTACTGGTAAAGGATCTCACCCCATTTAACTACAAAGATGTTACTATCTTAACAGCCTAAGTCACTTTACAAGGGCCAACAGTTTCAAAAGTTATTAAGGAAACTACGTTATGTGAAGTATGTGAGATTTTAAGAAACAGCCTAGCAATCACACTTCACAATAAACATCATATTATTCTTATTTAAAAATAAATGACTATGAGGCACAGTGAAGTTTTCACTTCCAGTCCTGAATTATTAGATCTGAGAGATTAACTTCTATAATCACAAACGATATTTCATTCCAGACTCAAAATGTTTTCAATATAATATAATGGCAAAGAGTTATCAGTGAAATTGCAGAATAAGAACAGCAAAATAATATTTTACTTATTAGTTCAGTAACATATATTCAGCGAATACACTAAAACCTTGCAAAGAGCTCTGGCTATAACTGCTTGATCAAGTGCACAAAAAATTAAACATACTGATATTTTTGAATAGGTGTCAATCATGCTGGAATAGTTTTAGTAACTAATTAAAGAGCAGGCTATATTCTAGAACAGCATTAATGTGAATTTGGATATTCTAGTTACCATAAATAGTAATTAATAAACCTCATTGCTGAGAACTTTCACTTTCAAAAGCGCTTCAGAAACCCTATGTAATTAAAATCCAACTCTCCTGGGAAATCAACTATCATTCTAGTTTTACAGATAAAGAGACGGACCATGACAGTAAATCACATTTCATTAACTGGGGCAGTCAAGAAAATTCGTTGTTTTTCACTACTTGAAAATAGCTGACTAGGTTTAAATCTTTAGACTGAAGTTCCCAAAATAACGACTACTCTTCTACCTGTGCTGTTCAGAGGAATGACAAAAGTCTCTTGAAATACACGATGAAAGACTTAAAGCAAATAAACAAACTAGAAGTTTGCCTTTTGTTAAGATATCTGACTTGGCCATATTCATATGGGTGCTTTTCTCAATTTTACAGAAGGAAGAGATTGGAAAGCAAGATATAATGAAGCATGCAGGTGAACGAAGGAATGCAACAACAGTGTAAGCAACAGAACATGTCTTATAGTACTACTCAAAGTTTTTCCAGGTGAATTAAGTAATAACTCTTAACTCTTGACAAAAGCAAACAAACAAATAAATAGGCCCCAATGAAACAGTGAGTCCAGCTGAAGAATTAAAAGAACTGGAGTACCTAAACCATTCTGTCCACCCACAGCAAATATTTTGTCCTTTACAAACACCAGTCCATGGTTCTTCCTAGCTTCAATCATAGGACACAGCTCAGTCCATCTGAAGAAACAAACAAACAAAATAAAATCAAAGGATAATTCACTATTTGTTTTCTTAAAAAAAAAAAAAAAGAAATATTAAATAAATCCTGGAGTTAAGAAAAATAAATATGAATGAAAGCTGCTGGATAAAATTAACCTTTTAAGTAAAACTACAAATAACTGACATAGTACTGCTTAATTCAGGAAAATACCTTTGTTACATATAATTCATAGAAGCATGGAATCCTTAAGGTTTGAAAAGACCACTAAGATATCTAGTCCAACCACAACCCATCCCCACTGACTGTATCCACATGTGCCACATCCACACAGCTCTCAAACACCTCCAGGGACGGTGACTCCACCACCCCCCTGGGCAGCCTGTTCCAATGCCTCACTACTCTTTCTGAGAAGAAATTTTCCCTATTATCCAACCTGAACCTCCCCTGGCACAACTTGAGGCCACTATCTCTCATCCTATCATGAGATACCTGGGAGAAAAGGCCAACCCCCACTTCTCCACAACCTCCCTTCAGGTCTCCCCTGAGCCTCCTCTTCTCCGTACTGAACAATCCCAGTTCCCTCAGATGCTCCCCTAAGACCTGAGCTCCAGACCAGCTCCACTGCCCTTCCCTGTACATGCTCCCCGGCCTTGATGTCTTGTAGCAAGGGGCCCAATTTTTCCTATTCATCTATATTTCACGTATTTACAGAGTGAACAAAAGCAGACAAAAATATTCAGAGTTGACACAACACTTACGTTTCAGTGGCTGGATCATAAACTTCACAGGAATTTAGTACTCTTCCAGAAACGTTGTTTCCCAAGCTCCCTCCGCACACATAAATGAGACCATTTGCCTCCACCATTCCATGACTGCAGCGCTGAGTTAGCATGCTGGGCTTTGTATGCCAGCTTTCTGTTCTTGTATCGTAGCATTCAAACAAATACAGTGCAGAATTTCCTTAAAGAAATAAGAAACCCACCAAAGTGGCATTAATTTTGATGTTTGTCCTCCTAGGGAACAGTCTTAACAGTAATTATGAAATTGGTGCTTTGTTAGTTGAAAAGGGAAAGCTGCTTTCTCACCTCTAACAACAGAGCTAATCAACTTGAAATTTGGGACTACTCAAAAAGCACATACTTGTAATTCTTTTCTTGACTCTTTTGTTCAAGGAGATGTAAATAAGTTTATAAAATTTCTGTTTGCGTTTAAAAACAAATACAAATGATACAGATTTATTTTGGGAGGGGTGGGGTGAGGGTAGAAAAACTGTTCCAAAGTTGCATACAAATTACTGATCAAATTCCCATCATCTCATGTTACTCTCAGTACTTAGAAACATATGGAACGTGACATCTGTTTTGTAAACCTTGCAGATTCACTTGAGTGAACCCAATTTGGTGCTTTTGGGATTACGTAGCTAAATTATGTTGCAACATATTCCTAAATTATTAGCAACCATAAAACAGCTAACCTTCAACATTTACTTTCCTCCTGGCTACTGGCAGATACCTTTTATTTTTTCAAGTGTGAGGTCTGTGCCTTCCTTTTTCATGGACCAACAAGCTATTACTGAAATCAGAAGCAACTTTTCTAACAAAGGGAGGTGGGAGCTTCAAGACTTGTCCTTGGACAACTAGCCGCACTTAAAGCAGAGAAGACTGGGTACAGCTTTCTCAGAAAAGCATCAAATTACATCAGCTGGGGAACTGAGCTGACAAAACATACAGAACAGCACTATAAGTCCAAAAAATGCAGTAGATTTCTGTGAACCGTGTTTGCTTACTCCTACCACAATTCTCAAAATCAATAACAACTGTAGAGTGAGCCATATATTTTCCTTGATGTAGATACACATCCTTATTGCTTGTTAGCTGTACTAATTCTCATACAGAGGAAACAGAGAAGATCTATCTATAATGTCCTTTTAGAGAAGTGGAAAGCTTCCATTTCAGTATGCGGTCAGTATAACGTTAAATATTTGTCCTGCGCCTGAATACACTGCAAGAATTTACTATGTTTGGCACTCAGTTTCTGTTAACTATTGCAAATAAAGCAGTACTCCCATCAACTCCTAAAGGGGAAACCAACACTGTTGACTTAGTGGATTGGCACAGTGGCTTTCCAGACTCTTCAATCAATCCAATAAATATGCTACCTTTAGACTTCTCTACTACTAATTAATTTAGATATACTGCAATTTATTGTTTCACTAATTGTTTGCTTCAATTCAGAAAAATACTAGAATCAGTATAGATGGGCTTTTCTAAACAAGCAGTACTCATTGGATTCCAAGGAAAAAATACACTTGCAAAATAAACTGTTATTAATTTTTAGATTTCACTATTTTCCATAAATAATTAAGACAAAGTGAAACAGTGCAAGTATAGACTGCAAGTAACTCCAAATTAATCACCCTGTACTGGAATTGTAACCAATTAAAAAGTATTAGAAAGTAAACTGTACAATTCATTGACAGTTTGGTTTGTAATTCCTCATGATCCAGCATGTGCGGAAACTGGGAAGGCCTAAAAGATTTTGCAATGTCCCAAGCCTTGGTTAAACCTACTGCAAATAACGGGTAAAGTGTTATGTCACATCTACCACACTAGGTGGCAGCTACAAACTGTCTATCTGCTGCTACATCAGATCTCTTAAAAAAAAGTTAGAAGTCAGACCACCTAAATCTTACAGGTTTCTATTAAGTGTCAATTTTAAGGGCTAATTATGACCCATTTTTCCTCTGCAGCAAGACACAACTCAAGAGGATCTACTAAAAAATTTTATCTCTAGGCATAGTGGGGTTTTTTTTGTTTTGTTGTTGGTTTTTGGGGCTCAACATATAAAGTGAATATCATAACACAGCTATTCTGGGCACGTCACAAAATTTTAAGCCACACTGAGTTCTGCAAATTTCTGTTAAGTAAACTAATAGCAAACTACATTTGCTTATCTCTAGTTAACTCCTAACGTGAATAACACAATTTTAATCAGAAACAAAACACAACAGAAATAGGTTGTTGGATTTCATGGAGGAGAAAATTCTAAATATGGGAAAATTAACTCATGAGGCTAACACAGCAATGTGCAGTTTCTTTCCAACGGGGTCATGCAAAAAACAGAACATTTTCCAGGTATCTTTGTTTGTGCTTTTTGGGGGGTTGTTTTTAAAGATTTTTTAGTGTCTTACCCACTTCTGAACCACCAGATGTATAAATTTTGCCCTCAGCAGCACAGGCTGCAAGGCTATCTCGAGGTGTTGGAGGTCCTAGCTTGGAATACCAGCTATCCTTCACCACATTGTAGCAGTCCATTCGCTTTATAGGGAAGAGCTGGGAACCACCCAAAATATAAACTACGTTGTCCCAGAAGACACAAGCTGCATCCCTGCGCTTTTCAAAGGGACATCGGATGTCTGTCCAGCTGTAATCCTGCATTACAAAGAACAGGTAATGTCTAATAGATTGTAACACTTACCTGCACAGCGAGTGTTTTTCAAACAGAGCTTTTCATAGATTTAGATACGGTCAGTTTTAAATTTCCTTTTCAAAACAAACATGAACACTGTTTATTGAAGAATACTCCTCAGGCGTACTCTTGAAAAATTAACTTAGACACAGACATAGTTAGCTGCAATGAACCATGACATTATCAATGTTTACTTCCTCATTCCCTCTGTACACCCAGTACAGCTTCCCTGAAAAACATTTCGTTTTTTCCCCCAACAGAATTGATGTCCTGCTGCCACCAAGTCAGAAACAATGCACATAATCAATAAAGCAGAACTGCTTCTTTTATAAAAACTGAAGAAACATCTTACATATACTAAGAGATACTTTCTCTCTAAGGAAAATAAATACAGAAAGTAAAACCAAACAAAGGCGATGTAAAAGGAAGATAATATCCCAATTGACAAGCAACTCAGTTGAAAAGCTCCAGTACATACTTTATTACCATGACAACTAGAAGCTTATTTACAGAATTTGCAAAACACAAGTGATCTGTAGCTATCCACAGTTGATAGCATGAGAAATGGTGTAATGCTTTATCACAAATGCTGGCAGTCATGTTGCCTAAAAACTGATTTTGCATGGGTTGGCAAAACCAGCAAGTATCAAATATAGGCATTAATGCTACCCAAAGCCTTAAAAACACCAAACTCAGCAACTGATGGCAGACCAGGATAGCATACAGCACAAGAAACACTTCTTGAATAACAGCATCTCACATATTCCATGCCATCATAAGCATAGCTTTTATCTTATGCTGAACAGGAAAGTTTGGGACCTTAACTGTTTTCTGTCACCTCAAGATGGTCTGGCTAAACCAGCTGCATGACCTTCATTGTAATGAATCACACAAGACATTACATGATTACATTTTCTTAGCAAGGACATACTTCAAACACCTTGGTCAATGAGGAAGAACAGCGACTTCTACATGGGGGTTCAAAGAAAGAGGCAGAGTATGTTATAGTCCAAAACATCTTACAATCTTTTCCTGTAGAATCCCCCTTAGCAAGAAGAGCTGGCAGGTGCATGTGGCCCTTTATGATGAGAAACGCGTCCTGGGGCATCCTAGAAAGGAAAGCCATACTACAGCATGGCAAAATAAATAGCTGCATAAATCTTAAGAAAAACGTCTCAGAGCTTTGTGCAAGATCATCATATTTTCTGGCTCAAATTTCTGTCATTAAAAAAAAAACAACAACACCAACAAAAAACCCTGTTGTTTCCCCTTACTGTTTGTAAGGGCTGCAATCTGACCCACTTCTGTGGTTTCAGTTTGTAACTACCCTTTCATCCACACCTTTATCAAACAAAGAGCCACAGGCTCTCCCATAACCTGACCATACTCAGCAGACCCTGCCTCTTTCAGCACAAGGCACTTCAGGTCCTTTTCTTGGGATCCTCCTCCGTGTTGGTCTGCACCACACAGAATTCATTTCAACAGGACTTATGCATTTAAGAACAGTTGCCTTCCACCATAGTCAAGATCCATGCAACTCTGGGCAGTGGCAAGCCTCATTTTGGGAAGGGGGCCATTAGGAGGAAAAAAAGAACAAGATACGTGGTGACACTTTGCCTGCTCACCTTGTCTCTCCACAACTGCTCACACAGGACACAAGAGGCAAAAGCTGCATTAGTTTTTGAAAGGCTTTTTTAAAAGGGAAAACAAAGCAAAACAAACAAAAAAAGACAAAACAAAACAAAAGCACAGACATCTAATATGGACAAACTTGCTATTAATAGCCTAGTACTGACAGCTCCTTATCTCCTCCTAAGAGGCATGCTGATTCTCTTAGCTGTCAAGAAATAGCAATGCCAGGCACCTGCTGTATTTTAATTTCCTTTGGTGGACTTTGGTGGACTTGTTAGAAAGTTAACACTTCCAGCTACTCCTCAAAAAGTATATTCCTGCCTCAAGATCTCATAAAGTCATATATACGTTTTAAACAAGAATTCAAAAAGTATATATTTTATTACCAATTTGGGGGAAGAAAAAAAAACAACCTTTTTTGTTTGTAACATTCTAGGGAAAATTCAACAAGAAAATGCCTCCCATCAACAGAAAAAGGTCATCTAAGACTTTTCTTATAGTTCTAAAACTAAAGATCTCTACTCAAAATAGTGCCAGATTGTTTCATGGGAGTTTTATGCTCCAGACTGCATCTGTTCCATCACTTTCCTCTCTTGAAGTACATGCATCAACAGAAGTATCAGATACAGCACAACAAGGACAACAAATATAGACAAAGTAATGCTATTAAACATTGACAAATAACACAATCTATTCAATCCAATCTTATTTTAAAAACCCTTTTTGACAAAGAAGGAAACGAAGATCAACACCACAGATTGATTTTATGTACAAAGCAATCTTACTGAAAATAACCTTTGCACTAGTCTTGCAGTATGAGAATTGCTGAAAGCTGTACCACTCCAACAAGACAATATTTTCAGGAGAAACAGTCTAAGTTTGTTTCAAACTGCCTCTTTATCTGATATATTAGATTACTGAATTTAATTAAAATAAAAAATAAAGGATTAGGGCCACTATTCAATCAGTTCAGCAGACAGAAATATTCAATTCCTTCCTAAGGTCCTAACCTTGCAGAAGTACATACATAACCTTGGTTTTTGGCACTGTGACAGTCTCATTATCTTTTGATGAGACTAATTAAAGTGAGTCAAACTTGTGACGTGGAGCCTTACATCCCACACTTCTTATTTTACATGCACATAATACTAATCCAACAGGGCATCTGGAGCTTTGATTTGAGGCATTTAAGAAGCTAACATCACAGTTGAAGATCAAACTGAAATACTCAAATATCCAGAAAAAGATGTTTAAGTAACTTTAGAGCTGTAAATAAAATAAATAATGACTAAAGAAGACATGACAGACTAGGACTCAAGGAAGCATATAAGCACTAGAAATAGCATTCAATGAAGACAATGCTTATTAAAATCAGTTATTCCCTTTTTCCCTTCTCCTTCCCTGCCCACCCCCAGCTCCCCAACTGATCAACATACAAGCCCATAAAGTTCCATCAAGAGAAAATTCTGAAAAATTCCCTTCAAATTCAATTTTTTTTTTTGTGTTATACTTGAGCAAATAGACTAAGGAAAAAAAATATTTTAATCCTATGCTTTATATAGGCATAAGTTTTTGTCCACAAACCAGATTTCTCTGTAATATTACAGTTTTGATGATTGAATATCCCATAATTACATATAATTTTCCCTTCAGCTGACTTTGTCTCTTGCTCCCACTCAGCATGCCTTGAGATTGTTATTTTTCCAAAGACATCAAGTTTTGGGGGTTTTTTTGGTCTTTTTTTTTTGTTTCGTTTTTTTAAAGGAAAAACATTATTTTTCAAACACAAGTAAATCCTCGAAAAAGAAAAGACAACTGGAATATTTTATATTAATGCATAAAAAATGATGAAGCTACTATTCCCACCCCTTGTGTTCTGACCATTGACATTAAGCACTTTTTATCAAATATATCAGTTAGACTGGCAAACAGAGCAGTATTATCTGCACTGATAATACCCTTGCCAGCTAATAACTAGGACAGTAAGCCTCAAAGCTAGTTTCCACCCTGCCTTAAAATAGCTTTGTTCCAACATAAGTTACTGTAGATCAAGAGGAAGAAACACCAATCTAATTTCCTTCTAGTAGGAGAAAGGTCAGAGCACATTGGGTGAATTACAACCTGTTAAAATGACAAAACCAAATAACCATTTGAAGAAGATGAATGTCCTGATCAAAGACTTCCCCAGCTTAGATGTTGGAAAGAATTTACTGCTTCACAACAGGAAAAAAATACATCATCTCAGTTCCTCCCACCCTCAGTTGGGGCACTACTTATTATTTCTTACTTAAATTTGAAGGAAGAAGATGGACATCACTTAGGAATTTGGAATCCTCAATTAAAATACAATTTAAACGTCTCAAAGTTAGGAAGTATGGCAACTTTTTTCAAACCTCATCAGGCTTCAGAAAAGGTGGCTTCAATTCTACTTTACATACAGGAATGCAAATTTGGATCAGATGAGTTCAAAAAACATCCCAAGGGCTCATTCATCCTAAATTAGATGTGACAGGGCTCATGCTGACTATGTAGTTCACACAGGTAGCACACTAATCTACTTAACTGTTAGAAACTGTAACAAGCATTAAATGTGCTGAGCTGGAAATAACAATTTCTGTAACACAATATTACATATATGTACTTTCAAAATCTATCAGAGGAGTATTGGTACTTGAATAGACACTCATTTCTGTATTATTGCAAACATTGTCTGGTAAAACAGCATATGGATAATTCTGCAACTAGCTGATGTTTCCAGACCACCTAGTCTGCACAGCTGAAATAAACACCATTCCTGTGGCTTGATTTCTTTCAGGAAACACAGGAACAAATTCCAGGAAAAGCCTGACTGCTCTAAATTGGTCATATCTAAGGTTTTTGTAGAAATTCAGTTTTCCCACACCTCTGGGGTAATTGGCTCCTAATTCTCCTTCTTACATATTCTTAACTAATACAATTGTGAACTATTGGATTTAGAAATGTTTACATATATATAATAAAAGTATCAAAACCCCTTGCACTCTAAAACAGGTTCTACACTATCACAAAAGTTAATCTTTTAAATTATGCTAAGAAGAAACCACTGAGTTAGTCTCTGAGCATATCAGTGTGAGCACATGCTTATGGATTAATATGTTCCAAACTGACTGCTTGGTATTTCTGTAACCTTTTATTTATTTCTACCTATGGGATGCACGTACCAATAAATTCTGACTCAAAGGCATTACAGAACCCTATGTCTAACACTGGCAACAGACAAGCACAGTCATTCTACTCAAAATCAACTACTACATCTAGGAGCACAGATTTAAAAAAACACCTAATTAGCTACATCTTCCAACTGTACACCCAAGAGGCAGAGAATAATGCATCCTTCCCAATCCATTCTGCAGACCATTATGCTTTAGTTAATACCACCAGAAAATATAAAACATGTAAGGTTACAAACAGTGAATCTTAATGCATTCTGAGGTAACGATTACCTTTGGATTAAAATATCTGCAGGACTGGGGCTGTGAGCCTCCAAACAAAGCAATGCGATAATCATGTTTCTTCCTTCTTGGTCGTGTACCTTCCACTAGCTCTTCTCTGTCTTCTGGGGAAAGGAGATGATATCGCATCCCACCTGGAAGGAAGACAACTAGCTCACAAAGGAAGGAACGTTTCAGAGCTAGGGAAAGGGAAAAAACGGGGACTCAAGTTTCTACAGTACATATATACAGCTTTCTTTTCATTCTTAAAGGAAAGCATGTGCATGTGAGAGTGGCAGAAATCATCCAGACTTAGGTCTCATTTCAGATTTCCTACTCTGTGTGAAAACAGAACATGGATATGGACTCTTGTGAAATCCCAATTTATCAATAAGCACACATAGTCAATAATACCATGCAACCACGTTTGCCATACTGAAACTGGCAAAAGGAAGCATGAGTTATGAAAAATGATACTGGCAGAACTGGGAGTCCAGAAGGAAAGCATCTCTAGCATACTGCATCTTAGGAGAAACATCCCACTGTTGTTCATAACTTGACACTGCATAATATTAGTTACAATTGCTTTAAGAGAACAAGCATTTTTTTTGTTTGTTTCTAAGAAACATACCAAAGGATGCAAAAACATTACTCATCTTCCAGGTCATTAAAGCAAAAATGCTTATTTTTTCAGCAGTGCACCTAATTCCATGTCATACATAAGTACAACTGATATGCTGATGGTCAGAAAATACTTACCAACATATAGGTTAATTTGAATCTTACTTGTTGACTGAAAGAAAAGAGTTGCATGCCATTTTTTAGATCTACACTAAAAGGAAGCTGACTAACTCCTGCTGAAATTAAAAAAAAAAAATTCTTCCAGAATATTTAACAACATGTACACTTTATTTTCACACGTGATAAAGTGATAAAACTTCAAATTTGGTATCTTACAAGATTAAAAAAAAGGAAGCTTGTTTTCCCTTCTCATCTGTACATTAAGAACATAAGTGTCTACAGCTTCAAGTGTCACAAAGTGTGACAGATGAAAACTGCTTACAGAAGCTTTACAATATTCAAAACTTTAACAAACTAAGTTTTCATTATTCACCTCTGAGCAATAACAGGTACTGTGGTACTATCCTGTCCCAAAGGCACATTTCCAGTTACACCAACTCAATGGCAAAGAATTAATTCTGTTACGTATCATGAAGTTAATATCATTTGCTAGCGATTCTCACTTCTTTTCTCTTACAAGAAAGGATATTGTATTCATGACAATCTGCTAATGCAACTTCAGTTAAATGCAACGTCTGAGAAGGAACACAGAGTCATCAGAGCATTTAAAATAGTTTAGAAAAATCTACATTCCAAGTCATTAAAACATACAGAACATCAAAGATTTCAACTAGAGGTCAACTTACTGATCACCATTTTAAGGCATTCCGGGTTATCCTGAATAAGTGGTTCAGCCTGAACTGTTTTACTTAGGAAGTTCTTTGATATAAGAGGAAATCGGACTTTAGCAAGAATGTCAACCATGTACGGCTGGCGATTTGGTTCATCATACTTCAGCCACCTGACTGCTGCATCATAAACCTTAAACAGAAGAAAATGAAAGAAAAAGGTAATGTACACCATCAGAGACCCAGGCAAAAACTAAGTATCAGTGCTCCAATCAGATTCTTCTACTCACTGCAAATTAGCTAACAACAAAATTCCAGTATGTGGAGACTTCACTAAAAACGCCCACACTACTTTCTTTCAATAGAGGCAAGACAACACTCAGGCACAAATTAAAACAAATGCACAGACATAAAATCCCTCTATGTTTTTTTAAATAATAATTTCTATTATTGCTTAACATATTTCTCCAAATAGGAAGCATGAATCTGTAATTCATATCTACGTGTGTAACCCCTGCACTACATACAAGACAAATATGCTTTGTGTTCAGTGTCACAACATGGCTAACACTTCACAGGAAGCACTGAAATAGCTTGTATGTCACACGGTGTCCTAAGCTGACAAACTGTCTGTGTTATTAAACCATTCTTAGGAAGTTTCAAATTGTGTCTCAGCAGACAATTAAAAAAAAAAAAAAAAAAAAAGAACACAACACCTTTTTAAAGCTATGGTCTGCCTTGAGTATACTATTCTGAAACTTTCCTTTTTCTCTTTACAGGAAAAGATAACGTGTTTTCTTGACGGAGCAGGGTAGACAGAACAGGAAAGGTTACCAAGAAACCTGTTTGATTCATGATTGTCCTCTGAGTCAGGAAGGAATGGAAGTCCAATATTACCAATGTACTAACACACTTCAGTGCTGTTCACAGACGTAGCAAACCCTACTACACTGCCATTCCAGAGACACCACTAATTTTGTTATGGGTAATAACACAGTCAATACCTACTCGCTGAAGCTGAAACTGATCACAGCAATCAGTGTGATTAGTTAGTTCTGCCATTAAAAGCTTCTCCATATTATGAGTTATTCAGCACTGCTAAAACTTCTCAGCTGAAATTACTGAAGAGCAAGGGAAAATAAATAAAGATGACTTAAGGCTTGAGTTCAAACAGCAAAGGAAATTCAACAGAATGTTGGGATATAGTGTTCTTGTCTCAGTCATCAACAGAAACACTATTAGCATATAGGAAAAAGAGGCCACCTGGTAATGAAAGCCACCCCTTCCTTCCTGCTTCTGCTAAGTGGAAATACGCTTTATAGCAATATAAAAATCAAAGTAAGTGAACTTTCTATTAGTATTCCTGAGAAATAAGATTACTTAGGTATGCTGCCGATTTATGAGGAATTTTAATCATGCCATGCTCCTACCCAAAATTTCTATCGCTGCTGTGAAGTTGAAGCATGCTATCTTATTTTATCAAAGAACATCTAGAATCTAAATTCTAAAGTGTAAATTCCACTGCAAGACAACAAAGCAAAAAACACTCCTAGCTATGGGAAAGTTACCCAGGGCCCAAACTCTTCCTAGTTCGTGGTGAGAATTTTGAACTTGTCACCTGATATTATTCCCCCACCACAGCAATTATTATTTTCAGGCAACAAATATATCGAAGAAAACGCAATAATTCTGTGAATACTTAAGTCAGTAAAACACCCATCTCTATTTAAATGCATATACATACCACCTTGATTACAAGATCCTTCTGATGCATTTAAAGGAGTGTAAATTCATGAGAGCATGACTAAATGAACTTAAATTACCCAACTCAAGCACCAGAACCATCTAGAAAAGCTAAATTTCGGTATAGCTTCAACAGATGTGACCGAGAACCTTCAGGAAGTATCCAGCAGATAGTCATCTTGCAATCAGCTCCTTGAGCTGCAGTACAGACACACCTATACTCCATTTCCATGCAGCAGGAAGAATAAGCTGGCAAACAAACATTCAAGGCTGTGGTATACTGCACCAAGTGTTCCAAATGGGACAGCTGTGACTAATCTCCACCACAATTAACAGCTTTTAAATGAACATTTACCCCCTTCCGATCACCTAAGACTTTTTGTATTTATTCCATAAATAAGGGCCTTCAATTGTCAACGCTTCTAGTACTGAGTGTTAGCTCCACTTTGTTCCTAAGTCCTTCAATTTTGCAAGTTTAATTTATGGGTACATGCTTCCATCAGCAGCAGCTCCCCTCTGCAAGAAGCTGACACTCAGCACATGCTCTGGTACAGACATTAGCCATTAAGATGCATTCTGGACTCCACTTTGAGGTAGCTCACTTCCACTCATTGTGCCTAAATTCCAATCTGGGAGTACTGTTATTATACATTAAACTTAATTCAGTTCATGTTACATGGAATATCTCAAAGAAGGAAACCATTTTGTTTACATCATTAATGTTTCTTTCCAGTTTGCTGACATTACATATATTACACCAACACTTGAAGCGTGGATATTCATTTTACATTTGGTTTTGACCAAGCTGGGGTGTACTTGCTAGCTGTTTGAGGGAAGGAATTGTCCTGTTTTGCTCTGTACTGGCATGGCCTCAGCTCAAGCACTGTGTAGGAATATCTGAAGTGACACACTTGAAACTTTCTCTCAATTAAGAAGAGAAGGAGGTAAAGTTCAACCTTCTGAGCTGATAGAAGAGCTCTTTGTACAATGAAGCAGATCTCACCTGATCTTCTGCCCTCACAGTCAGTGTATCTTGGTTCAAGAGGTGTGTCACACGCTTAACATCGAGCTGAAGAAATTCATCTGTCTTGTAAACTTCAGTGAAATGCTGATGGATAAAGTCATCTGCGGTGGCTTTCAGTTCTGGACAGTCTAAGCATTCTGCTAACACACTTATACCTGTGAAGAAACAATTAAGAAAACACCTTTCCAAACTGAACTGCAATTACCTTTAATATGTTTGACTAGAATAGTAATACCATAATCTCAGTGATACTTACAATGACAGTTTATTGATATGCTTAAAGAGAAAGATACTATCATAATTCATCTGCAACTTGAGACAATCTAAGATAAGCACAAACTTGTGATCCCTAGCTCTACAGGGCAAATTGGAGAGTCAGGTCTGTAGCACTTGCTGTACTATTTCTCCAGCACTATTTCCTCACTATGAAAAAGACATCAGTACGTTAATTAGGTCTGAGCCACATGACACTGAAGTCTAACCAGAACAGCACAACGTTTACAGGTTTCATGACCTGCCCTGACCTGCTCATGCAGCAATCACCAACCAAGCGCAACTAAGAGCCCCGGTGAGCTGGGACTCTTCAGTATAGGTAGCAAAGACTGCTGCAGGCCAACACAGAAGAAGTCAAGCTAACACTGCTGCAAGAGCAGAAGCTTGGCATAAACCTATAAACTGCAACTGCTACTGAAAAGTACTGCTTCCAGCCTTCTCTCTAGTTACCAGGTGAGCACAGGGCTGTTCAGCAGAAACTTTGTGCCCATTGTATTATTGTCTTCCCCCTCCTTCTCCTTCAGAGGATGGCAGTAGTTGGAGCAGAAGCAACCCCACAGTCAAATTCAATCCACAGGATGCAATTAGAGTGAGCTGCTCTATGAAATAAAATGCAAACTACAATATAAAATTCAAGAGTACGACCTAGCTGGCTGTCCAGTGAGAAATAACAACATTTCAAAAGTTCAAAATAAGTCATGGTTTATTTCAAGTATTCATTTTTATGAACTGTGAGCTTGCCTGTAAGTCTACACTGAACTCATAAAGCATAGAAATTAAATGAATTTTTCCTGAAGCTATCTCCTTTTGATATGAATTAGCAAAATATGCAAGTGTTTAAGAACATAATTAATTGTCTAGTTAACAAAGACCACAGAGGACTGAATATGATTCAAAGCAAGTGTAAATGGGATTTTCCTTAGAAAGCAGTATCTTCGTTCCCGCAGTTGTTTCAGAGCCTCTGCAATAGTGCAGCAAACCATCAGTTGAGTCTTTTTAATTCAGATATTTTGCAAAACATTTGTTGATATTTAAACATCTGTAACTGAACTGAGATGTCACTAGTAGAATTGCAAAACTAACATCAGTAAGTAATTCTAAATATTTTGTTAAATCAAAGAGCAAAGATTAAGTACTCCAAATCTTTGCATATTAGTAAGCACCAAGTTCTGTTTGCTGTTTATGTTTTTGTAACACTAAGTTTACACTAAGACTACAGGGTATATCAAATATCAAAATGGCCCAGATGACTTGCACAGGTTTCACTCAAAAGGAGAAAGAAGCAGCTAGAAACAAAAGTAACCTAAACTCATCCTCTTCGTAATTTTTAGAAGATGTGCAAGTTTTGTATAAAGTAAATCAAATTTTATCTCCAAGATCAGTAACAACAACTGAAAGCTTCACCTGAAGGATCCGAAACAAACAAGAAGCTCCAGGCTGCTGCTAAACTGGGATGAGACTTATCAAAGTCAGTGGACCCTGTTACTGGCCAAGACAAACAGCAGATTATTCTATTTATGGCAAGGGAAAACAGTTCAGATTCAGAGTAAAATTATTTTTTGCATGTGCTTGGATTAAGCCAAGTATTGTTGCCTTTTATACAATCGTACTATTTTTTTTTCAAGAACAGAAAAGTTTAAAAAGTGACTAGTCTGTAGTTCTCTTACCAAGACAGTTTGAAGCATCAACTTGTTCTTTCAGAAAGTCCACACACATTTTTTTCACAGGTTCAATCTGATATTGGTTTGCTGCATCTAGTAAAGACTGGACATTATTGCTGTTAACAGAAATTCTGCAAAACAGAAAGTGCAACATTAGCAATGCTACACTTAACTTAGTAGTAGCCAAAGCACCAATCCATAAATGGCAATATTATTCTCCTGCTGATTTCCCAAACGGTTAAGACACAACTTCCCTTCATGGTCTTTTCAAATTGCTTTAATTTCCTGTATATTACTGAGGGAGGACAGAGAACAAGCAGTCCAGGATTCTAAAGAATTAAGCCTTTAACACAGGCCATCTGGAATACCATGCTATTGCTCTGACTTGTGTGATTAGCCATTTTCACAAGAACAGAAAAGGCAAAGAGCCTTCTCCTGACAGCCTCCTACTCCCAAACACACATCAGTGAAATCTGTCTAAATACATCATCAAAACTTCCATAGTTTATTTGCCTAGAGTGCACGAGCAGCAGCACCATTTTGGCTGCAAGGCAGCAGCATCGGTTGTGCTGGCACTGGTTGCTTCTCACCGCAGATGAAGCATACAGAACTTCTCTCAGAAAATGGAGAATAAGCCTTCATCCCATCACCACAGAGATGAAGGGCCTGCCACCCCTCGTAAGAGCTTGTTGCAAAGTACTCTTGAAAATCCCAGTCTTTTGAACAAGCTCCATTTAAACATTATAGGGGCAGCAGCACTATTTAAAAACAAATATGCAGGAGCCTGAGAGAGAAGGGAAATGCAGTTTGCAAAGCATTTTTCTACTCAGACTGTCCAGAGGTGAAGGTGTAAGGCCCTGAAATAGTTACTTGTGATAGCTACTAAGGTCATAAAGAGAAACCCCAGCTGATAACAAGAAGGGACTGCATTTCAGAGCAATGGAGAACATAATTCAACTCCAACACTGAAGCCATAAGCATTCTGAATAACTTTCTGAAGTCAGTTACTACTCTCTTTAGTCCACAGGGCTTTCCACTGATTAACTAAGAAGGAAGAGGGAAGAAGGATATAAGTCTATTCACAACTGACTCAAAACAAGTAAAGAATTGTAATAACATGAAAACTGGTGAATCATAAAAGCATTGTTTTAAGATTTCATCATTTACAGTTGGCAGGCTTTCTAGCAGACATGTCAGTTTTAAAGAACAAAACTACCTTGCAGTATAAGCAAACTCCACAAGCTGTTCAATAATGTCAGGTTCTGCATCTTTCAGCTCCACTTCAAAGGACTTTGATTCAAGCATATTTGCTGCAAAGAGGTTAAAAGGCGAACTACATCAATAAGCCACTCCAGTTATTCTTCATTTTAAAAACACTAAAAATTGAAGTGATTATACACAATGGGATCCTGCTAAAAACAGCACGCAGCTGATTGCTGCTTTTCCCTTACTAATGCAAGTCAAGGAAGAAAGGAGGTGGTGTGATAACCAAGATAACTGCTGTGTGCACATGTTTGCAGTAAGTCAATTCTGCTGAAAAGTGCATTAAATAGGAACAGTCAAAAAATTCTATCAGACTGCAACGCAGACTGCCAAGCCAGCATGACCACAGATAGGAAACATGCTCTGCACCACCAAAGGCTATTTCCATATTCAAGCTGATAACAGCAGAGCCAGCTCAAGAGCTCCCACGCTGTCACAGCGCTGCAAATCTACCCACAGATGGATCCAGGCCAACCACCAGAAGGCAAAAGCATTTTACTTCTTCTTGAGTTTAAAGTGCGTTTTATAGCGCAGTAATTTTACTTCTGCATGCCTTACCCATGATTTTTAAGACAGATACTATGTTGTTGCATTTGTAAAGGCAGGACGAGTGCAATAATGCTTAAAGCTTTGAAAACAAAAATAAGAGGAACAGTGAACAGAGATGAATGGAAGATGGATAAGAACTGAGAAAGTCTTCACTTACACCTATCCCTGAAATTAATCACTTCATAAAATAAATTTGTGGCTGACAAGCTGCTTATCAAGAAATGTCACAGAATCACAGAACTGTAGGGGTTGGAAGGGACCTCTAGAGATCATCGAGTCCAACCTCCCATGAAAGCATAAATAAAGCACTTTCGAAAATACTTACTAGTAAACATCAAGTTAAAGAAGTGGCTTGCAGAGGCGAGCACAACACGGTGAGCTGGGATCCTTCTTTCCTGAACCATAAGAATGACATCACATAGCGTTCTCTAAATCAGAGGAAGAAAACCAGATGGAAAAAAACAGAAGATCAACATTTCTGAAACATTTTCAACAGTATTTCTCTAAAAACAGCTTATGAAAACTCTCTGGTCTCCTTTATCTGCACACATCAATACAATAGCATGCAATAAAAAGATTTCCTGAAAGTCAACAAAGCTCAACAACCTAAGAACTAAGGAAGCCCAGTTTTCCCAGGACCTTGCATCCTAAGGCTGGTCACTGATAACATGAGCTCTGACTGAAGCTTTTCTTGTGGCATCTGCATCAGCCCCCTATGCCAAAGGCTCTACAGCACTGAGCAGAAGTTACACTGACATTCCATCCTTTTCATCCTTATCTACTCAACTGCCAATCTAATTTTTAAGCTTCTTATAGGATACTTATCAGAAAGCATTCACTGATTGAAATATAAATAATACCCTGCAAACAAAATAAGGCTGAATTACAAGTGTAGATTTGGGGACCGTACAACACTTGACTTCCTTTGTACATCCATGACTCTAAAACATTTAAGATGGAAGCAATAACAAAAAAGACTGTGTGAGCAAAGTTTCAAATGAAATCGTTTAAAGCTGGAATTCCTAGCACAAGTGGCTCAAAACAGGTGTGATATATTAGTAGTACAAAACATCATAGAATTCTGTGGTTGAGCTTTGCTATGACTCGCAACTGCTGCTTCAACTACATGCTGTGTTTCTAAGGTATGTTTGATGCTCAGCTCAGTATTTGAAGCATCTCAGATATCCTAAAGCCTCTCTGGGTGTGGGAAGAAATATTTGTCAACCAAACCAGATCATCATTCTCCGTTCTTTCCCTGTGACATTTCTGGGTGTAACTGCTGTTTCAACCACGGTACAGAAACACTCAAAAAGAACTTTCCAACAGGACCTCTTTGCATCACTCAGTAGCTCTGATGATGCAACCCATGACTGGTGCTTCATCGACCAAAACACACACCCAAGCGTCACCCTTTATTTCCAAGCTCCATTAACTTGATGACACCTTGCAACTCCATCCCAGCTTCATTCTCAACTACTTCCTTGTTGGCCCACTTCCACTCAGTGGCAAAGTGGCAACAGATGTACACACATGCTGTCAAAAAACTCATATATCTTATATCCACAGAGATACAGCCATTCCATTTTGGAGATCAACAAGAAGTCCTCCATGCACTGAACATACTAATATCTCGCCAGAACTGAGTGCTGATGTGCCCATTGTTTACTTCAAAATCCCACACATGGCAGCTGCCTCTAGATCACAGTTCATAAAAGAAAACAGCCTCTTCATAATTAGCTCTACTTTCCACCCATCCCATTTTCCTACATCCTTAACCAAATGCAAACAAACAGGTAGCACTCTGCATGCAGGTTGCTATTTTCATCACAGGAAAGTTTTAATGCAAAGCACTTTGAGGTTTTATAACCACAACACAGTTCTCAACTTATCAAAATACAAGAGCAGCTTCCTGTAACAACTAAACTGCAGCACAAGGGGCAAGCTGACCTAGAACATTTTCCTCTGGTAGCTGCTCCTTCTACATGTAGCTAACAGAAGCAGAAATGTCTCAAAACACGCAAAGGCTTCTAGAGTGACCAACTGACAGGGGTGAGTGGACATGCAAGCCACCATATGAATTCTGATCAAAAGGGAAATAAAAGGTAGCAGGCAAAATTTGGAGTTGCATTCCCACCCCCTAGTCACAGCAGGTTTAAGACACCCAGAAGTGGCACAACACTTAGGGGTTTGATCCTCTCACACCAGGGGCTGTATTTCCTCTGCCTGCTTGATGTCTCAAAAAGCTGATTATTTGACATTTGTCTGTGGTATTTTGCTGAAGGTTGAAACTCTGCTTTAAGTTCCAGATGTTCTGCTTATTTAGGATACACGAACTTCCGAAGATGAGCTGTTTCTCTTCAAAGATCCAAAATGGCCATAAATAAGAAAGAAAAAAAGTCACGTTTGAGAAGAGGCAAGAGTCCAAAATGGTCATCAGTCAGAAGAGACTAAGCATTCTTGTGCCCTAACACAGATAAAGTGAGGAGGTGGGATAGCTCCCCAAATGATCATTGAAGACCACCAAAGAACCCCACACAATTGCAGAAGATTCAAATATGTTATGTAAGCTTACATAATCCTATGAATATGTCATAGGTAGGCGTGACTTATGTATTAGGTAGGTGTAAAGTGAAAAACATTTTGGACTATAAATAGAAGTCAGCGTAAAGACTTCGTGCACTTTATTTGTAGGCATTTCACACCTTGCAGGCCATGTAGAATAAATGTCTCTTCTATACACATTTGTCTTTTCAAACACATTTTGGGAGATTTAATTGACAACATGCCTACAAAGGTAACAGCACCTAGCATCCCCTTGTCAACAAGGACAAAGGCTCAACAATGCTGAACTGAGCTATGAACTCTGCTACACCCTACATCAGTAGATCACAGAATAGCTTGGGTTGGAAAGGGACCTTAAAGATCACCTAGTTACATCCTCCTGCAATAGGCAGGGCTGCCATGCAGTAGGTCAGGCTGCCCAGGGCCCCATCCATCCTGGCCTTCAACACCTCCAGGGATGGGGCATCCCAACTTCTCTGGGCAACCCTGCTCCAGAGTAAAGAGCTCCTACCTAACATCTAACCTAAATTTCCTCTATTTTAGCTTGAAATCATATTCTCTTGTCTTATCTCTATTAGGCTGTATAAGAAGTTGGTCCATCCCTCCTGCTTTTGAGTACTGGAAGGTCACAATGAGATCTCCCCAGAGCCTCTTCCAAACTGAAGAAGCACAGCTCTCCTCGGTCGTTCTTCACGTGAGAGATGCTCCAGCCCTCTGATCATCCTTGTGGCCCTTCTCCATACCTATCAACAGCTCCACATCCCCCTGTACTGTTTGCAGTACTCCAGATGGGGCCTTATGAGTGCAGAGCAAAGGGGAATAACCAGCTCCATCTCCCTGCTGCCACCTCTCGAGATGCAGCCCAGGATCCCGCTGGCCTTCTGGGCTGCGTGCACACCTTTCTGCCCACCAGGATCCGCGGTCCTTCTCGGCAGAGCAGCTCTCACAGCATTTCATTCCCTGAAATCACCAACAAGTATTTCCTCGAGCCCAACGCGTCAGACGGGGACGAAGGGCGGACCAGAGCGGAAGCAGCGGGCGCTGCCCGCCGGCTGCAGGACTCATAGCGGCGGGAGCGGAGCGGCACCGCGCGGGGCAGCGCCACGTGACAGCGGCGCGCACGGAGCCTCCGTCCGCAGCACCGCCGCCTCCGTATCGCTATTCCCACCGAGCTCCAACCGCAGCGCCCGGCAGCCCCGGCCCGTACCTGCTTGCGCATGCTGTTCATAACGCCCATGAAGCCAGCCAGCAGCTTGGCCTCCTCGCGGGCTGCCAGCTTCTTCTCCGTCTTCTTCTTGCTGCTCTTCTCAGAGCCGGGGGCGGCCATGGCCCCTCACCCGCCACCACCTCCCCGCACGGAGGGCATGCGACGGCGCGCCACGAGCGGCCGCCTCGGGCTATCGCCACGGCAGGAGCGGACAGGCGGACAAAGCGGCCGACCGACGGCACCGGAGCTCCTGGTGGACAGAAGGAGGCGGCGCTGCGCATGTGCGGGAGACGGAGACCGGCGCGCTGCCCCCGCGCGAGGTAAACAAAGACCGGAGAGGCCTCGGCGTGTCACGTGGTGAGGGAGTGGCGCGCGCGCGCGCAGTGTTAGTTGTGGGGGTGCAGCCGTGAGCTGTGGGACGTGTGTGCGGGTGCTGTGTTCAGCTTGGGGGCTCTAGAGGAGGGCTGCCAGGGTAACCAGAGGGCTGGAGCGCTTCTGTGTAGATAGGCTGAGGGAGCTGAGCTTGTTCAGCCTGGAGGAGGTTCCGCAGAGACTTTATTGTGGCCTCCTGGCACGGAAAGGGTGCTTCTGTGAAAGGTGGAGAAAGATGGAGAGAGGCTTTAGGAGGGATTGTAGTGGTAAGATGAGGAAGAATGCTTTAAAGCCAGAGAAACTTATCCTTAGTTTGGATATAAGGAACAAATTCTTTACTGAGGTGCTGGCACAGGCTGCCCAGAGATGCTGTGGATGCCCCATCCCTGGAGTTGTTCAAGGCCAGGTTACATTGTCATCCGAAATCCAGGATGAGAGCTCTTAGCTCCAGTGCAGTGTTAGAAAGCAGTGTTCCTTTATTCCTCGTGATACATACTGGGCAACTTGACAAGTAAGTGTGCTTTTTCAGACTTCAGGTTCTGTGTTTAAACAGTTAAGATATACATATGCAGTAGATTGTCATATGTATTCATTCTTTTCCAAAAAATCATTAATTTATGCTAATGTCCTTCTGGGCATGGGTGGTAGCATCCAGGGGGGTTGTATGCCCACTTATTTTATCTCAATTTTTCTACCATCAGCTTCATAACTGAGACTTTTGGCTGCCCTTTAACAACATTTCCCCAGTTTGGCAAATTTCCATTGTTTGTTAGGCCATAATAAGTAACTTCCAAAACAATGTATGTGAAAATCTGAGAAAAACATCCTTGCACCTGGTGAAACGCAAAGATAAGTAGTCTGTTATGACTCCAGTGCTTCTTGGAAAGCAGAAGAGAAAATAAAACTGTTCATACACCAAGCAATGTTGAAATGGAAAGTTTTAGAATTAGCACCCATTGATTCCTTTTGGTAAGCTAATATATTGGTCCTTCAACTAATACACTGATCCCTGTTGCTAAACAAACCAGCCTATATCAGCATGTTTCTGTGGGCAGCCGGGGCTAGTGGGACCTATTGCAGGGGGTGAGCACTGATGGTCTTAAAGGTCCCTTCCAAATCAGACCAGCCTATGATTCTGTGTGTGGGGTAGCAGAAGCTGGACCCCAAGGTGAGGGATACCTCCTATTGCTCACGAGTACAAGTCTGGGTTTGTCTTCAGTGATTTGAGCTAATTTCCTCACTATGGGGGACCTGAAGCTTTGTTATCCAAGCAGAATTGTATTGCACATGTGTGAGCAATGAGTGAATGGCTGCAGCCCATGTGTGCAGGCTATGCCAGTCCTCTCCTGAAAGCCCTCAGGCTTGGTCACCTTCTGACAAGGTGACAGTGAGGCTCTCTCCTGAGTGAGACTTGGCTTTCTCTATCTTACTACATAACAGTAAAAATGAGAAATCTGTGTTTTTTCTGCTGTGGTAAGTAGGGTGTTATCTCAAATGTTAGTACATCTGTCTTGGTGACAAACTGGAAATGCTGGGAATGTGCCTGGCCAGTTTCATGTTTCACAGGTAGGTGATTGTGTGGGAGCAGTGAGGGCTGGCTGCTCCAAAAGGGTGGTGAGCAGAGCCATGTGGAAATAAACACAGCCACAATGGAAGAACATGTCAAGATGAGAGAAAATGAGTGGACGACAGATACCTGTGTAATCTCAGAGACAAAATCTCTTTCTCCAGGTTTGATGTATTGATGTAATGAGTATTGGAGAAAAGTAGAAGTTGGCTCCTCATGAAACCTGAGAAATTAAATTCATATCATTTAAACAAAATAGGCAGTTTGTAACACGAATAGGGAATTTTAATACAAACAAAACCATAATAATGTGTCATTTCTCATCTAAACACATTATTATTCTCAAAGGACTCTATAAATATTAACAATTTAATGATGCTTTAACCTCTGATTCATAAACAGGTTAAAATTAAAAATGGAAAAAGGAAAGGAAAATTGCATTTTACTTATGAGTTTGATAGGGGAATAATTGTTCTAGCACAAACAATATAGTAACAACAATATTTGTTGTGGCTTTGAAAGTGTATCCAATTATGCTGAGTGATAAACTAATGCTGCTAGCCAGGTTAGTTCAGCAGAGGTTGGCTCTGAAATGTTTCAGTGAACATTGCCTCCTTAATCCAATAATCTCTAATCCATGGTGTGTTTTCCATCAGGAAGCTGAAGTAGTAAGTGTATCATATAATTTAGAAGATTAGCCAGGCCTGCCTCTGCAATGTGGTCTCAGAAGGACACTGCTTACCAATTATGTCTAGCTCTGTACTAGGCTGAGGCCAAATCTCAGGGTACTTGCAGCAGGGTGCTGTTCTGTCACCTTGACACTGGGATCAGATTAATTCCCCTTTTGTCACGCTAGTGTTAGTATCTTCTTATTTACATCAGTAAGTAGTAACTGTTCACGTGTCCTTTTGCAATTCACAGAACTAGACTGAAATAAAAGTTCTGAATCTAAATGCTGTGACATCACCATGATATGGACCCATTATGGGAACTACTGCCATGCTATTGATAGACCTGTCATTCTAGGTGTGTGCCTTGATCTCTTGAGGTCTGCTCACCCTTCTCCTCATGCTGCTCCTGTGTTCAGATGAAGCAACACTATTGCAGCTTCTCCATTCTCTATTTGCAGAGCTTCTGCATCTTGTGGGCAAAGAGCAAGTTTGAGGAGAGGAGGAAAATGAAGAAAATTGAGAATGCTGTGGGTCCTCAGGGGAAAGCGAGAGGGTGGGAGGGGGTTGTGCTGGACTTGGAAGATGTCTCTGGTGCAGTGCAGATTTTGCCATGAAGTAGAAGCTCATAAGGGGGCTCTTATCTGATTGAGACCAGGATGCAGGGAGGGAAGTCCTTCCTGTGCCAGGCCACTTTTCTTTGAAAGCAGAGTGATCCTCTCCAAGAGATTTGATGCTACAGCAATGCTTAGCAGTATTACAGTTCTAGTTTTGGCAGCCCTGTAGTGAAAGATTCAAATGCCCTGGGTTGGCTTTTGTGGCAGGTTGAGTGCCCTCTGCTTGTGCTGGCATGAATGACATGACATGAATGGCATGATAGACAAACAGAAAACCATGGCTTTAAGGAATGGCAACAGGTGTAGTTCAGCATATTCACACTGGAGCAGAGCTGGCACGTTTGGCAAGAAAGCAAGATTGCCCAGATAAGTCTCTGATTGCATATTTAACAGACAGTGCTTTTAAAGCCAGTTCTCCTCTTGAGTTTGTGATCAGTTCAAATTCTGTGGATTAGAGAAATACAAGCCAGTGTGTCACAGCAGAGGGCAAAAAGGTCGATGACGAGCACTCACATCAGACACAACTGGATGACTGAGAGTATGGCATCGAAAGTGAAGACAGATGCTTGGCTGTGGATGGTATTGTAACAGGTACTATCAGCAGGTTTGCCTCTTTGCAATGGACTGTGTGTGGTTCTCAGCGAAATGCTTTCCAAGTTTCAGCATTTCTGATTCTTTGTAACATAATCCTTGTTGGATATTTATAAATAAAAAAAACCCACATAATTTCAGGGCTGTTCTTTTATGCCACATCAGTTTGTTTTTGCAATGTAGCTAGATGTAAAAATCTTAACTATGTTTTGGCAGAAGAACCTGGACAAACTGCAGCATTGACACTCACAAAAGGCACAAACTTCGAGCATGAGATGGGCTTATCACCACATTAGCTGGGATACCTTACTGAAAGCATTAAGGAAATCAGTGTTTGTTTCCTCGCTCACTCAGGAGCAGTAGGACAACTTAAATTTGCTGAAATCAGCATTTTGGCTTTGAACTGGTGCATTTTTAAGAGTTACTGGTCTGCTTTGGAGAGCGCTCTTGCTGGCTGCCAGTGGCCTGTTCTGTGCAGGGACTCCTTGTCTCACCTTTTGTGAGTCCTCCCAAGCTGTGCCAAAGTGTGGGTTGAATTCTGTCTGAATGATTTCCTTGGGTTTGAAGTATTTCCAGGGTACTCCCTCCTGAACAGTTTATTAGAAGTCCTTCTGCTTTCTCGGCTTGAAGAGTTGTTTTATTGTGTTGGATGAAGTCTTTCTTGGTGCTATATTCTCAAGTCCAAGTGCCCCTTTCATATGGCTTTTTTTCCTTTCTCTTCATGATGTTTTTGCTGGTTTTCCCCCATCACAGTTAAGAACTGTGCCTTCTAGTTCACAATGTAAGTTTGCTTCCTTTTTGCATTAAAGATTAAGGTCCCCCTGGATCACTCTGGACCACAAAATAATTAATGAGTGAAGCCTCATTTGATGATTTTTTTCTCCACTTAACAGCTGTGTTTACTGTTTAATTTTTGTTGCATGCTAACCCAAGCAGGAACACTTATCAAGCAATGCACTCCCTTGCTGAACTTCATGCTGTTCACATGCACTGTTGTAACAGAACTCATCTGTATCCCAGGAGTGAGGTTTGGGATAAGTTGGGTTAATGACTGAATGCAGCTTTGCCCTGGTAGCCCATGTTGGAAGTGCCTTTTATCAGCTTGTCATCTTTTCTCATTGTCAACACTTCCATTCTAACTCCTTGTGGAGTAACTTATTGTGAGAGCCAGCTGAAGGAGGTGATTATGACAAATGCTTGTAAATATTCTGAAAATAATCTCCTTTTGGAATGGATGGAACAAACAGCAGAAGAAGAAAAGCAGAGGACTCCAGATCCCTGTCTGGCTGACCCCTGCCAGTGGGTGAGATGAGGTTAATTCTGCTGTGGAATGCATTGCAAAAAGTCATCTGTTTTGTCATTAACATCTGTCCTACGCTGAATACATCACTTGTATTTTGTTAATGTTTGGAACTAAGTCCAGACCTTCAGTTTAGCTTTTCCACTCTTAAGAACTATAAATATTTAGACTGCCTGCAATTCCTGCCCCTTTCCCAGAGAAAAAAAAATCATATCATAGAATAATATTTATATATGTATTTGAGCCAGTTCAGTAACTGTTCTAGTGCAGGTTTTAATAGTGTGCCAGTAGAGCAGCAGAACACAGCAGGGCAGTGTCTGTGGCAGCAGGATTTTGGGGTTGGCATTGCTGTCTGCTGTTAGTGCAGCTCCTGCTCTCCGGAGCTGACCCATAGGGATGGCCAGTGGAGCCTGCTTGTCCTGCTGGCTGCTGGATCCCACACACACTCTGGTCTTTGTGGTCTGAGAGAGGAGCAAGTGGATCCAACGTGGAAGATTTTGCAATGTCATAATAACCACAGATTAAAAAAAAAAAAAAAAAAAGAAATCCAGAGGGAAACAAAGTGTGAAAAAACAAGAATCTTTTTCGATTTAATTTCTTGAAGTTAGTGGACATCAACTTTATGAAGGCTGGAACCGATGTTAATTTTAGTGAGTTTTAAATACCCTAGCCTTAAAGTGACAGTTTACTATAGGGTAGCACCCGTTTCTCTCCAGCTCCTACTGCTCTTCCACAGGTTCTAGCAACCGGAGCCCCCACATGCCATCTTCTCCTCCTTGAACTGGTCTTCTCCTGGTAGAAACCCAGAAGAGAAGGATTACCTCAGCATCTCCTGTTGGGAATAGCCCTGTGCTGTAAGTAGGGGAACTGAGGCAGTGCATGTTTCGGTGTCTGAACTTAGTATAAGTATGCCAGCCTCAAAACTGAAATCAGGCAGTCCAAATCTGTGAGTGACACTGCCTTCTTACATTATGAAGGGTGACTGTCTCTCAATAACTAAGGTTTCAGCAGCTCAGAGATGTTTTCAGCTAAATAATAAGCATCATCTGACCTTCCTGTAAAAGTCTGTATTTGTACACTTTGAATATTAATATTTTGAACAGGAATTTTAAAAGGTATGTTGTTTTTTTTGTGTTTTTGTTTTGTTTTTTTGTTGCTGTTTTTTTGTGTGTGTCAGTAGTCTAGGAAATAGCAGAGCTGCCTTTGTGGTGACGTTGTGTTGGAGGAACTTACAGCCTCTACACCCCAGCAGTCCATGTGATTATAGTTCTATATATACATTTTTAAACAAATCACATTTTTCCATTCCAAATGCTGCCTGGAATGAAATGTCTTCAAGGAAACAATGCATGAGTCATCCTCAAGAGACATGCAGTTGAGGCACCTCCTTTGGAACAAAGTCATGTACATTCAGCTGAAATATCCGATTATAAATGCTATTATGTTACATAATTGCCCAATGGCCTTAGAAGCAATCTGTTTCTTTAATGACTTAGTAAGAATTAAGTGTTGACTTGTTGCTGTTAAAAGTTAGAATAACATTACACGTCGATTAAAATGCCATTTCAGTGATAGTTTGTTCTGGATTACGTTAAGAAAAGAAGCACCAGCCTGTGATCATTTAAAACTCGTAAAACCTTTATGCCTTATTAAACGCTTCATGTTTGAAGGTCTGAACATAAAATATACTGTCTGAGGGTTGATTCTAGTGGTAACTTCAGGGTGGAAGGAGAGCTCACTGGATTTTGGTGGGTAAGACAGCAGCACTCAGGAGCTCCTATGGATTGTTTTGTTCTGTGTCTATTTCTGTATTGCAAAATAATCTTATAGATTCTCACAAATTTCCATTCATACATAGACTTAATGCTGGCTGTATTTCTCAGCCCTTTGGTGCTAGTTTCTAGTCCTCCCACTCTTGAGAGAGAATGCAAGAAGAGAAAGGTTTGAGAATAGGTGAGTATATGCCAGAGCTTGCTAGTTGCAGGTGTGGGATGGAGGGTCTCATAGAGCCTCGGACTGACAGGGCAGCAAGCCTTGGTGCTTTGAGAGCTATTGTGAGCAACAAGCTTTGGGAGTTATCTTGGAATGACACTGATGTGTTTGTCATTTTCATTTGACTAAATATTTATTTTATGGCTAGCAAGAAGCTGGTTTTGAAAAAAGCACGGTGGTTGATGATGATTAAAGGAAGCTGCTCTGCAGCTGACTGTAACTTTTCTGTAACTGACCCTTTTGGGTTTCAGTGCATTTAGCCATATCTGAAGAGTCTGTTGCTGTCAGGACTAACACAGTTTAAAAAAATAAAGCAACAATGTCTTGGGTAATAGACATAAGCAAAAGCCAGTATCTAACAAACTACCAGAGCTCGTGTGCTTAAGTCCCTCAAAAGGCACCAAAGAGTCCAGTGCCAGGCAGGAGGGCTGGGCTGGCCTCTGCTGCTTTCTGAGCAGGTTGCAGAGGTCATGGTGTTGCTTGCTGTCTTTCACTGAGCCTTCCAGTTACAGCAGTAACTCCCTGGACACAAGCCTGGGTAATGTTAAGTGAGTGCGTGTTGCAAGGATGCTGGGAACAGTATTGCAACTTTCAACAGCATGTGTTATTGCCACTTTAGAGAATAATCCAAAATCCAGTCAAATTAATAATGAATTTATGAATACCTGAAGGTCAGACACGCTTCAGCATCTCACTTTGTCAGTCATGGCAATGCATTGGTATGTCCCCAGCAGCAGGCACACAACTGCATGGACATAATGCATGTTGAGCAGTGCTGGTTTCCAGCAGGCAGTAAGGGGGCTGTGACAGTCTCCAACCTACTTTTATCTGAATTACTTCTGAAATACTGAAATACTTCTTGCCGCCCCCCTCCTGCCCACAGGCCATATGATTGTCAGATCCAAGGCCAAATTCATGTTGTTGTGAACAGCTGCAAGTCCACTGACGTCAGCAGAGATGTAACCACTCAGTAGAACAGCAAGCCCAGCTCAGGGTGGTATTTTGGATGAATTTCAGAGGAACAATTGTACTCAGTCCGTCTGACATTCTCTCGAAGTTTTGTAAGGTGGGTGGGCTTTCCCTGTTGTGTGCAGCCCTGGCTTGTGCTGTCAAGTGGTGATGGTACTGCAGTGCCATGCTAGTGATGCTCACAGTTCTCTACACTGTGAAGCAGGTGAGCCAACTACATCACGGAAACAAAACTGTAAAAGTGAAATGAGGCTTTGGAACTCAAGGACCTGAGAAAGAGAATGTCTCACAATGAAGGGACTGTGAGGTGTAACAGGGAGGCTTAGCCCCTACGTGGCCAGCAAGGGCCCATGATGTTTACAGGGACTGCTCTAACTAGCCTTAATCCTGCAGCTTGGTCTTGCAAAGTTTCTAAAAACATCAGTCTCGCTGACATTGATCTTGAGTTACAGTGATCCATGTAGAGCCAAGAGCCAGCCCTGCAGAAAGCCAAGCATAAGAACAGTCACTGAAGATTCCAAGGGCTTATTTTTTCATGTTCTGCTAAGAAAGGAAACTGTAAATGGGAATCTTCATTCCCAGGGGGCTTGAAGGGGGCAAACATCTCCAGCAGCTTCTGCCCTGGCTGCTGTGCCTGAATACAATGGGGCAAGTTTTCTGAGTTTTGCCACAAGAAAAAATTCTGATGATTTTTGTCTGCTGTAGATGAGGTTGTACTGGCGCTTGTGTATGTAAGAAATTCTGATAGCATAAAAATATTCAGTCTTAATCTTCCTTTAATTTATACAATGAAGTATTTACAGATTCCTAAAGTGGACTGAGGCTGACATGAGCAGAACAGAGGATAAGTGATCGAGGGCTGCTGCTGATCTTTCCACAGCCATCAGAGTGCTGAGGCTGATCTGTGATCTGAGTAGTGTGCATGATAACTGATTTGGGATGCTTCCAGTGGGTATCTGATGGAAATGGAGAGATGTGATAAAACTTTTAGCACTGGGATGCAACAGTTTGATGAAAGGTACATGTCTGAATCGTGGAGAGAAAGTATGTTACATGCAGGCCGAATTCTGAATGTCTCTGGCTTAGCCTGGGGCTGTGGGAAGGGCAGACAACGAGCATGCAGTTGGTTCCCCTACGGAATCATCCAGGCTCTCAGTGAGAGATAACGGACAAAGGCAGCAGGATCAGAGATGTTACATGCAGTCTCCAAGGAGAAACAACCTTCAGTCTGAGACCTTGATGATCAAAAGGAGTCATAACACTTATAAACCCCTTGAGAAGAAGCAGAAGATCACTTATCGTGAGCTCCCTGTGGGGACAAAGTGACAGAGGCAGGAGGAGAGAGGTTGCAGAAGGAATTAAAATAAATCCAGTCCTCCTAGACCAGGAGGATGGCAAGCCTGACTGCTGTATGTATGGACAGTTTCAATGTTTTAGAGATGCAATTTATCTAAAGGCTTTCATACGAGTAAAAGTTAACATTTTAATTGGCCATTCATTAGCACTGTCACTGGTACTGGGGAAAACAGAAATAGTTACGTATTAAAGATGAGGGAAGTCGTAAATAATAGTCTGGGAAGTGGAGACAGAGCCCTGGCTGAAAGCAGAGGAATCGTATTTCAGTACACACACAAAAAAGAGAAAGACAGCTAGAGGCTTGGGATGTGTGAAGAAAGTACTGAGACTGAGGTGAGAGGCATTCTTCAGGTATGGCAGTGCTAAGAAGCCACTTTTTCTTTCAAAATAAATTCTTTCCTTTTGATTCTTCTTCCTGTTCCATATCTGTGACTTTACCTTTCTGTCTCCTCTCTTATGATGCATTTAATCCTCCCAAGGGTAGGGTTTTATGCAGGGAGATGTTTAATAGTTGCATGCACTGATAGTTCTTTGTACTCCAGCAAGTTGGGAGACGCCTGTAAAGGCATTCATGTTTCCTAAAATTGTGATTTAACTTTATTGTTGCTTGAGTTAAGTTGTCTGAAGAAGTCTTTTGTAAGATACTTCTGAAGCATTGTGTTTTAACACTGTGGGAGTGGTGCTCTCTTTCAGCTGTGTGGCTCCTACCTTTCAGCACGCTTCAAGCTGCCAAGCACTGACAGCGTGTTTCTGGCGTGCCAACCCTAATACCATAGATGGCTTCTTTTAGCAGCAGCCATCTGCTGCCAAATTACTTTGCCAGTGCTCTTCTGATTTCTAGGCAGCTTGAAATCCAGGACAGGCATGTTCAAGAGATTTGGCAGAGGGCATGTCAGGCGTGCCAGTTCACAGGTGGTGCAACAGCTAAGGACATACAACACACAGTGCTCTTCTTCTCTGTCTTCTCAGCCACAGGCATTGCTTCTTCACAGTTTGTCCATACCTTCCCTTACTGTCAGAAGCTGGAGCCTGATTTTGCGCTTTGGGTCCCTGAGTGTACCTTTGCCTATTGCTAAGCCTGAGCCCCAGGTCTTCACCCTCTGAGACCCCAGCAATTTCCACACCAGGCTGCCACAGTGGTCTCATTCCTTTCATCAAGGATTCCAGTTGCAGTGATTCTTTCATGTTCTTCTGTCCTCGTCTCCTTATTATTCCAGTGAATTTACTTCTTATGGGAAAATGTCCCGACTTTGGCTATTGCAGATTTTCTGAAGAATTCCTAAGTTCCAGGACACCTACTCATTTGCAGGACTCTGTCATTGTTTCTGTTTCTACACTAGAAGGAAAGGGAGACTCCGGGAGACAAACAACCTTATTTTGTTGAATTGAAGCCTCTTTTTGGGTTTTCTGGTAAGTCTGGATTTGTTCAATGTTGAGCGGAAAGTTTATATTGCTTGGTTTCCTGGCATAATCTAGCCCAGCATGTTCACTTCTTTCCCAGGAAATCCTTCCAGAAACACACTCAGTAGCAACAGCCAAATGCTGTCTCTCTGTCTCAGGCACAGACTGAGCCTGCAGATATCACTGCTCAGCACATAACACTTGCCTTGCAACGTCATCCTCTGCTCTGCTCCATAAACAAGAGCTGAGCACCATGAAGAAGAGGACACTAGATGGACATGGTGTGTGTCCTGCCCCTTGTTGGTGGTGGGACAAGGTGCCAAAGTGAAGCTGTGGTCTAGCACTAATGAATGGCTTTAAGGGAAAGCAAACATCCTGCCATTCAAAATTTTGTTTCGAGAAAGCATCTTGCACGCTTGGCTACTCCAGTTCTACTTGAAACTCACTACCAGTCAAAGAAGTTGCATGTGGGACTTTAGAAAACGCATTCACACAATTCTTATTTTAAAGCATTGTAACTATCTATTTGCATTTGCAAATATGAAGTGAAGGAGTAGCAAAGATACCACTTTTTTTTTATGTAAGCATACAGTATTTTTTATTGTGGAGAAAATTAAACTCTTCACACTGTCCTAGTACACACATGTACAAACGTTGCTTATATTTTCTTTTCAATTTATACTGTCCTGTGTAACCAATTTCTAATAGCAGTTTTAACAAACCTATGTTTGAGAGTGTCATGGTAACATATCCTTCTACGATTAGTGCTTTTTTGCATCTTTCAAGTGGTATTTAACAACTTTATTTCCTTTTCATCTAAGCATTTAAGATATCTGGCTGGGCCATTTTTATTTACAAATTGCAGGCAAGGTTTGAATCATTTCCTCTAATTGGTATTTTATCATTTGTTTCCTGAGATACTGTGTAAGATAACCAGAACAATGACATTCTCATGTTGTTTTCTGTATATTTCAACACTCTCCTGGACAGACAAATCTGTGTTCAGCCTCATTCCTCCAGTAGATGTCATCATGACAATGGAAAATATTGCTGGAGAAGCTTGTGTCCTATGCCAAGGGAGAAGAAAAAGCTTTGCTTCAGTAGACTTTGTTTCTGTTGAGATAATAGGTCTCTCAATGGTTAGCTTTTAGAGAGAGCACTGGTGTCTATCAGAACACAGTCATCACTCAGGTCACAGAGCTGTAGTTTGTGGCAGTGGTGTTATATACTCAGGTCACAAATACAGATGTGTATGTACAGACATGCATGTGCAATACACAATGTGTCAACTGCTTGGGTTTTTTTTTCCAGCTGTATGGCTTCGTTCATTTGGCATCCCTTGCTCAAAGCCATGGTACACTATATATATTTCCCCTATATTTCCCCTACATCCTTCTTAAAAGAATTTCTCCAAAGGAAAACCAAAATCCTCCTTCATTTCTACCAGCAATGAATCTCTGCACCTGTCAGCCCGCAACCTGCTGGGCGTCCTGTCTGTTCTAAGATTCACAGCTTCTTGAGTGATGTGCCTTCCCATGGTTATTTAGTGGTGAGTAAATCCACAGCCCTACAGTGTAACTGGCTATAATTTTCATCTGTCAAGCAGAGAGCAAGTCCTCAGAAAAGGCAAGAGACAGGTCAGTCACTGGCAGTGACATGCACAGGGTTGCAGGGCTGGAACACACGCACAGAGAAAAGAATTAGAAAAATGTGTTGAAAGTGTGTTTAGCTATTGTCAAATGTTGGTCTGATTTCCTCAGACAATAGCATCTAAGGTTATGAAGTCTTGGCATAGAACAAGGGCTCCTTTTCCCCAGTTGGAAGTACCAGCAGCTTGATGGCATATGTAATACATACCTAATGTGTGTGGTCCCTTTATGAATTCAGATGTGCTATGCTCCTGTTCCTTGTGGCAGATTGATATTATGGTAAGATGCCTTCAGATAAAATAGAGCACAAGCTGAGCCATGTGAAGCAAAAAGGCTGCTGGGCTCAAATGTGACGTTCTGAAAATCAGCAGGGTGCAGCTATATCAAATACCAAGCCCATAATTTGAATGTTCTCTTTTCTCTAGATAATAGCCCTACGAATAATAAGTTTTTCTTCTTTAAAATGTCAGGCTTTGAGGAAGTACATAGCAAGAAAGCAGGGCACTAATGGCCTGATTAACTTAAGAGTCTACTTCTCCTCCTCTGTGATCAACATTATTAGTTCTGGGAAAAATGGCCAAATGATTAGACCAAGTTTGTGACCTCCTACACCAAGAGTAAAGCAAGCCTCCTTGGCAAGATTTTTTTATTGTTCACAGTCTTAAAAAAATAAATTAATAAAAAGTTGCAGAAATTTTCTCCCTGACTAAGTAGAAAGGCTCTCTGCTGGGAGGAAAATGAAGGATTTAGTCAAAATAAACAGCTGATGCTCTTGTCCAAGCAACAGCAGAAACCCGGTCTTACTGTTGGAGTAAGTGAAATCTCAAAAAGCAGAAAGGCCCTATAAGCATCTATAAAGATAAAGAGAGAGAGAGGAATGCAGAGACTTGTTTAAGTTTGGGCACTCTCAAAGTTGTATGGAGCTGGCAAAAGATGTGCAGGTCCTTGTCCTCAGGAAACATTGGATATTTTATTACTAGAATTAATAATAAAAGGAAACAGTAAAAAACCCTAAACAAACACAGCAACGTTTCAAGGACTGGGATGATGTGGGTATTAACTTTAAAGGCAGAAGACAGAAAACGTAACAGAAGTCATAATCTCGTGGCTAGTTTGCATTTTGCTCCAGGTGTGACTTCTTTGTTACATGTATACTCCTATTTCAGAATACGTACATTCCCATTAACAGTGATCCCATTCTAAAAGCATTCCCTAATACTATAATTTAGCACTTGAAGTTTCACTTAAATCTTAAAATATTCAGTCTGTAGCCCATTACTTCTAGAGGAGATGATAAGTGCTGCTGATAAAAGCCCAAAAGCTCACCAAGAGCTATTGGTTCTCTGCATGTGCCTTAGAGCAGGGTCAGATATACCTGAACCATTCTTAAAAGCTGATGGTAAGCCCAAATTTCTTCCCACAGTCTGCTCCATCTGCAACACTGTCTGCACAGCTGGGGCAGGACTTCCCCATGGCTACATTCTGCCTCCCTTGCTGCGGTTTAGTCCTGTGATATGTTACCCTATCTGCTCTATAGTAAATGTTGCTGCTCTCGGGGTACCACACCACCCTCCTCATCAGCACACTGAGGAGGAAGCAGCGAGCTCAGCCCTCACATACACTGAGCACCATCAAGGCAGCTGTGCCCAGCATGGTGCTGGGGGCAGGCAGGTGGTAGGACATGACTGAGCTCACTCCCTGGGAGCAGCATGGGGCCTGTGAGTCACATCTGACTGTCAGCATCTCCCCAGAAAAGCACACAGCTGACAGCCCTCAGGAACCCAGCTGTTCATCTTCCTATGGACAGGCACGAAGGCAATGTGTATGCACATTCACTATACTGTCAACGTGCTCAGGCACGCATGGTTTGGGAGGGGAATTTTCTGTAAAAATAACAGTTAGCAAATATCTGAACAATGACAAAAGTGCAAGAATCCTCAAATTGCATCATTTTTTTCCCCTCATCTTTCACCCTTTCACAGCACCTCCACCAGCCCTCCCTTCTCCTCATTTACACAGTGAGAAGGAACCCCACACAAGCACTGCAAACAGTTGTGGTTGGGAGGAGAAAATCTAGCTCAGCTGTGATAATTAGAATAGCTGTGATACTTTAATTGAGCTGCTAATACTGGCTCAGGGGTGTTGCATAAAAGCCTGGTAGTTGGCAGCCTCTCCTTAAGTCCTGCTTATAGGCAGGGCTGCGGTGCACTGGGGTGGGTGCCTGCCTCCTTCCAGCTTTCCTACCCAAGTACAGCCCTTTCTGGCTCCGTAATGCTGCAGTGTAGTTGCTTGTATAGCCTCTGAGAGCATCTGTGTGCATTTTTTCTCTTCCCCTCTCTTATCTTGGGAGCTGGTGTCTGCAGCTCCAAACTGCGTGGGCTCTGGTGCAAGGTCTGTGCCAGTCCCTCCGGCAATTAGTCTTAGTAGTGAATGTAGTTACATATATGCTTTCAGCCTCTGCTTGGTGCTTGTAGCGAGTCTGATGAAATGCCTCCTCAGAAAAGTGTGAGGAGGAAGTAATGGGCTTCCTTGTTCTTCTGTAGTAAGAAGGGTTCATTCATTATTTATATTCACTAGAGTTTGGTTCCTGTATTTTTGTTGAACTTTGCCTTGTGGTGATCTTCTTCTGTTACTCAATCCTTATAGCAGCTTTTTAAAGCTTATCAAAATGAGGGGACATTGCATGCTTTTTTTTTGTAGCATCATAAATATTATTCCTAAGTGCAAAATAGCAATATGGAGCGTTTAGAGAACTGGCCTTCAAAAGCAGATCAAACTTAAATTTAAATTTCATTTATGTGACTTTAAACTCTTTGGAAATTATCTGAATAGTGTTCTTGTAAAAATATTTCTCTACAGTATCGGCAAGTTGAGGCTTAGTAGTGTAAATTGATTCTAGGAGGAGCTAAAAAGGAAACCTATGAAGAACTCCAGGTTGCCAGCAGGACTCCAGGTCAGTAAAAATTGTAAGATAAAGTTGGTTATTATTTTGAATAAGTAAAAATTAGCATGTTTAATAATGTAAAGGATTTTTTGTAAAGTTCGGTGCTGATGCATCATTTTCTTAATCTGAGGTTGTACTAAAATCCTGAAACCAGAATATCCTAAGTTAGAAGGGATCCATAAGGATCATCAATTCTATCTCCTGGCCCACCACAGGGTCACCAAAAAAATCAGATGGTGTGGCTGAGAGCTCTGAAAATGATTGTAGTCAGCCAATTGAGCAATACAACATTCATAGAGGCCTTCTTTTCTGAGTATTTTTCTTCGAAGTGTTTTGCAATAGTATGAAGGTGGAGACTGAGATCTTCAGTGTTTGAATCAAACAGATGTTAATGATTTTTCACTTTCCCGGAAGATCTGGTGAAGAGCTTTCTGTCACAGCAACTTTCTGTCAAAACATGGATTTGATAAAACTTAACTTCTTATACAGGCATAGCAGTTTCATTTATGTTTTCAAGAAAAAGCTATCAAAATATTTTATTTGTGGTTAAAACACAAATATTAAGAAGAAAACTGAAAGTCAAAGCTGAACATCTGACACTGTCAAAATAATGTGTCAGTCAGTTGTTTCCCAAAATAAAAGTCACAGAATTTGTGTTCTGTAGAAAGTGGTGTTGAGTTTTTATTCCCTTTTGAAGGGGAATTTCAGAATATCTGTTTTTATTTCCTAGGCCAGCATTATTACTGTATTTTTTTTTCAGGCTCTTAACGTATCATAGTTACTGGAACTTTTTTTAAGGAGGATGTCATACCTCGAGCTTCCAGAGTGCTCTGCCTTTGTTACCAAGCTCTCACAGCTCTTCTGACTTGGAGGATGATTTGGTGCTTGCCCCTGGTCCTGGTGAGAGGCTCTTTAGGAGAGCAGAGGTAGTGCTGGATGTTGTTGACAATAATAGCTGATTTTCTAATAAAGTCTAAGATGCTCCTCATTCTGAAATGAGCATTGTTTCACCCTGACCGAAATTGGATTGCTCTGCAAAGGTGCTACCAGCATGCAGCCACAGCAAGGCTGAGACAGAGATCCCATCAAATACTGCTTCTGGAGTTCTGTCTCTGTCCCTAAACAGTACCCTTCATGATGTCTTACAGCTACAGCTTTGGTGTCAGCTCAGATGACTGGAAATATCTGCTGTTTTTTCCCCAGTGTCCAGATGTGCTGGTTTTTTGTTTTTTTTTTTTTAATGTTGAATTGCTCTTTAAAAACATGGTCATATGACAGAGATTACAGTTGTTAAGTATTATCAAGGTTTTCTATTTTTGAAGAGGCAAGCAACTCTGTTATAGTTTGCAATCTAAATATAAGAACTTAAAATGAAAAGCACATACCAGAAATAGTCAAGATAGGCTGAACTTTTAGGTTCCAAACTATTTTCCTGAGCAATGAGAATATTTGAAGAGATATAAAGGAAATTGCTTCCTGGAAAAAAAACCCAAAAAACTCTGAAACACCGCTGGGCTGCCCTGACTGCTGGGGAAGTGGAACAAAAGTTTGGGTGCTTTGCAGCCCTCCCATTAGAGGACAGTTTGAAATAGATTTTTAATGGGGGGGGAAAGCTGCCACAACATAAGGCTGAAAGGGAGTAAATGGAGTGTGCCTCTGTGCACAGAATTATCAGCAGTTACTGAAGAGAAGATGTACTGCAGTTTGGAGCATTTAGAGTATTTAAGGCTTATGTCATAAGAATGCCTGAAGCACTGCAGTAATTTAAGTATTAATATCTGTTGAATGAATACCAGCTGAACTGTTTTCTTCAGATAACGGGACTTGAAGTTGCAGAACTGTCAGTGTATCTCATATGCTGCAAGTGAGTTGTTTGCCTTCTATTTGTGAGTGATTCATTACTTTTACTAATTGTTGGAACTATCACACATCAGTATCATTAATAACTAATGGCAGCATGATCTCACTACATCTCCAGCAACTAACAGGGTCATTTGGTGTGTCATCTGTGTCACAACCCCCATCAGTGTTGGGATGTGGTGTTCCCAGTGGTGCCCATTCTCCTTCCTGATGCTGTACACATGCCAGGCCTGAGGACACAGGCTAACAAATTGGGTTTAAACTCCTTTTGAATTGCTGCATCGCATGCTGCTCCCATGTGTTAAATTGAATTGGTTTGGCAGTGCAGATAATTGGTCACAGAAACCATGAGGGTCTTAGGAATAGTTGGGAAGCATTCTGGTGGGAGCTGCTTAGATCTGCACTGTTGTTGGTGGAAAGTTGTGGGGAAGCAAAAAAACCCAACTCTGTAACTTGATGATAAACAGAAGGGGAAAAGAGCATTAAGCATTCTGGCTCTGATTCAGATGTTCTTTGTAAGGTTAAAAAAACCCAACACACTTAACATTCTCTTTAGTTGTTCCTGAGATTGTCATTTAATTGTCTCTTCATCACGCTGTAGTACAATAACAAAGCTCCCTCACACCTTTGTTGGAACTAACACCATCTTTCTTTTCAGACCTTCCTATCCACTGTTGTAGAAACTGATGCCAGGATGAATTTAGACCATGAAAACAGTAGGAGTAACACAAAGAGAAATGAGTTGAGAAAGGCATTTATGTTCTAAAAGCAATTTTCTTGTCTTTGTGTTATAAAAGATCCCTGAAAGTAACCCATATATTTCATTGTCAGTGAATTAACATGATACACAAAGCACACAAAGGATACCCTGCAGCACCGAGTGCTGTGCGGGCACTGTCAGCACGCAGCATTTGACACTGGCCAGCCGCCACAGCATCACCACACGGCAATTAGATTACTGATTAATTTAATCTTTATTAATTCTGAGGCTTATCACAAGCATGCGCTTCTGAGGATTAAAACTTAATTCTCAAAGCGTGCCTGCAAAGAAACCGTAACATGAAAGAAATGTGTATATGAACTGTGCTATAATTGAAACAAAAAGTAGCGCGTTATACTGCGTTCTGCTTTATTTCAAGTTAATTCTTCAGAGTGGTCCGAGGCGTAAGTCGGCGAAAAATGGAGAAAAGGCTGAAGCGTTCATAACCGAGAGGGGCCGCGGGGTGGCGAGGCACGAGGATGCCACAGCCCCGAGGGCAGCAGCGCGTGGCACAGGGACCGCTCGGCGCGAGTTGCTCCCATCGGAGCGCCAGACCCGCGGATCGGGGTCTCGGCGGCATTCTTCTCCCGACTGCCGCTTCCTCGGTGGGGTGGGCGGTCGCCTGCTGCTGGACTCACCCCGGCTCAACCTCACACCGCCCCAGGCGCCTTGGCAGCCCCGCGGGCCGCCCGCCCTTCTCGCGGGGCGGCACCACCCATTCGGAGGGAGGAGGGCGCGGGCACCCGTCCGCCCCGCTCTGCCGCCCCATTGGCTGTCGTCATCGCGCTCCGCCCGCCCATTGGCTGCCGTCGCCGCCAGGCAGCGGCCGCTCGGGCGGTGCCCGCCCGTCACCTCCCGCTCTGAGCGCCGTCGCTCGCCGCGGGCGAAGAGTTCGTGAGCGGCGGCGGTGGAGGCGCCGCGGGGCGGGCGGGCCGAGCGTAAGTAACCGCACGCTGCCGCCGGGCCAACTTTTGAACGCCGCGCGGCTCTCCGGCGCCGCGTGGGACCGTGGCGGCCGCTGGGCAGCTAACGGAGGCTGTGGGGAGCCCGGCGGTCCCGCGCGCCTCCTCCTCTTCCTTCTTCTCTTCGTCCGCCGCGTGCCCGCCTGGGGCTGCCGTTAAAGGCCGGGCGGGGAGGAGCGGAGGGTGGCGGGCGGGCAGACAAAGGCGCTGCCCCGCGGGGCACGGCTGCGTGGCCGCGAGCTGTGCTGCCGCGTTCGGGTCTGCCCGGGGCAGAGCTGCTCCGCGCCCCTTCTCACGCGTCCCTTCTGTGTTGTTTTCTCCACTGTCGGCGTCGACTCCAGCGGGCGGGGATGTAAGAGGCGGCCGCGTCGGTTCTCATCGCGGAGAGCCTGCGGTTGCGGTCGATGAGTAGGAAGCACGGGCTGCCTGCGGGACGCCGCGGGCTTCGCTGCCCAACTTGGAGCGCGCAGAGTCGCGGCCGCTGAAGCCCGCGTCCTAACGGAGGGGTAAAAGCGGAGCGAGCGGCCCCAGGGCTTCTCTGAGCGATCCCCGTAGTCCTGATGGGCGTCACGTTTGCTGCTTTTCCCTTTCCGTTCGAACTCCGTCTCTGGGGAGCTCCTGAGAAGTTGTCCTCTCCCAGGGGAAAGATTGGTGCGCTCGAGGAGTGTGTGATTCGTCAGTGCTGATCTCTGGTCGGTTTTAACGAAAGTTGCTGGAGGGTGACTTTAGGTAAGCGAAACTGACCTCTCTATTAAGCGGTTGCTGCTAAGTAATCTTGTCAGCTGCAAATTCAGATCTCGCCATCAGGGTTTCTTCGAAAAGCAGCTGGGATAAATAGCACTGCTGAACAGTTTTACAGAGTGAAGTGTAGAGCGGCGTCGGGGATGGGATTTCATTGCATCTGAAAGACTTCTCTGCAGTTGTTGCCTCCAAGAATGCAGCTAGATGCTACAAAGCATCTTTTCAGAAGCTTGTGCTTGTGCTTTTCACAAAACGCCTTTCACTCTGGCAATGCCCTGCATTTATTGTCTTCATCATCTTCCAACAAGTTATTTTCTGTGTGAAAAGCAGGCGGTGCTGTGAACCTCGGTCAAGTTAATCGATTTTACTTTCATCAGTGAGATACTTTAAGTTATAGCAATGTACTTCTAAGTCGAGGTGAATCCATCTGGCTTTGCTCTTGGGTGTATTTTCTAAGATGACTACTTGAAAATAATACTTTCAAATTGTGAAGCTTAGCTCTTCTGTGTTGATCTTTGTGATGAACAGAGGGGTGACAATTCTGAGGAGCTGCAGTGTTGCTTCGCATGATCTTAACAGTTCACTTCCTTACAGCATCGAGTTGTTTTGAGGTATGTTTTATTCAGAGTACTTCTCATAGGGAAGAAGGCTTTCATGAGAAAAATCATGCTGAACTTCTGCTGTAGAGTGATGATTGGGAGGGTTCTCTTTCACTTGAATGAGTCCATGGTGGACATGTTCACAGACATAGCTGGATAGTTAAGTCACTTGAATCCTAATTTGTAAAGACTTGTATTGCAAACAAGCATGAGCATAACATATTGCCAGGCTAGGCCCTGTAAATGCTATGTGTCATCTGTATTTTACTTAACACAATGGGGCTGGTGCAAAGCTGTGAGCCCTCCTACTGACACCAATCTTATGACTGTTTCAAGCCTAATAGTAAGTCATAGAGTTAGTCTTTTTCTTAATATGTGCTAATGTGCTATTTTGAATGCCAAAAAAACCAACAAAAAAACACAGGTGTCTTAAACTTTCCCTATATGTTCACATCAATAAATACGTTTTTGTTAATGCTTACCTTATGGTAAGTATTTGGTTCTCTCTAACCCATGACTAGTATGTGAAAAGTGAGAACAGCCTCGTTCATTCTGGGTGTTTACCTTGTTGCTGTTAGCTTTCAAATGCTGGCTAATTTAATTAGAAGATAAATACACAATTCGTGACCCAATTGACCTTGTTGTTTGTTTCAGTTTGTGTGGAAGATGCATAGTTTGCAGAATCAGCGTGATCTGTAAGAGGAAAGTCACAGTTTCTGGGCTTTCCTTTGACACCAACAGCCTGTGGAGTGCTCTATATATTTAAGGCTTCCAAATGGAAGTTGAATGAAGATTAAATGTTGATAATATTAAAATGCAGTAGGTCTTAAACTCAGATCACCTGCGTGCTCTGAAAACGCACAAAGCCTCTATCAGGAACAGCTTAGGCTTTAAATCCGTTAGCTGGATCACCAGGTTTCATTCCCAAGCCTTCATTTAGGCAAATGCCCTCTCAGCATGAGCAGGCGTGCCTTGTATCTAGCACATGCGAGGCTGGGTACAAAGCTCATCCTTAAGTCTGCTGTGGGGTTCATGCAGGTGGCTTTGTTACCATAGGTGGGGATTACACGTGTGTTATGTACAACAGTAACAGGTATCAAGCAGTCAGTCTTCTAGAAGTAATAGTCATCAAGTTTAAGCAGGAGATCCTATACACTGTATAGGAAATGAGAAGCCTGATGATGTGACCTTCACTGTGTGTGTGTGCTGTTGTCTTTGAGGTTAGGAGATCTAGAGTCCAAAATTCTTACGCTTAAAAAACAAAAAAACAAAAAACCTGAAACCAAAAGCACACAGAAAAACCTCAATCTGAAGACTCTGCAAATGTGTATTTGTCTTCTGATGTGTAGTAGTTTGATCACAGGAGTGACTTGTGTGTAACCTCCAAGACTTTTTTTTGTGGTATTGTGAAAATACAATGTGCTTAAGGCCTGCATTTTGTATGCGGTACTTCTCAGTGTATTTGTTTGGGTATGACAGGATGTATATGAAAGTTCTTGTTAGTGTGCTGTAATCTCATAGTTTGCCTGACAGTTATAGCTTCTGATTTGCTGATGCTGATCTGTTTCATTATGGGGGTATAAATAAATAAAGCTCCAACACCTAAACTCTAAGGAGAATTGTAGGCCTGATATTTTTTCTTTAATTCCATATATAAAATGTGTGTATATTTTATTTTTCCAAAAAGAATGGCCCTGCTGGAGCATTTGCTGACCTCAGTCACCAGCAATGAAATGGTGGAGTATTAAATGCACATTTGAGAGCAGAGAATGTGTTAGAATGAAAGCACTGTTTTATCAGCATAAGTTAATTAGGATCTTAAATTGGGTTAGTGTGTTTGAAATGCTTCTTGGGATGCTCTTGGAAGGTAATAACAGAGTAGAGTCTGGATGAAGACTGAAATCTGTGTCAGGTCACCATGGTTGAAGGAAAAGTAAGTACTTGGGTATGTAAAAACGATCTAATTGTGTGAGAGGGCCGCAGAGCCCTGTTTGTTGAAAGATTATAGGGTGCTCAAGCTCTGCATGCTAATACGATGTGTTCTTAGCTCCTGCATTGACCAGAATCCTCCCTGTGTTTATAACAGACAAGTTATGTTAAGTATGCTCACGTGCTTTTAAGACGAAGTGTTTCTGTGTGCTCTCAGGTTTATCTTTAGAAGTAACTGATGGTTAAAATATGTGATGTTATTTGAAAACATTGGTGAAACTCAAGAAAAAGTATTCCCTGAGGCTGAAGGTTTTGCTTCTGTGTCAGTCCTTGCTGAACATGGTTAGAGTGCCACCAAAATTAGTGTTGGAGCTTTGCTAGCAGGAATACTCAAATCCTTCTGATTTAGATAAAAAAAAATCACCTAAAAGAGCCCACAACGATACAAGCTCTGAGTGTCTGAGACCACATAACTCGTGTTTTCTTGTACATCTGGCAAAACTTTTGCAAAGCCCTTTTCCTAATTAGGCCTAAGTTCAAGAGCAACCGAGTAAAAATAGAACGTTGGCTTAGGCTGCTAAGGCGACTTAGTGCAGTGATTTCTTTAGATGCATCCCCACGTGAACTTGCATGCTTTGGTAACAACTGGGGAGCTGTGAATGAAAGTAACGTGACTGAGGGCTCGGGTGAATGCTGGAATAGTCTGAATGCAGCCCGGTCTCAGTGGCAGGAACAGGAGAATGGTGCTGCACTTGTTTCAGTGTGATGAAGGACTCTGTTTATGATGCCTCTGTGCACGAATTTAATGTGTTCTCAATAAACAGTTGTTACCAGGAGTGTTATTTATTAGAACTGGAATGAATAAAGCGTGTGGGATTTAGATACGCACTCAGTAATTATCGCTCTTGTCTATGCAGGGTGCCATGAAAAATGAGGGGATGCATGAAAACATTTTCTACCCTATTTTAAATGATCAGCGTTGCGGAAGAAATGGTTGCATGTCACCTGATTGTTGAGAGGGAGATTGGAAATGGGTTATCTCTCCAAAACAGATGTGGGTTTGGGTTCTTCCGTCACTAACTCTGTGTGATAAGAAACGCTGTGCAGCAAACAAAATGTAACAAAGACATGTAGGTAAAAGCAATAGTAGCTGAACAGTAGAAACACACCCATGGCTGATGCACAGGTCACTGAGTGTCTGCTTTCCATCGTGATTGGAAGAAGCACTCTTCTTCTAAATTTAGTGGCAGACACGTTGTGTATTTCGAGTTCTTTTGATAGCTGTTAAAGGCAGCTCTCTTAAGTAAGAGATAAGGTATCCTTTGCATTTTGTTACTTTTTTTTTTTTTTTCCTATTTGGAAGCTAACCTTTAATTAAAAGTAGCATAGCACGCTCTGAAGCTGCACTGGATACTAATTAACTCGCTTGAGTGCTTCAAGCCATGCTGTCTCCTAAGGTTTCCTGCTGTTTGCACTTGATAAATATTTATGCTCCTGCAAGGTGTTCACTTCAACCCGCTGTACGGTGCATACAGCCTTCATATTTTTGTTAGTACTAAACACCACAGTTCAGTACCATTACTGTATTTTATTTCAATCTTTTTTTTTAATTTCCTTTTCTAAAAGTGGGGAAGAAGCCCATTGCTTTTTACTTTATATTACTTTAAATGCGTGCTTTGTGCAAAACTGAATAGATTCTTGTGGAAATATTTTTTTTATTGGAGCTGGAGTATTAAGTCCAATACTCACTAATTAAGCTGTCTAGCACTGAGTGTTATATGCAAGCTAGTTTCGGATAATAGAAGGTCTTCTTTGTGTATGCCTGGTTAGTGGACAGGGCTGTTCTATAGCACTGTGGCTTGTTTTCAAGTACTTGAATCCTGTTCTCACACCTAAATACAATTGTTTGGTGACTTTAATTCTTTCTAATCCTATTGTATTTCCTGTATTGAAGGAAATTATTTGAATATGAAATTGCTTTAAGTTGACCTAATAAATACTAAAAACCTCTAATAGTTTTCTTAATGTATATCACCTCTCAGTATTAGGTTACTTGGATATTTTCAAGCAGTCTATTCTTTAAGACATCCTGGGTATGCTATATTAACATTATGTCTGTGTGTCTTTATAGGATGAAAATACAGGTACAGAATTTCAGGTACAGAATTGGAAACTTTGTTCCATGGTAATCTTTCTTCTCTGTGCTTGCTGGCTGAAGGAATTTATGCAGTACTCTTCCAGCGGTGAAATAGGTTGTAAAGCCGGACTGCAATTTCATGTATTTTGTGCTGGAAGGGACTTCCATAGCTCTTAGTATTTAGTATTAAAAGCAACAGTTTAATGTTCCTTACTGTAACTTTACACCGGATTTTGGCAGTGACATTCTGACTGTTGGACAGTTTGTGGTTAGTAGCACATCTGGCTGAGCCAGTTACTGCCTCCCTGGGTAAGATAATGCCTTTCCTCTTGCCTCTCTTTAGGTTGTGCTACAATATTCAACTGTTTCAAGCCATGCTTTTAGGCTGTAGTCTTTCTGCTTGCATCACTCACACTCCCAGTTATATTCACTCTATATATCAGACTGAGGAAGGAAAAAAAAAGGCAGGAGCCTCTTACTCTGCTTTGAATTGTATTCCCATTGCAACAGCCAGAGGAGCATGTGATAGCTTTTTGAAAGTAATTCTGTACATCTGCTCACGCAGCTTTTTGAGCATTGGTAGTATTTACCAATTTCTCTCTTGCTGAAGGAAGCGTTTTACATTTAATTGTGAAGCTTATAGGAGAAATAAAAATTCAGGCTGTTTCTCTCTCTCTCCCCCTATGATCTCGGCAGCATTTTGCATAATGCCAGTAAATGGCAGGTATTTTCACCACACTGTTGTGCTGTCATGAAGCACTACATTTCAGGCAGTTGCTTTTGTCACCTCACGTAGTGAAACATAACTAAAAGAAACATCTATTTTGTGGGGTATTTAATGATGCAACTTGAAGTATCTGGATTCTGTGTTCAGCTAGATTTGGTTGAACTCGGTCAAGATACTTTCTACACTTGATTTCAAACTGTGTTGCTTTTTCAGTTGTTTGTGCAAATGTAGCAGAACTACTCTTGCAGCACTTGGTAATCTACTCAGCCAATCTCTAACATGATGAAGACCTCTGAACTGTGCAGTTCCGTGTGCATACACATTTATTCCTTAGGGTATTCATTGAAATCTTTGATTCATCCCTGTTTTGGTGATATTTAAAAATGTCCTGGATGCTTTGTTGTATTCTGGTAAAGCAACAGATGATATTTCAGCTGTATTCCCATGAAACAGTGACAAGAGCTGAATCATTTAACCATTTGTAGCTACTTTTCAGCACTGTGAAGTTAAAAGTCCCGTATAAATTTACTTACTTTGTAAGGAGTGAGTATGTTTGACATCAGAGGGAGGAGAAACCCTTACATGAAGTTCCTGCTTGCCCAGTAATCAAAGAGCTTGAAAAATGTGAATAGGAAGTTAACCAGGTGATGAAACCAACAGGAACCAGATGATACCACATTTACCCTTTAAGAGGTTCCTCAAATGTTGCTTGTTTTAGATGATGGGGATACAGTCATTTTGCATTGTGGAATTATACTCTTCTCCCTGAAAATAACGTCATACTGTTTGAAAAGTGACCGGTCACTCATTTATTTTTATTTTGTTATCTATAATTTCCTCTCATGTGATAGCTTGTTTTGCTCTTGTTTCATTGCAACTCCTCTTTGCCATGGGTTTGACAATGTTCATGAACGTAATGTTTCCCTTCCTAGGGCTATTAAGCTGTCCTGATGTTGTTCAGCTCTGGTTCATTTGAGTCCACTGTGTCCCAAATTTTGTGTAGTCAATGACCAATTTCCATGCATTGTCATAATTGCATCTGCAGTTCAAATGATTTTTCATTTGTCTCTTGGAACATGATTTAGTGCATTCTTTTTACAAGTTGAAGTCCATAGACTTGCGATTATTATGGAAACAAATTTTTGCTGCTTTGTTTTTAGTCAGCAGATGTGTTCATTAGACTATATCCCAAAGTCTGTGCTCTAGACTAGGGCTCTGAATTTGTAACCAACCCTTAAAGTACCGACCACTTATTCTAGAAACACCAGGTATGCTAGAGCTCTCTTGAGCAGAAGACATCTGAAATTTAATGAGCATTGAAATAAAGGTAATGGGAAAAGAAAAACTGAATGTGTGTTCTGTTATTTATTTTGAAAATCTCAAACTATTTTCTGCTACCTGAGTGGTATCAGTGTAAATTCTCTAGAAGCTTTCCATCTTTATGTCATTGGAACCATGGCAGGACACTTGGTGAGGCAATTTACCATGGGAATCTGTGCAGGAGTTCTTCAAGAGTCTCTCTAGAAGAATTCCTAACCTATATAACAAAGAATACCTTTTTTTTTCTGCTTTAAAAAGCAAGAAGTACAGGATGGGAAATGGTCAAGAGACCTCAGGTTGCTCATATGCTGTAGTATAACATTGAACTTAGGTATGGTAATAGTGTTTTGTGTGATAGATATATCAAGTTCTGAGTAGAGCAGAAATATGGGGTTCTCCTGTTACATTAAAAAAAGATAAAGAAGTAATGCTTTTCTGATATTTATAAAGTGCATAAAATAGGTGAAGTCATTTTTAGGTGCTGGGAAATATTGTTCAAATGAATGTGTACAGTTTTTAGCAGGGAAGAAATGAGGAGGAAGAATGAGAAAACTGCTGGGAGAGGATGGGGGAAATAAAGGGCACTTTTCCTGAAGCTATTTAACATAATGATTTGTACATTTATTAATGAGTACTGTAATTTAATGGGGAGCGATCATCAACCACTTCAAGCAAACAAAATCCTGATACTGTTCTTAGTGTTATGTAGCTCTCTTCTGGTGAAATGCAGCTTCCTGTAGCTTGTGTATGGCCTTTGTTGGTTTGTAGGTAGGCATCTCTGCCTTTCAAATTAGGCAAGGAGCATCTGTGTAGACTGGAGTTGGAAATGGGCAGAATCTCCTGAAATCATGCTCTGAACAAGGACAACCAGGAGATTTTGGCCAAGTGTTGCCTTCTTAAGGTTGCTGCTGAGGAGTGGAGGGTGAAAACCTCGCTCTGACTCCTGCCCCTTGTGAGCTGAGTCTTTCTGTTGGTAAGAACCACTGCTTAACTCTTTGCTAGGTACACTCTCTAGCTTTCTTCTATCATAACTATTCTGTTATGCTAGAAGGTGTTGGAATTGTGCCTTTAACAGCTGATGCTGAGCACAGCCCCAGCTCAGTACTCTCCGTGCTTTTTAGGCCGTGTTCAAGCTGTTGTGCAGTGTCTGCTTATGTGCTCATTACATCGACGGTCTTTTCATGACTGTTGAATTATCTGACACCTTTCTGTTTGATCTCTTTCAAAGGAGCTAATTGGAGGTGACTTACAGTTTTCACAGGAAGGAAACTTCTGTTCAAAATTAGCAACAAACGGACTTTACACACAGCTAGATGAAATGAGCAGCTATTTGTAAAGGCAAACTACAGTAGCACTGAAGTTTGATGATGCAAAGAAGGTAACTAGAAGTCATGGAATTGCCAGCAAAATAGTGATTAGTGCTTTTATCAAGGCTTTTGGTTGGTGGTTCCAGGCTTGCATGTGGCACTAAAACAACAGCTGTAACATGATTATTCTCTCTGCATTATTTTATTCTACTTCACCACTTCGAATTTGTTTTTAGGGCTTGAGGGATACCTCTGGCTTCATCATGATGTAGCATTCTTAGGGCTTAGAGGAAAGAGGATCTGTGGGAACAGTAGCTTTGCTTTGTTTTGAGTTGGGTGGAGAATTCTTCTTGTATGTGGATAACTTCTGCAGTACTGTATTCCCTTACAGAGGTGGTGAGAGCCCTGGGTCATGTACTGTGATATTACTCTTGACATAAGATAAAGCAGTGCTGACACATAAGAAAAGCAGATAAATTTTCTAAAGCTTTTCAGTCCTCTCGGAGAATGAAGATAATACCTTAATTTTAATATTGTGAAATTCTCTGGCTAGAGCAGAACCTGGAAAACCTGTGTGGATTAGGTGACTTCAGTAGTATTAGCACACTGTTCCCTTTCACATAATTCTCTTTGTCATTTCAGTTGTTTGGTTGAGCTTCGGTTATACACCCTTTAACGCTGCCCTAATTTGAGCTCTTTCCTTATGATCCATGTAGTTATTACTTTCATTTTTCTTTGTGTATATGAAACGAATGACTATTATACCAGAATAACTAAAGGTGTAGTTTAAGACAATATTTTTTTTGACCAGTTTTCTTATTTTGTACAAGGCTTAGGCTGTTTATATCTACCTTTTTCCTTTTAAAGATTGGAAGAACAGTGTTTGCATGGGAAAGTACAGAAGAGGAAGTATATTTCAGTTGCTAAGAACTACTATTTTGAAAGTGATAGCTCTTGCTTTATTTTCCTATAAACTGATACTTCCATGCATTATTACAGTTCATAATAAAACATATACTTGAGGATATACTGCAAATGGAATAGCTTGAAACAGAGCAGGGCTTCTGCAAGCTGGAGAATGGCATGTAAGTGGGGTGAATTGGCTGACTGCAGCTGCTTTGGGCTGCCACTGTGGTTACCAGTACAATGGTTTTGCTTAAGGCGTGCTTTTGTACAGAAGGCAGTTGTTAAGAGATGATGAAGTAGAATTTAAAAAAAGTAATTGTTATGGTTTTATGATTTTTGTTATATTATTGATATTCCACATCATAACATCCTGTGGTGTATTGGGAGTTAAAGAGTTAATGCTCCAGCTGCATGGATGGTCGACAGTTCTGGGTATACCTGTCTCAGAAGAGAAGAACTACACTCCCCAGAGGACTGTGCGATGCTTTGCATTTTTATGTGTTTTCACTCAGAGGGAAAGATAAAAACTGTCTGTGGTCACGGGACTCTCTCTTCCCTTTGGGATGGACTCAGCAGAGGGTGTTTGTTGCTGCCGCCCGCCTTCAGCGTTAGCATAAGGCCTTCGGTTCATCGGACACGCTCTCTTGCTCATTTTATTTGATTCATTAGCCTCAATTCCAATCATGTTGTATTATATTGTGTTATTTTGCTTTCTGATATCTTATTTAGTAAATTAGCTTTCCTCCTCAGATCGTTGCTGCTATTTTGTTCCTAGGCCCATCTCCCTTTTCCCTCTCCCCCTTCCCCTTTCCTGGGGCGTGGGTCTGTGGGTACCCCGCACCAATCGTCACGGAACTGGGCCGATCCAGCCCGGTAAATTGTTGACAGTAATCAAGCAATATGAGTTATTTAATTTTACTCCACTTTGGTACTATACTGTTATGGTTAAAACTGCACAAAAACAACCCTAAAAATCTGCCTTACTGTGGCCTGTATAAAATCAAGGGACTGTATCAGTATTAAATCTTACTTCTGTATTGTATTTATTTAACTGGAATGAGTCATTTGGTTGTGTTTGAAGAGTTATCTTCTGCCTGGTAAAGGGCAAGTACAAAGCTGGTTGTGTACAAAGGTGGTTTATAATTGTTTCTTGCTAATCTAAAATTGATCAAATGTAACTGCCAAGAGTCAAAGATCAGAGTAAACATCTGCTGCAGCGTCTGCTTATAGGGTCCCTACCACTGCTCAAGACTGTAGAAAGCTTTCTTCAGAACTGGCTTGTGTCACAAATGCCCAGCATCAGAAATGGCATTGTGACTTCAACCGTTGCTATGACACCCCCGCTGTGTTTGCAGAATTTGAGGGCTGTAGAAGGGTGAGTTATAGTTTGATACACCCAGCACTTGTGTAGGTTTTTGGACTGTAGTGTCAGTGTTCTGTGGTGCTGCATCCTTAACACAAGAAATAACTGCATGTGAGGCAGCTTTCTTTTGTTGCTGTGCAGTCCTAGTGTGCAATTTCTTGCTTGATTGTAATTTTTTTCTTCATCTCTGTGTGTCAAACATTACCACATTTCAACAGTAAAGCATTCAAGAAGCATATAAGCACAGCATCGGGAAATCTTGTTTAAGTCTGTCCTGGACAAGACTGCTGACATTTCAAGGCTGTTGTTCTATAGTCTAATGTAAAATGTTAGCTGCAAATAAAGTGTTTGTTTCTAGTGCTGATGGACTGGGTGCAGGAGGAGAAAAAGGATGCAAAACAGGAGAACAGTTCATGAAGTTCGAATTGTGTTTTCAGTTCCTATAAAAACAATCACACTGGAAACAAGCTGAAAGTTTGTATGGGTTCAGTACTGCACTTACCAAGATATCTGCAGTATTGACCAAAATGAGTCAAACTAGGATTTCTGAAGCTTGTTTGTCTAACAGTGCCTGTTAATGGGCTCCTGGACAGGAAAGCCAGGCATGCAATGATAGGGAAATAGTATTCAGCTTCTCAGAGATCAGCTTATGACATGTACTTTCTGAACTAGAGCACATATTCTAACGTTTAGTGGCCACTAATGGTTTCATCTTTCCTGAAGGCATCCAGGCTTTTTCTGTGTCTTTATGTAAACTTAATGTAGTTGCAGTTTCTTGGAACGTTTTTACTTAATTAACTATTGTAAACTAATTGTCATTTCAGCTTCTGGAGCCTGTCTGCCATCAGCTCTTTGAGTTCTATCGCAGTGGTGAGGAGCAATTACTACGATTCACACTGCAGTTTCTGCCAGAACTGATGTGGTGCTATCTTGCTGTCTCAGCCAGCAGGGATTTGCAGAGCAGTGGATGTATAGAGGCCCTGCTGCTAGGAGTATATAACTTGGTATGTATTATGCATAATTATTCAGGCCTAAAAATACTAGTGGCCTTTGAGGGGATACTGTATATTGTTTTGGGGGGAATGATAAACTATTGTATTTCAGAACTGAAAACGAGTGATTAAAATGTTGGAGTTTTCTCTCTTTAAATTTATGTCCAAATTGGAAATCTGTAATGTGAACTTGAAAAGGATTGCTCTTCAGTTCTTGTTTTCATTAATCCTTGGTATGGCAATTAAACTTGCATTTTACTGGAGAGCCTTTGTAGGTACTACATTTGAAGTTGTTGCCTATGTTTTTTGTGGTATTCTGACTGTCTTGACTGGAGATCACACATAAAGGCACTTTCAACAAATTCTTAGTACTTGATGGTTGAACAGATTGCTCACTTTTGAGAACATGACGGTCTTTTGTTTTGTAAGAACCTTGACTTTTTTGTATGTTTTAATGAAAATATACAGTTTGCTGTTAAACTAATTTTTTGAAAACCAGAATTCCGAGGGAGCCTTGAAGAGAATCATATTTTAGTTGTTACAGGCAAAATGAAATTAGTCTTTGTTAGGAGATGCTTTACTGAAACTCCTTTCTAATCTCTCCTTTGGATACATGGAATCTGCTGCTGAAATTTAAAATTAAAAGCTGTGTGCTTTTGGTTAGATCTGCTTCAGAAGTTGTTTCTGAAGGTTTTAATCCAGAGTACTTCAGAGCTCCTCTGTGATAAGCAGACACTTTATTTTTTATTTTCTGCCTAACTCATTAGTTTTCTGCTAACTTACAAATGCAAGAAACCTGCCAATGTACCACATTGGTGTTATCTTGCAGGAAGGAATCTTCTCTGGGTCTTTGCATCCAGGCTTCTTTTTTCATAGGCTGCTGCTTTTAACTCTCTGTAAATACGTAATTAGCAAAGTTGGGATTTTGCAGATATTTTGATAACATTTAGTGGCCACTAATGGTTTCATCTTTCCTGAATGCATCCAGGCTTTTTCTGTGTCTTTATGTAAACTTAATGTACTCTGACTTGGGAATCAATACATGCTCCTTTTGCACTGTTTTTGGTAACTCCTCCTGTTTTGAGCCCTCGCACTCGTTAGTTCTTGTGTTGAAGCTGCTAAATGTCTGTCTCTTGTCATTTTAGGAGTTTATTTGAGCCTGTGTCAGTGATGCTTGGTGCACCTTTAGCTATCTTGTTGACAAGGCCTGCTTTTACCCTGGAGGCAGCAAATACAAGAGAATATTTGATGATGAGTCTGAGTGTTGCTTGCATTGAGTGTTTGGACAGAGCATGTGACTGTTTCAGGCTCAGCACAATGGGTTTTTTGTTTCTTCCTCTTTGTGCAAGTTTGAAAAATGTCAAGAAGTCAGACCTGGCCTTTGTGGTTTTTAGAATGTTCCAGAGTGGTTTTTTTGCAGCACAGAGCTACACTGGTTTCTTTTCTTGACAGATTTTGAGTAATTTGCTATCCACTACTTCAACTACAAGTATCTGTTTTAAGAGGAAAGTTTGACTGTATTTGCAGTTCCATAATTAATTAATAAGTCATTATGATTAATGAATTATTATTAATGATTAATCACTATAATATGCATTAGCTGTGCATTAATGCTGGGAAAAATACATTTGCTTCACTGGTCGTTTAGTTAAGAGTATGCTTACCTGAGTGCTGTGTCCTCTTCTGAGGCCTACCAAGATTTTGTTTTTGAAATGAGTGGGGAGGGAAAAGGGCTTAAGTAATGTGAACTCCAAGTTTAGACTGTAGTCCTTAAGTGACTCTCTCCAAATGAGTTGGCTTTTGTCAGGTAAACTTATTTATGTCTTATTCTAGATGCAGTATTTATCCTGTATTAGGACAGAACAGGATCAATTTACAGCTCTCACTCAGCTTATTACTTGGGAGCAGATCAAGCTATGGCAAAATGGATTGCAGCCTTTGAGTAGAATGTAAGTTAGGTTCTTTTATTGTCAATATTAGTGCTCAAGTGGCATAGAGTTCTAATGTTAGAGATTAGCAAAGTCTACGTGGTTTTACATAAGTTTACTTTAAATAAATGTTCTACTAGTAAAGCTTGTTTGTTACTTATCATTTAGTATTAATCCTATTTCTTGCTGCTAATCCAGGTGAAAATCTTGTGGAAATTACTCCAAAATGCTTTTAACTTACAGGTCTACCATGCACAATTAAATTTGTCATGTGTTAGCTGGGCTGCTGTATCTATGCTTGCTTTCATCATGTAGCAAGTGTGAAATAATGTGGTAAGACTTGCAATGAACAAGTCTTTTAAGGTTGCTTTGCTTCAGGCATGATATAAACAAGGAAATACATGTCTAGTGTTAAAGGCCTAAAGATAGGTGATGATGTGACTGAAATCAAGCACAGATAATTCTGTGCTAAGAAAAACTTGCATTGTAGAATTTGTTAATTCTTCTTTTAGAGCAGTCTCAGTATGAGTTTGCCAAATCTGTCCATTGTTGCAGTCCAGCATGGTCTATCTAGCTAGTGCAAAACTTGGCAGTCCTCAGAAAAACAGCAGGTTCTTTGCCTGTTTAAACAGAGCTTGCATAATTACTCTGTGGAGTTGAGGCTTCTTTCTTTTAGGGACTTCAGTCTAGTAAGTAATCATAATATTTTTCTTTAAAAAAAGAAGTATACAATTAGATTTTAACTGTGAAACTTGTGTTTTGCTATAGATGGGTGTGCTTAAGTTTAAAACATTTATTCAGAAGGGTGTGTGACTTTTTTTTTAATGCATCAAGATAAAATGTGTACAGTCAGCATTTTCTGTCACCCAATCAGCAAAAGTGCTTCCTGCTTTTAGTTCAGCTTTCTGTAGTTTGTTTATGTGCCTGACATACCACCAAAATGACTTGTCTTCAAATGCAATCATTTAGTCTTGAAGTGTCATTGTGTCATTCTTAGTTCAATGGATAGTGCTAGGCAAAGGTTCTGTTACTGTTTTCACTGGTTGAATATATCCTGTGTTTACTGGAAGTCTTTAGTCTGAAAGTAACATTTGATAGATCAATGTAAGTAGGTAAAAAAATAAAGAAAAATTATACTGTATGTATTTGATAAACTTGGTGTCAACTGGATCATCCACAGCTCCTGGGTACAGAAGTCAATATTAGTGCAAGCATTTACCCTATTGATAGGGCTCAGTAAAGAATGGTTACTATTGCCAGCTCTGCTGAAATATAAGACATTGCAAAAGCCTTTGTCTGCCTTCCCAGGAGTAAAAGTAGGGCTGGCAGATGTGATTGGGTAGGAAATTATGAAGTTGTTGCTTCAGCAATTGCAGTCGGTCTAGGCTTTGTGTTTGTTAGCACACAGTGTTATTATCCTGAAAGCTTCACTTTTGCATCAGGGTTTGGCACATAAACCTGATTCTATTCAGAGGCTACTAATCTATATCTTCATGATGCCTTTAGAGGTCCTCAGAGCTGATCAGAAAGAGTTTTTAGCTAGGTGAGTTTCCTTTGTGATTTCCTCTCTAGTGTTTATAGAACAGCTAGCTGCACTAGCTCTTTTCCCAAAGAGTTTGGGTTTCTTTCCCCAGCCAGATTGTTTATTTAATAGGCTAAATTCTTTCCCAGTAATGTTGTGAGTTCTTATTTTTTGCTTATGCTGTGTCAGTATTCTAACTACAATGGATGTTCTTTTGGTCGTCACTTAAAAGAGAAAGCGAAACCCTTACAAATCTCTTTTTACGAATCTCTTACAAACCATGACCAGTGCCTTAAAAGATTTCAGTACTTCTCTTTTTAAGTACAACCAATCTTAAATAACCTTTTTCTCTTTGTTTTGGAGGTCTTACAGTGAGCTCTTACCATTATCGTGCCTGATTCTTTTCCCTTTATTAAGGCTTCTGGTAATTCTTTGGATTTCAAAGCAAAATATTTATGTTGTGTGACAATTCTTTTCCTCTGTCCTTTTTATAACTTTTCATGTAAGCCCATACTTGGATATTGGAACTTGATAATTAATTTTAAACTAGTAGAGCCTGATAAGATATCTCATGACTGAAAGTTTCTTCAAGTAACTGTTAATTTTCTTTTGGGATGAATGTTTGTCATTGTTTGAAATATGTGATCACAATTTGGTGAGTTAGCACAGAGTAATTTACACATGCCTAGTGCACTCTCCATAGCATACTCTTAACTTCTAGTAGCTTTTCATCTTAATGGCATTTTGTCCTTAGTTTCAGAATAAGCTGTTCCAAAGAACAGTTGCTTTAAGATGCTTTTTAGAAAAATTAAGGGAAATAAGGAACGAGTTTCAAAAGCCATTCTGCATCTTTTATGGTCATTAAATACTGCTGGTCTTGCTCTGACTGAGACTGTGTGGGAAATGAGGCAGGGGATTCCACCTTGTGCTACACACTGAGGCTGCAGGCTCATTGTCTTGTCTTGCAGCTGTGGTGATAGATGTGGACTGAAAGGTTTTCGTCAGTCTTTCAGTGTCCTTCTCCAAGTTAAGAAAGCAGTCAACTAGGAAAAAAAACCAAAAAACTTGGACAGTAATTTCTATTCAGTGAGTTCATGTTTTTTTCTTTCTGTAAGATGAAAAATAAATACAAATTGAGAAGGTAATATTTTCTGTTTCCAAAATGCCCCTTTTGCAAACTTTTTTACTTGCTTGAGCTTCCCACGCAGTACGTATTTGGAATTTCATAACCTGCTGTATATGAAGAACTCTCATGCTTACTGCTTCCAGCAGCTCATGTAAGTGAAGTAGAATAAAAGTCCAAAATACGTCGACGTGTGAGATGTTAACAAGTAAAAGCATGAGAAGGTTCTTTGAGTGTTCACGGGACCTCAGTTGTCATGATGTATTCAATGCAGTGATTGCACAGTTCTTACAAACTGTTTGCGTGTTGTTTCAGGCTGAAGGTTTTGGAACGGATATTGGAAGATGTTAGCTGTGGATACTGGGCTTGTGGAGGAGTGGTTATCGGAGTTCAAGGTAATAATGATACACTTTCAGAGAGATAACTGCTGATGTAACGGTATGCAGGAGTGCCTGGTTCCTGTAGAAAATGAAGATTAGTAACCTTGGAATTTGAGGTAATTGATATATACAACTATAATTTGGAAATGTTTTGCTTTTTTTTCTTTGTCCTCTTTGGGATTACCAGCTTCCTGATCCAGAGCAGTAAAAATTATCTTCAGTGGTCTATGGCAAAAAGTGTTCTACAGGCTGTAATCTTGTACCCCATATCTCAGGCTTTCAATTTTTTCCTCTCATTTACCTTTTTATGGACTATATGAGTGAGTTATTCGCACCCATTCCTTCTAGTATGCCTTCTTTAAGTTTTATTATTAGAAAGTCAGTGCTGTATGATAGCTGCTGTGATAGCTACTGATCACTTTAATTGCTGAACTTACTGAACTTCCATCATGCGCTGTAGTTTGGATCACTTATTTTTCAAATATCCAGATCTGTACCTTGCAGATGGCATTCCTCAGCTGTTGTGCTATCAGTGAGTGAGGTCGGGTCTGAATCTGAGGGGCAAATGCTACGGAAGGGAAAATGTCAAAGCAGAAAGTGGGTATCATGCATTGTCTCTGTCTGTCTTAACCACAGGAAAAAAAACACTTGGCTTCACCAAGTAACAGCCACGTACAACTTTGAAGTAAAGAATTGTCAGTTTGCTATGTCCTCAGGCCCTTATCTGGCACACACAACAGCAGATAGAGACTGACTTCCTTAAAACTAGCTTATCTATATTTTCTGTTATGGAGCCAAGATTTTCTGTTATTTTGGAACGAGTTTGTCAAGCTTGCCCAGCATGTTATCAGTGTGTAAGTGTTGTTTATGTAACTTGAAAAAATGCTGCAAATTAGAAGTAGCATCTTTCTTACAATATTCCGATTCAGTGTTTGCTGTCTAGAAAATTGATAGAATTTTTGTGGCACAGCTAATGGCCCCTGCCTTGAGAGAGGGGTGCATCATACTGCTCCATTTTGTTAAGTTGTACTCTCTGGTCTGCTAACAACCAAAAAGTGTAAGGTGTCTTTGTAACGTATGCTTTGTAACAAAACACTGTGCTTCTGTAAGCTTAATCACTAGGAAGAAGAGCTTAGGATTGTAACCCTAGTCTATTAATCATGGTCTAACTGTCCTCGAGCCTACTTGACTGGAAGATTCATGTGCTGTGTGTTTATCAGTAGCATACTGATACTGAAGACACTAAGTATGTTGTATGGCTAGAAGAAGATGATGCAGTGTACCTTCATTTTTGGACCCAAGTAGGTTCTAGACTAGCTTTATTTCTTTGTGTTAGACCTTTCGTCTCGAGTGACTTCTTGGATGGCTCAAGCTATTGTTGAAATATCCTGCAAGTCTTCAACATGCTGTTCAGTAGTCCTGCTACAGAATAACTGGAAACTTTTTATAACAGATTGAAAGTTGGGTCCACGTGCCCAGGCTAAACCCCAGAAATCGTTAGCAGTCATTTGTGAAATTCTGCTGGATTTCTTTTCAAACTTTGATACTGCCTTCTTCTGTTCTTTCTTTCTCCTCCTGATATTGATAGTGTGGTTTAGTCTTGCTGGTCTGATTATAGGCTGGGACTTATTTGAGCACAGATTTGTCCTGACCTAGCTAGCTACTCTATTTTCCTGTCTTCATAATGGAGTATGATTTCCTTTGAAGGACTGAAGAAAAGTAGTACCGTAAGCTATGAATTATAAGCATAGATGTACACCTTCCAAAGGGTTGTTGAAGAGATTAGCTTTTTAACCTCTTAAGTACTGTAAGAAGACCCATTTACATTAAAGAGCCATTCTTGTCAACCTGTGTTTATGTTCTTTCAGGTAATAACGTGTCCTGTAATAACATTTACAGTCTGTGTACTGTCAGTCTTGACAGTAAAGCAAATAGTGCAGTTTCACAGTATTTAAATTTCACAGTGGGCATGTGTTGTCACTGACACTCCTGAAGAGTGGGAAGTGAATTGCATTTTTTTTCTAGTTTCAGAACATTATGTATTTTCAATGATATTTGCACTTCTGAAACTCCCTTTTTTAAAGCAATTTCCCATTCAATGTCATTAATCTCTCAGAGAAACGGTGTCCAGAATGATAGTGTGGCATGTCTTCTGGCAGCTTTGCTACCATGAAAAATGATAATTTCTATAGTGAAGTTTTCCTTGTGAAACAAGCTTTAGTTCACTGTAAACTCTGATAAATAGTAAATTCTAATGGAAAATAGTTATTGAAATAGCTGTTACATTTTAATGATCAACCCCCCCCTTTTTTCTAGTAGTTGAAATAGATATCTGTATATTTTTCAGACACTTCCAGAAGCATCCATATCCAGCTATGCTACAAACCTGAAAGACAAGACTGCTCTGATTTCATCTCTTTACAAAGTAATTCAGGAGCCACAAAGTGAAGTGAGTGTGTTGGATTTCTCTCATGATGTCTGGTGTAACACCAGCAGAACAAAGTACAACCTTGCCTGCTGCTTAACTGTGTTGTATGTGAAATAGTTAATTCTGTCCTAACTATGTGAACTACATGAAGAGTCTTCATCACAATGTTTTCCTTTTAATCTTATTGGAGTGTGTTCTTAGCAAGAATGGAGTACTATGGAAACAATTTGTAAATTTGTTTCTTACTTGCTGATCATAACTAACCTTGTAGATCGTAATCGGGATCTGTGTATGGAATTGAAATGTTAATGAATTGAAAAGATGGTTGACTGAATTATTTTTGTGATTCACTGTATCTGGAATGTGAGTCTGTAGCTACCCAAACTTGTCTGTTTGTATGACATGAGAATGTGTTAGGTTGTTTTGCGTTCCTTTTATATTATTGTTTTGGATTTAGGGCTTTTTGCTGTCACTTCAGCACTGGTCTGTCACTTCCTTAGAAATTTTGAGGTGGGATGGGGCAGGTTTGAAGTGTGCCTATGTAAGAATGTTTGTGCCCCGTGGCTGTGCTTTTCTTGAAGTGTCTAGGTGAGTCCAGAACATCCTGAACTGATGTTAGTTGCATCCTGGTCGCACTTTCTACCATCCAGTAAACCTTTATGTATCTTTGAAACTACAGAGTCCTTATTCCTCTTCTGGAAAAGACCCAGCATAAAGAACCTCTCTAAAATTGAGATAATGCCGATAGTGGGCAGAGGGTAAAATGCTTCCAGTATGTGTACGTTTTTAGAGAGGATGCTGGTACAGAAATACAGGTTGTACTGCAGAGAAGAAATGTCATTTTACTTCTCTGTGTTACTCAGGAAGGCGTTCTGAGTCATTCCAAATACTGAGTCAAGCTTGCTTGGTCTTCAGAATGCATATCAATGTGTAAATTAATGTGATGAGTCTCCCTGTTGATAGCTAAACTGATACTTTCATGTTCTTTTATTTATTACTACTACTGGCTGTCACTGGTTCAGTCATGGACTTCTGCAAGATTGTTGCTAAGCCATGAAAATCCTGCTCAAAAAGATAATTTGAGGGGGGCAAGTGTTGAAGATTCCCCTGTTACTGAATCTTGAAATTGAAAAGACAATGCTGACATTATTTGTGCTATTCTTACTATCTGAAACTTTGTGGAAAGGGCTATTTGGAGCTTTCCATATAGGGGAAATACTTCTAAACTAGCAATTTAAAAAAGCAAGCAACTTCTTTCTGTTTTTGAGATTCATTACCTGCATTGTGTATTTGCTTTTCATGTACCTTTTCGTTTGCATTTCTGAAAATGTAGCATTTGGTGAGACAAATGAACTGCTTGTGTTTGCTATACCAAGAAATAGCAATTTCATAGTAGCTTTGTTAGCAAAGACTTTTGTTAGTTACTTTTAGGTTACTGGCCCACTAGTATGGAAAATATAATTCAGTAAAAGAGTCTTCAGTAGGTGTGAAGACTTAAAGGACTTCTAACAGAGCTGACTCCAAGAAATTCACTGGCAAGCTTTTTTTTTTTTCTGAAAGATCTTGTTTCTTCACAAAATTGCAATTGCTTATCATGTACCTGGAGCTCTACTGCTGTCCTTTCAGATAACAGCATTCACGTATTTGCATTAGGAATTGTAAGTATTTGAAATGTCCAGCGTGTCTGGATGCAACTCAGAAGGAGGTGGGATTACTTCAGCATCCTTCTGTTCCAGCATTAAAAGTTTTCATACCTTTTAGAAGTGGTTCAGTGTAAAAAGATTATCTTGGAACAGCAACAACTTGTGTGTTTTGATATTAGGTTTTAGCGTGTGGTGGCATTTCAAGGAAAAATCTGTTTTTGTACTGATTACGCATTGAAACGTGCTGATATAAAGCTGTCTCAACTGAGATAATAATGTGAACATGGATACCTGTCATAGCTATTTCTGTGCCTTCTAAAGTTCAAGCACATCATTCTGAACTGATACTTCATTAAAGGAAGCATGCAAATTTTCTGAAATATGTAAGCTGAGAGTGGAAAGCACTTGTGCTGGTAAAGTCTTCTAGAAGGATCTTTGATAAATCCGCTTTGGAAAGTGACTAGTTTAACTTGGTATATATATGTATATATTTTTTTGCCTTAGGTTTACACAATTTTTTGAGTAAAATGAATGGAAAACATGATCTGCATGTAACTGACTATAAAGTACATATCTGTATCCCAAACTTTAAGAATTTTCTGGAATATGCTGGGTAATACCTTCCTTTCTCAAGTGCAGTGGCAATTGTAATGATTACAGTGTCTTAGGGTGGTCTCTAAAATGCATATCTGGTTGATTTGCATTCTGTCACTTTCAGATTGAAACTTGTGGGGATTTTGTGTAGGAACACATTGCAATCTATTACAGTCCTTAACTTCCTGGTATTTAAATTAATTTGAAGTCTGTTTCTGTGAGTCATATAAATGAACCATTAAGATGTTAAGCCTTTGAGGTAAGAAACAAAGCAGGAAAACTAATCCTTCAGATGTGTGCATTTAAATCCTGTCTTTGAGATTTGCAGTTGGAGAGTGTCACATTTTGTGTAATGATTTTTTTTTAATATACTAGCTGAGGTTGATGAATTGAATTCTAAGAAGCTGGAATCTCAGATTTCAGTTTGTAAAATGTGCAAGTGCATCTACTATTTAGATTCTTCTTAAGGGGTGGTTTCTCAAGTGAGTGGTCTCCTATTAAGCAGTAACAACTTCTCTTTAAGCACTAACAACTGCTTAAAAACACTTAATTTAGAATGTTTTGTTAAATATCCTAAAAAAGGAGCTAAAAAAAGGTGCTAAAAAAGGAGGAGATGGAACTGTTGGAGCTGTATTTCTGTCAGGATGGAAGACTCCAAACATCTATTAACGTTTCTCCTACTGATTGGTTATGTTTCTACACAAAGTTGCAGTTTCTTGGAACGTTTTTACTTAATTAACTATTGTAAACTAATTGTCATTTCAGCTTCTAGAGCCTGTCTGCCATCAGCTCTTTGAGTTCTATCGCAGTGGTGAGGAGCAATTACTACGATTCACACTGCAGTTTCTGCCAGAACTGATGTGGTGCTATCTTGCTGTCTCAGCCAGCAGGGATTTGCAGAGCAGTGGATGTATAGAGGCCCTGCTGCTAGGAGTATATAACTTGGTATGTATTACGCATAATTATTCAGGCCTAAAAATACTAGTGGCCTTTGAGGGGATACTGTATATTGTTTTGGGGGGAATGATAAACTATCGTATTTCAGAACTGAAAACGAGTGATTAAAATGTTGGAGTTTTCTCTCTTTAAATTTATGTCCAAATTGGAAATCTGTAATGTGAACTTGAAAAGGATTGCTCTTCAGTTCTTGTTTTCATTAATCCTTGGTATGGCAATTAAACTTGCATTTTACTGGAGAGCCTTTGTAGGTACTACATTTGAAGTTGTTGCCTATGTTTTTTGTGGTATTCTGACTGTCTTGACTGGAGATCACACATAAAGGCACTTTCAACAAATTCTTAGTACTTGATGGTTGAACAGATTGCTCACTTTTGAGAACATGACGGTCTTTCGTTTTGTAAGAACCTTGACTTTTTTGTACATTTTAATGAAAATATACAGTTTGCTGTTAAACTAATTTTTTGAAAACCAGAATTCCGAGGGAGCCTTGAAGAGAATCATATTTTAGTTGTTACAGGCAAAATGAAATTAGTCTGTGTTAGGAGATGCTTTACTGAAACTCCTTTCTAATCTCTCCTTTGGATACATGGAATCTGCTGCTGAAATTTAAAATTAAAAGCTGTGTGCTTTTGGTTAGGTCTACTTCAGAAGTTGTTTCTGAAGGTTTTAATCCAGAGTACTTCAGAGCTCCTCTGTGATAAGCAGACACTTTATTTTTTATTTTCTGCCTAACTCATTAGTTTTCTGCTAACTTAAAAATGCAAGAAACCTGCCAATGTACCACATTGGTGTTATCTTGCAGGAAGGAATCTTCTCTGGATCTTTGCATCCAGGCTTCTTTTTTCATAGGCTTCTGCTTTTAACTCTCTGTAAATACGTAATTAGCAAAGTTGGGATTTTGCAGATATTTTGATATCTGCTGCTATGTCAAAGCCATATGAGGCTGCAATCATTTTAAAGCTGTTATATTTTCAGAATGTCTTGGAGTTATTTGATGGATAAGTAGTTTTCTGAACAATTACTGAGCACTGATCTTCCCAGCTAGTAAGTTGTGTATAATTTCAACAAACAAACCCCAAGAATAACAAAGACAAACGTGCAAACAAAAAAGCCCTGCTGTTTAAACACATTGAGCTTTCCAGTTAGTGTTGCTGAGATGGCCTATCTGTGCAAATACACTTGCCCTTTGAAAAGTCATTTGAATAGCTTTCAGAAAAAAAACTAGAATCAGTGCTGTGACAGAAAATACGAAGATAACTTCTAGTTTGTGCCTTCAGTTGTTATGGTACTTGAAGTATTTTTATTTGTATTTGTTTTCTTTGTCCGTTCACTCTCTGCTGCCCACCCTCACCCTCCCCCCACTTCTAGCACATAATATTTTTGTATATCTGATTTCCATAGAACAGTATAACCCTTGGTGTCTTGTTGTCTTTTGCCTTTTCCAGGAGATAGTTGACAAAGAGGGACATAGCAAAGTGCTGAGTTTCACGATTCCATCTCTGTCCAAACCTTCAGTGTATCATGAAGTAAGTGACAAAGCATCAAGTTGTTGCTGATTGTGACAGGCGCTGTGGTTTTAGGGCCTGTGAGTGAAGAATGAAAGTGAAAATTAGTCTTTGCATTTTGCATGACCTAGTAGTACATTTCTCAGTCTTCTCATTCCTGCTAACTGATCTCTGGGGCCTTTTCAAGACTCAGTAGTCGTAACTCTGTGATATGCACATTCCAACTATATTTTTTCCTGTTCTGAAGCCATATATTTTATCTGCTGTAAAATGATTCCTTAAATCTTAAGGTATCTATGTGTTCAGACAAAACTGATGTAGAAATATGATGCTGCTGATCTTTTGGCTGTTTGTACTTGCATCGTAGCAGAACTTCTGGTTCAATTTGTTTTAAATCTATTTTTTTTCTGTAGCCTTCCAGTATTGGCTCCATGGCTCTTACTGAAGGAGCTTTATCCCAGCATGGTTTGTCCAGGGTTGTGTACAGTGGACCTCATCCTCAGAGGGAGATGCTGACAGCACAGAACAGGTGAAATTGTGTAATTGGATTTATCTTCATAATATTAAAGAGTCTTCTAAGAATTTTTAATAATTGTAGGCAGAAGTTGTATGTGTGTGTGCTAATTTTTTTTTTCATTTGTTTTTCTACATGTGTTAAGTGTAGATGCAGGGTGCATAGGAAAATGAAAGGCTTACCAAGTCATTGATCAATAGTTGCATTGAATTAAACCAGATTGGATCAAGTAACCCTTGTAAATTTCTGTGTAAACCAGTCTGTTAAAAAGCCATAAAATTGGTAATATATTCTGATGTTTTCTTTAAACTCCAGGTTTGAAGTGTTGACTTTCCTTCTGCTCTGCTACAATGCTGCCTTAAGCTACATGCCTGCAGTTTCTCTTCAGTCGTTGTGTCAAATTTGTTCAAGGTAACTTCTGTAGGCTGATTATACTTGAAATGCAACTAGTTTGAACTTAAGATTTTTGTTATTGTTTGCTTTCATTCCCAGAAGTTGCTCAAAAACTTGATTATTTTTTTAAAGTATTTATACTTTTAAGTATTACATATTTTAACTGTGGACTGAGATCTCAGAATTGGAGAAGCGATGACCTGCTTTATAAGCTGTACTGTAAGCTGGAGGAAGAAGTCAAATCAAAGAAACTGTTTTTATTTAGGTTGTTTTTGTTGTTTTATCCAAATAAATCAGAAATGTTTTCTAGAATCTCAGTAAACTTCCCATTGCATGCTTACTAAATGTTTGGATGCTGTACAAGTTGAAACTTACTTGAAATTAAAGTAGATACTAAAACTAGAAATATGCTAATTCTTACAGATGTTTTGGATATTCTCTAAATCTGGTATAACTACAACAAAAAAGACAAAGCTGAGACATTCTTCTTTTTTTTTCTCTTCTTTTTAAACAAGAACTGGTAGTGAATTTGTTTCTCCAGAATTCTGAAAGTTGACACTGTGTTAAGGAAATTAGTTGACAGTGTGTTAAGGAGATGTCAACCAGACAACCCAAGATAGACCCAGAAATCAACCTGTAGCAGCTCTGATTACCAGTAGTAGCTCTGAGGTTCTAGATTCCTCATGCAAGTAAACAAACAAAAAATCAAATTAGTAATGGGTACTTAGGTGTTTTTTTTGTTTGTTTGTTTTTAATTAGTCTTAGCAGAAGATGCATTGCAGAGGAGAGAAAAGAAAGCATAGTAAGTTAGTGGCAAAGTTGTTATTCATTTAAAAAGAAGAGTCCTGAATGCTCTATTACAGCTGTAATTTGTACATTAAGATGCAATACAACCTTAATCTGTTTTTGCTGGGGGCAATAAATGAATTTTAAGGAAGCACTTTACTAGCTCTCTGGTAGTATTGAAGCTGAAGAATTGAAGCTTTTTGAAATGGGATCTTTCTGTGCTACGAAGAAGGAAATTCTTTGGTTAATGTCATTGAAGGGCATTCCTAAAATCTGGAAGTAATAGTTAGTAAGCTGAACATTTTAACTATTCAATATCTTTGATTTCTGAGATCTTTTGACTACAAAATCTCATGTGGAATTTGGATTGGAATTAAATTCAAATGCTGACTTCTACTGGAATTTAGTTTTTTGTGTTTTTTTTTTTTTTGAATGTAATGCTTCTAGTCTCTTTGCTTGAAATTTGAGTGCAATTTTCTTTTTTTTTTTCCTATTTCATTCCCTTAAATACTGTTAATACTTTTGTCTGCTCTGCAGTAAATGCTTTTAATTGAGAATCACTTTAATGGCAGTTTTCAATGTTCAACTGTGGTATAAATGGAAAGTTATCATCTAAGGTATCTCTGTTTCAAAGGATTTGAACTCTGCCAGTAGAGGGCATACCCTTCTTCCATAATGAGAAATAATCTGCTTTAGCACTCAGTTGTTGATGAACACTGTCCTTGAGCCTACTGTAGTTAAAACACACACCAAGCACCTACCTTAGTGGTGTTCAATACAAAGGTGGTTCTTCATTATTTGCTAGTGACAAATGCATTATTTCTTTAGAATTTGTGTCTGCGGATATCCTCGACAGCAAGTGAGGAAGTATAAGGGAGTAAACAGCAGGATTCCAGTTTCATCTGAATTCATGGTGCAAATGCTAACAGGGATTTATTATGCTTTGTAAGTGAGAGCATTTTTTTAATTTATTTTAACATTCACAGAAGATAAAGAAGCACCAGCTTAATTCATATAATCATTTAGGCATGCTACCTTTGAAGTGTTTTATTTTCTAATGGACAGATGCTGTGTATAGCAATAAAGACTTCAGGAACAGAACATGGTTCACCAACTTGTTAGATTGTTATCTATGTGATAGTGGGGAATGAAGGCTGGATTAACACTTAATAGTCATAACTGATGATGCAAAAAACCTTTTCACACTGTTGTCTGCTGTCCACGTTACTGTATGCTTATTTTTGACATCAATCTAGTTAAGGAAAAAGTCTTAGTGTTATTTCTCTAAAATGTTGAATGTCATCCACCCTTTGATAGTCATGTTGATGTGTAAACCTCAATGAAATAATTAGAAGCTGGTAACGTGGGAGTACTCAAAAGGTGGTGTAATATTAAAACCATCCTGTTGGAGTTCCAGAATATTTCATTAGTAGCTGATCAGTAACTAGTGATGTCACTTTTAAACTGCTCAGAGTGGTCACTGAATAATAAAACTAGTGCCTCCCTATCACTAATTCAGAACAAGCTTTTTAAGTAGCAGGCTTAGTGATGGTAAGCACAAGTAGATTAACTGTAAACTGAGCTCTAAAGGAATACTAAATTCTTGAAAGTCATGACCAAGAAGGTTCATCCATCGATACAGGTGCTTTCTATTATGTATATGTTTAACTTTGCAGTTATAATGGAGAATGGGATCTGGCTCGTAAGGCTATGGATGACGTTTTGTATAGAGCACAGTTGGAACTGTATCCAGAACCTCTGATGGTAGGTGATGTAGTCCAACATGTTTTAAGTAGAGTTTTTAGTTCAGTAAATTCTTCTTGTGAACATCACATCGGGAATCTAAGTCTCATGAGATCTATATGTCTGTGCCTGTATGAATAGCTAAATCTTTAAGGATATATCCACATTTTCAATATGCTTAAATATTTTATCATCCTCCCAAGTGAATAAATGATCTACAGTAGAATGCTTCGAAGACTTGAAAGTGCAGTGATAGTGCAGTAGCACACTGCATTCATGTTCATTTAAGTAATGGCCTCATCATTAAACCGGAGACTCTGTTTTAAATAGTGACAGGTCTCAAATACAAACTAATTCTAAAAGCTAATTGCACCCTGCTTTCTTAGTAACTTGTGCAAAATGCTAGTGTGCTTACTTGACCTTAAGATGGAGTTGTATGCAGTAACCTTCATGGACTACTAAGGATTCTGTGACAGGATTATTTTCTAAAATTTCAACCTTCATGTTAAGAACTGAACTGCATTTTTCTTTGCTCTAGATTGCTAATGCAATAAAAGCTTCACTGCCTCAGGGTGCCATGAAGTCTAGTAAAGAAGGTACAAGATGCATTCAGGTTGAAATTACGCCTACTTCATCCAGGATATCAAGAAATGCTGTGACTAGCATGTCTATTCGAGGGCACAGATGGAAAAGACACGGTAGGAGACACAAATTACAATGATTTCTTTTTACACCTGTTAAAAATAACAGAGGATTTTGTCTTTGTGCATCTTCATTGTTAATGAGGATGCCTTTAGTGAGCTGACGTTGTACATTTATTCTTGAAATTATATGATTTTTCTTAAACTTACATTATTAATGTGGGTCTGGAACAGGCCAAAGATGCTATATACTAAATGAAACATGTCACAGTTGGACATTGGTGCTATTCTGCTGATGATGATAATCAAGTGGCTGGTAGGTTGGAGGGTTTTCTTAAGTGGTAAATGAGAATCTTAGTGGATCAGATATTATGTTCTCTATTTCTTCAATCCTATTTTTTTTTAATGAAACACCTTTTTGTTGAAGACTGATGTACAAAGGTTTTAATTCTTTGAAGAGGCTTATGTTCTTCTTCTCTTCTGAAAAGTAGCATATGATACCTAAAGCAAAGTAAGTATTTAATGCGTTTACCACAGAGCCTCATTTATTTGAAGTTATTTAAATAAAAACAATATTTAAAGCTGGAGAGGTAAATTATTACTTTTGGGGCAAACTCTAGTGTAAGGGCTTCAATGAAATGAATCACAAGTCAGTGCTGAGGAGTAGAAAGAAATGGTGCTGAATATACTGCAAAAAGGACAATAGATGTATTCTACTTTCTCTACCGGATTCAGGTGGGAGAAGAGTTCCTGAACAGGAGATCAGAACTTCCAGTGGCTTGCTGAGCTGTCTTTGTAATTCTGATGGAACAGTAAGGGACGAGTGAGCGTAGATAAGAGTTTTTTCAGTAGGTTAAATAAAGACTTTAAAAGCAGTATCATAATGATTTCTGTATGATGTGTGTTATATGAAATTTTTTTTGCAGTATATAGGCAGTTCATTTCAAAAAATATTCCAACGATCAATTTTATTTAATAAAATAAAATACCAGTGATATTTCAGGTAACTGATGGAGATTATGTATAAATGTTCTGGTAAAAGAGGACTTAAAAAATAATGATAAATATTTCTGAACAGCAATGATACATGTTGCTGTTAGTTCCAGTAGTAAGCTTTTGAATGTGAGGAAGGGCAAAGAAAGTTTAAATAGGCAAAGTTCTTTTCATTTAAATATTTTTATTTGTTTATTAACTTTAAAACTGTTATGCAAAGATGAGGAGCAAAACATTAGTGTGTTTGGTATAAGTGTGGCTCAGAAGTAAAAGTAATTTCTGAAATTTCAAGACTACTAAGGAACATTTTGTTCTTTACTGTTCATTTTTTTTTCTTCCTGCTTAAAATTTTTAAGGAGGGAATATTGACCTAGTGTCAGGAAACAGTATAATGGCTTCTAAATGCAGATACGTCCTCTAAGGCTTGGCAGTTTTGCTATTATTTTGAAGTGGTAGATGGGAACACAGGTCAGAGATACTGAGTATTTACTCATTCAAAAGAACTGAAAGTATTAAAACAAACATTTCCTTGCTTTTGCGTTTACAGAAGAAAATGCAATATGAAAATATCCTAATGGGAATCCAATTTTTTCAGCAAACATAAGAATCTGAAAGTTTCTACAAATATTCCTTCTTGGAGGACCAATACCGAGAGAGGGTCAAGAGCCAATGGGAGGGACAAGTGTTCAATGTAACCAGGGACAGTAAGGTGAAAGAGAAATAAGAAAAAAAGTGGGATTGGAAGAAATGGGGGGAAATGCGGCGTTGTGTGGAAGTTACATAGAGCAGGAAAAGATGAGATAAACAGAGATAATCTAGTTAGAAGTGAGAAGTAGTTGGAATTTAGGATAAGGATCGAAGATCAAGAACACCAAGGACTTCCACTAACACAAACTCTTGCCATCATTCCATTGGGGTTATTGAACAAACTTTGTATTGGTCTGCTGGTACGGGATTTAATGAAAAGGAGGAAAATAGTTAATATTAGTTATATCGAAGGAAAAAGTTTGTTTAGTAGGTTGTGGCAATAATTTGAAAGCAACATACATGTTAGATTAGTCTACAGTATTTGACTGATAAGCAAAATCTTTTGGTTTAAGTGGCAAGTGTTTGAAGTATGTAGCACTTGAGATAAGCTACTCAAAAACTTCGTTACTAAATTCTAAAACAAAACGAAAAAACAATGTTGTTTATGACTGGAAAGGAAGCCTTTAGGATCAGAATGAAAGGTCTCCGAATTTCACAGTTTCTAATAAAATTCAGTGTCCCACAGTCCTCAGTGAATGACATGGAATAGATCTTCAGAGTAGGTGTACAGAAAGAATAATGAGGTTCATGCTTACAGATGCTTGTTTGAATTAGAATGAGTACAAACTGAAGCATAGGAAGTTCTGCACAAATGTGTGTGGAAACCTCTTCCCAGTGCAGTGACGGAGCAGTGGCACAGCTGCACAGAGAGGTGGTGGAGTCTCCTTCTCTGGAGACGTCCCAGACCCGCCTGGACGCCTACCTGTGCAACCTGGGCTAGGGAGCTGCTTTGGCAGGGGGTTGGACCCTCTAGAGGTCCCTTCCAACCCCTACAGTTCTTGGACTCTGTGAGTAGTGGAGCTGGTAGAAATAGGCTGACAAACCTCGTACCTCGTGACCCACTGCTCTCGCTGCCACAGTGGAAAGGGAAGAATAGATTGAGATTTGATCTTTGTGCTTCAGTATGAAACAAATTACACAAATTGGGAAGCTAGAGGATACAACTGAGAGCACTGCAGAGGCAGCAATTTCACTTCTGTTTATTTGTATAAAATAAAAACCAGAACAATCTCAGTTGATCACATTTCTGATGTGAATTTTCTTTGTTGTTTAGTAGTAGTAGTTTTTATTTATTTATTTATTTTAAGTTTTGGGACACTGGGTCCTGCTGGCTTCTGTTAGAGCTGTAGACTGAAATCTGTTTTGGGAAAAGATCAACTTAATTTTTATATTTGTTGTGATACTCAACAAGATTGTGATTCTTGTAATTTTGCTGTTACTGAGAAGGACTCTCCTTTTTCTTCTTTTTCTTTTAAATCAAGTTGGTGTCATCAGTTCAGGCTTCTCACAGAAGTGCAAAAGTCATTTGCAGAATGGACCAGTTACTCACAAATGAATGGGATTTATCGAGCTAATTGATATTAGCCACCACTTGCTGACAGATTACTTAGTGCTATTGAATTGGGTTGGCTTGACTTGAATCATAAAGCTTAAAGGGATTTGGTCTAATATTAGTTTTAATGCCTTAGTGTTAGTGTTTAAAAAAAGATTTGAGTGGCATCTGTTTCCATTCACAAGTAGAGACAAAGCAGAAAAATCATGCAGTTTATAACATACATAAACACTTTAGTATTATTTACAGAAGCTGGGGGAAAAAATGCATCTGTTTGCAATGCTTTCTGTAGTAATTTCAGGTATCTTCCACTATCCCTCAAAAAGCTGCTGTGGGAAAAACTTGTGTGCATGTAAGGCATGCTCTGATGTGACGGACTGGGTAAGAGGAGCTGAGCAGATGATAGTGCAATACATAACAAAAACAAAGATGTGGACTAGAGAATGAAGTCAATTTCTCCCACTGCAAGAACTGACTTGAAGGTTGTGCACAGGGCGTAGAAGATACGTTAGCCTTTGAAACTCTGAAGATAATTTCTCCTTATTAATTTATTTTAAAACAGTATTAATACCTGAAATAATTACAATTTCTTGGTGGAGAGGGTTCTGGAATGAATGCTAACTTTGGGAGATGGGAACCTGATACTTAATAATTCAAAATGCTGATGTTGTTATGCAGGAAATGCAGCTCAAGACTGTGGTGGTTAAAACTGAGTTGCAGTCCAAGAGAGCAGTTTACTAGTTGTTGTGGTTTTGTGGTTTTGATGCCGGTATTCCACATCAGAGCATCATGCAGCAGTGAAGGAGTTAATGCTGGGGGAGCAGCAGAGGGGAGGGGCGGAGCTCCGCACCGGATGCAGGCGGCGCTCGGTCTGGGCGCGTTGCTCTGGGCTGCCGTGGAGGTTCAGCACGTGTGCTTCCCCTGCGGGTCCTCCTTAGCGTAAGCTCATAGCTTTTGGTTTGAAAATTTTTCTCTCTCTTTCAATTGTTCAATTTTATTAGATTTAGTAAAGTTACCGTTCCTTCTCAGATCGTGCCGTTGTTTTCTTGTAGACCCATCTCTTCCCGCCGTTTCCCCCTCCCCCTCCCGGAGCGCGGCTCTGCTCGGGCGGCCGCGCGGCCACTGACGCAGTTTCTTTTTCTCTCCCCTCTCCCTTCTCGGTTTCCTTTGGGTCACTGTCACGGACAACACCGTGACAATTATTGGTGGAGAATGCGGGCAGTGCAGTATTGGCTCTCCATTGTAAATCTGGTGCAGAGTGGACTAAGGTTTTTCATGTACCTTATAGCATGCTGGCGTCTTTTTAAGCTCCTCGCGTTCAGCACCGGAGTAATGTGGATATACAGCTACTTTAATGTGCTGAGGGGGTTACATGCCTCCTACCTAAACACCCTGGCTAACGTGACGGATTATGCGGCATTTGGAACGGTTTCCAATTACTCTTTTCAGGTCTTTACCTATATTCAAGATGTCAGCCCGGCAACTGTGTTATCTGTTTTTCTGAATGCACTCTCTGCAATAGTAATTTACATCATGTGGAGGAAGCTTTCCTCAAAACCAGAGAGTGTTGAATGGCAGGGAAGGTGGAAAAAATTAGGAAAGAAATTAGAAGCGTGGGGACCCCCGGTGTTATGCAGTTTTGATCTTGAGCACCTGTGGGACCCTGAGAAATTCAGTGAGTGTTTAGGTAAGGAGTCATGTGACTCAGGACGATCTGAGAAGGAATGTATTGTTTGGGGTCTGGCTTGTGCTTATCGAGCCATAATTGATATTCTGGAGAGAAATGGTTTCCAAACCAAGGTCCAAAGCAAAAATGAAAACCTCGAAGTTAGACCTGACCAATCACAGGAAGCACCGGTATCAGTGTCGGTTGCCCCTGTGGAAGGCCAGAAATGGACACGGCCGTCCTCGCGCCTAGAACGGAAAGAAGAAGAAGCAGAGAAAGAAAAGGAAGATCCAGGCGAGGGGCCCTCCTCAGCACCACCACCACCACCACCACCTAAAAAGGCCACTAAGAAAAGTGAGAGACATGGAGAAGACAGCGATGATGATGGAGTCACTGTTACCACTACTCGTCGGCCCCTAAAGATGACTGAAATACAAGGTTCAAGAAAGGAGTTTGTACGGCGCTCGGGTGAATCTATTGTCACCTGGTTGCTTCGGTGTTGGGACAGCGGTGCCAGCAGCGTGTCCCTAGATGGCAGTGAAGCCCGCCAACTGGCAAGCATTGCCCGAGACCCAGCTATCGACAGAGGAATTGGCAGATGTCTGAATGGAGTCGCTACCCTCTGGGAACGAGTACTAGTGGCTGTAAAGGATAGATACCCTTACAAAGATGATCTGGAGCCTAAGGTGGAAAGATGGAACACCGTGGAGAAAGGCATCCAATTTTTGAGAGAAACAGCCATAGTAGAGATGCTGTATGATCCCAATTTCGTCCCTAACAATCCACACCAGGACCGTGATCCTGATAGAGTAAGGTGCACACCTGATGTATATCGCAAGCTCTCAAAAACAGCACCAGAGAGGTACGCAAGTACACTGGTAGCAATGTTCCATAGATTCGAGGGTCAAGACAGGAGACTCCCAGTTTATGAATTGACTATTACACTCCAAAACTTTGAACAGCAGTTTCCACCATCACGTGCTTCCATTGCAGCTATAGTAGCAGAAGAAGTAGGTGAGATTAAGGAGACACAGAAAACTATACTGGATGAACTGTCATTACTGATGAATAGGGATGAACCTGTGTCAGTATTGGAAACACCTGATGAAGACGAGCATGACGCAAAGAATCTGATGAAGCAATTTATCAAACTGTTGAAAGTCTCGGCCACGAAAGGCAACTGCCCCTCTGCACGAGCAAATGACAGCAGTAACATCATGTCACGTGTGGCCATGTGGAGCTTCTTACGAGAAAACGGAGAGGACATGAGGAAGTGGCATAAAAAACCCACTCCTGTACTGCGAGCACGGGTGAGAGAACTACAGCAGAGATCAGCCACCAATGAAATTGCTCCCGTCACTGCAGGTAACCAATAGAGGGGCCCTGCCCTCAGCCAGGGGAGGGAAAGGGATAACAGTGTATTGGACTGTGTGGATTAGATGGCCTGGCACATTAGAGCCACAAAGATATAAGGCACTGGTGGACACTAGTGCACAGTGCACTCTGATGCCCTCGAGTTATAAAGGGACAGAGTTGATTCATATTTCTGGAGTGACTGGGGGTTCTCAGGAACTGTCTGTGTTGGAGGCAGAAATAAGCCTCACCGGTAAAACCTGGCAGAAGCATCCCATAGTGACTGGACAGGGGGCTCCATGCATACTCGGTATTGACTATCTCAGAAGGGGACATTTCAAGGATCCCAAGGGGTACCGATGGGCTTTTGGAATAGCTGCTGTAGATGCAGACAACATTCAGCAGCTGTCTGTTTTACCTGGCCTGTCAGAAGATCCGTCTGTTGTGGGGGTACTGAAAGTGAAAGAGCAGCAGGTACCTATCGCTACAAAAACAGTGCACAGACGGCAGTACCGCACCAACAGGGATTCCTTGCTCCCCATTCATAACTTGATCCGTCAGCTAGAGAGCCAGGGAGTGATCAGCAAGACTCACTCACCTTTTAACAGCCCCATATGGCCGGTGCGTAAAGCCAGTGGAGAATGGAGGCTGACGGTAGATTACCGTGGCCTGAATGAAGTCACACCCCCACTGAGTGCTGCTGTGCCAGATATGTTGGAGCTGCAGTATGAACTGGAGTCAAAAGCAGCCAAGTGGTATGCCACTATAGACATTGCCAATGCATTCTTTTCTATTCCTTTGGCCACAGAGTGCAGACCACAGTTTGCTTTCACCTGGAGGGGCGTTCAGTACACCTGGAACCGTTTGCCCCAGGGGTGGAAACACAGCCCAACCATCTGCCATGGGCTGATTCAAACCACACTGGAACAGGGTGGGGCACCTGAGCACCTCCAGTATATTGATGACATTGTTGTGTGGGGTGATACAGCAGAGGAAGTTTTTAAAAAAGGAGAGCAAATAATCCGAATTCTTCTGGGTGCTGGTTTTGCTATTAAACGGAACAAAGTGAAGGGACCTGCCCAAGAAATTCAATTCCTAGGAGTAAAATGGCAAGATGGACGTCGTCACATTCCAGGAGATGTGATTGACAAAATCACCAGTATGTCACCACCCACTAGCAAGAAAGAGACACAGTCTTTTCTGGGTGTAGTAGGTTTTTGGAGGATGCACATCCCAAACTACAGCCTCATAGTAAGCCCCCTCTATCAAGTGACTCGGAAAAAGAATAATTTTGCATGGGGTCCTGAACAGCAGCAGGCCTTTGAGCAAATCAAGCAGGAGATAGCCCGTGCTGTGGCCCTGGGGCCAGTTCGTTTGGGACAGGATGTGAAAAACATCCTCTACACTGCTGCTGGAGAGAAAGGTCCCACTTGGAGTCTGTGGCAAAGAGCCTCTGGGGAGACCCGAGGCCGACCCCTTGGATTTTGGAGCAGAGCGTACAGGGGTTCAGAGGAGTGCTACACTCCAACTGAGAAGGAGATTTTGGCCGCATATGAGGGGGTTCGGGCTGCCTCTGAAGTAATTGGTACTGAGACACAGCTCCTCCTGGCACCTCGACTGCCAGTGCTGAATTGGATGTTCAAAGGAAAGGTTCCCCCCACCCATCATGCTACCGATGCCACCTGGAGTAAGTGGATTGCACTGATTACGCAGCGAGCTCGGATGGGGAACCTCAACCGTCCAGGAATCCTGGAGGTGATCATGGACTGGCCTGAAGGCAAGAAATTTGGAACATCCCCATCAGAGGAGATACCACGTGCTAAAGAGGCCCCACCATATAACGAACTACTAGAGAATGAAAAGACGTATGCCCTCTTCACTGATGGATCATGTCGTATTGTTGGGAAGCATCGCAGATGGAAGGCTGCTGTGTGGAGCCCCACACGACGAGTTGCAGAGGCCACCGAAGGAGAAGGAGAATCAAGCCAATTTGCGGAGGTAAAGGCTGTCCAGCTGGCCTTAGATGTGGCTGAATGGGAGAGGTGGCCCATGCTATATCTTTATACTGACTCTTGGATGGTGGCAAATGCTTTATGGGGGTGGTTGCAGCAGTGGGAACAGGACAACTGGCAACGGAAGGGTAAACCTATTTGGGCTGCTGAACTGTGGAAAGACATTGCTGCCCGAACAAAAAGGTTGGGTGTAAAGGTGCGCCATGTAGATGCTCATGTGCCCAAGAATCGAGCTACTGAAGAGCAGAGAAATAACCATCAGGTAGATCGAGCTGCCAGAATTGAGGTGTCTCAGATCGATTTGGACTGGCAGAACAAAGGAGAGCTATTTTTAGCTCGGTGGGCCCATGAGACCTCAGGCCATCAAGGAAGGGATGCGACCTATAAGTGGGCTAGAGACCGAGGGGTGGACTTAACTATGGATGCCGTTGCACAGGTTATCCATGACTGTGACACATGCGCCATAATTAAACAGGCCAAGAGGATGAAACCCCTCTGGCAGGAAGGGCGATGGGAAAAGTATAAATATGGGGAGGCGTGGCAGGTTGATTATATCACCTTGCCACGAACTCGCGATGGTAAGCGTTACGTGCTCACCATGGTGGAGGCGACCACTGGGTGGCTTGAGACATACGCAGTACCCCATGCTACCGCCCGAAACACCATCTTAGGGCTCGAGAGACAAGTCCTATGGAGACATGGCACTCCAGAGAGAATTGAGTCCGATAATGGGACTCATTTCAAAAATTCTCTTGTGGATATCTGGGCCAAAGAACACGGCATTGAATGGATCTACCATATCCCCTACCATGCACCAGCTGCTGGTAAGATCGAGCGCTACAACGGGTTGTTAAAAACCACGTTGAGAGCAATGGGTGGTGGGACATTCAAGCACTGGGAGAAGCATCTGGCAGAAGCCACCTGGCTGGTCAACACTAGGGGATCAGTCAACCGAGAGGGTCCTACACAGTCCGGCTCCCTACAGACCATAGAGGGAGATAAGGTCCCTGTGGTACATGTGAGGAGCATGTTGGGAAAAGCGGTGTGGGTCCTTCCAGCCTCTGGAAAGGGCAAACCCCTCCGTGGAACCGTTTTTGCGCAGGGACCTGGGTGCACCTGGTGGGTAATGGATAAAAATGGGGACGTCCAGTGTGTCCCACAAGGGAATTTGATGCTGGGGGAATGCAGTATATAATTACGTGTGTATGTATGTATATATATATATATGTTTCTATGTAACTTATGTTATTACTGTTTGGTTATGTATAGATATGTGTTAAGCATGATGTGATGATGTGGAATAAGGGGTGGAATGTTGTGGTTTTGTGGTTTTGATGCCGGTATTCCACATCAGAGCATCATGCAGCAGTGAAGGAGTTAATGCTGGGGGAGCAGCAGAGGGGAGGGGCGGAGCTCCGCACCGGATGCAGGCGGCGCTCGGTCTGGGCGCGTTGCTCTGGGCTGCCGTGGACGTTCAGCACGTGTGCTTCCCCTGCGGGTCCTCCTTAGCGTAAGCTCATAGCTTTTGGTTTGAAAATTTTTCTCTCTCTTTCAATTGTTCAATTGTATTAGATTTAGTAAAGTTACCGTTCCTTCTCAGATCGTGCCGTTGTTTTCTTGTAGACCCATCTCTTCCCGCCGTTTCCCCCTCCCCCTCCCGGAGCGCGGCTCTGCTCGGGCGGCCGCGCGGCCACTGACGCAGTTTCTTTTTCTCTCCCCTCTCCCTTCTCGGTTTCCTTTGGGTCACTGTCACGGACAACACCGTGACACTAGTGCAAGAGGTAAATGATGGAGGCAATTGTAACTCTAAGGTAGAATATAGTTGAGGTCATTCTTCTTGGTCCTTGACAGCTAGTCGTTGTGAAATACAAATGTTAAGATACTACCCAAAACCTTCAGACAGCATAATGCCAAATGCATTTTCCTACAGATACCACAGCATATTATGTTAGCTTTCAAATCAGTGTAACTATTCAGTTTTGTCAGCTTTGCACTTTGTTTCTTTTGCTATGCTGCCTCGTGTGCAGAATGTTGATTTCTGTTCTTCAAAGGATAGACCTATGGAGTTGTCCAGATTGAAGCTCTATTACCTTCAAAAGCCAGTTACTGTGAAGCTGAAGGTTTGTTTCAGGTGTTCTTAAAAATAAATAAAATAGAAGGATGTGGTGCTGCTGTGAGGGATTGTGTAGCCTTATCCCAGTCACGAGACTGTAGGTACTGTAGTGTTAACAGCCTATTTTTCATTAATTTCCTCTTGTAGTTCAATGTTAAACTCTGAAAGATATATTCCCCTTTATCAAAAAGTAGTTAAGAAGTCTTAACTAAAAGGTTTAACATGATTATGCTAAGACCTAGTTTTTTCAGTTTCTTAACTGTAGTGGTCCCACAGGTGTGGGAACGCAGCAGCCATGGGTGAAGTGTTAATACACAATAGGACATTACATTTAGAAATGCATGTCCCTAACCCACAATAATTAATTATTGCTGTTATCACCAAATCTGTGACATAGAAAGTTCTTCCTCTTTTCCTCTAGCCTCTGCTATGCCATGGACTTGGTGCACTCTGAATCTCCTTTCTCTGGAGCAGCTGTTTGTTAATGCTTTTGTGCTCTTAGTGGAGAAGGGACTGACAGCGAGCTTTGTTCTGCCCTGTCCTCCACCTGGTTTCCCAGCTGTAAATGAAGTTTCTAGAATAGACTTGTGCACACAGAGGCCAGTGGATCCTGGGAAGTAGCCCTCCTGAAGTAAGGTGCCTAGAGTGGCACTGACAGGGGAGGAGGAGAGGGTTTGGAGATTTGCTGCAGGAGAGATGTAGCTACCTCACCCCTGTGTAATGAGACCATTGGAGCCAATGGGTGGTGGTCTCCTCACTTTCTGCTCCTGTGTTTCTAGAGAATGTGCTCTATGTAATGGTATTCTAATATTATAGCTGCAGTTCACAGTGCTCAACTGCAATTGTTATTGTGCTACTGATGGTAGAACTTTGCCGAAGGGGTAACCTCTTAAAAGGGACAATGATTGTGGCTTTTAATTTGTTTCATGCCAGATACTAGCAAACTAGTGGCTAACAACAGCAGCTATTAATTCCATTGCCATTGGGTAGTACAGCTTATTAAATGGACACTCTCATAAGTAGCTGACTAGTTAGTGAGAAAGAACCAAATGAACGAATGCTTACAGGTAAAACAAGAGATTGCTGTCCCCCTGTGGAGAAGCTGTATCCATCCCTGACAGGATATCTTTCTGAGTCTGGGACTGGCTTCCTCTCTGTGATGAGTTCAGACAGCAGTGGTGTTAGCAGAGAGCCAAGGGCTGCAGCATGCTCTCTGGGATCCTGCTGTGCCTGCACAGGGTGTTCAGGGTGGGGGCAGGAGGAGATTCTCCTCCAGATATATTTTGAGTGTGGGGCTTCCCTAGTATGTGGGTGCAGGATGATCACTGGAAGATGGAAGCTCTCTATTTATAAAGAGCATTTCATACTAATGTAGCTGATTAACAAGAGGTTAATGTGTGAATGTCTGCTTTAATTCATAATGTTTCAGTCATCTGTTTCTGTTGTTTTTTGTTTCATGTTTTGTTTCAGACATCATTTTTTTTCTTTTTTTTTTTTTTCCTTATCCATCTTTAATTCTAGAACAAGCAGAGAATGGTAATGATGCTACTGAAATGGGCAACTTTATCATACCTGAGATTAGTGTCACAAATGTGTCCGGAGAGAAAACCGGGAATGGGGAAAAGAGCAGAGCACTAGCAGAGAATGATGTTCAGCATATACAGGGAGTACAGGAAACAACTACAGACCCTAGAACTGACAGCAAATGCATGCCAGAAATCAGGAGGCAAAAATCTGTAAGAAAAATGATGGAGGATGGAATAAACTCATCTGGCAGAGTGCAGTTTTAGCAGACCTCTTATAGCTGCGCTCTAAGGTACCACTGATTGAAAGGATCACTCTGCATGTTTGAAGAATGGAAGTATGCAGTTAATATGTTTGCATGTGTAATAACACAAATGCATGTACTGCACACAGCTTTGGCTGTGCCGTGGACAATGGCAACATACTTACAAGCAGATATATTTAATCTGGAGTCCGTATGCTTGTGAGACTCAACATTTCCTTGAATTTCAGAACTGTATTTGTTGGGTTTTCAAAATCCAGTGATGAATATTATGAGGAACTGATCAAAATGGAAGTGAAAATTGTCTCGCTGTATACCTAAAATATTCCAAATTCCACTCGCTGTGGCATACTGGAGGCTTCATGTTCCATTGTGCGTGAGTTCCCAACTCGTGCCACGAGTCCTATAGTGCAGAAAGTGACCTTTCAGTACTGAAGCACTCTTGGGTTGCTGAATGAACATACTGGGTTTTCTGGGATGCTTATTGTGGATCATTCATAATTAACGAGCTTTGCAAAAACTTGTATTGGAGCACTTGCTCAAAATGAGAATTGCACTTCTTACCTTTGAATCTTCTAATCTTTTTCTAATCTGCATGAATTAACAGTACTGCATTTTTACCAAAATTGCTACAAAATGAGATTGTAGGCATGCTTTTTGATCTAGATAATGCAGCACTGTTTGCTGAAATTTTATCTCCTAATGATTCTTGATTACGGTAAGTTTTTGTCTTCTGTCCTCTTTGCTGTTGCTTTATGGCTTCGTGCTTGGAAATATCACAGTCTAGTAATGCATAAAGTCACGTGAGAAAAGCAAATGCTAATTCTTTCTTTTTTCTACCACACAGGAAATACAGATTTAGGAATTGAAGAAGAACTGATAGAAGTATCTGAAACTGATGAAGGGTTTTACTCTAGGGCTGCTTCTAGCACAAGTCAGTCTGCCTTATCTAACAGCAGCAACACGAGCAGTAAGAACCTATTAGGGAAGAGCCAACGAAGATCTGGAGGAAGCAAAGCTGCAGGAAGAGAAAAAGAAGGAGAAACCTGCAGAGAACACTTGTCACGAAAGCAAACTCAGAGAGCCCTGAGTGAGAATCTAGAGCTTGTCTCTTTGAAGAGACTGACGCTGACAACAAGCCAGTCCCTGCCTAAACCTGGTAGCCATAGTTTGGCCAGAACGACCACTACTGTGTTTAGTAAATCCTTTGAGCAGGTCAGTGGTGTCACAGTTGCGAATAATCGTGGAGGTATATCTGGTACAGAGGCAAACAGGTTCTCAGCTTGCAGTCTCCAGGAGGAAAAGCTTATTTATGGGACAGAAAGAACAGACCTCCCAGTATTAAGCAAACAACCTAATCAACAGCGACCTCCTAGTATTAGTATAACTTTATCAACAGATTGATATCATTACAGTGGCAGAATGAAACGTGGGACTTTATGCCGATATTGGTACTGTACCTTAAGCTCCTCAGTACGTTCTACGTTACTTTCTTAAATCTCAAACCTGTAAATTCTTACTCTGCTCACATTTGGCAGTAGTGGTGATTAGAGTTCTAATTATTCTGCATCAGCTTCTGATAGGTCAGAAAGTTTCTCGTTGACTCTGTGCATTTATTCTCCAATTGTTTATGACTTCATGCAAAGTTTATGGCTTTACTAAATTAACAAATATGGTTTGTTTAGCTACTGAGCAGGGTGTCTGGCTTTTTACAAATGCACTGTATGGGAATGGAGACATCCTCTATTCTGGATTCCACTACTCTCTACTATTTAGCATATGCAGAACTGCAAGTATCTCTTTTAAGAGGAGCCTTACAGCATGAGTACAACGTTTTGGAGTGGCATTGTAAGAATATAAATGCTCTCCTGTGAGTTAGGAGAAAGGTATATGTGAGGTTAAAACTAGAAGCATCAATAGTGTTTGATGTTAGGGTAGTTTCTGTTAGTATACATTGCAGTGTTCATATTCCTGTATGCTTGTATGTGTCTGAGGTAAATTTTTACTAACATTTTGTTTTATACATGTTCTCTGAAACTGGGCCAAACGTCACGTGGTAGCAGTACTTGTGGGTGGCAGTTCTGATCACGGGCTGTAGCAGTCACTTTTCAGACAAGTGTGACTGACTCTGTATTCCTTTCAGTTTCTTAAACGTTGAGCACGAAACTTCTCATGGAAGTCACCACGCTGCCATCAGCATTTTGTATCACGAGGAAGAGATGTGTGATGTCCTTATGTAGGGATATCACATAGAAAATCACCTGTGAGCCCCTTGTGCTGAATCCAGCAATTCAGGAGTGCAACTGCATTTAACATGAACTTGTTACTTGAGACTAATAGTACCAAAGGATGTGTACTTTCGGAAACTTGCAAGCACAAAGGGAAATTACAATGTAAATACAACTAGCAGTGTAATTGCTAGTGTTTTGTATCTATTATTTTTCTAGTTAGAAACTGTCAAAGTGTAACATGTTCTAAGTTACCTGACTTTAGTATGGCGACCTTGTTTGAGACCAATTTTTATAAGCTTCAGGCTTTAATTAAAAACAAACATTAAAACTGTTCATGCAGAAATCTGGAGAAGCAAAAATCAATGGCAAATTATCTGATAGACAGCAAATAATTGTGTGTGTGGAATCGGGGTGAGGATCTAATGCCTGGTCACTCCCGACAGCCCACGTTTCTGCAGCTAGTGAGCCTTTGCTGTCAAGAATGTAGAAAGAACTTGGAACAAACCCAAACTTTAACTTTCTGGTAGACTTTCTCACCTGCCTAGAGATGTGTTGGTGTCCCTTTTTAACTTAAACTGAAGCACAAGTAACGTCTAAGCAGCTATTATTCAGGTTTATAGTTGGTTAATTAATGAAAAGATATGAGAAGATGTAGTTGGTAGGTGTGTAATTCTACTTCTAAGACTGCAAACTAGTTGTGTACATTTCATCCTATTCCTTCAGCTCAGCAAAGCTGCAGCACTCTGTGGGTGTTTGTCTTCAGCCAGGTGGAAATGAATGTGCCATGCTTTCTCATATTCTTCAGTTCATCGAATGACACTGTTTTAGCAATGTAGTATTTCACCTTCTCACAGTGAAATGTTTTCTGAACTGTACACCAAAATTGACATTCCTATTGTACAAAATTGTCTTGTTTAGTGTTTAATACTTCAGCCAGTAAAATAAACTGGTCTTTTTTGAAATTATATGCTTCTGTAAATACTTAATGCGACATTTAATGCAACATTGCCCTTGTTGTTGGTTTTTTTACTTAGTATTAAATGATGTATTTGTTTCAGGCTGACTAGTATATCTGGACTGATGTAAATGTAGCAAGAGGCAGTAGGAGAGTTTTTCAGGCAGCTGAAAAACTGCACTACACATAATGCATGTGGAGTTCTTCCTTTCCTTGAAATTTGTGCTGGATATGATGAAAAAATAACATGGAGAACTCGCAGCTGCCACCTGATTTGTTCTTGTGGGGCCGTATTTAACAATACCATGGAAACACAGTAACTAAAATTGAAACAAAAACTAGAATAGATGGATAAAATTGCAATTGGCAAATGTGACAGCACTAATTATGAGTTAGTGCTGAAGAACTAGAACTTTTATGTAATTCTCTTGGTTTGGATTCGTTTAATTCATGACTGTTTCAGTTACTTTCAGAGTAGATGGCATTTGAAGCCAGGTGTTTACATCAGAGGCATCCTTTGTATCTGGGAGATGTAGCCACTTCATCTGGAAGCCCTGCCAGTTCTCAAGCATCTGAAGTGCCATCAAGTGTACGTACACAATGTGATTGTGATGGTGTTAATAGTGCTAGTTTTATACCAACACTGATTCTGAATGTGGTCTCGCTCGAACCCAAAACAGAAACTCACGTTGGTACAACCAAGAAGAATTTAAGTCTACGTGCTTCCTTTAAAAAATGATGAAGGGAAAGTTTCATGGTCCCAGAGGCTGCTGCTTCCATGGATGTGTGTCTTTGTATGTATGTGTAAGTCTCTGGAGCAGTGCAGACAACGAGCGTGTCTTTGTGAACGGACATCACTCCTTGATGCTGATAGTCTCAAGAATCCCTGTACCGATGAAAATGACATAACTTCCAGCTGTGTTTCTTTCTTTTCTTCAAAAGTATGCAGATATGGAGCAGGGGAGGGAAGGCAGAATTATTTGTTGTCTCAATGACTGTGGTGTGTTCCAGAAGATGTGTTGCACTGCGTCCAGTGCAGAATTGAAGGGAGGGAGGGACAAGAAACAAAGCTGTTAATTATTTCTCATTATTTCTGGGACGTTGAAAGCCTTAGGTTTTGGAGCATTGTCTGATCGTTTTAGACCATTGATAGAAAAGTATATTACAGAAGCAGAGGTTTTCTGACAGTCCAGGATATTCTATGGTTCCATGTTGTAGCCTATCTGGTAGTAGGTAGTACTGGTGAACATGCTCCAAATGTCATACATAGCTGCAACATTCTGCAGGGAAAAATGTCATGTAGCAGTGAATCATCTCCAATTGTAATGACAGAAGTTGCTGAATGCTGGCATTTACAACTGACCTTACTGTTTTGAATCAGAGGAAACTGTTTCCAATGACAACTTTGAGCAGCAACGTTTTCTAAACTCTTGAAAGCTGAGTGGAATTGTTTTTGTTCAGAAAATCTGTAATACTTGTGCAAAAATTGTATGGCCTCCAACCACTTGATCTACAACCACAATGAATTTGCTGGGTGGGGTCAAGTGTCACTGAGTTGTCTCGAGCACCTGACAGATTCAATGAGTACACAAATACAGAACGTTCTACTGCACTTCTCTCTCAGTATGTCTGTGGTCTACGAGGATTTTGGAGATTCCTAACTGAATCATTTGACAACTTTTGTCAGTGTTTGGGGCTTACAGAGCTGTGTGTATGTATATTTGTGTGCAGTGACTATTTGTGTAATTCTAATGCAGCAGACTAAATGTACACATTGCAGTGTTCACTGACACCAGCAGGGTAAGTGCAGTAGTCCATGGATGTTTCTTCAACTGAGAGCCTGAGTATGAATGTGCCACATTCCTCGTTCTTTGGTTTGTTGAGTGATGTGTTTTGTTTTAGCAATTTTTACTAAAGCTTTTAACCTCCTCACAGTGTTTTCTGAGTTGTACGAGAAAAATTTACACTCCTGTTGTATAAACTAAAGATTTGTCTCGCTTAGTGTTCAGTACTTTGGCTGGTAGAATAAACTAGTGGTTTTTAAAGTTATGTGCTTTCATAAATACTTAATGCAGCAGGAAAAATTGCCATTTTGTTTTACAGGCTTTGCTGAAATACGCATTGGATTGTGATGTATTCAGCTTTTTCATCACACGTTCTTAGAAGCCCTGGCAAGATTGTCTTCACTGCTTTAAACACGCTGAGTAGCTGTCTTGCACAGAGCGTAGGTGCTGTGAATGTGGCCTCCTCAGGCAAGCTGCTCAGCCTAACCCACCTGGTTGAGAAGTGCTGACCCTCAGGTGTCTCCATGCTGCTTGGCCCAGCAAGGGTCTAGCTGAGGATTCCCAGCCAGGAACTTTGGTTTCTGAGGTGTCGGGGTTGAGCTTTGGAGTTGTGACTGTCCTATGAGCGTGTAAGGTTTGCTATTTCTGTGATACTGAGTGGAAGGGAATGCTTAGGATGGGCTCTTAATGTGGTTTCAAGTAGGAACAGTTATTGACTGGCAGAAGAGAGCCTGATTTTGAATCTCCTTTACCCAAAATGTGGCAGGTAGCACAGAAGAAAGTAGTGGTACTCCCAAAGCACAGCACGTAGTAGGGCTGTGAATAAGAGAGCCTCTTTGTGGGGCGACTTGGAATGGGAGGGGAACCTGCAGGCAGCACGAGCATTGAGCAGCCAGCCACAGGAATGCCATTTGTTTGTATGGACTTTACAGCTGGACGCCTGCCTTTAATTTGGTTATTTTTATACTCAGTGTTACTCTAGCTCTGTATTAAAGGGAACTTCAGCAAACCGTGTTTTCCCACCCAGCGGCTGCCAGGTAATGACACCCACCAGCTGTGGTGTGTGGGAGCATGTCCCTGTGGCTGGGGCAGCTGCTGTGACATGAGCCTCTCTGCTGCAGGTGCTGCTTCACTGACTGGAGCTCTAAAATGAGGGCATGTTTAATTGCCTGTTAGTCCACGTTTCCTGGGCCGACTCTGAGATGCAATGGTGCGGAAGGGCTGCTGGAAGCGGGGCTGAGTCACGCAGACAAACCCAGCACTCATCGCTGTTGTAGTGCTGACTAATGCCAGCGCTCCTCTGTCTGCAGCTTCTCAGGCTGAAGCACGGTGGTGCACGTGCACACAGTTTTCTCTGGCGCCCCATCTCAGGCACCATCAAAGTGGTTTGGCACCTTAGGCTCTCATCTCTTCTGGCAACTGTCACATGTGTTTCCCACTTCTCGTTCATCCTGAACATCCTGTATGTGATGCTGCCTCGTTCCTGCTCCCTATTGAACAGGATCTGCATGTCCCTCTTCTCGCTGCACAGGGACAAAATGCACTCAAAAAGCATTTGGATCAGTCGCTTTAGGACAGCTCTGAACAATGCCAGCACCTGTCCTACTTTCACTAAAGGCCTTAGCAGCAGGTAGAAGTCCAGATCTGACTCACTGGCACTGCTGGCCAGGAGGCAGCGATCCACCCCAAATAATGGGGATGGAACTGGGAGCCTCAACTCAGCTGTTCGGGTTTTCGGAGTAAGCATGAAATAGCTGCACTTCTGAAAACCTAGAGCACGCTGCAGGGATAGAGCACAGATCCCTTTACAGCCTTCTTGTTACTGTCATTCTTTCCACAGAATCCCACTCTAAAAATATGCAGTGTCTTGAGCTGCTTTAATGGCAGAAAAGCAGCAAGGCTGTGAGAGCACCTCTGTAACTGGATGACAGCTATTCAGCTCCAGCCCAATCGTCTGACAAATGAGCTTTGCTATTCATCCTGGAAGGGAGCTTCTCACCTGCCTGGAAGGACTGCGTTTGTAACTTTAAATGTCTTCAGTTATGTGTGGGCTGTTGTTTTTGTGCTGCTAGTGCAGAAAGCTTTGCTAGAGAAGCATTGTCGTTGACCCTAATGTGAACCTGGCTTCTTCTTGTGCCTTGGGGCAGGGAGGGAAGGCAGCAATGTGGGCTGGAGGCACGAGCTCAGGGGTCTGGGATGGGACGCAACACTAAGCCCTAGCAGAGCTCCTGAACCACCAAGCTTTGGCCTCTCTGTGCTGGCATCATCACCTCAAAGCACAGGTGTGTAGGGATAAATAACCTGAAGTGAGGACTGGGTGATGGTGTTGTGTAAGATCCCTTGCTATCACCCATCTTTCGCCCAGAGGTTGGCATACAGGATGCAGACAGCAGTGTGATCCAGGCCCTCTGTTCTGGGTGAGTGGCAGAGTGTTTTTGTGCCTCCGGAGCAGCACTGTGTAAAGCTGCTGTGCTGCCTGCGAGCACAAAGGAGTTTTGATGCACTCTGGTAACGCTGAGATGAGTAACTCCTTAAAGATGCCAACAAAATGAGTTACGAGGTAGATCTGAGGCAGTTGATGCCATAATTTAAATCCAGGCAGAAAGGCAGCGCCTTAGGTTGGAAGAGTCTTCTATTTCAAGACGTTAAACAGCTCTAATGTATGTTGACATTCAGCACCACACTCACACAGGAAAGGGGGGTGGTGAGACCAGCACTACAGGCAAACGATTTTCAAGGTGGTCGCTCAGCACAGCAGTATGGCAGTGCACATCCAAAGGCTGAAGCGTGGCACTCCAGCCACAAAGCATGGCACCCACTGCTCTGTGGGGACAGGGAGGGCTCACGTATGCCCTACTACACACTGCAAGCCCTAGGGGCACCTCAGGGCTTCAGTGGGGTGGCCAGGGTGCAGCCGACCCTTGTGTTGGGGAGAAGAGCTTGGTGCGTCGTGAGGTGTGGGCTCATCTCCTGTCAGCTTCTAATTATCACAAGAGATGAAATTTCTGTGAGCCTTCAGCTGTAACAGAAGCCTCCACACTGTCTGCTGTGCTGTGAGGATGTGCTTGCAGTGAGCTTCCCTTTACTTATTTATTGCAGCTTTCCTTATCTGGGCTCACATTGCAAAGCAGGACAGCAGGGCTGGGCCCTTCTTTTATTAACAGCTTTAAACTAGAAGAGGGGAGATTTAGGTTAGACATTATGTATAAGGCAGCTGAATTATCTTAAAAAGAACAAGGAAACAACCAATACCTATATAGAATTATATGGAATATACAACAAAAGGGAAACACTTGTTAGCTACTTAATAAAATGAACTATTTTTAACTTCATAAGCTATTCCTCTACATTAGTGGAGTTAAAGTTTTGCAGTCGTAGTGCTCAGTGTTAATGACAGCAATTATAGAGCTGACAGAGAAGGAAACTTGTCCGCTTTGCACTGTGTGTGCTGTTTGTGGAAGGCTGCTTTGCTGTCTGTCCTCTCCTGGTGCCACCAATGTGAACAGGTGTGTGCAGACGTGTGGCTGTGTAGCTCACGTTGGTTGGCTCCGTACTGGATGCCACACGTGGATTGATATTTTGTGGTGATAGGAAAGCTGTTATTAGTCCAGTGTGTCAGACTGCGTGCTGTAGGCAGTGTGTTTGATGAGCATTGCTCCCTGCTGTCGTGAACAAAAACTGGTGATTAGTGTGAGGCATTCTGTAGAGAAGGGGAGAGACCTGATAGCATTTAGTTGTTAGAAGGTGAGAACATGTCCCGCTGCCTTGAGCTAGAGGTGAAAACGTGTCACTGACACATATACCCCCAGTACATGGAGGACAAGGAGATATCATTTCCACTTGACACAGAAGACTCAAAACCATAGATGGAAAATGGAAGAATTAATGGTTCAACCATTTAGCTGCTACATTCTCTTCACAAAAACTGCAGCCAGAAAAGTTTGCTCTAGGACAGCACAGAAATATCTGATTTCAGTAGATTGGAACCTCACTGATTTTAAGATGTAATAAGCTACAGAGATAACAACATTAAGGTAAAAGTCTCCTCTAACTCAGTGTATGGAGCAGATACAGCTGCTGCTGTGGAACTATCCTTTTATTTTTCCCCATGTTCAGGGCAATGTTAATTTTCACATACATTTTACATCACATAATTGCTTTCTCAAGACCTAAGTATTTGTATGTGATATTTATACTTACATCTTACAAGCTATCTGCCACAAAAACTTCAAGAATGCAGAATGGATTTGTCTACGTTTATAATCCAGAAGGAATTTTGTCAAGGAGTTTCTGGTTTTGTCATGGAGCAAAAGGTGAACAAAGGTACCTAGAAGCTGGGAAGATGGGCTTAGATTTATCTGGGACAGATGGATGCTGTCCTTGCTACGAACCCACAGCTCTTCTCTCCACCTACAGAATGTATTTGTTCTGTTGTATTGTACTTCTGCACTGAGCACGAAGGGACTTCTTTCTGCTGAAAGTCTAAGAAACGAGCTTAACCACACAAGCTAAAGATTTCTGCATACTGCAATAGAGTAAATCCAAAAAATACTGAAAGACATTGGTGGTTTGCTGGAGTTAAGGTTTAATTCTGCACTGAAAAGATGGTATTATTAAGTGTATACTGCCCTAAATCATAGCATTTGCCCTGAGAGCATTAAACTGTTTTTTTGGAAACTTACAGATAGAAATTTATAATTAGGGATGAATTAACGAGGTCGAACGTTGGAAAACTCATTTCCTAAAGCAGCAGTTTTAATCAGTTGAACCGTGATCTTCCTTGCTTCCTGCTGAGTTAATAGGCACAGTGGTTTTCTGCCAAATCAGTTTGTAAGTAAAATGCCTTCAACTAGTGGTCACTTGGAGAAGAGGAGAGTTTACCTTGTACAGAAGAGAAAACAAATCTCTTCCCTTTTGAATTGCATTTTCAGGCCTCTGTGAGCTATAGAAAGCGGTACTTGGAGACGTCAACTCTTCCTGAGGCGTAGAATTTTAAAGAGCACAGAGAAATCTTCAACCTGCTTGAATGTAATGTAATACATGGGATATCCCAATGCTTTGGGATAATTGCCACAATGTACTTTAAATCCCTGCCGTATATTTCTGACTCCTGTTTTAACAGGATTTGTTTGGAAATAAAGCAAAGATGGTAACAGGTTATGCAGGATTTCAGGCTGAATGGCATGTGTCCACTTCCTTGCATTCTAACTTACAATTTTTCACATGGTCCTTCTCCTCAGTCATAAACTAGTGACTAATTCACACCACCAGCATGCTGCCCGCTGCAAACTGGCAATAAGAAGAATAAGGGGGAAAATGCAATATGCAAAGTGCTTGCTCACTCCATGGAATTTTTAATATGTCACACCAAATGTTCTGTGGTATGTCTTACCCAAGTCTTAGAAATGGGAGGCTTTGTAGCAGTGTGCCTCCAGCCCATTCCAGAAAGGGAAAGAACAATCTATAAGCTAAGGCTGATTTAAAAAAAAAAAAAAAAAAAAGGCAGAGCCATTTTATGCTTTTAAAAGCTGTTATAATGAGTAATGATTTCATAAGAGCATACAGTGAAAGTGGAATATGTATATTTAATCAAATAAAATTAGTGACTGTATTTAGTTATTCAGCGTAGTGTTTCAGTGAAGGACAGCACTCAAACCCCATGAGTGTTACTGATCATAGATACAGTGGGCTTGGTGAATTCTTAGGAAGCCTCATGTTTTGCTCATAATTTAAGATGATGAGAGAGGAGGAATGATTTTTCAGCATCTTAATCCTTCATCTGTACACAAATGGACATTTTAGCTACGCATTTCCTAGTACTGAAATTGGAATGGCTTTGAAGGCCTACATAGAAAGGCTCCTTCCTTGGAGAAAGTACAATCTAACTTGATGACAAATGTATACTAAAATGCAGAATACTTATTTTAATAACACCACATTATTTTTAATGCAGATTTTTGCCCCCTTGCTCTGACCTCCACCTAACTTCCTGAGGACAGTATTCTTCTTGGGAGCCTCTCAGGTTATCTGTCTGTTCCACTAGTGTAAGCTGCTCCTCAGCAATTTGGACTGCATCATTTCCAAAACGTTTGCAACAGTTTGCCCTGCCTCCATTTGTGCAAAAAGGTGTGCTTGAGGACTGGTCTAGATCACAGAAATTTGGATTTTGTTCTTGTCTCTGTGGGTCACCTCGACAGACACCTTGCAAGACTACTTCCCTATTCCTTAGTTTCCTCATCTGTAAATTGGGGATAATGCTATTCACTCACTTTTAAAAACCATTTTAAGATATCCACGATTAATTGCTCAGCAGTGCTGATTCTCCCCGGGGAACATCACACAGCTGCTAATAAACTGACTCATCCACATTCCTATTACCATTTTTATTAAAACTCTCACTATTTTTTTTCTTTGTCACAGCAAAACACTCACTTTGTTAAACAGCAATTGTAAAGAAGCTTTTATCCAGCACAAGAGTAATTAGAATCGTGGAGCAGTGATGAGATTGCCATCAGCTCTGAGCTTGAGGGACTATCTCGTATTTTATGTTCAAGAAATCAAAGTAGCAAAAATAGTTTCCAGTTCAAGTCTGCCCTCCACTGGTATTAATGAAACAATGCTAATAAATTTTGAATCAATGTTATCTTTGTGCAACGAAGAAGGGAAACTGAATTCACAGAGCCTGACACAGTTTATTAATTGAGACCTTTAGATAGCATTTATTTATTTATTTTTAATAATAGATAAATAATTTGTAAATACCTTTTTTAAAGACTCGTGCAGGCTCTCTGCCTGATTCCTGTTCTTCAGGCTTCCAAAAGCCCACCAGCATATTGTTCATATCAAGCAGCTGCCAGAACTAACATACACGTGAGAAGTAACCTTCTGAGCATGGTTAAGGATAATAGAAAAACTACAGAAAAGTATTTTGCTACGATACAATTAACAATTACAAGCTACTGTGCTATACATGACAGCCCAGTAACAATGTCATAAAAGAGACTGCTATCAGTCTAGTCTGGCATTCTCTCACTAGAAGCAGGTTTTCTTCCTAATATGTGAAAGACCAACTTCTACTGCTGTTTATTTTAGAGAGAACTTTCCTTCACAAATCCCACGTGCAATTAATGCATTTCTTAACTCAAGAGGACTCATTTTCTATATTTAAAGCAGGATGGTAATTGGAAAAAAATACTTACGTAGACTGGTGTAGTATGGTTTCAATCCCAAGGTGACATTTGTGTCTGGAATATAAAATCTGTACCATGGTGAACTGGGAGATAAGGCACCTCTGGTTCATTTTTCTTGTCATCTTCATGCCTCGTTACACTTAACAGCATTTAACCTCCTGTGACTCCTGCTTAAACCTAAAATGAAGGAGTAAAATGCAATTTCTTTGGATGTACAGTTAATGCACACTTGAATAAATGTAAAGAATAAAAAGTATTACAGAACAATAATTTTATTTTGACCCTTTAAATTATTCAAAATTCGGGTCAGATTTGTAGTCTGTGCCAAGTATGGCTAACAGACTTTATAATACAGAACATAAGGACCTTCCAAAAGTTGCTTGAATGTCCAATGCCTTCGATATAATTATTGCAGAAATTATTATCAATCAAAATAAAAACTTCAAGAGTACATATAACATTTTACAGGAAGCAGTGAAGGGCACACAGCAAATCTGATGTTACTTTTTTTCTTCTTTAGGCAGAAAGCTGCACCAAAGTCTACTCAAATCTCATTAATCAGTGCCATATGCACTGTTGCTACAAATCAGCCTCCTCCACTGGATTGAAAAAATAACCTCAGTATCCAGCATGTCTTGATTTTTGCCTTTATAGATCAGCAGTCAAAGTTTTTTAATAATCCCAGCTGAAAATCAACAGTATTGCTACACTGAAACACTGGTGAGTATTTTCCCAAAAGGTGACAGTGCTCTATGCGTTACTGGAAAGGGTTGAAGAGAACATTACAGATAAGTGTCTCAGGCTGTCAATATGTCAATGCTGAGAGAAGATGCTTTGAAAAAAGGAAGTTGTATATGAATTTAAATTACAACTTCTATTTTTCAGATGCACCAGTTCCATATTCTATACCAAGGAGAAATATTTCACTTTTGTATAAACTGATGACAGAGACCTTACATTCTCCGTTTTAAGGTTGCCTAACCTTAGTTCAAAGCACTAAGGTTGGAATTGGTATAAACAACAAGTACAGTAAGAGCGAAGACTGTTTCAGAAATTGGAATGCCATCACTTTTTTCCTCATTTGTTTCAATCAGAGTAAGAATCCGCCTAAAGCAGGCAGATCTTTTAAATCCTACAAAATCTTTACAGATTTTATCTCTAGATGAGATTGGCTGACAATTAAAAAGTGTGCATTCAAATGTCTTTTGAGGAAAACCTTTCTAAAGCTATTGATGCTTAAAAAAAAAAACACACCACAACCAAAACTTAATTTAAAAACAAAGAATGAGTGAACATGGATATTAGTTTTGGCCTCAGAAAATCCTTTAATCCATCAGACTTCTGCATATCACTGTAAGTATGCAAGTAATCAGATGACTGTTTTCATCCCTGGCCAAATACCTCAATCATACCAATGTGCATGGAAGAACCGTTATATTTTTAGAGTAACTACTTATAGAAAAAGGTAGCAGTATCTTTAACCTAACATGTCATTTTCATTCTTAAATGAAGACGGGGAGAATGGGACAGTCAGGTTTCAAATGAAAATAAAGTTGTGTAGCAGATAATACTCAATTTTAAGCACAACAATTCTTCTTTTCAGACATCCCTGAAACCATTTGATGAGGTTTTGTTGAATGTGGTTTCACCTCAGACTGCTGTTTCTCCTTTCACTGGCTTCAGGAGCTGGAATGAAAAATAACATCACTATTGTGTTTGCACTCAACTCAACATTAAATCTCAATCCCCTCATCCCTCAGACTGCATGTACAGCCAGGATTGCCCCAGTCCAGGTACAGAATGCAGTACTTGCTCTTGTTAAACTTCATGTGGTTGATTATTGCCAGCCCTTATCTGTTGAGATCTCTCTACAAGGCCGATATCTGATACCCTACAGTGGCCACAGTAGAGCCAACTGAGTATCACACAGAAAACCATACAAAAGAGAGAGTAATCCAGATAGAAACATTTTATATGCATCTCTGCTCTATATTTCAAGTATGTTTTGAAATTATGCTAAGTTAAGAACATATTTAACCCCAAGCAATACAGCTCCTGTGTTGGCATAGGTGAATGGAAATGAAATCAGCAAAAGGAGAACTTATTTAAATAATTCTGTGTGCAGACAAACAGGACTATCTATTTAATTCTTAAAGAAACAACTATAATATTCTATAAAACAATCACAGAAAATAAAAGATCTGAACTACAAACTACTGCAGAACTTCTTCACTATGACCTAGTGCCCAGAACACCCCATAAAAATCCACCAAATGTGATTCTGGCAACCTCAGAGGCAAGAACTGGAAAGATCTAAATTTGCATCTATGCAATGGGTGAGGCAGTCACAAATGAATTATGGTACTACATGATTCATGGTCTTTAAAGAGTATTTTATAAAAGTTGTTCTTGGGAGGGAAGAAGCCACTTTTAAGCTGAACATGAGAAGCCTTTACTGACAAGTGAATGTGGCATTTGCACTCTAATAGTTTAGAACAATGGGAGATTTGTCATTTTGAATGTTTGCACAATTCTATGCATGAATACTACTTTGAAAGGTTTGGCAACAGTGACAGATAAAAAAAAAAGAAGGAAAGTTAATGTAAACCTACTAACAGAAAGTCTTGTTACTTCAAACTCCCAGCTTCAATAAAAGATCACTGAAAAAAATAAAAGTAAAAGTAACAACAGGCATATAGTACTCAACTTCAGGAGTGGAAATACAGCAACGTACTGATGCACAAGTGCCAAGCTAGATAAGACAAAGCAGGAATGTGTGACCACCTTGGTAAGTACAAAATCACCTTTAACACTAACTAGAAAAAACAACAACTGACAGAGCACTTCAGAAGCAGTTGTGTCTTGTGTGGGTGAAGTGTCTGCATTATTAGCTGCCTAAGATTGCCACAAAAAAATCTTCATTAATACGTTTCCCAAATTCTGGATTTGTTACTGACAGTGCTTCATTAATCTGACAACAATAACAAAATCGTGTTTGCTTAACAACTGGAAAAAACTTAGACTGCAAGACTGTATTAGGAACACTTTCCTTTTTGAAGTGAAAGGAAGTATTACCAGTATTTTTTTACCTATCCCAGCAGCTTACCTGCTGCAGAGTCAACTGTTAGCAATCCTCATCAAGCGTAACAAACAAATTTGATCGACACAATAAGTGCCTCTATGGCTGGCATTATTTAGAGAACATTTTGTTGGCCCCTACAACCTGAGAATGTATGAAGGCATACTGTTTTTGAGAACATGTAGACTCACCATCGTTTCCTACTGATGTTCACTTACCACACTATGACACCAGTGCCTAATCCCAACAGGGATAAGCTGTTCAGCTGACAAAGAAGCCACTTGTGGACTCCAAGCCTCAGCTTTAGCTGTTAGACATCATTAGATATGTAACCATGTAATACTTATGTTTTCCATCCTGTTTAATGCATAGGTAAGCACAGCACATATGCACTGGTTTTGTGAGCTGTTTGTGCATTCTATACCTTGACAGACAGCAAGTTTGTCATCCCATCACCAAGACACACCTGTCTCATATCTTCATCAGCTCTTAAGAGCAGAATATGCACTGGAAGAATAAATATGGAAAAAGCTATGTAAGTGATATTTATTATAGTTTGGGATTTGTATTCTTTTTTATAACCTTAAAAGCATTGACCTTTTGTCAATGTGACAAGTGAGCTACAGAACTGCAAGTCATCTGTTGCCTTAGGCAAACCAGCACATAATGTATGCAGAACTTGCACTGTGTCTGGTTGGTAAACTGTGATCATAAACAAAACAGTTTGGACATATGGGATTGTCCAGTCTGGAGGAGGTTCAGGGGACAGCTTATTGCTCTCTATAACTACCTGAAGGAAGGATGTAGTGAGCTGGGGATTGTCCTCTTCTACTGATAGGACGAGAGGGAATAGCTTTAAGTTGTGCCAGGGGAGAGTCAGACTGGATGTTAGGAAATACTTCTCTGAATGTGTGGTCAGGTGCCAGAATGTGCTGCTCAGGGAGGTGGTGGAGCCACAGAACCTGTAGGTATTCAAGGAACGTTGTGTTGAGGAACACGGTTCAGTGAGAGCTATTGGTGATGGGTGGACTGCTGGCCTGGATGATCTTGTAGGTCTTCTCCAACCTTTCTGAGTAAGTATTTTCAGAGCGGGGATGCCCTGGTACAGGCTGCCCGGGGAGGCGGTGAGGCCGCTGGAAGTGTTCCAGAAACGCATGGATGTGGCACGGAGGGACACGGACAGCGGGGATGGGATGGGACTAGATGATCTCAGCGGCCTTTTCCAACCTTAATGTTCCTCTATAAGGAACTACGCGCATTTCCGCACTGCCACAAGCCACCACTCCTCGGCTAAGTCCCTCACGCCCCCCACGCACCGCCCCTCCAGCCGCTGCCCCTCCAGGCCACGTGACACGGAAGGCGGGCAACGCGAGAGCCGCTTCCGGCCTCCCCCCCCCCCAACCGGAAGCGCTACGCTACACCTCCGCCCTTCACTTACCCGCTGCAGCCTCGGCGGGGCTGACCAGCGGCCCGCGGCCTCGGCCCCTATCTGCCCTCGGACACAGCCCGGCCCGCCGCCCCCGGAAGGGCGTCCCGCCCACTGACGTCCGCGGGAGGGCCGCTCCCCTCTGCCCGCCGCCAGCATGCCGAAGCTCAGCAAGGAGGCCAAGCAGCGGCTGCAGCAGCTCTTCAAGGGCGGCCAGTTCGCCATCCGATGGGGCTTCATCCCGGTCGTGCTCTACCTAGGTCAGTGCGCCGGCAGTCAGGCGGGGACGGCCGGGACGAGCGGCCACGGGGGGGGGGGGGGGGGGGGGGGGGGGGGGAGGGGAAGGACACGTGCGTGCGCGGGGGCGCCCCCTCCGCGCTGAGCTCAATGCGCATGCGCTAAGAATGGGGCAGGGGGTGGTGCGAGGGGCGGGCTGATAGAGCCGTCGGGATTTAAGGAGTAATAGAGGTCACTTTGAACTCTCCCGCGTTAGGTTTAAGGTCTTCATCGCGTCCTCGTCCTTAGTTTCTGGGTTATATCGATGGTTGTTGGGCGGGCGAGCTGCCTTGGCTCCCGCAGGGGTGGGTGAGCGCTTGCAGCGAGTTACATAACACGGGGGAGGTTTGCTTGGTGCCGGCGCCCTGTGTTTGCGCTGTCAGGATGCCCGCTGTCAGGCATGCACCCAGGAGTATGCAGAACCGAGCCCTCTTCTCCAGGCGTTACTCGGTGCTGCTCATTCGAGTTAGGCATCTCCATTGTCTCATATATATGAAATTCACAGTAGCCGATGAAATGTTTCAGTCGGATTTTCGGAAGCTTGTTTGAACTTTCTCTGAAAGACCAAGGTGGGGGTGGGATGTTTGGGATACAGATGTGATCAGTGGCACGGAGTCCGGTTGGAGGCCTGTACTTAGTGGTGTTCCTGAGGGGGTGCTGGGTCCAGTCCTGTTCAGTATCATCATCAGTGACCTTGGTGAGGGGATGGAGTCCACCTTCAGCAAGTTTGCTGATGGTACAAAGCTGGGAGGAATGGCTGACACACCAGAATGCCATTCTGCAAGACCTGGACAGGCTGGAGAGTTGGGCAGAAAGGACCCAGGTGAAGCTTAACAAGACCAAGTGTGGAGTCTTGCACCTAGGGACAAGTAACCACGTGCACCAGTACAGGTTGGGGGATGACGTGTTGGAGAGGACCTCTTGAGGAGAGGGACCTGGGTGTCCTGGTGGATGACAGGCTGGCCATGAGCCAGCAGTGTGCCCTTGTGGCTAGGAAGGCCAGTGATATTCATAGGTTCATAGGTTCATAAGGTTGGAAAGGACCTACAAGATGATCTAGTCCAACCATCCTCCTATCACTATCCCTACCCAACTACTAAACCAAATCCCTTAGCACCTCCTCTAAACACTTCTTGAACAGCGCTAGGGATGGTGCCTCAACCACCTCCCTGGGCAGGCCATTCCAGTGCCTGACCACTCTTTCAGAGAAAAAGTGTTTCCTCAGGTCTAATCTAAATCTTCCCCGGTGCAACTTGTGGCCATTCCCTCTCATCCTGTCATTAGTTATCAGGGAGAAGAGGCCCACCCCCTCCTCACCACAACCCCCCTTCAGGAAGTGGTAGAGTGCAATAAGGTCTCCTCTGAGCCTCCTCTTCTCCAGACTAAACAATCCCAGCTCCCTCAGCCGCTCCTCATAAGACTTGTGCTCCAGACCCCTCACCAGTTTTGTTGCCCTTCTCTGAACACGCTCCAGGGCCTCAATGTCCTTCTTGTAGTGAGGGGCCCAAAACTGAACACAGTACTCGAGGTGCGGCCGTACCAGAGCTGAGTACAGGGGGATGATCACCTCCCTGCTCCTGCTGGCTACACCATTTCTAATACAGGCCAGGATGCTGTTGGCCTTCTTGGCCACCTGGGCACACTGCCGGCTCATGTTAGGCCGAGCATCAACCAACACCCCCAGGTCCTTTTCCTCTCTACATTCTTCAAGCCATTCTGCCCCAAGCCTATAGCATTGCATGGGGTTATTGTGGCCAAAGTGCAGGACCCGGCACTTGGCCTTATTGAACCTCATCCCATTGAGCTCAGCCCAGCTGTTCAGCCTATCCAAATCTCTCTGAAGGGCCTCCCTACCCTCAGGCAGTTTGACACATCCTCCCAACTTGGTGTCATCTGCAAACTTACTGAGGGTACACTCAATTCCCTCATCTAGGTCATCAATAAAGATATTAAACAAAATGGGCCCCAAAACTGACCCTTGGGGGACACCACTCGTAACAGGACGCCAGCTGGACTTAACTCCATTAACTACTACCCTCTGGGCACGGCCCTCCAGCCAGTAAGCATCCTGGGGTGCATTAAAAAGAGTGTGACCAGCAGGTCAAAGGAGGTGATCCTCCCTCTCTACTCTGCCCTGGTGAGGCCTCACCTAGAATATTGTGTCCAGTTCTGGGCTCCCCAGTACAAAAAAGACAGGGATCTCCTTGAAAGAGTCCAGTGGAGGGCCACAAAGATGATAAGGGGCATGGAACACCTCTCTTATGAGGAAAGGCTGAGAGAGCTGGGTCTGTTCAGCATTGAAAAAAGAAGACTCAGAGGGGATCTGATCTACAAATATCTAAGGAGTGGGAGGCAAAGGGACAAGGCTGGACTCTTCTCAGCATTGTGTGGTGATGGGACGAGGAGAAATGGCCACAAACTGAAGCATAGGAAGTTCTGCACAAAAGTGCGTGGAAACTTCTCCACAGTGCAGTGACGGAGCAGTGGCACAGCTGCACAGAGAGGTGGTGGAGTCTCCTTCTCTGGAGACGTTCCAGACCCGCCTGGACGCCTACCTGTGCAACCTGGGCTAGGGAGCTGCTTTGGCAGGGGGTTGGTCTCCATGATCTCTAGAGGTCCCTTCCAACCCCTACGATTTTGTCATTCTGTGAGGGAGTCTGCTATGCGCAATTGCAAGTTCTTGGTCAGGTATTGCTATGCTTTGCTTTGAAGTAGCTGCCCTTGCATTAGGTATGTATAGTAGACCATCACAGTTCTGTGAAACTGGATTGCTTATGTAATAGTACTGGGGAAAATGGGCCAAAATGTTTCCTAAATCAGTGTCACACACACACATGTAGTGTGACTGCCAATACGACTTCATGAATTTTACCATAATTTTGCTGTAAAGCATGGCAACAAAAGGCAGCAGGTCAGAATATTTAATAGTCTTGAGTCAGACAAGGTTATCTTCAAAGGGGTAGCCTCGTGCCTGCCAAGTTAATGGGAGTTTTTCCATTAACCTCTGTGGCCTGTGTTTTAGATGGGCTGTCATTACTTATAATCTGTAAGGGAGAGGAATAATGCATTTTCCATATAGCATCCATTTCTATAAGCAGTTGTAGTAGGCTGTACATCATGTATGATTGTGCTTCAAGACTAAATTTACAGTCCAGCAAGCAAAGCTGTTTGATAAACTGAACCTTGAATTATTTACCTAGCATACACTTGCCTTAGTGAATCAGTATTTAAGTCATCAGCTGGAGATTAACTCTTTGTAATTAACTTGCCCTGCAAGGCAGTTAGAACAAAAGGTTCTAAGTTTAATCAATTGAATATTTAGAATTCTTTCACCCTAAATTAAATAAACTGTTACTGAAATAGTACTCTTAAGTTCATTACATTGCCTGTTAAGGCTCGCTGTGTGTTTTTTATACCAGTTATAGGTGTCACTGTTGCTCCTGTCTCATTCAGTTGCTTTCTCAACAACATTTAAAACTTGAATTGATGGTTATGTATGTATGTATGCATGCGTGCTGTGATCTTCATGGTGAATAATTTCCACTGTCTCTCACAGCTAATTGTTCCTGAATTTTAATTCAGATAGTGATATAGATAGGAGTTTAAAAAAGCAACAACACATAGTAAGGAAATGTGAAATGGTACATTTGTGTTCATTTTGTCTGCTTTCTAACCCTGATAATGTTAACGATCCTGCTGAGGTGAGTTTACAACTTCATAAGTCGCGGTTCCCTGCTCCCTTTTTATTTCAATCTGGGATAATTTCATGCTGTGTAAGCTGTGTAGAAGTCTAAACATACGTGTGTGTATGTACACATTTATCTAATGTATATTTCTGTTCAGGTTTTAGGAGGGGTGCAGACCCAGGAATGCCCGAGCCAACAATCTGGAGGTACGTATCAGGTCCAGAGTACATGCACAAGCACAGCTGATAGGCACAGTTTTTGTTGCTACCTCTGGTTGTTCATACTGAACAGCAGGAGCTGGGAAAGTAACTTTCATTCATTGTTTTTAATTGGTTTTGAGCAATAGTATAGCTTGTCGAGGTTCTTTTTTTCTTTAAAATCAAATCTAGAAAAGATAGCAAAACACAAGTTCTTCCAAAAGCATTAGTGTTTTGTTCCAAATCTTGTGCAGATTTTATATATAGGACTTCCTGTACCTTTTGAGTAGAAGCTGCCCTTGTAATGTGTTTTAGAGGTGCTTTATGCAAGTTTCTGTCTGCACCTAAAAATAATTACTTAGATTCCTAACAGGAATTTAAACCAAAACCCATTTGCCTTCCTTCTTTGCAAATATGGTAGTAAAACTGTGTAAAAACTGCATTAAATACAGAGATAAATCCTTCAGTTTTTGTTGCTGCGATGAACCAGAATGTTTTTGTTCATATTGCCCCTTTGTCAGGAGAGAGTTTGTCACTGCTGCAATGTCCTGCCATTAGTAATACTTGAATTCTTGTGGTATTTGAATTCTACTGGAGTGTTTCCATGGGTCAGACTTCTACAATTAAGATTTGGAAGGAAGTGTGGCTCTTTTAATGGTCTTGAAATTTGATAACAGCACAGAGCCAGGTACTGCTAAGACAAATAATTGTTGGACTGTGCTGTTTGCAAAGTTATATATTAATTATTTTTTCCTCACACCATATAAAGGAGCTATTTCTAACAGTGGAAAATATGAGAATAATATGTCAAGATCATGTTACGGTTTCAGTAAAATCTGATGTCTTAAGGTGTCATTTGCTCAAGTTATTTGTTTACTGGCAGTGTTTCTGTGTTGAGTTTCACTAGCAGCTTGAGGCTTTTTTCTGGTACTGGGTATGTCTGCACAGTGTAAAGTATGCATTTGATACCACAGTGTATGTACAGGTAACAGAAGTAAGCTTCAGGTTAGACCCAGAGTACTCCTTTTTCTGGGCAGGTAGCTTCGTTTCAATGGTTCAACTGTTTGTTCTGACTTCCCTTTTAAGAGAAACCTATTTAAAAACAAGAACATACTGCAAATCTGACTTTCCTTTCCTCCCCCCTCCCCTTTTAGTCTGCTTTGGGGATGAAAGATGTTGCTGTCCTGCTCTAGAACCAGCTGATGTGCAGAGAAAGTGTTTGAAGATTCGTACGTTCCAGAGGATGAGGCGAACACTTAGACCAGCTGATGCTGTCAGCTTGCTAATGACATAGATTGTACATACAACAAAACTGAGTTTATATGGACCTAACTTATTTGCTTGATGGTGTAATTAAATTCAGATTTAACTGGATACATGTTGTTTTCAAGTCTTTATTGCACGTAATAACAATTCCTTTGTTACAGAAAGGATAACCATTTATTTTGGTAAATTGGTGACATCCAACCCTCTCGGATCAACGTAAGAAGTATGAATTTTGGGTAAAGATTTTTCCTTCATAATAACCAGAATCAGAATCATAGAATGGTTTGGGTTGGAAGGGACCTTTAAGATCATCTAGTTCCAGCCCCCTGCTATAGACAGGGACACCTCCCTCTACACTAGGTTGCTCAGGGCCCCATCCAGCCTGGCTTTGCATCCACCAGGGAGGGGCATCCACAACCCCTCTCTAGGTAATCTGTTCCAGTGTCTCACCACCCCCACAGTAAAGAATTTCTTCCTGATATCTAGTCTAAATCTACCCTCTTCCAGTTTAAAACTTTTCCCTCATCCTGTCCTTACATGCCCTTAAAAGAGGCATCCCCCCAAACTTTCCTGTAGGCCTCCTTCAGGCCCTGGAAGGCCACAATAAGGTCACCCCAAATCCTTCTCTTCTGGAGGCTGAAGAGCCCCAGCTCTCTCTCTGTCCCTGTAGGGGAGGTGTTCCAGCCCTCTGATCATATTTGTGGCCCTCCTCTGGACCCATTCCAACAGCTCAATGTCCTTCTTGTGTTGGGAGCCCCAGAACTGGACACAGTACTGCAGGTGGGGTCTCCTGAGAGCAGAATAGAGGGGCAGAATCACCTCCCTTGACCTGTTGGTCACACTTCTCTTGATGCATCTTGATGCAGGATATGGTTGGCCTTCCAGGCTGCAAGCACACATTGCTCACTCGTGCTGAGCCTTTCTGCCAAACTGACACTCCTGAATCCTTCTCCTCAGGGCTGCACACAAGCCATTCTCTGCCCAACCTGTATCTGTGCTTGGGATTCCCCCAACCCAGGTGCAGGACCTTGTAGTGGTCTTTGTTGTGCTTCATGAGGTTGGTGTGGGCCCACTTCTCAAGCCTGTTCAGGTTGCTCTGGGTGTCATCCCTTCCCTCTAGAGTGTTAACTGAACCACTCAGCTTGGTGGTGATGTTCTAAATATTTTGATAATCTTGAAAGATTTCTGCCTGAATGTGAGTAAGCTCTGCTGAATGTCAGTAAGCTCTGCTGCTGGTTGCTTAGTGGAGACATGGCATTTGACATTTGTTCATCTCTGGATATCTTAAGAGTTTAGATATATATATGTGTATGTATTTTTCCTAGCATATTCAGATAATCAAAAAGCAGTAAGATGTGCACTTTTCTACTGAACTTACCTTCAGGTGCCATTGAAATTTTCCATAATATGGGGAGTGAGGGTGGGAATGCATGATATAATCACTGTGTGTATATGTGTGTGTGCATACAGTGGAAGTTATATTGTACAACTGAAGGAAGAATAACAATTATATTAAACTAGGTATATGTTTCATTCCAGTCTTGCTCTTCGGAATACAGTTTTGGCTTCACTTGACGTTCTTCCTTTCAGCAATGAAATTCAAGCACTGCCATTACAACTGTTTCTTTTCTGTCAAAATGGAAGCTGATTTGGTTGGGTTACGCTCTTTCTGTTTTGCAACTGTACGGGCTAGTTTTTATTTGTGCGGGAATATTTAAGAAAATAAAACCTTGTTTGCTCCTGGTTAACACTGAAAAAAATATTCTAGATCAGTTTAACCCAGGTTTTGTGACAGTTTTTACATTGAGTCATGAGTAGGAGATGCCTCAGTTTCTCATCTGCTATCAGAATTAGTGGTAAATGCTTAGAGGCACATGGAAATGAAGAAAAAAAAAGAGAAGTGAGACAAGAGAAGATATAAATTAAAAGACAGTAATAAAAAAAAGAAGTGGGAGATGGGGAGACAATAAGAGGCAACAAAAGGCAGCATGTTCCTTAAAGTCCAATTGATGGATAATTAAATGTCACAGAATGGTGGAATAAAAGATGAATGCAGATTACTGATGGGCAAAGAGCAAGAACTGAATGCAGAACGCCTTTGTGACCGTTTGCTTTAGGTATTGCAGCTTTTCTAATGGTAACTCGAGAATAATTTAACTGCTAGTACGTCTGTAATTATGGAAGGAGTAAAAATTCAGAGCCCTTTGTCTTAACTGATCCTGTTACAGTAACGATGAATTAATCTGTTGGTACTTCAGAGTGGCTTTAATCATGATCAGGAATGACTTCCTTTCACTGCATCTGTTGGCATAACCATAGATATTCCATAGTAAGAGAGAAGCTCTCAGTGCCAAGCAGTGTGGGTTTCTCCAAATTGACTGGCATTCCACAAGACTACGCAAGACTCAAAATGCAACTGTGCATGTTCCAAAACACCTGCAAAAGTGTATTTCACATGCTCTTCTCAGTGTCAGACATTTGCGGATGTGGTTTGTGGGTCTTAACCACCACATGGTTGCTCTGGCTGCTTTCCAAGAATTGCACTATTTGGCAATAGGCAGAGAATTGGGAAGTGTTCTTTTCTCTTTTCTGAGCAGTATATATGTAAGCATGGATATATCGAGCGCAGGCTGGATTGTGATCTCACTGCTAAAGATTTCCTGTAAAAGTAGTTGTAGTTTGGCTTAATTTAAGACCTGGAATTATTGGATAAATATTGCTTATGCAGTCCCCGCTTTCAGAATTTCACTTCAAGCGCAGCGGATAGCAAACTTTGGGTCGCTCACTATCGCTGTGTGACTGCAATTACTGTTCTTTGAAAGAATCAAATATGGTTCTGGAAAGTCACTAGCACAGAACTGTTCAAGTTTTGCATCACTTTATTGAGTAAATATCTGTCGTGTGAATCAGTGGCTTCTGTAGCCAAGCTGAGATTCTTTTTAGTAATGAAGCTTGCAGTGCGCTCCTTTGAGATCACTATGAACTCTGATTTGGAATAAAGTCAGTGATGCTAGTTTACTGAGAATCATACTCTGAATTCCACAGCTGAATTCAAGTTTAAATATGGGAACGTTTCCTTCTGGCCCAGTCATAGGAAGACCGAAAGTTGCCATAGCTCACTATGCTGCTTACTAAAGATGAAGGCAACACAATGATTTTAGTGTGGGAAACATGCACTGTACCTCATCTCCTCATGAGGATGATAATGATGAGGAAGATAAGATTTCTCCGTGCCAGAAGGTGCTGCCCCCCACTGTGGCCTTGTTGTGCAAGAGTGACATGAGGTACTGGCTTGATTGGTGTCAGAGGAGAGCAGCTATGAATAGGGAATTGTCCTTAAGCCAGGGATGAAGAACTGGTCTGTTTCCTCTGCCAGCCTAGCTGTGTGTGAGGAACTAGCAGAGTATGGTGAAAACGTGGTGGGCAGGGAGCACTGTAGTGTCCTGTCTTCTGAAGATCTCATTCACTGTCACGCTGACAGAATAAATGGGGATCAAGACGTCAGGCTAAGGAAAAACTAAAACAGAAAGTTAGAATCTGGGAGAAAAAAAGAGTAAAGAAAAGGATTGATCAGAAGAGGATAAAGGAAGGAAATGCAGACAGGATTTTTGGAAGTGGAAAACATGAGAGAGAAAGACAAATACGCACATCAGACAAGGAGCAGCAGTCCTGCCATGCTTGGTGTGTCATGCTGGGGGGTTTGTGAGTTCGGGAGCTGTTTTGGTCTTGATGTGTGGTACTTTGTTCTCATAATTAAGTCATCAGTAAAACTCAAAAGTTTTTATCGTATGGTTTTCAAACTTGTAAACACTGCAAACCAGAGCAACTTTCATCATTTTGTAACAGCAGTCCCACATGTTGCCTGTGTCTAAAACCATTGCTTCTCCCTCCTCTGTGCAGCAAAATGGCTGTAGGTGACAGTGCTTTACGTGCTTTTATTGCATCGTGTTGATGAAACAGGGATCTAACACATTTTGAACAGGAAAATTTGCTAAAACAGTCCGGATATTTTTGGAAATATCTCACTGTAGACTTGGAATTTAAGCTATGATGATACTGATGATGAATTTTGGAAATAAAAGCTCATTACATCTGTTCTCGCCACAGGAGTAAAAACCACATCCTGGTTTAATGTCATATGACTAATCTACTTTTTAAAACAGACTATTTAATTGCAATTTCTAAATAGTTTTCCATGATGGTATGTGATGCGGTAACTGTGGGTTACATGCATTGTTTCTTGATTATGTTTGTATTAATTCAGAATTAGGGAATGGGTAAAGCAGAGGAGATGCAAATCTGCTAAGTGGGGAAGAGGATTTACTCATATTTTCTTGCAATTAAGAAAGCAAATTTCTATCAAAAATTAGGTAAAGCAACTGCAAAGTGGTGAGCAGTTATTGACTTGGGAAATTAGATAAACATGGATTTGCAATTAATTTGTCATGTGATTTCTCAGGGTCCACTTTATTCTCATGGAAACTTCCCAAATGGTGCAGTTAATGGCACAGCAACTGCAAAACAGGTCTTTTTCAGCAGGACTGGGAGATCATCTGTACATCTACCTTCACCCTAATCCACCTCCCCCTCTCACAAATTCTCTTTTCTCTAATAGCCCAGTCCCAGGCCATTGAGCCACATTATGAGGAGGGATATGGGTCTCGGAAATTGAGGAACATCTTCAAACTTCATCATGTTTGTTAGCATGTGCTAATGTGGGATCCACGGCTTTAATCAAGGTGTGGTGCCTTTTCCCTCTACATCTCTACCCAAGTTATTAACAGAAGTATAAGAGGAGAGAAAGGCAATTGCTGTGCACCAACGATGCTGTAGCAGTCCGTTCGTCTAAGATGAGGAACGGAGTTGGAACTTTTCATTGGTGATTTTACTTTCATGTGTGTGTGCAGCAGCAGGGATTCTCTCAGGTAATACAGCTGTTCATGTAATTTGTGTGTGCATCATTTTGGCCCTATTTATATGATGCAGAGCTTAGAATTATATCTATTAATATTTCTCTGCTATGTTATTTTATAGCCCCGAAGTCTGCCTTGAAAGTGTACTGAGGTTTGGGTAAACGTGTTGAAATTGCATAAAT